>NC_044571.1:305000-1531666 GCF_901933205.1 Camarhynchus parvulus | reverse complement strand
ACTGCAGATACTTTTATCTAATGGGTTTCTAATTCACATTCACAATTTCTATACCCTTAGTTTATTCTGTACAACCACACCCCTACATTATAAACTCTTCACCATTTTATCAGCACAATTTCTCACTGACTTAAGGTATATTCTCACAACTATAGAAATTTAAGTTTATGATTTTTCTGCTTAATATCTGTGTATTGTATTTTTACATCAATCTAAACTTCTTCTAAGGCTATAGATTTAATCTTTCAGTGTCTGTGGAAGTTTTTGTTTTTCTGATTCCCACACAGCATTTCCCAGGATTAATTTTACCTCCCAGATATTAATTTTACCTTCCTAGTTTCTGTCTTTTGAAGGTGTGATCCAGGCCTTCTCTGAGGATCAGGCCTAAAGCAATCACCACCAGGAAATGTTTTCCTTGAAGATCTTCCTGGCTGTCTGTGGAAATTCTGGAATGAAGTTTGGTTCATTAAACGAAATTTGGTTTCACTCATGTCTTCCCCATGGGAATAATTGGTGTAAATGGCAAAGTAAATAGCATTGGAGGAATTGTGGTGATGCCTCAGGTTTGAGTTTTCTATTTTTCAGGTTCTGTGCTGCTTTAGTGTGTGGGTCTGGGCTTCACATGATGGGATGGTGAGCTCTGTGCACAGAGCAGGGAGACAAAACAATTCCTGCTCCAGCTGGGCACCAAGGACAAATGACCCAAATCTCAGCCCAGGAGCACAAACACCGTGGGCTGGAGAGAGAAAAACAAGCAGGGTGGGACTGCCTGGGCTAAAGCTGGAATGGGACAATGAACTGCAAGGTGCAAATGGAGCAGAACTGATCCCAGGGACAGACCCCGTGCCCGGCCGTGCATTTTGGGGCCATTTTGGTTCATCTTGGGTGCAGCCCTGGCTGGGCTCTGGTGCTGCCCAAGGTGCATCCATGGAGGAGATGCTTTGAATAAATCCCTGCTTTATTCTTTAGCTCTGTCCAGCCTCTGCTCTGGGGCAGGTTCACAAAACATCAGGGGAAGAACCAGAAACTCGGGCACATCTGCTGTGAGGAGAAATTCATTTTAGGTTTTTTTGAGGGTTTTTTTGTGGGAATTTAATGCATCACCCACCTCATTTCTGAGGATTGCTCTCTTTTCATGGCTTCTCCCCCAGCACAGAGAGTGGAATTGGCCCTGACAAGAATCCAGTGGCCTCCTTGGTGCAGATCTCTGCTCACAGCCCCATCCACATCCAGCCCCAATTCCCCGAGCAGGAGCACGTCAGGACAAGCTGTGGTCTGGCCAGGAAAAAAGGGAAAGAACCATTTTTTTCCCCTCCCAGAAGAGCAGTGCTCATCCAGAGAGCTCCTGAGCCTGAGAGAAAGAACACAGACATCTCCAAGCGTGGATTTGGACAGAAAACTTTATACGGCCCCGAGGATTTCAGTTTCCGGTGCCCCAGCTGGAGCTGGGAGTTACAGCAATTTTTATTGCCAAATATAGATTAACAAATCCAAATGCTGCTCCCACTGCAATGGGAAACAGCCTGGAGGACTCTACGCTAAATTTTGTCCCCAAAATCTGAGCCCTGCACAAAAACCCCACCAAAAAAAAAAATAAACCCATGGATGCGAAGAACTCTGCTCAGAGCTTTTACTGGGTATAAATCACCATCAACTCTCACTCAAATATCAGCAGATCTCACACACTTCTCAAGCTCTGACACACAGAATCTTCAAGCCGCCTCAATATTTCTTTTTCAGAGGAAATTCAGCAGAAAAGCAGCAGCATTGGGGCTTTTTTTTTTCCTCCCAGTCCACAACCTTCAGAAAAAAACCCCACATAACAGAAAATGGAATATTGTGAGCAGCCCACATAATTACTCATGATAGATAACTGTATTAAAAATTAAACATAAATTATTGGAGGCATTACAGTGTTGGCACAGGATGAAAAAGGTGCTTCATATTCCTGAAAGGTTGAGCTAACTGCCTGAAAGTTTGGCTCTACAGAAAAGAGACTAGGCTGGATAAATGGAAGGCATTTATTGTTTGAAATATGGATTTTAATATAGCCCAGCACAACCCCAAAACATCAGTCCTTTTCAATAGGGTCAAAGTAAGATGGATCTTGCAGATTAAAGCAGTCAGGAAGATGCTCTTTGGCAGGGAGAAGCAGGAGAAAGAGGAAAGGAGGCTCCTTGGAGTCACTCCATGGCTTTGTAGGAGGAATCTTCACTGTTTTATTGGGCTCCACGGAGCCCTGCCCAGCTGGTTTGTCTGGGAGCACTGGCACAAGCCAGGGCTTGGCATGGGAATGCCCATTCCAGCCCTGAGGGCATCCAGGAGTCAGCCAGAGGGGGAAAAACCCTGAGGTGGGAGTCAAACAAAACCCAGTCCAGGCAGATCCACATCTTCTGGATGAGGAGAGAGGATACAATTCTCCGTGGGTTTATAAAGTTCTGTCAGTGATGTAGAAAATCTTGGAGCATCCTTGTCTGAGGTTGGGAATGGGGCTGTGTGTTCTATTTTTATTTTTGAGGTGGGGCAGCTCTCTGCTGTCCATGGGGCAGTTTGTTCTTTCTCTCTCCCACAGCCAACCCTCCCTCCAGGAGATCTCTGCTGTCCATGGCCACTGAGTGTCCCTGCAGGGCTGATCCAATTCCAGCATCCCATGGGGAGATGCTGCGCCCAGGGGAGGAGCCAAGCATTCCTACCTGGATCCAATCTGAGCCTGGCGCAGCACAGCAGCCTTTGCCCCCTGCATTGCCAGAGGAGCAGCTTTCTGCTGCCCTGCATTGCCAGAGGGAGCCCAGGCCCATCTGCAGCAGCCCTGGAGCTGCAGAGGAAAACTCCCCCCTTGTGCAGGATCCCTGCTCCAGCAGCAGCACAGCTGGCACTGCAGGAGGGCTGAGCCCCCATGGGATGGGGCTGTGCCACCCCCTGACACACAGGGGGCAGGGCATGCTCTGACTCTGGCAGTGGTTTGTTTTCTTTTTTTGTACAATTACATTTGTATTTTTAATTTTCTTTCTGTTATTCCCACTCCATATCTTTGCCTGAGAGCTCCTTAACTTCAAAATTATAATAATTTGGAGGAGGGGGTTTACATTTGCCATTTCAAAGGAGGCTCCTGCCTTCCTTAGCAGACACCTGGCTCTTCAAACCAAGGCAATCCTGAAGGGGTTTTCTGCAGGGCTGATTCCTCCCTGCATTTGGCATGGCAGCTTTTAGCAGCTCTCAGCAGCAAAGATTTGATTTTTCCATCGTGTTTCGTAGGGTTGAAATATTCAGCAGGGCCTGATTTCCTAGAATTTCACTTCCAGCTCTGACATCAGGGACCAGCTCTGAATTTAAAAAGCTGCAAATTCCTGGACAATCCTCAAACTGAGCCTGGCCTCTGACAAGAATGTGACTCTCAGAGTGTTGCTGGTCAGCTCAGAACACTGCTGACTTGTTCCTGGAAATGGGAAAAGGCAAGGAAGAAACTTCTGTGCTAAAATCCCTCCTCAACAGGAATTCCTGGGGAAGATTTAGCTAAAGTTGACTGGGAAAACAGTGGGGAGAGACAGGGAAAGGTGTAATGTTGCTTTCACAAACAATTAATTGAAGAATTCCAGAGGTCTCAGAATTTCCAAGTCCTTCCATGATTAAAAAGTCTGCACATCTGAAAATGTCCTTGTGATTTTTAATACAGCAACAAAGAAAAAGAAAATGGAGATTGAGTAATTCTTAATATTGAGGTTTTGGTATTTTTCTGGTATAAAGACATGATTATGTAAAAAGCTGTGACAGGAAATTCAGTTTTATCAGATTTTTTTCCTTGTCATTTATCCTGTTGCTCCCCCAAGCGTGACTCAGATTTTTTTCAGAGAAGGCAAAAATGAAGATATTAGACTGAATGTCTCATCTTTCAGAAAAGATTCTTTCAAAGAGGAAATCCTGGGCAGCAGCCCTAAGGAACTTAATCCTGAGCTGTGCATTATGGAGGAAACAATGGGATTGAGGATGGATCTGTGGGAAATGTGGATTACACCTTCAGAAAAGCTTCTTCTTTGGTAGACAGTGTAATACTGAGATATTTATGTCTGTAATGAGGATTTACATCTATAATGAGAACAGATGTTCCTTCAGGAATATTCAGGAATATTCCTTCAGGTCTTGGAAAATGCCAGGGAGGTGCCTCTTTGTGTCCAGGTGCTGTTTCCATGACCTGATCCATGGGCACAGGGCTTCCATGTGGTGGGGCAGGAACACAACCAAAACCATCTCCAGGAGACACCAAATCAGGAATTTCAGCTCCTCCCAGAGCTGCTGCTGGCACAAGGCACAAGGAAATGTTGGAACCCCCTTTCCTCCAGCCCACCTCGCACCAGAGGAGCTGGGATTTGCTCCCTTGGTTCTCCTGAATTCCCCAGGGCTTGTCCAGGAGAAGGAATTGTCCTGTCCCTGCCATTCCTCCCTCCACCTTCTCTCTCCTTCTCCAGGGCACCCTCAGGAGCTGCCCCAATCCCTGTAAAGTGCCCTAAATTTTGGTGCCTCAAATCCTTCCCCAGCACTGGAAGGAGCACAGAAAAGTGAGATTGTGCCACATCCTCCACCTCAGTGGAGAAGATTTTGGGAACCTCTTTGCAACCATGTTATCCCCAAATTGTTCTATATCCCTCACCAAAGAACAGACTCAATCAAACTCCTTTAGTGTGCAATGAGAACAATTGAAGTTGAGTTTCGGGAATTTTTCCCCCTCTCTACCTTCTCAATGGTGAGGTGTGCTCCAAGACAAAAAGCTGGATATTTTATTCCTAATCACACATTCCCACTCCAATCCCTAAAAAGTCTTCAGGACTGGAAGGAGCACAGAAAAGTGAGATTGTGCTTCATCCTCAACCTCAGTGGAGAAGATTTTGGGAACCTCTTTGCAACCATGTTATTCCCTAATTGTGCTGCATCCCACACCACAGAACAGACTCGATGAAACTCCTTTAATCTGCAATTAAATGAACAATTGAAGCTGAGTTTTTGGAATTTTTCCCCCTTCCCATCTTCTCAACAGGGGCCCAAGACAAAAAGCTGAAGTTTTTATTCCTAATCACACATTCCTACTCCATGCCCTAAAAAGTGTCTCCAGAACTGGAAGGAGCACAGAAAAATGAGATTGTGCTTCATCCTCCACCTCAGTGGAGAAGATTTTGGGAACATCCTTGCAACCATGTTATCCCCAAATTGTTCTATATCCCACACTCGATCAAACTCCTGTAATGTGCAGTGAAAAGAACAATTGAAGCTGAATTTTTTTCCCTCTCCCCATCTTCTCCAACAAGGGGTTGCGGTCCAAGACAAAAAGCTGGAGTTTTCATTCCTAATCACACATTCCCACTTCGGCTCAGGACCTGGTCAGGGTGGAAAGAAGAGAAAAGCAAGGAGTGAGAAAAACGGTGAGGTCATAAAAAATTCATCCAGGAGGGGATCCAAGCGCAGTAATGAGGCCTCTCACGCCGGGGATGGAGTACTTAGCACTAAAACCCTCTCTCGGTGCTATCTGGTTACCATCTTATCAACACGACACCCATTAGCCACTGATAATAGTAACTAATCAGCTGTTCTGCCTTCCTTTATTTGCCTCCCCAGAAGATCTTCTGCCCCTCCCCACAACAATCTCAGGCTCTCAATAATTCATGGCACTGAGGCGCTGTCCTCCAGCCCTGATGTCACTTCCTGGTGAACTCATGGGGACACTGAGCTGCTCCCATCACATATCCCAAAAATAAAAAGGTCCTGGTGCCTTCCTGGTGTTGTGGATCAGCTGAAGTTTTTGGCAGCATCCAGGTAAGCACTGGGACATGCTCTCTGTGGCATGGAAGGAGAGCACCATCCCAGAGATCATCCTTGGATCCAATGCTCCTGATCATCAACAAACCTGAATTTTGGAATAATAAATTTGGTGTTTCTAAGCCAGGGAAAGAGACTGACTTCTGGCTAGGAATTTCAGGAGGAATTTGCCCATGGAAAGGGAGCTCAGGCCTTGGCAGGGGCTGCCCAGGGAGCTTTGCAGTGCCCATCCCTGCAGGTGTGCCCTGGAGGTGGCACTGAGTGCTCTGGGCTGGGGACAAGGTGCCCATGGGGCACAGCTGGCACTCCATGGGCTGGCAGGGCTGTGCCAGCCCTGGGGATTTGGGGATTCTGGGATTCCTTTATCACTCAAAGTGTGAGATTCCATGCAGATTTTTTTGTATCTGACAGCCATGGTTTCCATTTAAAAAAAGGACCTGATAGCTGAGAGGTTTTTTATTTTGTGGTTGAAGCTTTGAACTGCTACCCAGGAAAATGGGATTTGAGGTCTGTGGACACCCAGAGTGTCCCCAGACTTCCCATGTGATTCAAACACATCAACCCAATTCTCTCTTTCATTTCCCCATCCATAAAAGAGCAGTGACAAGAGCTGTGCAAATAAGTGACTTTTACCTCAGAACAACCTGAAAAGCCAAGGAGGAAAGAACCTCATGCTTAAGTTAATGGAATCATGGAATCATGGAATTATGGAATTATGGAATGGTTGGGTTGGAAGGGATTTTAAACTCATCCCATCCCACCCCTGCCATGGCAGGGACACCTCCCACTGTCCCAGGTGCTCCCAGCCCCAGTGTCCAGCCTGGCCTTGGGCACTGCCAGGGATCCAGGGATGGAATTCTATCCCAGCCCCTGCCCACCCTGCCAGGGAACAATTCCTCATTCCCAATAACTAATCCAGCCCTGCTCCCTTTCAGTTTGAAGCCATTCCCCCTTGTCTTGCCACGTTTCAAAAAATACTTTAACCATTGAAAGCGTTCTCCAAATGCTTCTTCTTGCACGTTTCTGGTTGTTCCTGGGGGAATACAGGAGAGGAACTCCAGGTTTCTTTTAGGACAGACAAATTCAGGGGCAGCAGTGGCTTCCAGAGTGGGAGGAGGGCTTGCTGACAAGGCAATGACCTCAAGTGTTGCACAGAGGAAATGAGATAATCTGCCCAAATCTACGTGCCTCGAGTCGAGCCTGAGGATGTGGTTTCATCATCTCCTTCTCTTCCAAATGGAGGAGGGAGCATTTTGTCTCATCCCAAGTGTTACCACAGACTGATTGCCAGAAATGATGCTGGAGCATTCAAAACACGGATTGAGTCACTCTGGGACATCCTTTCCCTTGAAATCTGAGGAAGTTCAGAGTCTCTGGTTTCGGATGTTCCTCTTCTCCAGTTTCACCTTCTCTGAAGGGGAGGTGAAAGCAGGGGGCTGTGAGGATTCATTCAATTCCATGGTAAAAATACTGAGTGAATACTGAGTGGCACCAAAGCACAAGTGGCATGGTGTCATTACTCCTAGACAGCATTTCCAGAAATAATTCCATGCAAGGAGGAAATTGGGCACATTCACTTGCCTCCATGGGGTTGCAGGCGTTTTGGCCAGGATGCAAACCCTCCCCAGGAATGATTTCAGCTTCCCCAGGGACAGAGAGCTGGGCTGGGATTCCTCGAGGCTCTGTCCAGTCTCCCTTAAAACTCTACATTTCTGAGGCCCAGCTCATCTCTCCTTAACATCCATCTCCTTTGGGAATCAGAGGAGAAGGAACAGCCCCCCTGTGAATTGTTTAAAGTTGTGTTTGTTATGTTTAAAAATGGTTGTGGAGTTGTTGTGGTTGTTTTGTTTGTATTGAGCTGTGTTGATTTTGTATTTTGTGTTGTTTGTGGTGGTTGTGTACTTTTGTATAGTTGTTGATTGTGTCATTTGTGTCATTTGTGTAGTTTGTTTATTTTGTGTAATTGGTGTAGTTTGTATAGTTTGTGTAATTGGTGTAGTTTGTGTAATTGGTGTAGTTTGTTTATTTTGTGTAACTGGCGCAGTTTTGGATGGTTTTGTTGTTGGGGTGGTTTTGGAACACCCTGGCAGGGCTCCTTCCCCCTCATGGGGGTCACTGAGGGATGCAGACCCCCACAAGAGCTTTAAACCCACCCTGCCCAAATCCTACCCCCTCACTGCTCTGGGTTCCTACTAATAAATCTATTTCCTATCCCAATGGATAGGAAAAGGGGAAAAACCCCCACAGTTTGGCAACAAAATTGAGCCTCAGATTTGGAGAATCAGCCCTTCCCTTCCACAGTCCATGATGTGACCTTCCCAAGCCCTGAATGGGGCTCAGAAAAAGGAGGGAGAGGGAATTTTTGTAGGGCAGAGAGTGGCAGGACACAGGGAATGGTTTTTAAGGAGGGTAGGGCTGGATGGGATCTTGGCAATGAGGAATTGTTCCCTGGCAGGGTGGGCAGGGGCTGGGATGGAATTCCCAGAGCAGCTGTTGTGGCATTCACATTTTCTGGAAAAATCCCTTCACCCAGGATTTTTCTCCTGGGAAGATGAAAAGCCTCAGGGAAAAGGAAAACAATTCTTATCTCATTCACTTCTCCTGTGTTTTGCTGATGTGGAATGCGTTTGGAGATGGTTTACCACAGGTGATTGTTCCATTGGATTCTGCTGTGAGTTGTTTTCACTCTTTGGCCAATCAGGGCCAAGCTGTATCAGGACTCTGGAGAGAGTCACGAGTTTTCATTATTATCTTTTTAGCCTTCTGTAAGTATCCTTTCTGTATTCTTTAGTATAGTTAAGTATAGCAATCTTTAATATATTACAGTATTATAAAGTAATAAATTAGCCTTCAGAGAACATGGAGTCAGATTCAGCATTCCTGCCTTCATTGGGACATTCCCAGCGAATACAATAAGCTGTGGCTGCCTCTGGATGATATAGGTAATAAGGAATAATTTATACATCTAAAATAATGCAATTTTACAAAAATGCACATCTATAATTACACAATAATAGGATAATAAGAAAACACAACAAAACCCACCTGCACTGTGATCTGTTGGCTCCCTCAAAACACTATTTAAATTCAGCAACAATTAAAACATCTAATTTTGCTCCATTCAGCTTTTCTAGTTGGATATTTCCTGTCCAAATCCACTCAACACCCCCTGAACTGGAGTGAGCGCAGAGAAATCTTTGACCTTCCCAGTCAGGACCTCCCAAAACTGGCACATGGGAGCTGCGCAGCCAAATCTGACACCTCCAGCCTGGGAACAGCCTCTTGCCCTGTACCTGAAGGCAAGTGACACAAATTCCCTGATTTTCCTCTTATTCCCACAACACAGGATAAATCCACAGGTAGCCAAGATTATTCTCACCAAGTTAATCCTCAGGGGCGCAGCAAAATCTTGATCTCAAACTCATGACTCATCCCACACCTCTGCGGAGCTTGTAGGTCTGCAGATGCAAAAAGTCTTCACTCTGATATTAATTTCCAGGAAAATGAAAATCTTTCCTGTTTCTGCTCAGGATTACAAAAATCACACTTTGGAAGTGTTTCCATCTCAGGGTCCCCTACTTTCTCAGGCTCTATATCAGTCACAATCTTTCACCAAAAAACGGAATTTGCAGACATCCAAGCTGTTTCTATCCCAAAGGATTTTTCTTCCTGATATATTTAATGAGGGCATGGAAAAACAGTGGCTGAGGAGCTGATTTCTCTCTTCTCACCAAGCCTGAAGGGTAACAAAGCACAGAGCATCCCAAAACTCCCACTGATTTTTTCTCATGCTCTGTTTCCCACCCAAATGTTGGATCCAAGCTGAATTTCTGCACTGAGGTGGCAGAAGTTCTTCCTCTCGTGTAGGCAGTGAGGAAATCCATGAGCAGCTCCAACATTCCCTGAGTCCTTTTGAGAAAATTGCTTTTATTTGGCAACTGGGACAGAGCAAACCCTGTGCTTAGGAGATTTCCTAAAAAATCCCTGTCTGTCCATGTGCTTGGGATGAACTAAAAATCAGGATTATTTATCAGGACTGGGCAGTCACTGGATCGCCCAGACATGAGACAAGACACAAGAAAATCAGGACAAATTCTGGCAAAAGGAACCTTCAGGAATATGAAGTCCATGCTCCAGTTCTGCTCACACAGACTTTGGATTCACTGCTGATAAATATCCCAGCAGGGATCTCCAGAGGCAGGGAAATGCTTC
Organism: Camarhynchus parvulus; assembly: GCF_901933205.1. Lineage (NCBI taxonomy): Eukaryota > Metazoa > Chordata > Aves > Passeriformes > Thraupidae > Camarhynchus > Camarhynchus parvulus. The sequence continues at coordinate 1,521,649 of NC_044571.1, read as the reverse complement.
CCAAACACAGAAGAGCACAGGACTTTTTTTGGAGCAAATTTCCAATCCCTGTGCAAGGCAAACACAATTCCAGTCTTGTTTTCAATGAAGTGGGAATAGGCTCTAAAAGAAAAAGGAAGCACACAGGGTTTTAGCATAGATAACCCAATAAAATCATGGAATATCTTCAGTTGGAAAGGTTTCATAAGTACAATCAAGGCCAATTTCAATTATTTAAAGATTGCTTTTGAGCAACTACAAGCTAAGAAGAAATGATTGGACAAAAAATCTGCAGGTAATGGAGAGCTTTAAAACCACTTCTACTAGTTTGCAGATATAAACAAAACCAGCTTTGGACAGATGATAAAATCTGGAACCTGAAAAGAGGAAAAAATAGGGCAGAAGCACTGCTGAAATCCAACCTGAGAGCAGGATAGAAAATGGAAAATGTTGGGTTGGTTTTTGGTTTGGCTGGGAATTGGTGTCCATGGGATGGAGTGGCTGTGGGAGCTCACCTGGAGTTCTGCATCCAACCCTGGGCCCAGCGCAGGGAGGAGCTGGAGCTGCTGCAGAGAGCCCAGAGGAGGCTCCAGGATGAGCAGAGGGATGGAGCAGCTCTGCTGGCAGGAAAGGCTGGCACAGCTGGCATTGTTCACCTGCACAGGAGCAGCTTTGGCCTGAGCTCAGGGTGGCCTTGCAGGGCCTGCAGGAGCCCCAGGAAAGCTGGAGAGAGACAATTTCCAGGGGATGCAGGGACAGCACACAGGGAATGGCTTCCAACTGAACATTTTGCAAGTTCAGATCAAATATTAGGAAGAAATTTTTCCCTGGGAAGGTGGGGAGAAGCTGAAATAGAATTTCCAGAGCAGCTGGGGCTGCCCCTGGATCCCTGGCAGTGCCCAAGGCCAGGTTGGACACTGGGGCTGGAGCAGCCTGGGGCAGTGGGAGGTGTCCCTGCCATGGCAGGGGGTTGGAACTGGATCCTTAATTCCCTTCCAACCCAGGAAATTCCACAATTCCATTATTTTTTCCCCTCTACCTGGCAAAGTGCAGAGATCCCTGGATGTGGATTTTCCATTTTTCCTTCCCAACCCCTGGGCCATGCAGGGTTCCCTGCACCAACCATGGGATCTGGCCTTTGGACAGGAAATAAAAGATTGAATAAAGGAATCCCAGAAGGAGCTGAGCTTTGGAAAGTTGAGCAAAGAGCAAAAGGGAGCAGAGCTGAAACTCCAGAGACCCAACAAGAGGCAGGAGGAATCTTGGAGGAAGAGAATCTCCTAAAGATTCTCCTGACCCCTAAAAGGCTCCATCCATCCCAAAATGGACTTAACTCCAAGACTTTCCTTGTGCCTCCATCCTTTTGTGCCAAAAATCCCAGCTATTTAGAAAAACATGTTTTTGTGGAATTTTCAGATATTTCCTCTTAAAAACTGTTGCAGTTTCCTAAAGTCCCAAAGCTTTATTTTTATATTTCATGTAAAAATCTCACAGATCCATGCACAGAAATATTTTGTGAATTAATATTAATATTGAGCAGGGTGTAGCTGACAAATGTGAAGCTTTTCAACTCCAAAGTGACTTTGCCCTCCTGATTTTAATTGGAGTTTAGGTTCAAGTGGAAAGCAATCCTTTGTTGCCATGCACTGCTTTAGGACTTCCCTGTGAGTCCAGAAGAAATTCCAGACTTTCCTGAGGTTAATCCATTTTCTCCAAGAAATCCTAACCAGGATTAAGGCTGGGCCACATGAGCTCTGTCTCAAAACTGGATGAGAAAGATGAAGGCCACAAGAAGATGTTCCCATCTCCAGGTTCACCCATTCCATGGATTTCCTCCTTCCTGGCTCCATCCCTGCTGGATCCCATCCCACAGATTCTCCAGCCAGAGCACGAGAGCTTCTCTAAATCCACTTATCATCAGTCTAGCACCACATTGCAAAGGCAGGGCTGCATTTTTCTGTGAAACTCAAGAAAGTGTCTCTCATTCTCTGAATTGTCCCTCCTTGCCTTCATTTCCTGTCCCCTCCAGAGCCCTGCCTGCTTTGTTTGCTTTTCAGTGATGAGGGGAAAGGAGTGGGAAGAGAAGAGAATTTATTTATATTTATTTGATTTTATTTGATAATGTTTCCACGATTAAGAAATTTCTTCTTTCCTGTGGCAGAGGCAAGGAAAACTGCTTAATTTGAGGAAGTCCAAGGCAAAACAGCACAAAAAAAAATCAGAATATTCATTTCCCTGGACGACTGTTTAAAAAAAGATAATGAAAGATCAAAGTGGTTTTGATGAGGGAGGAATTCTGTGGAGTAAAGGAATGACAGAAGTCAGGGGGTCCAGGAATCTTCCAAAGTTTTGTTAATAAATTACATAATTGGAAATTGATATAAATTAATCCCTGATCTCCTATATAAGCACATGGCAGTGGGATTGGATAAAGGGGAAATGTGAAAGGGAAGAGAAGGAAGGAAGGAAGGAAGGAAGGAAGGAAGGAAGGAAGGAAGGAAGGAAGGAAGGAAGGAAGGAAGGAAGGAAGGAAGGAAGGAAGGAAGGAAGGAAGGAAGGAAGGAAGGAAGGAAGGAAGGAAGGAAGGAGAAGGAGAAGGAGAAGGAGAAGGAGAAGGAGAAGGAGAAGGAGAAGGAGAAGGAGAAGGAGAAGGAGAAGGAGGAAGGAAGAAGGAGAAGGAGAAGGAGAAGGAGAAGGAGAAGGAGAAGGAGAAGGAGAAGGAGAAGGAGAAGGAGAAGGAGAAGGAGAAGGAGAAGGAGAAGGAGAAGGAGAAGGAGAAGGAGAAGGAGAAGGAGAAGGAGAAGGAGAAGAAAAAAAAGAAGAAGAAGAAGAAGAAGAAGAAGAAAAGAAAGAAGAAAAAGAAGAAGAAGAAGAAAAAGAAGAAGAAAAGAAAAGAAGAAGAAGAAGAAAAAGAAGAAAAGAAAAGAAAAGAAAAGAAAAAGAAAAGAAAAAGAAAAAGAAAAAGAAAAAAAAAAGAAAAGAAAAAGAAAAAGAAAAAGAAAAAGAAAAAGAAAAAGAAAAAGAAAAAGAAAAAGAAAAAGAAAAGAAAAAGAAAAAATCTTCAGCCCCAGCTCACATGTTGATCCTGCTGATGGAGTTTCCAGAGTCTTCCATGTTTCTCCATATGCTTAAAAAACGAAATGTCTTTAATCCTGTGAGACCTGAGCATGAGCTGCTTCTCTCCCAGCACTCAGAGGGATCCCCTCCCCTTCCCAAGGAGTCTTTCCAGCTCCATTTATGATTTTTCTTTCCTTGCATTCAGAAATGAAGCATAAGAAGGAATCTCCTCTCCTGTCTGGACTCCCTGCTGCTGTTGGGATAGTCCAGGCTGATCCCAGATGTCAGAATTAATGCTCTTATGTCATTTTATGCACCAAAAGGACAGAATTCTCAGCTGGCACAGCTGAACTAAACCAACAGTGACGTTCCCAGCGCGGTGTCCCTTTGGGAATGCCGTTCTAGGCTTGTGGGAAATGGGAATGAGGGGGATATTGCCTCAAACCTGACCACTCTTTGACAAGCTGAGCCTACATTTAACAGAAGCTTGGTAAGTGCAGGCACCATTACCTCGAGGGGTAATGGCAGCTGAGATTGATCTATTGTGAGTCCTACAAATTTGAACAGTTACACTAAATGCTATTAAAATGTATGGAACCTCTTTGTCTTCAATTATTAAATGGAGTAATTTATGAAACCCAATCTCAATAACCTCACTGTCCTACTGGCCATCCCCGCTGAAAGGAAGAGTGAATGTAGAGAACATTGCTATCGATCCCTCCTGCAGGGGGGGAAAAAGAGGATCAGGCCTGTTAACCCTTCCCTGCAGGACAAAGTGGTTCACTCGTGGTTTCTTTTCCCCCCAGAGGTCGTGTCCTTCTTTCATTTCTGGGGTCGGGTTTCAGTCTGACAAGTGGTAATTGATTCCGCTGCTGGTTAGGCTGGGGGTAAGTGGGGGATGAAGTTTCAGTGAAAACAAATAGCACTTCACAGGTCTGACCTTTCCTCTTTAAGCTTTTGTTGTGGTTTCCTTGGGATGTGCAGCTTAAAGACTGGAAACCAGCGGTGTCTATCTCGGGAAGTTTCACTTTGGGCCTGGAGTTAAAGCTGGGTTTTGGCTTTGGGGCTCTTCGGGGCTTTTTCCGTCTTCTTTCCCATGGTTTTGCATGAGACGTGAGGATGTCCAGCAGAGCTGGAAGGTTCTGCCAGCAGGCTGAGGGTCCCAGCTCAGGGTTTCAGTGTCCAGCAGGGCTGCAATGAGACAAAACCAATCTCAAAATATGAAGGCAGCCACTGCTCCTCAAACCAAGCAGGTGCCAAATCTGCCACTTCTTTTCGTGCTAGAGCCGCCTCCTTTTACCACCTCAATTGCGTCTTTAATTGTCCCTCCTGGTGCTGCTCCTGGTTTCAAAGCAGCTCCCTGGAGCTCAGGGGGCACTTCTGCAACAGACCCAGGGCTTGTCCCTGGATTGCAGCACCGTGATTTCAGCTAATGAGAACCAGTCCAAGGAGGGAAAACCACACTGACCTGTGTGAGAAGCTTTATTCTGCCTGGAACAGAAAGGAAAATATCCTCAGGGGCTCTGTCCCAACGCTTCCAGTCAGGGAGAACATTGCTGCAAAGGAAATCTCTTTGCTTACAAACAAGTTGTTTTTGCCAAAGGCAGCCTTTATTTTAAGGTGTTCTCACAGAGGAAGCTCGAGGCTCAGCAGCTGCCTCCAAAATGTTGCAACCCCCATGTGTTGCCAGCAGTTGCAAGGGGAAAGGTTTAATGGGGTTTAATGGGGGGGATTTTGGTTTTTTGGGGTTTTTTTTGGGTGTTTTTTTTGTTGTTGTTGTTTGGTTGGTTGGTTGGTTGGTTGGTTGGTTGGTTGGTTGGTTTTTTTGCTTCTCTCAAGCATCTTGGATTTCTGAGGGCGCCCTGAAGATTCTTCTCTGCCACCTACAAGGAATGACTTTAAACTGAAGGAAAGCAAGGATGGATGGGATTTTGGGATATTGGGATATTGGGATCTTGGGATCTTGGCAATGAGGAATTGTTCCCTGGCAGGGTGGGCAGGGCTGGGATGGAATTCCACCCCTGGATCCCTGGCAGTGCCCAAGGCCAGGCTGGACACTGGGGCTGGGAGCAGCCTGGGACAGTGGGAGGTGTCCCAGTGATGATCTTTAAGATCCCTCCCAACCCAAACCATTCCATGATTCCATAATCCTCTGGTTCTGCGGAAATAAATCCCTGCCCTTTAATCTGGACAAAGCCATTCCACAAACCCCAGAACGTTTTCCTGCACTGTGCAGTTGGGGCATTAATTTTTATTTCTGTATCTATATTTAAAATTCATTGGAGAAATTTTGCCAGCATGTGGACGTCCAGTGAAATGCAAAGGATGAGGGATAATGACAGGGACCTTAAATCACAAAATGATCCAAATTATGCACCCAGACGTGCCAGGGATCTTTTAGGCTAATAAAATCTGTCACACTGTATGAATCCTTCCTATTTGAAGGAAAGGGAACAAAAGGACATCCTGGAAAGGATAATCATAATTGCTCAGGTCAAATCCTGATTTATTTTAGCACAGACAGGAAATATTTAAACATTTGCTATAGCAGCCATGCATGCCATGAGCTGTATTTTGTTTAAAATAAGCAGCACGAGTTTTCCATCTTGATAAAAGAGGAATTTAATTAGATTGCTAAAATAAAACAAGACAAACAAAAGCAAACAAATGTAATAGAAAACATCTCTGAAAAGGAAATTCATGTTGCAAAAATCTCTTGACTAATCACAAAATGATGCAGCTTTGAAAGGAAATACTGTGATTGCATTTTGACTCCTCTGAGAAGTCAGATATTTGGAAATACCCAGGATTTTTAAGAAATATTTCCTGCTGTGCACATAAAAACAAATTGCACACTCAGAGACTCGGGTCTGATTCTTATCTTTCATTTCAGTTTTAGACTCAGGTGAACCACGTGTCTTTCACAAGGGTAACTCCACATGCAAAGATGGGGATATTTCTCATTTTTCTGGATGGTTTTTAGAGTTGCTTGTCTGTTACAACCACCTTGAAAATGGTGCAATTATGGTCAGAACTCAACTTCAGCTGTTTGCTTAAAACAGGGCAGTGTGGATGCAAATAACCTTTTGCTATAGAATCAAAAATCATGGAATGGTTGGGTTGGAAGGGATCTTAAAAATCACCCAGTGCCACCCCTGCCATGGCAGGGACACCGCCCACTGTCCCCAGTGTCCAGCCTGGCCTTGGGCACTGCCAGGGATCCAGGGATGGAATTCCATCCCAGCCCTGCCCACCCTGCCAGGGAACAATTCCTCATTGCCAAGATCCCACCCAGCCCTGCCCTCTGGCACTGGCAGCCATTCCCTGGGTGCTGTCCCTGCATCCCCTGGAAATTGTCTCTCTCCAGCTTTCCTGGGGCTCCTGCAGGCCCTGCAAGGCCACCCTGAGCTCAGGCCAAAGCTTCTCCTCTCCAGAGAATCCCAATTCTCCCAGCCTTTCCTCCCTACAGAGTTATAAACTTGATGGTTTTCCTCATTTTCCTTAAAAATGATGGAGAAAATATATTCTGCATCCTCTCATCCTCTCGGCAGCCCAAATCAGCAGCAAAGTGATTCCTGTGGGGTTTCCTGTGAGTTCCCTTGCTCTGACATGAATTTTGGTGAGCCACATGGAAGTGCAGACAGGCAGAGAGGTAAAAAGGTGGGAATTCCAACATTCCCTGGTTTTTTATTAGTGTTTGCCAGCTCTTCCCCTTCACACTTCAGGGGAAGCTGTAAGGGCCATGGAAGTGGGAGATGTTTTGTTGTTGCTTGCAGCCAGCTGGATGAAGAAACTCAGCATGGGATGGTCTAAAATCAGCAAGAAATCTTGGAAAAAAACATCTCCAGCTTCTGAATCCCAACCCTCTGTTTATACACACCAGAAAAATCATTATGGGGTTTTTTTCCCCATTTTTTTAGGGAAATCTATCAATAGACAAAGAAATAGCAAATTTGCTAAAGAAGCTGGCCCAGGCCACACCCCTAAGGAGAAATGAAGAAAATAAACTGTCAAGTTGGCACTGATGTACTCAGGGTGGGAAAGTCTTGGCTGACAAATCCATGATTTTAAGCTACTGAATCCCAACCCTCTGTTTATATACACCAGAAACATTATTATGCTTTTTTTTTGCCCTTTTTTTTTTAGGGAAGCCTATCAATAGACAAAGTAGAAGCAAATCTGCCAAAGGAGGGCCACAGTCCTGAGGAGAAATGTAAGGAAATAAACTGCCAAGTTGGTACTGATGAACTCAGGATGTGAATCCATGATTTTAAGCTACAAATCCATGATTTTAAGCTACTGAATCCCAACCCTCTGGTTATACAAACCAGCTACATTAATTATGCTGGGGTTTTTTGTTTTGGGTTTTTTTTTTTTTTTTTTTTTTGTTTGTTTGTTTGGTTGGTTGGTTTGGGTTTTTTTGGGGTTTTTTTTGGTTTTTTTTTGAAGCCTATCAATAGACCAAAAAAATAGAAGAAAATTTGCCAAATGAGGGCCACACTCCTGAGGAGAAATGTAAGGAAATCAGCTGCCAGGTGATTCCTTGTTGTTGTTGGCACTGATATTCTCAAGGGGGGAATGTCTTGGATTACAAATCCATGATTTTAATCTACTGAATCCCAACCTTCTGGTTGTACACACCAGCAACATTAATTATGCTTTCCCCCCACTTCTTAAGGGAAGCCCATCAATAGACAAAAAATAGCAAATTTGCCAAATGAGAGTCACACTCCTGAGGAGAAATGTAAGGAAATCAGCTGCCAGGTGATTCCTTGTCATTGTTGGCACTGATATTCTCAGGGTGGGAATGTTTTGGCCGACAAATCCATGATTTTAAGCTGCTTAGCTGCTGGAATAACATCCCTGAGTCACATCTGACCCAGCCCTGGGCTCTGCTGGTGTCTTGGTTTGAAAAGCCAGGTGTCTGCTAAGGAAGGCAGGAGCCTCCCCTGAAATGGAAAATGCAACCCCCCTCCCTCCAAATTATTATAATTTTGAAATTAAGGGGGCTGTCAGATGAAGATATGGGAATAGGAATAACAGTTCTTTAGTAGGGAAAAAATAAAAATAAAATAAAAATGCACTAATTTGAAACAAACCACTGCCAGAGTCAGACCATGCCCTGCCCGCTGTGGGTCAGGGGGTGGCACAGCCCCATCCCACGGGGGCTCAGCCCTCCTGCAGTGCCAGCTGTGCTGCTGCTGCAGCAGGGATCCTGCACAAGGGGGGAGTTTTCCTCTGCAGCTCCAGGGCTGCTGCAGATGGGCCTGGGCTCCCTCTGGCAATGCAGGGCAGCAGAAAGCTGCTCCTCTGGCAATGCAGGGGGCAAAGGCTGCTGTGCTGTGCCAGGCTCAGATTGGATCCAGGTAGGAATGCTTGGCTCCTCCCCTGGGCGCAGCATCTCCCCATGGGATGCTGGAATTGGATCAGCCCTGCAGGGACGCTCAGTGGCCATGGACAGCAGAGATCTCCTGGAGGGAGGGTTGGCTGTGGGAGAGAGAAAGAAAAAACTGCCCCATGGACAGCAGAGAACTGCCCCACCTCAAAAATAAAAATAGAACACACAGCCCCAGCTAAACCCCTCAAACTGAGGCAGCCAGGGTGGCACAAAGGCCTGGTGCTCATCACTGAATATTTGTGGGCATGTCCAGCTCTCTGCTTTCCTGAGCCCCAGAAAACTGAGTGTGGAAATGTTCAGCTGGATTCCTGACACCCCCCAAACCTCTCCTTGCCTTCACATCTGAAAAAACTGCCCAATGAGCAGTAAATAACTGCCCCACTTCAAAAACGAAAATAAAACACACACTCCCACCTAAAACCCTCAACCTGAGGCAGCCGGGATGGCACAAAGGCCTGGTCCTCGTCACTGAATATTTGTGGGCATTTCCAGCTCTCTGCTCCCCTGAGCCATGGAAAACTGAGGCAAAGCAGAGTGTGGAATGTTCAGCTGGATTCCTGACACCCCCCAAACCTCTCCTTGCCTTCACATCTTTGCCCTGGTTTTGGGAGCAGCTTCTGCCCAAGCTCTGCCTCCATCAGGGCCTGACAGGAACAAGGAATCTGTCACGGCCCTTCTCATAAATTTTAAGAAGCTTTTGCCCTGCCAAAGCAAAGAAATTAAAAGCTGTGGCGTGAGAAGGACGTGGAAAGAACCTGCTAGGAGAAGGGTAATTAATATTCTTAAATTAAAAATTGAAAGATCGTTCATCATCTTCAGAATTCAGGCACGGCTTAGCTGGGGTTTGCAGCTTCACCCCCATGCTTTTCCTGCCTTTATCAGCCTCCAGTTTTTGGTGTTGGACAAAAATCCTGGATTTGCTGAAATCAAAAAGCTTCCTCTTGTCTTTGGTGAATTTGTTGCTCCATTTCAGGCCTCAATTATTTTTTTTTTTAATATGGAAGAGGAAAGAGGAAAATTATGAATCCTGAGAATTTCCTGCCTCTCCACGTGGGTGACAAGGGATGAGGGAAAAGCCAGTTCTGTGGAGAACAGATAGGAGGGACTTCATGTATCCCCTCAAACCCTCTTCCAAAGCTGTATAAGAGGGATAAATGGGATATTTTGTGGAATATGTGGGATATAAGTGGAATAAATGGGATATTTTGCTCCTGAGCCTTCCCTTTTCTATATCCAGGAGGCCCAGGAAGAACAAACCCACATGGCAAGTGAAGAAAAAATCTTGAAAAAACCCTCTTAGAGCAACCCAATCCACCCTTGCACACATGGGTGGCCTGGGAAAAGCCTTTCCCTGACAGAAAACAGTGGGAAAAGGTATTTAAAAAGTGATATTTGAGTGGGGGAAAGCGACTTTCACTTGGTGGAGCATGAGCCAGATTGCAAAAATCATCGGCTTTTACTCAGGCAATGAAATAAGAGGCCAGGACGTCAGTGATGAGTAATATTAATGTGCTGTGTGAAGAAATGTTCTGGGAGACAAAAACCTTCCATTTCATGTTTTCCTAAGCGTTGCTGGGTTCAGCACAGTGCTGCAAACCTGACCAGATTTTCTGTCTCTGAATGGAAGCGGAACTTTTTCCAGAATCTCCTGGGACTTCGCGATCGACGTCAGAAGGAGTTTTATAGAGAGGCACTTTGGGTAGCACAGAACACACTGCAGGAGCCCTGAGGACAGAAAATTCAACTGAAATGGTAGAAACAATAGACAAAAAAAAAAGGGATTTTGGGTGTTTTCATGCAAAACAAGAGCACGGGATGCTGCACCATGAGTAGAAGAAAAGAAAAAGGAAAGAAAGAGAGCATTGTCTGCATTTTTTTTTTTTTTTTTTGTCTTGAGGGGGAAAAGTCAAAGCACTGGAAAACCTGAAGGATTCCAGGCAATTTACCACAAAAACCTTTAGTTATGGAATCATCCTGTCCCTCTACATCCAGCAAGAGAGGGTTGGGAGGTGAAATATCTTTTAAGGAAGCAGAACTATGCAGAAAATGAAGTTTTATTGAGGGGTCTTAAAGCTCTGGACAAGGTTCATTTTCCAAGAGGCTTCATTTTGGGGATGGATTTGGGAAGTTGGCATTTTCCTGTTTATAAATATCTTTGTTGCTCTGACTTTTGTTCTCCTTCTGGATCTTGCATCAGATCCCATAGGGAAGGGACTGTCCTTTTTATATCCTTTTTTATATCCTTTTATTATATCCTTTTTTAAATCCTTCTTAGATGTTTATTCAGCATTGAATACCCCAAAACCGGGTATTTAATATCCCAGTTGGAAAAGGCCTCATTTAGGTTGGAAAAGACCTCAAAAAATCAAGAGATTTGGCAAAGTAATTCCCACTGATTCTGTGGGATCCCCCAGCAAACCTGGGAATAAATCCAGCAGCCTGACACCTGCAGTGCCAGTGATCCCTAAATCATCATTTTTACTCAGGAAAACAATTTTATCTTTTCCAAATCCTTGTTCCAAGGGAACAAAGTTCAGGGAGCCTTTTTTTAATAAAGCAACAGTGAAAAAGCAGCATTGCCCTTGGTAAAGGGTGTGAACTCCTTCAGTGCAGGGGAAAGGCTGGCAAAAATCACCACATTTGCTCTGTGTCACTTGGAAATTCTCCCCAAAACAGGCTCTAGGTTTAACATTTATCACAATTCCCCACATTTTATTTATCTACAACTCACAGCACATTGTTCACTGCACTGCAATCTCATTTAATAAAAAAGCTTTAGGTGATAGGATGGATAAAATTCCTACTTAAATAAAATTTAATGCAGAAAAACCACTCTTTGCTGCCTGAAAACTCTTCCCTCATTTTCACAACATTTCTGCTTCTCATCATTAAAATTAACAGCTCAACTTAATGACCCAAAGGAGGGATTTTTAATTTTGGAAATCAACTTGTCTTGCCCTCCATGACCACGTTTTGCTGAATTTGTCCAATTCTTTACATGGAAGTGGAAGAACATCATCCATGAGTGTCCTCCCTGCAGGGAATGCTCACAGGAAAGTGGTGGGATGAATAATTTCAATTTCAGAGAAGCTTTTCCTCACTGGCCATCAGCACCACAGCCCAGGAAGGGAGAAGGGTTTTGTTTGCACCAACCAACTTCAGGGAAGAGAGGAAAAAAAGCTGGGCAAGGAAAGACCTTTCCAAAATCTTCCCAAAGCCAGTGGGATTCACATTTGAAGATTTGGACAGAAAATCAAACATCTCAGAACACTTGGAGTTAAGATTTTAAGAAGGAAAAGTCAATGCTCTCTTTTTAGCATTATTTGCCCACTCAGGTAATAGAATAGAATCCCAGAATCCCCAAATCATTGAGGTTGGGAAAGATCTCCAAGGTTATTGAGTCCAAGGTCTGCCTGATCCCCACCTTGTCCCCAGCCCAGAGCTCTGAGTGCCACATCCAGGCCTTGGACACCTCCAGGGAAGGGCACTCCAAACCTCCCTGGGATTGAATGTTTCAGCCCAAACTTACATTTTCACATTAAATCCCATATTTCCCCAGCTTTTTACTGATGGAAATGATTTCTCTCTCTCAGCTTGGTCACCTTACACTGAATTTGATGCTGTTGTACTTTTAGTTTCCCAGACAGGCCATTTCATCAGTGTCTGCACTAACCATGAATCGAATACTAAAATGGAAAATCAATGTGTTCTGACCCAAACCGGGCTGGAAACGTTGGATTTTCAGGAACAAGAGGGAATCAAGTCAATCACCTTGCAAGCAATGAAGAGCATTGATCTCAGTCAACAGCCAGATTTCATTTTTAAAGGTTACTGAGGGCTGAAAGTGATACTCGAGATGTCATGGAGCACGTCACTGAGTTTTTGCAGGACACAAAGGTCTCCCTGCTTTTATTCTCCAACATCTGGCAGCCACTTTGGAGAAAAACACTGAGGGAAAAAAACTGAAGGGCCACTTTCTTCCTGGAAAAAAATAAGCCTGGAGAAGAGAAGGTTTTGGGGTGACCTCACTGTGGCCTTGCAGGGCCTGAAGGAGTCATGGGGAACATGGAGAGAGACAATTTCCAGGGGATGCAGGGACAGCACCCAGGGAATGGCTGCCAGTGCCAGAGGGCAGGGCTGGGTGGGATCTTGGCAATGAGGAATTGTTCCCTGGCAGGGTGGGCAGGGCTGGGATGGAATTCCATCCCTGGATCCCTGGCAGTGCCCAAGGCCAGGCTGGACACTGGGGCTGGAGCAGCCTGGGACAGTGGGAGGTGTCCCTGCCATGGCAGGGGTGGCACTGGGTGAGTTTTAAGGTCCCTTCCAACCTAAATTCTGTGATTCTTTAATTCTTTATCCTCTCCGCTTTTGTGGTGCCACCACTGAGGTTTTCCCACACTCTGCTGTTAAATTCAGCTTCTTTCTCTCTCTACCCGTTATAAAATCTCACTCACCAAAAATCCGCACAGCACAACATGAGCCCACTCTGGAATAAATGCGACTCCTTAAAATTCTATATTCATCCTCTCTTTTTGGAGGGAAAAATTGCAAGGTAAGGGATGAAATGCACGGTTTTCAGCTGAGAAAAAAAATGGGAATAATTCCCCACAGCACCTCAGAAATCAGCAGGGGAGGCGCCTCCCTGGAGGGCTGGGATATCTTTGGCTCTGTTCCTCTTCTGACCACACAGAGTTTGCAAAATTCCTTCATCTCCAGCACCCCAGAGTGCCAAGGAAAATAATTATTACCTTAATTCTTCCAATAAAATATCTACTAACAATATCTACTAATATCTTTTAAGTAAAACAAATAAACCATAATCAACCACAAATAACCTACAACTTAACACATAATAACAGAACAATCACAAGTAATAACATAATAATAGATAATAACACAAATAAAACAATAATATTTAATATAATGATAAGATAATTAACATTAAAAATAACATAAATAATAATAGCACAAATTAAAACAATATTTAATATAATAAATAATAATATCATAGCAAAACAATCACAGGTAATAACATAATGATAAATAATAATAAATAATAACATAAATAAAGATAATATTAGTGTTAATATTTAATATAATAAATAATAAGATAATAACAAAACAATCACAATCACCAACATGTTAAACACTAGTCCAAATATCACAGTCATTTCCCATGTCTTTTAACCCAAAAAATAAAACTTAAGTACACCTTTAAAATCTCTCACAAAAATTTTTAAAAAAACACATTATACATAAAAAATAAAAACTCAAGCATTGTTACAAAACCAAAAACCAAACAAAAAGAAAAATCTATTAAAAATAAATTAATTGTTTTAAGAAAAATCAATTAAATCAAACCAATTTTTAAAATCAGAAAATAATAAACTTACACCACTTTTCAACTTATTAAAAAAAAAGAAAACTACAGCATTAAATCTCCCAAACCCCTTGCACCTAAAGCCCAAAAAAACCCTTAAAAATTACTAAAACCCTTCAAAAAAAAACCCCAAACAAATACAAGGAGGGAGCCCTGGGGAGCGCAGGGAGGCTGGAGGAGGAACCCACACCAAGTGCTGCTCATGACTCCTGTCCCATGGAGCCCTTCCACGTCTCCAGCAGATTTTACAAAGAGAGGAAATGTTCTCCAGAAAACAACATTTCCCACAGTTGTCTTTAATTGCTGCTGCCCTCTGCATAGGAGGTTTTATTTTTACTGTTGCCTGATTGAAGCTGTGCCGAAAATCTCAGACCCAAATTGCCCAATCGAGCAAAAGCAGCAAATGAAATACACGCAAAAGAGACTATTCTTGTTCTGTTATTATTTGGGTTGTTCCCACATCCCAGAGCACACTTTCCCATTAGCAGGGTTGGGAAATCAGCTTTTAGCAGCTGCTTGTGGGCCTGGTGCTATTTGTTTTATACTATGTATTATTATTATTATTATTGTTGTTGTTGTTGTTGTTGTTGTTGTTGTTGTTGTTGTTGTTGTTATTGTTATTATTGAATTGTATTTTTATATATTATTATGTTATATTATATTTTCCTATACAATATATATAATATATTATATAACATAAAATAATATAATATATACTATATATTATATACTATATATCATATAATACATAATATATATTATCTATTATATAATGTATAATATAAAATATATAATATATAACATATTATATATTATATAGAATATGGAATATAGAATATAGAAAGTGTTAATGTTATATATTATATATTGTATATTATATATATATATTATATATTATATATATATTATATATTATATATTATATATTATATATTATATACTATATATTATATATTATATACTATATATTATATATAACATATAACATATAATATATATTATTCATTATACATTATACTTTATACATTATACATATATAAAATAATATATTTATGTATCTATATATAATTTTTTTATCCAGCAGAAAGGTGTTAGAAAGGAAAGCAGGTAAATTGACAAGCAAATCTGTGTTTCTATCCCTGCACAAGGCAATAAATTTTACAAGCTTTAGATACAAAAGCAAAACATCTGCTCTCATTAAAGATTAATTAATGAAACAGGAAAGAAGAGACAGAGAGAGAAGAACATCCTGATTCTTCTTGGGATGCTTCCCTCAAAGCTGCTGATGGTGTCCTGGCAAACTCCTGGTATTTAAATCCCAGCACAGGAATCTCCTGTGCACATCTACTCCTGCTTTCCCTGCTCTTTTTTTTCCTAAAGAAAACTGGAAATTGCTCTGATTTTCCAAATAAACGAATCGTTCTGCTCCGCTGAGGTACATGAATGAAAAGAAAGAAATATAGAATAAATCTGGATTTTATAGCTTAATTTTTTCATGCGTCTGCCTACATTTTACAGTGACAAAGTGCTTGCATTCCTAGCACTGCTGCTTCTTCCTTCTCATCCTGATCTCAGTCTCAAATGGAAGCAGGATGGAATTCCAGTGGGAGAAACATTCTCCTCCTCTCCAGGAAATACAATATCAAAATATAAAATCAAATATCAAATATCAAATAAAATATCAAAAAAAATCCCTACTCCTGCAGAAATCAAAAGTCCTGTTGCCACCAAAGTTCTTTTTTCACGTCCACAAGGAAAGCATTTCCCTGGATTTCGAGGGGCCAGAGAGAGGAGACCTTCCAAGCAACAAAACCAATTCCAGGTTTAAAAACCTAAGATTATTCTACATTTCCTTTATACAGCTGAATTTCCATTCTCATTTAAGGATCACGATCTTCACTAAGATCAGGAGGAAGGAAAATGAAGAAGTTGAAAATTAGGCAAAAAGATAATTTGGGGCAGATTAATTCTTACTTTAAAAAAAATCTTAGACTTGCAGCCAGTTCAGATGTTGTTCAGAGAGAATAAATCTCCTGATAATGCCACAATTTCACCTTTTTAAAGCAGAACTTCTAAATCATAGCGCTGTTTTATGAAAACTCTGTGTGTACACAGCAAATTTTCCCTTTTTCGATACAAAGTGACTGTTTATTCCCTCAATGCCTTATTTATAAAGGCCTCACAAAACAGCCATTCACCCACCAGTGACTCAGATTTTTGGGACTTTCCTGCTCGTCTGGGAATAATGTTTATAATACAAATGTCTGGTTAATGAAAGGGCATTTTCTGTGTGTCACTGACCTTTGTGTGCTGGAAGGAGCAGGGAAACAGCCCCTGGAGCTCCTCCTTTTCTCTTGGAAACTCGGGTGACAACGGCAGCGTTTCATTAGCAGGTGACACTGACGGGGCCTCTTTTGATCAAGCTTTTTTAATTTTTTTTTTTTTTTTTTTTTTTTGCAACCAACATTTTCCAGCTTAACGCTTTGCTTTCCCTGGAGTTGGATTTTTTTAATTAAATAGAATTGGAAATTGAGGTTTTGGGAGGTTTTCCCTGTTTTGACACTGCCCAATCCATTGGGGGGGGTGACAAATCCGTGAGAGTGATGTCGTGGTGTGAGCAATGGCACAACGTGAATATTTAAATTAATTACAAAAAAAAGGGGAATAATTATCAGAATTACCTTGTTTGCCTAACAGCTAAGATGGACAAAGAATTTGAATTGTTCTTGCCATAGTTAGGGAAAAACCCTTTTTTTCTCCTCAAGGAATTGTTGTTTCCACTGGGTGGATGTCTTAGTTTGAAAAGCCAGGTGTGTGCTAAGGAAGGCAGGAGCCTCCCTTGAAATGGAAAAATGCGAACCCCCTCCCTCTGGATTATTGTAATTTTGAAATTAAGGGCCTCTCAGGCAAAGATATGGGAGCAGGAATAACAGTTCTTTATTAGGAAAAACTAAAAATACAAATGCAATAGTACAAACAAATACAAACCCCTGCCAGAGTCAGACCATGCCCTGCCCCCTGTGTGTCAGGGGGTGGCACAGCCCCATCCCATGGGGGCTCAGCCCTCCTGCAGTGCCAGCTGTGCTGCTGCTGCAGCAGGGATCCTGCACAAGGGGGAGTTTTCCTCTGCAGCTCCAGGGCTGCTGCAGATGGGCCTTGGGCTCCCTCTGGCAATGCAGGGCAGCAGAAAGCTGCTCCTCTGGCAATGCAGTGGGCAAAGGCTGCTGTGCTGTGCCAGGCTCAGATTGGATCCAGGTAGGAATGCTTGGCTCCTCCCCTGGGCGCAGCATCTCCCCATGGGATGCTGGAATTGGATCAGCCCTGCAGGGACACTCAGTGGCCATGGACAGCAGAGATCTCCTGGAGGGAGGGTTGGCTGTGGGAGAGAGAAAGAAAAAACTGCCCCATGGACAGCAGAGAGCTGCCCCAGCTCTGACAGATAGAAATAGAACACACAGCCCCGTTTCCAGCCTAAGACAGTGGGAAAGGTCTGATCCATGGATTCCCCATCCTTGAGGTGTCCAAGGAACGTTGGACATGGCTCTGGGCTGGGTGACAAGGTGGGGATCAGTCACAAGTTGGACTCGGTGACCTTGGAGGGCTTTTTCAGCCTCAGGGGTTCTGGGATTCCATGGTCTGGAGGTGGTTCCTGCACGTCCCATTTGTCTCTCTGAGCACAGGGGATTCCTGTGTCCCCACTGCTGGGACAGGGACACTTCGGGCTCCCCCCACACTGCACTGGGATGTTTGTGGTGACTGCAAATCCTCCTTTC
The DNA here is from genome assembly GCF_901933205.1 of Camarhynchus parvulus. NCBI lineage: Eukaryota > Metazoa > Chordata > Aves > Passeriformes > Thraupidae > Camarhynchus > Camarhynchus parvulus. The sequence continues at coordinate 1,504,062 of NC_044571.1, read as the reverse complement.
ATTTGTGTCCCATTCCTCCCTCCCTGCTTCTTGTACCAGAAAACAGCCTCAGTAATTCCCTTTCCAGGACTTCATTGGCTTTTTCACTCAGTGATGCCAATTTTCCTCTTCTCTTCAATATCCTGGCATTTACCCCCTCTTAAAACCTTATCTCCTCTGACCCCTCGTTTCTGCTGGAGGAAGAGCCTAAAGAAAATGTGACAACACCACTGAAATCAACATCAGATATTTCTGAAAGGCAAAATTTTGCAAATCATTTTCCCAACCTCAGGCTTCTCTCAACATTTCAATTCCCAGAAGGACAAAAGAGGGTTGGGAATGTTTCCTGGTGTCAACAGCCACAGTGTCCAATCTGAACCTCCCCTGGTGCAATTTGGGGCCATTTCCTCTCATCCTTTCCCTTGGGAATAGGGACCCGACCTCTCCTCACTGCTCCCTCCTGGGAGGTTAAAAAGAACCCAATTTTTAATTTCTTTTGCCTCTCACACCTGAGTATGAATCCTCCTGTCAGTGCCCTACATTTCTCAGGTTTGTTTTTTTCATTTTTTTAAACATCCTCTGTTGCTGTTACTGAAAGTTGGGCACAGAAGAAGGGAAACCAAGTGGCTGAAGGGTGCAAAGAGTAAAACAGAACCCTGAAAAACATCTGCCAAACACAGATATCAAATAAACTGCAAAGGGGGAAAGGACTTCTGCTCTCTGCTTCACTTCTCATATACACTACATTTAAAATTCAGCACGGGCTAAAAGGGCTTTTTTTAGGTAGAATCCCAGAATGGTTTGGGTTGGATGGGACCTTAAAACCATCTCATCCTACCCCTGCCATGGCAGGGACACCTCCCACTGTCCCAGGCTGCTCCAGCCCCAGTGTCCAACCTGGCCTTGGGCACTGCCAGGGATCCAAATCTTCTCTAAGAACTCTATTCTAGGGCTCCCCACCCTCCTAGGGAACAATTCCTAATTCCCAAAATCCCACCTATCCCTACCCTCTGACAGTTTAAAACCATTCCCCCTATTTCTCACTCTCTGCCCCTATAAAAAGTGCCTTTCTCTCCTTTTTATGATCCCCTTTAAGCCTTGGAAGGGGCTCTGAGGTCTCCCCAGAGCCTTCTCATCTCCAGGTGAGCACCCCCAGCTCTCCCAGCCTGGCTCCAAGGAGAATAAACACCCACAAACCCCACTGGAGTGCTTTGGGAGCAGGAACCCCATGGGAAAAGTTTAAAAAAAAAACAATTTTTTTTTTCTGGCTGATCTGCTGCTGGTGGCTGAACAATGTGCACTTAAATCTGCCAGTGCTCGCTGTGTTTCCATCAGCTTGTGTCCCATTGTCCATTCTCCAGTGTCATTCAGCCTTATAACATCTGAACAAAACCAGGGCAGCAGGAGTGACTGGTGATTAACTGCCCCGGGCCTTGTCACCCCAGGGAAAGCAGAGATTGAGCTCAGGGAATTTCTTTAATTAATTTTAACCTCACTGCCTTCAGGTCTGCATCTCCAAGTGCCGTGGTTTGGAAGGGCAGAGCTGGGAGCCAAGGGTTGATGTGGAGAAATAAATTTATATATTTGTATATGGGTACAGCGTTCACTGGAAACTTCTTGGAGCCTTTTCTTCTCAGGGGAGTTTGTGGCACAGGCACTGACCTTCTTTGTGCCTCCAGCTCTCTGGGGATGAGATTCCAGCCAGGAAATAGCCAGAGAAGCAGCTCAGCACGACATGGCAGCCTCAAAGTAAGGCTTGGATGGCCCTGACTGGGATGGCAAAAGAGAATTCCAGAATTCCTGTGGCTGGCAAAGCCCTGCCAGCCCATGGAGTGCCAGCTGTGCCCCATGCCCACCTTGTCCCCAGCACATTCACCTCATTTCTAGCGCTCAGTCACCTCCTCAGATTCTCTGTACAGCTCAAGGATGCGCACCAGGCTTTAAAAAGGGGTCAAATTCTGTTTCATGGACACCTCTGGGCAGCCCTGTGGGACCTGGGGATGAGGGGATCTTGTTTCCAAACACGATGGTCCAAGGGAGGAGAAGAAGCTCACAGAATTCTGGAATTATTGAGGCTGGCAAAGCCCTGCCAGCCCATGGAGTGCCAGCTGTGCCCCATGGGCACCTTGTCCCCAGCCCAGAGCACTCAGTGCCACCTCCAGGGCACACCTGCAGGGATGGGCACTGCAAAGCTCCCTGGGCAGCCCCTGCCAATGTTTAACAACCTTTTCCATGAAGAAATGCCTTCTGAATTCCTCCCTTTTCCCTGCCATACTCATTAATGCCAATCCAGCCTTCAGACATCTACACCAAGAACAGAATTTGCCCCGTGACATTTTGGAGGCCAGTAATATTCAGCAACCTCCCTGAGGATGAAAACCAAATGAAGTGATCACGTCCCAGTGAATCTTGCAGTTTCTCCCAAAATAAACTTTCACACCTGCAATTTTTGCCCTAAAACCATGAGCTGGAACATCAGAAGGGGCTGCCCAGGGGGGTTTGGAGTGCCCATCCCTGCAGGTGTGCCCTGGAGGTGGCACTGAGTGCTCTGGGCTGGGGACAAGGTGCCCATGGGGCACAGCTGGCACTCCATGGGCTGGCAGGGCTGTGCCAACCTCAATTATTCCAGAATTTTGTGAGCTGTTTCTCCTTCTTTGGACCATCCTGTTTGGAAACAAGATCCTCTCATTCCCAGGTCCCATGAGGCTGCCCATGAAACAGAATTTGACCCCTTTTGAAAGCCTGGTGCACCTCCTTGAGCGGTACAGAGGATCTGAGGAGGTGACTGAGCACCAGGAGCGAGGTGAATGTGCAACACCCCCCCAGCAGCTGGGTAACGAAGGGTAATGTTCACTAATTTGTTAATTATGGAAGTTTTGCAGCTCAGTGCTTCATATTGACCAAATTGCCAGTTTGGCTCTGCACAATTACTGTCTGCCTTGATAAATATCCCTTTAATTGGCCAAGCTTGCGTGAGATGAACTTTTAAATCACAGCATTTCCACACAATGCAGTGTGAAATTTCTTTCCTCCTTTTTTTTTTTTTTTATTTCCCCTAGAAATGAGTCACAAAGAGCTGTGTTTAAGATATATTGCTATCTCCTTTTTAAGTGGAGTCAGAATGGCTGCACCAAAGCCCAAATGTTGCCAGCATTTGGTGCCAACACTTTGATCCATCCACATGAACTGGATATAGACATAAGAGCTTACTAAACAAACTGGACAGAGTCCCAGTGGGAACACTCAAAAATGTATTAATCAAAGTCAAGCGGCAGAGCAAATTGAACCAGTTCATTAATTATGAAAATTCTCTCACCAAGTGACATGTTGTTAACTGTGTGAGGACTTAACACGTTTCAATCCGTGGGCTTCCCTCCCTGGGTGCAAAATTTAGTTAGAAATTGGAGTTTTCTTCTTTTTTTTTTCCCTTCCCCTTCTGTGGGTTTCTAAGCAGGAAAAAGGGGAGAGCAAGTAGCATGGACACAGCACTCGCTGCAGGAAGAGGCTTTGCAAGGGTCAGTGCTGAAAAGAGCCGAGGGAAAATGGGATGGTCAAGAATTTGGAGAAGAAAACTCGTGAAGGAAAGGTTGGAAAAGACATTTGGGGTCATCCAGTGCTGCCAGCACCACCCCAAACCCTGTCCCCAAGGGCCACATCCAGATTCCTCCTGAACACTCCCAGACTCCAAACCTCCCTGGGCAGCTCATCCCAAGGTGTGACCACCCTTGCAGGGAAAAACAACTTTTAGTCTCTAATCTGAACCTAATTAGAGGATTTATCTGGTCACCTGTTACCTCTTAAATAAAGACCAGAAAGCCACAGGTGCCCACAATTCCCGTCCACATTGATTTTCCTTGCTCCCAGCAATGGAACATTTGCTTCCAAATTAAAACCTGGGGGGAAAATGTATTTTTAAGGTGTCTTTTGCTGGATAGGGTCTCAGACCAAATGACAAGAGACAGCCTGAGATTCCCAGCAGGGAATCAAAGGTGATTTATTTACAGTCCCTTTAGAAAAGGGAAGCAAGGTGAGTGGGAATTATCAAGTGGTGGGAAGGAATATTTGTTTTGGGATGCTGGGCTCACCTATGGATGCTGTAATTATCAGCTCTATAATATTGAAATTTTCTCACCTCCTGGTTTTTAGCACTTCTGTAAATCACAGATTTTAGGGAAAAAAAAAAGAAAAGAATGTGGTTTCAGAGGTTTTTGCTCTTCAGGGTGATTTAAATAAATACATTTCTAGTGCAGGAAAGAAGAAAAAACCTCAATTCCAGCCCTCCAGAAGCTGGACATGAGGCAGCCATTTGGGATTCCTCTGTGATCCATAAGGACAGGCAGGTCCCAGGGGGATTCACCCTCCCAATCCCACTCACCTCTCCTGGAATGGGATCAATCCTGAACTGCTGCCTTAGATTAAGGCCTGAACTGTTGGAACCCTGGCTGCTGAGAATTCCAGACTTTCTGTGCTGCCAGGCACTGACCCCCAGAGAACACTGCATTGACCTGAGGGCCTGGAGAAGCTTCCAAAATGGAATGGCAGAACTGGGATTGTGGGTGTGGAGTTTGAATAGAAGTGTGAGATATCACAGGGGGGGAAACTCAGAGTTTAAGGGTTTAGAATACAGGAATGGATAGAAAGCAAGATGGAGGTTTTAGGGTGGAGGCTGCTCCTTCTTCTTCCCCACCATCTCCTTCTTCTCCTTCTTCTCCTTCTTCTCCTCCTTCTCCTTCTCCTTCTCCTTCTCCTCCTCCTCCTCCTCCTTCTTCTTCTTCTTCTTCTTCTTCTTTCTTCTTCTTCTTTCTTCTTGTTCTTCTTCTTTCTTCTTCTTCTTCTTCCTTCTTCTTCTCCTTCTTCTTCTTCTTCTTCTCCTTCTTCCTTCTCCTTCTCCTTCTCCTTCTCCTTCTCCTTCTCCTTCTCCTTCTCCTTCTCCTTCTCCTTCTCCTTCTCCTCCTCCTCCTCCTTCTCCTCCTCCTCTTCCTCCTCCTTCTCCTTTTCCTTCTCCCTTCTCTTCCTCTTCTCCTTCTTCTTCTCATTCTCCCGCTTCTTCTCCTCCTTCCCCTTCTTCTCCATGGGTTTGGGTGGTTTTGTGCCACTGGATAAAAAAGTCCCCATTGCAGGCCCGGGTGATTGGTTATTGGGTTAAAAGTGAAAATAATTGAGGTGTCATTTCTTAATTGGACAGTTTATCCTTCAAAGATCTTGCAGAGAGAAATGCATCACCATTTTTTACCTTGTTAGAGTAAAATACTGCAGAACTCAGGGTTTGTGAGACTGTAACAGAGATAAGGATTAATAAACGTCTGAGTCCCAACAAGAAATTCCTTCTCATTATTTAATCCCAACTTTAGCAGAAAAGAAGCAGAGAATCCATTACTGAACCTCAAGGCCACCAAAGATTTTCAGGAGGATTTTCACCCCCAGTGAATACTCACATGATGTAAAATATCCCTGGCTTTGACCCAAAGCATTCAACAACATTTAAGCAAAGGATGTAGGCATTCAAACTTTGCTCTTATAATCCAAAACTACTTCCATAACTTCTTTACTCCACACTGACTAATTTTTAAAAATGGTTTCTGATATTTTCCTGATTTTTTTTGTCTTCATCTCCATATTGAAATTAAATTGAAGGCAGAAAGTTTCACATTTGGGGTGAAATTAAATTGGAGGTAAATCCAAGCTGCTTGTCCCCTGTAAATTCAGTATTACGGGAATTACTAAACAGGAGGCTGAGTTTTGCTCAAACATTGACTGAGATCCTGAGCTTTGACTGAGATTGAAGGATTTTTTCTGGGAATAACCGAATTTTATCCCTGCAGGTGTCTGGTCAGGGAAAGGTGAACATCTTTTTGCTTTCCCTAAGGAATAGTCAGATGAAAGATGATTTTTTTAATCCCTCATTATCCCTAAATCCTCCCAAACCCCACAGCATTCCTATAAAATCCCCTTTGTTTTTTTTAACAGCAGCAATCAGGACTTAAAGAGACTGCTCTGCACATTTAATTAATATATATTCAATATTATTATATTATTATCTATAGATTAAACTATATGTTAAAATAGATTAGCCAATATTTATTGTATATTATCACATATAATATAGACTATATTAAAATATATTTTATAATAATAGTATATTATTCTATTAAATGTGTAATAGATTAGATTATATTATCTACTATGTAATGTGTATTATTCTATTTTAATATTAATATATATTTTTAATATTGATTAATTAATATCATTAATACTTTTCATCTGCTTTTATCCAGCTGTTCCCATCCTGGGAATATTAAACATGGTTTTTCTGGGAAGCCACTGAGAAGGAATCCCAGGAGGAAAAATTGACTCTCCAGGAGCCTGGGGGGAAGGGGAGAATTCCCTTGGTCCCACTGCAGAACCAGGGCGAGGTTGTGCCTAAATCCTTGTTTTTTACAGGGAAAATGGGATTTTCCTAAATATCTGAAGTGCTAAAAAAAATAAAAATCAAGTCTGGGGCAAGAGAAAAACCTGCTTTGCTCTGCAGAGTCCATGAATAGGGAAGGGTGTACCCTGAAATGAAGGAAGTGGGGGATGGTTTATTCATGAAATTAGTAAATTGGGTAAATCTCTTTTTGTGTGGTTATGGAGAGAAATGTTCTTTTCTTACACCTATAAAATCCCCAAAGACACTGCTAACACAGACGTGCAGCATCATCTAGTGACCACAGCAGGATAAGGCAGGAAAAAATTGGGAATGAGCTCCTATACACATATTTAAGGCAGAGGATGAGACAAAAAACTGGATTTTATTCCCTTGTTTCATCAAGGTTTTGTTCCAGCTTAAAATTAACCAGTTCCTACAAAAAAGACACTAAATGGAAAAAATTATAAAAAAAAAGTTTGCCTGATCCCACACAAAAAAAATGATCAAAAATGGAACATGAAATTCTTGGAAATTGTCGCTGTGTTAATAAAAAGTTTGCATTTCACACCCTGCTTTTAAGCAGGTGTAAAATCATTGAGATCTCCATGGTACAGAGTGAGAATTATCTGTGTCTTTATTTAAGGGTTCAGAAATTATTCTAAGACCTATTAAAACCCAGGAAATGAAATATTTTAATTAATAATTATATTTAACAATTGGTGTCAACCCTGCCTGAATGGATGAAGTTCTACTTCAGCAGAATTAATTTTTCCTTATTTTTTTCACTTTTAAATATTGCTTTTATTTCATGGAAAAAGCCATCAGAGGCAGAACATTTCCATCTGCTTTTTTTAACCACTTCCATGCTCCAGCTGCTCCCCAGATGATTTTTTATCATTGACCCACAGGGCAAAAATCACAATTCCATGGGTAAACAAATTACAGGCCAAGAGACCAAAATGGCAAATTGGTGGCTGTGGACATCAGCAATTTCAGATCTAAACCCGTGGGGGCTAATTTGGAACATGATCCACACCCACAAATCTTGGAAATATTCATCCCAGCCGTGATTGGAGGGAAGTTGGAAGCAGAGTTCTCCTTCTTGGGTCCCACCCCACGTGTAGAGCTCGGAGCTCAGGGAGGAATTCCGCAGGAATTGGTGGATTTGGGGCTTAGGGGGAGGTTTTGGTGCTGGGACTGGCAATTTTCCTCATGCTCAATGATTTTAGGGGTCTTTCCCAACTTTAGTGGTTCTGTGATTCTCTGAATCAGCTGGGTTTGCACAGGGATCACCTTCCAGGGATGGCTCTAGAAGGAACCTGGGCACAGGGAGTGAGTCTGGAGGGGATGGGATTCAAATCACAAGGGGAAGGCAGAGGGAATCAGACCAGGAATAATAAAATCTGGATTTGGGTTGGGAGGGAACTTAAAGCTCATCCCATCCCACCCCTGCCATGGCAGGGACACCTCCCACTGTCCCAGGCTGCTCCAGCCCCAGTGTCCAACCTGGAACTGAACATTCCAGGGACCCAGGGGCAGCCACAGCTGCTCTGGGAATTCTATTTCAGCCTCTCCCCACCTTGCCAGGGAACAATTCCTTCCTAATATTGATCTGAACCTGCAGAATGTTCAGTCTGAAGCCATTCCCTGGGTGCTGTCCCTGCATGCCCTGGAAATTGTCTCTCTCCAGCTTTCCTGGGGCTCCTGCAGGCCCTGCAAGGCCACCCTGAGCTCAGGCCAAAGCTTCTCCTGTGCAGGTGAACAATGCCAGCTGTGCCAGCCTTTCCTGCCAGCAGAGCTGCTCCATCCCTCTGCTCATCCTGGTTCCAAATCCCCTCCATCCACCAAGGGTTTCATGCCAATCATCCTCCCTGATTTCCCCCAAATGGTGCTCCAGGAGTGAACGCTTAATCCCATTATTTTCTATTTTATGGGTAATTTTCCCTCCCAGCCCCATGGAACAACTCATTGAATCATTATTCATCTCTTTAATTCCGGGTGACTGAAAGCTCCCATGAAAATTCATCTGATTATTTAAAGGAATTAATTTAAATGAATGACATTTTGGGGATCCAGGTTCCTCCAATCTCCAGTGTCGAAGATCGCATGCAAGATGTTTTCCATTCCCATCTGTATGGCAGATTACCTTGCCAAGTGAGCAGTTTGCCTTATCTCTCTCTGAGTGACCACATTCACACCTCCCTCGGGAGGGGACCTCTGCTGATAACAGACTATTGAATGTCCCTGCATGGCTGATAAGAACTGTAACATCCCATTGGGAGATGCTCCGCCCAGAGGGAGGAGCCAAGCATTGCTGCCCCGATATACTCTGAGATTCTGGAACTCCAGCACGGCTTTTCTGCACGGGATTCCCCAGAGGAACAGCAGCTGCCTCTTCCTCCCCTGGATCTCCAGAGGAAGAACACATCCTTCTCTGCAGATCCTCCTTGCTCCAACAGAACCACACCTGGTACTTCAGAGGGTTGCAGCCACATTTTCAATGGGACTGCCACCAACACCCTGACCCACAGGGTGTCAGGGTGGGTTCTGACTCTGTCAGTGTTGTTCTAGTTTACTGCATTGTTTATTTTATTCTTTGCTTTCTTCCCTATTAAAGAACTGTTATTTCCTGCTCCCATATCTTTGCCTGAGAGCCCCTTCATTTAAAATTACAGCAATTCGGAGGGGTGAGGAGGGTTTACATTCTCCATTTCAGGGGAGGCTCCTGCCTTCCTTAGCAGGCACCTGTCTTTCCAAACCAAGACATCCAGAAATTCCTAAACATGGGAAAGGAGCTGTTTTGAGGCATTTCTGATATGATTATATTTTGCCTGAGAATCACTCAAATCCAAAGGCTGATCTGTCTGCCAGAACAGAAAAACTCCAATTCTGGGAGAGTGGAAAGATTCCCCTGAGTAGCTGAACTATAAAAAAGTAGACTCAGGGGAAAAAAACCATAAAATTAATAATTCAGGTAAAAGAAATATCTGACATCTACGAATCTATTATTATAAACCTCTCTGTTAATCCACCTCTTTAAATAATACATCTGCCACAAAAAGGCGTAATCCTCCACCCAGAAAAGCAAAACAATGAGTTAATTATTGTGATTTTTGAGGGCAGGAAGGTGAAACATCTCAAATTTTCCCAGCCAGATGCTCTCCTGACAACGTGAGGATACCCCCACCCTTGCAAGCGCCGTTTTGTGTCCACATGTGCCAATTTTGGTTCTTTGAAAGCCTTCGGAAGTCAGGTTTAGCACACATGAGTGCAGCTGATGCCTTTGATGGAGGATATTGTTATTGCTGCACACACTTGTGTCACATTTGCTCATCTGAGAGCACCCTCGGAGGAGTTTCTGCAGCACAGCCCTCCCCTGTTTGATTTCACACGTGTGTTTGTTCTCCTGAGAGGCTTTTAGCCCTCAGGGAAGGATTAGAAAACGATTTGGCTGCCTTAAAAGACAGGAAAAAATAGATTCTGCTGTCATCCTCAGCAGCCAGAGGCCTCGTTGTGTTTTTGCCACACTGGGGGTGCTGCTTCTCCCAGAGGATGAAAAACTGGATCATTTTGGTAAACTGAGGCACAGAATCTCAGATTATGAGGAGCTGGGAGGGATCTGATGGAATCTGAAATGCAGGGAACTCTCAGAACTTTGGGCCTGGAAGCCAAAGCTTAGAGTCAAACCCAGGATTTGATCTGAGACCTTGGAAAAGGCTCCCAAACTGAGGTGCTGGAAGGGAGAACATGGATTTGTAGTTTAAAGCAGAGACACGTTAAGCTAAGGAAAGGGAAGTTCGGAGTTTTAGAGTTTAAGATATACAAAAAATAAAGCTAAACAGAGGTAAACATAAAAATAAAGGTTTACAGAGGTAAACAAGGAGTTTAAGATGCAGCACTGTAGGTTTGTGTGTCAGAACATGATTGGCTAAGAAAGCTCACACTGTACATGGGTCCATAAGATGAAATATTAAAAGATTGGGTGAAAACATAAATATCCTTATTAGCAGTGTTTTATTGGTTAATAAATCCCTAAAAGGTCTCGTAACTGAGGGTCTTGGGACCGTCTGAACCATGCAGTGAAGATGTGAGTTGAACACATCCTTGCTGCCTATGCAGAAGATAAGAAAAATAAACCCCATCATCAAAAACAACTCAGGGGTCCCATCTCAAATTCCTTCCACAATTCCCCACAAGTGAATTATCCCAGGATCCATGAGGATCACCATTCAGGGAGTGGCCCAAACTGGGACCCACCAGGGGATTTAGCACCGGGCTCTCACTGGGATTCCCACCTCAGTGCTGAGGGGAAACCTCACACACAAAATTCAGGTCTGGGGTCCTCGACACGAGGAAGGTGTGCAGCTGTTGGAGCAGGTCCAGAGGAGGCCATCAATTGATCCCAGGGCTGGCAGAGCTGGGGGTGCTCACCTGGAGAGGAGAAGCTGCAGGGAGAGCTCAGAGCCCCTGGCAGGGCCTGAAGGGCTCCAGGAGAGCTGCAGAGGGACTGGGGACAAGGCCTGCAGGGACAGCACCCAGGGAATGGCTGCCAGTGCCAGAGGGCAGGGCTGGATGGGATCTTGGCAATGAGGAATTGTTCCCTGGCAGGGTGGGCAGGCCCTGGCACAGGGTGCCCAGAGCAGCTGGGGCTGCCCCTGCATCCCTGGCAGTGCCCAAGGCCAGGCTGGACACTGGGGACAGTGGGAGGGGTCCCTGCCATGGCAGGGGTGGGATGGGATGAGCTTTAAGCTCCCTCAGAGCCCAAATCCAGATTTTCTTATTCCTGGTCTGATTCCCTCTGCCTTTCCCTCGTGATTTGAATCCCATCCCCTCAGGACTCAGTCCCTGTGTCCAGGCTCCTTCTGGAAGAGCCATCCCTGGAAGGTGATCCCTGTGCAAACCCAGCTGGGAATGGCTCCCAGTGCCAGAGGGCAGGGCTGGGTGGGATCTTGGCAATGAGGAATTGTTCCCTGGCAGGGTGGGCAGGGGCTGGGATGGAATTCCATCCCTGGATCCCTGGCAGTGCCCAAGGCCAGGCTGGACATTGGGACAGTGGGAGGTGTCCCTGCCATGGCATAGGATGATCTTTATTGTCCTTTCCAACCTAAACTTTTCCATGATTTTATGATTCTGGCTTTGACAGCAGCACAAGCCCCAGGCCTGGGATCTCTGGCTGAACAGAATCCGGATTTGTGTGGAGGAAACCTGGCTGGGAGACGGCTCCCAGACAATTTGTACCTCAGGAACAGCAGCAAGTGCAGGAGGAAATGTTCTCTGGTTGAAATCCCCGACATGCCAGCAAATGGTGTTAGAGATTCATCCTGTGATAAGTGGAGTTAATGCCCAGGTTTCACCAGACGTGTGTAAAGAAATTAAACTTTTTTAGGGAACCAGGTGACTAAAAAATGAAGCCTCCACTGTTGATCAAAGCATCAGCACAGAGCTAATCCTGAGGAGAAACCATCTGGTTTAAAAGCATTTGGTTTCAATATGGGGGGAAAAAAAGAGAACTTGGGCTACTGATCAACAGATCTGGCTTTGCTTCTGCTGTTTTATTAGGAATCATAGCAGAGAAAATCAGAAAAGCCAACAAAGAAAGCAGCAAGGAAGCACCAAACAGAAGCTGTGGCAGGGTGAGGCAGAGAAAAAGCTGAGAGAATGAATTTTTAATGCCAGCACTGTCAGAAAAGCCTGGAATCTGTTGCAAAGATGCTTCTCCTGCTTTATCCAAAACATCAGACATTGATCCAAGCCTCTGGTTCAAACTGGAAACACCTGTGGGGCTCAAACTTCTGCCCAAATTCTTGAGGCTGGAAAGGGGACAACAGGGGGACCTCACCCACTTTTGGGAGATGCTCCAGAGCATTGGTTTCTTTTCATAATTTCATAATTTAAAGCAATTTTCTATTGCTTTAGGTGTTGTAATAAATAGGTAGAGCTGAGTTAGGTGACAGAGGTGGTCAGGGAGTCACCCTTGGTGCTGTCCCTGGGGCCTGCCAGGCTCTAAATGAGCTCAGCAGAGCCTCAGTACATGATGTCCCATTTTTCCACCACACTGGTCACAGTTCAATGTGTCATCAACAACATTTGCCACGTAAAAAATATTTCATTTCATTTTTTCCTCACCAGAAAGCAGGAGGAACCCACAGTGCCAAAGTCACTGGTTCTTCCACGAAGCTCAGCCACTTTTGAATGACACAACCTTGGCTGGGCTGAGTCCTTTGAGCCTGGAATGGGATAAGGATTTGTCTGGTGATGCTGCCACATTTTATAGCTAATTATGCTGTTAATGATGATCTGCTGGATTGCTGCTGATGGTGGGGGAAAGAAATGTCAAATAATTGAGCTTGGAAGGACCTGGGGAAGGAGAAGTGTCAGGGAGTGCTCACTGCAGCCTTGAAGAACCTCAAAGGGTCTGTAAAAATGAGGGAGAGGGGTTTTTAATAGGGGCAGAGAGAGACAGAGCAAAGGTTTTTTAAGGGCCTTGTCTTGATTCTTTTGCTTTTTTCTGCCAGGGTTGGGATTAAATGTGTGAGAGGGGATTTCTTGTTGGGACTCAGATGTTTATCAGTTCTTATCTCTGTCACAGTCTCACAAACCCTGAGTTCTGCAGCACTTCAACAAACTAAAAATGGAGCCCTGTCTCTCTCTCCAAGGCCTTTGAAGGATAAACTGTCCAATTAAGAAATGACACCTCAATTATTTTCACTTTTAACCCAATACCCAACCACCCGTGCCCACAATGGGGACTTTTTTATCCAATGACACAAAACCACCCAAACCCATGGAGAAGAAGGAGAAGAAGAAGGAGCAGCCTCCACCCTAAAACCTCCATCTTGCTTTCTCTCTATTCCTGTATTCTAACCCCTTAAACTCTGAGTTTCCCAGCCTGTGATATCACACACTTCTATTCAAACTCCACCCCCACAATCCCAGTTCTGCCATTCCATTCTGGAAGCTTCTCCAGGGCCTCAGGTCAGTGCAGTGTTCTCTTGGTCAGTGCCTGGCAGCACAGAAAGTCCCAAATTCTCAATATCCAGGATTCCAACAGCCTTGGGCACTGCCAGGGATCCAGGGGTGGAATTCCATCCCAGCCCTGCCCACCCTGCCAGGGAACAATTCCTCATTGCCAAGATCCCACCCAGCCCTGCCCTCTGGCACTGGCAGCCATTCCCTGGGTGCTGTCCCTGCATGCCCTGGAAATTGTCTCTCTCCAGCTTTCCTGGGGCTCCTGCAGGCCCTGCAAGGCCACCCTGAGCTCAGGCCAAAGCTTCTCCTGTGCAGGTGAACAATGCCAGCTGTGCCAGCCTTTCCTGCCAGCAGAGCTGCTCCATCCCTCTGCTCATCCTGGAGCCTCCTCTGGGCTCTCTGCAGCAGCTCCAGCTCCTCCCTGCGCTGGGATCCAGGGTTGGATGCAGTAGGAAGTGGGAATGATGTTATTCACCTCAGTGGAGCTTGGGAAGTGTCTGCAGCTGACAGGAATTCACAGTGAATGAAGATAATGCATTGGCACAGCTGAAAATTCCTGTATTTCCACAATTAGCAGCCATGCCAACTCCCCTGAAATGTATTTATCTAATCAAATCTCTTCTGGGACACCTGTACTTTCGTAGTTTTTGTGATTTATTTTCCTGCTGGGGCTTTTTTGTGCTCTATGACTCAAACCAATAAACTGACTCCATGCTGGTGATAAAAGCTTTGGGCTGGAGGAATCCCACTGTCCTGCTGGACCGGGGCAGCTCTGCCTCCCAGACAGAACTTATGGGAAGAGATGAAAGAAGCACATTCCCATCCTTTCTTCTTCCCTGAGGAGAAAATATCCCTGGAGCCTTGCAAGAAGTGGGTGTCAACCCTTATGAAAATCAGATTATAATGAGCTGGCAAGGCTGCTACTATTGGTTACATGAACAACACAAGACTGGCATGTAAACAAAACGGAACATTTTGATTTTTAAACCAGGATTAAAGTCGGGTTTTCAGTGATCAGGACTCTTGGCACAGAGTGCTCCAAACACCACCTCAGACATTTTTCCTTCCCTTTCATTTCTTAAGGCATGAAAATGAGATTTCATCATGTGAGCACAGGGTAAACAAAACCTTGGGACAGCACTTAGGGCCCAGCCTTTGTTCAATTCTAATCTCCTGAGCTTCTGGCTCTGTCCTGGCTGTCCTTAGGGAGATTGAGGTGTTCCTTTTCTGTGCCCTGTTTGTTCCCAACGTTCAGGCTCCAAACCCATCCCAAAGGTGAGATTTACTGTACCAAACACCAGCTCAGGGCTGTTTGAGGGACACAATGCAGGGAGCCTTTGTGCACTCTGCCAGTGACACATTAACCCTAATCTGGAGTTATTCCAGGTGTTTATTGTAGCCATCTGAAGCCTAAATGTACAGATTTCCAAGAGCTGTCACAGTTCAGCTGTTGTTTATTTTTTGTCTTTCTTTTTTTGGGGGTGTGCAGGGTGAGAGTTTTAGCTGCTCATTCAGACACAACGCCATAAAAATCATAAAATCACAGAACGGATTTGGTTTAATCCATGAAGTAAAAGAAGATATTAAAAAGTCGTTTATGGAGGAAAAAAATAATCCATTTTTCATCCTTTATCAAAAAAATAAAAAGCTAAAAACATCTCAGAGCTGCAATGGGGAGCGAGCCCCAGCTCAGTGTCTCATTTGGCAAACACCTGAAAACTTCTGCCTCAAGAACTTCCCTTAAAACTAAAACCTGCCCTTTTCTTTTTCATACCACAGGCCCTGGGAGAAGGGTTACACAAATTCAGATATTGCAGGACTAGCAGCTGCCATCTGGCAGAATAAATGAATTCCTGCTTTTCTTCTGAGCGTCAGTTTTAAGCAGCTGGTCCTGGCCTGGAGGACAAGATCCTAAAATCCAGCGAGTCCATGTATACAAAAATAAAGTTGTCAGCCTCTAAAGTGATGTGAAGAGTATGTGGGGCAAGAGGAATCTCAGAGGGAGGTTTGATTTTTATTTTTCTATTAAAAGCACAAAGCATTTTTGCCATAACTCTGTTCTTTCTCACCGTGCTCGTGCGTCCTCACTCCGAGTTTTTCCTCCCAGAATGATAAATTGCAAATAATTTTTTACTCCCGAGATATTTCCAAAGGGAAAAAAAAACCCCTCTGACATTTAAAATCTGCATGCTTAGCAGGTCATTAATTACCTCATTTAAGAGCTGACAGGTCTCATGTCAGGCTCGACACTGTTTTTCAAGCTGTCACACCCACGCTCTGCCTAAAAGCTGTGGAGTACAAGCGTCATCATTTATAATGCAAAAAGGGATCATTGATTATGCCCTGATTATTCATCATAATGCTTTCTTTCATGTCTACTTAATCATTGTGGTTTCTTGGAATATGCAAACCTTTCAGGCAAATCTTGCTGCGGAGCAATCCAAACAGAGCTTGGAGCTGACACCAGCTGGGCAAATAGGGCAAGAAGAGGGAACAATGCAGGGTGCAAACCCCACCTCTGCTGGAGGGAGGGGGTTTGGGGTGGGATCAGGGGGAAGGACCTGTAGGATCTGCAGGGCTGAGGGTTGAGTTGCAGTGCTGGAGGAATTCCTGGCTCGGGGTTTGCTGTGATGTCTTTGGGATGGTTGTGGCAAACCTGGCCCTCTCCACACGGGACCAGCCGGCAAGAGTGAAAGCAGCAGGAAAAGAGAATTCACAGAACTCCCGGAATTCACAAAATCATTGTTATTGAGGCTGGCAAAGCCCTGCCAGCCCATGGAGTGCCAGCTGTGCCCCATGGGCACCTTGTCCCCAGCCCAGAGCACTCAGTGCCACCTCCAGGGCACACCTGCAGGGATGGGCACTGCAAAGCTCCCTGGGCAGCCCCTGCCAAGGCCTGAGCTCCCTTTCCATGGGCAAATTCCTGCTGCTGTCCCAGCTGAGCCTGCCCTGGCCCAGCCTGAGGCCGTTCCCTCTGCTCCTGTCCCTGTGCCCTGGGAGCAGAGCCCGACCCCCCCGGCTGTGCCCTCCTGGCAGGGACTTGTGCAGAGCCACAAGGGCCCCTGAGCCTCCTTTGCTCTCTTCCCTCCTCCTTTTCTCTTATCTTCTGTTATCTCTAGACATAACAGTGAGGTCAGATAATGATTTCCACCAAAAAATCCCCTTCATCACTCCTAAGATGTCATTTCTAGGAAAAGCTGATGTGGCAGCAAAGACTTCTAGAGAAAAGGTTTTTATTCCACTAAGGAGTTCAGGGATGGTCAACACCTTCCTGGAACCCTGTGGATGTTCTGGTTCTTGAGGCTGTTGTTGCTGCCAGACTGATTTGTTGAGGCACTCGTGTTCCCCACCTGTGCTGCACACCAAGGACATGACCCTGTCACCAGCAGTGTCCCAGTGTCACTTTGGGTTTTCACTGATCCCAGAGCACCAAGCCCTGGAGCAAAGCAGAAGCTGCCTCTAAAATGAGATGCACTGTGCTTGGAGCTCCAGCTTTGCTCCTGTGAATGTGTTGTCAGGAGAAAGCTCAAACCTGAAAATATCAATCGGTGAGAGGAGCAGAGCCTGAGGGCCCAAGCGCTCTGGGGAAGGGCCTTGAGGAGCCTGGATTTCTCCATCTAAAAAAGGGTGTGAGGGCATCTCCAAACTGGCTCCAGCAGTGCCTCAGCCAGCAGAGGTGGAATTCACAGAATCCCAGAATGAAATAGATTGGAAAACTGAGGCCATCGAGTCAACCTATGAGCTAACCTAACACCTCCTCATCAACTAAACTGAGTGCCACATCCAGGCTTCCTTTAAACACATCCAGGGATGGTGACTCCAGCACCTCCCTGGGCAGACAATTCCACTGCCCAAGGAATTACCCAAAGAATTTCCAGAATTCCCAGAATCCCTGGGTTGGGAGAGACCTCCAAGCCCATCGAGTCCAGCCCAGCCCCAACCCCTCAACTGAGCCCTGGCCCCCAGTGCCACATCCAGGCTTTGTTAAACACACCCAGGGATGGGGACTGCACCACCTCCCCGGGCAGCCATTCCAGAACTTTCTCACCCTTGCTGCAAAAACCTTTTTCCTAATATCCCACCTATATTTCCCTTGATAATTCCCTTGGAATTATCCCCAGGGGAGCTCGGTTTCTCCTATTAAAACCTTCTTGCTTTTCACCGCTATGAGCAGGGGCTTGGGCTGTTTGGCTGATGGATAACAAAGTTCCTGGAAAGGCAGAGCATCATTTTGTGGGATCCTGTGGGGTTTGGGATCACTGTGTGGCACAAGTCAGAGCAGGAGGCACCCAAAGCACGGGTGGCACCTTCCCTCTGGTGTGGGAGGCAAAGAGGGAGGGGGGACTTGAAGTTTGGATCCTATAAGGGACCTTGTCACCTCAGGCAGGTCCAGAAATGCAGGACCTCCAAGGGTAGTAAAAGACATTTATGATTTTAAAATGTTCTGAAACATCTGCTGTACCTTTACTAAAATAATGGCATATTTCAAACCATCTTCTTTTTCCTAAAGAGGCCACAGCATCAAAGGGATTCAGATTAGATTAGATCAGATTAGATTAGATTAGAGAATATAAAGTAAAATTTCCCTGGCAGAGTGGTCAGGCCTTGGGCTGAGCTGCCCAGGGAGGTTTGGAGTCCCTGGAATTGTCCCAGAGCAGTCTGGATGTGGCCTTGGGGACAGGGATTGGGGTGATGCTGGTGGGATCTTGCAAAATTTGTATTCCTTCCTTGAATAAAAGCTCCTCACTGAAAGAAATATCTATCTGCAATGCATTTATTTCTCTATGGGTAATTCTACAGTCCTCAGAATGGAGTTTTCCAGTTTTCCAAAGGAAAACTGAGACGTACAAATACTACAAGGCTGCACAAAATCCATGAAGAAAAATCAGGGAGCTGAACAGACAGTGCCCAGTTTGCTGCCTTGATGCCTTGTGCAGGCTGCCCCAGAGCAGAGGCTGGGCAGAGCTACAGAATAAAGCAGGGATTTATTCAAAGCATCTCCTCCATGGATGCACCTTGGGCAGCACCAGAGCCCAGCCAGGGCTGCACCCAAGATGAACCAAAATGGCCCCAAAATGCACGGCCGGGCACGGGGTCTGTCCCTGGGATCAGTTCTGCTCCATTTGCACCTTGCAGTTCATTGTCCCATTCCAGCTGTAGCCCAGGCAGTCCCACCCTGCTTGTTTTTCTCTCTGCAGCCCACGGTGTTTGTGCTCCTGGGCTGAGATTTGGATCATTTGTCCTTGGTGCCCAGCTGGAGCAGGAATTGTTTTGTCTCCCTGCTCTGTGCACAGAGCTCACCATCCCATAATATGAAGCCCAGACCCACACACTAAAGCAGCACAGAACCTGAAAAATAGAAAAGCTCAAACCTGAGGCATCAGCCTGACCAACTAAACTCTTCCTCCTTTGCAAAATGCAGCCTTGGGGACAAAGGGAAGCTGCTGAGAAGTCTCCAAAAACCTGCAGGCTGAGAAAACCCCACCTTGAAACCCTGGAGTTCCTGAAGCACTGTCAACGTTGAGATTAAAACTAAGAAAGGCATGAAAGTTCATAATGGCAGAAAAAGTAAGGCTGATAACATTATCTGTGAGCTTAATTAATGCATAATCATTCCTGGGCAGCCTTTTTTCTTTTGTTCCAGAGCGGGTTGTTTGCCAAGCAAACGCCAGGAGATGTGTGAACCACCTACAGCAAATGTTCCTACAATGAAATCCTCAGCACTGAGTGGGGATGTTTGCTCAGGTTTCATTTCCACCACCTGTGCTGGGTTTACCAAGCGGGCTGGGAGCCCTCCCTATCTTTTGTGTTTCCAGCTTTTGTCGCCCAACAACCACAGCTCCTTCCCAAGGGTGGGAATGGGAATGGGCCCGGCTGGTTTCTACCTCTGCCTGAAGCTCAGGGAAAAGCAAAGGGAGTTTGGAAAGGAGACCCCTTGCCTTTGAATTCTGGAAGTGCTGTGGTTTGAGGGACATTGTGGAACAGGGGATCCCAGGGTTCTGGAATTATCAAGGTGGGAAGAGGCCCCCAGGATCACCAGCATCACCCCAATCCCTGTCCCTGTCCCCAGGGCCACATCCAGCTCCAAAGCTCATCTGAACTTCATCCCATCCCTTGGACTGTGTAGGAACCTGACCTGTGGCTGGGAGGGACCATCCTGGAGACTCCTCACAGCCCTCAAGGTGCTGAGTCTGGCAGCAGAGGAACTGTGAGTTGGAGCACCCTCAGTGTTTATTGGGTGGGTGTGCAGGAGCCTTTGGCTTTGATTTCATGGAATCACCAAGGTGGGAAGGGACCCCAGGGTCACCCAGTGCCACCCCAGCCCCAGCAGCACCACCCCAATCCCTGTCCCCAAGGCCACATCCAGACTGCTCTGGGACAATTCCAGGGACCCCAAACCTCCCTGGGCAGCTCAGCCCAAGGCCTGACCACTCTGCCAGGGAAATTTTCTGTGCCAATCTCCAACCTGAGCCTGCCCTGGTGCCATTTGAGGCCATTTCCTCTCCTCCTTTCCCTTGGGACACGGCAGCAGAACCCGACCTCCCCTCACTGCCCCTCCTGGCAGGAGTTCCTCCCCATATTTTGTTCCTATTCCCTCAGAGGGGCAGTGCACCCCTTTTTTATTGTCGTGTTAAACGTGGTGTTTACCAGAGCACTTCCAAAACAAACACACCTTCCCTCCTTTGTCAGCCCAATTCCCTGTACCTGCTGGATATAAAACAGGATAAAAAATTGGCTGGAGCAGATCCTGGGGTAAATCAGTGCTGGGGTAGAGGTGAGAGCTGCTGCTGTGCTGCTCAAGTTTTCTTTGAGCTTCTGGTCCAGGTATCCAGATAATCTTCTAAAGGTTCAGAATAGAGATTAGAAACAAAATTTCCCAGGCAGAGTGGTCAGGCAATTATAACAATAATTATCCTGCTACAGGTGCATCTTTGATTGGTCTCATGGGGTTGTTTCTAATTAATGGCCAATCACAGTCCAGCTGTCTCAGACTCTCTGGTCACTCACAAGATTTTATTATCATTCCATTCTGTTCTTTTCCTTTCCAGCCTTCTGATGAAATTCTTTCTTCTATTCTTTTACTATAGCTTTAATATATCATTTTCATTTGATATAATATATATCATAAAATAATAAATCAGCCTTCTGAAACATGGAGTCAAGCTTCTCATCTCTTCCCTCATCCTGGGACCCCTGTGAGCACCACCACAGGTGGCAGCTGCTCCATGTGCAGAGCTGACAGCAGAGGACACAGAAAACCTCCACGTATCATCAAAGATCTTCTCATCAAGGAGGCTTTTACTCGTCAGAGTGGAAGCCTGCAGTTGTCTTCAAACAGCCAGGAGGCGTGGTGCCCGCATTCCTGCAGAACGAGTGGAAACAGATGGAAACCTCAGCACAGGAAGAGGAGCTCAGGCCAGAGTGGCTTTTCCTCATCCTGACACATGTTCAGCGTGGTGCTCTGCAGGCTTGAAACACTGGGTGGGCCACAGGAGTGGCTGCTGCTACTTCAAAACTTGGTCAGGGTTTTTATTTCTTTCAGCTCAGGCTGAAGAAGTTCAGGTTTAACAGTCCCAAGGTCAGAGCTGCTGCCAGTGACAGCCTGAAAAGCACAGCACCTTCTGAGAGACAGGACAGAAAAGGGCAACAGAGCCCTGGTAGGTGTTAAAAACAGAGAACTACAGGGTTGTAAGGGTTAGAAGAGCCCTTCAGGATCACCCAGTGCCACCCCAGCCCCAGCAGCATCACCCCAATCCCTGTCCCCAAGGCCACATCCAGACTGCTCTGGGACAATTCCAGGGACTCCAAACCTCCCTGGGCAGCTCAGCCCAAGGCCTGACCACTCTGCCAGGGAAATTTTCTGTGCCAGTCTCCAACCTGAGCCTGCCCTGGTGCCATTTGAGGCCATTTCCTCTCCTCCTTTCCCTTGGGACACGGCAGCAAAGCCCGACCCCCCCGGCTGTGCCCCTCCTGGCAGGGACTTGTGCAGAGCCACAAGGGCCCCTGAGCCTCCTTTGCTCCAGCCTCAGCCCCTTCCCAGCTCCTCGGGGATTCTCCAGCCCCTTCCCAGCTCCCTCAGGGATTCTCCAGCCCCTTCCCAGCTCCGTTCCCTGCCCTGGACACGCTCCAGCCCCTCCAGGGCTCTCCTGCAGGAGCAGAACTGGGCACAGCCCTCGAGGGACCCCAGCACAGAGGGACAATCCCTGCCCTGCTCCTGCTGCACACACAATTCCTCACCCAGCCCAGCTGGACTAACCCTGCGGTGCTCAGTGCCAGGTGGACATCCAGAGTGCCCAAATCCTCCAGGATTCACACTAAAACCTCTCCCAGAATGAAGATGTCCCGGAAAAGCAAAAACCACTGACGTGGTTGGTTTGTGATTCATGCAGAGCTCCAGGTGTGCGCAACATGGAAATGCAAGGGTATCATGGGATGATTTAATTGGAAAAACCCTCCAAGATCATCAAGTCCAACCATTCCCCAGCGCTGCCAGGCCACCACTAACCCATGTCCCCAGGTGCCACATCTGCAGGGCTTTAAATCCCCCCGTGAGAGGAACAGCAGATTTGTCTTTCCAAACCAGCTGTGGGTCTGCTGGTAGATAAAACCAGCACTGGGAGATAAAAGAAACAATGGGAAGGATTCCACTGATTGATGAATGGAAAAAGAGATTTGCTTTTACAAATAAACTTTGGGTTTGCTGATAAACGAAATTAGACATTGAGAGATGAAAGAAACAATGGGGAAGAAAAACCCCTAAATTCCATAAGAATTAAAAATGAAAAGGGAGGGTTACACATTAGAGGGGAATCTTCGGGAAATCTTCAGTATCAGGTGTATCAGGAAGTCTGAACCTCTCAAGTGCCTCAGCCAATGGGGAAAGAGAGAAGGGAAATGTGGGAAATTGGGATAAAAAGGAGGCTGTGTCCTCCAAAAACCTGAGAGATCCCAGGGGAATGCCCCATGGCCTCTCCCTTTATTGGAATAAAGTAAAAGGGACTCCTCTGTCTCCTTTTTGGACATAACCTCTGGTGTTTGTGGATGAATTTTCCTAACCCCCAGGAATGACGGTTCCACTACTTCCCTGGGCTGGATAACCCTTCCTCACCTGGCATTGAACCCTGCCCAGGCTGGACAGTGTGAGGCTCAAGGCACCATCTCCTGCAAATCCATGAGCCCATGAATATCCCAAATATCTGGGAAGGAGCAGCATCCCAGAGCAGTGCTGCAGGACGCTCTATAAATATTTATATCTCATATCCAGGTGAATTTGCAGTAAAGTCTCAACACACACCCCCTGTCTTATTCCCTTGATACAATTCTCTATAAATCAGTCAGAAGTCTAATAAAAATTATCCTGACAGGGGGAAAGCTATGAAACTCCTGTCTTTAAGACATTTCTTTGGCTCTGTAGTGATGTTGGGTGAATTACCCGTGATATCACCTTTGGTTTGGCCTCTCCAAGGTGCCCAAGGCAATCAGGCACTTGAAATGTTGATTTTCTTTGGGCACACTTTTGAAAACTCCAGCTGGGTTTTTTTCCAACCAGATTCATCCCCCCGGGAAAATCTTGCAGCGTGGCTTTGCAGCTCCTTTCCCTTCTCAGTGAGAGCCAAGGAATTGTTTTAATTCCTCTGCAGGAGTGTATCAGCCCTGAGGTTTTCGTGGTGAGCTGGGAGAGGAGTTAA
Organism: Camarhynchus parvulus; assembly: GCF_901933205.1. NCBI lineage: Eukaryota > Metazoa > Chordata > Aves > Passeriformes > Thraupidae > Camarhynchus > Camarhynchus parvulus. Next base: position 1,481,016 of record NC_044571.1, on the reverse strand, counting down.
CAGCGCTATCAAACCTCAGCTGTTTTATCCCAACACGGCTGTGGTTTGGTCTTCAAACAAACCCAAAGATAAGGAAATATCGGCTGTGACCCTTCTTGCATCATGGATATTTGATGAGAGCAAACAGCGCTGTGCAATGGGTGATTCTCACCTCGCTGCTGCACCACAAAAGGTGTTCCAAGGGTTTTTATTCCTCCCCAAAGGGCACTGGGAGCTGCCCAGGGAGGTGGTGGTGATGCCTCAGGTTTAGATTTTATGTTTTTTTGATTCTGTGCTGCTTTAGTGTGTGGGTGTGGGCTTCATATGATGGGATGGTGAGCTCTGTGCACAGAGCAGGGAGACAAAACAATTCCTGCTCCAGCTGGGCACCAAGGACAAATGATCCAAATCTCAGCCCAGGAGCACAAACCCCGTGGGCTGGAGAGAGAAAAACAAGCAGGGTGGGACTGCCTGGGCTAAAGCTGGAATGGGACAATGAACTGCAAGGTGCAAATGGAGCAGAACTGATCCCAGGGACAGACCCCGTGCCCGGCCGTGCATTTTGGGGCCATTTTGGTTCATCTTGGGTGCAGCCCTGGCTGGGCTCTGGTGCTGCCCAAGGTGCATCCATGGAGGAGATGCTTTGAATAAATCCCTGCTTTATTCTTTAGCTCTGCCCAGCCTCTGCTCTGGGGCAGGTTCACAAGGCATCAGTGGAGTCGCTGTCTCTGGGAGTGTCCCAGAGGTGCCTGGATGTGCCCTTGGGGACAGGGTCTGGGGTGATGATGATGATGATGATGGTGGCACTGGATGATGCTGAAGAGCTCTCCCATTGATTTTGGGATCTGCTCTCCCTACAGCCATTAGAGTATCCAGAGGATCCTGTACTGCCTTTGCCCCAATTCTTACAGTAAATTCCTCATGAAAAACCTGGGAGAAATCACTTTTTCTGCTCCTATTCCCTGCTTAGCTCCCTCCCTGGCTCCTCAGTTACAATCCCATTTTATGATTTGGTTTTGCCTTAAAACAACACCAGGATGATCCAAAGAGGAGAATTTTATTGCAGAGAAATTGCAAAAGGATCCTGGGAAGAGCAGGAAAAGGCACAAACCCCCATTCACGTCATGAATCACACAAGTCCAAACCCAAAAACAATTGCAATATTTCTCAACTCCCTCCAGGCCTGACATTTAAAGCTCACATACATTTCCTGCAAGCCTCACAAGACCTTCTTAAAAATTTTCTTGGCTGCAGATAAGTGGTGAAGCACCAAATCCAAGCCGTGCACACCAAGAATTTTAACCCAAATATTCATTTGCCTTTACTCTTTTAAAAAAAAATTAAATTAAGGAATAAAAAAATCTGTGTAAGATGTACACTGAGCCACATCTGGAGGGTTTTAAGGGAGAAATAAAACACCACTTGGTTTTGAGATGGATGATCGGGATATGAAGGTCCTGAAATGCCACTAAATCCACTAAACAGGTCACGTTTTTCTTTTAAACCCTATTGGATTTTAAATTATGTGCAGTTGAAGGAGTAGGACACAGTGCCAGACCTTTTCCCTTAAAAACTCATCATGACTAAGTCAAACTTGCAAACCCAGGAAGGATTTACCCAAGAAAGGCTCCTTAAGACTGAAATAATAGAAGTGTTGAGCGGTTGTTAAGCCTGGCCTTAAGTCACAGAGAGCTTAGAGCAGACCCGGGGATTTGTACAGGGTAATTCCCTGTGAGGGTGGGAGGCCCTGGCACAGGATTCCCAGAGAAATTGTGGATATTCCCTCCCTGGAAATGTCCAAGGCCAGGCTGGATGGAGCTTGGAGCAACCTGGGATAGCAGAAGGTGTCCCTGCCCATGGCAATGAGGGGATTTTAATGTCCCTTCCAACCCAAACCATTTGTTAGAGATGCATATTATAATACTGGCTTTTCGCAAATATTAAAATGGATTTTATAGTGTGGTGTTAAAGTAACTTTGTTATAAAGCTATGGTTTTATTTCTGTGTTTAATAAAGCTCAGTGAAATAGCTGATATCAGTGTGCTTGTGTTAAACTGCCTGCTTGGGTGGGATAACACCCAATGCACACAGGATGAGCACACCTGGGCACATCTGCCAGCTCTCAGTGCTCACCGTCTGCAGGCAGAGTGGGCCAGGGCCCAAAGACTGGAGGTGATGATAAAAACAGGACTAAAACCACACCCAAGGAATACACGCGCTCTAAAAAAGTGAACCCAAGAAGAAGTTAAGCTAAACAATTCTTGGGACATGTGAACTGGTTTGGGGAAAATTTACTGTGGATAAGGGTCTGTGAATATGCAAAGGGCTGATGTAATGAAAAGGTATTTAAGGGGTATCCCCAAAGATAACTGGGTGCTCTTGGCTGAGTGATAACCTTTGCTCTGTGGTCCTTGTCTCCCATTGTTTTTTATTAAACTTTTGCATTTTCACAGGAAAGTGAACGTGTTTTTCACACCTTTACTCTGTAGTCCTTGTCTCCCATTGTCCTGTATTAAACTTTTACATGTTCACAGGACCCCCATTCATGATTCTCTCCATTCAGGGAGTGGAGCTCCCGCCCAGTGCCAGTTTGTGGCTGCCAGACACATCCCACACCTTTGGTGGGGACAGAGCTCCAAGAGAGAGAGCAGCAGAAGCATCAGGGCTGAGGAAACCTCATCTGGCAGCTTCCCAAAGCAGAGAGGAACAGCAATTCCCTGTGGGAGCAGACAGAATCCATCCATCCCAGCGTCCAGCCAGGACAGAGACTCCAGGGAAAAGCCAAAAGCAGAGAACAAAGTGATGCTCTTGTCCCAGTTTGCATCCATTGGCGCTGTCCTTGTCCCAACCCTTCTGGAAATGTTTCTCCTTTTGGCCTCCAGGACATCTTGAGGCAATAAAACTCCATGAACCAGTTCCACACTGCTGGGAAAAGCTCTTTCCTTTTGTTTTTTGGCTTTATAATCCCACCAGGCACCCCCTACTGCTTGTGTTTTGGGAAAGAAGATTTCAGCTTTCCCTCTCTGCCTTCTCCGTGCTATTCAGGATTTTATAGGCACCCATCGTGACCCTTTCCTACTCCATTTGTCCATTTTCCCAAACTTAAGGAAATTTCTATCTTTAATCTTCATTTCTGCAGGGATCACTTCAATCTCTGCTCTTTTCTTTAATTCTGCTGGATTCGAGAAGTGATGCCCAAAGCAGTGTGTGTTATATTTATAGTATTGTATTATAATATAATATAATATAATATAATATAATATAATATAATATAATATAATATAATATAATATAATATAATATAATATAATATAATATAATATAATATAATATAATATAATATAATATATAATATTCCAATATTATGGTATATCACATTATATTATTTATGTATTCTGTTCTATTCTATTCTACTCTATTCTTTTTTATTCTATTCTAGTCTAGTCTAGTCTATTCTATTTCTCTCTATATAAATATATATTATTTATATATATATTTATATTTATTTAAATATAATTTAAATAAATTTAATTTATTTATATTATATCCCTTATATGTTCTATCATATTCTATCACATTCAATTCTAGCATATTCTATTTCTATATGATAGCATAATTTATTTATATTATATCACTTACATATTCTATTCTATTCTATTCTATTCTATTCTATTCTATTCTATTCTATTATTCCTATCTATAAGGATGTACATCCATGAGTTACAAAGGGCACAAAAAATGCTCTGTTCATGAATTTTTGGCTCTTGCTGAGCACTGAACCATCATTTTCACCCACCACAACCCGACTGTCCCAAGGTGACACCAATACCCTGCAGGCAGCCAAAATTTACCAGTGAACTTAAAAGTGCCACAGGTGAAGAATAAATCTGAAATGGGGTAAATCCATTCCTGAAGAAAAGGCTGGAATATGGCCAGGGCATCTGGGATGGACCAGGACAGGCTGGGCCCATGGGATGAGGCCATCACAACCCCAGGGAGCTCCAGGCTGGGCAGAAGGGCTGGAGAGCTGGAAAAGGCCCTGGGGGTGCTGGTGGCAGGGGCTGGACACGAGCCCAGGGGTGCCCAGGGGGGCAGGAGGTCCCTGGCAGCTGGGCTAGGTGAGGAATTGTGTGTGCAGCAGGAGCAGGGTGGTAATCACATTGTGTGGTGATCACATAGCCTCTGAACAGAGGGAGACAGTTCTCTGCCAGGATTTTCCTGGGAAGCTCTGAGAAAGTTCAGAGAAGAGAATGAGAAATAATTCTTATCTCCATTTGCTGCACCTGTTGTTGTGTACATGTGGAATGTGTTATGGAGATTATTTACCAAAGAGTGATTTCTTAATTAGACCCTGGATGGTGTTTAGAGGGATTGGCCAATTAGGTCAGAGCTGTATCAGACTGTCAGTAAGGGGTACAAACTTCTTAGTAAGATAGTATAGTGTAGTATAGTATAATAATATAATATAGCTTAATGGAACAATTGATCAGCCTTCTGCAATCACAGAGTCAATACCAATTATTCCCCATTTAGGGGACCATTACCACAACAGGATTGTCCCTCTGTGCTGGCTCTGAGAGGCCCCTCCAGGGCTGTGCCCAGTTCTGCTCGTGCAGGAGAGCCCTGGAGGGGCTGGAGCGTGTCCAGGGCAGGGAACGGAGCTGGGACGGGGCTGGAGAATCCCTGAGGAGCTGGGAAGGGGCTGGAGAATCCCTGAGGAGCTGGGAAGGGGCTGGAGAGTTCCTGAGGGAGCTGGGAAGGGGCTGGAGAATCCCTGAGGAGCTGGGAAGGGGCTGGAGAATCCCTGAGGGAGCTGGGAAGGGGCTGGAGAATCCCTGAGGGAGCTGGGAAGGGGCTGGAGAATCCCTGAGGAGCTGGGAAGGGGCTGAGGCTGGAGCAAAGGAGGCTCAGGGGCCCTTGTGGCTCTGCACAAGTCCCTGCCAGGAGGGCACAGCCGGGGGGGTCGGGCTCTGCTCCCAGGGCACAGGGACAGGAGCAGAGGGAACGGCCTCAGGCTGGGCCAGGGCAGGCTCAGCTGGGACAGCAGCAGCAATTTGCCCATGGAAAGGGAGCTCAGGCCTTGGCAGGGGCTGCCCAGGGAGCTTTGCAGTGCCCATCCCTGCAGGTGTGCCCTGGAGGTGGCACTGAGTGCTCTGGGCTGGGGACAAGGTGCCCATGGGGCACAGCTGGCACTCTGTGACATTGGAAATCTTTCCCAACATCAGAGATTCTGGGATTCTCTGATCTGCCTGATGCTCCAACATCTCCATGGCTGTCTGGGCCTCTCTTGCCTTTTCTCTGACCACACAGCGCTGCACAAATTCAGAATTAAGTGACATCCTGTGGGGTCTGGCATTCCACTCTCTCCTTCTGGTGGGAACACTTTTTTAATAAAATCCTGATCATTTCTCACCCACATCACCGAGTCCTCAGCTCCTCATGTCAGCAGAAGGGAGAAAAACGAAGGGTTCTTTGTGCATTTAATGTTCTGCTGAATGGTGACAAAAATAAAGCAAAACATCCCTGAATATTCTTAATAAGATTTACAAGAAGACAACAGTAACTGCTGGAGGATAATCACAAAAACACAAAACTTCTGACTGCCAGAGTTTGCCTTTAATTTTCCTCACAATCTCACATGGTTTTGTTCAATAATTGTGCTGTTGGCTTAGGAGTCTCTGATGTGGCATTAATTTGGGAACTGTGAAAAAGTGACAATCAACAGAGTCATGGCAGATGTGGCCCAACAGCCACAAAAAATAAAATACTCATATTGTTGAATTCTGCACTGTGTGTTATTGCACCAAGTTATTCCATACGCAGCAAAATTAATAAATCCCCTTTTCCAAGGGGTCTGAATCTGCCAGATCCACTGAGATGGGGTTTGGTGTCTCCTGCCCCGTCCCAAGGGAAGGGAGGAGAGGAAATGGCCTCAAATGGCACCAGGGCAGGCTCAGGTTGGAGATTGGCACAGAAAATTTCCCTGGCAGAGTGGTCAGGCCTTGGGCTGAGCTGCCCAGGGAGGTTTGGAGTCCCTGGGATTGTCCCAGAGCAGTCTGGATGTGGCCTTGGGGACAGGGATTGGGGTGGTGCTGCTGGGGCTGGGGTGGCACTGGGTGACCCTGGGGTCCCTTCCCACCTTGGTGATTCCATGAAATCAAAGCCAAAGGCTCCTGCACACCCACCCAATAAACACTGAGGGTGCTCCAACTCACAATTCCTCTGCTGCCAGACTCAGCACCTTGAGGGCTGTGAGGAGTCTCCAGGATGGTCCCTCCCAGCCACAGGTCAGGTTCCTACACAGTCCAAGGGATGGGATGAAGTTCAGGTGAGCTTTGGAGCTGCATGTGGCCTTGGGGACAGGGACAGGGTTTGGGGTGATGCTGGTGGGGCTGGGGTGGCACTGGGTGATCCTGGGGGGCTCTTCCACTTTGATGATTCTGTGCCATTCCCAAGAGTCTGCAGAGGAGAAGCTGCAGGGAGAGCTCAGAGCCCCTGGCAGGGCCTGAAGGGATCCAGGAGAGCTGCAGAGGGACTGGGGACAAGGGATGGAGGGACAGCACCCAGGGAATGGCTGCCAGCGCCAGAGGGCAGGGCTGGATGGGATCTTGGCAATGAGGAATTGTTCCCTGGCAGGGTGGGCAGGCCCTGGCACAGGGTGCCCAGAGCAGCTGGGGCTGCCCCTGCATCCCTGGCAGTGCCCAAGGCCAGGCTGGACACTGGGGACACTGGGAGGTGTCCCTGCCATGGCACTGTCTGACCTTTAAGGTTCCTTCCAGCCCAAACCATTCCATGATTCCACCATTCCATGCCAGGAATCCCCAGGGTTAGTGTAACATTCTGTCTGTCCTCTCTGTGGGTGACACAAAATCTCAGGGCAGAGCAGAGGTGACCAGGGCAGTGCCACCTTTGTGCAGCTGCAGTAGGGAAAAGCTGATTTATGGCACGGGAAGCTCAGAGCAGCACATCACTTAGGAAGGAGCCACCAGAAGAAATCCACTTTTAAATGCAAACCCAGCTGAAATGCAATAGCCACAGCTGTCACTGAGACAATCTGCCACTTGCCAACGAGAAAACCACAAGAAGTGGCTAATAAAAACCGACCTCTGTGAAGCACAAAAAGAAAATGTACATTACTGTTATGCTGTGGTTAATTCCCAGACAATACTGCAAAATGAGGGTGAAGTGCTACTTCCTGTCACTGAAAGGCAGAGAAACCCAAACAGGGAGAATTCCTCAGGCTGAGGAATGCAGACATACATCATGTCTGCAGGAATCATAAAAAGATCAAATGCAATATTTTCTTTCAGCGCAGACAACAGCTTTGAGATTTTCCATCCAGACGGCCTCGAAAAGCGCCTCCAGCGTTTGCCAATTACTCCTGACAAAGACCATTTGGTAGTGAGTGATGTTTTAAGTGAAATAAAGCAGTGGAGAAAACGGAACATGATGAAAGGGTTCTTTTCCTCCCCCTGAAGTGACTGGAAGTTCTGTGCTCGCAGGGCTGGGTCTGAGCTTCCTGCCGGGGACAAATCCCGCGGGAGGCGAGCGGGGAGGTGAAGTTTGTTTGACAGTAATAGGAAAGGAGCTGCTTTTCATGTTCTGTTAAGCAGCCAGAGAGTTTCTGGCTATAAACAAAGGAGGAGTTGCTGGGACTCCTGTTCCACATCATTCCTCAGAAATTTCAGGGCGTTAATGGAGGGAATGATTCCCCAGTGTTGAAGCGGGCAGAGGGCAAAAGAGGCTGGAGCTGTCTGCCACCAGCACTTGATTCATGAATCAGCTTGCAACCATAAAGAACCAGGATATTCCATATTTTTAAATTATTTACTAATATTTATATTATTTATATTTATTTTTTGTGACAGTGTTCACAGGGGTTCTTGGATGAGGGAAGAGAGGAAGAATCTGACTCCATGTTTCAGAAGGTTTGATTTATTATTTTATGATATATATTACATTAAAACTAAAATAATAGAAGAAAAGGTTTCATCAGAAGGCTAGATAAGAATAGAAAAATGAAGAATGATATCAAAGGCAGCTGTCTCAAGACTGTCTGAGCCAGCTGGGCTGTGATTGGCCATTAATTATAAACATTTAAGATGGGCTAATCAAAGATCTACTTGTTGCATTCCACAGCAGCAGATAATCAATGTTTACATTTTGTTCCTGAGGCTCCTCAGGAAACATCCTAAAGAAAGGATTTTTCACGAAAAGATGTCTGCAACAATTTTTAATTATTTATTAATCTTGGAGAGCTTCAAGACAGGTAAAAATAGCTCTGGCCCTCCAACTGTGTTTAAAGAATTATTTCAATAACTCACTGTTAGCTGTCTCTTGACTTTTCTCCTTTTAGAGAGAGGATTTGGGTCCATTTAGCTGCACAATTATACCCAAACTGTTTGCCTCAGTCCTCTTTGCTGGGCTCACAAAGCATCACAACCCTGCTGGCCCTAGAACACCAAATGAGCAGAAATTTGTCTCTTCCTCCCAAGGGGAGCAGCATCTTTCCCTGAGAAACACAACCCACCAGCAGCAGCTGCTCTGTGAATTACCCAAGGAACGCTCCCATTTCCCCCTCCTTGACGTTCAACAGTTGCATTTTGTTATGGACTTGGATCCAAATCTTCAACCAGTGGGGGAAGCAGGGGGAAGCTCCAGAGAATGTGGGTGCATTAAGAACATTTTTCACGCTGTTTCATCTTGCAAGGGTCTGGGGTTTCTTTGTTTCACAATCCTCTGCTCATTTTCTCTACCAAAAACATTTTATTTGGAAATTAGGAATGTTTAACCATTCAGGGGTTTTTTTTTCAGTGTTGTTTCTCTCTTCCTTTTTTTTGTTCTTGCTCTCCACAACTCCCTGACTGATTTTTCCAGTGGAAGGAGTTCCTGCCCTTGCCAGGAGTGGAGCTGGATGGTCTTTAAGGTTCCTTGCGACCCAGAAAATTCTGGAATTCTGGGATACACCGATATAACAGAAGCCTGGAATGGGAAATGAGAAATTTCCCACCTGGGATCTGGTCCATATCCATCTGTGCAAGGAGCAGTGACACCCCCAGGTGGACCAGTACAGCAAAAAGGCTCCAGCACTGCCAAAAAATGCCAGAAGATCCCTCTTGATCCCTCCCCAACACCCTCTGCAGGCCAGACCAGCCCCACCAAGAATCTCTGTCCTTGCAGAGCTCATCTCGTGGGAAGGACACCCAAATTCCCTGAAATTCCATCCCTGGGACACCCAAATTCACCCAGATTCCATTCCTGTCCTTTCAGAGTTCATCTCGTGGGATAGACACCCAAATTCCCTGAAATTCTGTTGCATTAAGCCTTTTCCTGACCCAGAGATGGGGTAACTGAGAGGCATTTTAAAAACTTTTATTCTATTTTCAGTCTCCTGAGAAGGGTGAGAAAATTCTGATGTTATAATTCAGACTGTCACAATCACAAGCCAATTATTTCCTAATTACAATGCACTACAAGTTTTTTCTTTTTTATTGACTGTTGTGTACAGTGAAGTACACAAGGCACTATTGGTAATATTGTTACTTTAAAAATTAATGTATATAAACTTAATTATGATACTATATTATAATTACATTACATTACATTATGTAATATTATGTTGTTACAATATTAATTATAATAATTATATATTACATTATATTATATTATATTATATTATATTATATTATATTATATTATATTATATCACATTACATCACATTACATCACATTACATCACATTACATCACATTAATTAACTCATGGAATAACTCATTAAATAATTTCTGATCTTTTTAAATCCAGGTGACTGAAAACTCCCATGAAAATTCCAACTCTGCCCTCTGGCAGTGGGAGCCATTCCCTGTGTCCTGTCCCTCCAGCCCTTGGAAATTGTCTCTCTCCACGTTTCTTTCAGCTCCTTCAGGTCCTGCAAGGCCACAGTGAGGTCACCCTGAAGTTTCCCTTCTCCAAATTCCCCCCAGTCAGTGGAAATGTTTCAATCTGCTCCATCCAAGGGCATTATTGAGAGGGATCTGTGCCAGGGATCCATCAGGCCCCTCATTCTGAAGGAATAAACCACGGGAACAGACATTTCTCCACTGCAATCCTGTAAATTAATCCATCGGAGTGGAGTTCATGGAATCACCAGGGTTGGAAGAGACCTTCAAGATCATCCAGGCAATGATTTGAACTGTCTTGAGTGACAGCTCCAAGAGGAATGCCATGAGGAAACTTGTGAGAGGCACAACAACAAAGTTAAATCCCAATAAAACTGAAAAGATAAAAGACTACAAACTTCATGTTTCCCTTTCAGAGCAGAAAGAAAACGACATTTTGAACTATTTATCGAAGTACAGTTGGGGTATATCACTGGAGACAATGCTTTTTTCTGTTATAAATGTGATACAGTAAATAGGATTGTAATTGGATGTGGATTTACTGTAATTCCTTGTTTCTCTGCAGTACAGCTGCATCATCTAGTGGACAGCACAGAGACTGCATTGGTTTTATATTTTATACGATTGATGTGGGACTAATTATCTTTGGTTTTCCCCTGAATACACTTCAGTGCAGCGCTTTCTAAACCTGAATTCTGGCATTATAGATATCCACTAAAACATGCAGTGAAATGAGCTGGAAATGCAATTTTTCAATTCCATTTCTGGAATGGTTTGGGTTGGGAGGGACATTAGAAATTATTTCACCCCCTGCCAGGTTACACCAAATCCCATCCAGCCTGGCCTTGGACATCCAGGGATCCAGGAGCAGCCACCTGACCCTGCTACTGTTTAAAAAAACCCATAAAGATTTTTTGGGATATTTTCCTGTGTTCCAGAGAACACTAAACCCATCACTTGAATCACTGACTGCAAACAAACATTGCAAATTCTGCCCAAGTGTGGCACTTTTTGGACAGGATCATTTTTAAAAGCTCTCTCTTTTGGAAATGCCATTGGCAGTGTTTTCATAGCTTATTTAAAAGCTTTAATTATCAGGCTGTGAAGCTGATACTCCCTTATCTTGTCCCAAACCAGACAGGCCTGAGGGCACTCGGCAGTGATGGATGAGCTGCACACATTACAGGAGAAAACTCTCAACTGGGAGCCACTTTCTGCAGCAGATCAAAGGAAATCCAGGTTTCATTGACATAAACTGACACAGCAAAGATTTTCTCAGGAGGTTTCATGTTTGTATTTTTTCAGTGACTCCAGTGACTGCACTAAATCAACACCTCCCTTAAAAAATAAAAAAAAAAAAAATCAACTGTGCTATTTCTGCCTCGTGCTCTTTACACATGAAATCTGGGGGCTCTTATTACCTAAACAAACCCAGTTTGTCTTTGGGTGCCTTCCCACTTCAGCTCTCCTTGAATCCCAGGATCACCAAGGTGAGGAGAGCCCTCCAGGACCATCCAGTGCCACCCCAGCCCCACCAGCATCACCCCAAACCCTGTCCCTGTCCCCAAGGCCACATGCAGCTCCAAAGCTCAGCTGAACTTCATCCCATCCCTTGGACTGTGTAGGAACCTGACCTTTGGCTGGGAGGGACCATCCTGGAGACTCCTCACAGCCCTCAAGGTGCTGAGTCTGGCAGCAGAGGAATTGTGAGTTGGAGCACCCTCAGTGTTTATTGGGTGGGTGTGCAGGAGCCTTTGGCTTTGATTTCATGGAATCACCAAGGTGGGAAGGGACCCCAGGGTCACCCAGTGCCACCCCAGCCCCAGCAGCACCACCCCAATCCCTGTCCCCAAGGCCACATCCAGACTGCTCTGGGACAATTCCAGGGACTCCAAACCTCCCTGGGCAGCTCAGCCCAGGCCTGACCACTCTGCCAGGGAAATTTTCTGTGCCAATCTCCAACCTGAGCCTGCCCTGGTGCCATTTGAGGCCATTTCCTCTCCTCCTTTCCCTGCCCCTCCTGTCAGGAGCTGTGCAGAGCACTGAGGTCCCCCCTGAGCCTCCTTTGCTCCAGGCTGAGCCCCCCCAGTTCAGCTGCTCCCCCCAGGATTTGTTTTCCAGCCCTTTCCCAGTTATTTTTGCCCTCTCTGGCCCAGCTCCAACCCCTCAATGTCATTTTTTGGGTAACACTGCACAAGCTGGGAGAGAATCCAACTCCCTGCCCTGCTCTGCCCCAGGTTTGCAGCACCCCTGGGCAGAAGCTGAGTTTATTCCCACTGTTGCTCAGATTTGCAGCTTCAATCTGAAAGGGAATTTAGACCAAGAGGGAAATCAAGATTTTCTCTTTTTTTTCACCACAGTAAGATCCAACTCAACCCTTTTTCAGGGACCAGAGAGCCAGAGTGAAACGTTATCAGCACATCACTGAGGAGATGCTGTTTGCAGCTCAAAGTGAGGCTGAGAGGGAGAATTTTCACTCTGAAGATTTGATTTATTCTGTAAAACAGCTAGAGAGCACTCCCAGGGCTGCTGCTTCCTCAGGCACCTCAGCTCTCAGCCCTGTCTTGCACATAGTTTAGGTTGAATAAAAAAAGTTTAAGCTTAAATTTGAGGTATATTTTTATATAGACACATAAATTGCTGTGCTCTGCCTTCTTTCCTGCACTTCCAGATCCCCCTTCCTGCTCTCCCTGGAGGCTGTGTAGGAGTTCCAGGGGCACAGCTCATATCCAAAGCACCTGGAATAAATGTGGAGCCCCCAGCAAAAGCAAATCAACTTCTGTCAAACTCGTATTCACCTCGCCAGACACACTGCACAGGAGCTGCTCTTAAAATAACCATCCTCAGGAGGAAAAAAATATATAAATAAACCAGCCAAACAGCCTTATCTCCTTTAACTCTGGCAGCATTTTGTGATAAAATGATAAAATTAGAAACACAGCTGGTGTTAGAGAATGAAAAGGGGTTTATTAAAGGAAGGTCAAACAGTCACAGAAGGACCTGGAGAAAAACTGGTGAGAATTCCCCCCAAATCCAAAGGAACCTCAGGAGGCACTTCAGAGCCAGAAAATCCCAGAATCCTTAAAGCTGGAAAAGACTTTAAGCTCAAAGTCCAACCATCACCCCATGGTCACCATCAAACCAAGTCCGCAAGTGCCACATCCACGTTTTTGGACAGTCCCAGGGATGGGGGACTCTGCCCTGGGTATCCTGTTCCAATGTTTTACATGAAAAAAAAATTCCTGATATCCAATCTAAACTGAGCAGGGCTTAATGGGACTGATTAGAGTGTCAAATATGGTGGCAAGTGACTTAAAAACATAACTTAGGCAAATCTGAAGGTGAATTGGCCTCAAGGATGTGAGGGATGGAGTTCCAGCTCCAGAAAGGATTTTAGAAAAATAAAACAGACAAGTCTTGTAGAAAATGAGGTAATACATTTACAAAAATAAACACTTTATAAAATCACATCCTGGAAAATAATCACAAGAGAATCCCAATTCCAAATGAAGTTTCTGCAGCTTAAATAAGGGTACTGCCCTGAAATGCCCTTTAAAAAAATTCTCTTTTCTCCAAACCAAGGAGCTCGAGCTCCCCACTTCAGCAGAACCTTTTGTGTGGAGGTCAGCAAAGAACAAAATTCATCTGATGAAATTTAAATTATTCTTTGCTGCTCAGGTCCATTAAAAGAGTAATAATCTGGCAATAATCCCTGACCAATTAGAGCTGTCTGAGCTCCAGGGGGCTCAAGCTGTTCCTAAATTCAAGTTGCAAAGAATCTCAGCTGATTTTTGAAGGATCTTGAGGTCTTCTGAGCGCAGCATTTCCACCAAAGCCAGGTGGGTTTTGAGGTTCTCTCTGTCCCTTTTCAACTGGGAAATCTGGAGTTGAGACAAATGGGATGAAATGACTCAAAATTTTGATTTCATAGGACATGAAGAGAAAATCTGTGAAAATCTGTAAGGATTTTATTGGTTATGGTAAAATAGTGGGGTTTTTAATTTCACAAGAGAAACTTTAGCAGTAAAAACGAAAAAAAAAAAACAGGGAAAGGGAAAAATCATCAAAATTCTTACTGAGAAAATGACATAGTTCTGATGGAGAAAGGAATCTGAGCTCCCTTATTTTCCCAAGTTACCTGGAGAAGGACATGCTGGGTCTCCTCTATTAAAAACTGACAAATTTTTGCTGCTGTAGCCAAAGCCTGCTGTTCATTCCTGGCTGAAGAGACATCCCCAAGCAGGATCCTCCTCCAGCAGGCACTGGAACCAAAATGGTTGAAGAATTCAGAATTATTTGCTGCACTCCCCAGCTGGATGCCAAACGTGGCTCTGCTGCCCTGGCCCTCACCTGGGCCTGTAACCCAGCCCAGGGATTTATTTTTAGTTCTCAGATCAATTTATTCCACTCAGCAATGAATCTTCAAAGCACAAACAACTCTGAACAAGCCTTTTCTCATTAATTTATTCCCTCATTTCATTGATTGCAAACAAAGTGCAGGTAATCATTTTGCACCCCTGATGTTTGAGGCAGATTTGCCATTTGGAATAAATGCTCCAAGTGCACTGAGAGTCCCTGGAGATGAATTTCAGCAACTTCCTTGGCCCTGGAATTCCAGCCTGTGGAACACATGAGTCAAGGAAATCAAACCAGGTTAAAAGCATTTAAAATTTCATCAAACCAACAGGAAAAAGGCCTGAAAGGAGCCTGAACCTTGAGGGAATATCTGGGGCTTGAAATAGAAAGGGGAAATAATACAGGAAAGGAAATCATCAAAGCAGCAAAAGGGGAGGGAGTTAAGAGTCAAGGGTGTTTTCTGTCTCTCTTCTTTTCATTTCTCACCTGGGGGCAACAAATCAGACACAGGAGATCCAAAAATTGTCCCAGTGTGTCACTCACAGCCAGCAGAGAGCAAAGAGTGAAGGGAAACAGAAAATATTGAAGGGGCTGGAAAACAAATCCTGGAAGGAGCAGATGAACTGGGGGGGCTCAGCCTGGAGCAAAGGAGGCTCAGGGGGGACCTCAGTGCTCTGCACAGCTCCTGACAGGAGGGGCAGGGAAAGGAGGAGAGGAAATGGCCTCAAATGGCACCAGGGCAGGCTCAGGTTGGAGATTGGCACAGAAAATTTCCCTCACAGAGTGGTCAGGCCTTGGGCTGAGCTGGGATCTTACTGAGGGGAAAAAAAGATAAAACCTTGATTTCCGTCTTGGTCTAAATTCCCTTTCAGATTGAAGCTGCAAATCTGAGCAACAGTGGGAATAAACTCAGCTTCTGCCCAGGGGTGCTGCAAACCTGGGCCAGAGCAGGGCAGGGAGTTGGATTCTCTCCCAGCTTGTGCAGTGTTACCCAAAAAATGACATTGAGGGGTTGGAGCTGGGCCAGAGAGGGCAAAAATAACTGGGAAAGGGCTGGAAAACAAATCCTGGGGGGAGCAGCTGAACTGGGGGGGCTCAGCCTGGAGCAAAGGAGGCTCAGGGGGGACCTCAGTGCTCTGCACAGCTCCTGACAGGAGGGGCAGGGAAAGGAGGAGAGGAAATGGCCTCAAATGGCACCAGGGCAGGCTCAGGTTGGAGATTGGCACAGAAAATTTCCCTGGCAGAGTGGTCAGGCCTTGGGCTGAGCTGCCCAGGGAGGTTTGGAGTCCCTGGAATTGTCCCAGAGCAGTCTGGATGTGGCCTTGGGGACAGGGATTGGGGTGATGCTGCTGGGGCTGGGGTGGCACTGGGTGACCCTGGGGTCCCTTCCCACCCTGGTGATTCCATGAAATCAAAGCCAAAGGCTCCTGCACACCCACCCAATAAACACTGAGGGTGCTCCAACTCACAATTCCTCTGCTGCCAGACTCAGCACCTTGAGGGCTGTGAGGAGTCTCCAGGATGGTCCCTCCCAGCCAAAGGTCAGGTTCCTACAAAGTCCAAGGGATGGGGTGAAGTTCAGCTGAGCTTTGGAGTGAGTTTTCTTCCTGAGACACATCAGCCATGGAAGATCTCCAGCTTTGATACTAGGGTTTATAACTTCTCCATCTCTCCCAAGCAGTGAGTTTGTTAAAAAACAAATAATTCTACTTTTTTTTTTTTTTTTTTTGCTGGATCTTGATACTGGAAGCAAAATTTCACTCCCAGAAAAACTGAATTAAAATCTCACCAGGAAACAAAAAACTCCAGATACTTACTCTAGGAAATCATGATCCTTTAGAATGGAAACTTTGGCCTTTCTCTGCTTGTCCAGTGGTGAGAAATATTTGAGGAGGATATCTGCAGAAAAATACAGTTTAAATATTTCAATAAATTGTATGTATGAGAAACCACAATCATCAATTCTGACAAGAGACTTCAAGCATATTTTTAATGTAAGACTAAGATCAAAACCTGTTAAATTTTGGAGAACTTTCCAGGATTCTAACAGAAATCCTGACTCAAACTGAAGTTATGGAACACTCCAAGCAAGTTCAGTTTGTGAAGATCTGGATTTCAATCCTCAGTGCTGCAATCTAAGACATCCACCTGGAATCTCTACACAGATGTTGTTAATAATAACAATTCTAAAAAATAACATAGTAACAAAAACCATTTTAATTAAGGAAAAGTTAAATCATTAAAGTCTATGCAAAGAGGTATCACACACTCAGTTCTCTGGTTTTGTGCCTTTCAGTGCTCAGACAATCCATAAATCCAACCTGCTGAGACATAAACACTGCTGTGAGGGTTGTCCAGGGCAACAAATCCATATTCCAGCAGCAGCCTCTGATTATCGTGAGGTCCATAGCAGATCAAAACTTCCTGGTATTTTTTGCATTGTGAATTTGTCCAAATTTCATAGCTCCTTGTCTGCTCATTAAACCCAGCTGTGACCTTCAGGGAGTGAAAAATAAAAGGTAAAAGGGTGGAAAAGGAAACAAACCTTTGAATTTTGAAACCCCAGAGGACTGAAATTCTTGTTCAATTGTGGAGAGACCCCAGATCTGCAAACACAGATGGTTCCATGCAGGGCTGGCCTCTCCTGTGCTGCCCCAGCCCAGTGGTGGCACCCAGAGCCTGACAAAAGGTGGAAATTCTCTCTGCACTCCCCTCAGGCTGCTCTGAGGCTTCAGCCAGAGGTGAAATAACACAGGGACCATGGGATTTGTGTCAGGACAAGGAATTTGTCTTGCTTTTAGGAGCAGATCAGGGGGGTGTTTACAAGTGGCTCTTCCCAAAAGTTGATTTGGATGCAAATCTCCCCCAGCCACTGTGGGATGTCCCTGCGCCTTGGCTTTGCTGCACAAACTGAAATATTTGAATTATAGAATCACTGAATGTTTGGGTTGGAGGGACCTTAAATATCTCATTCCCACCCCTGCCATGGCAGGGACACCTGCCACTGTCCCCAGTGTCCAGCCTGGCCTTGGGCACTGCCAGGGATGCAGGGATGGAATTCCATCCCAGCCCTGCCCACCCTGCCAGGAGAGGATTTTTTCTCAATATCCCACCCAACCCTGCCCTCTGGCAGTCTGAAACCATTCCCTGTGTCCTGGCACTGCAGTTCCTGAGGAGCTGAGCCATTTCTCCCCCTGTGAGATCCATCCCTGCCCTCCCCACACTCCTCACCCACCACATCAATGCAGATGGCATTGACAGAGTGTGCTTTATAAAAATAAAAACATTCACTCATCTATTTTGAGCTTCTTACCTGAACATTTGGGCTGTGGTTTAGCAAATCTAAATATGGTGCCAGTGCATAAACATCTGGCTCCAGGGAGAAACAATCCCTGTGTGGATGTTTCATGTAGATTGTCCTGGTGTTTATGGTGCACCAAGCCCACTCCAAAGCGCTGAAATTAAAAATAGTTCCTGTGCTCTCAGCAAACAAAGGCTGCAGGGAAGAGAAGAAAGCTCTGGAAGATCTGAACAGCTCTTGGATCATCATTTTTTGCTCCTGAGCCTTCTTTTTTAAGGGATTTGGGAGAAGATTGATGACATCAGGTTCCAAACAAGCAGGGCAGGTGTAAGTCTTGGGTAGAACATCCAGGTAGGGCTTCCATGGAGATTTCTCCCCAGCGTGTTTCTCTGCTATCAAAAACGTGCACAGGGCCAGCAAAGGAGACACAGGGGGCTTCCAGCTATTGGGAAATAAAAATACAATAAAAATAAAATAAAAATTATGATAGAATTTAAAAAACAAGAAATAAAAAAATAAAAATAAAAAAAGCAAAATAAATAAAAAATTTTTAAAGGTAAAATAAGAATAAAAATAAAAAAGAAGAAAAAATAAAAAAAGAAAGAAAAATAAAATAGAAAGAAAAATAAAATAAATTAAAATAAAATAAATTAAATTAAAATAAAATAAATTAAAATAAATAAAAACAAAAAGTAAAATAAAAATAAAATAAAAATAAAATAAAAATAAACAAAATTATAAATAAAATAAAATTAAAAATAAAAAGAACGTAGAAAGAAAAATAAAATGGAAAGGAAAAATAAAATAGAAAAAATAAAAAGTAAAATAAAAATAAAACAAAATTTAAAACTAAAAATAAAAGTAAAAATAAAATAAAAATAGAGATAAAATAATAATAAAAATACCAATGCAGCAGACCTGCAGAGGTGAGATGGGAAATGGACACAGCAGAGTTTTACCTCTCTCAGAGCTCTCTGGAAGTTTTAAATAGCTTCTATTTAAAACTTCTTTGTAGTTCATCTCCAAGTCCTGTGGCTGATTTCCAAGGGGCAATAAAAGCTGGATTTAGTAACAATTTCAGGTTCACCCCTTGGGCTGGCTTTTTTCAGGATACACAATATTCAATGCCCAGCACGAGGCTTTGTTCCAAATTTTCCAAATTTCCAATTTGTTCCTAATTTTCTAAAAGGCCCTGGCTTTGCAGCCCAGTTTTATCTTTCTTCTCCTATTGGAGCTGACTCCCAAATTACCAAAAAAAACATTTCTAATTGGCATTTAGGGCCAAGCAAGCTCTGAGGCAGCTGCAGCTGCAGCCTGTGCCCTCTCTCCAGCTGTGCCAAGCTAAAAGGGGAACTTAAGTATTTAGCAAATGTTCAGTATTTATCAGATGTTCAGTATATATCAAATGTTCTGTGGTGTTGTGAGGTCCCCAGGATGAGGTGAGAGATGAGAATCTGACTCCATGTTCTCAGAAGACTGATTATTATATTATATATATTATATATTATATACTATATACTATATTATATTACATTATATACTATATATTACATTACATACTATATATTACATTACATTATATTATATTGTATTATACTGTATTATATTGTATTGTATTATATTGTATTATATTGTATTAATATCCTAAAACTATACTAAAGGAAGATAAAGGATACATCAGAAGGCTAGACAAGAATGATCATGAAAAACTCGTGCCTGACTCAGAGAGTCTGACACAGCTGGACTGGGATTGGTCATGAATTAAAAACAATTCACATGGAACTAATCAAAGATGCACCTGTTGATAAATGAGCTCCAGACCACATTCCCAAGCAATCAGATAATTATTGTTTTCATTCTTTTCTGAGGCCTCTCAGCTTCTCAGGAGAAAATCCTGGGCAAAGAGGATTTTTCAGAAAATATCATGGTGACAATGTTCAGTATTAAAGTTTTCCTATCTGAGCATTCCACACCCCTGAAATGCTGGCACCACTCAGGATATTCAGTTTAAAGCTCCACCACCCCTTCAGAGGGTTCATTACTGCTGAAAAAAACCCCACTGAAGGCCACCAAGTGTCACTTGTCACTTACTTCTCAATGTGTCCTCCCAGGCAGCTGCTGAGGACGGTGCTCGTGGTGAGCAAACACTTCTCAGGCAATGAAATAATCACATCTCCTGCCTTTGAAGGAGGAGGAAAGAAAAATTACACACAAAAACCAGTAAAAATCAAGTGGAAAGATTAATTTAATTACTGTGGGGACTGGTGGTTTCACATTCTGGCTGCAACAGTGCAAAAGTCAGAAATTACATTCACAACGGATTTCTGAGCTTTGCTTGTTGCAAAAATCATTAAATGTCAAAAAAAACCTGAAGGGCTCCTGCATTACAAACAGCATCACTCACCTGAAGAGCTTTTGTTGTCATCAATCCTCTGCCTGTCCCTGAAGAAGGAACAAAGAGCAGGAGTAAAGAAATGTAGATATGGAAAATCAGTGATCAGGTCAGCAAGGAGAAGCTCTAAAAGAACAGGCAGCATGTGTAACAACACAGAAATTCAATTATGGACTGTTCCAGATATAGCTCATTTCTTTTTCTCTTTATTTTTCAGGATCTTTTCCCTGCATATCCTGCAGCATTTGCTGTCTAATTCTAGCAATTCTTCAGCCTTTTTTTCTCCCACTCATAGCAATTATTCACCTTCTTTTTCTCCATTTTTTCTTCACACACATCTTTCATCACCAGCTGCAGCTCTTGGTTTCAGAGTTTTAACTAAACTTTAGCATTTCTAGTCACAATATTTTTCTCTGATCCATTGTGTTCTTTCTGCTCTGTCTATAATATTACAAAATATTTAAAATAAAACCTACAGAGAGAGAAAAAATATAAGTATAAATCTGTACTGTAAAGATTACTAAGTGAACCTCAGCTCCCAAGCTGAACTTGCTTGGGGATAAAAAGATAAACAAGTTATAACAAGGTTGAATTCCAAAAACTGTTTTATTTCCACTTCAAATTTTGGCTTTTTCAGGCCTCCATATCTATTTTTTCATGTTAAATTGACATTACAAGATCCTTGGAAGAGTATCAGTAACTGGTTTTTTTCCTGATGCCAGACAGAATCATAATTCAAAATGAAAGCAGAAATTGAAAATTCTTAGAAGAGTCAGAAATTTGTACCATCAAGAAATAATTAAAGCATTACCCCAGAACTCTGCTGGCCTTAAATTACTGTCTTCAAATCCTCTCTCTTTTAGCCACTTCTTAAGTTTAATGTATTCCAGCTTGTGACTGCAGTTGACTAAAAATAGAAAAATAAATTAATGCTATTAAAGAGAATTCTGTTGGACAATAAAGGAAACATAAACATTTTACTGTATAGTCAGAGAAACTGCATTTTGGACATTTTAAAGCATAACAGAATGGCAAGAAAGAATTGAACTAAATAAATTTGGGGTCTGTGGGCACTGGGAGGTCTCAGAAATGTGTGAGTTATTCAACATGTCCAAGGAATTTTAGAATAATGGAATATTTGCCATTAGGCAGAAAAGTGAGCTCAGAAAATTCACCTTGCTCTGCTTGGGACTGTAAACTAACACTCAGATATTTGCATATAAAAAAAGGTATCATTTATGAATGCCATTTTCCAAGCACAAAGGCTTTTGAAAATATAAATAATAAAGGGACACCTTGAGGAACAATTGGTTATTTTCTTATTTAACTTCCAGGTATGATGATACCTCCATCCATAAAACTCTTCAAGTGTTTTCTTCTTCTCCTCTTTCGACCTGTCCGACCTCTGCTTTTCTTCATATTAAGCAAAATATTTTGCCGTTTTTAGACAACCTGAATTTAAAATAAAATTTAAAATAACTGATTTAGAAACATTTAAAGTCAAATTTATTACAGTGAGGGTGGGCAGGCCCTGGCACAGGGTGCCCCTGGATCCCTGGCAGTGCCCAAGGCCAGGCTGGACACTGGGGCTGGAGCAGCCTGGGACAGTGGGAGGTGTCCCTGCCCATGGGGATGGGATGGGATAGGATGATCCTTCATAGACTTATGGAATATCCTGAGTTGGGAAAGATCCACAAGGATCCCCCAGTGCCACCCCTGCCCTGCCCAGAGCCCACCCAGCCCAGCCTGGGCATCCCTGGCAGCGCTGGCCAAAGGCTCCTGGAGCTGTGGCAGCCTCGGGGCCGTGCCCATTCCCTGGGCAGCCTGGGCAGTGCCAGCACCCTCTGGGGGAAGAACCTTTCCCTGATCTCTTTCCTTTTGCTAAAATTGCCCTGAACTGCACCTCGAAGCGCAGCTTTTCCCTGCCAGGACGGAGGGCCGCAGGGAGCCGGGATCACCCACAGGCGCTCGGGCTGCTCCAGAGGCCGGCCCTCCATCCCATCCCGTTCCTTTGGGTTGAAAAGACCTCAGAGATCATCGAGTCCAAACCCCATCCCCTATCATCTCATCCCACCCCAGAACTGGGAATCTTGTACTAACCAACCTTCATTCGCCGCTCGGCACAAACCCCCGGCACGGGAGGGACAGAAACGGCCCCGGCAGCGCTGCGGGAGCGGAACTTCCTGAGGGACCGCCCGTGCTCCGCGCACTGCCCCTGGGAGCCCCAACCCTGCCAGCCCAGACTGTGATTCCCGAGTCTCTCCCGGGCTGGAATTGCTGCCCGGCGTCCCAAACCCACCTGCAAAGGGGACACAAGGACCGACATTCCCTCGCTGTCCGCCTCCGCGAGTCCCCGCCCGCTCTCCCGCCTTTGAGGCGGGGATGCCCCGCCATCTTAGGGGTGTTCCCATCTCCTTTCCCCGCGGTTTGCGGGTGTCTGTGCTTTGGATATAACTTGTTCTTTCCTCGCTGTGTGGAGCTGAGGGACGAGGGAGAGGTGCCCGCGGTGCTGGAGGTGGGTGATGGGGTGCTGGGTGTCCCCCCTACCGGACCCTTCACCCCCGTGTCCCCCCTGAGGGCGTCGGGGTTGATGGCGGCCCGCGGGTTCCCTCCCCTGAGGGGGACGGGACAAGGGGGACAGAGGGAGACTTGCGGTGAGGGGAGAATGGCGTTCCTGACCCTGGGGCGTCACTCGGGAGATTCCTGGAGTGATATATATTCGCTGGATGCCTGCTTGGGGTTACAAGTAAATTAGGAAGAAAAAGATGGTAACGATGCCAAAAGAGGGCAAAGCCAGCGTTTAAACTTGTTTTTGTGGGGGAAATGCAGCTTCTTTAAATGCACTGTATCGGTTAGAAAAGCAGCAATCAGGTTTTCGGAGGCTGTGTTACACAACCAGCCATTGTAGTCAGCCTGTGCTCTGCTGTTTTTTCCGGAAAAGGTTGTAATTGCTCCTCTTGCCTGGCACTGGAAGATAAAGATACCTTTTTTTAAATTGTTTGGGACCTTAAAGATCATCCAATTCCAGCCCTTGCCATGGACAGGGATACCTTACACTAAACAAGGTTGCTCAGGTTTGGAGCCTGAAGTTTTCAGCAGAACTTGAGCTGACCCAATTGAATATTCCCAAAAGGTGTAAAGTCTTTCTGTGAGGTGTAAGTGCAGAAGAGCTTACTCCTACAAAAAGTTAATTTAGTATGAAAGGTTAGTCACTTGTAATTTTTAGTTGAGACATTTCTTCTTTTTACCCATCACTGGTTGGCTTTTCTTCAGAACACTTAACATCAGATATCTCCGTGAATACCTCGTGTTGCCTTAGGAATTTACACGGCTTGCACAGGAATGTAGTTTCACATAATCCGAGGTGGAATTTTAAATAATATTTTAAAGAAAAAACACTTCCCTAGGGAGGCTCCACACTGCTGGAAATGTTCAAGGCCAGGTTGGATGGGAGTGACCTGGGGTAGTGGAAGGTGTCCATGGCAATGAGACAATCTTTAAGGTTGTGGGGGTTTTAGTTGTTGGTTTCTCTGGGTTTGAATTGAAGGCACTTGAGACAGTAGTTCATACTGGGATTTAAGAGTTTATTATTTCTTATCAGTAAAACAGTGTCACTACCGTGAGTTCAGCAGCTTTTCATTAGAAGGCACAAAATGCCCAACAATCTCTTGTTACAAGGTCTTTTAGGACTGAACTATCCAATTAAGAACTGACACCTGGATTATTTTCCCTTTTAACCCAATAACTGATCCCACAGAGCTGCAATGGGGACTTTTCTGCCCAGTTACAAAATGCCACCCAAAACCATGGAGAAGAAGCATGAAGAACAAACCCAGGACGACACCCTGTGCTCTCCATCTTGCTTCCATCCACAACACACAAAAACCCCAAACCTCAATTTCTCACCCAGTGATACACCTACACTGCTCTCTGTAATCTATTTCACACTTTTGTGGATTCCAGTCTATCTTGAAGTCTGGGAAACTTTCTCCATGAATGAGGGTCAGAGTCAGTGCTGCCCTGGGGGTCAGGGCACCCGGAGCAGACACAGAAATATTCCTGGTGCCCTGGGCTTCCACAGTCCCTTCCAACCCAAACCATCTCGTGATCCTAATTCCTTTCCAAACAGCCATTCTGTGTGTCTGACTGACCTTTGCTTTGCTGTTGCCAGTTCCTGTGACCTTGGCTCACGTTCCCAGGGGACAATGTCCAACGTGCGGGTGGCAGTGGTGACGGGCTCCAACAAAGGCATTGGCTTGGCCATCGTGCGGGCGCTGTGCCGGCAGTTCCCGGGGGACGTGTACCTGACATCCCGGGATCCCGGCCGTGGCCAGGCCGCCGTGGCACAGCTCCAGCAGGAGGGGCTGCGCCCGCTCTTCCACCAGCTGGACATCGATGACCTGCAGAGCATCCGAGCGCTCCGCGACTTCCTCAAGGACAAGTATGGAGGGCTCGACGTGCTGGTGAACAACGCTGGCATCGCCTTCAAAGGTGGGAAGTGCTCTCTTGGGGTACTTCTGTGGAGAGGGCAGAGGGTGCATCCAACACTTCTGCTGCATTTCTGCTTGGGCAAACTTCCCATCTTAAGTATAATGTGAGAACAGTGTGCCAGGGGAAGGTCAGTTTGGACACCAGGAGGAATTTCTCCATGGGAAGGGGGCTCAGGCCTTGGCAGGGGCTGCCCAGGGAGCTTTGCAGTGCCCATCCCTGCAGGTGTCCCCTGGAGGTGGCACTGAGTGCTCTGGGCTGGGGACAAGGTGCCCATGGGGCACAGCTGGCACTCCATGGGCTGGCAGGGCTGTGCCAGCTGTAACAATTCCATGTTTCTGTAAACATGCTTCCCTGGAGGGTTGTGTTTGCACCACGTGGAAGTGCTGAGGCACACAGGGCAGTGAGCTGGGCTGGGCTAATTGCCTCAGTGCCCATCCCCATTGGGAATGTTTCCCTGGGCCTCAGGGAGCTGCTGTGTTTTCTCTTCTCCACCCCCCTGCTCTGTTCTGTGCACTCTCCGCTCTGGGATTCCAGCTGATGAAAAAGCACCTTTATTGTCCCTGGGTGGGCTTTGCTATCTCGAACTTTCTCCAGCCATTCAGTCACCTCTAAACCACTCAAATCCTGCTGTGCTGCTGGGCAAGCATTTAACCCTTTCACCTCCCAGTAGGCAGAAAGGCAGAGAAAGTGAGAAAAACACAGCAGTTTCAATGTGGAAGGATAAATTTTTGTTGTGTGTATGAAATCCAGAATCGGAATTTGCTCCAGACAGAGCAAATCACAAGTCTGACTGGTGGTTTTATGGTGGGGATTGTGTCCCTGTGCCCCCACAGGTGATTTCCCAGCTGCAGAGCTGCCCCAGCCCTGGGCCCAGCGCAGGGAGGAGCTGGAGCTGCTGCAGAGAGCCCAGAGGAGGCTCCAGGATGAGCAGAGGGATGGAGCAGCTCTGCTGGCAGGAAAGGCTGGCACAGCTGGCATTGTTCACCTGCACAGGAGAAGCTTTGGGGTGGCCTAATTGGGGCATTCCAAGGGGGAACAGCTTCACACTGCCAGAGAGTAGGGAACTTCTCATGGAGTGGGAGTGCAGTGATGATCTTCTGGCTCTTTTGCTTGTTACTTTATAGAAAAATTGCTCAACATGAGCTTCTTGGGAGGCAGCTCTTAATAGAATTGTCTGAGCTTCAGGGTGTGCTCAGCAAAGATTCCAGCAGCAGTTAAAATGTCATTTCCAGATGTTCAGCCTTGACTTTCCTCAAACTGACAACAAGTGAGTCAGCAGTAGGTCACGCATTTTAAGAACTGTTCAACTATTAAAACTGTTTAACTATCAGTTCAACTGTTACTGATTGGTATTTCTACCCAAGCTTGTTTCTTGCCTCACCAAGTTTTTGCTGCCATCCCAGAATTTATGCTTTCCTTTCTTAGTTGTAGCATTATGTTCTATTGCAGCCAGTCAAAAATTTGCTGTTAAGTTTTGTTATTTTAGTTTTGTGCTGCATTTGTCCAGCAAAGTCCTTAATCGAGCAAAAACTTCCTGTAGCAAATGGTGCTGGAGCTGTGGTTGTCTTCTGGATGAGCCTCTCTGGGAAAAATTGTCTAATAAAGCTTCTTAAATCAGGGAAGTTTAGGATGTTACCATATACCCTGTTAGACACATGAGTGGGGTTTGGGGTGGAGGGCAGTTTTCCTTCAAAAGGAAGGCAGGATATGGAGCAGGATTTGGGGTTCTGTAGGATTTTAGTTCTCCCCCTGCCATAACCCTGGCCATGGGTCACAATCTGGCTTAATGTCTGAGATTTAAATGCAAGTGAGTGATTTGCAAATGATTGTAGGTCATTAAACTTGTTTTACAATATAACCACATCAAATAATGACCTGTTACAGTTTCTCTTTTAAATTATCACATCAAATAATGACCTGCTACAGTTTCTCTTTTGAATTACCGTGGATTTGGAGACAATGCACACCTGCCCAGTCTATGATCATATGCCTGTTTTCTAATTATTAAAAACAGCAACTAAGATGAACTTTTGGGGGTTGGTAACTTCTATTCAAACAGTGTTACAATTCTAATTTTTGTTATTTTTTTTCCCTTCTTACCTCTTATGACCAGTTAATGACACCACTCCATTTGCAGTCCAAGCTGAGGTTACACTGAAGACAAACTTTTTTGCAACCAGGAATGTTTGCACAGAATTGCTGCCTCTTGTGAAGCCTTATGGTAAGTGAAACATAACAAGTGGAGAAAGAGTTTTGTTTGAATTTTGGCCCTTTTGAATGGGAAATCCTGTCCAGTCTCAGGCACTGCACCAATGTTTCACATGTGTTTGCTGCTATAAATGAAATGTGGTCTCTCCTAATATTTAAATACATCAAGGTTTTCAAGGAAAAAAGAAGTCAAGTAGATGAAAAACAGGTTTGGGAGAAGAATAAACAGAGTGAGTGAATTTTGGGGAGAGAGGAAACAGTTGCAGTCTAGAACTCTTGTACTACAGTGAAGGATGACTGTTAAAAAAGTCATTAACAACATTAATATCTGTGGCTTTTAAGATTAAATCCCCAAATTCACCACCAGAATGGTTG
Source organism: Camarhynchus parvulus (assembly GCF_901933205.1). Classification (NCBI taxonomy): domain Eukaryota; kingdom Metazoa; phylum Chordata; class Aves; order Passeriformes; family Thraupidae; genus Camarhynchus; species Camarhynchus parvulus. Next base: position 1,454,015 of record NC_044571.1, on the reverse strand, counting down.
TGAAGTAGCAGGTAAGAGGGGAAACAGTGAAATATAATTTTGGAGATGAGTGATTTACTGATTCAGCTGATTTGTTCCTCTTACTGAAGTGCTGGGAGATAAATCCTTGAATTTATAAATCTCCAGGTGATATTTCTACTGCATAAGAGTGTACCTGCTGATTGTGAAGTTGTTTCCTGGAGGTTTATCTGAAACTTTTGCAGGTTCACATCTTAAATTACCTCTCATGGCATTTACTAAAAATCAGAACATTGAGTTCATCTGATTTTCCAGGAGCTCTGCAAAACAACCCACCTAAAATATTTCACAGATATTCACCTGAGGAGTGAATCCAGAACTGGAAAGCAGCCCCACTTCAGTGTGAGCTGAAAATGTGGTGGTGTGTGCAGGAGTCCCAGGATGAGGGGAGAGATATGAGAATCTTGACTCCATGTTTCAGAAGGCTGATTTATTATTTTATGATAGATATTATATTAAAAGAAAATGATATACTAAAACTGTACTAAAAGAATAGAAGAAAGGATTTCATCAGAAACCTTGAAAGGAATAGAAAGGAATGGAAAAGAATGATAATAAAATCTCGTGAGTGACCAGGGGCTCCACACAGGTGGCTGTCATTGGTCATAAAGTAAAAACAACCACATGAGACCAATCACAGATGCACCTGTTGCATTCCACAGCAGCAGATAATTATTGTTTTTCTTTTCCTCTGAGGCTTCTCAGCTTCTCAGGAGAAAAAAAATCCTGGTAAAGGATTTTTCACAAAATATGTCTGTGACAGAAAATGTGTGACAAAAATCTGGTTTTATTTTCCTTTCAGGCCGGGTGGTGAATGTCTCCAGCACGGTGAGCTGCTCAGCCCTGCGAGGCTGCAGCCAGGAGCTGCAGCAGAAATTCCGCAGTGACACCATCACTGAGGAGGAGCTGGTGCAGCTCATGGCCAAATTCGTGGAAGACACCAAGAGAGGTGTCCATGAGAAGGAGGGCTGGCCAAACACTGCCTATGGGGTGTCCAAAATCGGGGTCACTGTCCTGTCCAGGATCCAAGCGCGGCTGCTGAGCGAGCAGAGGAAGGGCGACCACATCCTCCTCAACGCCTGCTGCCCTGGCTGGGTGAGGACAGACATGGCAGGTCCCAAGGCCACCAAGTCCCCAGAGGAGGGGGCTGAGACCCCCGTTTATTTGGCCCTTTTGCCTTCCAGTGCTGATGCTCCTCATGGCCAATTTGTCAGTGACAAAACTGTCAAACCCTGGTGAGCTCAGGGATGGAAAGGGCTGAGCTCATTTTCCTGATTTCATTCCTAATTCTGTCATTCCCCTTTCCCTCTGCCCTGGGATGGGTCTCATGGAGCTGGGATGAGGAAGCAGGTGCCTTATCTCTCATCACAGTAGAATTTTCCAGCATCCAGAGCTGTTCTGGAGGCTGCACAGGGTTTTCTGAAGATGATGGGGCTGTTCTAGAGCTGCTGTGATCTGTCTGGGGGGAGACTCAAGACCAGAATCACTGTTGGACAGACATTCCTTACTGTCAGAAATAAATGGAATTAGGTGAAAATAAAAATAGCACTGATCTATCATTTATAGCCAAACATAATCAGTTGATGTTATTAATATATCAATAAATAATTACTGATTTATATTCTGGTACTTAATTATTGTGGTACTAAAACCTTAAAAAGTCAGAAAATATTTTTTCGTTTTCTGCAGCAGAGTTTGTGGCTGAAATTTGTGATGTGTGCATTGGAAACAGAGAAAATAAACTACAGACCTGACACAGCAAAGTGTTCCTCAGTTCCTTTATTGCACAGCCAGAAGTTTCCTTAATAAAATCTGAATTAAGTTGCTCTCCACATAGCAGCAACAAGAACTGTAAGTGATATGGAGAGCTCTACATTTGTTGAAATGTTGCTTATTGCCTTTCAAACTCTCAGAGTTGAAAAATTGCCTCTTCTGAGGCTGAAGGAGCTGGAAACAATTGCCCATAAAGCTGTTGTTAGTAATGACAAGTCAATAATGGGCTTGTTAATTGTTAATCAGGAGTCAGGGAGGCGATGCTGGCTGGCTTTGACATTGGCCTCTCCCAGAACAGCTTAGGTTGGGAAGCCTTGGAGTGGAAGGCATTGGGAATAAATATTTGGGGGATTATTAATTGCTTATCAGCACAGAACAAAGGGCTGCTTACAAATTGGTTTTTTAAGCATACCAGGATCATTGTTTTTGTGAAGAATTAGCTCCTCAGTCATGCCCCAGAGCTCCTGGAAGGGAAGGCCAAAAGTTCTCAGGGAAATCTATTCTGTGGGAAGGAAAAATAACCTCAGAGACCTTGGGTTTAGAGGAAAAAATTACAAAACTGTTGGAATCCTGGCTGCTGAGAATTTTAAACTTTCTATTTTGCCAGGCACTGACCCCCAGGAGATCACTGCCTTTGACCTGAGGCCATGGAGGAGCTTCCAAAATGGAATGACAGAACTGGGATTGTGGGTGTGGAGTTTGAATGGAAGCGTGTGATATCCCAGGGTGGGAAACTCAGAGTTTAAGGGTTTAGAATATAAAAAATGTATATATAGGGCAAGATGGAGGTTTTAGGCAGAGGCTGGTCCTTCTCCTTCACCTTCTCCGTGGGTTTGGATAAAAAAGTCCCCATTGCAGGCACGGGTGGTTGGTTATTGGGTTAAAAGTGGAAATAATTTAGGTGTCATTTCTTAATTGGACAGTTTAGCCTTAGAAGACCTTGGAAAGAAAGACAGTGAGCCATTTTTATACCTTAGTGAAATGCTGCAGAACTCACTGTTTGTGAGACTGTAACATAGACAAGAAAAAATAAACATTTGAGTCTGAGCATGAATTATAATCTCAAATGCCTTCAATCCCTATCCCACAGAAGAGAAAAGAAGCCAAGAGCTGGCACAAAAGCTGTGGAAGTTTTGGCTGCTGATGAGGAAAACCAGTTTGTGTGTGTCCTTCGAGTTGTGTTACTTGGATCTCAATGTGGCTCTTGGATTTAGTCAGAGCTTTAGGAGACTTAATCCAGCAGTGGGGAATCCTGGCTAACTCTTCATCGCTCGAGTGCAGCCTGAGTCACTGAGCTTCAAAAGCTGCTGTCCCTCTGCGTGGCATCTCCAAACCTTCCAAACACACCTTGGCCTTGGTTTCTGCAAGGGCTGTGGAGGGGCTTCACAGCTGGCCTGCAAGCAAAGCTGAGTTTATAGGACAAATAACAATGGATGGTTTTCGAGTGTATCCATAGCAAGGAAGAAGACAAGGCTGTCAGCATGGAAACAGATTAGAAAAGATACATGAAAGTCTTTGTAAACTAGACTAAGTGCATAAGTAGATGTGTATACGTGCCTTCTTGAATTTCTGTAAAACTTTTGCCAATTATATTGACATCAATTGCTTTGAACCAATGAATATAATAAGTTATTGTGTTGTAGTTAATGACTTAAGAACAGGCTTTGTTAAGAGTATATAAGCTGGAGAACACACAGAATAAAAATTTTTTTCTTCTTGGACCCTGATCATGTGTGCATATGTCACATCTGACCTAACAGTGACACTTTTTATTATACAGAAGCATTTAGTTGCTTTCTTGCAATATCTCTTAGCTTTACCATAATTTCTTCTCTTTTATTCTAAGCATCAGTCATCTTGTTACTTCATCTCTACTCCTCTTATTTCCATGCTTTATTAAGCTAGTGGGTCAGAAAGTTTCAAAGTCGTTCTTTGCGTCTATTTTTGACACAGCAGATACAATTACCAATGAACACAAATCACAAAACCATTTTTCACAGAGCACAAAGACAGACGGCGCTGAAATTGTGTTCCTGTTATTCCAAATGCACCCGGACAGTGGCCCCAGGAGCTGGGCTCGGCTGCCACAATGTCACCCCTGGGGCCAGTTGTGTGAGATGTCACACTAAACCCACGGGATTTTGTCTATTTGGGATAAAGAAATGAGGCTTTTAGTCTCCTTGGGATAGAAAACCACTTTAGATTGCTCAAAATATTATCTCCTGGGATTGTTATATTAATGTTTTTATATCATAGACCATAATATAAAGATACAATGTAAAATAAAAAGAAATTATTTTCTAGTTTTATTTATTCATTCAATTTCCTCTTCATTTTTATATTCTTATCCTTCTTAATGTTATTCTTCATCTTTGTACTACTCCTTCTTAATGGTCTTCTTCTTTTTGCTACTTCTATGTATTTTTAAATTTTTATTCCTACTACTATTCCTATTCCTATTCCTATTCCTATTCCTATTCCTATTCCTATTCCTATTCCTATTCCTATTCCTATTCCTATTCCTATTCCTATTCCTATTCCTATTCCTATTCCTATTCCTATATCTATTCCTATTCCTATTCCTATTTTCTTTTTCTTCTTCTACATATTTAAAATTCTTATTCCTATTCCTAGTACTCTTCTTCTAATAAGTATTTTGAAATTCTTATTCTTCGTCCTTAAATAAGCCTTCTCTGTCTTGTCTTCTTCATCTTTGTCTTCTTCCTCTTTATCGTCTTCATCTTCTTGGTCTTCCTTGTCGTTGTCTTGCAGTGGTCTGTACTGAGAGTCCATTCCAGGAGCCTCTGCTTTGTGCCCAAGAAATGGTTGCTGTACCTTCCAGGCCCGGGGCCGGGTGTGTGTGGGGCGGGGAAGGGGGGACCTTTGGGCTCTTTGGCTGGCCATTTTCCAAGCCTCACTGCCCAGGTGTTCCTGGCCCTGCCTGGTTCAGTTGTGCTTGGCTTGCTTGGCTTTGCTGGCCCATCCCAAAGCTTTTCCCTTGCCTGCCTTGGAGGAGCTGCAGCAGCAATCTTTCAGCCCCTGCAGCGGAACCCAACAGCTGCTGCTCCCACACCAGAGCAGCGGCACTGGCGGGAGGGGTCATCTTCATCTTGTTCGTCTTCATCCTCTTTGTCTTTATGTTCTTCATCTTTTCCTCATCTGTTTCACTCCTCGGGCCGTGGCCTGAGGCAGGGACAGCGGAACAGCCCCCGCAGCGCCCGCCTGAAGCGGGAGGGACGTTTCCTGGGGGCAGCCGGCTGCCCGCGGAGGGCCGGGGCTCCCAGCCGGGCAGGCCAGGGGCTGGGGGGGCTGTGCGGGGCAGGCGCCGGCCCTTGGCTGCACGGCTCCTGGGCCGGGCACTCAGCCCAGGCCTCCCGAGGGAAAGGCACTGGGAGCTCGTCTGCCCCAAACACTTTCCATTTTTGGTCAGTGTCCTCTTCTGGGGGCAGCTCCAGGATGCTCACCTCGTCCCACTCAACGTCCTCTGGGGCCAAGGGCTTGGTCCCAAAGCTGTGCTCGGTGTGGGGCAGATCTTCCCCCGTGCATCGTTCACAGCCAGACGCTTCCTGGGACAGCTCTGGGTCTCCAACGAGGAAAGGCTCCAGGTCATCCAAGAACTGCCAAAATTTCATTTCCTCATTGGAGCCGTTCATCCTCTCGGGCACCGCCAGCACTGACCCCGCTGTCGCCTCCTCAGCAGCTCTGCACCGGGCAGCAGCTGCCGGCTCGGCCTCCGTGGGACGGCCCGGGGCAGGAGAGGCGCTGGCCAGGGCAGGGGCTGCCCCTGCTGCCACCTCTGTGCCCACGGGGCTGGCAGAGCTGGGCCCCTCTGGGGGAAGAGCCGTGCTGTCCTCTGGCCCAAGCTCGATGGCCTCTTCCACTTTGGGCAGCTCCTCATCAGCTGGGTTGTTCCCTGAAACCAACACGATGTTCTCTTCTAGAGGGGACAGCTTCTCCTCATGTGTTCTGTCCCCTGGAGAGACCTCGATGTCCTCTTCCCCTGAGGACAGCTCCTGGTCACTGGTGCTGTCCTCTGGAATGTCCTCAATATCCTCCTCAATTGAGGACAGGTCCTGGTCACTTGTGGTGTCCTCTGGAGTGTCCTCGATGTCCTCTCCCACTGAGGACAGCTCCTGGTCACTGCAGCTGTCCTCTGGGATGTCCTCGATGTCCTCTCCCACTGAGGACAGCTCCTGGTCACTTTTCCTGTCCTCTGGAATGTCCTCGATGTCCTCCTCCACTGAGGACAGCTCCTGCTCATTCGTGGTGTCCTCTGGAAATACCTCGATGTCCTCTTCCACTGAGGACAGCTCCTGGTCACTTGTGCTGTCCTCTGGAGTGTCCTTGATGTCCTCTTCCACTGAGGATGGATTCTGGACACTCATGCTGTCCACTGGAGAGAACTCAATGTCTTCTTCCACAGAGGACAGGTCCTGGTCACTCCTGCTGTCCTCTGGAATGTCCTTGAGGTCCTCCTCCACTGAGGACAGCTCCTGCTCACTGCAGCTGTCCTCTGGGATGTCCTCGATGTCCTCTTCCAATGAGGACAGTTCCTTGTTAATCGTGCTGTCCCCTGGAACAACCTCGGTGACCTCTTCCACTTGGGCGTGTTCCTGGTCACTCACGCAGCCCTCAGGAATGATCTTCATGTTCTCTTCCACTGAGGACAGCTCCTGGTCCCTGGTGCTGTCCTCTGCAATGTTCTCAATGTCCTCTTCCACTGAGGACAGCTCCTGGTCATTGCAGCTGTCCTCTGCAATGTTCTCAATGTCCTCTTCCACTGAGGACAACTCCTGGTCCCTTGCACTGTCCTCTGCAATGTTCTCAATGTCCTCTTTCACTGAGGACAGCTCCTGGTCCCTTGTGCTGTCCTCGATGGCCTCTTCCACTGAGGACAGCTCCTCATCGCAGGACGATGGACACAGCTGGGAGTTCTCCTCGTCCTTCCATGAGCCCACAGGCTTCTCCTCAGTACGGGAGCTCACATCATCCTCCCCCCTCCACAGCTCTTGCTCTCCCAAATCTTCCCCTTGGCACAGGAGAAGCTCTTGGGGCTCCTCCTCCTCAGCAGCTCCCGCCGGGGCAGCAGCTGCCGGCTCGGCCTCCGTGGGACTCTGTAGGGAAGGAGAGGCGCTGCTTGGGGCAGGCACTGCCTCTGCTGCCACCTCTGTGCCCACGGGGCTGCCACAGCTGGGCCCCCGGGGGGACAGCGCTGAGGCTCCTCGTCACTCACTGCTAGCAAGGATCTGCCCCAGATCTCAGAGCTGATGGCATTTCTCCACTGGGACAGCTCCTGGCTGCTCACATCTTCCTCCCACTGGGACAGCTTTCGCTCACTGCCATCGTCCCACCAGGGCAGCTCTTGGCCTGCAGCCTCTGCTCCTTGGCACAGCTCCTTGGCACTGCTGGCTCTCACCTGGGACAATTTCAGCTCTCTCCTGTCTTCCCATGGGGACATGTGACAGTGCACATCTTGTCCTCATGCTCAGAACTCTTGGTACCTCTCACTTTCCCTCTGGGACATCTCTCGGGCATTGTCCCAGTGGGAGTCATCTGGGACACTCCCATTTCTCTGCAGGGACAGCTCGTGGGATCTTTTGTCTTCTCCCCATCCCAACTCCTGCTGCCCTCTCATGTCTATTTCCCACTGGGACATCTCTTGGGTTGTGATACATTCTTCCCACTCCCCTTGGTACATCTCACTGAGGACTCTCCCCACTGCTACAGCTCCTGGACTGTGACAGTTTCTTTCTGTTCACAGAGCTCTTGGTGTGTCCCACCTCTGTACTGGGAAACTTCCTGAACTCTCACACGTACCTGGCATTGGTACAGCTCTCGGCGGCTCCTGGATCTCCACTGGAACATTTCTTGGACTCTCAGTACTTCTGCTGGATACGTCTCTTGCAGAGCTTCCCACTGGGAAAGCTCTTCCTCAGTGTCACCTTCCCACTGGGAAAGCTCGTGGTGCACTTGGGCAAAGGGCCTCTCCTCCTCCTCAGTCTGTGCCAGTGGCAGGACTGGCCTGCCCACTGCCCCCGACCACTGCCCGCTGGGGGCCTCCAGCCAGCTGGGCAAGGGGCCGGCGACCGGGAGTTGGAGTTGCCTTTGTCCTCGTCGCTCTCCTTGTCTGTCGCTGTCGGCCTCTGTCGCTCTCAGCGTCCAGCGCAGACAGACACAGGGAGCTGCTTCCTGCACAGAGAGCGGCTCTCCTGCCACTGGGCACCGCAGGGCTCTGCGCCCCTCAGACACCCTCAGCCAGGGCGCGGCTCCCTGATGTCACAAGGCTCTCTGGCCACCACCACGTCCCACATCACAAAGGGCCCCGACACCGTGTGCCCGTGTCACAAAGGGAACCCCCGGCAGCCCAACATCAGTGGAGCAGCCAGGAAGTGGCTGGGAGCAGCCCCGCACTTGTGGCCTTTGGGCCTGCTGTGCCCAGAGCCCTGAGAGGCTTTGGCCACGCTGCCACAGGACAGCCCCGGCCCCACAGTGCAGAGCCCTGGCTTTGCCGGCTGCGCTGCCCAGGGCACCAGGAATCGGCCGCACGGACGGGCCGGGCACTCGTGGGCAGCGGCTCCAGGAGCCGCGGGAGCCCGGGGAGCAGGGGCGTCCCTCAGGGCTCTGCCGGGCACCGGGGCTCGGCCCTGCCTTCAGCAGCGACAGCCGGGGGCACCGAGCGCGGCCTGGGCGCCTTTGCCGGGCACGGGAAGCCGGCAGGGCAGGGGCAGCGCGGGGGCCAGCACAGGCACAGCGGCCGGGGCCATGCACAGGCACCGCCGGGCTGGAGAAGCGGCACCACGAGAGCCTCCTGCGCTGCCACAAGGCCGGGCCCGGCTGCTGCAGCTGCCTCGGGGCACTGCCTGAGGCCCCGACTCCTGCAGCTCTGCCCTGGCCTCTGCGGCGCCACGGGCACAGAGGCCGGGCCGGGGCTCGCTCCCTGCTGCCCGCAGGGCGCTGCCCAGGGCTCCCCGCCCGCCGGGGCCGGGGCCGGGCGCTGAGGGAGCAGCGCCGCCATTGCTGCCGCCCTCAGGGGCTCTGAGGGGAGCGCGGCTCCCGCCTGTCATCCCTTCCCTCTGTCTGGGCAGTCCAGACTAACCCCCAGAGTTTTCTGGGGAGCCTGGCAGACCCTCCACAGCACTGTCCGCATTCATGGGCTCCCCCCAGTGCTCTTTCCATGTCCTTCCCAACAACCTTCCCCAGGGTGAGCCCCTATTTCAAGCCGTGCAACGAATGTTCAGCCACAGCTACAGAAACTCAGGGTGGCTTCAGCATCTTCCTCCCTCAGGGCTGTGCTTCCCCAACCAAAACACCGGGCACCATCTCCACGAGAAGGAAGAATTTTATTGTTTCCATGTGACAGGTTTCCCTGGGAACCACCAAGACAGTTCTCTAGACAGTCTCTCTCATGATTTTGGTGAGTTTCTGGATCTTGGACCTTGTTGACATGTCCACGTACTTCTCCCCAATATTGACAATCATGCCACCAAGGATCGCTGGGTCAGTCTAAGGAAGGAACATTAAGCAGAAAAGTGATTAGCAGTAGTTTGTTACCATAGGATACAAGTGTTACAGTAGTAAAGAAAGAAAGAAAAAAAAAAAGCTTTTCAATGAGCCTTTTTTGAGATGATTTTGCTGTCATTGCATTCAAGTGAAGATTTTAGAAATTAAAACATGATCATGTCTATAAAAGCACAGAACTATGTAACAAAGCAACTGAATTCAACAAAATCTTTTTGTTTTCATAAAAAACAGAGACACAGAAGCCCTTAGCATGAACTTAGTGACGCTTTTTGTAATTCAAGAATCCAGACCTTAGTTTCCAGTTTCAACACCTCTCCTTTGGCCAAGAACCCATTCAGAGCACTTTTCAGTTCACTGAGGTTAGCCTCATCCAAGGGCTGAAAAAAAAGAACAGAAGAGCAGGAAAATAAAGGACTCAAATGATATAATGATAATAAATTATATAATAATAATATATACTCAAGTGATATAAATAATAAAAATTTTGTCCTCCGGTCCCTTTGAAGACACACTTCCACCAAGAATGCAGCAGGAACAACAACCACTTTGTGCCCTCCTGATTTCATGAAACATTTTCCTGTTTGCAACAGGAGCAGGGGCAGCTCTATGTGCAGACCAGCCTGACTTTTGTCAGCCCCTGGGCTCACACACAGCAAGGAAAACCGTGAGCTGTTGAGCTGTAATGGGATGAAGAGTTTTCATTTTGGAGCAGGAACTGCTGGGTATCAGCCCTCTCTTTGCAGCAATTTGTTCAGCTTGGCAGAGGTGAGACGTGTCCTCACTGCTCCCACAGCAAGCACTTCAATCACAGAGTGCAGCCTTAACTGGGAGAGGTTTGTCTTTCCTCCCTGTGGAAACCCAGGGCACCAGGAATATTTCTGCGTCTGCTCTGGGGTGCCCTGACCCCCAGGGCAGCACTGACTCTGACCCTCATTCATGGAGAAAGTTTCCCAGACTTCGAGATAGACTGGAATCCACAAAAGTGTGAAATAGATTATAGAGAGCAGTGTAGGTTTGTCACTGGGTGAGAAATTGAGGTTTGGGGATTTTTAGTGTGCTGTGGATGGAAGCAAGATGGAGGGCACAGGGTGTTGTCCTGGGTTTGTTCTTCATGCTGCTTCTTCCTCCTCCTTCTCCATGGGTTTGGGTGGCATTTTGTAATTGGGCAGAAAAGTCCCCATTGCAGCTCTGTGGGATCAGTTATTGGGTTAAAAGGGAAATCATCTAGATGTCAGTTTGTAATTGCACAGTTCAGTCTTAAAAGACCTTGTACCAAGAGATTGTTGGCCATTTTGTGCCTTCTAATGAAAAGCTGCAGAACTCACAGTAGTGAGACTGTTTTAGTGGTAACAAATAATAAACACCTGAGTCTGAACATGAATTACTGTCTGGAGTGTCTTCAATCCAGACACAGAGAAACCAACAACTGGGACCCCCAAACTGCTGCTCCATGGCTTTGCTCCCACTCCCTGTCCTTTCTCCCACTCCCTGGTGCCTCTCTGCCTCGCTCCCAGCCCACCTGGGCCGTGGTGACCGTGCACACCACCTCCCCTCGGACGGCGCTCATGATCTTCCCGAAGGCAGAGACGATGCCCGGGGTGTAACGCAGGCGGCCGTTCTCAGCCAGCAGATCTGCAAAACAGCCACACACTGAGGGCTTCAAGCACCACCAGAGGCACATCCCAGCAGCCAACAGCAATTCCAACGCATGGCACTGCTGGGATGCTCTCCTGAAGCCCAGAGGTCACTCACTCATCAGGTTGACGGTGATTGGGGACATCTTCTCTCTTGCCAGGGCGTCGTTCACGGCTTTTTGTTTCACGGAGCTCTTGGTGTGAGGGTTCATCACCACACTGGACAGCTTGGGGTCCTTCAGGAGGCTCTGAGGGGATACACAAGGATCTGACAAATGCCAGGGGTTCTCCTGGCGTCACAAGGCCCACCTGGAGCAGCCAAGGCAGGCAACAGGGGCACTCCTGGAGTGAGAACAAAGGGCTCTGGAGCTGATGGGAAGTGAAATAGCAGCTCCAGCTAGAGAATCAGGGAATGGTTTGGGTTGGAAGGGACCTTAAAGACTGGATGGACGACACCTTCCACTATCCTAGACTGCTCTAAGCCCCATCCAACCTGTCCTTGGACACTTCCAGGGCTGGAGCAGCCACAGCTGCTCTGGGCACCTTGTCCCAGGGCCTGCCCACCCTCCCAGGGAACAATCCCTTCCCAATACGCCACTTAAACACCAGGGCCACAAGCAGGCAGCACAGGTGCCAGCAGGATGGGAGTCTCACAGGAGCCCAGCCCCCTCCCCACTGCCACTCCCGGGAGCCCCGGCTGGGAACACCTTACCCACACCCGGGTCAGCTCCTTCTCCACCTGCTCCAGCTTCTTCTGCTTGCTGGCTGCCGAGTAGAGGGCGGTGGCATAGCGCCCCTCCAGCCCGTACACCTGGATGGGCGGCTGCGGGAGCACGGGCGGGCACTGAGCAGGGGGAGCCGGGGAGAGACCCCCGGCCCTGGCCTTGGCCAGCCGGGAGCGCCCCCTGCACCCTCCCCTCACCGTGACCATCTCGGCCACCCGCCTTGAGCCCGTCACAACCCACCCGGAACCCCCTGGATCTCCTCATGACTTCCACCTCCTCACATCGACCAGCTTGGAGACCCCTCCGAGCCCCTCCAGGACACCCCTGCCCCTCATCTTCACCAGCTTGGAGCCCTCCCTACCCTTTCCCTCTGACATCGCCCCTGCCCCCTCACCTTGACCAGCTTGGTCACCGGTCTTGCCGCCGTCGTACTCAGCTGCCGCACCTGGGGGGGAATAAGGGGGAGAATGGCGGGGTCGGCGCGGCCCTCGAGGATCGGGAGGGAGGGGAAGGTCCGAGACCCTGCGCAGGGCTGGAGGGCGGCAGACGGCGCTGCTCCCCCGTCAAAGCCGCCCAGGCCCCGCCGCCCCCCAGTTTCACCTTCAAGACGAGCCCCGCTGCCGCCGCCATCTTTCCCGGCTGCCCCCAGGGTCACCGCGCACTGCGCAGGCGCGCCGGGGCCACGCCCTCAGCAGCGTCGTTAGGGCCGCTCCTGCCGCGGGGCACGCTGGGAGTTGTAGTTCCGCGGGGCGGCGCCTTCCGGCCGCGCGCCCCCCGCCGGGCCAATGGGGGAGCGCAGCCCCCGCGCCCAGCCGGGGTCCCTGCGGTGTCCCTGGGCCACCGGTGTCCCTGCGGTGTCCCTGTGTGTCCCTGCGTGCCCCTGTGCCACCAGTGTCCCAGCGGTGTCCCTGTGGGGTTCCTGTGCCACCGGGGTCCCTGTGCCAATGGTGTCCCTGTGCCACCGGGGTCCCTGTGCCAATGGGGTCCCTGTGCCGCCGGTGTCCCTGCAGTGTCCCTGTGTCACTGTGCCACCAGTGTCCCTGTGCCATCAGTGTCCCTGTAGTGTCCCTGTGTCACGAGTGTCCCTGTGCCTGTGGTGTCCCTGTGCCACCAGTGTCCCTGTGGTGTCCCTGTGCCATCAGTGTCCCTGTGGTGTCCCTGCGTCCCTGTGGCGTCCCTGTGCCCCCAGTGTCCCTGTGCCCACAATGTCACTGTCCCTGCCCCCCGTGTCCCTGTGCCCTCAGTGTTACTGTCACTGTCCGTGTCCCCACGGTAGCCCCATGCCCTCAGTGTCCCTGAGCCCTGGTGCCCTCCATGCACTTCTCCAGCACGGGTACTTCCCACAGGATCGGTTCTTCAGGATCAGCCTCTACCCGTGTGGGTCCTTTATCCATGGGGTCATTCCTGCAGGAACTGCTCCAGTGTGGGTCCCTTTTCCCATAGGGGCAGTCCTTGAGGAACTGCTCCAACTTCCATGGGGTCATTCGTGCAGGACCTACCCCAGTGTGGGTCCTTTATCCATGGGGTCATTCCTTTGGGAACTGCCCCATGTGGGTCCTTTATCCATGGGGTCATTCCTGCAGGAACTGCCCCAGTGTGCGTCCTTTACCCATGGGGTCATTCCTGCAGGAACTGCCCCATGTGGGTCCTTTATCCATGGGGTCATTCCTTTGGGAACTGCCCCAGTGTGGGTCCTTTATCCATGGGGTCATTCCTGCAGGACCTGCCCCAGTGTGGGTCCTTTATCCATGGGGTCATTCCTTTGGGAACTGCCCCAGTGTGGGTCCTTTACCCATGGGGTCATTCCTGCAGGAACTGCCCCATGTGGGTCCTTTATCCATGGGGTCATTCCTTTGGGAACTGCCCCAGTGTGGGTCCTTTACCCATGGGGTCATTCCTTTGGGAACTGCCCCAGTGTGGGTCCTTTATCCATGGGGTCATTCCTTTGGGAACTGCCCCAGTGTGGGTCCGTTATCCATGGGGTCATTCCTGCAGGAACTGCCCCATGTGGGTCCTTTATCCATGGGGTCATTCCTGCAGGACCTGCCCCAATGTGGGTCCCTTTTCCCATGAGATCCCAAGTCCTCCCACCAAACCTGCTCCAGGGGGGCTCCTTTCTCCACAGGGGCTCAGATCCCTGCCAGGAGCTGCTCCAGGGTGGAATTCCCATGGGATCACACCTTTTGTGCATCCCCTGCTCTGGTGTGGGCTCCTCCAGGGGCTGCAGGTGGAGCTCAGCTCCTCCATGGATCTCCAGGGACTGCAGGTGGATCTCAGCTCCTCCATGGATCTTCAGGCTGCCCTGCCTCAGCCCCACCTGTCCCTCCATTCATGAGGAGCATCCCACGAGTTCTTCCAGACCCAACACCAGCTGTGCTTCCCTCACAGACACCTCCAAAACCTGGGATTTATTTCCTCTCTGTGGATGAACTCCATCCCAACACTTCCCAGTCCAAAGGATCTGCCAGGTGGGACAGGCAGCTCCGTCCCTCTCTCTGGTGGCCTTGAGCAGCTCGCTCAGATCCCTGAATTACCTGGGATGGTTCCACTCATCCTATCCCTAATTCTTCCACCTTGTTATTATTTTTCCAGCACAGAAAATGGATGGATGGATGGATGGATGGATGGATGGATGGATGGATGGATGGACGGATGGATGATGGATGGATGATGGATGGATGGATGGATGGATGGATGGATGATGGATGGATGGATGGATGGATGGATGGATGGACGATGGATAGATGGATGGATGGATGATGGATGGATGGATGGATGGATGATGGATGGATGATGGATGGATGGATGATGGATGGATGGATGGATGGATGGATGGATGGATGGATGGATGGATGGATGGATGGATGGATGGATGGATGGATGGATGGATGATGGATGGATGGATGATGGATGGATGATGGATGGATGGATGGATGGATGATGGATGGATGATGGATGGATGGATGGATGGATGGATGATGGATGGATGGATGGATGGATGGATGGATGGATGGATGGATGGATGATGGATGATGGATGGATGGATGGTGGATGGATGGACGGATGGATGATGGATGGATGATGCATGGATGGATGGATGGATGGATGGATGGATGGATGGATGGATGGATGATGGATGGATGGATAATGGATGGATGATGGATGGATGGATGGATGGATGGATGGATGGATGGATGGATGGATGGATGATGGATGGATGGATGGATGGATGGATGATGGATGGATGATGGATGGATGGATGGATGGATGGATGATGGATGGATGGATGATGGATGGATGGATGGATGGATGGATGGATGGATGGATGGATGGATGATGGATGGATGGATGATGGATGGATGGATGGACGATGGATAGATGGATGGATGGATGATGGATGGATGGATGGATGGATGGATGGATGGATGGATGGATGGACGATGGATAGATGGATGGATGGATGGATGGATGGATGGATGGATGGATGATGGATGGATGGATGGATGGATGGATGGATGGATGGATGGATGATGGATGGATGATGGATGGATGGATGGATGGATGGATGGATGGATGGATGGACGATGGATGGATGGATGGATGGATGGATGGATGGACGATGGATAGATGGATGGATGGATGGATGGATGGATGGATGGATGGATGGATGGATGGATGATGGATGGATGGATGGATGGATGGATATATAAATGTCTGGCTGGCTGGCTGCAGGAACTCTGCAGGATCCCAGCACTAGGTGCCGCTCTCGCTGCACATCCCGAGCGCTGGGATCGTTCCAGGACAGTTCCAGTGAGGCTCTTTCGGAAACGCGTCCAAGCGGGACCCAGGCAGCGGCTCCAACCCGATTTATTTTGGCTGTCAGGGTTTAATTCCCTCCTCTGCCCCTGGCTGCATCCCGGGGTGACAATCCAAGGCACAAGGACAGGTTTGAGCCTGAGACACAGCTGGAGCCAGGCTGGGAGAGCTGGGGGTGCTCACCTGGAGAGGAGAAGCTGCAGGGAGAGCTCAGAGCCCCTGGCAGGGCCTGAAGGGATCCAGGAGAGCTGCAGAGGGACTGGGGACAAGGCATGGAGGGACAGCACCCAGGGAATGGCTGCCAGTGCCAGAGGGCAGGGCTGGATGGGATCTTGGCAATGAGGAATTGTTCCCTGGCAGGGTGGGCAGGGCTGGGATGGAATTCCATCCCTGGATCCCTGGCAGTGCCCAAGGCCAGGCTGGACACTGGGGACACTGGGAGGTGTCCCTGCCATGGCAGGGTGGCACTGGGTGGGCTTTGAGGTCCCTCCCAACCCAAACCTTGCTGTGATTCTATCACTGTGCTTTCAATACTGAGAAAAGCATGTCTAAAATGTAGAAAAATACTTGCTTTTCTTTAATAATTTTTTTTATAATATGCCCGCACTGAAGTTTTCAAATGGATTCATTTCAAGCGTGGTTTCATATCCCAAATTATTTTATTGTTGTTCCAGGACACTCTGTGATCTTGCAGCATTTTAATAGACAGAAAATCTGGTTTTTTGAGCGAAGTCACTGAGTGCTGAGGGCACTTTACTGAGCTGGGGATTGGGTCAAAGCCTGATAATGCTTTCAAGAATTAAAATCAGAGCACCTTTCACAGGTTAATTTTGGACAAATAACATCCCCCAGATGATAAAGAGTTTGTACCTTGATGCCTTCCACTGGAAGGAAAATTTAAGCCTGGATAAAACCTGTCCTTGGATCTGGATATCTGTCACAGTAATGGGCTCCTCCATTTTCATAGATGGGGTGGTTTAGGAGTTTTTTCCTCCTGCAAAGCAATTCAATATTATATTCTAAATAAATACTGCCCCTTTGCCATTTCCCTGTGTCCCTGGTTTCAGCCTGGTCACTTAATGAGCACTTGGACATCTTCAAGCTCAGGAGAAACACCTGGAAGAACATTCCCTTGTGGGTCTGCCCCTTTAGTACTTGTGGGGTTGTGACCTTAAAGTGCTCCTTTCAGTCATGTGGGGATAGAAAAAACATCTTTTTTTTGGTCTCCTGCTGAGTCAGAGCACCACTGAAACCATGCAAAGTGTGGGTTATCTTCCTCTCACTGAGAACCCTCCAGAAAGAAGGGGACAGTTCTCAGGCCATGCTGGTGCTGGGGAGGTGCTCCCCTCGGTGCTCTGCTTCAGGAGGTGGCCTAAAAACTGCAGCAAGGCTGGTCCAGCTCCACCAACAGCTGATGGCACAGAGAGGTGGAGGGAGGAGGTTTTTAACAACCCACCTGAGGTCCTCACAGTGCCACAAAACCTGCTGGGCTCAGCCTGGGAAGAAACCCCAAATCTCCTGTAATGATTAAACTGCTGAGCCCAGGTTTGGAGCAGTGCTGGAAACACCGAGAGCTTCCCTGCCTCACCTGCCAGCTCACCTGAAACCTGAGCTCTGCTGTTCAGTAACTGCACCTGGACTGGGCACCTGGGAGTGCCAGAGGAGCCAGGCTGGGGCTGGAAACAACCTCCTGACCAGTTCCTCTGGAAAAAACCTTTGGTGTTTCCCAGCAGTGGGGGACTTTTCCTCTCCTGGTGCTCCAGTTCATCCCAGAGAACCCGGCCCCAAAAGGTCAGGACTGAACTCACCCCCACCACAGCCATGGGTTCCTGCAGCTGCAGGAGGGCTTGCAGGGGCTCTGTTGGGGTTTTTCCCTCTTTCCCAAGGGCTCCAGGGGCACAGGTGGTGCTGGATCCAGCCCAGCTGGGAGTTTTCCACACCTCTGCTCCACAAGCAGCTCCCCTTGGGCAGGTAAATCAAGAGCTCCCAGGGGATGGAGCCTGTGCCCACTCTCCAAAATCCCCTGCCCAGGCACGCCCTGACTCATTTCCCCATTAAGAAAGAGGTTTTTTGCTCAGTGGCAGGGACAGAAAGCCTTTAAATTTTTTTTTTCTCCCCTCCAAACCGGAAAGAATGATTGAAAACGCACAAAAGTGGTCAGGGGAATTCCAAGCAGGGCCAGTGTCGCTCGAGGTGGGTGACTGAACTCCCTGCCCTCAGCAGCACAGCACTCCTCTAAAAGCTGCAAAATCGAGCACCTCAAACCACATTTTCCTGCCCTCCCAGGGGGATGTCAGGTCAATGTCTTTTAACAGGAAAAAGATTCATCATTATTATTTTGTTGTGCATCTGATGCTTCCGGGGGAGCTCGTGGTGCTTGCAGTTATTTTCCATGCAACCATTGTTAGAGGGGGAGAAAGCCATAAGCAGGTGCCTGTAGACTTTAAAAAATAATCTAAATTCTTTTTAAGATGCTGCAGGACACCTGAAAAAAAAAATTAATTTAAGGGTGAGCTGTCTGGAAGAATGAACACTGACTGCAAATCTTTAACTAGGAAAGGTGATGTGGGTCCACCTGGTTTTTCTTAGAGATTATTTGATTTATTAATCTGTTTTATGGGGTTGGCTGTGAAATATCAAAGGTAAAAAGAACTGTTTTGGGAAACTCTGAGGATAACAGACACGGGGTAGGTGGCACCAGGAGCTGAGTGTCACCATCTCCCACCTTGGCAGGGGAGCAGGCAGAACGTGGCCCTGAGGCTCAGGAGATTTGGGATCTATTTTCAGCTCTGCTTTGGACCTGCTGATTGGCTTCTAATTATTCCACACCTCAGTTCCCCCATCTGCAAAAAAAAAAAAAAGCAAGATACCAGCATCCTTTATAAATAGCTCTCAATTCTGTTGATGAAACACAGTTTATTAATAGCAGTGGTACCTTCTCACACTCACTGCCGGGGGGGAAAAAATCGTTGTAAATTCACAAATGTCACTCAAATGATGGAAATGTGCAAGTGGCTCTGGAGGAAATCAAGCAGAGGAGGAGCACCAGGCCTGGCTAGATATTAAGGCTCCAGTTTGTTCATTGCCACAAGAGGGAAGCCAACACTAATAAAATAACTTTATTTGGGCATGAACCGTGGTTTTTGCGGAGGGGTTTACCCGCGTCAGGCTGTTGTTTGTCCTCTTTCCTCGTGGCAAACTTGCACTCGATCATATGTCAAAAGCCAGAGAACATTATTCCACATTCCCTTTGGTCAACGTCCTGTGAAATGAATTTCACGGATTCGCCTGTTTGAATGGCAAAGCCATAAACCTGAAACAGAAAGTTGGGAGGAAACGGAGCCGCCTGCTCTTGGAGTGAATTTTTAAAAAGGCCTCGTACGAGTAAAGGGAAGTTTGGTGGCTGTGGGGCTTGAAAAAACAAAGGTGGTGCTTCCCCTCCTGTGGGTGAGCATGAGAAACTAAAGACTAATCACAGGCAGAGGTATTTTTAGGAGTTTTTACACCACAGCAGTGACAAATTAATTCAGGAGGTCTTCTGACTCTTGTTCACAACGTGTGTGAGCATCTTCTCTGTGGATTCATTACAGCACAGCTGCTCTCACTGACTGCTGAGACCACGGGATCTGCAGATTTGGGGGATTTCTGGGGCAGGGAGGAACCTGTGAGAGTCACCCTGGCTGGGGTCACACGTTGATGGCACAGCCCTGGTGGCTCAGGATTTGTTGTTACATCTCCACCTCGGGCTTTTGGGAACGGGCTGAAAGCAGGGCTTGGGCAAAGAGGGGTTTTTAAAACACTTCCTGTGGAACTGAACAAAAAATTGTCACCCAAATTCCTTTGGTGGATCTTTTCCTGGCTGTCCCCTGGATCTCTGTGAGATGGGAACATCTGAGAGTCTCTGTTCAGGTTTCTGTAGAGCTCTGGGACATTTTTGTCCCTCACAGAGTGGTCAGGCCTTGGGCTGGGCTGCCCAGGGAGGTTTGGGGTCCCTGGAATTGTCCCAGAGCAGTCTGGATGTGGCCTTGGGGACAGGGATTGGGGTGATGCTGCTGGGGCTGGGGTGGCACTGGGTGATCCTGGAGGGCTCTTCCCACCTTGGTGATCCTGGGATTGCTGGCAGTGCTCAGAGATCCCAATTCCTGGTGTTTGGAAGTCAGGATTTTTGAGGAATGGCAGAAAAGGGAAGCCCCAGCAGTGCAGAACATGCCCTCTGGTGAGGTTTCCTGTGAAGACCCCGAGGATGTTCCCTGCAAGGGCAGAGAGGGAATCAGGGCAAGGTTGGGAAAGTCACAGGCAGGGATGGCAGTCCTCAAAGGACATTTGCATAACAAGCTGCTTTGTTAATTCTTTTTTAATATCCTTTAGGAGGAACATTTTGGGTGTTTTGTTCTCCTCCCCTTCACAGCAGGCAGACCTTAAACCGCTGCCCCAAAGAATCTGAACTGAGGAGGAATTGTCAGGCTGAGAAGGGGAAAGAAGCAGAAATATTCCCCATGCCCAGGTGGGCAGCCTCCCCTCCCACATTGCTCAGGAATTCCCACCCTCCCATCCCTTCTCCTTCCCCTGGCATGCTGTTTCAGGCCTCGGGGATGTGTTTAACTCCGAGGACATGAGCAGTCACACTGGGGAGAGATTCACATGACTCCAGCCATGCCCTGGCATCGGGATCTCCCGAATGAAGGGCACGGCAGGGAATGGCCAGGGTAAAAATGATGCCAGGCTTTTGTCCCTGCTGCAATGCCCCTGACACCCGTGGAATTGCACAGGCCTGAACGGGCTCCAGCTCCCTCAGCTGCCACTTTCCATTGCTGTGTTCATGGAGGGATAACAGCCAAGCCTGTGCCTGGCTGGGGGGACTTCAGGATCTTTGTGTCCTTCAGGACAGGATTGTGCCCCTGGAGCTGCAGCAGAGCTGTGTTCCCCACATCCCCACAGCCCAGAGAGTGCCACAGGGGCGGCTGGGGTGACAATCAGAGCAGCTCTGATTGTCCTGCCACTCCCCTGGGGCTCTCTGTGGCTTTTCATGGGACAGGAGCCCCTCTGGCCTTGCTTGGGCTCTTGGCTGCCCCTCTTGGTGTCCTGCACCAGTTTCAAACAGCTGGGAGGTGAGCACTGGAATAAAAATGTCATAAGGCCCTAAGGAATCTCTCCTAAGAACGTTTCTCCCTCTTTTCCATGCCCAGGTGCCCCCGTGGTGTTTTTTGGGAGCCCCCAGGCTGTGCCACAGCAACTCCAGCGAGGCCAAACTCGCTCTCACTGCAGTCCCCCGTGTTTCCCTGCAGATCCCAAAGCTGTGCCACACCCTCTCCCAGGAACCCCCAAACCTGGGCAGTTTTGGGGGGTAGAAAACCCACCCCAAAGCACAGCCCGGCCAAGCAACCCCGTGCTCCTCCTGAGGGATGCCTGACAGATCTATCTTTAGTGCCACAGTGAGTCACACCATTGTGATCCGACTTTAGCCTTTGTCGGAGCGATGAGCCAGGCCATGGGACCGGCTGCGGGCGAGAGCATTATGGGATGGAGCTGTAAAATTCCACTGCTGCCTCCTCTCCCGGGCGGCGGCGAGCGAGGAGCGGGGGGCGCGAGGCTGGCACAGCAGCGCGGGGCATCCTCGGCACGGGGAGGCTGCGGGGCACAGCCGGGCACAGCCGGGCACAGCCGGGCACAGCTGGGCACAGCTGGGCACAGCTGGGCACACGGGGCCGGCCCGGGGTGCCCGCAGTGGCGGGGTGCCCGCCCGGCTGTGCGCGGATGCTGCCGCGTTGCTAAGCGACAGCGGCAGGCAGAGATGCTCCTGCATCCCGCACAGCCGCGGGGTAGCCGGGCTGGGCCGGCCGGTTCTGCTGGGAAAATGTTCATTTTCTGCTGGCCAGAAGGGCACAGGGGTGCTGCTGCCTCCTCCCCGCGTGGGATGGGAGTCACGGCATCCCCGGGATAGCAGCTCCGGCCGTGCCCCGGGGGCTGGGCAGCTCGGGGGAAATGGGAATAAACAACCAGGGGGATGGGACAGACAGAATGATCCCTGTAGCACAGAGCCCCTGCCAATGGTTCTCTCGTGGATTCAAGGGTGGAAAAGCCCTCCCAGGCCAGCGAGATCCCCCCTTTGTCAGCAAGTGCCACCTCCAGCCACCTCCAGCCTTCCCTGGGCACCTCCAGGGGTGGAGGCTCCAAACCTCCCCCTGCCAAATGAAACCCTCTGTGAGTCCCACGTGTTGGTGGGACAAACACAGACATCGACTGGGCATGCTGGGACAGTTTTGAGGCGCTCAGCACCCCAGGCCGTTGGATGATCCCACCACAAACCAGTGGGGAGTTTTAAGCCCGATGAGTGAGGTTTTGGCAGAGCCTCCCTGCCGAGCCCCTCCTTGAAATGATTCCAGCTGTTGCACACAAAAAGAGAAGCCCAATCCCATTCTGGAAAGGGCTGAGGGGTTGTTCTAGAAGGAAAGGGCAGCCAGGCTGGTGCCCAGGGCCACAGAGAAGGTGGCACCCGCAGTGTCCTGTCCCAGGGCAGCAGAGGCCTCTGCACGCGCCAGGCTTTGAGCACAGCCCAAATCCCCAGGGCTGAAACGTTCATTTTTTGGGCAGATCGTGGCTGGCAGCAGGTGCTGAGAGGGGAGGGATGCAGAGGAGCTGACAAAAGGCAGCAGGCAGCTCCTGGCACGTGAGCCTGGCTGGGTTTTTCCGCTGCGCGGGGCGGGCGCCGAGCAGGGAGGGGAGCAGGGCAGGAAAACCACCCTGGCAGCATCCACGAGGGTCTGGGGACAGAGAGCAACAGCTGCCCTGCCCTTGGCTGGCCCCTGAGGACATCCCAGCACCAGCCAGAGCGGGGACTTGTTTGGACACATTTTGGGGGAGCAGCAGTTTCGCGGTGGCTGAGCCCCTCCTGTCCCTGCACTCCCTCCTGCTCCGGGGGTGGAAGCAGGTAAATGAGGCACAAATCTAAAATGATCTCCTAGTTTAGGCAAGGGTTGGGATGAGATGGATCAGAGCAGGCTCTGGAGGAGCTGAGGCACTGCAGCTCGAGGCAGAAACGCTCTCGTGGCGCTCGGTGGCGTTGGGCCAGGAGCAGAACAAAGGCGGCCACAGAACTTCCATTTCTCACCAAATTGCAGCAGATTGAGGCAGATTTGGCACTCGAGGCTCCTCAGCCCCTCCCATCAGGCTCCTCGATTTTTGTTTGTACAGAAGGCAAATTTAATAATTTAATTGTAGGAGAAGGTGCTCAGAATTTGCAGTGAGTGTAGGAAACCCCCTGAGCACTTTGGAGGGAAAACCACTGCTACAACAACATAAAATTCATCCTTCAGGGTTTGCACCTTTTTTTTTTTTTTTTTATGTCAGGTGAGAGAAAAAAAGAATATAATCTGTCTTTTTATTTAATTTTTTTTAACTTCACTTGGAATGATTGCCCAGATGGATTTTCAGCAAGATATTTCCTCCACAAAACACCTCAACAAAAGCAGCGACGGTAGAGCACCAGGAGTAGGAAAAAGGTGCAGGATTTCACCATAAGTCTGCAAATCTTTCTGTCACCTCGTGAGGAACAGAGCTGTGAGTGTGGGGAGGTCCTGGAATTGATTATCCAGGAAAACCTTGAACTCCCCATCCCTGGAAGTGTCCAAGGCCAGGCTGGACAGGGCTCGGAGCAACATGGGATTGTGGAAAGTGTCCCTGGCTGTGGCAGGGGGTGGAATTGGATGAGCTTTTAGATCCCTCCTGACCCAAACCTTGTGTGATTCCATGATTAACACAAAAGATGACTTATCCCAGCTCTTCCTGAGGGCTGAGAGTCATCACAAGGAAACGTAGAGGATAAATTGCTCCTTGCCCCCAAACGGTGCCAAACCGGGCACGGGAAGGAGAGCAGCGTTCAGCTGGGCAGAAGCAAAAAAAAAAAAAGAAACAAGACAATCTCTGATGAGATTGGAAATAAAAAACAGCCTGGGGGTGTTTTCTCTCCGAGTTTCAGGGTAAATACCACTGGGGTTTGGGTGTCATTAATATCTGATTATTGCAGCTCCTATTTAGCAGCGGCCCCACCCAGCCCCGTCTCCGTTTCACGGGCACGTCCCAGCAATTTGCCAGCTGCAGGTTGTGCTGAGAGATGGAAATAACTGTATCATCATTTCATTAGCACCTGGCCGGGGGAGAGGATCCATTAATCCAGCTCTGGAGGCACCTCCTGCGAGAAATGAGGGAGGAGGCCCCACTCCAGCCTCTCCTGTAGTGAAAGGAAAGCTGCAATTATTTCTTGACAGTTTCCTACTTCCTCAAACAGATCACCGCAGCTTCTTCTTATTTTTCTTTTTTTTTTTATTTTAATTTTTTTTTATTCTCTTCTCTTTTATTCTCTTGTCTTGCAAGAAATAAGGTTTGAGTGTTTGTTTTGTGCTACAAGAGATGTCACAGCCTCCTCCTTGCTCCAAGTGACTCGGGGTCAATGTAATCTGAAAAACCAACTCCAGCAGAACAAACTTGTCACAGATAAATCCCCAGGCACTGGATCTGCTGCTGCTCCCCCTCAAAAGCTGCTTTGCATTTTTCCCTTTTCCTTTGTGCCCATCCTGGTGGATGAGGGAGAAGTCAAATTGTCCTTTAGCCCTGCATGTGGGAGGTGCTCCTGGATAAAGGAATTTCTGTGCTGGGAATAAAAGGAGTTGATCATTCAAAAAATCTTCTTGAGCCTGTTTGGCCCATCAGGATCAGCCTTCCTGCAGCACTCAGGCCATTGATCCTCAAATCCAGGTCCAAATTCCTCTCCTCAGCCTCTGAGAAGCGTTAGAGGGTGCTTTTTATATTAATTTGCTTTTTATGTTCATTTCAAATCTGGCCCTTGGGTTTTGCCTTTGGATTTGCTGGTGAGGGGTAGCCAGGTTTGCTTACAAAGACATCCACAAAGATTTATTTTAAATATTGCCAGAAGCAGGCTCACATTTAAAACTTTTATTAATATATTTATTGAATAGATTTAGAACATTTGGGATCACAGAATGGTTTGGGTTAAAGACCCTCTGATTCCAACAACCCCTGCCAAGAGCAGGGATGGCATTCACAGGTCAGCTTGCTCAGGGCCCCATTTACTGTTTTTATATTTACTTTGAATTCCACTGAAACATTTATTTATGCCTATAGTTCAAATTGCAGCAAATTGAAAAAGGAACCAAAAAAAGGAGTTCATTTTTGTGATCTTTTAATCTTTGTTTATTTGAAGAAACATTCCCCCTAAGCAGAGAAGAAAAAGAAATCAGGATTTTTTTTTTGGTAGATGTAGACATTTCAAGATGTTTTTCCCTTTTTTTTCAATGAGGGGAAAATGAAAACAAAAATAGTATAAACTCCATCCTTTATCCAGTCATTTTTAATAGCAGAGCCCTAAAATCTGGTTTGGAAGAGGGAAGATGCGTTACAGAAATATCTCAGCGGGGTTTATTTGCCCTGCTCCTGGCCCAGTGACAGCAACACCCTCCTGAATGTTTTTCCAGCCCAGGGAAAGCTGCTGATGGCTGCTTCAGAGGCCAATTTTTGTTTGTCCCTTGCAGTTGTGTCTGTGTCAGAGCCACTTGACAGCACCAAACCACGAGTGAAGAATGCACCCAAAAAATTCAGGGATGGGGAAAAATCCAGGGAAATCTGTGGGGGAGTAACAGGAGCCAGCTTTTGATGCTCCCCTTGTTGTGTCACTGTGCTCCAGGGACTCCTCAGCCCTGAAAATGTAAAATAAAATAAAAAAAAACAAAACAGGATTTTCCCTCTCTTCTGGCTTGGGGAAAAGGCAGAGTTTGACCCTGAGCTGGTGGGGCTGAGGTGGCCCCAAAGATCACAGGGAGGGAATTCTGATCTGTCAGAGCTCTGAAGTTGGAGAAGGGCTTGAGGAATTTATTCGTGGCTTAACTCACACAGGAGTTGTTGTCTTGCAGCTCTGGTCCCTGTGTTGGTGTGTGGAGGACAGAAGGAGCACAGATGAAAGGACAGAATTTCCAGCTCCTTGCCCAGGCTCCCAGCACACAAAATTTGTTCTGGCTTCTTGCCACAGACTCCCCTGGATGAGTTCTGGGGTCCTGCTCACTCCTTGACTGGTCACTCAGACTCCTGTGAGGTTCTGCCTTGAGGCTGGAGGGATCCCCTGCACCTCCCTGGCACAGAATCCCCGAATCCCCGGGGCTGGCACAGCCCTGCCAGCCCATGCAGTGCCAGCTGTGCCCCATGGGCACCTTGTCCCCAGCCCAGAGCACTCAGTGCCACCTCCAGGGCACACCTGCAAACCTCCAAACCTCCCTGGGCACCCCTTTCCAAGGCCTGGCCACCCTTTCCATGGGGAAATTCCTCCTGAGCTCCTTCCTCTCAGCTGTTTCCATCTCCTCCCACAGCTTCTGTCTGTATTTGATGAACCTTTTCAGGGGACTCTCATTTGCTTTATCTTTAAAACATCTTTCAAACCACTGCAATGGTATGAAAACCAACAACAAAAAAAAAAAGAAATAATTAATATTTATGAGTTGCATCTTTTAATTCACTGAGCAGTTCTGAGGAGCAAGTCACAGGAAACGGGGTTGGGGAAATCTATTTGCTCATCAGTGCTGAGCTGCTTCTCCACGGGATATTGTCAAATGCTTTTTCCAGCTCATGTTGGACTGGCCAGATGAAACACTCCCATGTGGGTTCCCACTTGGGGGGGGTGGGTATTGCAAGAAATGCTGAGAATCCCCCCCTCACTGAGCTCTGCTGCCTTGGGGGAAGGTGCCAGCAGAGCAAAACCAACCCAGAGCACACAAAACCCCTGCCCAGAGGTTTGGAATAGCAGCTGATGGGAAGGAGAAGGATAGAGACCCCATTTGTGTGGGTGACATTTTTCCAAGTCTTTAAATTTAAACAGGGTTAATTTAGAAAGTTCTAGAATGGCCATATCTGTTTCCAGGAAAAAAAAAAAAAAGGCAAAAAAAAGCCTGGATTTCTCAATCAGCTCAAATGTCCCTGGCCATATGTATTGGCATTGGGACTCCTCTTTCCACACAAAACTAACCCCAGGATTAGGAACACCAGTAATTCTTTGCTCAAAGTGAAGTCTAGAAATAAACCTCATCAGGATCCAAACCTTGTTAAATATTTTGTGGTGCTGCTGGACAGAAGGAAGACATTTCAGATTTGTAGTTATAATTAACTATCAGGAGGGAGAAAATGCTCCCAAAGTTTCCTTCTCTTTTTCTCTCATTTTTCAGAGACTTTTATGTGGGCAAATTCTACAGCTGGAGAATTGGAGGAAATATTGGAAGAGGGATGGGAGTTAAGAAATGGAATTGTTCAAGTGCTAATGAGAGGTAAATTGATATATAGGAAAACAGGAAACACTGGCTGCCAACATAGGGCAAAATAAGGAGATCCAGGTTGGACTCCTTGAGATTTAAACAGGATTTTAAGTGAATCTCTTTATTTGCAACAGAATTAGAAGAGTTCGAATCTGCCCCAGAAGCTGTTTAATGAAAGTGAGTCCACTGGCTCGGGGATGGGATCACCACAGCAGGATCCACGGGAAGTTTTCCAGGGGTACAAAGTGGAAAAGAGAGGCTGGAGTGAGCTGAGGTGGCAGAGTCTGCAGTGCCTGCTTGTAGAACTTGGATTTTGGCAGAATGTTACGATGTTTGATGGAGTTTTCTGTTGATTGTGAAGAGAACTACATCCACATCTACATCTGTATCTATCTGTATCTATATCATCCATGTAGCTATGTCTATGTATGTTGAAATATCAGCATCTATATAGCTATATATTGCTATATCTAATCTATGTTTATATCTCTGTATCTCTATATTTCTATAGCTCTATCTCTCTATATCTCTATATCTACACTATTTCTGTGTGTCTCTGTATCTCTATATCTCTATGTTTATATCTATATATCAATATCTATATATCTATAACTATATAGTTATATATCTAAATCCATATCTATATTGATATACCTGTGTCTGTATCTCTTTATCTCTATATCTATCTATATACCTATATTTATATCTCTATATATCTACATATCTCTATATCACCTATATAGCTCTATGTCTATGTCTATATCTAAAACTATATATCTATATCTAAATCCTTATTTCTATTGATATATCTGTATCTATATCCCTTTATCTCTATATCTCTATCTATCTCTCTTTATCTCATCTATCTATGTACCCATATTTATATATCTATATATCTACATATCTCTATCTCTATATCACCTACATATCTCTATCTATATCTATGTCTATATCTATATATCAATATCTATATATCTATATCTAAATCCATATCTATATTGATAAATATGTATCTATATCTCTTTATCTCTGTACCTCTATATCTCTATCTCTATCTCTATCTATATACCTGTATCTATATATCTATATATCTATATATCTATATATCTATATATCTATATATCTATATA
Organism: Camarhynchus parvulus; assembly: GCF_901933205.1. NCBI lineage: Eukaryota > Metazoa > Chordata > Aves > Passeriformes > Thraupidae > Camarhynchus > Camarhynchus parvulus. Next base: position 1,426,089 of record NC_044571.1, on the reverse strand, counting down.
TCTATATATCTATATATCTATATCTAAATCCATATCTATATTGATATATCTCTTTATATCTATACCTCTATATCTCTATCTATATACCTATATCTATATATCTACATATCCATATATCTACATCTATCTATATATCTATATCTATATATCTATATATCTCAATGTTCTTGTCTGTATCTCTATATCAATATCTATATATCTGTACCTAAATCCATATCTATATTGATATATCTCTGTCTATATCTTTTTATCTCTTTACCTCTATCTGTATCTCTATCTATACACCTTTATCTATATATCTATATATCTATATATCTATATATCTATATATCTATATATCTATATATCTATATATCTATATATCTATATATCTACATATATCTATATCTACATCTACATCTATCCATATCTATATATCAATATATCTATATATCTATATATTTACATCTATCTATATATAATCTCAATATCTTTGCCTATATCTATATATCAATATCTATATAACTATATATCTATATGCCTACATGTCTATATATCTACATGTCTCTCTATGTCTGTATCTCCATCTCTCTATCATATCTCGGTATCTCTGTCCATGCTATCTCCCCATCCGTGTCCCCAGCAGCAGCAGGCTCTGTGCAGGGAGTGCCCCCCAAGCCTTCCCAAGGCTTTCCCCCCTCTCCAGGTGCTCCCTGATCCCTGTGCCACCCCCTCTGTTCCCAGCTTTCCTGGAAGATGGTGGAGAGACCTTTGGGGTTTCAAAAGGGATGAGCCCCTTTGAGTCACACAGAAATCAGCTCTGCAATTTCAGCCTTTACTCATGACACGAGTGCTTCCCACATTGTGTAACCTGCCTTTCCCAAATGCCACGAGGAGCAGGATGAGCCCCTCCAGCTCCTCCTGCCAGGCCAGGAAATCACAGCTGACTCAAATCTCTCTGTCCTTGTCCTCCCTGAGAGCAGCTCTGACAATTGTTTAAATTATTCTTCTGGTTGTTACTTGCCCTGGGCAGTTCTGACATCAAGGCTCTCTTGTGCAGCTCTCCAACGCTTCTTGGAGGAAGAGGTTGGAGAAGCTGTTGGAATGAACCCAGAGGAGCTCTGGAGCCAGGCTGGGAGAGCTGGGAATGCTCAGCCTGGAGAGGAGAAGCTGCAGGGAGAGCTCAGAGCCCCGGCAGGGCCTGAAGGGATCCAGGAGAGCTGCAGAGGGACTGGGGACAAGGCCTGCAGGGACAGCACCCAGGGAATGGCTGCCAGTGCCAGAGGGCAGGGCTGGATGGGATCTTGGCAATGAGGAATTGTTCCCTGGCAGGGTGGGCAGGCCCTGGCACAGGGTGCCCAGAGCAGCTGGGGCTGCCCCTGCATCCCTGGAAGAAAATATTGAAGTGCTCATTTCTATGGGTCAGCTACAGAAGTGCAAGAGGAAACAATTGGTTGGTTCGGTTTGAATTTCTGTTCCTGTTATTCCTGCTGGCTGTTCCAGAACTTTCCTCTGCCCTCACTGGGAGCAGAAAGAGGCCACTTTCCCCCTCTGCTCGTTTGTTATCATTTTATCACCTCACCAATGCATCCATCAGCTTGTTGGTGATTTTACAGCGCAGCTCCAGAGCTGTTTTCTGGAAATGAGTAAAACAAACATCAGGAAGAAAGTTGACACAACATATTTTGGTTGGGTTTTTTTTTTATTTCTTTCTTTTAATCACAAAATCTTGCTGGGCACTGATCAATGCTTTTTTTAAACAAGAACTGCTCCAGATTAAACAAGAAAAGAGACCAAAGCACCCAGGGTTTGCTTGTTTTGGACAGTGCTGTTGCAGAGGTGTAGCTGCTGAGCATCGTGCCACTTTGATCAGCTGCACAGAGAAAACACACAGCAAGTTCACAATTTATTCTGCCAGCTGCCCAGGCAATTATTTGAAGCTCCTTAGTTCACCTGACCTTTAAAACTTCTTTTAACACACAATCACATCTGAGCAAGTGGAGTGTTAAGGTCAGTTCTTGCTCTCAGAGCAGAGCAGAGCCAGCCTGTTGTGCAAGCAGAGCTGGACATTTGAAGGATATCATTGTTCTGCGATTGCAAGAGAAGATGACTTCAAAAATCCAAGACCAAAGGTGATGTGGAATTAAATTGTGGTTTAGAGCCAAACAAACCGATCCAAAATAGGGCCAAAGATAAAAGTGCTGCTATTTTGCCAGGCCACGGCCACTTAAACTCAGCCCTGGCTGCTCTGTGCTCGAGCCCTGAGGAAATGAACCCTGCAGAAAACACATGCAGAACCTGGTGGAATATTCCATGTTCCCAGACTGGAACGTTCCAGCCCCATGGAGCACCTGGAGTGCTTTGCACACACAGCTGAAGTCAGGTCTAATGGCCAGGGGGGACGTGTTCCCCTTGTTCCCTCTCAGATTAAACTCCCACTGACTTCACTGGCAGCTTTTCATGGAATAACAATTGGATAAACCTCAAGGTCTGACTCAGACAATGGCCCCAGTGGCTCCTGAGGCTGTTCAGGGAAAAAAAGCCTCTTTGGGGTGATGTTATCTCTGAGGAGAAAGACTTTGTCCTTTGGCAGCTGCTGCTTGAGAAGGTTCCAGTCCTGCCCATGTTGGGATTCCAGCTCAGGACCTTGGGATGTTCTTCCTTTGGAGATGTGGGAGCTCAAGGTGTGGCAGGGGGACGTGGAAGTGCCTTGGTCGTGGTTTTCCATGGCCCAGTGACAGCAGAGATGTTGGTTTTGACCAGAAGGGAAACCAAAAATCTGTTTGCTGCAAGGTCTGTGGTGGATTCCAAAGGCTGGACCCATTTTAAATCTCAGCAATCCCCCTTATTCAATTCATTGAGGAGAGAACAACCTGCAGGGAGTAAACAGGGAGTAAACAGGGAGTAAAACATTCTCCATTTGTTTCCTCTCCTTGTGCTATGAGACCAAGGACACCTGGGATTGAATCCCCTTAGGGATGAGAGCTGGGCCTGCCCCATCCCATCCCATCCCATCCCATCCCATCCCATCCCATCCCATCCCATCCCATCCCATCCCATCCCATCCCATGCCCTGGGCTGAGCCCCAGCTGGGATCAGGAGAGGGATTGGGGTTGGAGATGGGATTGGGATGGGGATGGGGATGGGGATGGGATTGGGATTGGGGATAGATATAGGGATTGGGATTGAGCCCCCACAGGTGATTTCCCAGCTGCAGAGCTGCCCCAGCCCTGGGCCCAGCCCAGGGAGGAGCTGGAGCTGCTGCAGAGAGCCCAGAGGAGGCTCCAGGATGAGCAGAGGGATGGAGCAGCTCTGCTGGCAGGAAAGGCTGGCACAGCTGGCATTGTTCACCTGCACAGGAGAAGCTTTGGCCTGAGCTCAGGGTGGCCTTGCAGGGCCTGCAGGAGCCCCAGGAAAGCTGGAGAGAGACAATTGCCAGGGGATGCAGGGACAGCACCCAGGGAATGAGGTGGAATGAGACGATCTTCAATGTCCCTCCCATCCCACACCACTCTGAGATTCCATGAACATCTCCCCCAAGGGCAGGCAGCCAGAACTCAGGAATGGCCCAAAGGTGCTGAAAAGGATGGAAATGTGTCTTTGGGGAAGGGCTGGGAGAGCTGGGACTGGGGGAAGGCTCCAGGATCTCATCCGTGCCCCAGGACACTGCAGGGAGGGGCAAAGGGACAGAAACTGCCCTGGAATTCCCAAGGGATTGTATTTGCTTCCACATGAAACCCAGGGTAATTCATCCCCTTTAATGATGTTACAGGGAATCCTGGCAGGGGGTGAAACACTTCCCTGATCTAGGAGTGGGAGAAAAAGGAAAGGGGCAGGACCAGGCTCTGCCCGGCGTGCCCAGCGCCAGAGCTGGGGCACAAAGGGGAGCAGAGGAGGCTCCCTGGAACACCTGGCAATGCTTTTCCCTGTGAGTGGAAAGCCCAGGTTACCCAGTGGAGCTGTTGGGAGCTTTCCATCCCTGGAGATGCCCAAAACCCACCTGGACACAATCCTGGGCAAACAGGGGGCCTGGGCCAGGTGCTGTTCCCACCTCAGCCCCTGGGACAAAGTGCCGGGATTGATTTCCCAGCCCCTGCCTTGCAATAAATGTCCCAGCCCTTGCCAGCCAGCAGAGAGTTCCAGAGCCACCCAGCAGCGCCTGAAAACAAGCTGCAATTCCCCAAATTGCCCCAGATAAGGGGCAGGGTTATCTCACAGGTATCAATATTAGCTCACGTGCAGGTACAACGAAACGGGAGCGAATCTATTGCTCCTCCAAACCAGGAAAGGATTACTCAATGAATTCATCTGCAGTGAGTCACAAGGTAAATTGAAGCAGTTGCTCACTGTTTGGTGTCATAAAAGTGGCAAGCAGAGATTTATGGATAACTGAAGATCTGCTGTTTGAGAGCAGGGAACAATGGAGTGCCACCATTTGTGTCCCCTGGGAAGCAGAGCCCTGGCCAAGGTGTGGCAGTGCCACATGCCAGGGGACACCAGAGGGCTGGAAAAGCTGAGGGTGGAGATGCCCTGTCCCACTGTGACAACACTGAGGGAGCTGGGGCTGCTCAGCCTGGAGAAAAGGAGACTCAGGGCTGCCCCCATCACTCTGCACAGCTCCTGAAAGGTGCCTGTGCTCACCTGGGGCTGGGCTCTTTCTCCAGCAGCACTGACACAACCAGAGCACACAGCCTCCAGCTGCACCAAGGGAAATACAGGTTGGACAGCAGGGAAAAGGTTTTTGCAGCAAGGGTGAGAAAGTTCTGGAATGGCTGCCCGGGGAGGTGGTGCAGTCCCCATCCCTGGGTGTGTTTAACAAAGCCTGGATGTGGCACTGGGGGCCAGGGCTCAGTTGAGCTGCTGGGGCTGGGCTGGACTCCATGGGCTTGGAGGTCTCTTCCAACCTGGGCATTCTGGGATTCTGGGAATTCTGTGTGAACCAGAGGTGACAGCAGTCCCAGCTGGTCCCTGAGGTGCTGCTCTGGTGCTATCACAGCCGGACTCCTCTGCCCTTCCCAGCACTCTGCATCCTCTGATTTCAGCAGCAGGGGACAGCAAGAAAGGGTTTTCAAAGATATTAAATTCCTACCAGGGCCATGAAAATTGGAAACTGGACAGGAGAAGCTTTGGCCTGAGCTCAGGGTGGCCTTGCAGGGCCTGCAGGAGCCCCAGGAAAGCTGGAGAGAGACAATTTCCAGGGGATGCAGGGACAGCACCCAGGGAATGGCTGCCCGTGCCAGAGGGCAGGGCTGGATGGGATCTTGGCAATGAGGAATTGTTCCCTGGCAGGGTGGGCAGGGCTGGGATGGAATTCCATCCCTGGATCCCTGGCAGTGCCCAAGGCCAGGCTGGACACTGGGGACAGTGGGAGGTGTCCCTGCCATGGCAGGGGTGGCACTGGGTGGGATTTGAGGTCCCTCCCAACCCAAACCCTGCTGGGATTCCATGAACATCTCCCCCAAGGGCAGGCAGGCAGAATTCAGGGATCTGGTGGAATGATGATGACCATTTTAAGGCTGATCAACCCCAAGGAGCTCTGGATGAGCTGCATTCCAGGCTGCCTCTTGCTTGACAGGGATCTCAGTGACAGATGCTGGGAATTGGTTTGGATAGAGGATAAAGGGCAAAAAATGGCAGAACCATTGAATTATTGAATGATGGAATGGTTTGGGTTGGAACAGACCTTAAAGTCCATCCCATCCCAGCCCTGCCATGGCAGGGACACCTTCCACTGTCCCAGGCTGCTCCATCCTGGCCTTGAACCCTTCCACAGAACCTGGCTGTGCTCACACCACAGTGGGACAACGACCTGTGGAGTTTCCCCCTGGGATGTTTTCCTTCTCCACGGTCAATTTTTCTAAACCAGGGATTTACTTCAGGGCTTCAAGGGGCTGAACTTAAGGTCATTCCCTGAATCTGTGCTCAGACTTTGCTGATATTCACGGGAGAATGGTAGAGGGAACAACAAAACAAAAATCTGGAGCCTTTTGAGAAGCGCTCCTATTTTCCTCACAAACCTGCGCGTTCCCAGACCCCAAATCCTGCTTCTGACCTCACGGGCACCATCATTTTTTTCCTCTAGGGGATATTTGCCTCGCAGGCTGGGTGTTGGGGCTTGATGGACACGCTGCCTCATCCGTTGTGGCAGGGCCAGAATCTTCTCCCAGAAATATTCCCCACATCCAGCGTGGCCAAGCCAGCGGAGCTGCGTCAAGGAGGTGACGCGGGGAGAGACGCACGCAGCGCCCCTGGCTGAGGATGCCTCAGTCACAGCTCCCAAATGCACAGCCACGCACCCAGGACGCATTTGGAGGTCTGTTATCTAAGCCTGCCATGAATAAAGATTTGTTTCCCCTCGCTGAGCATCGTCCTTCCCGTCGGAGGGCAGAGCTTTGGGGCAGTGGAAATTTTTTGGCGGCGCAGTGGAAATTTTCTTCCTCTTTTTCTTAGGCTGCTTCAAACAAATCTGCACTTTGGTCTTTCCACACAGATTACTTCAGCAGTCGCCCTCAGGAACCTTCTTTAAGCAGCAACTTATGTCGTGCTCGTGGTTTTTGCAAATTCCAAGGACTTGTGCTGGTTCTCAGCAGGTCAAGGGAGGTGATTCCACCCTGGTGCCCCCACAGGTGATTTCCCACCTGCAGAGCTGCCCCAGCCCTGGGCCCAGCCCAGGGAGGAGCTGGAGCTGCTGCAGAGAGCCCAGAGGAGGCTCCAGGATGAGCAGAGGGATGGAGCAGCTCTGCTGGCAGGAAAGGCTGGCACAGCTGGCATTGTTCACCTGCACAGGAGAAGCTTTGGCCTGAGCTCAGGGTGGCCTTGCAGGGCCTGCAGGAGCCCCAGGAAAGCTGGAGAGAGACAATTTCCAGGGGATGCAGGGACAGCACACAGGGAATGGCTTCAAACTGAAAAATTACAGGTTTAGATCAGATATTAGGAACAATTTCCTCCCTGGGAGGATGGGGAGACCCTGGAAAAGAATTCCCAGAGCAGCTGGGGCTGCCCCTGGATCCCTGGCAGTGCCCAAGGCCAGGCGGACACTGGGGACAGTGGGAGGTGTCCCTGCCATGGCAGGGGTGGCACTGGGTGATCTATAATGTCCCTCCCATCCCAAACCACTCTGGCATTCCATGATTCCCCACCAAAATCAGGGAAGGAGGGAATGACTTTGTTTTCGTGCCTTTCCCAGAGAACGCCAGGCATTTGTTGGTCCCAGTCTCTGGAATTCCCTCACTTTAATTTGCAGGAATGATAATTTGCAGTGCTCGAATTTCGGTGCAGAACACCATAAAAAGCAGCTGGAGATGGAGGATTTTGGGTGCTTCACCCAGGAGTGAGGATCAAAAATCCCAAGGGAGAGGCTGGGGCAGAGAGAGGAGCCCGTGGAGAGGTTTGGTTGTTGTCCCATGTCCCCAGCACAGGGAGGATTGATGGCTCTCGCTGAGGACGAGTTGCTGTGCCAGTTAATTTCTAACAGGAATGAATGAAGGGGCGAAAGAACAACGCACACAAACGTAAAGAAAGCAATATGGAAGAAATGAAATGTTCCACTTTGTGACTCCCCAAGAGAACCTGGGGGAACTGCAGAAAAGCAGGATTGAAAGGGAAAGGGAGTTTGTAGCAGAGCAAATACAAATTAACATTAAACTACTGTGAAATTCCCAAGGAATTCTATTTTGCATCCACATGAAAACCGTGGTAATTCATCACCTTTAATGATGTTACAAGGAATCCTGGCATGGCTTGAAACACTTCCCTGTTCTAAGAGTGGGAGAAAAATGTTTACCATGAGCACTAAATATGGACATTAATCATTATGTCTTCAATGCCAGGGCAAAGCCACTTTCATGCTGTGAATGTTCAGCTCAGTATTGTAATGTTCAGAGCGAATAGACTGACTGAGACAGGTCGAAAATTCCTAAGGAGCTCGTGCAGCTGAAGGCAGGGAAAACCTCAGTTTGGGCAGTGGCTGCTGCTGCTCAGCTTTCCAATGGTTGGAGGAGCAAGAAATGGAACATGAGGTGAGCTGAGAGTGACTCCCCAAAATCTTTTGGGGCTGAGACAAGGAGTGACAATCCCAGAGTCACATTTGCTCTGTCTGGGAAGGACAACACAGCCTCTGGGTCAATGGATGCAATTTTCCCAGCTGGGAGAGAGCTCAGAGCCCCTGGCAGGGCCTGAAGGGGCTCCAGGAGAGCTGCAGAGGGACTGGGGACAAGGCCTGCAGGGACAGCACCCAGGGAATGGCTGCCAGTGCCAGAGGGCAGGGCTGGATGGGATCTTGGCAATGAGGAATTGTTCCCTGGCAGGGTGGGCAGGGGCTGGAATGGAATTCCATCCCTGGATCACTGGCAGTGCCCAAGGCCAGGCTGGACACTGGGGACATGTCACAGACATTTCTTTCATGAAAAATCCTCTTTCAGGATTTTTCCTGCTGAAGCTGAGAAGTTCAGCAACAAGACATAAACAATAAGTTTGCTGCTGCTGTGGAATGCAACAGGTCCATCTGGATTGGCCCAGCTTGGATGTTTATAATTAATGGCCAATCCAGAACTGAGCTCGCTCGGACACAGTCCTAGAGAGCAGGGTTTGTTATTCATTCTTTACTTTTCTTAGCTCAGCTTAGCAGCTTCTGCAAACTCTCCTTTCTTTTTCCTTTTTAGTATAGTATAGTAGATGTATACATCATAAAATAATAAATCAAGCCTTCTGGAGTGGAGTCAAGGATCTCGTCTCTTCCTTCACCCAAACACCCTTGTGACACCGTCGCAGGGACAGTGGGAGGTGTCCCTGCCATGGCAGGATGAGCTTCAGGCTGCCTCCCAAGGCAGGAATTCCCTGATCCTGAGGTGCCTGTGATCCCCCTGTCCCAGCACGTGGCTGCTCCTCCTGAGCTCAGCTCCCCCCGGGGCTGTTGGAGAGGCTCCTCTCCTGCTGGGGTGGTTTTGCTGCTGAGGGGGAATTGCCCTGCCAGGCACATGCCCAGATCTGCCTGTTTACATTCTGAAGCTTCTGGGGCTGTGTCCGAAGTCCACTGAAATCACTGGGAGCCTTCCCGTTTATTCCAATGAACTCGGATCGAGCTGAGCATCAACAAAAATTGAGATTTACCCAGGCCCTTCCTCCTCCTCCTCCTCCTCCTTCCCTGGCTTCTCCTCTCCCTCCTCCTCCCCTCCTTGTGACACCACATAAACCAGCAAGGCTTAACCAAGATTTGGGATATCAGTGACATTGAAACCTCCAGAAATCAGGAGCCTCTGCTAATGACAGGCTCTGTAATCCCCCTGATTATCCAGGTAATGAGGGGCTGGAGCCAAAGTCATCTCAGCCTGCTCAGGGTGTTCATCCAGGGACTAGAAAATTAACGATCCCTTCACATCAGCACGTTTTCCTGGCTGGAATATCTCAGGGGCTGGAATATTGTGTGTTCTTCCCTGGATTTAGCAGTTTTATTCTGTTTGAGGGGTTTTCTTTTTTTTGGTTGGTTTTTGGTTGGTTGGTTGGTTGGTTGGTTGGTTGGGGTTTTTTTGTTGTTGTTTTGTTTTGGTTTTGTTTTTTTTTGTTTGTTTGTTTTTGTTGTTGTTGTTGTTTGGGGTTTTTTGATTTTTTTTTTGTTTTGGGGTTTTTTTGAGGTTTTTTTGTGGTTTTTTTTGTTTGGTTGGTTGGTTGGTTGGGTTTTTTTTTGTTTTTTTGTTGTTGTTTGGGTTTTTTTGAGTTTTTTGGTTTTGGGGGTTTTTTTTGGTTGTTTTTTTGTGGTGGTTTTTTTTTTTTGTTTGGTTGGGGGTTTTTTTTTTTTTGTTGTTGTTGTTTGGGGTTTTTTGAGTTTTTTGTTTTTGTTTTTGGGGGGGTTTGAGGTTTTTTTTGTTTTTTTTTTTTTTTGGTTGGTTGGGGTTTTTTGTTGTTGTTGTTGTTGTTATTGTTTGGGTTTTTTGAGTTTTTTTGTTTTGGGGGGTTTTTTTGAGGTTTTTTGGTGATTTTTTGTTTGTTGGTGGTTGGTTGGTTTTGTTTTCTGGATTTTTTTTAATGTAAAATTGGTGACTTTTCGCAGCATAATTGGCTGGAGTAAAAATTACCAGGCAAATAAATAGAAGTAGGAAAAGGGCAGGGAGATGAAGCTGCATTTCAACTTTTTTGGATGTTTCAGGTTCCAGGCTCTGAGTTTAACCCAGGCTATAGAAACGTGGAATGGTTTTGGTCAGAAAGGACTTTAAAGACGATGGGCAGGAACACCTTCCACCATCCCAGGCTGCTCCAACCTGGCCTTGGAAACCTCCAGGGATCCAGGGGCAGCCACAACTTCCCTGGGAAATGTGCAGGGGATTTAGGAACCACGGAGAGGCTTTGGAGAAGGGGAACAACGAGGCTGGCAGTGCTTCTCTTGCCTCAGCCTGGGGATTTCTCCCTTTTTCAGCCCTGGGGATCATTTGGAGATCCCATGTGTCCTGTTTGTCCTGGCTGCTGAGGGCTGGGCATGCTTTATGTGCTGGAACAGGAGTTTTATCTGCCCCAAGGGGGGCAGAGCAGCAGAAATGGCCCTGGCACAGGGTGTGACGCACAGCCATGGCTTGGGGCCACCTTTGTCCCTGCCCTGGTGGCCCCTCTGCTGAGCCCAGGGATTTGGGATGGAAGCTGTGAGCGGCCAGGAACCCCTGGAGAAAGGGAGACATTGGGGCAGTGATGGTTCTGATCAGAGCTGGGTGGGTTTGATCAAACCCTGGTGCTGGTCAGAGCTGGGTGGGTTTAAGCCAAGCCTGGTTCTGGTCAGAGCTGGGTGGGTTTAATAAATCCTGGTTCTGATCAGAGCTCTGTGGGTTTGATCCAATCCTGGTTCTGATCAGAGCTGTGTGAGTTTAACCAAACCCTGGTTCTGATCAGAGCTGGGTGGGTTTAACCCAATCCTGGCTCTGATCAGAGCTGGGTTTATCAAATCCTCCTTACAAGGCCTTGCAGGGACCAGTGGCCTGCGTGGTGTGATCCTGGGCAGAGGATTTTGTTTAGCTCAGTGGGGATGCTCGGGGAGCAGGGCTTTGGGAAGTGGATAAAATTCAGCAGATGTGGAGCAGCTCTGTTTATGTGTGTGTGCAAATCCTGGAGCTTGGCCCGAGCCAGCTGAGGGCTGCAAAGGCCTCACAAACTGTAGATTATCCTGACCTTGTTCCAGCACTTTTTATCCTAGCAGTGGCTTATTTCTGAGTCATTTCTAAACATGTGTATTGGTTTGGAAAGACAGGTGCCTGCTAAGGAAGGCAGGAGCCTCCCCTGAAATGGAGAATGTAAACCCTCCTCACCCCTCCGAATTGCTATGATTTTAAATTCAGGGGCTCTCAGGCAAAAATATGGGAGCAGGAAATAACAGTTCTTTAATAGGGAGAAAAAAAAAGGAAAAAAAAATAAACAATGCAGTCCCCTAGAACAACACTGACAGAGTCAGAACCCAACCTGACACCCTGTGGGTCAGGGTGTTGGTGGCAGTCCCATTGAAAATGTGGGTGCAGCCCTCTGAAGTACCAGGTGTGGTTCTGTTGGAGCAAGGAGGATCTGTAGAGAAGGATGTGTTCTTCCTCTGGAGATCCAGGGGAGGAAGAGGCAGCTGCTGTTCCTCTGGGGAATCCCGTGCAGAAAAGCCGTGCTGGAGTTCCAGAATCTCAGAGTGTATCGGGGCAGCAATGCTTGGCTCCTCCCTCTGGGCGGAGCATCTCACAATGGGATGTTACAGTTCTTATCAGCCATGCAGGGACATTCAATAGTCTGTTATCAGCAATGTCCCCTCCCGAGGGAGGTGTGAATGTGGTCACTCAAAGAGAGAGATAAGGCAAACTGCTCACTTGGCAAGGTAATCTGCCATACAGATGGGAATGGAAAACATCTTGCATGCAATCTTCAACAGCATGATCCAAAATGTTGGTACAAATGTATCCAAACGGATTTACTTATTTACAATAATCTTCACCCCATGGTTTCAGGCCTGGCTTTCTGGAATTAGGAACCTGAGCCAAGGCAATGCTCCTGTGCCACCTTTACCTGCTCACATAAAGCTAAGCCGGTTTGCAGGAACAGGCTGGCAGGGCCCATGGGAAGGGTTAATTACATCCTCCCTATCACCAGGATGTACAAACTTGATAACCAGGCTTGAGGATGGAAAAGGGGAGAGGTTTTTCCTAATTTAAAACAAGAACTTGTGATTTAGCACAGTTTATTCCCTAAAAAAGCCTTGGGAAAGGGGGTTTCACTGACAGGGCGCTCCCCCCGGGGCACAGCACCACCTCAAAGGAGCATTTCTGTTTTTCATAAGCAGCTGCCTTCAATTTTTAATCAACCTTTGGCAGCCGCTTTCATGTTGCCAAGCGTTTCATCAATGTTTCAGCAGCGTCACATTTCCCAGGCACTGCTTGGCCACAGGTGGGGCAGCCAGAGCCAGGAGCGGGCCAGGGATGCAGGGAGGGGGCAGGGATGCAGGGAATGCAGGGATTGAGGGATGGGGCAGGGATGGAGTGATGCAGGGATTGAGGGGTGCAGGGATGCAGGGATGGAGTGATGCAGGGGGCAGGGATGCAGGGATGGAGTGATGCAGGGATACAGGGATGCAGGGATGCAGGGATGCAGGGGTGCAGGAATTCAGGCATTCAGGCATGCAGGGATGCAGGGATGCAGGGAGGGGGAGGGATGCAGGGATTATGGGATTATGGGATTAGGGGATGCAAGGATTATGGGATTATGGGATGTAGGGATGCAGGGATACAGGATGCAGGGATTGTGGGATGCAGGGACGTAGGGATTACGGGATGCAGGGATTATGGGATTAGGGGTTTCAGGGATTATGGCATGTAGAGATGCAGGGATACAGGATACAGGGATTATGGGTTGCAGGAATGCAGGGATGTAGGGATTATGGGATGCAGGGATTATGGAATTATGGGATGCAGGGATACAGGATGCAGGAATTTAGGGATGCAGGGATGGGGGAGGGTGGCAGGGATGCAGGGATTGAGGGGTGCAGGGATTATGGGATTGCGGTTGCAGGGATTATGGGATGTAGGGATGCAGGGATACAGGATACAGGATACGGGGTGCAGGGATGCAGAGATGCAGGGATCCAGGCATGCAGGGATGCAGGGATGGGCGAGGGATGCAGGGATTATGGAATTGTGGGATTATGGGATTAGGGGTTTGCAGGGATTATGGGATTATGGGATTATGGGATGTAGGGATGCAGGGATTATGGGTTGCAGGGATGCAGGGATGCAGGGATGTAGGGATGCAGGGATTCAGGGATTATGGGATGCAGGGATTATGGGATTGGGGTTGCAGGGATTATGGGATCATGGAATGTAGGGATGTAGGGATGCAGGGATACAGGATGCGGGAATTTAGGGATGCAGGGATGCAGGGATTGAGGGGTGCAGGAATGCAGGATGCAGGAATGTAGGGATGCAGGGATGCAGGGAAAGCCACCCTGGGGCAGCCTGCTGGAGGAAAAGCCCCTGAGAGCTGCTGCAGTGGGAATTGAGGAGTTTTCCCTGCTGGAGGGTTATAGGAATGTGCTTCTTGTTGATGGAGGGACAAAACTATCTTTTGTCCCTTTAAAAATGAAATAAACCCAGAAGTTGTTTTTTTTCAATGAGGTGAAAAGGCATCTCATAGGCCTGGGGGACTTCACCTCAAACTTAAGGATGGCCAATTGGACAAAGAGCCAAAAAGTCCTGCCTGGGCAATTCACTAGAAAAAGAAGAGAACAAAGAAACCAATTGCTTTTGTGAGGTGTTTTACCAGGGGCAAGAACCTCTTGCACCTGGATCGGTTTTTCTCTGTAAAGAGTTTTGTTATTTTGCCTTTTATAAAAACTTTTTGTTTCCAACAGTGCCACAGAAGCCATCCTGCTGATTTTATGCCTTCTAAGGTAGCTGAGCTGTCTTGAGTGTGATATAAACCTCCAAGAGCTTGTGAGACCTGGCTGGAGGAGCCCCTTATTTCAGAGGGTGACAGTGGCAGGGATTTTGCAGGAGCACAGGTGATGCCCGTGAGGAGCACAAAAAGCACAGATGAGACAACAGCAGGGACTGGAGCAGGATGTCCTGGATGTGCTGGGAGGTGGAGGAGCAGCAGGGCTGCAGTGCAGGCACAGAACATCCCCAAAAACCCCCCAGGGAATGGGGGATCAGCTGCGGGCAGAGGGCAGAGCAGCTCCCGCAGGGCTGCGAGGATGAGGTGGGAGTGAGTGATGAAGGATTGTGCTCGGCAGGAGGGAAGCAGTTTGCTTCCCTCATTGCTCATTCCCAAGCACTCGAGTGTTTGGGTGGTATTTCAGTGGCAGGGTTTTTGTAAGGGAAGTGTGATGTTGTTTTATGGGGTGCCAGCCAGATCCCACTGAGCCGCGCTTTCAATCCTCAGCCTTCTTAGTCACAGCTTTTTCCAACTGGGAATTCAGCTGCTCAGAAAGTTGCCAGTGTTTCAACATTATCACTGCTGAGGACAGGCCTGCATTTCCATTTTTTGTGCCAAAAGGGCTGTCTCAGTCAGAAATGTGGGGTTTTATGGGTTGCTATTGCCGTGATAAAGGAACAGCCCTTCGTGCTGCCCCAAAGCTTTTGTGTTTTACCAGAAGGCACAAATTTTCCAAGCAGTCCGCACATTTCATCTGCACTCATTGCTGAGCACTTCAGGCCAGCCCAGAGAGGCATTTAGAGCACTTTTCCTCCGCTGCACACAAACAGCAGTGCAGGGAGTGGAATTTGAAAGGAACTCTTCATTTCCCCCTCTCCTTGCTGTCCCTCCCCCAGCTCGAGGGAGCAGGAGATTGTTGAGCACCATGTCAGCAAGGTCTTCTGGTGTAAGAGCTGAAATGAGGGATGTGGGACTCCAGGGGCTCTCCAAAATGCAGTTTATTCCATCCAAGAGGTTACAGCAGCCCAGGGTGGTGGGTGACAGAGCTGTGCCTACAGCTGTCAGCTCCAGCTGCAGGCAGGCCTGGACACCCTTTGGTTCTGGTTACAAGGCATTATAGACTTTTCTTTTTGTTACAATGCATGATATACTTTTCTTTTGGTTACAATGCATTATATACTTTTGGTTGCAATGCATTCTATACTTTTCTTTGCTGAGCATCTCAATATAGTAGAACCAATCTATATCTTAACTATTATCTGTAGCCTATCATAACTACTGTAATTACCATATTCATGTTACTGTTCTCCAATCACTAAAAGTCAGTACATTACAGTTTCAGCTAGAAGTTGTTTTTCAGTTTTCTTGCAGTGGAAAAGTCTGAGACCTTTTTTCTACTTGCAACTTTGCTGACTTTTTTGCCTGTGCTCTCTTTCTGCTTGGTAAAAACATCTTCTTGTTTGGGGTGGGTTTATCCTTTGCTCTAAGCCATAAAACCCCTTCTAACCAACACACCCTTTGCCTCCTGGGTTATCCAGTGAGACTGGCTCAGCAATTCTTTTCTTCTGTATCAAAACTTGCTTCCATCTCTATTCCTTCATCAGACTCTACATTCAAAAATCTTTCTGCCAATCGCACACATCTGTGAGACTTTCTTGTCAAACTTTCATCCGTCCCAACATTCTGGTTATTGCTTCCCCATGAGGGAAAAAAAATAGTTCTGAATCCTCAGAAACAGCTTTTCCTCCATGGCCCAGCTTTAAACCATGATTTTGCGCTCCAGTGATCGGCCTGAGCCACAATAAACCACACTTGGAACCACAATAAACCACACTTGGAACCATAATAAACCACACTTGGAACCAGGTGGCTCCAGGTGGAGGTGCCGAAATTGAACCTGTGTGATTTAAAGCCAAAATACTCGCCCAGGACAGAGGCTTTGAGAGCAGCAATAACGACCTGAGAGAGGGAAGGAGCTGAAGGCCAAGGAGGTGCCAGCTCCGGGGCAGGATGGGGTTCCATCCCCTCTCAGGTTGTGGGATGTGCTCTGCACCCCAGTCCTGGCTGCAGAGCACACTCAGGAGTGGTGTTTTCGCCGGGAACATCCCTGCCCAAGGAGTTCTTTTGCATCCACTGCTATTTCTGGCTGCTGGAAAGGAGCAGGTTGGATTTTAGACCCGATTCTGTCCGAGCAGACTTCAGGGCTCTGGAGCAATTGGAATGTGCAGCTCTCCTGTGTGGACACCGTGGCCCTGCCCAGCTGCCCTGCAGCAGCTGCACTCACACTCTGCGCTGGCAAGGTCCAAAATCAGGTCACATTTCAGAGTCTTAATTGTCATTAAATTCTCAGAGGGCCCCATGTGCCAGGGGTCACCTTCCCCAGGCTGCCAGGGATGCCCAGGGAGGGAATGCTGGGGGGTCTGGGCAGAAACAGGGGATGGAATTTCATGGAATTTCATAGAATTTCATGGAATTTCATAGAATTTCATGAAATTTCATTGAATTTAATTTCCTTGTGGGTCCCTTCCAGCTCTGTGATTCCATGAGCAGTCAGATTCTGAGCATGAGGGGGATGAGTTGGGAGAACTGGGAAAGAGCTTTGCAGCATTCTGGAGGCTCTGATCCCTCTGATTCGCTCTGTAGGTAAATTTTAAGGCCAAGATTTTGACAGTTTCTCTGATTTTGCAAGAAATACAGTTTCCAGAAATTCCAGAAATTAAAAAAATGCAAAAATCCAGTTTCTTTGATTTTGCAAGAAATTCAAGAAATTCAGAAATCCAGTTCCTCTGATTTTGCAAGAAATTCAAGAAATTCAAGAAATTCAGAAATCCAGTTTCTCTGATTTTGCAAGAAATTCAGTTTCCAGAAATTCAAGCAATTCAAGAAATTCAAGCAATTCAAGCAATTCAAGCAATTCAAGCAATTCAAGCAATTCAAGAAATTCAGAAATCCAGTTTCTCTGGTTTTGCAAGAAATTCAGTTTCCAGAAATTCAAGAAATTCAAGCAATTCCAGAAATTCAGAAATCCAGTTTCTCTGGTTTTGCAAGAAATTCAGTTTCCAGAAATTCAAGCAATTCAAGCAATTCAAGAAATTCAAGCAATTCAAGCAATTCAAGAAATTCAAGAAATTCAAAAATCCAGTTTCTGTGATTTTGCAAGAAATTAAAGAAATTAAAGAAAGCCTACAACTCCCCTTGGGGAGAGGGGCAAGGCTGAGGTGGGATAGTGCAAGAAATCCAATTTCTCTGATTTTGCAAGAAATTCAGTTTCCAGAAATTCAAGAAATTCAAGAAATTCAGAAATCCAGTTTCTCTGATTTTGCAAGAAATCCAGTATACAGAAATTCAAGAAATTCAGAAATCCAGTTTCTGTGATTTTACAAGAAATTAAAGAAATTAAAGAAAGCCTACAACTCCCCTTTGGGCGAGAGGCAAGGCTGAGGTGGGATAGTGCAAGAAATCCAGGGAGTCCCTGGCAGGAGAGAGGGAACCAGGGTCCCAAAATTATTTAATGCCCACTTTAAATACAGGAGCAAAATATAAAACCAGCAAAAATCCCCAATTCCCTGGGGGATGTGGTGAGCTGGAAACCTGGGCTCTGTACCCTGTGGTAGTCTGGACCCGTGTTACACAGTGAAATAAAAATGATTCAGTGCCAGAATTTATTTTAGAAATGCCATTAAAATGCTCTTTAAAAGCAAAATAAAACCAAGAGACACATGATCAGCATGGAGCAGTTATTAGGGAAACAACAGCAATCCAGCATAAAATACTTTATTAAAGACAAAGCAAATCAATCTTCCTTGTGAGTAAGAATTCAGTCACCAAATGAATTCCAGCTCTAGAAGGCAGAATAGGAAGTTTTGCTCTAAATTTCACCGACATGATTGTAGGTGAGTATTTAAGGATTGGGAACTGCTGGATGTTTAATTCCTGGTTCAAAGGGTTGTTTTGGGTACCCCTTGGCTTTGGCGAAAATTCTGTTTTTCAAATCTGTCATGGTTGTACAGGGGTCAAACAAATGGCTCTGCCTTTCATTCTGTACTTTAAAAACTGAGAAAGATTGGGTTGCCAACACAACAACAGGGTAAAACAAAAGGTCATAGAACCCTGGAATGGTTTGGGTTGCAAGGGATCTTAAAGATAATTCAATTCCAACCCTCCACCATGGCAGGGACACCTCCCACTGTCGCAGTGTCCAGCCTGGCCTTGGGCACTGCCAGGGATCCAGGGGCAGCCCCAGCTCCCTCTTTGCCGGACCAAGGTGAGAGGAGGAGGAGAAGAAGAAGAAGGAGAAGGAGAAGGAGAAGGAGAAGGAGAAGGAGAAGGAGAAGGAGAAGGAGAAGGAGAAGGAGGAGGAGAAGGAGGAGGAGGAGGAGGAGGAGGAGGAGGAGGAGGAGGAGGAGGAGAAGGAGAAGGAGAAGGAGAAGGAGAAGGAGAAGGAGAAGGAGGAGGAGGAGAAGAAGGAGAAGGAGAAGGAGAAGGAGAAGGAGAAGGAGAAGGAGAAGGAGAAGGAGAAGGAGAAGGAGAAGGAGAAGAAGGAGAAGAAGAAGAAGAAGAAGAAGAAGAAGAAGAAGAAGAAGAAGAAGAAGAAGAAGAAGAAGAAGAAGAAGAAGAAGAAGAAGAAGAAGAAGAAGAAAAGAAGAAAAAGAAGAGGGGGGGAGAGAGAGGGAAGGGAAGGAGAGGAGAGGAGAAGGAGAGGAGAGAGAGGAGAAGGAGAGGGGAGAAGAAGGAGAAGGAGAAGGAGGGAGGAGGGAAGGGGGAGAAGGAGAGGAAGGAGAAGGAGAAGGAGAAGGGAAGAGGAAGGGGGGAAGGGAAGGAGAAGGAGAAGGAGGGAGAAGGAGGGAAGGGAGGGAAGGAGGGAGAAGGGAGGGGAGAAGGAGAGGGGAGGGGGGGGGGGGGAGGGGGGGGGGGAAGGGGGGGGAGGGGGAAGAAGGGAAGGGAAGGAGAAGGAGAAGGAGAAGGAGAAGGAGAAGGAGAAGGAGAAGGAGAAGGAGAAGAAGGAGAAGAAGAAGAAGAAGAAGAAGAAGGAGAAGAAGAAGAAAAGAAGAAAAAGAAGAAGGAGGAGGAGGAGGAGGAGAAGAAGAAGAAGAAGAAGAAGAAAGAGGAGGAGGAGAAGAAGAAGAAGAAGAAGAAGAAGAAGAAGAAGAAGAAGAAGGAGAAGAAGAAGAAGAAGAAGAAGAAGAAGAAGAAGGAGAAGAAGAAGAAGAAGAAGGAGAAGAAGAAGGAGAAGAAGAAGGAGAAGAAGGAGGAGAAGAAGGAGGAGAAGGAGGAGAAGAAGGAAGAAGGAAGAGATGAAGGAGGAGAAGAAGGAGGAGAAGGAGAAGAAGGAGAAGCAGCAGCTTTGCTCCCTGTGAGGTTTTACCCCCTTTTTCCCAACCACTGCTTTTCCTCTCTCATTTGCACCCACCTGGCCCTGGGTGTCCCTGGGGATTCTGGATTCTCCTCCCTGCTCCTGTGGGATCACTGGCCCCACAGCTCTCCCTTTTTATTGGAACCCAGGACATCCCTCTGGCTGCCCTGGGTGACTCCAGACCCTGGCAAGGGGCTCAGAGACCTTGGCATGGAGTCACAGACACCTGTGCCTTCAATTTTAGCCCATGGAAAAAATGACCAGCTTTGTGTGAGGAGTTACAAGCCACAAGGGTTTGAGTAGAATGACAGTGAATTTGTCACAGGGTGAAAAAGTAGAATTTTGGGGATTTAGAATGGGGGTTCAAGAGGCAAGATGGAGGAATCTGGGCGTGTCCTGTCCTTCTTCTTCTTGTCCTCCATCTTCTGCTGTGATGGTGACACTTCTGGATTGGTTCAGAGTAGAGACAGACTGTCTAACACAGGTGATAGGTATTGGAAAATGATTGTAAATAAAGTACAGGTAGTTTTTAGTATAAAAAGCCAACACCACGCCAAGGGCAGGGACTGTGCCATGAACCGACCTGCTGGACAGACCTCAGCAGGTCAGAGAAAGAATGGAACAGATAACAGAAAATAAACAACCTTGAAAAGCAGAGCCAAGGAATCCTGACTTCTTCTTCAGTCTTGGGGCTGGGAAAAAGAGACTTTCCGATACCTCGGGGTCATCTGGACACCAGAGACCTCATCACCTGGCCACCAGAAGGAAGCCACAGAAACCTCAACTCTCACCCTTTGAACTTCCCTCCCTGGCCCAGTTCGAGCAGAGCTGGAGCACAGCCTGGCCAGATTTGTGTGGGGCTCACCAGAGCTGGAGCACAGCCTGGCCAGATTTGTGTGGGGATCACTGGAGCACAACCTGGCCAGATTTTTGGGGGATCACCAGAGCTGGAGCACAGCCTGGCCAGATTTGTGTGGGGATCACCAGAACTGGAGCACAGCTTGGCCAGAGTTTTTGGGATCACCAGAACTGGAGCACAGCTTGGCCAGATGTGTGTGGGGATCACTGGAGCACAGCTTGGCAATATTTTTGTGGGGATCACCAGAACTGGAGCACAACTTGGCCAGAGTTTTTGGGGCTCACCAGAACTGGAGCACAGCCTGGCCAGATTTTTGTGGGGATCAGAAGAGCTGAAGCACAGCTTGGCCAGAGTTTTTGGGATCACCAGAATTAGAGCACAGCCTGGCCAGATTTGTGTGGGGATCACCAGAAATGGAGCACAGCCTGGTCAGATTTTTGTGAGGATCACTGGAGCACAGCCTGGCAATATTTTTGTGGGGATCACCACAACTGGAGCACAGCCTGGCCAGATTTTTTGGGGCTCACCAGAGCTTGGTGCTCTCAGGAAAGCAGAGTCAGGAAGAGAAAAAGGACCCTGAAAACGTGATGGGAGTGCAAACACTTCAGTGCTCAGTGCCTTCCCTTCGCCCCTGGAGCAGGGCTGGATCTGCAGAGCACATGGGGCTGTTTTCCTGGCGCTGCTTCCCAGAGTTTTCAGCCCGGAGAAGCAGGTGATGGATTGCTCAGCTACTGAGGCAGCTGTGGCTGCAGCAAGCTGCTCTTCCCCGAGCAGCCCTGGGATCCCAGAGGAGCAGGGTTCCCTCGGGGTGTTTGCTGACCCAAAAGCCTTCCCTGCCTCACCCTTAAATTCGGGGGCTGCTTGGCTCTGTCTCCCTCAGGGCCAGGCATCTTTGGCTTGAATTAGGTCACTCTCAACCAGTGTCAACTTGGAGGAGCCTTGCTGAAGCTGGCAGTCTGAAAAAAACAACATTAAAAAAAAAAAATTGGAAATATTTTCCATGCCACAGAGACTATTGGTCTGTGACCCACCAAAATATCCAAAATCCAGATGCATCAGACCAATTCTGATGAAGTTGGCATGGGCTTATCTGGGTCAATTGTCTTAACAAGACATTATGTCACCCGTTAGGGGAAAATACAATCTAAACCCCCTAAAAATAACTAATGGGAAAAGCCTTGCACAACAAAGCCAGTGGCACATCAGAAAAATAAAAATAAATTCAGACTCATGATATATTTAATCATCTGTATTTATTCCTCTGCTAATCTAAATACAGGCAAATGTTCTTTCTCTTCTTGGAAACGAGGCAATTCTGGAAAATTTCATATTTTAGGCAGCTCTTTGAACAGTTTTCTCCCCAAACTTCAATTTTGCTATTTGTTAGGAGGAAAGCCATTGGAATGAAAGACATTTGCATTGTATATAAGTTATTTTACCATAGCAGCTCTGTCCTCTGGGCTCTCAGAACAGGCACCAGAGGAATCTCATTTTCGTGTTTTGCCACAGAATGAGAATGTGGATTTTAAGCCAATCCCTCTGAAGAAGATGGGAGCAAAGACCAGGAAAGCCCAGGAAGAAGGGAAAGGCAGAGGGATCTCCAGGAGTGTTGTGTCCCTGCAGAGCATCCTGCACGTGGAAATATTTTGCAGTGGTGATGGATGAAGCCTTCAAAACTGGGGAGTTCCCCAGCCTCCAGCTCCCAGGGGTTTTGTGTGAAAAATCCAGTGGTGGAAAAACCTGAGGGGGGAAAGCTCCAAAGCAGCATCCTGCAGGTTCCTCCTGAGGGACAATCTCTGCTCTGGGACAGGGACAGCATCCTGGCTGGGGCTGGGCCAGGAGGGGTTTAGGTTGGATTTGAGGGCAAGGTTCTTGCCCAGAGGGTGCTGGCACTGCCCAGGCTGCCCAGGGAATGGGCACGGCCCCGAGGCTGCCACAGCTCCAGGAGCCTTTGGCCAGTGCTGCCAGGGATGCCCAGGCTGGGCTTGGGGGGGTCTGGGACCGGGGGATCTCCGTGGGTTTATTCCCATCAGGATATTCCATCCTTCCATGAACTAGGTGTTGAATCCAACCATGTGGGGAGTTTTTCCAGCCCAGCCTGAATTTGAGAGTAAAAAAGGCAAAGCAGTGAGAGCTGCACAGAGGGTTCTGTGTCTGGGACACCCCAGAGACCAAAGGGAGCCTGTGGTCCTTCATCCCAGCAGAACTCATAAAAGCCAGGGAGTTTTCCTTGAGGAGATACCTTGGAGCACAGAGATGATGGAATCATGGCATGGGTTGGGTTGGAAGGGACCTTAAATCCCACCCAGAGCCACCCCTGCCATGGCAGGGACACCTCCCAGTGTCCCCAGTGTCCAGCCTGGCCTTGGGCACTGCCAGGGATCCAGGGATGGAATTCCATCCCAGCCCCTGCCCACCCTGCCAGGGAACAATTCCTGCCCCAAATCCCATCTAAAGCTCCCATCAGCTCAAGGCCATTCCCTGTGTCCTATCACTGCAAAGATAAAACATTTCAGTTGTCTTGGACTCCTTGAGACTCTTGAAAATGGTTGTTTGAAGCTTTTTTGTTTTGCTAAATGGATTTGAGATTTAGTTGGATTAGAGCCTTAATAAATACCTGCAGTGTTTGTCTTTCATCTGGGAAATGTTTGCCTGCTTTTAAATAGGCTGCTCTTGTTTGCTCCAGTGTTGTCATGTTGATGGGAGCCTTTGGAAACAGGAATTCTGCCCTTGATTCAATGAAAGGATTTGGAAACCTGAGGCTCCAGCTCGCCTCAAATATAACTGGGAGAAATCCAGAGTAGCAGGACTTTATTTCATTGCTGGGGAAGCAGCAGGGGAGCAGCTCCTTGACAATTTCTGATGTCTGGATGACTTTTTTATGTGCCTCAGGACAGTTTGTGGTAGTGTAGCTATTATTTTTAAAGCTCAGCCCTGGCCAGAGGGCAGCTGTGCTGTTCCACGTGGTGGGAAAACCCAGCAGAGCTTCCCTGGGAGATGGTTCCTCCTGGTGCCCCTCTGCTCCATCCTCCTGGGATCCACCTGGAGAGCAGCTCCCAAACCTGGAACAGCCCAGGGAGGAGCTGGAGCTGCTGCAGAGAGCCCAGAGGAGGCTCCAGGATGAGCAGAGGGATGGAGCAGCTCTGCTGGCAGGAAAGGCTGGCACAGCTGGCATTGTTCACCTGCACAGGAGAAGCTTTGGCCTGAGCTCAGGGTGGCCTTGCAGGGCCTGAAGGAGCTGCAGGAAAGATGGAGAGAGACAATTTCCAGGGGATGCAGGGACAGCACCCAGGGAATGGCCTCAAAGTGAAAAATTACAGGTTTAGATCAGATAGTAGGAACAATTTCCTGCCTGGCAGGGTGGGCAGGGGCAGGGATGGAATTCCACCCCTGGATCCCTGGCAGTGCCCAAGGCCAGGTTGGACACTGGGGCTGGAGCAGCCTGGGACAGTGGGAGGTGTCCCTGCCATGGCAGGGGTGGCTCTGGGTGGGATTTAAGGCATTTCCAACCCAACCCAACCCATTCTCAAGTCCCCACGTGGGTTTGTGGCCTGGCTGTCATGGGGAGGGTTCCTCACAACAAAGCCAAGGTGGAAGCTGCTGGTGGGAATGTCAGGACCTACAGCTGGGAATGCCAAAACTTGCTGGTGGCAATGTCAGGATCTCCTGCTGGGAATGTCAGGAGCTGCTGGTGGCACTGTCAGGAGCTGCTGGTGGCAATGTCAGGATCTCCTGCTGGGAATGTCAGGAGCTGCTGGTGGCAATGTCAGGAGCTGCTGGTGCATGGTGGGCTGGAAGTTGCCCAAGGATGAGCAGAGCTGGGACACTCCAGGCTGGGGAAGGGCCGGGGCTGTGCCAGCCCTGCAGGGAGGTGCCTCTGGCAGGGCCAGTGTTGGCTGTGCCTTGGCAGGGCAGGTGAGCCCAGCGATGAACTCCTGGGGATAAATCCGTGCTGGGAAAGCTCCTGGGCCTGGGATTTTCCATGCTGGGCAGCTCCCAGCTGGTCAGCAGCAGGACACAGGGACACAGGGACAGCAGGATGTCCTTCCTCTCCGCCTTGGAAAATCCTCATGGAGCCAGTTTGGCTCTGCTTCAGTCCAGGGACATTTGGGCAGGTTTTCAGTGTCCTCCAGGCTGGTGGTTGTGCTCCAAGGAGCTGTGAAGGTCACAGGGCAGCTCAGGTGCCACCAGCCTCCCCTCAGCGCTCCTGCCTCCGTCACCTGATCCCTCGGGACGGCGGGATGGGGCTGGCTTGCATCAGGCCCGATGAAAACAGCTGGGAGAGCAGGGCTTGTTTCTGCTCTCAGCGTCTCATCAAAGGCTGTATTGAGCTGTAAAAAAGAGAATCAGTGGGTTGTGACACGATTTTCACGCTGAACTGGGGTGGCTGCAGCAGTTCTGGAGAGGTCAGTGCTGGGAATGAAGGTGAATTTTTGATGCGGAGCGTGCAAACCTCACGGGATAATTAATAGAAATGAATAAGATTTATTGCTTGCTTTTGGAGAACCCCCTCTCTCTGGCTACAAAATAAAAAGAATCCCCTTTGCCCAGCCCTTATCTACTCACATGAGCAAAAACCAGATGGAGAAAGCAAGGACAAAAGAGGGAAACGAACGACATGAAAGGATCTGATCACCCAGCAATCCCTGGTGTTGATGTATTGTCCACCTGCTCCTTCTCAGGTGCTTTGCAGGCACAAGCAATAGTTCAGCTCCTGTTTTTCCACAAAAATCCCTCTGGTTCCAGCCTTCAGTTGCCTTTTTTCCCTCCATTTCCCCCCTAGAGCAGGACAGGTCGGTATCAGACACCCGGAGAAGGATCCAGAAGCTGCATGCCAGAGTGGGAAGCGAGCAGGGATCTGTTCTGTGATCCTGGGAGCTGCCAGGTGCCAGGCTGAGCACTTTGGGCAAAGGGAGGTGTTGTTCTCCGTGTCACTTTAACAGCTGATGATTAAATCAGGAGGAAAAGAGGGCAGGCAAGAGGATTTTATTATTAAAAGGGGCGAGAAGGAAAAAATTGTGTGATCTCCTAGGACAGATCACACACCCAGGGCTAAACTTGTCACAACAGAATCAGGTTGATTCATGAGGCCGTGTGCTGGGTGTAATTAGACCTTAGTTAAAAATGAAACAATAAAAATAAAAAAGAGAGAGAGAATGGTTTTCAGGTTGAGCCACACCAGAGCTCAATCCTGCCCAAATTAGGGAGGAAGGAGCTCAGCTGAAGGGCCCTGAGTCTCGTGGCCAAAGCCAGATTCCTCAGGATGCTCCAGGCAGAACGTTCTGGAAATAAAACACACCCAGAGGCAGCTGTGCTGCTCATGGGGCCCCCAGAGCAGCCACCCACAGCCCCACACCCCCGGGGGCTCTGCAGTGTCCCCGTGAGAGGCAGGGATTGCCCAGGAGCTGGGCAGCGCTGGAAAGGAGGCCCCTGCACCTGCTGAGCAGCGCCGGGCAGGGTGGAGCCCAGGGATGACTTCTCTGCTGTGAAAATAACCCCAGATCTCCCCGAGTGCCTGAGCATCCCCTGGGAGCAGGGCAGGGGAGATGCCCAGGGACCATCCAGGGCTGGGCTCTTCCCTCTGCTCGGGAGCTGCTCAACCTTATTCCCAATCCTGGTAAAATCCTGATCCTGCTCTTCCCTGCGCTCAGGAGCTGCCCTGGGCTGCCAGGTCCTGCTCAGCTTCATTCCCAATCCTGGTAAAATCCTGATCCTGCTCTTCCCTGCGCTCAGGAGCTGCTCAGTTTCATTCCCCATCCCTGCAAAATCCTGATCCTGCTCTTCCCTGCGCTCAGGAGCTGCCATGAGGCTGCCAGGAGCTGCGGAACTTCATTCCCAATCCCTGCAAAATCCATGCTCAGGAGCTGAGAAGAGCTGCTAGGTCCTGCTCAACTTCATTCCCCATCCCCATCCCTGCAAAATCCATGCTCAGGAGGTGCGAATTGTTGCAGGAGCTGCTCAATTTCATTCTCCATCCCTGTAAAATCCTGATCCTGCTCTTCCCTGCACTCAGGAGCTGGGAAGGGCTGCCAGGACCTGCTGAACTTCATTCCCAATCCCTGCAAAATCCTGCTCTTCCCTGTGCTCAGGAAGAGCTTCCAGGCCCTGCTCAACTTCATTCCCCATCCCCATCCCAGCAAAATCCATGCTCAGGAGCTGCCCTGGGCTGCCAGGTCCTGCTCAGCTTCATTCCCAATCCCTGCAAAATCCTGATCCTCCTCTTCCCTGTGCTCAGGAGCTGCCCTGGGCTGCCAGGTCCTGCCCAATTTCATTCCCCATTCCTGCAAAATCCTGATCCTGCTCTTCCCTTTGCTCAGGCAGAGCTGCCCTGGGAAGGGCTGCCAAGTCCTGCTTAGCCTCACTCTCCATCCCTATCCTTGCAAAATCCCTGCTCTTCCCGGTGCTCAGGAGCTGGAAAAGGCTGCCAGGTCCTGCTCAACTTCAGCTCCCCATCCCCATCCCTGAAAGGATCCATCCAAACCCTTCCTGCAGCCCAGGAGCTCCAGCCTGAGCAGAGGATTGATCCCAAATGTAGGGATGGGGATAAAGGGATGGAAACACAGGACTTTGTGAGCTGGGCTCAGGAGGGGGTGGCAAATCCAGCTGGGGGTGCCTCTGTCCCACATCTGGGCATGGAATTCCCGAGTTTTCTCCATGGAACAGCAGAAGTTCAGGCCCTTCCACGCTGCTGAATCCATGGATTTGTCCCCCTGTCTCCTGTCCTGGGTTAAGTGGTGATTACTGATAACGTTCATCCTCCTGTGAGAAATGCTTCTCACTTCCAAATATTTGAAATGCATATTAAAACCTCATCAAAACACAACAGAAGACTGAATAAAATATTATGGGGCAGGGAGCAAAGGATTTTTCCCAACAGGTGCTCACCCACACAATGGAGGTTTCACCTTTTAACCCTTTAATCCCCTCCCAAAGCTCTGCCCACTGACTCCTTCCCTGTCCAGTGGTGGAGATCATTTCCTTAAATCTGGTTTGGAGGGCAGCTCTTGCCATAGCAACAATGCCACCCTCCCGAATGTCCCAAATCCAGGCCACCCCTGATAACAATGCAAGGGGGGTAAAACATAACTATAAATCTATAAAAACATAACTATAAATCTATAAAAACATAACTATAAATCTATGAAAACATAACTATAAATCTATGAAAACATAAGTATAAATCTGTAAAACTTCTCCTAACAAATACACACGATATTTGCATTGGAATGGTGAGAGCCAGCCACGGCATTCCTCATTTATCCCACCCCTCTGCCAGCTCCAGCCACCCCTCTGAGGGAGAATTCCAGCTGGGTCACTCCTGCAAAGCTTCTGCTGTTCCCAATCCCATCTGGGAATGCAGGGAGGGAAGGGACACAGACAGCCCTGGCTGCCAGGAGTGTTGGGAAACATCCTGATCCCTTTCCATGCTCACAGATGCCTGGCACAGCCTGTAAAAATAATAAACTAATTAAAAATTTTAAGTTCTATTTCTTTACATTATCAAGAAACGAACAAACAATTCTAGAGAAGAAAAATATTCTAAGTGTTGTATTCTAATTCTTGTCACTCTTTCTTTTAATTGCTGTTAATAAATTTTTCTTTATACCCTTTGAAAGTTTTAAACCTACTTTACCTTTCTCCTGCCTCAGAACAAAAAATAAACACACTAATGGTTCACCAAAAAAAAAAAAATCTAAAAATTAACAAAAACTCAAATTAACCAAACAAACTGTGTCTTGCTGATGGCACCATTGAGTGTCTGCAATTCTGGAAGTTAGAAATGTGCAAATCAGAGGTGTTTTCTGTGCCCAAATCCCTGGGGCTGGCAAAGCCCTGCCAGCCCATGGAGTGCCAGCTCCACCTGAGCAACCTCCAACTCCACTGTGGGAGAGGGGCAAGGCTGAGGGGGGAGAGTGCAAGAAATCCAGTTTCTCTGCTTTTGCAAGAAATTCAAGAAATGCAGAAATCCAGTTTGTCAGATTTTGCAAGAAATCCAGTTTCCAGAAATTCAGAGAAATTCAAGAAATTCAAGAAATTTAAGAAATTCAAGAAATTCATGAAATTCGAAATCCAGTTTTTCTGATTTTGCAAGAAATTCAAGAAATTCAGAAATCTAGTTTGTCAGACTTTTGCAAGAAATCCAGTTTCCAGAAATTCAAGAAATTCAAGAAATTCAAGAAATTCAAGAAATTCAAGAAATTCAAGAAATTCAAGAAATTCAGAAATCCAGTTTCTCTGATTTTGCAAGAAATTCAAGAAATTCAGAAATCTAGTTTGTCAGATTTTGCAAGAAATCCAGTTTCCAGAAATTCAAGAAATTCAGAAATCCAGTTTCTCTGATTTTGCAAGAAATCAGTTAAATTAAGCAATTCAAGAAATTCAAAAAGAAATTCAAGAAAGGCGAGAAATTCAGAAATCCAGCTTGTCAGATTTTCTCACAAAACAAGAAAAATCATAAATTCCAGTTTCCATTTGCCTTGGCTCAAACGCTTGCCTGTTTGTCTTTGCTGGTGTCACTGTCACAGCCCTGCCTGGGACGCGTTTTTTGCACGAGCGTTGCTGTCCCTCAGCCTGGTGACTTCCCGGGGCTGCTGGGCAGCAGAGCCCTGCTCTGAACAGAAATTGCTGCTAATTCATGCTCTGGTTGTGCCAGTGCCAGCTGATTCTGTACAGCCAGGATGGATAAAGCAGGAAAAACCTGGTGGTTGTGAGCCTGGATGGGATGGAAGGGGAAAGGGGGCTCAGGAGGGGACCTCAGTGCTCTGCACAGCTCCTGACAGGAGGGGCAGGGGAAAGGAGGAGAAGAAATGGCCTCAAATGGCACCAGGGCAGGCTCAGGTTGGAGATTGGCACAGAAAATTTCCCTGGCAGAGTGGTCAGGCCTTGGGCTGAGCTGCCCAGGGAGGTTTGGAGTCCCTGGGATTGTCCCAGAGCAGTCTGGATGTGGCCTTGGGGACAGGGATTGGGGTGATGCTGTGAGGCTGGGGTGGCACTGGGTGATCCTGAAGGGTTTTCCCAGCCTTGATTCTGGGATTCTGGGAAGATCCAGCACTTTTTAAACTCCAGCTTCAGGGAGGTTGGATCAGTCACAGCTCAGTGATGCTGCCCTGGGCCAGGTTTTGCTGCTCTCAGCCCATCAAACTCTCCCTCCACGACCATTGCCTGCTGATGTCCTGCTCTGCCTGGATGTCCTGGTGGTCACACCAGTGACCCTGAGGCCACCCAAGCGCAGGAAAGGTCACCAGGATGTCAGGGTGGAGGGGAACATCAATGGGAATGGCTGTGGGGGGGAAGAGGAGGAGTCAGGAATGTTCACCAGGGGAAAAGCCTGGTGGCAATGTGGCGATCACCGAGCCCCTCACAGGCAGCTGGAGTGGCTGGTGGCATCTTGGAATCCCCAAATCCACGGGACCTGGGCCCAGCCAACTCTGCCTCGTGCCACACCATGGTTTGTGAGGGCAGTAAAGATGTCCTGGGGGTTTGGTGTCAGGGACAGATGAATGTGAATGTGACAGGGATTTCAGCAGAGGGATGGAGCAGCTCTGCTGGCAGGAAAGGCTGGCACAGCTGGCATTGTTCACCTGCACAGGAGAAGCTGCAGGGAGAGCTCAGAGCCCCTGGCAGGGCCTGAAGGGATCCAGGAGAGCTGCAGAGGGACTGGGGACAAGGCCTGCAGGGACAGCACCCAGGGAATGGCTGCCAGTGCCAGAGGGCAGGGCTGGATGGGATCTTGGCAATGAGGAATTGTTCCCTGGCAGGGTGGGCAGGCCCTGGCACAGGGTGCCCAGAGCAGCTGGGGCTGCCCCTGGATCCCTGGCAGTGCCCAAGGCCAGGCTGGACACTGGGGACACTGGGAGGTGTCCCTGCCATGGCACAGGTGGCACTGGGTGGGCTTTGAGGTCCCTTCCCAACCCAAACCAGTCTGGGATTCTGGGATTCCATCATTATGGGGTAGGGGCTGGTTTGGGAGTTTGTGCTCAGCCTTTTTTCCAAGCTTTTCTGGTGCAGTTTTTGCCACAATTCAACTGCTTATGACTGCCAGAGGCCTCGAAGTGGGGGAAACCTTTGGAAGACTCCAGGATGGCTTAAAGCCCTGCATTTGTAGGGTGTCCCATGGATCACCAAATCCATGCAGGGTGTTCCATGGGATCGAGAGCCGTGGGCTTATCAAGCCAAATTTGTTTGTTCCCCTGTGGGGAGGAGCACAGGCTGCACTCTGTCTGTCAGCTGGGCACTGAGGAGCTGTTCTTCCTGCTGGAATTCCCACCACATCCCTGTTCCCTGCATCCCTGGCAGTGCCCAAGGCCAGGCTGGGCACTGGGCACAATGGGAGGTGTCCCTGCCATGGCAGGGGTGGCACTGGGTGGATTTGGGGTCCCTCCCAACCCAGGCCATGCTGTGGCTCCAGGGTCCCTCTGGGGGATTTTCAGTCTTTTTAACCCCATAAATGCAGGGCTGATGCCGAGCTCTGTGTCCCTGCCCAGAGCTGGCTCTTTGGAAAATCGATGTTTACGCTCCACCAGCAGCACGGAACTGAATCCTGCTTTCTCCTCAGCATTGATCCTTAAATAGGAAAAGCACAAACCAGCAGCTCCATATCCATGGAAACATGGTGCTTCAGCTCCTACGAGTCAACAAACACACCAGGAATGATTTTGCTGTCATTCTTACAACTTCATCACTTAATGGTGTTAAGAGACCCTTGGCTGCTCTGGCTGATTGTTATCTGTCATTTCTGGTTAAATCATTCTGTCAGGAGGAGATCACTGCCTCAAATTTCATGTTCTCATTTCCCAAGTAACACCTACCACACGCTGCTGGATTAAGTGTTATTTGAGGTTTAAAATTAGATGGATAGACAGATAAATAGATGGATATTTGGTCTCTTTGTTCCCTCTCAGATATTTTGTCTCTTTTTTTTCCCCCCCTCTCTGTCATTTTTTTAACTGGAGATACAAACGAGTTGTGTGGCTTTATTGTAACCCTGATAAAGCTTTTCACTCTTTTTTTTTGTCAGGTTGGTGCTTCACTCTGAGGTGGAAGCAGCTTTTTGGAAATTACAAACAAAACCGCTTTCCAGAACGGAAAAGGCAGCCAGAATCTGGGTCTGGCAGGGCTGATTTATGCACAAACATGCTTTTTTTACTGGTGGAACTGGTTTGAACAGAGAGCAGAACTGCTCCTGGGAATGGTGGCTCTTCTGGTTATCTCAGACCTTTGGGGGACAAATTTGGAAAGGGGCTTTGGGCAAGGGCATGGGATAGGACCAGGAGAATGGGTTTAAGGTGGGAGAGGGCAGGGTTGGATGGGATTTTGGGGGTAAATTCTTCCCTGGGAGGGTGGGGAGGCCCTGGCAGAGAGAAGCTGTGGCTGCCCCATCCCTGGCAGTGCCCAAGAGCAGCTTGGATGGGGCTGGGAGCAGCCTGGGACAGTGGGAGGTGTCCCTGCCATGGCAGGGGTGGCACTGGCTGGGATTTGAGGTCCCTCCAGCCCAAACCCTTCTGGGATTCCCCCTACGGAACAAACTCGGTTTATCCATCAGCTGATGGCAGCCAGAGAAGTGTTGGAAAACCCAAATCCCAGGGAGAAGGAATGAGACAGTCTGATCTCCTTAGCAGAGAGATTCCTGAGAGCCCCGAGTGGTCCCACAAGTGCCACACAAAGGGCTCATAAACAAGGGAACCTTTATTGCAGAAAAGTTTCCACTGCAGCGAGTCCTCCCCTGGTCCATAAAAGGGCATAAATTGGCTCTTTCATTCCAGAAAAATAAAATGCCTTCCCACTTGATAGCACCAAGGGCATGAGCCAGCTCTGCTTTAAGGTGTTTACAGGATCAGGCACCCGGGGAAGGCAGGGGAGGAGGAGGAGCCCAGGCTGCACTGGGTGCTGCCTCACCTGCCTGGCCCCACATAATCCATTGTTTTTATTTCCAAAGAGCCCAAACAAAACCACCTTCGTGCTTTAAAAACCACTGGCAAAAGAGCCACGCTGAGGAAATGCACTGGGCTTGCAGCAGCCTGACAAGAGGAGAGAAGGTCCTTAATTTTAAGGGTTGTTCTTTTTTTTTTCTCCTCCTTTTTGGTTTTTCGCATGAGAAAATAACTCGGCATTCCAACGGCATCCCTTGGCAGAGGGGGAATGGGAGTGCTCCAGTTGGAGGTTCAATAAATCAGGACAAGAATTGGCTCTGTCACTCCATAAACTCTTGGGCATTTGCTTTTCCTACCCTTTGGAAGTGGCTGGCTGCTCTCTCAGGCACGCCGCCGGTGACGCAGCCACGGTTTCATCACGACCCAGGGAAGAGCAGCAGCACATTCTGTGCCACAGACACCCTGCATTCTGCACAGGTTTCCTCACAGCCTAATGAAAATGGGAGAGTTTGTTTTCCCATTTCCAGGATTCCCCTCGCTTCTCCTTCGGTTTGGTTTTTAATTATTTGGAAAAAGCCGGCGGCAATCTGACACCTCGCTGCTGCGAACATGATCTCCCTGTGCTGGTGTGTGTGGAAAGAATGCACAACAAAGGAGCTGCAAAAGCTTTGTAAATATACATTGCCTGCCCTGGCAGAGAATATTCTGTCTGACCAGCTCCCTGCTCCTGCTGGAAATGATATTCTCCTTTTATTGAACAGTTCAAGCCCTCCTGAACCCAATTAAAAGCTTCTCAGGTGTGCCCGGCGAGCAACATTTGGATGCATGGGTGCATCAGGAATTTCTGTCATTACAGCTCTTAAACCTGAGCATAATTTTGTGTCCACGGAGGGCCTGTGTGTTCTCCCAGGCTCGGAGGCTCTCGCTATATGAAAGCATCATTGTTTCTCCAAATGTTATGGCAAAAGCACGACTGGAATTGCAGCGTTTCTAAATATTTTGCCTAATTAGTCTGTTGGGAAGAATTTGAACTCCACTTGTCCTGGATGTGAATGTGGAGTGTTGACTAAACCCCAAACATGTTTGCTGGCCAGCAGGGTCACTATCCCCAGAGAGCTGCAAATCCCAAGGGATGCTTTTCAGGGATCCTTCCTTCCCAGCCTTTACATCTCGGGGTTTTTGGACTCTGAACCAGGAGTGGCTCCAATCCCAGGCCCAGGTCTTCCCCTCTTGGCTAAGAAACGAAACTGAAGGCATTTCCACAGCCACTAACCCAGGGAAGGGTTATATCCTGAAAATTCAGCTCTTCCCCTCTGCTGGGCCTGTCAGAGGAGCATCCCCTGATGTGTAATTCCTCACCTTACCCAACCCAAAATTTACTTTTTGTGCTAGAAAAAGCAGCTGCTTTCCCATGGAAGGGAAGGGCTTGGAGCAAGGGGCTCTCCCTGCCCTTCCACAGGAATTACTGGGAGGGCTGTGGAGCAAGAGGGGATCAAAGGGGTTTTTGTGGTGGTCTTTAAGGTCCCCTCCAACCCAAGGCATTGCCCCTCTGCCCAGCATTGTCCTGGTCAGCTGAGACAGGGGCTGTGAGACACCCACAGAGCTCTGGACACCAAAACCTTTCCCAGGTGCCCCATCTGGGTGGCCTTGGCTGCACACCTGGATCGTGGGCACCTGCAGGGGAATCTCTGTCAGCTGGGGCAGCTGATCCAGGCACTGATCCCTTCCAGGGGAGGCCCAGAATTCCCCACAATTTCCAGTCCATGGGTTAAATCCCTGTGCAAGCCCAAAGTCCCAGGGCTGAGGTGTGTGGGTGTGCAAGGCTGCAGTGAGCACAGGGTCATGGAATCATGGAGTGCTTTGGGTGGGAAGGGACCCCAAATCCCACCCACTGCCACCCCTGCCATGGCAGGGACACCTCCCAGTGTCCCCAGTGTCCAGCCTGGCCTTGGGCACTGCCAGGGATCCAGGGATGGAATTCCATCCCAGCCCTGCCCACCCTGCCAGGGAACAATTCCCAATTCCCAATATCCCATCCAGCCCTGCCCTCTTTCGGTTTTAAACCATTCCCTGTGTCCTGTCCCTCCATGCCAAACCCATGGTGAATGAATTAACAAATTCCCAATAAATCGAATTCCTGTCAGATTCACTCCTGCCTCCCACTGCTGTTCCCTCCTCCTGTTGCTCCCAGCCTGCCTGACCCCCCTTTGCCCCTCTCTGTTTTAACCCTTTCCCAGCTGAGGAGCAGAAAATGCCCCCCCTCCACCTCCTGCTTCCCATTTTCCTCTCATCCCTCTCCACGAGGATCCCACTGTGCAGAGACAGGGCTGGCTGTGGAAAAGGAGGACAGGGCAGTGTTATCTCACTGATAGTGGGGCCAAGGTCACCTGGAAATCTCAGCTCCAGTGTGCACAGGAAGCCAAAGGACCTCACTGGGCCCACAGGAAGATTTCCAGCTCCAGGGTTGTTTTCTGTTCCCATTCTCACACCTGGACATGGATGGACTTGCAGGGCAGCGGTGATTCAGAGTCACAGACCCACAGAATGACAGGATCACAGAGTCACAGAATCATAGTGACAGAATCACAGAGTCACAGAATCACAAAGTCACGGAGTCACAGAATTCACAGAATCACAGTCACAGAATCACAGAATTCAGAGTCACAGAATTCACTAAATCACAGTGACAGAGCCACATAATCACAGAATTCACCAAATCAGAGTCACAGAATCACAGAATTCATAGAATCACAGAATTGACAGTCACAGAATTCTCTGAATCACAGTCACAGAATCACACAATCACAGAATTCACAGTCACAGAATTCACTAAATCACAGTCACAGAGTCACAGAATCACAGAATTCTCTGAATTCGCTGAATTCACTGAATTCACTGAATTCACCAAATCAGAGTCACAGAATCACAGAATCACATAATCACAGAGTCACGGACTCACAGAGTCACAGAATCACAGAATTCACTGAATTCACCAAATCAGACCGACAGAATCACAGAATTCATAGAATCACAGAAATCACAGTCACAGAATTCACTGAATCACAGTCACAGAATCACAAGATCACAGAGTCACAGAATCACAGAATCATAGAGTCACAGAATTCCCAGAATCCCAGAATGCCCAGGCTGGGAGAGACCTTCAAGCCCATCGAGTCCAGCCCAGCCCCAGCAGCTCAACTGAGCCCTGGCCCCCAGTGCCACATCCAGGCTTTGTTAAACACACCCAGGGATGGGGACTGCACCACCTCCCCGGGCAGCCATTCCAGAACTTTCTCACCCTTGCTGGAAAAACCTTTTCCCTGCTATCCAACCTGTATTTCCCTTGGTGCAGCTTAAGATTGGGTCCCTGGGTGTGTTTAACAAAGCCTGGATGTGGCACTGGGGGCCAGGGTTGAGCTGTTGGGGCTGGGCTGGACTCGATGGGCTTGAAGGTCTCTTCCAACCTGGTCATTCTGGGAATTCTGGAATTCTGTGAAGAATCCTGGGAGGGTCGGGCTGGAAGGGCCCACAGCGCTCACCTGGAGCCACCTCTGGGTCACCCAGAGCAGAGGGCACAGGGTGGGCCCAGGTGGCTCTGGAATGCCCCAGGAGGAGACTCCAGCCCCTCTCTGGGCTCTGCTCCAGCTCGGGCCCTGCCCAGGGCACAAGTTGTGCCTCCTGTGCAGGGGAATTGCTGGGCTCAGGCCCTGCCCGTGGCTCTGGGGCCATTGCTGGGCCTGGAGCAGAGCCTGGGCCTGCTCTGACCTCTGCACACAGGGACAGACACAGGGACAGACACAGGGACAGACACAGGGACAGACACAGGGACAGGCAGGGCTGAGGCCCCTCTCTCTCCCTGGGGCTCCTCTCCAGGCTGAGCAGCCCCAGCTCCCTCAGCCTCTCCTGGGCGTTCCAAGAGCCAAAACTCCTGTAATCCACGCTGGGGGTGTTGAGAATCCTGTGCACTGTGGCAATGGATTGGTCACACACAAATGAATAAATACCTCGGGGATGAGTGTGTGGACAATCCAGCAAAATGAGCGCCAGGCATCAAAATTAGCAAGGAACTAAAACTGGGGGCAATTCTTCCTTAAGGGGAAAAACCAGCCAAGAAATCCTGCATTAGTGCAGCTTGTTAAATCAGCAACCTGTTGTGTCTGATCTTGCAGGGCTGGAGCAGCTCTCCCATTTCCCTGGGGTCCTCTGGGCTCGTTAACACAAGCTCTGCCATTCCCTCAGCAAGGAATTTTAATGCATGGATTTCTTCTTCATTTCCCTGTGGTCAGGGTTAATTCTCTGCAATGAGGGTGCTGCAGGCAAAGCATCCTTTAGCCCCAGCCTCCAGGGAATTTTATCCATCAGACATCCCTGAGCTTTCTGCTTGGAGCAGGGAAAAATCCTGAGATCTCTGGGAGGTGCTGCTTAACAAATGCAGGAGAATTTCTGCCTCCAGAAGCTCTTCTCCCCTGTCACTAAAGCACTGAGCAGTGTTATTCCTGCACGTAACTCACGTTTGTGGTCAATTATTCCTTGGTTATGTTCTCCTGTGCCCCAAGGCTCCTACCCAGGAGCTGCAATGTGCTCTTTTATTTCAGGAAGTTTGCAGGGAGGGCTGCAGCCAATGGCCCATGGCAAACCCTCCTGCTAATCTTTCACACGCTCCAGAACTGCGGGTTCAAGGCAGGACAAATCCCTTCCTCGTGGAATTGATGAGTTCCTCCTTTCACTTCTCCAAATTTGATTCATAAAAAACCAGAATCTGGCCATTCTTTGTGGCAGCTGCTGGTGGCCCTGTCATGGTCTGTGCCACTAGGTGTGTGTGAGTGTCATCCTTCAGGACAGCACTCACCAGCTTCTGTTCCTCGTGTTCCCCAGCCTTCCCCAGCCTGGGATTGCCTTCCCAAGACTGACCTGGGGTTTAGGATGTCTCATTTCTGAGGGGTCCTGTTCAGATAGAGGAAGGAATGGACGGAGGATGGCAAATGGGCAATGTGATGGTGTAGCCATGATATTTTCTGAAAAATCCTTTCCTTAGGATTTTTTCTCCTGAGAAGCTGAGAGGCCTCAGGAACAAAATGTAACCAATGGTTATCTGCTGCTGTGGGATGCAACAGGTGCATCTGTGATTGGTCTCATGTGGTTGTTTCTAATTAATGGCCAATCACAGCCCAGCTGGCTCGGACACAGAATCCAAGCCACAAACCTTTGTTATCGTTCTTTCGGATTCTATTCTTAGCTGGACTTCTGATGAAATCCTTTCTTCTATTCCTTTAGTATAGTTTTAATATAATATCTATCACAAAATAATAAATCAGCCTTCTGAAACATGGAGTCAGATCCTCGTCTCTTCCCTCATCCTGGGACCCCTGTGAACACCACCACATGATGGGAACAATTCATCCATGGATTCCTGAGCAGCTCAAACTCCACCACAAATCCTGAAAGGGACAGCACCCAGGGAATGGCTGCCAGTGCCAGAGGGCAGGGCTGGGTGGGATCTTGGCAATGAGGAATTGTTCCCTGGCAGGGTGGGCAGGGGCTGGGATGGAATTCCATCCCTGGATCCCTGGCAGTGCCCAAGGCCAGGCTGGAGCAGCCTGGGACAGTGGGAGGTGTCCCTGCCATGGCAGGGGTGGCCCTGGGTGGGATTTAAGGCCCCTCCCAGCCCAAACCATTCCATGGCTCTCTGAGATACCTGGGATTTCAATTTTGGAGCAAAGGAGTCCTCAGAGTGTCACCCAGCCAGCAGAAAGCCAGGCTGCAGGGAGCCCTGCTTGAAGGGCTGCAGAGTGGCTGCTGCTCCTGGAACTTCTCCCTTTTCTTCTTGGAAATCACTGCAAATATCAGAAACCCTCATCAGGGAAGTGGCACTTCGGGACAGGCTTTGGGGTGATGCTGGTGGTGCTGGGGTGGGACTGGCTGAGCCTCAAGGGCTCTTCCCACCCTGCTTATTCTGGGGTTGTGTCAGAACATTTGGCTGATCGTGGTTTCAGTCTCTCTGGGATGTCTCTGTTTCATAGGTAGGGTGTCTGGAAGTGACAAGCTCCAGCAAATTTAAATTTTCTTACTTCATACCAGCCTGGCTGTGAGTTCCAAGGGGCTCTTCCAACTCCTTGGGTGCGCACCTGAGCTGTGGAGCACCTGCCCACAGGCAGGGCATAGGGAACACAATGGGCAGCAAGGGGAGGCATCGATTCATCTCAATTTGTAAAACTGTAATTTGTAAAAACTGAGACTTTGATAGCAGAGATTCCTGGGACTGAGTCCATCTGGGATGATGAACTCATAAATAACAGTTGGGGTCTAAATTAAGAGCTGGACTGTGGCTTTGGCTGCCCCCTGAGAAAGAGGGCAGGGCAGCACAGATGGTGGAGATGCTGAGAGAGAAGCGGTGACCCTTCCTGCAGCCTCAGGGCCAGCCAGACTCTGCTCCTTCCTACCAGGTCCTGCTGGGACCAGCCTGGGCTCTGAGGCTGCTCTTGGCACCTAAAAACCAACCAGGGAGGCATTTCTGGGGTCAGATGTGTGTCCTCAGCAGGACAGGGATTGTCCCTCTGTGCTGGGGTCCCTCCAGGGCTGTGTCCAGCTCTGGTCCTGCAGGAGAGCCCTGGAGGGGCTGGAGCGTGTCCAGGGCGGGATGGAGCTGTCCAGGGCAGGGAAAGGAGCTGGGAAGGGGCTGGAGAATCCCTGAGGAGCTGGGAAGGGGCTGAGGCTGGAGCAAAGGAGGCTCAGGGGCCCTTGTGGCTCTGCACAAGTCCCTGCCAGGAGGGCACAGCCGGGGGGGTCGGGCTCTGCTCCCAGGGCACAGGGACAGGAGCAGAGGGAACGGCCTCAGGCTGGGCCAGGGCAGGCTCAGCTGGGACAGCAGCAGCAATTTGCCCATGGAAAGGGAGCTCAGGCCTTGGCAGGGGCTGCCCAGGGAGCTTTGCAGTGCCCATCCCTGCAGGTGTGCCCTGGAGGTGGCACTGAGTGCTCTGGGCTGGGGACAAGGTGCCCATGGACTTCTGAATTTCTGCATTTCTTGAATTTCTTGCAAAGTCAGAGAAACTGGATTTCTGAATTTCTTGAAATTCTTGGACTTCCTGAATTTCTTGGATTTCTGGATTTCTTGCAAAATCTGACAAACTAGATTTCTGCATTTCTTGCATTTCTTGAATTTGGGAAATTGGCTGGGTTTCCACTTCAGCTCCTTCCAGTTTGGAGTCCCCACGGCTGCAGGGACAGTGCAGGTGGCTGAGTGTCCTCTCAGGCCTTCCTCAAACTGGGATTTCAGTTGGGAATGAACTGGGAATGAAAAACTGGGAATGACCACTGGGGAGGAATCCGTGAGCTCCCGTCCTTGTGCTGCTGGGAGGCTGCAGCCAAACCCCTCTGCTCAGGGCTGTGGGTGTCTTTAGGAGCTCTGGGGACAGGATCCAAGGCCAGGCTGGCGCCAAACTCCACATGAACACTTCTCAACAGCAGGAACACCACGGGAAGTGAGCGCCCTGCAGGAGTTCAGTGGGCTGGAAGTGGAGGGATTTGGGATTTGGGATTTGGGGTCACGGTGACATAACCCACACCAGGGAGGGGCAGAGTTTGCAGGGGCTGTGCATGATCCAGCCCTGGGTGTGCCTAAGTGAGGCTTAAAGCAAAGCTCCAGATCCTGTCACTGCTTCCCTGGGAGCAGCAGCAGGAGCAGAGGCAGCTCAGCAGCAGCCTCAGCGTGGCCTGGCAGGACGAGGCTTTGTCCCTGTCCCCTCCTGGCTGCTCCCAGGGCTGGGACAGCAGGGACAGCCTGCTCAGGGCTGCCTTGGCACCCTCCTGCCTGCTGGGGTCCCAGCTGCACCCCAGGACAGCTCCTGGGGGTTCAATCCCTCGTGCTGGGGAAGAGGAAGGTGCATTTGTTGATGGCAGGCCTTGATCCAAGCTGAGAACCCTGGAACCTCCCGAGCTGGAAGGTCCCAGAGGGATCCCTGATCCAAGCCCTGGCCCTGCACAGACACCCCAACAATCCTCCCTGGGAGTGTTGTCCAAACCAGACCCTTCCCCATCGCCTGTCCCTCCTTTGGACACCCCCCAGGAGCTCCATCTGGACCCATTTTATGTCGAGGTGCCCAAACCTCCAGGCAGCTCTGGGCACAAACCCAGCAGGAATCTCTCTGCGGGTGTCACAGCCCAGGTGTTCCAGCCCTGGAGATGGCAGATCCCGAGTGGAAAACCCTTGTGGTGCTCAGCCAGCCTCCCTCCCCTCTCCCAGTGCCCCCATTCCTTTCCATAGACGAGGCTTGTGGAGAAAAAAAAAAAATCAATGTTTTGGGCTGAGCTGCTGAGTCATTAACCATGTGATGGAAACAATTCCTGCAGTTCTCACCAGCCAGCTCCACCTCCAGCCTCCCAGGAGCTGGGGGCTGCTGCAGGGCTGTCCCTCCTCCTCCTCCTCCTCCTCCTCCTCCTCCTCCTCCTGCCAGGCTTTTGTGTTCCAAGGGCTCTGTCCACAGGCAGCAATGGGAATCTGCTCCATGACTCATGCCCTGGGCACTGCAGCCACTCTGATAACGCTCCCTTTCACATCTAACACACTTGGGAGAGCCTGAAATGAGCGTTTGGGGCAGGGGAGAGAGAGATTACCTCCCAATGGCTGCTCTTGGATACATTTAAATCTATCAAAACAGAAATATAAAAGATGGATCGAAATGAGGAGCTGAAGACGAGCTTTGAAAGGGATCTCAGCTTGGCCTCCACAACTGCAAATCTGAATTTTCCATCTCTCCCTGCCCTTGCACCATCCTGGATGGAGGTGTGGGCATCCTGCAGAGGTGGTTTGCATAGAGGAAAGCTGTTTGTGCCCTTCAGGAGGTGCAGGAAGAGCTTTTGTGCATGCAAACCACCGGCTCCATTTGGCAAATGTGTCATTAAGGGGTGGTTTGTCACAGCTTTTTTGCCTTCCTCCCTTCCAAATGCCTCTGCACACAGGATTGAAATGCTCTGCGAGCTGCTGGGTGGAACAGGATTTTCAGATTCTCCAGTAATTTATATTTACTTCCATCTAACAATGAAAATTGCTTACAGTGCACAACTTCCAGCCTACTATGGATTAAAATGCATTTTGGAAACCTCTCCAGATTCCTGGCACATTTATTGCAGCAACTCCAAAGCACAGAGCGTTTGGGATCTTTAATCTTGCCATTCCTGTAATAAGAAAAGTTGTGTAATCCATCTCTGAAGGACAAATCCTTCTGAAAATCCTGGGAGCGTATCCTGAGAGCAGGATTTGTCCCTCTGAAACCTCTCATCCATATCCAGCCAGGACAAGCCTCTCATTTTCTCCCATTATCACATTTGTGTGTTTGCGCAAAAGCCCTCACAGAACTCAGCAGTCTCTTCCATTTCCCCTTCCACAGCCCCTTTCTCCTTCCAGCAGCTGCTTCAGGGTGGGCAGAGATGCTGGGAATGAGGAGCTGGGGCTGCCCCTGGATGGAATTCCACCCCTGGATCCCTGGCAGTGCCCAAGGCCAGGCTGGACCCTGGGGCTGGAGCAGCCTGGGACAGTGGGAGGTGTCCCTGCCATGGCAGGGGTGGGATGGGATGAGCTTTTAGGTCCCTTCCAACCCAAACAGGTTTGGGATTCCATGATTCTATGAAAATGCCATTCAACTTTAGAAGTTTGGGATGGAAATGGCCCCTGAGGGCTCTGCCAGAGAAAGGTTCTTCCTTCCAGAGCCACAATAAGTTCAGCAGACAGGGAAGAGGAGGAGGCTCCATTCTTTAACCCTGCCTTTCCCCCTGCTTGGCCATCGCTGGGCTGCAGCTCTCTGCCCTCTCCCAG
Source organism: Camarhynchus parvulus (assembly GCF_901933205.1). Taxonomy (NCBI): domain Eukaryota; kingdom Metazoa; phylum Chordata; class Aves; order Passeriformes; family Thraupidae; genus Camarhynchus; species Camarhynchus parvulus. The sequence continues at coordinate 1,384,342 of NC_044571.1, read as the reverse complement.
GTGGCACAGCACAGAATCCTGGAATGGTTTGGGTGGGAAGGGACCTTAAAATTCACCCCATCCCACCCCTGCCATGGCAGGGACACCTCCCACTGTCCCCAGTGTCCAGCCTGGCCTTGGGCACTGCCAGGGATCCAGGGGCGCCAGCTGGACTGCGCACCCTGTGCCGGCCTGCCCACCCTGCCAGGGAACAATTCCTCATTGCCAAGATCCCATCCAGCCCTGCCCTCTGGCACTGGCAGCCATTCCCTGGGTGCTGTCCCTGCAGGCCTTGTCCCCAGTCCCTCTGCAGCTCTCCTGGAGCCCTTCAGGCCCTGCCAGGGGCTCTGAGCTCTCCCTGCAGCTTCTCCTCTCCAGGTGAGCCCCCCAGCTCTCCCAGCCTGGCTCCAGAGGGGCTCCAGCCCTGCAGCAGCTCCCTGGTCCCCTCTGGGCTCTCTCCAGCATTTCCCTGATTCCCCAGGGCTGGGGCAGCTCTGCAGGTGGGGTCTCACCTGAGCAGGACAAAATCCCCTCCCTTGCCCTGATCCAGCCCAGGATCCCTTGGCCCTGCAGGGCTGTCAGATTTTATTGTCTCTTTCCCAGCTCACCTCCAAGAATTTGGCCCCTGCAGATCCAACAAACACCTGGAGGAAAATTCCACTGGACAAAGGGGTTTTCTCCTCATTCCCAAATGCCGGTCTCAGGGCAGGTGGTGCCAGGTTACATAATTGCAGATATTGGTCCTCCTTCTCCCGTTCCTGGGTCCTGCACAAAAGGGATTCGGGGTGTGGAAGGGCAGCTGGAGAGCAAGAAACTCATGGATCATTCTCCAGGTGGGGGGAACAGCTGGAGCTGGGCTGGGGACAAAGAGAAAACAGAATTTTCTGGAGAAAACAGAATTTTCTGGAGAGGTGCGTTGTTTCAGGATCATCTGTGGAAGGATCTTTGGAAGTGACACAACATAAAAATGTCCAGTTTGGGTTCTGCCAGGCTTCAGCCATTGTGTGTTGCCCACTGAATTTGAGAAATCAAAGGGAATCTGCTGAAACTGGAACAGTTTCCCGTGGGTGAGGTGACATTATGGAAAAAAAAAACCCACAAAAAACCTGGGATTGAGCCTTGCAGGACTTCAAAACTTGGAGTGCCCTTTGCTGTGTGATATTTGTGTTTATAATTTTATCTCGAGATAGAGCCGGAGCTGCTTCTCTCCCTGCCAAGGGAAACGATAGATATAAATCATCCACCAAAAAGTGAGGCCTGGGGCCCTTGTTTATGTGATATGGAACAATTTCATTATTGTTAATTATTTATTTTGGTAGGCCTACAGAGCGGTAAAAGGTTTTTTTTTTAGGAAGACAGGATAGAAAGCAAACTCCAAGCATTCCAGTTTCTTTGGCATTTTCACACTGGTCAGTGTTCAGATTTCATGTGACAAGCCCAGGAATGGAAGCTGGAAAAGGCAAATATTTTATCTTCCCCCTCTGCTAAAGGGCATTTGTTGCTTCCTGAGGGTTTCTAAGGGCAATTTTCCAGCGTGACTGTCAGAACCCATCCCCACACAGGGCAGAGCTGCTGCTTCTTGCAGGAAATGAAATTCTGATTTGTTTTCTTCGTTGCTGTTGCATGGTGTGCTCATCCCCAGCCCACACTCACCTGCAGCATCCTGCCCACACCTTGCAGCAGGTGGAACACGGCTCCACCCCAGTTCCAGCCACCAAAATCCAAAATTCCAGCGGTGTTGCAGGTGATGCTGCCACCAAAGCCGTGGTGGCTCCTGGTCTGTGCTGCTCCTCCACCTGCTGCTCATCCCACCCATCTCTGCTTGCAGTGCCAGCAGTGATTGGTCCTGAAAATTAAACAAGGCCCAGAACTCCTCCAGGAGCACAGGATCATGGAATATCTTGAGGAAATAAGGATGTGAAGATGTCAAGATGGCAAATGCTCTCCGGGCGGTGCCACATGTGACACGGAAACACACGAGGTCTCAACGGTGTTTCCAGGGGAAGCCCATGGCACAAGAGGGACTCCTCTCCTCTTGATGAACTGAGGATTGATTGCCTGAAGGGTGGGGATGGACTGAGAGTTGGTGATCTGAGGGATGGTAATGAATTGAGAATCCAAGGGTTTGCCTTACTGTGATGTATTGGGAATTTGGTGGGGGGAGGAGGAATGTTTGGGAGGTTTTCATCCTGAGTTCTGTGCATTTCTCTGTTGTATTCTAAGTTAATAAATTTTTTTTTCCTTTTATTCCTAAGCTGGAGCCTGCTTTGCTCTATTCCTGGTCACATCTCACAGCAGACACCAGGGAGAATGTATTTTCATGGGGGCACGGACATTGCACCAGCGTCAAACCACGACAGGGAGAGAGATCAGCTCCCGATGGCTTCTGTTTAACACATTTAAATCTATCAAATGGTCCCTCCTGCAAGGGACCCCCAGGATCACCAGTGCCAGCCCTGCCCAGCCCAGATCCCCCCAAGCCCAGCCTGGGCATCCCTGGCAGCGCTGGCCAAAGGCTCCTGCAGCTGTGGCAGCCTCGGGGCCGTGCCCATTCCCTGGGCAGCCTGGGCAGTGCCAGCACCCTCTGGGCAAGAACCTTTCCCTAAAATCCAACCTAAATCCCTCCTGGCCCAGCTGCTGTCATGTCCCAGGGAGCAGAACTGGGTGCTGGCCCTCAAGAGGAGCTGGTGGGGCTCTCTCAGCCCCCTCTGCCCCAGCTGGACACTCCAAGGTCCCTCAGCTGCTCTTGTTTGGCTCTTCCAGACCCTTCCCCCTCTCTGCGGCCTCTCGCTGTGTGTTACACACACGTGTGCCCACACCTGCCTGGGGATGAGGGCACAGATGCCCCCAGGTGTCACAGACATTTCCTTTATGAAAAATCCTCTCTCAGGATTTTTCCTGCTGAAGCTGAGAAGTTCAGAACCAGACATAAACAATAGGTTATCTGCTGCTGTGGAATGCAACAGGTCAGTCTGGATTGGCCCAGCTTGGATGTTTAGAAATAATGGCCAATCCAGAACTGAGATCTCAGACTGTGCCGAGAGAGCGGGGTTTGTTGTCATTCTTTACTTTTCTATTCTTGGGTTAGGTAGCAGGTTCTGGAAACTCTCCTTTCCTTTTCTTTTTAGCACAGTTTAAATAGATGTATATGTCATAAAATAAGAAATCAAGCCTTCTGATCGTGGAGTCCTTTGACTTTATTCTAATAAAGGGAGAGGCCATGGGGCATTCCTCTGGGATATCTCCAATTTTTGGAGGACACAGCCTCCTTTTTATCCCAATTGCCCACATTTCCCTTCTCTCTTTCCCCATTGGTTGAGAGGTTCAGACTTCCCAAAACACCTGATACCAGAGATTTCCCTCTGATGTACAACCCTCCCTTTTCATTTTTAATTCTTATGGAATTTAGGGTGTTTTCCCCATTGGCTGAGGCACTTGAGAGGTTCAGACTTCCCAATACACCTGATACTGAAGATTTCCCAAAAATTCCCCTCTAATGTACAACCCTTCCTTTTTGTTTTTAATTCTTATGGAATTTAGGGCTTTTTTTCCCATTTCTGAGCCACTTCAGAGGTTCAGACTTCCCAGAACACCTGGTGTCAGGGATTTCCCTCTAATGTACAACCCTCCCTTTTCATTTTCAATTCTTATGGAATTTAGGGGGTTTTCCCCATTGGCTGAGGTACTTGAGAGGTTCAGACTTCCCAAAACACCTGATACCAGAGATTCCCTCTAATCTATAACCCTCCCTTTTCATTTTCAATTCTTATGGAATTTAGGAGTTTTTCTTCCCCATTGTTTCTTTCATCTCTCAATGTCTAATTTCATTTATCAGCAAACCTAAAGTTCATTTGTAAAAGCAAATCTCCTTTTCCATTCATCGCTCAGTGGAATCCTTCCCATTGTTTCTTTTCTCTCCCAGAGCTGGTTTTATCCACCAGCAGACCCAGAGCTGGTTTGGAAAGACAAATCTGCTGTTCCTCTCACATATACACATGTATATGTATATATACACATATATATATATATATGGATGTGTATATATACATATATTTTTTATATATAAATACATAAAATATATTTAGCAGACCCACAGCTTGTTTGTAAAGATAAATCTGCTTTTCCTCTCACCAGGAGCCAGGGATGTAGGGATGTGTCACCACCCCAGGCGTGGGCACAGGAACCTGGGCAAGGCTGGGGCAGCAAAGATGGCAAATCCTGAGAGGGGATTGTGGCACTGTGGGGACACCACATTTTAGCTGAATGTCTCTTTGTTGGTCACCCTGAAAGCCCCACAGCAGTGAAATGAGCTGTTCTAGGGAGGAAAAAAAAAGATTAAAAAGCATTCAAGGAATAAAAAGATTTCTCAGTAAATCTATTAAGTAATCTATAGGATAGCTAGTGACAAATGGGAAAATTGCTTTGTTTGGGTTTTTTTTTTTTAAAAACCCTGCACTTTGTTTTCAATACATTCTTGGTCTTTGTGTGTTCTGGGGGAATTCTGAGGAGGAGAAGAAGTGGGATGAATCCTGCTTCCAACATTACCTCAGTTCTCTCAATTTTCAGTGTCAAATATATATATATATATATAAAGTTCAAAATTAATAGAAATTGTACCATCTCTATTTATATATATATATTAATATATATAAAATGTATAGGTATATATAAATATGTATCAAAACAGACACCTTTGCAACGTGAATTCTTCTCTTCTCTTGGCCCCTGATGACTAAAGAAGGAATTTATGTTTAAATGGAAGTCAAATTTCCTTCCAAGGAATCACGCCTGTAGATTCCTGCCTGGGGGTTTGGTGTGGCTAAGAATGGGTGAGGAGACGAGGAGAGGGCTCCCTGTGCCCGTTGTACAGGGCTTGGTGGTGCCAGGGAACAGGTGCCAGCGCTGCCAGCTGCTGCAGCACTGGCAGGGGTTAATGCTGGGCCTGGCTGCCCCGTGTGAAAAACGCCAATCACTCGTTTTTAAAATTGTAAAAGTTTAATAGTAATAACATGGTTATAGAAATAGTAATGTAATTAGAGTAATAATGATTTGGACAATTTGGATTAGGACAATATGAGACAATAGAAACAAAGAGTTATGGACGGTCTGGGTACCTTTTCTGGGCAAACTAAGCCCAAAAAGGCCCCATGTTAACAGAGGATTAACCTTTAAAAACAACAGCCTGTTGCATATTCACACAGCTCATCCATGATGCGTAAATTCCATTCAAACACAGGATTCTGTCTGGGCAGTGCCAGCTTCTTCCTCTGAATCCTGACGGCGTCTCAGGGCTGAGTGAGGCAGGAAGAAGTTCATTTCTTCTGATAATGGAGCAATAAATTCTCTTTCTCTGAAAGATTCAGGTGTCCTGTGGCTGCTGTCTCACTGCGAGTCCTTTCTTTAGCATAGATCCTATGTTAACCTTATGTTATAACCTAAAACTATGTTTAACACACTACTAAAAAATTAATACAGCATAACATTCTAACATAACACATATGATATTCATTTTAATGTTTGCCAAAAGCCAATCATAAAGTACACGTTTTTCACACCCAGGAGTGGGAGGGAGGCCTTGGGGACCTTCTGTTTTCTCTGGGGTTGCCACGAGAGCTTGGGAACGGGGCATGTTGGGGAGGCACCGGCCAAAGAAGTGGTGCTGGGAATTGCTGATTGTGTGGGATCCTCCATCGTGGGACAGGGAGGGAACTGGGCAGATCCCGCTCCCCAACCGCAGTGAAGGAGCTGCTGCTACTCCCCGAGTTCTTCTGCTGAGAAAAGCACGAGTTGTTCTGCCTGCCAGCCTTGGAACCTCTCATTACACAACACGGAGAGTTCCACATCCCATAAAGCAACAGCACAGGTCATTGTTTCACTTTTTGTATCTCATTTTGACGTGGGAATGACTAAAATATTATCTTTTTTTTTGGTGTATCAGCGCTCACACCATCTCTGCAAGGGGATCTCTGACTTCCTGCTGCCCTGCAACTGTTGCTGAAAACACAACTGTGTTGTATTTTCCACTGGTTCTTTTCCAGATGTATTTGCTGCAGGAATGGTTCTGTGCTTTACCTAATGTAAAATTTGGGAGATAAATCCCCACCTTTGGAACACACAGAGTTCTGTTCTGCTTCGCCTCACTTTTCGGTAGCATGGAGACCATAACTGCCCTGCACTCATTGCAAGTGCCAGTGTCAGGTGGATCAGCTTCCACTAAAAAAAAATTGGTTGGATGTTTTCCAGACATTGCAGCCACTGAAACAAGCCAGGAAAAAAAAAAAATCTGTATTTTTAACAGGATGCACTGCACTACTGAAAATCTGTATTTTTAACAGGATGCACTGCACTACTGAAACTCTGTATTTTTAACAGGATGCACTGCACTACTGAAAATCTGTGTTTTTACAGGATGCACTGCACTACTGAAAATCTGTATTTTTACAGGATGCATTGCACTACTGAAAATCTGTATTTTTAACAGGATGCATTGCACTACTGAAAATCTGTATTTTTAACAGGATGATCTGTACTTTAACAGGATCATTGTGGTACCTCATAAAGGGAGTTATAGCAGCAAGAATATCCTGCAAGGGACCCTCAGGATCACCCAGCCCTGCACAGACACCCCAAAACTCCCAGCCTGTGCCTGCTGAGGGACAGCCCTGGCATTGTCCCCTGCTGGGCAGTGCAGTGGGAGTGTTGGGACACAGGGACACACAAGGACACGCCTGGCAGAGCTGGGCTTTGCTGCCAGCCTGGGCCTGCCCTGACTTGCTTGCCTTGCTAAGCCAGGCTCAGCACCCCCTGCTCCTGCTGGGCTGGGAAATTGGGTGTGAAATGGCCCAGCAGGGCCAGCAGGGCTGCAAATGGAAAGGGAATCCTGATTTTCTTGGAAGTTAAGAAGTGAGAGGTTCTGGACGTGGGTTGGTGTCAATAAGAAATGATGTTGGCAGCTGTTTCCATCTGTGGGAATTTTACAGTCATGGAATGGTTTGGGTTGGAAGGCCAGGCTGGACACTGGGGTTGGAGCAGCCTGGGACAGTGGGAGGTGTCCCTGCCATGGCAGGGGTGGCACTGGGTGGGATTTAAGATCCTCCCAACCCAAACTGTTCTGTGATTCCCTAATGTTGATTTTTATCCACTCAGATTTTCCTGCCTGCAGAGTTTTCCTCCAAGGCCTTTCCTTTGTTGCTTCCCAGTGAATAAAAACTCCACGCTGAGCCGGAGCTTCCTCCCTGTTACAGATGAGCCAGAGCTGTTTCCTGCACAGCCCTGAGGAAAATTCCTGCAAATTCCTGGAAAAGCTCAGGTGCCATCAGGGCACTGAGGCTGCTGAGGCCCCTCTGGAGGAGCTGCAGCCCCTGGTGAGCTCTGACCTCAGTCCTGAACCCCAAAACCCCCAAATCTTTCACATCTGGAGGGGGGGACTCAGCAAAATCTCCTGGCTTTTACTATCAGTTTGGAAGCCTGGCTGGGTTGGGGGTTTGAAGCACTCCCAAAAAGATATTTTACTACTGAATTCCCATCCAGGCAGGAGCACAAATTACCAGAAATTTTGGAGTGGTTTGAGAAAAACTGTGATTCAATTCTTCAAGCCTCCTGAATTCCCAGGTGATTTAATGCCCCAGGTCGATGATATCAGTGACATCCAACACCTGTGAGCTCCTGATCTTTGTAAAGCAGAGTAACTTGGCACAAATGCTAATTGGAGGAATTAACACCTGCATTAATCACCAGCACAAACTGAGCTTGAGGCTTCTGATGATATTCTGTGGTGTCTGCTGCAGGTTGAACATGCAGGAATAAGAAGATGATCCAAAATATTTGAAATTATTCACATTGCACCAAACAGTTTCCTTAATATTTTATTGGAAGGATTAAATTCCTTTGGAGTGTGACTCCAGTGAGCTCTGTCCACTGACTTGGGGAAAACCATGGGATCCTGTTTGCCACTGGAAATTTGAAATTTTGAATTGTCACCATGTAATAAAGGAACCAAGAGTAACAGCAAGGCCTTCTGTTGCCCCCAAGATGATTCTTCTCTGCCTGGCAGCAGCAAAGGAGGTGCTTGATGAATCCACTTTGTGTCATCCCAAGAGAGAATTCCTGAATCTTCTGGAATCAGTGATGTGGGATCTGCAGCTCTTCTCCAGGTGGGTGGTGCTGGGTGGGCTGGATGATCCTGAAGGTCCCTTCCAAATTTGTGTTTCCAGGATTTCTCATTGATTATTTCCAACATCTCTACACTGACCTACAGAGGTTTCTTTTGGTTTTGTTTGGTTTTTTGGGTGTTTTTTTTTTTTTTTCTGGGGATTTCTTGGACAAAAGGCCTTGAGCATGTTCTGGATCATGGAATCTTTAAAAGGAATTGTTCTTCAAATGGAAATCCAAACATTTTCTGTTCCATCACTAGTCCTGCACAGGGAATGAACTCCTGGAGCACAGAGGGACCTGCAGGTGGGCAGCAGCTCCAGGAGAGCTGGAGCAAAATCACAACTCCAGATGGATTTTTCAAGACCTGAAGATGCTGCAGAAATGGCTGAAATCTGCATTTTCTGCCCTCACACACTTTTTGAATGTAAAAAGAATTTTTGAATGAAAAAAAAAAGAATTTCCAGGAAAACCTGGTGCAGAAATTGTCTCTGTAAAAGAAAAAGGGGAGACAGAGCCTGGCTGAACATTTACCCCTTCAATAAACTGGAATTTGGGAAGAGCCACCATGATCAGGGAAGCAGAAGACAGGTGAGCACAACTGGAAAGAGGGAGAAAAAACTTTTCTTGATTATGTTTTTGTTTTCTCATGTATTTCCCAGATTCTGAGCATTTCTGCTGGATGTCAGCACTATGAACAGCAAAATGGCTTTGGCATGTGTGATTTCTAAGGGTGAAGGGATCAAACCCCCTCACTTCTCTAATGTAATCAGGGTTAGGGATTCCTCAGTGAAAATGTGGGTTTAAACCTGATTAAATTGGATCAGTTGATTCATGATATTCTATTTGCACAACACAATTTATTAGCAGCAAATTGCTGCCCAGAGAAGAGGACAAACAGCTGGAAAAGCAGAGAGAACCTTCTGGGGGAGGCGTCATTTTAATTGCACAGAATTCCATTATCACATCCCCAGCACGGGGAGGATTGCTCAGCACGACCTCAGAACCTTCTGGAAGGAGCTGAAGTGGCAACTCAGCCAATTTCCCAGAATTAGAGAATCCCTGGAGGGGCTGGCAAAGCCCTGCCAGCCCATGGAGTGCCAGCTGTGCCCCATGGGCACCTTGTCCCCAGCCCAGAGCACTCAGTGCCACCTCCAGGGCACACCTGCAGGGATGGGCACTGCAAAGCTCCCTGGGCAGCCCCTGCCAAGGCCTGAGCTCCCTTTCCATGGGCAAATTGCTGCTGCTGTCCCAGCTGAGCCTGCCCTGGCCCAGCCTGAGGCCGTTCCCTCTGCTCCTGTCCCTGTGCCCTGGGAGCAGAGCCCGACCCCCCCGGCTGTGCCCTCCTGGCAGGGACTTGTGCAGAGCCACAAGGGCCCCTGAGCCTCCTTTGCTCCAGCCCCAGCCCCTTCCCAGCTCCTCAGGGATTCTCCAGCCCCTTCCCAGCTCCTCAGGGATTCTCCAGCCCCTTCCCAGCTCCCTCAGGGATTCTCCAGCCCCTTCCCAGCTCTTGGTACCCCTGCTGCTTCTCATTTCCTTGCCTGGGCTCTGTTGCCTCCCCAGTGTCTGCAGAGGGATCCAAGCAGAGCCGCCCCTCAGGTTCCTGACAAACCCTCTCGTTCCCTGGCACAGCAGCAGTGCCAGTCCCTGGTTGTCTCCCAGGATATGGGACTGCAGGCTGCTCTTGCCAGAAATGCACAGGATGCAGCCTGCCTTGATTTATTCCTTTCTTTCTCTATCTTTATTTATTTATTTTTGCACAAGGCACCAACACAGCCCAACGTCCCCTTTCTCACCTGCAGCAGGAAACCGCTGAAGCAGAAATTCAGCCATTCTGGCACCGTCTGTGTCTGTGTGCAGGGACTGAAGGCACAAAGAGACCTCAAGAAATTATCTGGGACTCAGAAACCTTTCAATGTTTACATCTTAGAGCTGATTTTTCTCTTTTTTTCGTGCTTTGAGGTTGCTGGAAAGGACTTACTGGGAGCTGAGAGATGCTTCACCCATGGACAGCACCCTCGAGATGTTTCCAGCTCCAGATGTCACCTGAGCCCTTCAAATCCATTTCTGCAGCTTTTTAGGTACATTTGCCTCAAAGCTTCTTCCCTCACCACACCAATAATCTGTGGTGCTTTTCCCAGCTGCATTTAATGCCCTCAATGCTCTCCAAGGCTCCCTTAGCTCCCTAACTGGGAAGTTTCCCCTTAAATCCAGCAGGAACTGTAATTCTGGATATTGTTTAAGCTCCCTGCTCCCCTCCAAGCATTGAGAGTTTCCTGCTGCCTTCTACCTGTTACATATCTGAAGACTCTTATCATGTTTCTTCTCTGTCCTATTTTCTCTAGATTAAAACCAACAAACCCAGATCTCTGAGGTTTCCCTTCAGGGTCAGCTTTTTTTACAGACTTTCAGCACCTTTTTTGTGCTCTCAGGACTTTCCCTAATTGGCCTCGTGAGGAAGTTGGAGACCAGGCTGGGGTTTCTGCAGTTCAGTGACCAAAGGGAATCATTCATTTTTCACTTTCAGGCCTCCCCAGGGCTGAGTGGGAGGAATTATTCCACACATCCCAACCAGCCTGTTTAGACATTTCAGGCCAATCCTTGCTTTCCCACACAGTTGTTAATTCTCAAGGGAGCTCAAGCTCTTCCAAAATCCCCACAGGTTTTTGTCCAGGTTTTTTTGCCTTGTTGGCTCCTTCCACTGGGGGGGTTTATTCTTATGTAAAACTGAGTTTACACTTGCCCTGAATCCTGCTGTTTTTACACCATTTCTTCAAGGATCAAGATGTTAATCCTGGTAGAACTTTCCACTCAATCCCTCATCCTCCAAAACACAAGGAAAACTGGGAATGGCACAAACCCCAGGCACGGCATCTGCAAAAATGCTTTCCAGAATTTTTCCACACCAACAACAATCCCTCTTGGAGGGTTTCTGATGTTTCAAACAGCTGAGTCCACCTTACAATGGTTTCATTTTAGTTCCCTCAGCGGAGTCTGTGCTGAAAGCCTCACTCCAGTCAAGATATGCAATATCTATTGTCCATAAGAGCTGCTACTTGTCAGGGGAGGAAATGAGCCTGGCTGGGCAGGATTTGTTCCTGGCAAATCATTCTTGGCCTCCACTTATCATTTCATTATTTCCCATGCACAAAAGAAAAGTTTGTTTCATTATTTGTTTCCAGAAATTTCCAGGAGTTCAAGCTGGGCTGTTTTCTCCTCTGACATTCCCCAAGCTGGGTTTTTTTATTCAGGTGACTGCAGCACCTGTCCCTGCTCTTCCCTTTTCCAGGTGTGGGAAGGGATTCCTTGTGGGTTCCTCTAGGATTCAGCCAGTCCTCCACGTCCTCTCAGCTGCTTTCTGCCAGGTCCGGCTGGCTGGAAAAAGCCCAACTTGCTGAAATGTTCTGCTCTGTTCACTCTGCTCTTCGTGGTTACTCAATGGACCATTGTTCATTCTCCTTGCTGAGGAGTGAGGAGAAAAAGCCATCAATCACTTTGGCATTCCCTGTGTCACCTCTTCCCATCCTGGAGGAAGAGCACATCTGTTTTTCACTGTTTTCTTGCTCTAACTCCTAAAGAACAGCCACACCTACCTGGAATTTTCTTTCCCCTTTGCTAATTACATTGATTTTATTCATTTTCACTCTTACAGGCTTCTGTTTTCATTGCTGTTCCCAGTTTGCTGGAGTGTCTGCTCACACTGGAGGGTTAATGAGCCACTGATTGGGATTTAATTGAGTTGTGGCCTGAAGATGGGACACAGGAACCAAAGGTGTGCCTGTGCTGGCTCTGCAGCTTCTGCCACTCTCCCTGTGCCTGCTGGTGCATTCAGAGCTGTTCCCTCCTCAGGGAACAATGGGATGGTTTGGCTTGCAGGGATCCCCAGGCTCATCCAGCCCCATGTCATGGACAGGGAACCTTCCACGAGGTTCCACACCCAGCCTGGCCTTGGGCACTGCCAGGGACCCAGGGGCAGCCCCAGCTGCTCTGGGCACCCTGTGCCAGGGCCTGCCCACCCTGCCAGGGAACAATTCCTGCCCAAAATCCCATCTAATCTCATTTTGTATCTCTCTAAGCTTACATTGTATTGCACACAAGCTACACTTTGTTACAGGTACTTTTGGACTCCCTCACTTGCCTGCCGCTCTCCCAGTTTAAAGCTTTTCTTGAGCCATTTCTCCCCCGGTTTTCCCCAGGCTCTCCTGGCACTCAGCATTCAGGATAACCCAGCTGAGCCCCGCTGGCGGCTGCACCTCCCAAACCACCCCTGAATCCCCTGGTGCCAGAGCTTTCTCCAGAAGGACTGGGCCCTCCCAGAGCCCCAGAGCCCTCCACAGCCATTCCCAGCACCACCCAGCTGTGTTTTCACAGAATCCCCAAATCCCTGGGCTGGCACAGCCCTGCCAGCCCATGGAGTGCCAGCTGTGCCCCATGGGCACCTTGTCCCCAGCCCAGAGCACTCAGTGCCACCTCCAGGGCACACCTGCAGGGATGGGCACTGCAAAGCTCCCTGGGCAGCCCCTGCCAAGGCCTGAGCTCCCTTTCCATGGGCAAATTGCTGCTGCTGTCCCAGCTGAGCCTGCCCTGGCCCAGCCTGAGGCCGTTCCCTCTGCTCCTGTCCCTGTGCCCTGGGAGCAGAGCCCGACCCCCGGCTGTGCCCTCCTGGCAGGAATTTTGGAGACTCCTGGTCGCACCTGGCAGAGCCATTAACATTCAGAAGAAGAGTGAGAGGGGCAGGGGAGTCACAACAACTTTCCCAGCCATCCTGGCTTTAGGTTTTTTTGGCCAGGACCCTTCTGGGATATCAGGATAAACAGCAGGAAGGTGCCCCTTCCTCCCCTTTCCATGGAAAAGAACCATCAGCCATAAACAGGTTTTGTTTCCTCCTGGGTGTGATGGGTTTGGGATGGGCTGGAATTACCTGCAGTTGAAGGTTCTTTAGGTTCTGGTTACTGAGTTTGAGACAGTGAAGAGTTCAAGTGAATATTTCAAGAATTGCTGCGTTCCTCATTCAGAGCACTTCACATGTGTAGCACCAATTGAATTTATTCCATCTGGGATCATTCAGCACTTCTGCAAATGAGACCACAAAATGTCAATTCAGACACTCAGAAACTGGGAGGGTGAAATTCATGGCCACCTGCAAGAAGTGTGGTTTAACTGACTCGTGCAGCCCCACCCAAGTAAGGAAGGAGGGATTCAATCCCCTCCTAAGGCACATCCCAGCTGGTTTAAACCCAAGAGCTCATCCTTTTCCACACAATCCCCTGCAAATTCATTGCTCATCTTCTGTCTGCTGAAACAAATGTGGAAAAACTTCTGGAGACAGCAGCCTCCTCCACTATGTCATCCTGACACAGCTCCAGAGTGGCTCCACCCTGAAAAATAAATGTGGCATAGAGCCCATGGAAAAGAAAAGTGGGCAATTATCTACTTTGCATATGCAGATGCAAAGGAGAGGAAGGAGAAATAACGCTCCTCATTATGTGGTATTGATTTTGCAACCTAGTCCTCATTTAAAGCAGATTGGCTGTGTGCAATTATGCAGCTTTTTAAAAGTAAACAGCAAAAAGAATCTGAACTCCTTCCATCGTGTGCAAGCATCACATTGTGGCAGATGGACACGGAGCTGCTGGAGCAGTTCCAGAGGAGGCACCAGGGTGAGCAGAGGGATGGAGGAAAGGCTGGGAGAGCTGGGATTGTTCACCTGGAGAGAAACTTTGGGGTGACCAAAGGGAAATGCCTGAAGGGAGGTGACAAGAGAGATCCCAGATCTATGGAATGGTTTGGGTTGGAGGGACCCCAAATCCCACCCAGTGCCACCCCTGCCATGGCAGGGACACCTCCACTGTCCCCAGTGTCCAGCCTGGCCTTGGGCACTGCCAGGGATCCAGGGATGGAATTCCATCCCAGCCCTGCCCACCCTGCCAGGGAACAATTCCTCATTGCCAAGATCCCACCCAGCCCTGCCCTCTGGCACTGGCAGCCATTCCCTGGGTGCTGTCCCTGCATCCCCTGGAAATTGTCTCTCTCCAGCTTTCCTGGGGCTCCTGCAGGCCCTGCAAGGCCACCCTGAGCTCAGGCCAAAGCTTCTCCTGTGCAGGTGAACAATGCCAGCTGTGCCAGCCTTTCCTGCCAGCAGAGCTGCTCCATCCCTCTGCTCATCCTGGAGCCTCCTCTGGGCACACCAATCCATGATTCTTCTGTTCTCTTTTAGCTCATTCATCTTCCCACCTTTCCCTGTCCTCATCTTCCTCAAATCCAGCCTTTCTTCATCCCAGTCTTTCCCCATCTATTCTCCTCCCTTTCCTTGTCCCCTCTCTTTTACATCCTCTCATCAGACCCTAGTCCTAAATCCCAAACCCACCTGAGATGTGTGGTGTTTATGGACAAACCTCCAGGAGAAGTGAGGAAACAGCAGGAGAACAGGTCTGCACCTGCCCTACACCCCTGCCCACAGCCAGGCAAACCAAACCTCTCCCAGCAGGGCAATTCCTCTTTCCACAGGCAATTCCTGTTTCCTACCAGCACCTCCAAACACCTCTCCTGGCCTGGGGCTGGAGGGAAGCAACATCCCCGTCCTAAACCTGTGAACAATTTTGATTTTATTTTGAACCAACATCCCCGTCCTAAACCTGTGATCAATTTTGATTTTATTTTGAACCAACATCCCAGTCCTAAACCTGTGATCAATTTTGATTTTTTTTTTTTTGATATTGAGTGACGTGCCATAGGCGGAAATTTAAGTTTTTAATCAGAGAGTTGGCTTTCTGTGGTGCACAGAGGACGTGGTGCAAAGGGAGGTTTAGTGCAGCCTAGTCAGGAGACTGCTAAAACCAAAAATAGCTGTGGTTAGAGAAGTTCTGAATGGTGATTTTGAGCTTCTAGAAGTGCCAACTTTTGTTTTTCATTTTCACCCTTAACTGCCATGCCAGGCCAGCTTCTTTTTCAGGAGTGTCTGAGCTATTGCAGGACATTTCTTCATGGAATCCCAGGATTACTGAGGTTGGAAAAGCCCTCCCAGATGATCAAATCCAAGCTGTGACCCCCTGCCAAGGCCTGAGCACCCTTTCCATGAGGAAATTTCCCCTGGTGTCCAACCTGAGCCTCCCCTGGCACAGCCTGAGGACATTTCCCCTTGTCCCGTCCCTGTTCCCTTTGCTACAAGCCAAAAACATTCCCAACAGCTTTCCCAGAGAAAACCTTGGCATATGTGTATGGAATGCAGGAGGATATATTTTTATCTGTGCTTTATTACAAAGGGGGATGAATCAAGGGTGGAATTATTCATCCATGCCCTCTGTGCTGCTCTTTGGGATAGACACCAGGATGCAGAGAGGGTGCTTTGTCCAAATTGCAGCATGAAAAAGTCAGACATTTTACATGGCACTTAAATAAAGTAAATAAAATCTCTGTTAGGGGAGTTTTTATTTCCTTACTGAGTATTCAGGGCATGGTCACCACTCGCTGTTCAGATCATCCTCTCTAACCCTGTGCTTTTAAATATTAAATATTACATTTCCTACAGTCTTTGGATGCTTTTGGAGGAAAAACCAAACTTGTGAGATTCAAGGGAGTTTGGACATGGTGGACACATTAGATGGGTGGTGAAAGATCTGGGGATCATCCTGAGCTTCCATAAAGGGATGGGCAGGGCAGGAGAGGGCAGGGCTGGAACGTGTCCAGGGCAGGGAGCAGAGCTGGGAAGGGGCTGGAAAACTCCTGAGGGAGCTGGGGGGGCTCAGCCTAGAGAAAAGGAGGCTCAGGGGGACCTCAGTGCTCTGCACAGCTCCTGACAGGAGGGGCAGGGGAAGGAGGAGAGGAAATGGCCTCAAATGGCACCAGGGCAGGCTCAGGTTGGAGATTGGCACAGAAAATTTCCCTGGCAGAGTGGTCAGGCCTTGGGCTGAGCTGCCCAGGGAGGTTTGGAGTCCCTGGAATTGTCCCAGAGCAGTCTGGATGTGGCCTTGGGGACAGGGATTGGGGTGGTGCTGCTGGGGCTGGGGTGGTACTGGGTGATCCTGGAGGGCTCTTCCCACATTCCTGCTGACTCTGGGATTCTGGGATGCCCCATGAGATGCCCACATATGTGTGACAGACAGGTGTAGTCACTGTCTGTGTTGCTGAGGCACATGAGAGACCCTCAGGCACCCAGATCTCATCCCAGGGATATCAAAATCCACCTGGGAATGGGTTTATGAGGCCTCAGGATCAAATGTTTCTGCTGGGAGCAAATCCCATCACGGGCAAAAATGGACTCAGGCTCAGGCTGATGTCTGGGGAGTGTTGAGACAGCTTTAAATACATCTGGGGGGGATTCCCAAAAAAGGGGGGGAGTTGGCCACAGGTAGATGTGTGTTTAGGGAGATTCCATGTGGAATGGAGTCAGAAGTGAGACTGAACAGAGACTGTAAATTTATATCCCACTGGGAATCTGATACTGGCATTTGAAAGCAGCACTGGGAGAGCAACAGGGACAGGGATTGAAAGTTTCCTTTTCTTCTGCCAGAGGAATGTTTGAAG
Organism: Camarhynchus parvulus; assembly: GCF_901933205.1. Taxonomy (NCBI): domain Eukaryota; kingdom Metazoa; phylum Chordata; class Aves; order Passeriformes; family Thraupidae; genus Camarhynchus; species Camarhynchus parvulus. The sequence continues at coordinate 1,367,689 of NC_044571.1, read as the reverse complement.
GAGGTAGAGCATTGGAAGAACTGGGAATTAGAGCTCTCCCCACTCCTTTCTGCCCCTGGCCAAAATGTGACAGCTCCAAATGTGACAAAGAGAACACCATGGGTCACCTGTGGCTGCACAAGGAGCACCTGGAGGGTGGGAATGGCTGATGTGGGAACAGCAGGGATACCTGGGCATTCCCACCTCACCTGGATTTCCTCCTGAGCTTGCCAGGCACATGTCCAGAATAAGGAAGAAGGTCAGGCCAGACAACACTGTATTAGAAAACAAACAGGGAAGCAAAGTAAAGGGAAGCAAACCCAGGGAGAGTTTGCATTGTGAACACCGACAGGCAGTAAATTCTCCCTGTCAGCTGCCTGGCAATTACTGCCTGAGCACGGAGCGGTGGGAGCTTGGGAATACCTGTAAACACTTCTGCACAGGCAATTTGTCTTGTAGCAGTACCCAAAACAGCTCCCAGGACTCGCACAGCCCTCGTGCCTGGAGGGCACAGGATGCCTTGGGAAGCACGGGGAGCTCACACCTGCCTGAGATGAGGAAGGCCCACAGCAGTACCCGGGGCTGGCTGAGCTGCAAGTCCTGCTGAAAAGCGCTGGGAGGAGTTTTCCACTTCCATTCCTGCCCTCAGGATCCGTGGCAGTGACCGTGGCAGCCTCCCTGTGCAGGCAGAGCAGAAGAAAATGTCCCTGGCTATGGAAAGGGCATGGCTGGGACACCCAGGGGAAGTGTTGAGGCCTCTCTGGCTGGGCTGGGGCTGGCATTCCAGTGATATTTCATTAAAGTCTTTTAATCTCAACCTCTGTCGCTTTTTCTGCTTCCCCTCGGGCACGGTGGGGCTGCTCTCTCATCCCTTTCCTGAGGATGGGATCGAGCAATGAGGGCTTCAACAGCTTGGGCAGAAACTTGATTTTTTCTGGCTGTTAGTGGCTCTACCAAAGCCAGCTTGTTGGGCATGGCTGTGAGAGAAAGGAGGGACAAATCTCTGCTGTGGGCAAGACAAAGAGCTCTAACAAACCCCCAGGCCCCTCCAACACCTTCTCTAGTGGGAGCAAGTGGTTCAGCTTCCAGCCCAGCCCAGCTGGACACTGGTGTCAGATGCAGCTGCAGGGATCTGTGTCACTGACCTTGGTGGCTGCACGTGAGCAGCAGCCAGGGGCGCGTGCCAGGCTGGGAAATGCGTGTCCAGAGCCTCCCTCGTGGGGAGGACGTGGCCACCAAGGCCACCACACACGCAGCTTTACCTCCATCCTGCTGCTGCTCGGGCCTCCGCACCCCGCACATCCACGAGAGCTGCTCACACCACGGCTGGGACTGCTGGGACTGAGGACGGGGAAGGACCTGGGGGTGCCTTTGGAATTGGGAATGTCCTGACTGTGCATTGGGGAGTTCTGAGGATAGGGAAGGACATGAGGGTGCCCTGAGGATGAGAAAGGACCTCGGGGTGCTTTCAGAATGGGGAATGTCCTGACTGTGCATTGGGGAGTTCTGACGATGGTGAAGTTCTGAGGATGCCCTGGGGATGCGGAAGGACCTGGGGGTGCTCTGAGAATGGATGGAGAAGGTCCTGAGTGTGTCCTCAGAATGGGGAAGGGACCTGGGGGTGCTCTGAGGATGAGAAAGGACCTTGGGGTGCCTTTGGAATGGGGAATGTCCTGACTGAACACTGGGGAGTTCTGAGGATGGAGAAGTTCTGGGGGTGCCCTGAGGATGGGGAAGGTGCTGGGCCTGCACTGGGGTGCTCTGAGGATGGAGAAGTTCTGGGGGTGCCCTGAAGGACTCTGCAGATGGACAAGGTCCCTGTTGTGCGCTGAGGAGCTCTGACAGTGGCCATGTCCTGGGGGTGCAGAGGTGCCCTGAGCATGAGGAAGGTTCTGGAACATGCCAGCTTGGCTGTGAGTTGAAGCAACCTGGCCCGGTGGAAGGTGTCCATGGCCATGGCAGCGGGTGGAGCGGGACGATTCTGCATGTCCCATCCCACTCGGGCCTTTTGGAGCGCCGGTGACATGGGCAGGGTGTCCCACACAAGTGTGGTGTCCCGGTGTCACACTCGGGGTGTCCCACACGAGCAGGGCGTCCTGGTGTCACACCAGGGTGTACCACACAAGCAGGGTGTCCCACACGAGTGGGGTGTCCCGGTGTCACCCCTCGGGTGTCCCACAGAAGCGGGATGTCCCGGCGTCACACCCGGGTGTCCCACACGAGCACGGTGTCCCAGTGTCACACCCGGGCTGTCCCACAGGAGCACGGTGTCCCAGTGTCACACCCGGGTGTCCCACACGAGCACGGTGTCCCGGTGTCCCACAGGAGCACGGTGTCCCGGTGTCACACCCGGGTGTCCCACAGGAGCACGGTGTCCCGGTGTCCCACAGGAGCACGGTGTCCCGGTGTCACACCCGGGTGTCCCACACGAGCACGGTGTCCCGGTGTCACACAAGAGCACGGTGTCCCGGTGTCACACCCGGGTGTCCCACACGAGCACGGTGTCCCGGTGTCACCCCTCGGCTGCCCCACACGCGCGGCCCGGCCCGCGCCGCCCCCGCCACGCGCGGCCCACACGCGGCGCGGCCGCGAGCCCCGGCCCCCGCGGCGCTCCGTGCGCGGCCCCGGCCGGGAGTGAGCGCGGCCCGGCGGGGGAGCGGAGGGGCGGCGCAGTGGAAATTTCCACCCCTGCAGCAGCGGCGGCCGCGGCGGCTCGGGCGGCTCGGCGGGGCCGGGGGCGGCGCCGGCCGCGGGGGCAGCGTGGGGAGGGCCCGGCCGTGCCCGCGCGGGGGTCCCGGCCCTCAGGCCGCGGTGCGGGGCAGCCCCGGCCCGGCGGGGGCGGCGCTTGGCGCGGGCAGGGCCGGCCCGGTCGAGCGTGCGCAGCTCCTGCGCCCTTTAAGCCGCGCCGCCCCTGCCCGTACGGGCGTCTGAGCCGCGGGAGCCGCGCGGGAAGGAGCCGCCACAGCGCCGGGACGCGCCTTCCTCCACCTCCTCCTCCTCCTCCTGTCCCCCCTGCTCCTCCTCTCCGGCCTCGCCGCAGCCCCCTCCTCCCCACCCCGTGCCCCGCTCCTCCCGCCACTGCCAGCTCTAAGATGCCCCGCTATGAACTGGCTTTGATCCTGAAAGCCATGCAGAGGGTGAGTGAGGGAGAGGAGACGGGAGGAAGGGAGGGAGGGAGGGAGGCAGGTGGGACTGGCAGACCCCCTCCATCCTTGCCCTGTGGTGCCGCCGCGGTGTCCCCTCGGTGCCCGCTGTCCCCGCCGCACCGCGTGGCCCGGCCGGCCCTGTCGCCCGCAGTGTCGCAGCGTGTCCCGGGCTCCGCTGCGCTTCCCCCGCGCTCCGGCCCCTCGTCCCCATCGCCCCTTCCCTGCCCGCTGCCCCCGAGCCGCAGTGCCCTCTCCCCCTCCCCTCCGGCACGCAGGTAAGCAGATCCCACGCTCTCCGAGCGGCAGCGATGCGGCTTTCCCTGCCCATCCCCTCCCTCCGTGCCTGGAGCAGGTGAAGCCGGCCCTTCCCCTGCCCCTGCCGGCGCATCCCCCTCTCCCTCTGCAGCACCAGCGCTTTCCAGCCCCCTCCCGCACCTGCGCTGCCACCGCCGGGCACCTCCTCGCCTCCCCTGGGCTCCGGGAAGCCTCGGGGCGAGGGAAAACGGGCGACAGCGGAGGATTCGCTCCGGCCAGCTCCCACCCGCGGGGTGCCACCTTCCCCCCCGTGTGCCAGGGAAGTGCCAGGGCTGGGGTTTTGCCCGCAGCGGTTGAGCGGGGCCGATAGGCCGGGCCGTATCGCCCCCGGGAAGGGGCGCTGGGGGTGGCAGCAGCCGTTGCCGCTGTTTTTTGGCAGCGCGGTGATAACAGAGCTCGGTTAAATGATGCTCTTCCCATTCGGCAGGAGCTGAGTCAATACGTGGGGGAAGGGAGGGGGGTGGGAATGGGGGATGTGTGTGCGTAAAAATAATAATAATAAAATAAGGCTATCTCCGTGTGGATGGGAGGTTTATGTGGTAAATAACAGCTGATACCGGCCCTTCTCTAGTACCTTCTATAGCCTTTGTTTATCTGCTACTTTCCGGCTTAATATGCGGTGCTGGTGGTGGAATGTAGCGGCACTTGCGCTGGGCTGGAGCCCTCGGATCCAGCCCGGCGTGGATACTCTGGGATTTACCCTTCCTTCCCACCAGCACCTTTTCCCACCGAGCAGCAGCAGCTCAGCAGCGTGGCCGTGGTTTTTGGGAATTACGGGAGCACGTCTGGTGTGCCGCATGCACTAGTACATTTCCATTCATTTTACATGGACCATCCACATGTCGGGGCTGGCTTTTTTTTTTTTTTTTCTCTCTCTAATATATTTTTCCCCGTGGTTTAGCTGCAGAAGCTGTAGTAGAGACATCTCACCTGGGTCCTCTAGTGGAGAAATGCAGCAGCAGGGAGAAAGCCGGGTGACATTGCTGCACCAGCTCACCCGGGCAAAAATTCGCTGCTTTTCCACTTGCTTGTCAACACAGAATTTTTGTCCGATTTTTTTTTGGTTCCTTTCCACACCTCTCCCGTTGGGTGGATGAGGCAGAGGTGCTTTTTGTAGCCGTGCTGTGGATGTGGGAGATGCTTTAAGCCGGGCGGGCACTCGGCATGCAGGGCAGGACAGCAAGCGTAGCAAATCTGCCATAATACTGAGGCAGGAATAAACTGACTTCTCTGAAAGGATGCCAGGGAGGGCTCTCTGCTGGAAAGGCTCTCTGGTTTCTAGGATCTGACCACGGAGATGCAGGGATAAGCTTTTAGCTGTAAGATGCTTCTAATGAACATCAGTGCGCTCAGGATTTAACATCTGCAACCTTTGCCTCTTTGAAGTTGGACTCTCCAGCATGTTCTTTCCACATGGATGTACCTTGAAGGGGTTTTTTAGCTCTGTGATTATGTCCAAACATTTCAGTTTGTGCTGGTGTTTTTAACCCACCCTTGTTGTAAGTCTAAAATTTAAAGTCTGTCTGTAGGTGCTGCTGTTTTCATCCTGTTTTCAGCACACCACATCTGGGTGCTTTTTTGTTTCCCAATATTTTGCTGCTCCTGCCTCTCTTGTGCCATGAGAACACTTGGAAATATTTTCTCGAGTGGTTTTGTGCTCCGTGGTGCTGCTGGATCTTGGCTGGGGGGATTGCTCTAATGACCCCTGTAAGCTGTGCATAATCCTGGCTGTAATACCGAATTAAATGATGCAAAAGATGGGCATAATAAGCCAGTCTGAAACAGTGGAATGATTCCAGAGCTCCTTCCTGGAGAAGAATAAATAACATCGCTTTTCCACACTGGTGACAGCACCTGGGCAGTTGTTCCCTGTCCTGTCCTGTCAGTCCCTCTGTGGTGTCTGTGTGTCCTGGTGCTGTCTGGGCAAGTGCTGACTCTTCTTTTGGTGTCTGTGATATCCTTCCTCCCCCATGGCAGCTCCCCTGTCCCCTTGTCACTCGGCTTTCCTGTGCTTATGGGTTTGTCCTGAACTTCTCGGAGCTCTCTGGCAGCTTGGTGCAGACCTCAGCCTGCTGGAGACTTTGCTGCCTCTCTTCAGAGGCAAACTTGGTGCTTCTGTGGGGTTTTCCCCACCCACAACTTTCCTTTAATAGTTCCCTTGGCATTCTCAGGGATCCAGGCAGAATTAAGTCCCTCCAGTTCATTTTTGTTACTTCAAGCCCTGTTGCTGCCCAGCCCTGCTCGTGTCCGGAGTCAGGAATCCTTTCCTGATCTTTCCCTGCATGTGGCTTCTGTTGGGAGGCTCCCAGCACACCCCATCCCTCCTGCCTGATGCTCTCCTCAGGCTTGGCAGGCTCCAGAGCCTCCTCAGCTCTCCTTTTGTGCCTTAAAAATGCAACACCCAAGAGTTTTGGGAATGGGAAAACTTTCACTTTGCACTGGTGCCACTTGTCAGCCTTTGTCTCTGGCTGTCTGCGTGTACTTCCCACAAAAAGTCAGGATTTTATTCTGGAGTCAAAGCTGAGCAGCTCTTCTCTGTCCTGATTTGTGAGAGGTAGTGGACTTGGACTAAAACCACTGTGTTTTTATACACTAAAACACAGAATATTTTATATACTCTGTATATAGAGAGAGTTTTTCATCAGCAGAGCCTCCAGTTAGTGACTCTTAGGAAAACAATAATAAAAGTACCCCCAAAATTAATAGCCCCCCAGTACTCTGTGGTGTATCTGGAGGGTGAGAGGTGTGTGTAGCTGAGTGTGAGTTTATGGAGGAGGTGCTTTGGGCAGAGCAAGGTGTGAGAATGGAGGTGAAATGATTCATTTTGCCCATTGTGTTGCTTTTTACACTGCAGCATGGAAAGAACAAATCCTGGGGGGGGCTTGGGGGCAGATTTGTTACCAGCAATGTCCAGGTGTTTGCAAACCAAACCTTACCTGCCCACAGCAGCCCCAGGCAGGCCCTGCAGCTCTGCTGGAGGGAAAGGTGCAAAATGAAGACGCAGCTGCCCATGGCCTGAATTCCCTGCTCATAACAAAAGCTGAGCTTCTAAGAATTCCTGATTTTTGTCCCATCTTTGGCTCTGCGTGGGGGGACTGTGATGGAGCAGCACCTTCAGCAGGGAAGGGCAGTGAATCTTCAGGAGTGAATCTGCAGGAATTCTCACTGCCTGGGAGAGCAGGGAGCTCTGAAACTCCCTGGGAAGAGCTGGCAGTGGTTTCCTGCTCTGAGGCTGTTTGTCAGAGTGACTGGGGGGTGTCAGTGCCAGACCTGCAAGGGACACAGATGGGAATCCCACAACCCTTGAGCTTAAAGAAGAGCTCCAGGATGGAGCCCAGCTTCTGCCTGATCCCCACCTTGTCACTCAGAGCAGGGCACAGGGACACCCACCCCCACCAGCAACCGATGGGCACTTGGTGAATAACTCAGAGTATTTCACTACAAAGGAGGAAATTCGTCAATATTTTATTAGCAGTGTGCTCATCCTCACCTGTGACCAAGTTCAAACACACAGTGCCATAATCTGAAACCTAACCACCTTTTTTTCAGCAAAAATACCTGGACTAGGAGGCCCATCCACCCACTTCTGGAATCCCAAAGTGGTTTGGGTTGGAAGGGGTCTTAAAAATCACCTTGTTCCACATGGCAGGGACACCTCCCCTATCCCAGGTTGCTGCAAGCCCTGTCCAAGCTGGCCTTGGACACTTCCTAATAATAATAATAATAATAATAATAATAATAATAATAATAATAATAATAATAAATAGTCCTGCAGTGAATGCATGCTCTCATTTCCCCAGCCATGTTCTCACAACACAACTTGTCTTCAGCAGCTGTTTGTTGCTTTTGGAGTGGGTTGCTGTGTTTCCAAAATTCCCTACCTGCCGTGTGGGGATTGTTGGCTATTTTGGGAAAGCCAAAGTAAATGGGCAGTAGTGTTGCTTGACATCTTGACTATTCCACTTAATTGCTGTGTAGGCAGCTGCAGCAACTGGGCTTTTGATGTCTCAGTTGCCAGGAAGGAGGGGGAGAGAACGAAGCAGGAAGATACTGAGTTTATTTTATTTTATTTTATTTCCTTTCCGGTGAACCACCTGCTCTTCCAATGGAATTGTGCATCTTCCCCACCCCTCTTGCCAGCTGAGCAGGTTAAAATGACACAAAAGTTTTTTCCTCTGTTCCCAGTGGCATTTTCAGTAGGCTGGAACAGGCTCTTGAGCCTGGCAGGGAGGGGTCCTGGAGCTGGGGGTGGTGCTGGCATGGAGACCAAAGCCTTGGAACTAAAGGCAGGATCAGAAAACAGCAAGATCCAGGCCTGACTCTGCTGGGGGGATCACCTTTTTGTTTTCTGCCTTGAGCATTCCATAAGAAGAACTGGATTTTGGGGAGTGTGGTGCACACAGCATTTGGGAACGATACCCTCTTGCCTGATATTTGACATTTCCAGTCTTGGAAGAGCTGGAATTTTTGCCAAGTGTGGCATAGTGCCTGGCTCTAGGGGACACAGAGGATTATTCTCTACTGCAGAACAGTTTCATTTCAGTTTCTTGCAGGCCCCTGGTGGGATTTCAGTGGGGTTTGAGCAGTCCCTCTTCAGGGGACAGCAGTGGGGGTTAAACCTTGGAGTTCAGACTTCTCTGGGCTGCCCCTGGTTCCTCCTCAGCAATGAGCTCTCTGCTCCTGCTTGGGTTTTGTTCCTGCTGTCTTTGGCTGTGGACAGGGAGGTGTTGGTAACTTCAGCATGGAGCAGATTCTGTCCCTGAACTCTTGGGAGAGCCCTTTGTGCATTAATGTCTGATTGTTGGGAAGCCTTGAAATGTGGCTGATTCCTGTAAAAGTTCTCCATTGTAACCATGAGGAGAAGCTGCTCCTTCAGCTCATGTGTGTCTGTATTTTCTGTCTCCTAATCTTCATCAGTTCCATACTTTGGAATGATGGAAGCTCTGCTTTTCTCTGGGTGTTCTTTCAGGAGCTGATTTCTCCAGTTCCCTTGTCCCAGAACCATCGTTGCCACACAAAAATTGCTTTGGCAGTTGTTAAGTTGTTGTCAAGTAATTTATCTTCCCTTTTTTTTTTTTCTTTGCCCAGAGAAGCTGGGGCTGCCTCTGGATCCCTGGAAGTGTCCAAGGCCAGGCTGGAGCAGCCTGGGACAGTGGAAGGTGTCCCTGCCCATGGCAGAGGTGACACTGGGTGGGATTTAAATTCTTTCCAACCCAAACCATTGCAGGATTTTATGATTTGTCAGGCTCCATCCATGGCAGGCTGATAATTCCTGGAGCCACAGGCACCCTCACCTCCCTGGCTGCAGATCTGGGATGAGGGAAGAGCTGTTTATGTGGAAGCAGTTGCTTGGTAGAGCTTTGTGTCCCACCCTCTGTGTCCCTTACCTGAGGGCACCAGGTGATTCCCTGGAAAAATCCCTGCTCTATGGAGCAGCTGGGATATCCCCAGTGTGCATTGAGGAGCTGATAAAGAGCTGAAAGCAGGGAAAAATAAAAACACAGAAAGAGATGCAAACCATAACTAATTATGGAGAAGTAGAACGGGAAAAATTGGAATTAAATATGTGGAAAGTAAGGCAAGATGTGAAGACCTGTCCTGGGGAGCACTGGTGTAAACATTGGTGCTAAAAATGAGATTCTAGAGAAAATTCATCACCCCTGGTGAGGAGAAGGGCAGGAAGGAAGTGGATGGTGTAAAGAGAGGTTTATGAACCCAAGAAACAGCATGGAGGAACTGCAGAAGAACTGTTGTTCTGCTATTTTTTAATCCTGCTTTGTCCACTTGCAAGCCAGTCCTTGTGTTCAGTGCTGCAAATATCTAAGGAATAATAAAAAGCCAGGTCCATGCAGAGGAGGGAATGTGTTCAGTGGAGTTGGTGTTTTAGAAAAAGAAATCAATGTTCAGTAGCTTTTAATAGAGATATTCTGTATCAAGCTTTGTAATTAACATTAATTGTTTTAGAACCAATAGCATTTTATTGAACTCTGGTTTTGGTGTCTTGAAATCTCCAAGAAGGATCACAAGTCTTGAAGCAGCACCCAGCTGACTGGGAAGCTTGGAGAGCCTCAAATTCTTGGATTATGTATGATCCTGAACTTCTGTCTCACCCATCAATAATCCTGGGGGTGCTTTATATTCTTCCAAAGATTGTGGGCAGCCAGAAATGTGATGGGAATTTGGGGAAGTCCTAAAGAAACTTAATGAGTCTGGTTGTTTTTTTTTTTTTTGTTCTTCCTAGAAATTTGAAGAAGAATTTCCTCCTGGTGTCTTGCCCGGTTTCATGGGGACTGACACTTCTCCTTTCTCATTTCCCAAGTAATTTTTGCACTCTCACAGCCAAAAGCCTCCTCAAATGAGATGAACCAGCACATTTTTTAGGCTGGGATTATCCAGTTCCTGCTGAGTGCTGATCACCACCAGCTGCATCACAGCACTGAACCTCCAGCTGAAGGAAAGGGCATCCTCAGCAGTGGCAGAGATTTTGCAGCATTTCTGATATTTGCTGCTAAAAAGCTGATGACCTTGTCCAGAGAACTGAGGTGCTCCCAAATCCACTCCAAAATTAAATTCTTGGCTGCTGAGGCTTGTTTGACCCCTTCTCTTGCTGCTGCTCTGGTGACCAAGTCTTCATCTCCTCCATCTCCTCCACCCCTGCCGTGGCACTGCAGTGTTGGTGCTGCTGCATTTTGGGTTCCACAAGAAGGGATTTGGGCCCTGGGACTGACTCAGTGTCTGGTTGCACCTTCCAGTGCAGGGGGACCTGGCAGGGAGATCTTGCCTGGTGCTGTGAGATGCCAGAACCTTCCAGTTTTTGCCAGCCCCTTGGCAGTGTCTGGCTTTTTGCCCTCTGGTGCCCTTGGGTTTGCTGTTGAGCACGTGGCTTCTGGGTTGTCTCTGCCTCTTTTTCTTTCAGTTCCTGTGGAAAAGAACTGTGTCCTGTGGAGAGGGCAATGTCACCTCACTGTGGTTTCCTTGCTGGGTTGGGCTTTGTGGTGACAAAGTGAGCTCAGGAGGGCCCTGCTGGGGCTGCAGCCGAGGCAGGGAATGTTCTGAAAGGTTCTGCAAGGCCCAATTCCTTGGCAGCTTCTGCTCCCTCCACAGAATTCCAGCACTTGGAAAAGCCTTGCCAGCCCATGGAGTGCCAGCTGTGCCCCATGGGCACCTTGTCCCCAACCCAGAGCACTCAGTGCCACCTCCAGGCCTTCCTTGGGGACTCCAGACCTCCCTGGGCAGCCCCTTCCAGGTCCTTTCCATGAAGAAATTCCTCCAGATAACATTTGTCACCCATGGAGACATAAACCAATTCTTTGGGCTGACAAGGGGAAATGGAACGTATTAACTCCTTATTTTCTTTAATTTGATAATTGATGGATTAATCTCCTGGGTATGATAGGTATCCTGTCTAGGTAGGCCTGGAGAAGACAGAATTTCTTTCTGGTATCTCTGTATTTAACAGATAAAAAGAGAATTTCTGTCTCCTTCCCTCTGTCCCCAGCTTACCCCCCTTGCCCTGGAGGTGTTTGGAGTTTTGGGAAGAACAGTGGAAGCAAATCAGTTCCTTATTCCTTCTGGAGTGCTGGGGACTGGCTCTTGGCAAAGGGAACCAGCCAAGTGTGAATGTCACAGGCAGTGGCATGAAGTGCTCGGGGAGGGTGATGCAGATCCTGAAAAAGCCCATCTTTTCTTGCTTTGCAAGGCTGGAGCTTCTCTTGTGCCCACTGACTGCTGGAGTGTCCTTCCTGTGCCTTCTGCCCTTCATTTGTGACTTGGTGGGACGCTGGAGTATAGATGTATTTGCTTGGGATGAGGGGGGGAAATGGTTAAAAACCCCCAAAAATGACAACTAAATGAGGTCCTGCTCTAACAGTGTCAGTGCCAGTGCCCTTGAGCTCCAGTTGGCCTCACATCACTCCAGTTCCTGCTCTGTAATTGTCCACTGCCCATCCCATTTCTGACTGGCACGGAGTTCTGTGTCTCTTGCTTTGGGGTTACTTATTTCTCTCATGTCTCCCTCAGCAGTTGTGTAGAAAAGAATCCAGAAGAATTTGTGCTCGAACAAGCTGCTTTTTTGTGCTGCTGCAGTAAAATGAAGACCAGAGCTGGAGTGATTCCTGACCAAAACAAAAGTTCCTTACGTGTTCATAACAACTCCTTTGAGTGAGTGACCTGTTCCTTGCACCTCAAATTGGATGTTTTGTTTGGTAGTGCTGGTTTATAGAGCTGGCTCCTGGGTTCTCCAGACCAGCAGGAGCTCGATGTGGTGATGATGCAGAGTGTGACCAGCAGGTTCAGCCAGATAACCTGGAAATGTGGCCCTTTCCTGTGCAGCCTCTGGAGCTCAGGGCTGGCCTGGCATCCCCAGCAGCTCCAGTTATTTATTGGCTGCTCCAGGTCAACTTCTGCCTTCCCTGGGTGTCCCAGGGGGGTTCCTGGCACATTCCTCTGCCCCAGCTCCTGGTTTTCAGGGAAAAGCCTGGAACTGCTGCCCTGGATGCTGAGGGCTCTGTTGAGCAGCTGCCAAGGATAGCCCCTGCTTCCTCAAGGGCATGTGCTACATAATTTATGTATCACTTACTCCATGAAGAGCTTCAGTGCTCCTTTTCTGTGTTCTGGAGTGCTGCAGTAAATGGAACAAAGTTTTTCCTTTTTTTTTTTTTCCTCTAAGAGGTTTTTTTCCTTGTGTTTTTACTGTGGAGCAGTGGACAGGTAGGAATTCCCTGGTGTATCCATGGCCAGGAGTGTGAGGGGTCTGGAAAACACACTCAGGGGGTGGCACATGGCACAGACCCCACTCAAGGCACAGGACTTCTGGTATTGATTAATCTTTCTGTGGCAGAGTTAATATTTTCCATGATCCTGGCAATCTGGACAGATTTCTTCCACACAGCAGAGCTGTTCAGTAGGTGAAGTGCTGCAGATCTGATTTCCAATACTCCTGCTTGAAGGTGGAGAGGGAAAATGTTGTTCCCGAGAAATAATCTGAAAACTGCTTGGACATCTGGGAGCAGAGCACTTAATTTGCTAACAGTGGACACTGCTGTGGCATAGGTGGGCATCTACATCCCCAAATTAACCCTGAAAACATCAGGATTGGTGAGGAGGAAAGGAGAGTCAGCTCAGACACTTCATCTGCCAAAAAGCCAATGGAGCTGAGAACAAATGGTGGCTTCAGAGCTGGAGCAGTTGGACTCTGGCATGGTTCAAACACCCATTTTATTAGAAAAGCACTGTGGAGAAAGTTTTCCTTTAGAACAATCCTACAAATTTCTCCTCAAAATCCCACCCTGGGTCTGCTTCACATTATGAAATCTCTCTTCAGGGACTTGCTTGGGATTTTTTTTTTCCCTTAAGGAACAGGCTGGGTGTTGGAGAGACATATGCATTGTTTCACCAGAGCTGCAGCCTCTATTTCCAGACAAGAGGGAAGCACATTGTTTTGTGTCTTTGATATGATCCAGCCAGAAAACAGCCTCAGGGAAGAAAATTCCCAGTCCTTGACAGCAGCACTGTCTTTCTGCCTTTTTTTTTTCTTTCCCTCTGTCAGTGCCACAATGTTCACTGTTCTAATAACTCAGGACTAAACTCACATGGGGCATCTCAAAAGTCCTTTGTAAGACTTGAGGTCAGAACTTGCTGAAAGTTCAGAGGGACGAGTCTCATTTTCCTAATGAAGAAAAGTTCCAGGGTTATTTTGGAATTAGGTCTAGGAAACTGGTACAAGAAGCTACTTCAGTGCTGTAATTTAGTGACAGTGCAGCAAATTTGTGGTGGCTGCCGAAAACTTTCCACCTTCCAGCTCAGGCAGCCTGAGCCTTGCAAAAAAACCCCTCAGGTGTTGGTGACAGAGGGCAGGGTTCAGCTCTCTGAAATGTGGCTATTTCAGGTGCATGGTCTGGCTGTATCTTCCTATGGAAGACACTGCAGGAACTTCATTTGTTGTTTATTTTGGTTGGAATGAGCCCCCGGAGCTGAAGTGACTGAACTGAGGAATGTCACAATTTATTTGAGGGCAGCTGCATCTAATAGTGACACATTCTGTCAGAGAGTCTGATCCTGGAATTCCAGGAGGTTTGGATTCCCAGGGACCTCAGAGCCCATCCAGTCCCACCCCCAGGGCAGGGACACCTTTTATCCCATCCAGCCTGGCCTTGGACATTCCCAGGGATCCAGGGCAGCCACAGCTTCCCTGTTAATGTCCTTTTTGTAGAAACACTCTGGATACTTCTGATATCAAATTGAATTGATTTTAACAGAGATTTTTGTGATTTTTCCATATTGCTCTATAGGATATTTGTGACAGGTCACTGATGAACCTACAGGGAAGATGGTGTGGGGTGAACTCAAGTTAAAATCAAATATTTTTTAGTAATGAGAAGGACAAGAGAACATTAAAAATATTAATTATTAGCATTTCCTTATCCGGCTGTTCTCCTGGTTTTCTGTATAGCAGATTTTCTTTTTGTCATATCTCAGTAAAATCTCTTCTTCCCTTTCTCTTCAAATATTTATAGTTTTGGTATAAACATAACGTAGTTGAAAAATTAGCTGAATATAGCAAAAGACACAACACTATTAAAGTGTTGCTCCAAAGTGCTTAAAACTAAGAATAGTCCATTAAACTTGGCTCTGATTGCGTCATCTGATGTGAAGTGTTTATAATTTTGGGTTGGATTAAGCTATTAGACCGTTTAACTACTCCTGTATTTGCGGGTGGGGAGAAATGTGAATTCTTCTGTGGAAGAATTGAAAATACATCTGTGGTTTGAGGCTTCTGAGGAATGATAAATTTAGCCCAGTGCTGTAATCAGTCCGTTTTGTGCCATTCTCCTTAGTCTCTCATTATTGGCTGTAATTCCAGCAGAAGGAATATCTCTATTCTCAAGTGGGTTTGTGGTACTGGGGGGGAACCCTTATTATTTTTATTTTTATTTTTTAATTTTTTCTCCTGAAAAACAGCTGGACCATACAAATGACACAGTGGTGGATTTCTCCTTAAGGTTGAAGTTGTGGCTTGCTGGGAGCTATTTTTAAAATCTATGAGGAGTTGCACGTTTTTACCTCAGTACCATTGCTGCCTTTAACACAACGTGTGCATTTTCAACCTTAACTCTCTTGGAATTTCAAATGGTTTTATTGACCCTTTAAACAAACCCAATATATGGCAGGGATGCTAAACAAGAAACCAACCAAATATTAGAATATGCTATCAGGCTGTTTGTATTAATGATTAATTAATGGGGAAATCAGAGCTTCAGCGTCTTGCCAGAGAATGAACTGGAAGGGGATGCCTGGAGCTGATGCTTGTAGGACTTGTGAGATTTTATGGCCAGAAAAAAGAGCCAGTGTTGGTTTTCTTGTGCTTTTACCAGTGGGTGGGGAAGAGGAGTGGAGTCAGACCCTGTTCTTCACCTTCTGTAATAATCTCATTATTGCTACTAAAGGTTTGTGTTCTGACCTTTAGACTAAACCTGTTCTTTGCTTTGGTCTTCCCTTCCCATGGCCATTGGGTGTAGGAGATGGAAGAATCCTGTGTCCAGCTCTCTTCAAACCCGTTGGAAGCCTTTGGGTTGGTAGAGGGTGCCCAGAGCAGCTGGGGCTGCCCCTGGATCCCTGGCAGTGCCCAAGGCCAGGTTAGAGCAGCCTGGGACACTGGGAGGTGTCCCTGTCCATGGTAGGGGTGGCACTGGGTGGGCTCTGAGGTCTCTCCATCCCAAACCATTCCATGATTCTGTGGTACCTCCCAAGGCATAAACAGGAGATGGGAGCACATCCCAAATCCATGAAGGAGCCACCGTGCAGCTCCTCAGGGCCCCTTCCTCTGCCACCAAGTCTTCATTGTCCCTTCCCTCCACTGCAAACGGGTTTTGTGTCCTGACGAGGTTGGGAGCTGTCAGGTGGGATTGGGAATTTGGAAAGAGTGGGACAGGGAAAGCTTTGCCTCCATACCTTCCATCCTCTCCGTGCTGGGATGGGAATGGATGCTGGAAGGACATTTCCTGGCATCCTTGCCGCTGTGACTGCTGCCAGAACCCACCCAGTGTTCCCTCCTGTGCCTCTGGTGCTCCCACAGGACCCCAGGTGTGCGTGTCCAAAGGGACTGGCCCTAAAGTGAGATGTCAGGTGGAGTTTTGTTTCTGCCACTTGCTGGAATGGGATGTTTTCTCCCCTTGGATCATATGGATGTGTATGGAGAGCTTTCCAAGTGAAAAATAACCCTGTGATTATCTGTACCCTAGACAGGAGCAAACTCACCTCAAAACCTGTGGAATAACCTTGATTCTCCAGCTGATTTGAAACGGATGTTGATATTTGACAGTGCTGTGACCTGACTTTGATTTTTCTAACAGCCAGCTGGTGTCTCTGGTGCTGTCCTGTGGTGCCAGGATCTCCCAGGATTTGGGAGGTGCAGTGCAGGAAATGCTGAGCCAGGTTTGGGCTCCATAGCCATTGTTATCTGTTGGGCTATTTTCATTTTATTTTCCTAAGATTGCTTGGAAGAGGAAGATCTGGTTAGTGGCTTGAGAAGGAGACTTGTGAGATACCAGAGTAATGAAAAAGGAAATGTATTTTTGTTGTTTGCTGTGTTCTGGGGAATTTGGGTCACTCAATCCTCCCGAATCGCTGCGTCTCTGAAGGTACCTGTAACCATTGAAGTTGACTTGTGAAAGGCTTTTACCACTTGGCCCTACAAATATTGAATGATGTCTGTTATGGATTGCAGGAAATATAAAGGGGGAAAAATCTGTGGTGTTCAGTGATTTGTTTTACTACACTTCAAATTTTTTCTCATTACTTCATGAAATTCCTCTCTAATTCAATCTTTGTCTTTTGTCTTTGCTGCCTTGCAGGGTTGGTACAGTAGGCCTCACTAAACTTAGCTGCAACTAAGAATTTCTCCTACATCAACTGAGTTAAGGCTGATGCTCTTGTGGAATGTGGATTAAAAGTGCGTGCTAAGTTCCCAAATTTGAGAAGCGGAGAAAAGTAAATGTACCACTGCCACCAGCATCAGGACAGCAAACCAAGGGACAAAGAATTTGACCCGCTGTGTTGATTTTGGTTAAAACTGGTTCACGTGGTGCTTAAGAGACGTTGGCTGGGGGGCGAGAAGTGGACGTCAGCGAAGGCTTTTTGGTTACAAAATGAGGGCTTCTTTGGAGCCAGCAGACATTGCCATTGTGGCCCTGTACTTCGTGCTTGTAATGTGCATAGGTTTCTTTGCCATGTGGAAAAACAATCGGAGCACCGTGAGTGGCTACTTTTTGGCAGGGCGTTCTATGACCTGGGTAGCTATCGGGGCCTCGTTGTTTGTGAGCAATATTGGAAGTGAACATTTCATTGGGCTCGCAGGATCTGGAGCGGCGAGCGGATTCGCTGTAGGCGCGTGGGAGTTCAACGCCTTAATGCTTTTGCAGCTTTTGGGATGGGTCTTCGTGCCAGTCTACATCCGCTCGGGAGTGTACACCATGCCCGAATACTTGTCCAAGCGGTTCGGAGGGCATAGGATTCAAATCTATTTTGCAGCGTTGTCTCTGCTTCTTTATATCTTCACCAAACTCTCGGTTGACTTGTATTCAGGGGCGCTTTTTATCCAAGAGTCCCTAGGGTGGAACCTCTACCTGTCGGTGATCCTGCTGATCGGAATGACGGCGCTGCTGACCGTGACCGGAGGGCTGGTGGCCGTCATCTACACGGACACCCTCCAGGCGCTGCTTATGATCATCGGGGCCCTCACACTCATGATCATAAGCCTCATGGAGGTCGGTGGGTTTGAAGAAGTGAAAAGGAGGTACATGTTGGCGTCACCAAACATCACCTCCATCCTCCTCACCTACAACATCTCCAACACCAACTCGTGCAACGTCAGCCCGAAGCCCGACTCTCTCAAAATGCTGCGCGAGCCGACGGACGAAGACATTCCCTGGCCCGGGTTTCTGCTGGGACAGACCCCGGCCTCGGTGTGGTACTGGTGTGCCGACCAAGTCATAGTGCAGAGAGTTCTGGCCGCCAAAAACATCGCTCACGCCAAAGGCTCCACCCTCATGGCCGGCTTCTTGAAGCTGCTGCCCATGTTCATCATCGTGGTGCCGGGGATGATCTCCCGCATCCTGTTTGTGGATGACATCGCCTGCATCAACCCCGAGCACTGCTTCCAGGTGTGCGGGAGCAGGGCCGGCTGCTCCAACATCGCCTACCCGCGCCTGGTGATGAACCTGGTGCCCGTGGGGCTGCGCGGGCTCATGATGGCCGTGATGATCGCCGCCCTGATGAGCGACCTGGACTCCATCTTCAACAGCGCCAGCACCATCTTCACGCTCGACGTCTACAAGCTCATCCGGAAGAGCGCGACCTCCCGGGAGCTCATGATCGTGGGCAGGGTGTTCGTGGCCTTCATGGTGGTGATCAGCATCGCCTGGGTGCCCATCATCGTGGAGATGCAGGGCGGGCAGATGTACCTGTACATCCAGGAGGTGGCGGATTACCTGACCCCGCCGGTGGCCGCCCTGTTCCTCATGGCCATCTTCTGGAAGCGCTGCAACGAGCAGGGGGCTTTCTACGGCGGCATGGCCGGGTTCGTCCTGGGCGCCATCCGCCTGATCCTGGCCTTCTTCTACCGCGCTCCCGAGTGCGACCAGCCGGACACCAGGCCCGGCTTCATCAAGAACATCCACTACATGTACGTGGCCACGGCCCTGTTCTGGATCACTGGGGCCGTGACGGTTGTGGTGAGCCTGCTGACGCCGCCGCCCACCAAGGAGCAGGTCCGGACCACTACGTTCTGGGCCCTGTGGAAGCGCGGCGCGCCGGAGAGCGCCGGCAAGGGGGAGCTGTACCAGGGGCAGGAGAAGAGCATCCTCAAGTGCAACGAGAACGCCAACCACATCATTCCCAACGGGAAGTCGGAGGAGAACATTAAAAGCGTGAAGCCGGAGGACATCAACCTCCTGGTGACGTGCAGGGATGACAGCAACCCGGTGATCTCGGTGAGCCACTCCGAGGTGGAGACGCCCGTGGATTGTTACTCCAACGGACAGGCCGCCCTGATGGGGGAGAAAAAGCACGAGGAGGAGGAAGGGACTGACAACAGGGCGAGACATTTGAAATTCATAGATTGGTTCTGTGGCTTTAAAAGTAAAAACGTAAACAAGAGAGTGGTTCGGGAGGTCGAGGAGGAGACTGTTTGTTTACAAATGCTGGAAGAGACTCCGAAAGTTAAACTATTACTAAATACTGGACTGGTCTGTGTCTGTTCCCTTGGAATCTTCATGTTTGTCTACTTCTCTTTGTGAGTGAATAGTGAACTTTTAAGGGTATGGCTTAAACATACAGAAGTTGATACAGGTCTCTGGAGATTTTTGGTTTTTCCTTTCTTTTCTTTTCAAACAACATAACCACAACCCAGGCATTGTTTACGCTATAATTGTAAGGTCAACTCAGCTTTAGCCTATTTCGAGACCATTTGAGATGTGTTGTCCTCCCTCTGCTGAAAGCAGAACCTGTCCTGTGGTGGCTTTTTCTTTTTTCCCTTTTGTGTTGGTTTTATTATTTTTTTTTCCATTTGCAGCACTAACCTTTTGTTTTTCTGTGTATAAATATACCAAAGGCAGGCAGGTGGCTGTGTTTGAAGTCAGGCAGTTACAGCTCAGTCAGCATTAAGTGAAGATAACAGGTAATCAGTTACCAGTGTGTGCAATCTGAGTGATTAAAGCTGTGTCAAAAGATTTTTAAATGCAGAGCTGTGATGCACATTTATAAAATAACTGTATTACCTTGGCCAACTTAGCACTTTTTAATTGCACTCACTGCTTTTTTTCTTTTTTCAGTTTCTCGTTTTTCTTTTGGCAACAACAGGAAGCTGTTTTGTCTCATTTTATAGCACTTAAAACATGATGGCTCTTAGCAGGTTTCTGCCTTTTTTTTTTACTCTTTGTAAGGAAATTTTTGTGTTTTGATTTTTATCCACTGTAAATTCCATTACTGAAAAGTGTCTGTATTAAAAAAAAAAGAAAAAAGGAAAAAAACTGAAACAAAAATAAGCCTGGAGATGACAAACTGTCAATGGAGGAGGACGAAAAAGAAATATTCTTTCTGTGGGGTTTTGTAGTATATTGAAGTAAATTGAAGAATCACAGAATTCTTGGGGTGGGTTTGGGATGTCCCTGGGCAGCTGTTCCAGGGCTCTGCCACCTCCATAGAAAGAAATTTTTCCTCAGGTTTGGGTGGAATTTCTTGAATTTCAGTAAAGGGCCAAAAGATTCATTCAGCCTCTCCACCCTCTGAACCTTTAGGACATTGTAAGGATTAGCTTCTTTTTAGGGAAAAATCTGTTTGTAGGTTCTGCCATATGGGAAGAAGAGAACCATGAAGCTTTGCATGTCTTGAAAAACTATTTTGCACCCTGCAGAAAGGTTTTCCTCTGCTGTGTCTGGGAGGAATCCCAGAGGAGGAAGAGGAGGAAGCTCCAATGCTGCAGAGGGAGAACAACTGGGAAGGCGAGGAAGGGGAAATGGGAGGGAGAGGTGAAAAGTGCTCCTTGTTTTCCAGAGTCCTTTTGCCCCACGTCTTCTCCCGCTTCCCCTTTCACCCTGTCAAACCTCCTTTTTGTATTTGGAGGAATCCCAGAGTCCCTGAGCTTGGAAAAGCCTTCCCTGGTCATTGAGTTCCAGCTGTGCCCCATCCCCACCTCGTCACCCAGCCCAGCGTGCCACATTCCTTGGACACATCCAGGGCTGGGCACTCCACCAGCTCCCTGAGCAGCCCCTTCCCATGAGTGACCTTTGTGTGAAGAAATTCCCTCCTTCCCTCCCTCCTCAGAAGGATCCTGAGGGATTCAGTGTCAGGAGACGGGGAGTGCGCGCAGCCACAAATCTGTGTCGGCAATTGAGGTCTGTCCTGTCCTCAGGATTTTTCCAAAAACCTGAATTCCTCCCAGGCAGTCACAGCTATTTGTAGGTCTCCAGATCCAGAGGATGTTTCCTCCTGATGGATGGATGGATGATGGATGGATGGATGGATGGATGGATGGATGGATGGATGGATGGATGGATGGATGGATGGATGGGTGGATGATGGATGGATGGATGGATGGATGGATGGATGCCCAGGCAGGGATGAGCAGTTCCAGGTGTGGAGGATGTGTGTGCAGCAGGTTGGTGCTCTCATCCTTCCCCAAGCCAAGCTGGGTCCTGGTTTTGGGAGCAGAGCCCACCAGTGTTAAAACTCCTCTCTCCAGGACAGAGTGGTCATATCCAGGCTTTCCATGGAAATAATTCCTCCAGTTGTCTTTGCTCCTGAGCTCGTTCAGGAGAGCACAAACTGGCTGGGCCAAAATCGGGCTGAGGGACCATTGTGAGCATTCACCAAAACCACTTCAGGGGTCCAGCACCATTTCTTTGGCACACAAACAAGAACCAGTTCCTGTGGGGGAAACCTTTTTGTAGAGATAAGATTTGGGTCAGTCCTGCCTTTGCCTGCTGGAGAAAGTTTGCTTTTCCAGTGGTGCCATCCACACGGCTTCTAGCAGATAATTCCCAATACATCTTTTCAGAGAAAATGATTCACTTCTATTTTTGGGGTGGTTTTGTTTGTTTTGATGGTGTTTTAATATCAATTGAATCTCATTCATTCCAAAACTTTGACCAGAGGCTGAGCTGCCCCACTTTTCTCCACTTGGTTTAGTTGTTGCTGCTGGGAAGTAGAACTACTCCAAAGTGGAAAACTTGGAGTGTTGTTGCAATATTTGTATAGAGGAGCTACCATACGTGGTGCTGATGTTGCTACCAATGGGACAAGACACATTTTGTTATGATTTGTGTGTCCACAGCTTGGTTTGGGAAAACATTTTAAATCCTATTTAAGGCTGAAATCCTGGTGTGTGGAATTAATGGCATCTCAGGTTGCTTCATTAGTGGGCTGAGCTGTGAAGGACGGTTTGGAGCAAAGATGTAGGGAATTGTTTCCATACAGAATAAAATCATTTAGGGCAATGTTTTGATTGTAGTGGGATGAAAAATAAATTTTAGAAGGTAAAGATAATTCTCAGTCCAACAATATCCTCCTGAGAAGGCTGGGATGTGGCTCCGACACCCGGTTTGGCCCAGGGAAGGAGACTCGTGTCCGTTCGGAGCTCAATTGCTCCGAACAATTTTGGAGCACGATTTTGGAGCAGCTCCTGGCACTGGGATTTTCCAGGCTGCTCCTCGATGTGCAGCGCTCTGCCACCGCCTGGGAAGCCAGGTTAGCTCAGGGACCCTTTGGCTCGGCTCCATCCCCCTG
Organism: Camarhynchus parvulus; assembly: GCF_901933205.1. Taxonomy (NCBI): domain Eukaryota; kingdom Metazoa; phylum Chordata; class Aves; order Passeriformes; family Thraupidae; genus Camarhynchus; species Camarhynchus parvulus. The sequence goes on along the minus strand of NC_044571.1, from coordinate 1,345,970 downwards.
TGCTGTCCCCAGGGTGCCTTACACGGGCGGGCGGGCGGCCCAAGGCGCGGCTGGAGGAGGCGCTGCCCGCGCTCCTTTCGACGCTTCTCCCTGCTGCTTCCATCCCTCCCCAGCCATTTGCTCCTCCAGGAGGACACCTGGAAGAGCCAACAGGCACAATTCCAGTCTCCTGCTTGGTCACATCTGTGGGGAGCTCTCCTTGGCCATGGGAGGGAGTCGAGTCCTTCAGGACTGCACTGAGGTGCTCCATCTCCCACTTCCTTTATTCTCCCTTTTGCTACACTAACGAGCTGCCACATTAATCACACTGCTAATTTTCAGGCAGGATCATCATGGATTATTAATCTGCCTCCCCACCCCATCTTCAGACCTGGTATTGTGAAGCTTTTAAGCGAATTCTTTCTCCAGTGCTTTTTCTCTTCAGATGTTTTGTGTGCTCCTCTTCAGCCTCATTGTGTCGTAGAGATCCTGGAAGTTGCTGATGCTCTTTGCTGCATAAAACCACTTAATAAAAGGCCTTTATTAATAAACAAAGATATTCCTGAGGTTCCAAGCAAGCTGCCTGCTGGTGAGAAGGACCTTGTGTAGGAGAAGGGATTTTTTATAGCGTAAACAAGCCTTTGCTGAAGGGGGAAGTTGGTAAATTTGGGGTTAAACACCCATTTTTTGGTTCAGCAGAACCACAGAGTGTTCCCCACGATGGAATTTTGTTGCCTGGCCCCCTTCCCCTGGGTGGGGCTGGTTGTGCTTCTGTCTTGCAGCAATGGGTTTATTTATTATTGCCTTGAGCTTAGGATGACAAGTCTTGGAAAACTGAGTTTGGAATGACAGCTTTTTTTTCTTCTTGTCATTTACCTTAACTTATTTTTTCTGGTAAGATATTTGAATTTTGCTCCTGGAAATGGTAGAAGCCTTTTATTTAAAAAAAAAATAATTAAAAAAATAAAAAAGAAGAGGCTTCTTGAGAGTTTAATAGAACACTTTGGGAGACTGTTTTTATTTAAGTTTTTTTTAAAATGGCTGATTTGATGCTATTCTCTGCCAAAGTTTAGAGGCTTTTTTTGTTGTTTGATTTTTTTTTTTTTTTTCTAATAATTTTTCCTGTTTAGCTTTTAGGGAAAGGAAACCGTGCGAGATTGTAAGAAATAAAAATGGCCTTCAGTATATTCCTTATATTGTGTATTTTTTACTTCTCCACTTGTGTGTTCCCTGATCCCAGAAGGGCCAGGATGAGACTTCTGATGAGAGTCATGAGCCCTGTAACCCAGGAGAGAAAAGGATTTATTCCATGAGGTTACAGTGGAGGGGGCAGAGCCACCAGGGAGCTCTGCCAGCACTTAAAAAGATGCTTACAACTTTAAAACAGCTTTATTTTTTTTATATATCTATTTTTTTAAATCCTGAGATAGAGGAGGTGTTGGGAATTGCTCCCTTTCAGAGAACAGAGACATGGAAGGAGCTGGAGTTGCCAAGCTCCAGCTTTCTCAAGGAAATCTTTGGATTTAGCATGTACAGAGAAGCAAAATTACTCATCTGTTAATTTGGTATTCTGTATGTTCTGTGCCCTTAAATGTAATTGTTTTGAAAATAAAACTAACCTTGTTATGTGATGTTAAAAGCAGACTTCTGTGCAATGTTTTAATTTTTTTTTTGTTTTTTTTAAGAAAATGTTTGTACATAATTAAATGGTTTAATGTGCTTTAATTGGCCTAAGGTAAAGAGTAGTCCTAGAATGTAAAACATATATAATTAGAATTTCTGATTTCACTGTGAGATCTCTGAACTCTTGGTTTTTTGGTTTTGTTTTTTGGTTTTTTGGTTTTTTTGTTTTCTTTCTTGCAAAGTGGTTTTGTTTCGTTTACAAACCACTTTCTCTTTGATTTCTTTCCTGGTGTTGGTTTCAAGGCATTTGCTTCACTTCTGTTCCAATCTTGAACTCATGGTATAGTGACATCTGGTGACACTTGGCATTCTCAGTTCCACTGTGTAAAGTCAGACACTTTGAGCAAAACTGGCGGTGAAATGACAATTCTGTGTCTAGGGATTCACGCTTTTCAAATGAGGTGGTTATAAAAATAGTTGCTGTGCAAAATGTTAGTAGTCTTCTTCAAGAAGAAAGCAAAATTTTCTAATCTCACTCGAGCAGTCTCTTCATTCATCATCTTCTTTTTTAAAGCACAGTGTCAAAGTGATGCTGCTTTACCTTGTATCTCTGAGAAAAAATGTTTTTTTAGATATCTGTGAAGTATTTTTGGGTTTTGTTGCTGTTGTATTTTTCTGCAGATTTTATATAAAATACCAGTTAATGAACTGCCTTTTTTCTGTTGGTTTTTTTTAACTCTCTAAAATACATTTCAGACCAAAACCAAATGATATCATATAGCATTTGAAACCTGCCTTTTTCCTTGTCCCTTGGTTGTTTTTTTGGAAATAAGCCAAATGGGCATGTAGATAAGATCACTATAATGGATCCAGGTCTCTTTTGGTAAAGTGTTATTTAAAGGTCTGTTAAGATCTTATAAGACAATATAATGAAAACAAAAAAACCTTTACTGTAGTAGGAATATAGATTTAGAAGTGTTAATGAGATTAATACAGCTTAATTATATTGTAAGTTGCTACTGTCCTTAATGACAAGCTTTTTGTCATAGAAACGATGTATGATAAATTAATTTTGGTCTAGTGTATAGAATTATCATATTGCTATCAATCTTTGAAGTAAATCTGATGCAAAATTTTCATAGTTAGCATTGCTGGCCCTGTGTATACTGTTCTTTGTATACTGTATGCATTTTATTTTGCCTCCTGCATTAGTCTTCAAACTAAAACTCTTATTAGAGAGTATTTGGATACTTTCAGACTGTGTTTCTTGCAGTTTACATTCCTTTACCATGGCATTTTGTCCTGTCTCAAAGTATTGTATGGAAATGTTTCAAACTTCTGTACAAAGTTTCAATAAAAATAGAGAAAAAAAAACCCAAAAAAAACCCCAAACGGACCAACCCACCAGAACAGAGAGTTTTGGAGTATTTTACTCTCAGTAAACCCTTGTCCCTGTAGCTGAAGATGATTCCTGCTTCTATTCCTGCTTATTCCAAAGGCAAAGCCAAACTGGGTTCTTTGAGGCTGCAAAGAGAACTCCAGGATCCCAAATCCTGAGTTTGGGCTCTGGTTTTGGGAGGTGGGGCTGGGCTGGGCTGGGCTCAGGGCACAAAACAGGAGTGAACCCCCCTTTGGCAGAGGAATCTGCTTGGGTACCATGCAAAATTCCTTTTTTTGTTGTTTTATCTTTAAATATCCTGTTCAGTTGCTGCTTAGGCAGTTCTTGGGTGGGACCAGCACCTCTGGGGTTAAAACATCAGCACATTCTGTGAGCAGAGCCCTGAATCCCCCACTTCCTTCTCCTCTTCCCTGTCCCCCCATAAGGACATGATGAACTTGGGAATCATGGTGGGAATCATGAATTCCTTGTCCAGTGTTGGTGGTTCAGCAAGGGGAGGGGCAGGCCTGGTGTTAAATTAGGGATTCACCTTCCTTTGCAGATGGGAGCTTGGCAAAAACTGTGGCAAGGCTGTTAAACCCAGAATTTCAGCTGCAGACAAAAGCAAATTAACCCAAATTTTTCATTTATTCTCTTCTTTTGCTGCTGTGATGTAAAAGAAAAATGGAAATTTTGCTGTTGTTTGTTTCAAGGGGTGGATAAGAAACATTTTTTGAGAGGAAACTTTGGATTTGGGATGGAAAAATAAGCATTTTCCTGCCTTACAAACTTGTTTTGGATTTGTGTGTTCCAGGAGGGAGCGTTTTCATGAGTTAACTATTAATTAACCAGTTCCATAATTAGTTTATTAGGTGTTTACCCAGTGAGCAGCTTTCCAGGTCAGTGATTCTCAAAAGAGGTTCAAGCAGCCTCTTTGTCAGCAGCTGGTTCTGTTTGTGTTGGCCAAGCCTCACTCCCCAGTTTGCTGCTCTTTCTTTGGGGTTTTGGGTTCCCCTGGGCATGGGGTTCTGGGCAGGATTTGTGTGGAAAATCCCACAGAGGTGGTGGCAACGAGGCCTTTTCCTGCAGGGAATTCCCTTCCTGGGATGGGGCTGCCTCAGTTTCCCTGTGGATGTTCTGGTTTCACCTCTGGCCCTTTCTCACTTTAATCAGGTTGGACTCGGGGATTTGCTTTTTGGGTGTTTTGGGCTTCATTCTTGAGGTGTTGGTGGAGTGATAAAAGATAATCGAGTTTATGATGTCTACAACCCTTTGTCAGCAGTGATTTTGAATATTTACCTGACTCCTGTTGTGAGATAGTTTTGTGTATCCCAGGATTTATCTGGGATAAATTCTGAATTTGAGCAAGGGATTGGCAAGATTCCCTCTTCACTTGGTGAAAACATTGGGACTTCCACCTTAAACCTTCTTCTGCTCCAGAGCCAAGGATGCTTGTGTTCTGCAAAAGCAGGGGAGGATTTAAAAATTACAGCTGTGGTCCTCAAAAAGTGCTGTGGAGGGTTTTTTACTCACCATGTTCAGCTTTATCTTTGTCCTGGGGCAGCAGTGAGGATGTGCAGGGTGGGTGGAAGAGCTGCACATCCAGAGCCAGCTCTGATCCCCAAAAATGCCTCTCCTGGAGGGGACAGATGGCTTAGACCTGTCTGGGTGGGGCAGGAGGCTCCTGGCAGCTGGGCTGGGTGAGGAATTGTGTGTGCAGCAGGAGCAGGGCAGGGATTGTCCCTCGAGAGCTGTGTCCAGTCCTGGTCCTGCAGGAGAGCCCTGGAGGGGCTGGAGCGTGTCCAGGGCAGGGAACGGAGCTGGGAAGGGGCTGGAGAATCCCTGAGGGAGCTGGGAAGGGGCTGGAGAATCCCTGAGGAGCTGGGAAGGGGCTGGAGAATCCCTGAGGGAGCTGGGAAGGGGCTGGAGAATCCCTGAGGAGCTGGGAAGGGGCTGGAGAATCCCTGAGGAGCTGGGAAGGGGCTGAGGCTGGAGCAAAGGAGGCTCAGGGGCCCTTGTGGCTCTGCACAAGTCCCTGCCAGGAGGGCACAGCCGGGGGGGTCGGGCTCTGCTCCCAGGGCACAGGGACAGGAGCAGAGGGAACGGCCTCAGGCTGGGCCAGGGCAGGCTCAGCTGGGACAGCAGCAGCAATTTGCCCATGGAAAGGGAGCTCAGGCCTTGGCAGGGGCTGCCCAGGGAGCTTTGCAGTGCCCATCCCTGCAGGTGTGCCCTGGAGGTGGCACTGAGTGCTCTGGGCTGGGGACAAGGTGCCCATGGGGCACAGCTGGCACTCCATGGGCTGGGAGAGCTTTTCCAACCCCAGGGATTTGAGGAGTCTCTAATTCTGGGAATTTGGCTGATTTTCCGCTCCAGCTCTTTCCAGAGCTGGGACAGGGACCCCAACTGACCATGGGGACATCCCAGCCCCTGTGTTCTGCCCAGTCTGTAAAACTGGGGAAGAATGAGGAGGAAGGGGGATATTCCCTCCATGTCTTTTTTCTTTGGATTTTGTTATTTTTCCTTTCCACTCTTAATTAAGCTTAACGAGCATACAGAGTAAATTGATGAAATATATTCACATCAGAAAGTCACAGCAGAAACACAGCTTGGAGTTCCTGGGGAGCTCTTCCTCAGCAACTTCCCGATAAGGACAATTTTGCAGCGTTGCCTTGAAGCCCTTACTAGAATTTGTTGTGGTTGGAAGAAGAGTTGAACTTTCTGGAGTTTCAGGGAAAGTGTTTAATTAATTCTGAGGTTTAACTGATTCTGAATAGATTCTGCCTGGAAGGTTGAGGACTCTCCATCCCTGGCAGTGCCCAAGGCCAGGTTGGACATTGGGCTTGGAGCAGCCTGGGACAGTGGGAGGTGTCCCTGCCATGGCACTGGATGATCCCTAAATCCCTTCCAACCCTTCTGTGCATTGTGGCCAATTGTTACTTTAACTGTTTCTAGCAATAGACCATTGAAATGATCCTGAATCGTGGAGGATTTGGTTGCTGTTTATTTCAGATTTAAAAGGCACCTTTTTAGGCTTCTTTTTAGAAATTCTCAAGGCTTTCAGCTCTCTAAAATGAATTAAATTCAGTGTTGGGATTGGTGTTTTAATTTAACTGTGGGATGGTATTTATAGAATACTTGTATTCCTTAGATTTTAGTTTAATTTCTTCTATAATCTCCTTTGATCTTAAAAGATTTGTTAAAAATTAAAAAAAATCCATCATAGAATTTCGATTCTTTGAAGAAGAAAGGTGGATTTGGGAACAGAAGAGTTCAGGCATCACTTTGAGTTTAAAAGTTGCTGCTTCCTCTGCATCCAGGCCCGTGGGCTTTGTATTCACATCTGGTTCTTTGCCTTAAACACCAGCCAATGCTAATTAAAATCTGGTTTGAGGATGGGGTGCTCATTTGAATTCAGAAGTCATTTTGATCACTTCCCCCAGGTTATTTTTAGTGATGTGCCTGCTGTAACTTTCTATTTTCCATTTCTGGGATGGTCTCTCCTGCTTCTGTGTTCACTCTCTGTGGGCTGGGAACATGGGAAGGTTGTCATGGTCAGGAGCACCTGGGCTTTCCCATTTCTCTTTTATTCTGTCTTGGGGAAATGGTTCTGTTGTAGATACAGAAACCTCTGTCCCTGCATCCTGCTGGCCCTAAAATCATCCAGGGCTGGGGCTCCAAGAAAGGTCTGGGAATGTTGGGATGAGTCCAGAGGGGCTGGAGCTGAGCTGGGGGGGCTCACTTGGAGAGGAGAAGCTGCAGGGAGAGCTCAGAGCCCCTGGCAGGGCCTGAAGGGATCCAGGAGAGCTGCAGAGGGACTGGGGACAAGGCCTGCAGGGACAGCACCCAGGGAATGGCTGCCAGTGCCAGAGGGCAGGGCTGGATGGGATCTTGGCAATGAGGAATTGTTCCCTGGCAGGGTGGGCAGGCCCTGGCACAGGGTGCCCAGAGCAGCTGGGGCTGCCCCTGGATCCCTGGCAGTGCCCAAGGCCAGGCTGGACACTGGGACACTGGGAGGTGTCCCTGCCATGGCAGGGGTGGCACTGGGTGGGCTCTGAGGTCCCTCCAACCCAACCCAGTGTGGGATCCCTCCCCAGCCCTGAACTTCCAGGCAGGTTTGGAGGTTTTCCCCATTCCCACTGCTCCATTTCCAGCTCCAGCCCATTTTCCCCAGGGGTTCAGCCCAGCTCCCACATCTGCTGTTTCCTTGGAATGCTGTTTCCTTGGGATGCTGCATTTATCTGGATTTTGACCTTTCCTGACTGCCCTGAGTGGTTGTCCCCAACCTGGGGCTGCTGCTCTGGGTTGTTGATGCTTTTACAGTAATTGCAGAGTATTTAATCATTTTCACTAATAATTTCTAATGTTTTATTAAGTAGTAAATTGACAGCAAGGAAATGGTTTTTCCCCTTAGTTTTGCTGCTTGGAATTGCAGCTTCCTTCTAAACATGGAGTTTGCCTTCTTTGATTTCCACCTCAGTAAATAATCCCAGACCAACCTTTTGTAACTGCTGAGCAACCAAAAAAAGACATAATTTTATCCTGCTGTTACTACATTGAAGGGATAATCAAGTAATTGGGATGGAGTTATTCCTGTTTATAACTTGGGATGTGCCCACTGACTTTAAATGTTTCCTGTTGGACTGAGCAAGTGGCCAGAAGAACTTGAGAACTGTCCTAGCCCTAAAGCTGCTGAGGATTTGGTGTTTGCTTCCTTTTCTCCCTCCAAAGACTCTCCTTGGAGGAGGTTTTGGTGGTTGACAAAGCTTTTTTTTTTTTTTGTAGCCAGGGCTGGATTTTCTATCCCCTTGGACTTTTCTGGGGGAAATGAGATGGAAAAAGGAGCAGTGGAGCCGAGTCCTTTCACACAGCTCTGCTTCCAGGGGGCTGGCTCCTCATTTTTTAGGAGGCATCAGCATTCCAAAGGCTTTATTTCCACGTTTGGTTTGTCTCCGGGCTGCTCTCTGAGCTTCATGGCTGATGGTCATGCCTGAAGCCACTTTGCCAGAGAAATCCAATTTTTTCCCCAGTTCCCTTTCATTTATACCTTTCCTGGTTGCCAGGTGAGTCCTGTGGGACTGATAGAACCCATGGGAGCATTTTTGTTTCCTCTGATGCACAACATCCCCTCAGGATGAGATGCTTGGTGCTGCTTTGGTTCTTTGGGGGCATTTGTGGCTTTAATCCTGAGGGGAATGGATGGGGCACCCCCAGGTGTGCATGGAACAGCTCCTGCTCTTGGCTGGGATTGTGCTGAGCTGACAGACTGTGAGGAGAGAGGGAGAGGCCAGGATCACAGAATTGCTGAGGTTGGAGAAGACCTTTAAGCAGATCCAGTCCAACCATGGAGCAGCACCAGTGGTGTGCTCACCTTTAAACCTTTTTCAGTTTCTTTGCTGTAGTTTTCAATTTTCCATTTAATTCCTCCCAGTTTCAAGGTTGATCCCCAAATCCCTGGGGCTGGCACAGCCCTGCCAGCCCATGCAGTGCCAGCTGTGCCCCATGGGCACCTTGTCCCCAGCCCAGAGCACTCAGTGCCACCTCCAGGGCACACCTGCAGGGATGGGCACTGCAAAGCTCCCTGGGCAGCCCCTGCCAAGGCCTGAGCTCCCTTTCCATGGGCAAATTGCTGCTGCTGGCCCAGCTGAGCCTGCCCTGGCCCAGCCTGAGGCCGTTCCCTCTGCTCCTGTCCCTGTGCCCTGGGAGCAGAGCCCGACCCCCCCGGCTGTGCCCTCCTGGCAGGGACTTGTGCAGAGCCACAAGGGCCCCTGAGCCTCCTTTGCTCCAGCCTCAGCCCCTTCCCAGCTCCTCAGGGATTCTCCAGCCCCTTCCCAGCTCCCTCAAGGATTCTCCAGCCCCTTCCCAGCTCCCTCAGGGGATTCTCCAGCCCCTTCCCAGCTCCTCAGGGATTCTCCAGCCCCTTCCCAGTTCCCTCAGGGATTCTCCAGCCCCTTCCCAGCTCCCTCAGGGATTCTCCAGCCCCTTCCCAGCTCCGTTCTCTGCCCTGGACACGCTCCAGCCCCTCCAGGGCTCTCCTGCAGGACCAGGACTGGACACAGGTTTTGAGATGGGGCCAACTGAGGACAAAGTGCTCAGGTTGTCCCCTCACCTGTGGCTGGTGTGACACCTGGGGCTATGTTTGCCTTGGTGGGACCTGTGGAGTTAACAGGTTTCTTCTGGGGAGCTCTGAAACATGTGGGGGAAGAGGAGTGGGGAATTTGGATCTATAGACAAAAATCCTTTGGTTCCGTCTTCCAGGAGCCCTCAGCCCTGGCTGTCCCTGTGTCTGTCCCTGTGTCTGTCCCTGTGTCTGTCCCTGTTTGTCCCTGGCTGTGCCTGTGTCTGTCCCTGTGTCTGTCCCTGTGTCTGTCGCTGTGTCTGTCCCTGTGTCTGTCCCTGTGTCTGTCCCTGTGTGCAGAGGTCAGAGCAGGCCCAGGCTCTGCTCCAGGCCCAGCAATGGCCCCAGAGCCACGGGCAGGGCCTGAGCCCAGCAATTCCCCTGCACAGGAGGCACAACTTGTGCCCTGGGCAGGGTCTGAGCTGGAGCAGAGCCCAGAGAGGGGCTGGAGTCTCCTCCCTGGGACATTCCAGAGCCACCTGGGCCCACCCTGTGCCCTCTGCTCTGGGTGACCCAGAGGTGGCTCCAGGTGAGCACTGTGGGCCCTTCCAGCCCGACCCTCCCAGGATTCTTCACAGAATTCTCAGAATTCCAGAATGACCAGGTTGGAAGAGACCTTCAAGCCCATCGAGTCCAGCCCAGCCCCAACCCCTCAACTGAGCCCTGGCCCCCAGTGCCACATCCAGGCTTTGTTAAACACACCCAGGGATGGGGACTGCACCACCTCCCCGGGCAGCCATTCCAGAACTTTCTCACCCTTGCTGCAAAAACCTTTTCCCTGCTGTCCAACCTGTATTTCCCTTGGTGCAGCTTGGGACTGCACCTTTCCAGAGCAAGGTGACAACTTGTGAGCCACTGCTGTGGCCCCAGGTCACTGCCAAGGCTGCCCAGGGTGAGAGCAGTTGGGAATGGCTCTGGTTTGCCCTGGGGGCAGGAGGGGTGTCCAGAGCTGCAATTCCAAACCAGCTGTGCTGCTCCTGAGAGCTCTTCCTCATCCCTCTGGGACGGAGCAGCTCCATGGGGTAGTCTCTCTGGAAAGTGCGCGGGGACTGGAATAGTGCTGGGCTGTGGGACTGGAATTAGTGCTGGGCTCTGGGACTGGAATTAGTGCTGGGCCTGGGACTGAGGACTGGGGACTGGAATTAGTGCTGGGCTCTGGGACTGGAATTAGTGCTGGGCTGGGGACTGGAATTAGTGCTGGGCTCTGGGACTGGAATTAGTGCTGGGCTCTGGGACTGGAATTAGTGCTGGGCTGTGGGACTGGAATTAGTGCTGGGCTTGGGACTGGAATTAGTGCTGGGCTGGGGACTGGAATTAGTGCTGGGCTGTGGGACTGGAATTAGTGTTGGGCTGGGGACTGGAATTAGTGCTGGGCTGTGGGACTGGAATTAGTGCTGGGCTGTGGGACTGGAATTAGTGCTGGGCTGTGGGACTGGAATTAGTGTTGGGCTGTGGGACTGGAATTAGTGTTGGGTTCTGGGACTGGAATGAGAACTGGGCTGTTCAGGAAAAAATGTTGTGGCTCCTGAGCTGGGAGCCAGGCAGGCCCATTTCCTCTGTCCCCAAGTGCTCTGGCTCTGAGGCAAACCAAGGAACCTGTGTCTGTGGATCTCTTGGTTAGCAGAGTTCAGCTTATTTTTAGTTTGGGTGATGGCTTTAGGCAAGCCAGGGTAAACCATGGCAATTTTGGGAGAGGGAGAATGAGAGGGGTTATAGTGACAAGCTTTCCAACCCAACAATTAGTTGATGTTTTCAGAGCATGGCCACAAGTGGGGAAGGTTGCAAATTTTACAATCCTGAATGTAGAAATCTGTGGCTTTCTTTTCTTGTTCTTTCTTTCTGGTTTTGTTTTTAAATACACGGGGCTCAAATCTTTGGCTTGGTTGTGTTCAGCAACTGCACCTCACGTTGGCCTTGCAGCACTCAGGGAATGTGCTGATCCCTGGGCATGTGGAAAAGAGACAAAAACCTCTGTGTCACTTGGGGGTGAGGCATGGAGGGCAGGGAGTTTTCCCAACAATATTTTATTGGATTTCATTTAAATCTGCATGGAGGTTAGGAAGGGTTTGTCATTGCTCTCCACAGCTCCCTGAAATGAGGTTGTGGAAGGGCTGCCAGAGCTGCAGGAGCCTTTGGACAGCCCTGCAGGGACAGAGTGGGATTGTTGGGGTGTGTGCAGGGCCAGGAGCTGGATCAGAGATCCCTGTGGGTCCCTTCCAGCCCAGGATATCCCCAGGTTCCCTAATGTTGCACACGTGCAGTGTACATAAGGATATAAATGACATATGTAATTTGTAGATAATGGTGCTAATTGCTGTCTCCATATCAAGCCATGGATTTGTGTTTTCCCCACACTGATCACCTGAAATATTAATGAACAACAACAGTGCAAGGACCCCAAATCTGTTCCCAATCCATCATTTTCCTTTGCTAGGAATATTGCCTTGTGCAAGGCTCAGACCAAGTGATTGCAGGTGAGTCAAATCCATGAACTCGTCTTCTTTTTGCTGGGGCCTGACTTGGAAATGGCAGGAAATGTTCCTGGGGAATTGCCTGCTGTCACTGATAGATTTTTTGAAAAATCCTTTTGCTAAGATTTTTTTCTTGAGAAGCTGGGAAGCTTCAGCTTCTCCCTGTTTTGTTACTTTAGAATGTGATTTAAAGAATTGTGTACTTAGTATTAGAGTGGTTTTTACTTAATGATTAATCACAGGTCAAGCTGTGTCCAGACTTTAGTTAATCACAAGATTTTATTATTCATTCTTTTCTTTGCTAGCTTTTTGATGTTTCTTTGCTTTTTCTTTAGCATAGTTTTAGTATATCATTATAATATAATATAGTATAATATAGTATAATATAGTATAATATAGTATAATATAGTATAATATAGTATAATATAGTATAATATAGTATAATATAATATAGTATAATATAATATAATATAATATAATATAATATAATATAATATAATATAATATAATATAATATAATATAATATAATATAATATAATATAATATAATATAATATAATATAATATTATTATATTATATTATATTATATTATATATAATTATATTATTATATGTAATTATATATAATTATATTAAAGATATATAATAAATATTATATTTTATATTTATATATTATATATATTTAATATATAATTAATATATAGTTATATACCAAATATATAATTATACATATTATAATCATATTATTATATTATTATATATTATACATAATATTACATATATAATAATGTATATAATGTATAAATATACTATATTAATATTTTGTATGTGAATATTAATGTATATTATATATTATTATGTAATGATTAATATAATATAATATAATATAATATAATATAATATAATATAATATAATATAATATAATATAATATAATGTAATATAATGTAATATAATATGATAATAAATCAGCCTTCTGAAACATAGAGTCAAGATTCTCATCTCTTCCCTGGAGACCCTCAAACATATAATATAAAATGCTTCTTCCCTGGTCCTGGAGACCCTCAAACACCACCACAGCCTGCTCCTAAAAGTTCTCTCCCTCAGCGCTTCCACTTTGTCTTCTTGGGTTGCAGCCCCCCCTGTGCAAGTGCTGAGCTGTGCAAGTGCAGCTCTCCTTCCCACCACACAAACCACCCAGATTTCCAGCAATTCCTGACTTTGTTTGTTTTCTTTTCCAGCCTGAGACGGCAGCCGTGCTCAAGCGCACCGTGGAGGCTCTGATGGAGAGAGGAGCCATCGTGAGGAGCCTGGAGAACCTGGGGGAGAGGTCCCTGCCCTACAAGATCACCAAGCACAAGGAGCGCCACAAGAGAGGGGGGTACGTGGTGACACCTCCTCCTGCAGTCCTGTCACTGCTGCTCCTGGAGCAGGGACACCAGGACCAGCCCTTGGCTCTTCTGGGGATTTTTGGGTTGCAGGTGGGACCTGGGAGGGCTCTCAGCAAGGAGCTGGGTGGTTGTTGGGGGATGTGTGTGTTCTGTGTGCTTTATTCTGAGTGCTGTCAGTTTTGTGGTGGTTTTCAGTGGTGTTTGCACTGCAGAACTTTCCCCAACATAAGCAATATTTTTATTTTTTAAATGACTATTTTTAGGCTGTTTTCTGATAAAGCTCAGCCTAATCTCCTAGTTGGCAGGATGGGATCCTTTCCTCCAATGTTAATAATTAACATTAAAGTGCCCTGTAAGACTTGGTTGTGTTTCTGATACAGTTTTGGGGTTTGATAAAGTCCAGAATCATGGAATGGTTTGGGTTGGGAGGGATTTTAGGGATCATCCTATCCCAGCCCTGCCATGGCAGGGACACCTTCCAGTGCTCCCCCAGTGTCCAGCCTGGCCTTGGGCACTGCCAGGGATGCAGGGGCAGCCCCAGCTGCTCTGGGCACCCTGTGCCAGGGCCTGCCCACCCTCAAAAGGGAGAATGTCTTCCCCATATCTCACCTAAATTTCTCCCATTTTAGTGGGAAGCCATGCCCTGGGTGCTGTCCCTGCAGGCCTTGTCCCCAGTCCCTGTGCAGCTCTCCTGGAGCCCTTCAGGCCCTGCCAGGGGCTCTGAGCTCTCCCTGCAGCTTCTCCTCTCCAGGTGAGCACCCCCAGCCCCTCAGTTTAGGGTGTTGAAGGTAATCCTGGGTTTTATGGAAACACAAGAAATGGAAATGACCCCACAGCGCAGAGGGAGCTGCTGCAGCTCCCATCCCCTGCCCAGGGTGGTTTTGCTCCTTGAGGCCACCTCTGAAATGGCTGCTGCCTCTCCAAGGCCTGGGAGATGTTGCTAAGCAACCCCCACTGCTGGGGCTGCCTAATCCTAATAACAATTAACAATTAACGAGCTGCTCCCGATCCTGCAGCATCCAACAGGAGCTCAGCCGGCCCTGCTCTTCCTTGAGGGGCTCTGGGGAAGCTCAGGGCACTCCAGAGCTGCAAATTCCTCCTTGGATCAGCTCTCATGGGGTCACTCCTGGTTTCATTCCCTCTTCTGAGCTCCTTGTGGTGCTCCTGCCAAGTGGCAATGGTGAGAGCTGCCAGGGGAAGGGGGGATCTCCAGTACGCTCCTGTTCCATCAGCCTGGGGAAGAGGAACTTCAGGGATGCCTCAGAGCCCTTCCAGAACCTTGAGGGATGCTGTAAAAAGGAGGAAAGGGGATTTTCTCCAAGGACATGTAGTGACAGAGAGGAGGAATGGCTTCCCAGTGCCAGAGGGCAGGGTTGGGTGGGGTACTGGGGAGGATCCCTCCTTGTGGAGGTGATGAGGCCCTGGCACAGCTCCCCTGGAGAAATGGCTTCTCTTCATCTCTTCTCCAAAGTTCTGGAGATGTTCCTGTCTTCTGTTGAAGATTCCAAAACCTGGCCTGTAGAAGTGTTGCCACCCAAGCCAAAAACTGTCATCTAACCTCTCCCAAAATCACTGGAATTTCATCCCTGTGCCTTAGCTCCCCCCTGGCACAAGGAGAGGGACACCAGCTCCTTGTTCTGCCCTTGGAAAAGGCTTTCATGTTTATGAAATGCTTCTGCTCTGACAGCAGGATGAGGTAATCACTAATTCTGTCCTGAGACAGGAATTTCTCATCTCCCATGGGCATGCAGCAGGATTTCATCCTACATTGCAAAACTGGCAGGGTCAAGGCATGGTTTGGAAAAAAACCCACATGGAGCAGGAGAGCAAAACAGGCACAAAGGCAGTGCCTGAGGTGGAGTCAGGGATGGGTGGGATGGGAGGGACCTCAAGTCCCACCCAGGGCCACCCCTGTCATGGCAGGGACACCTCCCACTGTCCCCAGTGTCCAGCCTGGCCTTGGGCACTGCCAGGGATCCAGGGACACCCTGTGCCAGGGCCTGCCCACCCTGCCAGGGAGGAAATTGTTCCTAATATCTGACCTAAACCTGTAATTTTTCACTTTGAGGCCATTCCCTGGGTGCTGTCCCTGCATCCCCTGGAAATTGTCTCTCTCCAGCTTTCCTGGGGCTCCTGCAGGCCCTGCAAGGCCACCCTGAGCTCAGGCCAAAGCTTCTCCTGTGCAGGTGAACAATGCCAGCTGTGCCAGCCTTTCCTGCCAGCAGAGCTGCTCCATCCCTCTGCTCATCCTGGAGCCTCCTCTGGGCTCTCTGCAGCAGCTCCAGCTCCTCCCTGGGCTGGGCCCAGGGCTGGGGCAGCTCTGCAGCTGGGAAATCACCTGAGCAGGGCACAATCCCAATCCCAATCCCAATCCCTCTCCTGATTCCAATTCCAATCCTAACCCCAATCCCAGCCCCAACCCTAATCCCAGCCCCAACCCCAACCCCAACCCCAATCCCTCTCCTGATCCCCACTGGCCTCAGGGGGCTCTGGAATGGAGCAGATCCATCTCTCCTCACTCCCCAGCACTCCCAACTCCTCCCAGAGAGCTTTGAGCAAACCCCTCCTGCCTGCAGAGCCCCCAGAGCAGGTGGATTTTATGTGCTGAGTAAAACAAGGCTTTAGTAACCAGGAATTGCAACCTGCAGGCAGGAAACCATCAGATCAAAGCCTCCTCCTCCTCCCAGGGCAGATGTCCCCAGATATTTCTCAGTCCCTGTTCCTGCCCTCCCTGGATGTGGCAGGATCCAGATCTCTGTTTGCTGGGAGGAGCAGCATGGAGGGAGGTGCTGCAGGACGTGCTTTGGGTGCCTCTCTTTGGGATCTCCCATCCAGAGCTGGCGCTGGCAGCGCTGGGAATTCCTGAGGATTGCATTCCTGGAGCTTTTCCTGTGGAATTTGCAGCTCCATGGACAAGGCAGGGTGGGTTCCTGCTGGACCATCCAGTATTTTATACTGGAAAATAAAACATTCAGGAAATCAAACATTACCCATCAATGGGAAGTGATAAATCAGTTTTGGAGCCACCTTTTAAAATGAGCCAGTTCTACTTTACAGCAGCTGTAAAAATATATATATATATTTCTTTTTTTCAATAGGACAAAGTTAAAAAGAAAATAAACAACTTTTCCAGACACCTCCCTAAGGTCCTGGACTTTCCATAAAATCCTGGAATTTTTTCTCCTCCCCAGCCAATTTCCAATTCTCCTGTGTCCCTTCTGGAGCAGGTTGGTGTGGAGTGGGACATTGGATAATCCAGAATATCCCACTTTTCCTTAGTCTTGGCTTATTCTGAATTATCTTAAGAGGCTTCTGTGAGAATTCTGATGAATGTCTGGGGGGATCATCTTGAATCTTCCAAAGCTTTTAATTTTTTGCTTGTTTTAGGATTTTAATATTTTTAAGTTTATGGTTTTTTAATTTTCCTGACTTTTATTTAACTAATTTATTTTAACTGATTTATTTAACTGATTTATTTTTCTCCAGCATGTAGTTAGTTGGAGATTTATTTTCCTATAGCATGATAAACTGATTTATTTTCCTATAGCATGTTGGAGATTTGGGATGGACACTCAATCCAATATTTCCTTGGACCTCCTGGCTGGTGAATTATATGCAAATGAACCTAATAGAATGATATAAAAATGAATGGAATGGGGCTTGGACTCAGCTGGGCTGCTGGAAGGTTCCCTGCCCATGGAATGATCTTTAACTTCCCTCCCAACCCAAACCATTCCCTGATTTTCAGGGCAAAGCCTGTGCAGGTTTTGGTGGGGATTTTAGAGATAAGGAGAGAGCTGAAGTAGAAAATACAAATTGATAAATCAGCAGGAGGGATTGTCCTTAAAAAAGGACTTTTTCCCCCCTTTTTTCACCTTTTTTTTTTTTTTCCCAGGGCACTCTGGAGTGCTCCAGCATATCTGGGATTTTGGGGATATAAAGTCAATACAGGCTTGTTATAAACTGAACAATATCCAGGAGACTTCACAGAGAAAAGGAATGTTCTGGCAATTGCTGTGTAAAGCAGATTTCTCCAAGCCTGCCAAGGGGGATTGTGGCCCTCAGCTGTCACTGGCAGGAGCAGTTTGACTCTCCTGAAACCCTCAGATCCTACAAACAATGGGATCATCCTACAAACAATGGGATTATCCTACAAACATTGGGATCGTCCTACAAACAATGGGGTTATTCCCTCTCAGAAGATCCTGCTCATTGAGGATGAGGTGTTAAAATTTAGGTTTTTCTCTGAAATGCATCTCTTTGGGCATCCTCCTCCTTTTGTTTTATTTATTTTTTTGGAAGACCTAATATGGACAGGTTTTGCCTGTAGGTCATTATGAAAATTTGGTCATTTTGAAATGATGAAATGAGTTTTGGGAATTGCGTGGATTCATTAAAGAATCAAACTTTTCAATCCCTGATTTACTGATCTTTAAACTGAATTAGCCACTCATTCACATTCATTCTATTCATAGTGGAACATGAATATTTTGGTTTTTAAGTATTTCAGAGAATGATTTGAAATTGTAACAGTTCATCTTGTGGCTGGATAAAATGTGCCAAGGACCAGGTTCCAGGTGTGGAAATTCAGGTGAGACTTTGAGCCTGACTTGCCCAGAATGTGAAAAAACCAGGGCAAGAATTTATTTCAATAAAGATTCCCAACCTTTCTCTCCTGCTGGGCCACAGATTTGTGCCAAGCATTTCTTTTACTTGCCACTCCTTGTTATTAATGAGCTGCATTTTCATTGCTTTTAAGGTGCTTGGTGGGTTTTTTTTGTCCCAGAAGTGTTTCTGGCGGGCACAAACAAAACCAAACTGGTTTAAATGAGGTGTGTGGCAGCCTTTTGAATGGAAGGAATGTTGAAGCCAGGCTCTGTTTGCTGTTTGAGATGCTCCAGGAGCTCTGAATCCCTCTGAGCACGGCAGAGCAGATTCCAACAGGTTGTAAAGTGATAGTAGCACACTGGGGGTGGCACTTTGTGGTTCTCTGTTTGCTCTGGCCCTGCCCCAACCCTTCCCTTGTGCCTCTCCAGGGCTCAGGGGGTGTTTGGGGTCAGCCTTGGCCTGGGGGAGTTTGACTTTGGTCAGGATCCAAAGGCAGCTCCAAAACAACCAGGAAAAACCCAAAACAGGATCCACACATTCCTTGGGGGAGGTGGTGGCTCCAAGGATTTGCAGGTCAGGGATCTCTGAAGCTGCAGGAGCTGGGATGGGGATTGAGGTGGAACTTGGAATTCTGGGGGTTGGAATTTCAGAGTTTTTGGTGGTTTTTAGCCCCACTCCAGTGTTTCCATTCTTAGCTCTGGAGCAAAGGGATGCAGCTCAGCCTGCTCAGGGTTTGGGAGCTGATGGAGCACCAGGGCCTTCCCTTCTCCTGGTTTTGGGATGTGTGGGATTCCCTCTGTTCAATCCACAGGGACCCAGGAATGTTTCACACCTTTCTCACCACATTTTCATCATTTCATTCACTTTATTTTATTCAGTTGCACGTTTATTTCTGTGGCAGTGCCCAAGGCCAGGCTGGACACTGGGGCTGGAGCAGCCTGGGACAGTGGGAGGTGTCCCTGCCATGGCAGGGGTGGCACTGGGTGGCTTTCAATTCCCTTCCAACCCAACCATTCCATCCCTTATGACTTCTCCAGCAAAACTCTGATTATTCATAACAATTTCCATGTTCTATTTGCCAGTTTTTCGTTGCCTTGTTGTTTCTTTTTTCCTCGCTTTCAAATTTGATTTTGAGAAGACGGCAATTTTCTTTTGTTATTTGCTTGCTTTGCCTCTCGATCTCTTTGTTTTGCTCTTCACTCACAGTTGTCTCCTCAGCCCCCGTGCTCTCTGAAATAGCAAACCCAGGGCTTGCTTTCTTCTTGCTCAGCTGCATTTTGGGAATTGATCAGGAATTATCACCCAGGAACTGCACTTTGTGGAGTTGATCAGGAATTATCACCCAGGAACTGCATTTTGTGGAGTTGATCAGGAATTATCACCCAAGAATTACATTCTGGGGAGTTTATTAGGAATTATCACCCAGGAACTGCATTTTGGGGAGCTTTTTATCAGGAATTGCATTTTGGGAGTTGATCAGGAATTATCATCCAAAAAAAAGCATTTTGTGGAGTTCATCAGGAATTATTATCCAAAATTTGCATTTTGGGGAGTTCATCAGGAATTCTCATCCAATTTGGGGAGTTCATCAGAAATTATCATGCAGGATTTGCATTCTGGGGATTTCATCAGTAATTATCATCCAAAAATTTCATTTTGTGGAGTTGATCAGGAATTCTCACCCAGGAATTGCCTTTTGGGGAGTTTATCAGGAATTGTATTTGAAGAGTTTATCAAGAATTATCATCCAGTTTGGGGAGCTGATCAGGAATTATCATGCAGGAATTACATCTGGGGAGTTTATTAGGAATTATCATCCAGGAATTACATTTGTGGAGTTTATCATGAATTCTCATGCTGGAATTGCATTTTGGGGGTTCATAATGAATTGCATTTTGGGGAGTTTATCAGGAATTGTATTTGAAGAGTTTATCAAGAATTATCATCCAGTTTGGGGAACTGATCAGGAATTATCATGCAGGAATTGCATTTTGGGAGTTGATCAGGATTTATCACCCAGGAATTACATTTGGGGAGTTGATCAGGATTTATCACCCAGGTATTGCATTTTGGGGAGTTAATCAGGAATTCTCATCCAATTTGGGGTGTTCATCCTGAATTATTACCCAGGAATTGCATTTGGAGAATTGATCAGGAATTATCATCCAAAACTTGCATTCTGGGGAGTTCATCAGTAATTATCATCCAAAA
Source organism: Camarhynchus parvulus (assembly GCF_901933205.1). Lineage (NCBI taxonomy): Eukaryota > Metazoa > Chordata > Aves > Passeriformes > Thraupidae > Camarhynchus > Camarhynchus parvulus. Next base: position 1,326,195 of record NC_044571.1, on the reverse strand, counting down.
ATTTCATTTTGTGGAGTTGATCAGGAATTATCATCCAGGAATTGCATTTTGGGGAGCTGATCAGGAATTATCATGCAGGAATTGCATTTTGGGGGGTTCATAATGAATTGCATTTGTGGAGTTCATCAGGAATTATCATCCAGGAGTTGCATTTTGGGGAGTTTAGCAGGAATTATCACGCTGGAATTGCATTTAGGGGAGTTCATTAGGAATTATCATGCAGGAATTACATTTTGGGGATTGATCAGGAATTCTCATCCAATTTGGGAGTTAATCAGGAATTATCATCCAAAAATTGCATTTTGGGGAGTTCATCAGGAATTCTCACTCAGGAATTGCTCACCCAGGAATTGCATTTTGGGGAGCTGATCAGTAATTCTTATCCAGGAATTACATTTTGGGGAATTGATCAGTAATTATCATCCAAAAATTGCAATTTGGGGAGTTCATCAGTAATTATCATCCAAAATTTGCATTTTAGGGAGTTAATCAGGAATTCTCACCCAGGAATTGCATTTAGGGGAGTTGATCAGGAATTCTTATCCAGAAATTTCATTTTGGGGAGTTGATCAGGAATTGCATTTGGGGAGTTCATCAGGAATTCTCATCCAGGAATTTCTGAGTTGATCAGGAATTCTCAGCCAGGAATTGCATTCTGGGGACTTGATCAGGAATTATCATCCAAAAATTTCATTTTGTGGAGTTTATCAGGGATTATCATGCAGGAATTGCATTTTAGGGGTTCAGATTGCATTTTGGGGAGTTCATTAGGAATTATCATGCAGGAATTACATTTTGGGGATTGATCAGGAATTCTCATCCAATTTGGGAGTTAATCAGGAATTATCAGCCAAAAATTGCATTTTGGGGGAGTTCATCAGGATTTATCACCCAAAATTACATTTTGGGAGTTTATCAGGGATTATCACGCAGGAATTGCATTTTGGGGAGCTTATCAGGAATTCTTATCCAGGAATTACATTTTGGGGAATTGATCAGGAATTGCATTTGGGGAGCTGATCAGGAATTCTCAGCCAGGAATTTCTGAGTTGATCAGGAATTCTCAGCCAGGAATCTTATGCAAAATTCTTTGGGGAGTTGATGTGCAGGAGTTATCATCCGGAAAAATTTCAGCGGTTTTGCTTTGGGGAGTTGATCAGGGATTATCATGCAAAAATTTCATTTTGTGGGTTATCAGATTATATGCGGAATTGCATTTTGGGGAGTTCATTAGGAATTATCATGCAGGAATTACATTTTGGGAATTGATCAGGAATTCTCATCCAATTTGGGTGTTAATCAGGAATTATCATCCAAAAATTGCAGTTTGGGGAGTTGATCAGGATTTATCACCCAGGAATTACATTTGGGGAGTTTATCAGGAATTATCACCCAGGAATTGCATTTTGGGGAGCTGATCAGTAATTCTTATCCAGAAATTACATTTTGGGGAATTGATCAGGAATTGCATTTGGGGAGCTGATCAGGAATTCTCAGCCAGGAATTGCATTCTGGGGAGTTGATCAGGAGTTATCATCCAAAAATTTCATTTTGTGGAGTTTATCAGGGATTATCATGCAGGAATTGCATTTTAGGGGGTTCATAATGAATTGCATTTTGGGGAGTTATTAGGAATTATCATGCAGGAATTACATTTTGGGAATTGATCAGGAATTCTCATCCAATTTGGGGTGTTCATCAGGAATTATCATCCAAAAATTGCATTTTGGGGAGTTGATCAGGATTTATCATCCAGGAATTGCATTTTAGGGAGTTGATCAGTAATTCTTATCCAGAAATTTCATTTTGGGGAGCTGATCAGGAATTGCATTTTGGGGAGCTGATCAGGAATTCTCAGCCAGGAATTGCATTTTGTGGAGTTCACCTTCACACATGCCTGGAGGTTTTTCTGCAGGAGGAGAATTCCAGGGTCCCTGAGGATCAAGGGATACACAACAGCATCCAAGGGGTCAAGAGGCAGAAATTCCAAAATTTGCCAAGGCACCTGCCCAGGAAAGGCTCTTGTTTCCAGAGCCTAAAGCAGCAGGAAAGGTTATTAAGAGGAATAATTCAATAATTGACCATGGAACCATGGAATGGGTGGGGCTGGAAGGGATCCTGAAGATCGTTCTGTTCAAGCCCCATCCAACCTCACATTTCCAGGCATGAGGAACCCACAGCCTCTCTGGACACCCCCTTTTTTTGACTCCTGTGGAAGCATTTCCACGTAAATGTTGTTACACGTTCAGGCTTTGCCTCTCCCCACAGAGCAGCTGAGCTTTGGGAGTTGCACAATTCATTTTCAAACCTCCTGCTTGTGGCAGGATGAAATTTTCCGCGTGGATGGAGAGGTTGAAGTGCCCTCTGATCATCCCCACCACCTGGGTACAATTTGATTGCCTCGATTTGCGAGAGTGAAATAATGGTTACCTGTCAGAAATGTTCTCTGGAGCCTTCACAGGTTTGAACAGCCCTCTCCCCACCCTTTGTTGAACCCAAATTATGCAGAGTTCATGTTTTTTCTTTATTCTCCAAACGTGTTTGGCCTCGCTCGAGTCGAACCTCTTGATGCTTTTCATGGCTCTTGAAGACCAAAGAGGGCAAAACAAAAACACATGAAAGGAGCTTAATTAATCTTAAAAAGGAGCTTTTTTCCTTACTTAACCCCCCCCCAAAATAAATTTAAACTTAATGCCCAACCCAGCTTGTTGTTGCTGTTTGGATTTTAGAACACCTTGAGCTGTTTGGGCAAAAAAGGTGTTCTGGCTGTGCAGTGCACTTGGAGGAGAACAAAGGCAGCTGGAATATTTGGGGATTTAGGCACATTTGGAGTATTTTCTGCTCAGCTGATTGTCTTCTTCCACTAGGTGGGGCTTTCTTCATTGATGAGTTGAACCATTCCTTTTCCTCTTGTAAACATGGATGTGCCTCAAGGATCACAGCCCTGAAATGTTTGGGGTGTTTTCTCCTGTCCACCTGAGCTGTGGAGGTGCCCTTTGGAATTTTGGTGCTTTTTAGAGGCCCTGAGCAGAGCTGGTGATGTGGAGGCACCAGAATCCCCCAAATCCTGTGGCACCCTTGTGCAAGCTCCTTGGCTGAGTGTGGTGGCCACTGGGCTTGGTGGGGTGGCAACCAGCCACCATTTGGGGGGGGGGTTGACTTTCATTTTAATTTCTTTTTGTTCTTAATGATCTTTAAATTAATGAAACATCTTTCCATGACTCAATCAGCTGAACACCAGGTGCCTGTGGATGGAATTTGGGAGGTGCCGTTGCTGGGGCTGGGGATGTATCTCCCCCCCAAGCTCTCTGTGGATCATTCCCATCATTGCTGTGGCTCAGTTTTGCTCACTAAAGTCCAACTTTTGGGTTGGATCTGGTCCTTCCCAGATTTTCAAGGAACTTCCACTGCCATATTTGTAAAAGCTGAAGGCAACACTGGTCCTGGTCCTTCTGACAATCCTGATCATGAGCTTGCCCTGCTGAGGAGGGGCAAAGCAAATTCCCCCATTTCCATGGTCCTAAAAATGAACATTCAGGTAGCAAAAAAAAAAAATAATTTATTTTTGTGGAATTACCTTGATGAGGACAACGTGGAGCTCCTCCTGCTCCTGCTGTGGTTTCCTCCAGGTGTTTTCTGCTCCTTTCACCTCTGCTGTTCCTCAGGACATTCCCTTTCCCTTGGATCTTCCACCTCCACACAAGGGAGATGTTTTGGGGTCAAAACCTTGGGACCCCACAGCCTCTTCCAAGGCCACCACATCTTCACTGCTCCCCTTGGCCCAGAGTTGTATTCCAGGAGGATTTCAAAGGGAATTTTCATCCAGGATCCTTGAAGTCCTACCCTGGCCATCTGAAAGCAACAGATTTGAGCATCCTCAGGACTCAAGGTTCAAACAATTTCTGGCTTGAATTTGGTAAATTTGAGAAATGCAACCTGGCTCTGTTTTTTGGTCCTCTTTTTTTTTTATTTCCCTCACATACAAAGGCACGTCCTCCTCTATTTGAGACCATCTTACATTTTATTTTTTTTGGAGTTAATGCATTGTTTTAATGTGTTCCAGTCTGCTCCCCTGCATTTAAATCATCCTTGTGTTTGCAGTCAAGCAGGAGGACAAAAATAACCGTGGGCTCATGGTGAATCAGTGGAATTTTCCTGCATTTCTCCCCTGGTGACTCCTAGAGAGCACAAATGCTTTTTGCATTTCTCTTTGCAAGAACGAGGTGCTTTCCCTGCTGCATTCCTGTATTTTTCCCTGGCTTTGTCTCGCTGGGATTTGGGGTTGTTTACTCCACAAACAGCACAGTGTGGGGTCACAGATCACTGCCTGCAACGAAGGTTTGAGGCTTTCAAAACCCCCCTGGCCTCCTGGCAGCTGATTTCAGTGTGGAGGTTTGAGGGGAAGGGGTTCAGATCTCCTCGGGGATGTCATTGTCCATTGTGCTGCTCATTGTTTTTCCAGCCCTTCTTTCTTTTCCTGAAGAAATCCAATTTTTTTTTTTTTTAATGCTGCTTCTCTCTCCCTTGTCTCTCTCTCTCTCCCTTTGTTTTGTTGTGGCAGAGGGAAGCAATCTCGCTCACATTGGAGAGAGGTGGTTGTTTTTGAAACCCCACGTTTTTCCCAGCGCCTGCAATTTTGATAAAATACCTTTTCCTGAGAGGAGTCAGAAAGATCTGCTGGAACAGCTCATCCTCCCTTCCCCCCCTGCTCTCCTTGGCTTATCAACAGTGCGTCAGTGGAAATTTCCACCCTTTGCTAATGGCAGAGAAAGCACAAAGTTGCAAAGCAGCCTTTGGAGGGGAAAAAAAAACAACAAAAAAAACCCCCAAAACCAACAAAACAAACCAAAAAACAACCCTCTTGCCGTTTTAGGAGCACAATGAAAAGCAGCAGATGAGAGCTGGGCAGGAATGGAATGAATCCAGGATGCAGGGCGGGGATGGCAGTGGGATCAGGGGAGAGGGGCAGGAATCAGCAGCTGGAATTGCTGCCCCCACCCTCCCTGTGCCAGGTGAGAGAATTTGGAAGGCTCCTTCCCAAGGAGCAGAGCTCGTTCATCGTTCAGCATCTGCTGAATTCACCGGTGCCTCTAGCAGAGAATCAATGCCACATTCCCACATTTTGGGAGGGAGCACGAAATTGGCCAGGCTGGGCAATGGTTCCTGTGCCTGAACTCCAGCCCTGCTGGCATCTCTGCTCTCTGGAGCCCACAGAGCAGCGGGCAGCCGAGCTGCCCAAAAGCCAAATTTTGTTGCTGTGGGGATTTGTGAGGAGGAGGAGGAGGAGGGAGCCCAGCAGAATTCCCCCAGATCCCTGGGCCGACCCCTGGGCCCATTCCTGCAGCTCAGGCCCCCTCAAGGCTGGGCTGGCATGGGCTGGCACTGCTGCCTTGGCTCCAGGGACAGCCAGGCACGGCCCATTCCAGCTGGGCACCTCTCCTGCCTCAGGACTGGGGGTTTCCTGTGGGATTTTTACCATCCTACCCCTCCCACAGAGAATTCTGGACTTTCTGGGAAGGGTTTGGGGATGAGTTGAGGCTGTGACGTGGCTGCTCTGTGAGATCAGGGTGGTGGCTGAGGAAAAGCGTTGTTCCCATGTTTTCCAGGGGTGGATTCTGCAATCCTGAGTCACTCCTGGCCCCATGGGCCTCTTGGGGTGCAATATTTGGGATGTGATGCAAAAAAAATGAGCCCAGTGCAGCCTGAAGGGCACGAGCAGGGCTTGTTCACAGCCCCAGCTCCTTCAGATTCCCAGCTCCCTTCTGGTCCTGGGGACTTCCCCTCCAGGATCACCTCTGGGAACATGGGATGCTCCTGCTGTGGCTGACTTAGGAAGAATCCAAAATTCCTGCAGAGCAAAGTCCTCTGTGTCAGGGGCAGTTTTGGGATGAAACTGGGGTGTCTGGTCCTGCTCGGACAACGTGTCTGCATTTAAGGGACGTCAGTTTTGGGTTCTGTGCTGCTCCATGGGGAGGTGGGCTGGGAGAATTGGGGGATTCTGGAATGGTTTGGGTTGGAAGGGACCTCAAAACCCATCCATGGAATGGTTTGGGTTGGAATGGACCTCAAAACTCATCCATGGAATGGTTTGGGTTGGAAGGAACCTCAAAACTCATCCATGTCCCATCTCTAACTTATTCAAAACTCCTTCAAAAATCCCCATAAATCTCCTTGGGTCAGCAGGGCTGGACAGAGCTCCAGGAGTGTTGGGACAACATTCCCAGGGAAAAACTGGGAATTTGGGGGGGTCTGGGCAGGGCCTGGATGATGCTGTGGGACATCTTCCAGCTCAGGATATTCCATGATTCCACCAGAGCTCAATTGAACTTCTCATCATTGAAATCAAGCTAACCCTGAGCTTTTGTTTCAAACAATCCAGGTACCAAAATGTGAGGGGAAAAAAAGGGGAATTCTCATTTTAAAAAAAACCCACAGGAGCAGGAAAAACTTGGGAATTCCCATTTAAAAAAAACCCCACAGGAGCAGAAAAACTTAGGAATCCCCATTAAAAACAAACAAACAAACAAACAAACAAACAAACAAACAAACAAAGAACTCCACAGGAGCAGGAAAAACTTAGGAATTCTCATTTAAGAAACCCCTCAGAAGAATTCCTTGAATTGTAGCCCAGGTATTTTGGTTGATTTTGTTCTAGCCCAGGTGTTTTGGTGGATTTAACTCAGATACTTTGGTTAATCTTGCTCCAGCCCAGGCATTTTGGTTAATTTTGTCCAGCCCAGGTATTTTGGCTGATTTTATTCCAGCCCAGGTATTTTGGTGGGGTTTGTCCCAGCCCAGTATTTTGGTGGATTTGACTCAGGTATTTTGGTGAATCTTATTCCAGCCCAGGTATTTTGGTTAATTTTGTACAGCCCAGGTATTTTGGTGATTTTGTCCAGCCCAGGTATTTTGGTTAATTTTGTACAGCCCAGGTATTTTGGTTAATTTTCTTCCAGCCCAGGTATTTTGGTGGATTTGGCTCAGGTATTTTTGCTGATTTTGTCTAGCCCGGGTATTTTGGTTAATTTGGTTTCAGCCCAGGTATTTTGGTGGATTTGACTCAGGTATTTTAGTTAATTTTGTCCTAGCTCAGGTATTTTGGTGGATTTCGTCCCAACCCAGGTATTTTGGTTAATTTTGTCCAGCCCAGGTATTTTGGTGGATTTGGCCCAGGTATTTTGGTTAATTTTGTCCCAGTCCAGGTATTTTGGTTAATTTTGTCCAGCCCAGGTATTTTGGTTAATTTGGTTCCAGCCCAGGTATTTTGGTTAATTTGGTTCCAGCCCAGGTATTTTGGCTGATTTCGTCCCAACCCAGGTATTTTGGTTAATTTTGTCCCAGCCCAGTATCTTGGTGGATTTATTTGCTGTGTTTCTCATTGCAGGTATTTCCTGATAGACCTGGAGGCCCCCCCTTCCCTGGTGTCCCCCATGATGGATCACCTGGGGCGGGACATCGATGTCATCAGAAGAGCTTTTATCAAACACCCCCTGGCCAAGGCAGACGAGTGCAGTGGCATCCTCCCAGTCAGCCCTGAGCAGAAACTCCTCTCTGCCAAGAAAAACTGAAAATCCCAAACGTTTGAAACCTTTTTTAACCCATTTTTTATTGCTGCTGTGGAAAAGATTTGTGAGAACTCCATCACCAAAAAAAATTTTAAAAATCCCTTTTGCCCATGGGATGTGTGTGGTCTGTCACAGGATCTTCATTATTGTAACAACTGAGGTTTCTTTTTGTTTAGAATAATTGGAATAGTTTGAGTCTGGGTGCTTATCTTGCTGTTTGACAACTCTGCAAATTGATTTGCTGTTCTCTCGGAGCATTACATTGATAATGGAGATTTCTCCAGCAGCAGGATGCTATAAATAGCAATTTTTTTTTCCAGAATATGGATATTTACATGAGAGATTAAGAAATCTGCAGTGGCAATACAGAAATCTAGGATGTGATTTGGTGGGGGTTTGTTTCAAGGTATGAAAAAGCCAATAAAAGTGTGGTTAAAAGTAAAACCTGACTCTTTTTTTTAAATTAAGTATTAAAAAATTCCCAAAACTTTCACTGCCAAAAGCCATCTCATGGTCCTCAAGGTAAACAATGCTCAGAGCACAGGTAAAAATTCCTTTTTAGATAAGGCCAGAAAATTCCAGGTGGGAATTAGAGAATCCCCAAGGAGCAGAAGAATCAAAGATGCTTCATTTTGCCATCAAGTGGACATTTCAAACTGGGACAAAACATCAGAATAAAGTGTTCATGTGTGCTTTTTGCCTTTCTTTTGTTAAAAACAGGAGGAAAATCAGTTGTATGATTGTTCTATATACAGACCTCCTGCTCTCTGATGTAAATCCAGTGGTTGGATCATTCCTAGGGGGGTTTTGTGCTCTTTTTTTTCCCCTTAGATGTGGAATTTTTGGAAAGGAAAAGAAACCAGTTCTTCTGAGCATCTTAATTTTTTAAAAATGCATCAGGAAAAAGAACTTTTTTTTTTCCCCTACATCTTCCTTTAAGAGTTATGAATGTCTGGATTTGTGGGTTTTGGTTGTTTGGGGGTATTTTCATAATTTTTTTAAATTTAAATTTGATTTTCTTTTTTCTTTTAATTCTCTTTTTTTTTTCTATTTGATTTTTTTCTTTCTTTTTTTTTTTTTTTTTTTTTTTTCTGGAAAAATCTTTGGAAGAACAGAGGGAATACACTCCACACTCCCTGAAGCTGAATCTGTATGAGAGGTGCTTTCATTGCTGCCTGCTCCAGGCACAGCTTTCCTCTTCCAGGATTTTTCCTTGCAGGACTGGCCTGGCTCCCAGCCAGGGATGAGCTCAGCCAGGAGGAGCCCTGGATTTGGGAATCTGTGCCCCAGGTTTGGCTCCCTGAGCTGCCCTCCCCGCTGAAAATTCACATTTTGGGTGTAGGAAGTGCCAGCTGCAAGAATGTGGCTTACTCAGGGGTTTCTCTGAAGGTTTTCTTAATCACAAAGTGGACAGAAAGTTTGGGGTTTAAAGGGATTTTGCCTCAGACCTGGAATTTGGGATTTGGATTGAGCAGGAGGGGGAATAAATTAAGATTTCAACTCCACTCCATGAAAATCAGCAGAGGCTGCGAATGTCAAAGTGTTGCTTATTTGTCCTTTTTCAGTTTCTTTGCTGTAGTTTTCAATTTTCCATTTAATTCCTCCCAGTTTCAAGGTTGATCCCCAAATCCCCAGGGCTGGCACAGCCCTGCCAGCCCATGCAGTGCCAGCTGTGCCCCATGGGCACCTTGTCCCCAGCCCAGAGCACTCAGTGCCACCTCCAGGGCACACCTGCAGGGATGGGCACTGCAAAGCTCCCTGGGCAGCCCCTGCCAAGGCCTGAGCTCCCTTTCCATGGGCAAATTGCTGCTGCTGTCCCAGCTGAGCCTGCCCTGGCCCAGCCTGAGGCCGTTCCCTCTGCTCCTGTCCCTGTGCCCTGGGAGCAGAGCCCGACCCCCCCGGCTGTGCCCTCCTGGCAGGGACTTGTGCAGAGCCACAAGGGCCCCTGAGCCTCCTTTGCTCCAGCCCCAGCCCCTTATGCTGGAAGTCAAATATTACACAGAATTTGTATATTCCTGTTCTATTCAGTAATTGAACTTGTCAGATAGCAAGGAATTCTCCTGCCAGATTGTCTGGGTTTTTCTTTTTAAATTTACCACAAGAACTTCTTGTTGGAGCTATTGGACACCAAAGCAGAATTAATAAGGAGTACTCAATTTCCTCCCAACAAAAGATTCTGTCACATTCTACATTAACATGGGGCTAGTTTTCAGTGGAGGACTGCACATTTTTAATATCTTTTTAAAATTCAACTCTGGAACGCAACATCATTCTCAATGATTATACAAGTAAAAGTCTTACCAAGTCCACAGTACCCTTCAATATGATAAGGCTTAAAAATTGCTACATTCCAATAATTGTTTATGGTGATCTGCCTGTCTGAAATGATTTCTCTGTATGGGAACACTGGTGGTTCAGACTCCTCAATTCAATGGTGTGTATCTGCATGCTCTTAAATTTGAAATGTGCACAGCAGCCAGCCAGACTTCACACATGTTTAATGCTCCATTTGTAGACAAGAGTCCTGACATTACTGATCATGTTCCATACATTTCCTATAAATGACTCTCTCTAGGATTTTTGTCCCATTTTTGGGGGTGGCAGGAGTGGGACTGCAGTGGGGTTGTCCCAGCAGCACCCAGATTTATTTATAAACCTCTCAACTGCAGGTACAACTTTCCTCATAATTAATAGTTTCTAATAGAGACTTTTAAATTTTTTGTTGTTGTTTTTATAGGAGGTGGAGTGGGGGTTGCAATTTATTGAGCCCAGTCAGCTCCCAGACCAAGAGTTGGATATTTTGGGAAGTGAATAACAGCAAACACCAGAATGGAGGTGAGGGGATTAAACTGGGGCAGTCCTGGGACTGAGCAAACAGTTGTGCCAGAGGAAAAAAAAGGGATATTTGTGCCCTGAGGGACCATAAATCCCTGTGGAAGAAGGGAAATATTGAGATGTGTTCCAGCCTTTTTGGTTGTCCATAGCCCAATTTGTCCCATGGGCTCTGAGAGGTCCTGGATGTCCAAGAGTAAAATTTTGGGACAGTGGAGAGCCAGAGGAGCTGTGCAGCCCCAGCATGGCCTGAAATGTCCCATCCCATGGCCATGGCCAGAGGCCTGGGCAGTTGGAATGCCAGGACTTGGATTTTGCTTCCCAAAGAATCCAATAGTGAAGCTCCTCAGCCCTTCCTCGGGTTTTCTGAGGGGAGGAAATGAGGAAATTCTGCTCCCAAATCCTTCCCAAATTTCTGCTCTGGGTTTCTTGTTTGTGGATTTTGGGGATGGACAGCCTTGGGAAGAGGATTCAAATAACAACTGGCTTGGAAAGGTTTGCTCAGGCAACAAATGGGGGAGACCTTGGGAATGTCTCCATCCCTCCCTTTTCCTGAGCTTTTCTCTCCCATGGGGGAATGCTGAACCCTGGAGGTTTCTCCAACAGACTGAGAGCACTGCACCATCAAAGAATTCCACAGCCCTGATCCCAGGAAGTTTGAGCACACTGGGATTTTCTCCCTGAATCCAGAGTGCACCACAATCCCCTTTGTGGGGAGTGTGAGCAGAAAGAATTCCAGGATCTTGTGTTTCAGGGTCCCTCTGGAAATCCTCTCCAGCCTGGGAGCTGCAGGAGGAGCTGGGAATCAGCAGCCAGGGGTGGGAAATCATCCAGGGAGGGATTGGGGTGGCAAAAATCAGCCTGGCTCATGGAGATGGGGTCTGATCCCTGAAAAATGCTGGGGGAAAAAGGAAGGAAAGGAAAGAGGAAAGGAAAGGGGAAAGGGAAAGGAAATTTCAAGGGAAGGGAAGGGAAGGGAAGGGAAGGGAAGGGAAGGGAAGGGAAGGGAAGGGAAGGGAAGGGAAGGGAAGGGAAGGGAAGGGAAGGGAAGGGAAGGGAAGGGAAGGGAAGGGAAGGAAAAAGAAGAAAGGCTGGGACTGTGGGATATAAGCCAGGGCTGTTGGAGCCAGGAACTTCTCTTAGAATGTGCCCTGGTTATTTCTGCCCAAAAAGTCACCCAGGATGGGTCCAGCACTGTCAAGATCTCCATTCTCTCATGGAATCACAAACTGGTTTGGGTGGGGAGAGATTTTAGGGATCACCCCATCCCATCCCATCCCATCCCATCCCATCCCATCCCATCCCATCCCATCCCATCCCATCCTATCCCTGACACCTCCCACTGTCCCAGGCTGCTCCCAGCCCCAGTGCCCAACCTGGCCTTGGGCACTGCCAGGGATCCAGGGGCACCCTCAGGATAAAGAATTCCTCATTCCCAAGATCCCATCTAAATCTCCTCCCTGTCAGTTTGAATCCATCCCATTTCCAGGCTCCTTTCAGGCTCTGGAAAGCTGCAATTTTAAGCAAACCCCCCCCCCAGCTATTTTCAACTTCCAGCCTGGAAGCACAAGCCTAAAACTCATCAGCATTGTTTAAAAGATGAGAGGTTTTAATGTGAGGTTTTATGATTCACTTCTCTCCAGCTTGGGTGCTGGCAGGATTTTCCTGGAACATCCCGCTGAGGAGCCCTTGGAAAAACAAAACTCCAGCAAAGGAGATGCTTGATAAGGAGGCAGCAGGGCTGGAAGAGGGGGAGCTTGGCTCTGCCAGATCCCACTCGTGCAGCATTCCAGGTGGAAGGATGTGTTCCTGGGAGGGCTTTAATCCCTGCTGGGGCTGGGCTGTGCTGGGGCTGCCAAGCTGGGTGTGTGTGGAGGGTGCTGCTGGCTCAGGAAAATCCTGGGGGCAGTTTTGTGGGATGGTGAGATTCCACTGAATCTGTAAGAGGCCCCTGGCTGAGCTTTGTAGGAACAGAGGAGCTGTGGATGCCCAGGGAAGCTGCGGATGCTCAGGGAAACTGTGGATGCCCAGAGAAGCTGTGGCTGCCCAGGGAAGCTGTGGATGCTCAGAGAAGCTGTGGCTGCTCCCTGGAAGCTGTGGATGCTCAGGGAAGCTGTGGATGCCCAGGGAAGTTGTGGATGCCCAGAGAAGCTGTGGATGCTCAGGGAAGTTGTGGATGCCCAGAGAAGCTGTGGATGCCCAGAGAAGCTGTGGATGCCCAGGGAAGTTGTGGATGCCCAGGGAAGCTGTGGCTGCTCCCTGGAAGCTGTGGCTGCTCCCTGGAAGTGTCCAAGGTTGGGTTGGACACCGGGGCCTGGAGCAGCCTGGGATGGTGGAAGGTGTCAGGGATGGGGTGGGATGATTTAAATTCCCTCCCTGCCCAAACCAGTCCATAATTCCATGTATCCTGACACTTTATGCCAGGAGGAATCCCCCAGCCACCTCAGCAGGAGTTCAGAGTTGGGAATTCTGCTGGTCAATGTCACTGTGATATTTTCTGAAAAAATCCCTTCGCCAGGATTTCTTCTCCTGGTAAGTTGAGAAGCCTCAGAGAAAAATGTAAATAATAATAATTATCTGATTGCTTCTCCTTGTGTTTTGCTGCTTTGGAATGTGGTAGGTGATTCTTTCATTGGTGCCATGTGAATTGTGTTTTCTTAATGACCAATCTCAGCCAGCTGTGTTGGACTCTCTGAGGAGTCACAGGTTTTTATTATTCATTCTCGTTAAGCCTTCTGATACATCCTTGTTCTTTAGTAGCGTTTTAGTATACAATGTAATATAATGTAATGTAATGTAATGTAATATTATATAATATAATGTAATATTACATTACATTACATTATATCATATTACATTACATTACATTACATTACATTACATTACATTACATTACATTATATCATATTACATTACATTACATTACATTACATTATATCATATTACATTACATTACATTACATTATATCATATTACATTACATTACATTACATTATATTATATTACATTACATTACATTATATTATATTACATTACATTACATTACATTATATTATATTACATTACATTACATTATATCATATTACATTATATTATATTACATTACATTACATTATATTATATTATATTACATTACATTACATTATATTACATTATATTACATTATATTATATTATATTACATTATATTACATTATATTATATTATATTACATTACATTACATTACATTACATTACATTATAATAAATCAGCCTTCTGAGAACTTGGAGTCCAATTCCCATCTCTCACCTCACGCTGGGGACCTCACAACACCACAGGTGAAGACACAGGAAGCTTCCCTTGATGGGGACATCCAGCATTCCTTGGGGAATGCCCGGGTCCTGCAGGGCTCTGCAGAGCTGCTGCCTGTGCTGCTGAGCTGACCTCAGCTCAGTTTGGTGCTGGGGGCAGATGTGGAGGTCACAGGGAGGGAGGAGAAGGGTTTCAGCGGGGTTTTCCCTCCCCAGTTCCCTTTGGAAGCAGCGGAGGAGGCTCAGGGTTCCTTGGAGCCTGGTGATGCCTTGTGCAGGCTGCCCCAGAGCAGAGGCTGGCCAGAGCTAAAGAATAAAGCAGGGATTTATTCAAAGCATCTCCTCCATGGATGCACCTTGGGCAGCACCAGAGCCCAGCCAGGGCTGCACCCAAGATGAACCAAAATGGCCCCAAAATGCACGGCCGGGCACGGGGTCTGTCCCTGGGATCAGTTCTGCTCCATTTGCACCTTGCAGTTCATTGTCCCATTCCAGCTTTAGCCCAGGCAGTCCCACCCCTGCTGTTTTTCTCTCTCCAGCCCACGGTGTTTGTGCTCCTGGGCTGAGATTTGGATCATTTGTCCTTGGTGCCCAGCTGGAGCAGGAATTGTTTTGTCTCCCTGCTCTGTGCACAGAGCTCACCATCCCATAATGTGAAGCCCAGACTCACACACTAAAGCAGCACAGAACCTGAAAAATAGAAAAGCCAAACCTGAGGCATGATGGCTGCTCCCTGGTTTTGGGGGACAAGCAGGGTGACAATGTCACAGGCTCTGTTCCCTCTGTGGGCACTGCCAGAGACAGGAGGGAGCCAGGAGCAGGATGCTCGTTATTTAGGATAAATAATGATGCACAGGCAGCATTCCCACTCTTCTGCTCAGGGAATGCCAGGAATGAAATATTCTCATTCCTTAAATATTAAGGATGAAGAGACTGCAGGAGTGCTCCTGGCATGGGAATGAAGGATCCTCCAAGCTGCTCACTCTGAGGGGAGGATCTTCCCAACTGTCCCAGCCACTGGAAAGAGCAGAGAGTTTGCTTTGATAATCCCTGCAATCCCCTATAAATAATTCCCTGCCCTCAACTGAGAGAAAACAATTCCAGAAGAGCTGCACCCAGCCCCAAGGGGAAGAGAAACAAACCCAAAGTGACCTGGGGCACCTGGTGCTGCTCAGATCAGCTTGGGATTGCCGCCAGGGGAAGCAGGACAATCATCAGGAAGGCAAAGCTGCAGAATCTTGGGCTGGAAAAGGAGTTTTCAAAGAAGTTTTCCAAGCAAATCCAGAGCCAAAGGCTTTGTTGGCTGTGCATGCCATGGGCAGGGCTGGGTGTGCTGGGTCATGCTCAGCTCCTCATCCCTGGAGGTGTCCCAGGCCAGGCTGGACACTGGAGCAGCCTGGCACAGTGGGAGGTGTCCCTGCCATGGCAGGGGTGGAACAAGATGGGTTTGAGGTTCCTCCCAGCCCAAACCATTCCGTGATTCCATGACTTTCCCTTCTTTTTGTGTCCTATTGTGACGGCGGTCACAAGGGTGTTTGGGTGAAGGAAGAGACGAGGTGGTTGACTCCATTATCAGAAGGCTTGATTTATTATTTTATGATATATACATCTATTATAACTATACTACAAAGAAAAAGCAGGAGAGCTCTTCAGAAGCTTGCTAAGCTAAGAATAGAAAAAGAAAGAATGAATAACAAGCCCTGCTCTCCCAGACTGCGTCCGAGAGATCTCAGTTCTGGATTGGCCATTATTTCTAAACATCCAAATCTGGGCCAATCCAGACAGACCTGTTGCATTCCACAGCAGCAGATAACCTATTGTTTACATCTTGTTGCTGAACTTCTCAGCTTCAGCAGGAAAAATCCTGAGAGAGGGTTTTTCATAAAAGAAATGTCTGTGACATCCTATCATCTGTCTTCATCTCAGCCCGCGAGTTTTCCTTTTTTCCAGTTCTCTCCCCATCCCCTGGCGGTGTCCCTGTGCCTGGCCGGGCTTTGGCTGCCAGGTTTAAACCACCAGGTCCCTTTTGGTGCCCCAAGGGTTGAGATCCCAGAATCCCAGAAGGATCAGGTTTGGAAAGACCCTCTGGAGACCCCCCAGTCCAACCCCTTGCACCTGAGCAGGGACACAGGGACACATCCAGGTGGGTTTGGGATGGCTCCAGAGAGGGAGAATCCATCACCTCCCTGGGCAGCTCTTCCAGGGCTCCACGGAAAGAGGTTCCTCCTCTGTTTGGGGTGGAATTTGTTGTGTTTTAGTTTCATGGCCGCTGCTCCTTGTCCTGTCACTGGCACCACTGGAAAGACAACAAAATTCTGACTGGAATGTGTTAAAACAGATTTATTAAGAGCATTTTTTGCATCACTTTTCACAACGGTGATTTATTTGCTCAGAGCTGTGGTGTTTATTGGTTGTTGTTTATTTCTCTGCTCTCAGAGCTGTGGTGTTCCAGACCTGCTCCAGGTGACACCTCCCTGGCTGTGGTTGTCCCCAGTTTGTCCCCTCTGAGGGCTGGGCGCAGGTTCTCCCTTCTCTGGGCTGTGGAACACGGGTTTGTGAGCTGAGAAAATTCCTGGTGGTGGGAACAACCCAGAGCTCTGCCCTGATCTCTGGGTGCTGGGAGCCACCACGAGGGATTAGAGAATCGCAGAATCCCAGATTGGTTTGGGTTGGGTTGGGTTTTAGGGATCATCTCATCCCTGACACCTCCCACTGTCCCAGGCTGCTCCAGCCCCAGTGTCCAGCCTGGCCTTGGGCACTGCCAGGGATGCAGGGGCAGCCCCAGCTGCTCTGGGCACCCTGTGCCAGGCCCTGCCCACCCTGCCAGGGAACAATTCCTCATTGCCAAGATCCCACCCAGCCCTGCCCTCTGGCACTGGCAGCCATTCCCTGGGTGCTGTCCCTGCAGGCCTTGTCCCCAGTCCCTCTCAGCTCTCCTGGAGCCCCTTAGGTGCTGATTTCCCTGATCTCCCTGTGCTGGGAGGGTCAATCACTGCAGATAATTCCAGAATTTCTCCCTGTGTAGGATTTTCTGCTCCTCAGCCTCTGCTGACTCTGAGTTATCAGTGACTAGGAGAGGGCTGTAAATCCCAGCATCCCAATCCCACTGCCCAGGACATTCCTGCCGACCTCAGGGAGCTCTAAAAACAGCTGTGGTCCAAAACCCCTCCTTAATTGCACTGTGAGGAGCACGAGCCCCCTCCCAGGGTTATTCTGGTGGGAATTGCACAGTCCCTAATGCTGGCATTTGGGGAAGGACAATAGTGGTGTTCCTATGTGAGAATCCACAGAAATGTGCTGGGTTCCTTCAGGGAGAGCTGTGGCCAAACCACAGAGCCCAGCTGGAGTCCCGTGGCGGGGGGAGGTGACCAGAAGTATTTGCTGAGGGATTTTTGGGAGGATGAAACCCAGTCCAGGGGTTCACCAAGGTGCCTCTCTCCTGCAGACACGTGCAGGGCTTTGTTCTCACAGAACCCCCAAATCCCCGGGGCTGGCACAGCCCTGCCAGCCCATGCAGTGCCAGCTGTGCCCCATGGGCACCTTGTCCCCAGCCCAGAGCACTCAGTGCCACCTCCAGGGCACACCTGCAGGGATGGGCACTGCAAAGCTCCCTGGGCAGCCCCTGCCAAGGCCTGAGCTCCCTTTCCATGGGCAAATTGCTGCTGCTGTCCCAGCTGAGCCTGCCCTGGCCCAGCCTGAGGCCGTTCCCTCTGCTCCTGTCCCTGTGCCCTGGGAGCAGAGCCCGACCCCCCCGGCTGTGCCCTCCTGGCAGGGACTTGTGCAGAGCCACAAGGGCCCCTGAGCCTCCTTTGCTCCAGCCTCAGCCCCTTCCCAGCTCCCTCAGGGATTCTCCAGCCCCTTCCCAGCTCCTCAGGGATTCTCCAGCCCCTTCCCAGCTCCCTCAGGGATTCTCCAGCCCCTTCCCAGCTCCTCAGGGATTCTCCAGCCCCTTCCCAGCTCCCTCAGGGATTCTCCAGCCCCTTCCCAGCTCCGTTCCCTGCCCTGGACACGCTCCAGCCCCTCCAGGGCTCCCCTCCAGGAGCAGAGCTGGACCCTCCTGTCAGAGAGTTGAAGTTTTATTTCCATGTCGTTGATTTTTCCGTGGATGAGGGGGTGAATCTGTGCTCACTCTGCTTTCCCTGATTTTCCCTGTTGATTTCACTCCAACTCAGCACCTCACTCGATTCCATCCAGCTCCAACAATCAGAGCTTTCTGCAGAGTTCTCTTGAAAGATTCCAAGCGAACATTCCTTGGAAAATAATAATAAAAAAAAAAGCAACCCTTGGCAGAGAGAAGGCTTTCCAGGTGGCCAATTCACTTTAATGAGTTTTCTGCTCTTTTTGTGTCCTTTATTTGCAAATACCTGGTGGGGTTGTTTGAGAGTCCTCTGGAGTTTTGGGAAGGCTGCTGGCTTCTCCAGGCTGCCGTGGCTTAGGGAAGCTCAGGGAGAGATGAAGGCTTTCTCTGGGTTCAGATAAACAGATTGCATCTGTTTGTGACATCTCCCAGCGTGCTGGCCCTGCCTGGGAGCTCAGACAGGACTGAGAAGGAAATGCCTGGATCCTCTTTTGTCCTTTGGCCAGTTCAGGTTTTTCTCTGGTGCTTTCTTTTCTTTTCTCTTCTTTTCTCTTCTTTTCTCTTCTTTTCTTTTCTTTTCTTTTCTTTTCTTTTCTTTTCTTTTCTTTTCTTTTCTTTTCTTTTCTTTTCTTTTCTTTTCTTTTCTTTTCCTTTTCTTTTCTTCTTTCTTTTCTTTCCTTTCCTTTCCTTTCCTTTCCTTTCCTTTCCTTTCCTTTCCTTTCCTTTCCTTTCCTTCCTTCCCTTCCCTTCCCTTCCCTTCCCTTCCCTTCCCTTCCTTCCCTTCCCTTCCTTCCCTTCCTTCCCTTCCCTTCCCTTCCCTTCCTTCCCTTCCCTTCCCTTCCCTTCCCTTCCCTTCCCTTCCCTTCCCTTCCCTTCCCTTCCCTTCCCTTCCCTTTCCTTCCCTTTCCTTTCCTTCCCTTTCCTTTTTTTTCTTCCTCTTTTCTATTATTTTTCCTTTTTTTTTTTATTGGCACAAAGAACTCCAATTTTAGCTTTTCATTTGAGCCTCATTGTCAGGAACCAAACCAATCCTCTCCCTCTGGTAGCAAGCTGCACTTTGGAGGCTTTTTCACTTTGTTTGATTTCAAGCTGCATCAGGTGTCTCCTATAATTAAATTAATTTCCCCCTATTCTTCTTCTCTCATCTCTCCTTCAGTGCTTTCCTGAGGCAATTGCAGCTCTTTGGGATTCTCCTCATGGAGTGTTCCTGTCATTGGCAATGGCCAGGGAGCTGCCTGGGGAATGTTCTGTCCCTGGATGGCAGGGGATGAGCCCAGGGGTGCCCAGGTGGCCAAGAAGGCCAAGAACATCCTGGGCTGGGTGAGGAATTGTGTGTGCAGCAGGAGCAGGGCAGGGATTGTCCCTCTGTGCTGGGGTCCCTCGAGGGCTGTGCCCAGTTCTGGTCCTGCAGGAGAGCCCTGGAGGGGCTGGAGCGTGTCCAGGGCAGGGAACGGAGCTGGGAAGGGGCTGGAGAATCCCTGAGGAGCTGGGAAGGGGCTGGAGAATCCCTGAGGAGCTGGGAAGGGGCTGGAGAATCCCTGAGGGAGCTGGGAAGGGGCTGGAGAATCCCTGAGGAGCTGGGAAGGGGCTGAGGCTGGAGCAAAGGAGGCTCAGGGGCCCTTGTGGCTCTGCACAAGTCCCTGCCAGGAGGGCACAGCCGGGGGGGTCGGGCTGTGCTGCCTGTCCCAAGGGAAAGGAGGAGAGGAAATGGCCTCAAATGGCACCAGGGCAGGCTCAGGTTGGAGATTGGCACAGAAAATTTCCCTGGCAGAGTGGTCAGGCCTTGGGCTGAGCTGCCCAGGGAGGTTTGGAGTCCCTGGAATTGTCCCAGAGCAGTCTGGATGTGGCCTTGGGGACAGGGACAGGGTTTGGGGTGGTGCTGGTGGTTTTTGAGTGATCCTAAAGGGCTCTCCCACCTCAGTCTTTCAGGGATTCTGGGATTTCCCTGCAGAGGTTATGGAGCTGATCAGGTGCCCCTCAGTTCCCAGTAACCACCATTTTTATTGGAATGTTTTCCTGTGAAATCAGGGCAATATTGAGGTACAAATTGGCATCCTGCAGCCTCCAATGTTTGTTTCCCTCCTGAGACTCTGTGGGGTTCTGCTGTCACTGTCCCTGATCCCATCCCACCCTGGAATCTGCCGGGAGCATGTTCTCCAAATCCAGCCTTGACCATGGAGCTGCTCCTGGAGTTTGGAGCTTCTCTTCTCCTTCTCTTCTCTTCTCTTCTCTTCTCCTTCTCCTTCTCCTTCTCCTTCTCCTTCTCCTTCTCCTTCTCCTTCTCCTTCTCCTTCTCCTTCTCCTTCTCCTTCTCCTTCTCCTTCTCCTTCTCCTTCTCCTTCTCCTTCTCCTTCTCCTTCTCCTCCTCCTCCTCCTCCTCCTCCTCTCCTCCTCCTCCCTCCTTCTCCTCCTCCTCTCCCCTCTCCTCTTCCTCCTCTCCTCTCCTCCTCCTCCTCCCCTCCTTCTCCTTCTCCTTCTCCTTCTCTTCTCTCCTCTCCTTCTCCTTCTTCTTCTTTCTCTTTCTTTCTCCTTCTTTCTCCTTCTTCTTTCTCTTCTTTCTCTTCTCCTTCCTCTTCTCCTTCTCTTCTTCTTCCTCTTCCTCTCCTCTTCCCTTTATCCCTACAGACCCTTCCCCTTCCAGGTGGGACAAGTGAGAACCATGGAGCAGTTTGGGTTGGAAGGGACCTTGAAGATCATCCCACTCCAACCCCTGGCCATGGGCAGGGCCACCTTCCACCATCCCAGATTTCTTTATTTTTAATTTCACCTCTTTTATTCTCTTTTAATTGCCGAGGACAATCAGCAATTGATCAAAAACCAGTTTGGAAAGTCCTGGTGGCTGCTGGGGAGGTGATGGTGGCCCCACATCCCTGCCCACATCCCAAAGGATGTTTCAGTGCCTGGAAATCTGCATTTTTATTTCATTTTATCATTTTTTACAGCCTCATTAAAAGAGCTCCAGGAGCACTGGGATAGGGTGGGATTTTGGGAATGCCTGGAGTGGCACTGGATGATCCCTGCGGGTCCCAGGAAATTCTGGGATTCCATGAAACCTCTCCCTACAAATAAAGAGTCCTGGTGAGGCTGCATATTGATTCCAGTTCCCCTGGAATTTTAAATTATTTTTAAAATGATTCCAGGAATTCTCCTGGAATTTTAAATTATTCCAGAGTATCCCAGGTCACCTGAAGGAAAACCTTGGAGCTAAGGGGTGCTTGCAGAAATTAGGAGAATTTGGAATAATGGATTTTTTATCACTTCCTTCCCTTTGAGGGACACAATTCCCCGGCCAATTCCCATTTTATTGCTGCTCTCCCAGAAGTGGCTGCTCCATCTTCAAAGGGAGAGGTTTTTACCACCCAGGTGGAGCCAAATCTGGGATCAAAAATTGCTGCAGAATCCAACAGATCGCAGCTCTTTCCCTCCTGCTGCACCTTTTGTGTGAGAAACAACCTCATTTTCCACAATTGTCCTGGGGGTTTTGATTTTAAAATTATTTTTATTCTGTTTTAGTTTGTATTTTTTATGGCTTTCAGTTATTTCTGGGAATTGTTGGGGAAATAAACTTATTTTATATAACTGTAGTGGGGGGGGTTGATTTTAAAACATTTTTAATGTGTTTTATTTTGTATTTTTCACAGTTTTCAGCTATTGCTGGGAATTGTTGGGGAAATAACCTTATTTCATATAACTGTAGTGGGGGGTTGATTTTAAAATTAGTTTTTTATTCTGTTTTAGTTTGTATTTTTTATGGTTTTCAGTTATTTCTGGGAATTGTTGGGGAAATAAACTTCTTTTATATAATTGTAGTGGGGGTTTTGATTTTAAAATTATTTTTATTCTGTTTTAGTTTGTATTTTTTAGGGTTTTCAGCTATCTCTGAGAATTGTTGGGGAAATAACCTTTATATAATTGTAGTGGGGGTTTTGATTTAAAATATTTTTAATATGTTTTATTTTGTATTTTTCAGGGTTTTCAACTATTTCTAGGAAATGTTGGGGAAATAACCTCTATATCATTGTAGCAGGAGATTTTGATTTCAAAATATTTATCATGTTTTATTTTGTATTTTTCACAGTTTTCAGCTATTTCTGGGAATTGTTGGAGAAATAACCTTATTTTATATAATTGTAGTGGGGGTTTTTGATTTTAAAATATTTTTTATTGTGTTTTATTTTGTATTTTTCAGGGTTTTCAGCTATGTCTGGGTATTGTACGTGGTGTTGTACACACAGAGTGACACCCAGATCAAACATCCCATCACTTCCATTGGATTTTTTGATTTGATTCTCAAATAATTGAGAGTAACTTCTGCTGAGAGCTGACTGAAATATTTCATCTTCCTTTCTTTTCTGTGTCAAAGCACCAAACTACCCTATGAGGGGAAAAAAAGAATGTTTTGATCAGTGCCAGGCAGCAACTGCCCTTAATGCTGTTAAAAATGGCATTTTTGGGTGAAAGAGGAGGAGATTGAAATGATGCTGTGTCATGTTATGACATGCTGGTATTAGTCAGTGCATAATTCCATTGATTAGTCATGGAATGGCAGGAAAATAGGAAGAAAGAGAATTTCTATAAGATGGGATATAGTCTAAAATGAAGATGGAAAGGTTTAAAATGGACTCTGGCTACAATTGAAGCAATTAAAAAACCAGGTTTGATTCTTGTTTTCTTCCAGATTGGCCATTTCTTGGGAAATTGCTGAAAAACTTTGATGGAATAATGGAATATCCTGAGTGGGAATAAACCCCCAGGGACCCCCCAGACCCCCCAAGCCCAGCCTGGGCATCCCTGGCAGCGCTGGCCAAAGGCTCCTGGAGCTGTGGCAGCCTCGGGGCCGTGCCCGTGCCCTGGGCAGCCTGGGCAGTGCCAGCACCCTCTGGGCAAGAACCTTTCCCTCAAATCCAACCTAAATCCCTCCAGCCTCTCCTGCTTTCACACTTGGATTGATCCCAAAATTAAAAGTGTCAGAACTTGGATGAGAAAAGAAGTTCGGAGTTTTGGTCGGCTCTGAAATGAAGGGTCATGGTTGGAACTTCAGAGATCAAAAGATGACCTCAGGCAATTTTCTATTTCTTGTCCATATTTTATGATTTCATCATGCCCCAAAAAGCTGGGGCTGCCCCTGGATCCCTGGCAGTGCCCAAGGCCAGGCTGGAGCAGCCTGGGACAGTGGGAGGTGTCCCTGCCATGGCAGGGGTGGCTCTGGGTGGGATTTAGGGTCCCTCCCAACCCAAACCAGGCTGGGATTGTCTGAAGTCTGAGCCTGCAGATGAGCAGAGGGTGCTGCTGCGAAGGTCCCACCTTGCCCTGGCCTCTCCTTGCCCCTGGAATGCTCATGGCATCCCGGGCACTGCAGCTGGGCCTGAGGGATCCTCTGGGAACCAACCAAGGTGGGAATGAATCTGTCTGCAGCTGGATTAGAGAAATGGGGAATTGTGGATGGGGTGGGATGGAAAGGACCTCAAATCCCACCCAGGGCCACCCCTGACGTGGCAGGGACACCTCCCACTGTCCCCAGTGTCCAGCCTGGGGCACTGCCAGGGATCCAGGGGCAGCCCCAGCTGCTCTGGGAATTCCATCCCAGCCCCCTTTTACCCTCACAGAAAGGATTTTTGCAGGACTCCATTTGAGTGAAGTTCTGGGAAGATCTTGTTCTCTTTTTCAAACTGGTTTAACTCTGAGCTCTGGTGGTGTTTGACTTGGTTCAGCTTCCTGAAAAAGATCCAGAACTGTGCAACCTCCCAGGAATTGAAACAGGGCCTGGGTTTAATGGATTTATTTATTTCTGTAAGGACCTGATGTGATTTCACCCAGGCTCAGCAAGGTAAACCTGCAAAGTGTTTTAAACTCAGCGCTGGGCCGGAGCCTAAGCACGGAGTCCTGGGATGGGTGAGGCTGGAAGGGCCCACAGTGCTCACCTGGGGTCACCCAGAGCCCAGGGATTGTGGGGTTCCATTCTGGAATGTCCCAGGAGGAGACTCCAGCCCCTCTCTGGGCTCTGCTCCAGCTCAGACCCTGCCCAGGGCACAAGTTGTGCCTCCTGTGCAGGGGAATTGCTGGGCTCAGGCCCTGCCCGTGGCTCTGGGGCCATTGCTGGGCCTGGAGCAGAGCCTGGGCCTGCTCTGACCTCTGCACACAGGGACAGACACAGGGACAGACACAGGGACAGACACAGGGCCAGCCAGGGACAGACACAGGGACAGACACAGGGCCAGACACAGGGACAGACACAGGGATAGCCAGGGACAGACACAGAGACAGCCAGGGACAGACACAGGGACAGACACAGGGACAAACAGGGACAGACACAGGGCCAGACACAGGGACAGACACAGGGACAGACACAGGGACAAACAGGGACAGACACAGGGACAGCCAGGGACAGACATAGGGACAGACACAGGGACAAACAGGGACAGACACAGGGACAGACACAGGGACAGACACAGGGCCAGCCAGGGACAGACACAGGGACAGACACAGGGACAGCCACAGGGACAGACACAGGGCCAGACACAGGGACAGCCAGGGACAGACACAGGGACAGACACAGGGACAAACAGGGACAGACACAGGGACAGACACAGGGACAGACACAGGGACAAACAGGGACAGACACAGGGACAGCCAGGGACAGACATAGGGACAGTCAGGGACAAACAGGGACAGACACAGGGACAGCCAGGGGCAGACACAGGGCCAGACACAGGGACAGCCAGGGACAGACATAGGGACAGTCAGGGACAAACAGGGACAGACACAGGGACAAACAGGGACAGCCACAGGGACAGCCAGGGGCAGACACAGGGACAGTCAGGGACAAACAGGGACAGACACAGGGACAGACACAGGGACAGACACAGGGACAGCCAGGGACAGACACAGGGACAGACACAGGGACAGGCAGGGGTTGGAGCTGGCCAGGGTTCCCATCGTTGCTCCAAGGCAGGAGCAGAGCACACCAAGTGAAGATGCAGAAGAAGTGAACTTGCTCCAAACCCTTGTGCTGAGCTGAGCAGAGGCACAAATGGAGACAAGCCCTGCCCAGAGCTCGAGCCGATTTGTTTGAGTACTTTGGGCTATTTCATTGTCAAGCTCCAGTTCGGCTCCTCTGATCTCCCTCCTCTCTCTTGCTCCCAGTCATTCATCATTCCCTTCATCAGGAGTGCTCTTCCAAACATGCTGGGGCAGCCTGAATCCCTCCTGGAGCTGCCCATGGAGCCATCTGCTCTCTCCTCAGGCCTTTCATTCATGAACTCCCCTCAGTGATGATGGGCTGGCCCCAGGTGCTGTTTCTGCTCCCCAGTTCCTCTGATTTGTCAGTCTGAGTACAGAGCCCCTGAGCAGCTCCCCTCCCTCCCCCTGGGACAGCTGGACATGTGGGGATGTCTTTGTCACAGTTGATTATTCCAGCCTTGTTCCACAAGTGTCATTTCTCCTCTGTTGTTTCCCTGCTCCTCATTCTCCTCGGCTGGAAGAAAAGCAGGACAAGCAATTCCTGTCAGCTGCTCCCTGGCTGCAGTGAGGGTGATAATGGGGGAAAATGTTAAAAGTAGACTCTGAAAATGTTCGGCTTTGTGTTTTGCCAGATCACTGCACCTGCGTAAGCAGTATGATAAATGATATAATTGTTAGATGTGATGATTGTTTAGTAATTAAATATAATTATTGTATAACCATAAGAAGAATCATGAGAAACTATGTTAGAAATCTAAGGGGGAACCACAAGGGGCCATGCTTGACTGAACTCTATGTATACAATAGAACAATATAAGTTTAATAATTAACATGAGAGTTATATAACGATAGAATATAAAAACATGTTCATTTTGAATGTATGGCTGGAGTCAGATTTGGGTTGAAAATACCCCTGATAGCCAGAGCTCTTAATAAAATCACTGACATATGATCTATTTCATGGTTATAGGTTTCCGAACACTAACAAGGGCATGGAGGGGCTCCTGAGGTGTCCCAGGAGTGGACACTTCACCTGCAGGGACAACCTTGCTCAGGTTGATTTATTAAAAATATGGATATTGATCCAGTACCGATATCCAACTGTGATGGACAAAGACTCTCTAACAGTTTAAAGTTACAAAGTGTGTGTTTATTGTGGGATAATTCCCAAATACACACACCAAATTTACAGGTGATTACAGAGCCCTTTTATCTGTACAGGTATTGAATACCCAAAATGCAAATCCATATTCATGACTTTGGTACATCCCATTCCCAATACGGATATTGATCTAGTGCCGATATCGAAAAACTCTCTAACAGTTTAAAGTTAGAAAGTGAATGTTTATTGTGGGATAACTCCCAGATACACACTGTGATTTACAGGTGATTACAGAGTCCTTTTATCTGTACAGGTATTGAATACCCAAAATACAAACACATATTGATAACTCTGGTACATCCCATTCCCAATATGGATATTGATCTAGTACCAATATCCAACTGTGATGGACAAAGACTCTCTGACAGTTTAAAGTTACAAAGTGTGTGTTTATTGTGGGATAGCTTCCAAATACACACCAAATTTACAGGTGATTACAGAGCCCTTTTATTTGTACAAGTATTGAATACCCAAAATACAAATACATGTTCATAACTTTGGTACATCCCATTCCCAATATGGATATTGATCTAGTACCAATATCCAACAACTCTCTGACAGTTTAAAGTTACAAAGTGTGTGTTTAGTGTGGGATAGCTCCCAAATACACACCCCAATTTACAGGTGATTCCAGATCCCTTTTATTTGTACAAGTATTGAATACCCAAACTGCAAATGCATATTGATAACTTTGGTACATCCCATTCCTGCTTTGTATGGTAATTAGTCCAAAAGCCATTAAGCATGCCTGGTTTGTTCCTCAAAATGAGTCAGTGCTGCCTTTCATGGGGAGGGGTCCCAAAATGAGGAAGTAAATGAAGTCTTCCTCGTTCTGACCTTTCTACCTTTTCAATGCAAATCTGACAAATGGACCCTTGTTAGAACTCCCATTCCCCATCTTCAATTGGTTTCAGAGCAGAGGAGGCCACAATTGTCTCATGTTCCTAAAAGCTACTTTTCAGTTTCTATATTCTTCATTATAAACCCAGCTAACCAAACATTGTGCTGACAAACAATCAGTTATTAGTTAACTACTAATTCTTAACTTCATCAAGGCCTACTCATTTATTTTGATTAACTCCAATAAAGCTTACCTCTAACTAAAACCTCAGCTCCTCTAAAATCCCTAAATTCTTTGAAGTTTATGTCTCCAGGTTCCTCCCAGGGCAGGAGCAGTGTGGGGAAGGCAGCTCAGCAGCCAGGAAAAGCCCCCTCAGAGGGAATCCCAGAATGGATTGGGTTGGGAGGGATTTTAAGGGTCACCCAGTGCCATGGGCAGGGACACCTTCCACTGTCCCAGGTGTCTCCAGGTCCCGTCCAACCTGGCCTGGGAAAGGAGAACTTATCCCAGCGCCTTTATTTTTAATCTAAGGTTGTAGGAGACGTTTGGGATTTGCCCTCCTTGGCCACCCCTCAGCTCAGACCTTGTCGAGTTCCCTTTGCAGGGGGCACAGATCCCTTTGGAGGTGGATTTGTGCATCCCAGCCTGGCACTTGCACTGCACAACCCCATGGATGGTTACCTGGGAGCAGCTCCCTGAGCTGTGGCCTCGCTGGTGCTCAGCAGCTGGGAGCCCTGGGAGGGAAGGGCTGGATTCCTTCTGGAAAATTCTGCTTGTTCTGGCACCTTCCTGCTCACCCTGTGCAGCCTCGTATCCAGAATGTGGCAGGTGGATAAAGCTGCAATCCCAAATTCTAAGATCAAATCAAAACTTTGTTCCAAGAGCTCAACAGGAAAGATGTGGAGCTCTTGGAACAAGTCCAGAGGAGCCACAGAGCTGCTCCAGGGCTGGAGCCAGGCTGGGAGAGCTGGGGGGGCTCACCTGGAGAGGAGAAGCTGCAGGGAGAGCTCAGAGCCCCTGGCAGGGCCTGAAGGGATCCAGGAGAGCTGCAGAGGGACTGGGGACAAGGCCTGCAGGGACAGCACCCAGGGAATGGCTGCCAGTGCCAGAGGGCAGGGCTGGATGGGATCTTGGCAATGAGGAATTGTTCCCTGGCAGGGTGGGCAGGGCTGGGATGGAATTCCATCCCTGGATCCCTGGCAGTGCCCAAGGCCAGGCTGGACACTGGGGACAGTGGCAGGTGTCCCTGCCATGGATCTGGATGAGCTTTAAGGTCCCTCCCAACCCAAACCATTCCATGGTTCCACAAGTTTAGGCCTACCTACAACAGCAGCTTAACCAAAGCCCTGGTTGTGCTCATGGCTGGGAGCACCTTTGGGCTGGGGCTTATGGCTGGAAGGCACCAAAAAGACATTCCATGGAATTCTGGGGTTTGCCTGGCTTTAATTCCATTAAAAAACCCCCTTTGGCTGGGAACAAAAATGTCCTGGCATCTCATGGTCCTGGTGAGTGTGCCTGGGGTGGGACTTCAGAAGGAGACAATTCCTCAGGTGTTTTCCCTGACTGCAGGGTGAAGGGTTTGGGATTTTGGGAGCTCTGAGGCAGAGGGGAACTCTGCTCCTGGGGGATTCTTTGGGGCTCCCAGCAGGCCAAGGTGGGGATTTTGGCTCCTGCTCTCCCTGCTTGGCCCTCTAAAGGTGCCAGTGTGTGTTTGGTCCAATTCCTGGGAATGCTGACACAATCCATCCCAGTTTTCTTGAGCTGGGCTCTAACTAAGGCTGGGCAGGCAGAGGTGGAGCAGACAAGGGGTGTTTGTCTGCTCCTTACCCAGCTGGGCATTCCAAAGGGAATTGCTGCTGCTCCAGGTGCTGCCAGCTCCTCCTCTGATCCCGGGCATTCCACATCTTCCATCTTGGCTGGATTTTCCCTGTTGTTCAGCTGGAAAACTGTAACAAGCTCAGGTTTCCCTTCCAGCTGAGCCTTTACTGAGGCAAAATTGAATTGTTGTGTTCATTGCTCCTGTATGGGCTGATAAAGAGCTGTCACAGTGCATGCATTAGGCCTTGCACTGCTGCAATTTTCCCTTTTTAATTTTTTTTTTTAATTTCCTGAGGAATCTCAAGCCTCACATCCCCTCTTGGGTTCTTTTTTTCCCTTAAATGAATGAGGTATCACTTGAGGTTGAAACCTAAACTGCTGCTCCCCTCCCTTGCCCCCGAGGAGAGGTTGGATCCAGCTCATCCTCTTGCCTCCAAACCTCAGTGCCTTGGATATTCAATGACATTCCAGCCTGGACCACACCAGGAGCTCTGTGCTCGGCATCTCAATTCCAGAGCTGGCCACTTCTCCTCCCGCCCCAGTTCCTCCTGTCATGTGGGCTCTGCGGTGCTGGAGGGCAATGCTTGACCTAAAAAAATGAAGGAATTATTTTCAGATGTCCCCCAAGAGTGGCACTTCCAGCCCTGGAGAAGTGGTGGCATCTCAGAACAATTGATTGGAAGAAGTGGTGGCAGCTTTCCCAGAAACTGCGCTCCCTGGCACGGA
This sequence comes from Camarhynchus parvulus, assembly GCF_901933205.1. Taxonomy (NCBI): domain Eukaryota; kingdom Metazoa; phylum Chordata; class Aves; order Passeriformes; family Thraupidae; genus Camarhynchus; species Camarhynchus parvulus. The sequence goes on along the minus strand of NC_044571.1, from coordinate 1,296,923 downwards.
GCTGGGGGAGGTTTCCTTGCTGAGGAGGAGACTCCATGTGGGAACTGCCAGGGGACAGTGGGAAGTGGGGCTTGGATGGGTTTCAACCCCCTGATCCCAGGAAATGAGAATCCCAGGAACTTTCTGGCTCAGGCAGGGAGGAGGCATCAATGGAGGAGAACTGGGAGCTTCCTGAGCTTCCATCATTTGGGGTTGGAGACCTTTTCTGAGCTCTCCTCACCGTGTGCTCCACCAGCCAGGGGTCCTCCTTACCCAAGGGCCTTTTATTTCCATTTTAAGGTGGTAGAAGATAACTGGGACTTGCCCTCCTTGGCTGCCGAGCAGCTCAGGACTCTCCAAGCTCTCTTTCCAGAGTGATTTGGAGGTGGATTTGAAAATTCCAGCCTGCACAATTTGACAGCTGATTGTCTGGGAACAGTAGTAGTAGTAGTAGTAGTAGTAGTCGTTATTATTATATTATTATTATTATTATTATTATTATTATTATTATTATTATTATTATTATTATCATCATCATCATCATCATCATCATCATCATCATCATCATTATTGTCTTTATCGTTATTTTTCTTTATTATTCTCTTTATCTTTGTTATTATTTTTCTTTATTATTCTCTTTATTCTCTTTGTTTTTGTTATTATTGTTATTGTGATTATTTTGAGCTATTATTGAGTTTCTGAGTTGTTAAGAAGGAGGAGAAGGAGGAGAAGAAAAAGGAGGAGAAGAAGAAGAAGAAGGAGAAGAAGATGGAGAAGAAAGAGAAGGAGAAGATGGAGAAGAAGGAGAAGGAGAAGGAGAAGGAGAAGGAGAAGGAGAAGGAGAAGGAGAAGGAGAAGGAGAAGGAGAAGGAGAAGGAGAAGGAGAAGGAGAAGGAGAAGGAGAAGGAGAAGGAGAAGGAGAAAGAAGGAGAAGAAGGAGAAGAAGGAGAAGAAGGAGAAGAAGGAGAAGAAGGAGAAGAAGGAGAAGAAGGAGAAGGAGAAGGAGAAGTTGTTTTTATTTCACTGGTGCTCAACAACTGGGAGCCTGCAGGCATTCCTGGTAAGACCTGGAAAGGACTGGGAAGGTTTCAGCTCAGGAGTTTGGGCTTTTCCCTGTAGCCTGGGCCCAACTCCACAGGAATATGAGGCAGGAAAAGTGCTCTGGGCAGGGATGGACATCTGGAGCTCCTGGGGTTGAAATTGGGGTTGTGCTGCCTCACAATGGGAATTTGCTGAATCCCAAAGTTCTCTCTGGGTTCCTGGTGGCTGGGGAATGATGCAGGTAAGGCTGGGAATGGTGGAAAATTGTGCAGAGCCACAAGGGCCCCCGAGCCTCCTTTGCTCCAGCCTCAGCCCCTTCCCAGTTCCCACAGGAACTTTCCAGGTCCTTCCCAGCTCCCTCAGGAACTCTCCAGCCCCTTCCCAGCTCCCTCAGGGATTCTCCAGCCCCTTCCCAGCTCCCTCAGGGATTCTCCAGCCCCTTCCCAGCTCCCTCAGGGATTCTCCAGCCCCTTCCCAGCTCCCTCAGGGATTCTCCAGCCCCTTCCCAGCTCCTCAGGGATTCTCCAGCTCCTTCCCAGCTCCCTCAGGGATTCTCCAGCCCCTTCCCAGCTCCTCAGGGATTCTCCAGCCCCTTCCCAGCTCCCTCAGGGATTCTCCAGCCCCTTCCCAGCTCCGTTCCCTGCCCTGGACACGCTCCAGCCCCTCCAGGGCTCTCCTGCAGGACCAGGACTGGGCACAACCACAATGGGAATTGCTGCCAGTGGATCTGCTGGGCAGGAGGCTGCTCCTGGCTGGGACAATGCAGGTGTGGAATCTCCCTTTAGGATTTGCTCTGCCAAACGTTGACATTCCCTCACTGGGACAATGAGGAAAACAGAAATTTCACCTCCAGGGAAGCAGCATTCCCCACCTTTTCTGAGTTGTTGTTTCTGTTCTGTCTCTTCCCTTGTCTGTGCCAAAACCCCAGCCTGGGAGGGGGAGTGGGGCTGTCAGTGCATGGAAATGGGGATTCAGGCTGGGAATGAGCCTGGTGCTGCTGAGGAAGGTGTGGACATCTCCCTGTGATGGGACAGAAACCTTGCCTGAGGTGGCAATGGAGCCACCAGGGCTGTCCCTCCCTGGCCCTGGCTGCTGGATTACACCAGGTCAGGAAATGCAGGGCTGGAGGGAGGGTGTCCAGGCTGGAGGTGCTGGGAGCTTGCAGGGCTTGGGAAGGGCCTTTCTGGGAGTTTGGCTCTGCCCCCACATGTGGGAAACCTCCAAACCCCCACCCTGGGAATCCTGTTGGATTTATCCTGAGCAGTGGGGTGGTGGGGAGGGAGGAGGATGGAGATGATGATCCTGGATGTGTCCTGGAGCGCAGGAGGACAAATCTCCAGGGCTCCAGACACAGAGGGTGTTGCTGGAATTGTTTGGAGGTGAATGGGGGCAAATGGCCAAGTGCTGGGTCCTGCCCTTGGGTCACAAGAACCCCGGGGAGCTCCAGGCTGGGCAGAGGGGCTGGAGAGCTGGAAAAGGCCCTGGGGGTGCTGCTGACAGGGGCTGGACACGAGCCCAGGGGTGCCCAGGGGGGCAGGAGGCCCCTGGCAGCTGGGCTGGGTGAGGAATTGTGTGTCCAGCAGGAGCAGGGCAGGCATTGTCCCTCTGTGCTGGGGTCCCTCGAGGGCTGTGCCCAGTCCTGGTCCTGCAGGAGAGCCCTGGAGGGGCTGGAGCGTGTCCAGGGCAGAGAACTGAGCTGGGAAGGGGCTGGAGAGTTCCTGAGGGAGCTGGGAAGGGGCTGGAGAATCCCTGAGGAGCTGGGAAGGGGCTGGAGAATCCCTGAGGAGCTGGGAAGGGGCTGAGGCTGGAGCAAAGGAGGCTCAGGGGCCCTTGTGGCTCTGCACAAGTCCCCTGCCAGGAGGGCACAGCCGGGGGGTCGGGCTCTGCTCCCAGGGCACAGGGACAGGAGCAGAGGGAACGGCCTCAGGCTGGGCCAGGGCAGGCTCAGCTGGGACAGCAGCAGCAATTTGCCCATGGAAAGGGAGCTCAGGCCTTGGCAGGGGCTGCCCAGGGAGCTTTGCAGTGCCCATCCCTGCAGGTGTGCCCTGGAGGTGGCACTGAGTGCTCTGGGCTGGGGACAAGGTGCCCATGGGGCACAGCTGGCACTCCATGGGCTGGCAGGGCTGTGCCAGCCCCGGGGATTTGGGGGTTCTGTGGAATTTCACATTTTTAACCTCTCTTCTCTGTGTGGGCAGAGAGGGGCCCTGGCCTTGCCTGGCAGCAGAGCTGGCTCAGCCTGGTCCCCCTGTCCCTGTTTGTCATCAGCTCATTATCAATTCTCTTGCTGATTACAGCTCCTACACCAGCCTTGGCTCTTTGGGCTTTGGGGTGTGCCAGAAATCTTCTGTTAAAGAGTTTTTCACATGCCATGAGAGCCCTAGAGGGCACAAAGTTCCTAAGCCAGATTGTCCCACAAGATTGAACATTTCCATGAACTCTCCTCTGCTGCTTCTGGGGTTTGGAGTCCTTGAACTCCACAAACATTTTACCTCCAGGTCATGCTTGACCTGGAACTTCTCCAAGGCTGAATCCTGCCCTGGGCTGACTCTGCCAGGCTCAGTGGAAATTTTAAAGTAGGTTATTGCAGATGTGCACTTAGACTTCACCAAGTGCTCGATTTCTGGAGCTGCCTCATCTCATGGAAGGCCCCAACAGGACTGGAAAAAATGTGTGTGCGCTTCCCTCTTCCTTATCTCCAGGAATATCCACAAAATCATCCTGGTTTTTACAAAGTATGGTTGTGCTCTTTGCCCCAGCGAGTTTCTGTGGCAGAAAATTCCCCAGGCTGGTTCTGGACCTCTTTGGGAAGGATTTCCTTTCACTAGGCCCAAATGGATGGAGCTGGAATCTCCTCCAGGGGGTGCCTGTGGCTCTTCAGGGGCAACATATATGGGGTGTTTCATATATATATTTTTTTAATTTATATATATATTTATATATATAATTTTTATATATTTATATATATTTATATATATATTTATATGTATTTATATATATTTATATTTATATTATATATAATATATATTATTAATATATACTATATATATTACATAATATTATATATTTTATATGTAAAACATTATATATAATATATAGGATATGTATATATATTATACATTATATATATTATATACATTATATATATAATATATATTATATATTATATACATAATATTATATATTTTATATGTATAATATTATATATATAATATATAGGATATGTATTACATATAATACCTCAGGGGTATATATTATATTATATTATATTATATTATATTATATTATATTATATTATATTATATTATATTATATTATATTATATTATATTATATTATATTATATTATATTATATTATATTATATTATATTATATTATATTATATTATATTATATTATATTATATTATATTAGCGTATTAATGTGGGTATTCTCATCTGAGCAGCAGCAAAGCACAAATCCGGTGAGGAGGGAGTGATTTTCTCCAACAGAATGGGGTTTTTCAATCTTGCTGGAATCCTGCTCTTAATCTCATCAGCTAGGATGACTTTTTAATATCATTTGTGTCCAGAAAATTGAAATCTAGAAAATAGCAGGTTTGGTTGTTTTTTTTTCTCGGGGAGAGGAATGAGTTAGAGAAAAGCCTTTAGTCTGCAACCTGAATTGTGGCCCTCTCATCCCACACACTTGTGCACAGTCATGCTGCAGCTGGAAAACCAAATATCAGGATGGGAGGCATTGACTAAATCACTCATTGGGTTTAAACTTGGAATTAAATCCATTTCTGGCCAGTCTGTGACAATGTGACACCAAGGGAACTTCAGGGGCTGCACTTCAAGTGCAGATCTCAATTTGCGCTGCATTTGGCCACAAAGTTTGCTGCAGTTCAGGCCCCGTTCCAGTGTCACTTGGATGGCTCAGGGATCTTGTTCTTTTCCCTTTGTGCCCCAGAACTGTTGGCTCAGGTGGGGAAGAGCTGTGTTGGCATCCAGGTGAGCTGTGCACAGATTCCCTGCTGGCTGTGGGCAAATCCCAGGGGAATTTCAGTGGTGGGGAAATGTGAGAATGGAGAATCCCAGAATGGAGTCATGGAGGGTTTGGGATGGAAGGGTCTGGAAAGGGCATCCAACCCCATCTGCCATAGCTGGGGATGCCACTCACTATCCCAGGTTGCCTTGGGCACTGCCAGGGATCCAGGGGTGGAATTCCATCCCAGCCCTGCCCGCCCTGCCAGGGAACAATTCCTCATTGCCAAGATCCCACCCAGCCCTGCCCTCTGGCACTGGCAGCCATTCCCTGGGTGCTGTCCCTGCATCCCCTGGAAATTGTCTCTCTCCAGCTTTCCTGGGGCTCCTGCAGGCCCTGCAAGGCCACCCTGAGCTCAGGCCAAAGCTTCTCCTGTGCAGGTGAACAATGCCAGCTGTGCCAGCCTTTCCTGCCAGCAGAGCTGCTCCATCCCTCTGCTCATCCTGGAGCCTCCTGTGGGCTCTCTGCAGCAGCTCCAGCTCCTCCCTGCGCTGGGCCCAGGGCTGGGGCAGCTCTGCAGCTGGGAAATCACCTGTGGGGCACAGGGACACAATCCCAATCCCTCTCCTGATCCCAGCTGGGGGCTCAGCCCAGGGCAGGTCCAGCTCTCCCAAGGCTGCTCCATCTGCTCATCCCAGCCTGGATTTCTGCCAAGCTGTCCCAATCCACGTTCAGCACCAGCATTTTGGCTTTTCCCAAAGGATTCACAGGCCAGGAGCTCCTTTGGGACACAGGAGGAGCTGCTGCCAGGGCATGGCCACAGGGAGCCATCCCTGCCCCTCTCCAGCTCTGCCCTGACACTTTCATCTCTCCCATTTCCCAACCAGGCAACGACATTGCCTGCCCTGCCCTGAGGGAAGTGTTGTGAAAATAAAGGGATGGGAATTGTGAAAATAAAGGAATTGGAGTTGTGCAAGGCCAGAGAAGCAGCTTTTCAGAGGTGTTTATTCAAATACAGACAAATATGTAGGGCAGTAGAAGCAAACACTCCCAGCAATGCTGGGCCTCATTATTCCAAACTCCGTTTAAGCTCTGGCTGCATTTCTGGGCTCCTGAAGAAACTGTGGAGTCTTTAGGCCTTGGGAAAGCCTTGGAATGACACCCAAAGAGGAACCAGTAAGGAAGTGACCAAGTGTACATTTAAGGGTATAAGGAAGTTTATTGTGGGAGATAAGGGCTTTGTTTGGAGGCAGTTGGAATTGCGTGCTGTAAATAATGTTTGCTAACACGGGATGGCTGTGGGAAAACGAACTGTGGAAAAGTTGTGGGGAGAGTCTGGCTGGTGCCACGTGTGGAGGGAGCATGGGCTGGAGGAAAAACCTCCCAGGGTTGTGCCATTTAAAACTCTTATCTGAGGGTGTTGATAGGAGAGAGGGAAATGAGGCTTCTGCAGCCCTGCTGTGGGTTTGGAGGGAGCCATTCCCTGTGCAGATTCCTGGGGTTTTTGGGAAATAACAGGAACGGGATTTTGTGGCAAGATGGAGCCAGGTGGGAGCTGGGATCTGTCCCAGGGCACAGGGACAGGAGCAGAGGGAACGGCCTCAGGCTGGGCCAGGGCAGGCTCAGCTGGGACAGCAGCAGCAATTTGCCCATGGAAAGGGAGCTCAGGCCTTGGCAGGGGCTGCCCAGGGAGCTTTGCAGTGCCCATCCCTGCAGGTGTGCCCTGGAGGTGGCACTGAGTGCTCTGGGCTGGGGACAAGGTGCCCATGGGGCACAGCTGGCACTCCGTGACCTTGGAAATCTTTTCCAACCCCAGGACTTGGGGATTCCATGAACATTTCACTGCTGAAATTGAGGAAATCTCTCCTAAGGATGTGTGTTTTCCCTGAGATTTATAACGAAATTCACTTGGACTTTGATGGCAGAAGATAAAACCATGACACAGATACATCAAATTTCAGGCTTCTGCTAAATTTTAGGATCCTGGGAATAGCAAAGCTCTCCAGAGGGAAATTCCTTCCAGCAATACAACAATTCACCAGCTCCAACTCTCCTCCTGGGAAACAGCACAATGCAATCAGAATTTTACCTGAGTTCAGTGACTGTCACGCCAAATTTCATCCCAAATTGTTGAAGTTTGTTGAGGTGACAGGTCCAGAAAATCACGTTGTGCTGTTTCACTCCTTGGCAGCTCCTCCTGGCAGTCCCAGCTGGACTTGGTGGATGTTGGTTTCTTTTCCAGCTCCCCCCTCTGCAGAACCCTTGGGATTTGAGATGCATTTCAGACTTTGGCCTTCCAAACTCAGGGCACCAAGTGGGCCTGGCTGCCTCCCAGGCCATGTCTGTGAGAATTGCTTTTTTATTCCTCTTTGGAATGTGGTCAATTTATAAGCTGTCCCCACACCCTTTCTCTGCAGGAGTCGCTTCATTTCTTTGTGAGCTTTGCTGTTAAACTGTGCATAATTTGGGGTTTTTACTGTTCTCCCCCTGCTTTTGAGGCCGCTTTGTGAGTTTTGAAAAGACGTTAATTTTCCTTTTGTTGTTTTCTGTCGACCACTTAATCCTTTTCCCATTCCAATTGTTTTTCTTATTGCTCTCCTCCAACTTTTCTGTTGTTTGAAATGTCTGTCATCCCAAACTCGCCTTTGTTCTCCCAACAATGATTTTGGGAGCCTCCCTGCTGAGGAACATTCCAAATGTGTGTGTGGCTGTGGATGGGGGATTTTGGCCTTCCCTGTTCTCCTTCCTCCATCTGAGCCATCAGCAGATCCCAGCAGCTCCAGGCCTTCCCTTGGAATCTGATTGCCAGGCAGAGTCACCAGCAGCTGGATGTCCCTCAGACTCCACCAGGATGGATTTATTTTATCAATTTTGGGCTGACCACGACCCCACTTCAGCTCAGAAAAATGAATTGAAGTCTCCCAAACCTCCCAGCAGCTCTGCAAGCATTCAGGAGCTGTGTCCTTATCCTTCCTACCCAAGTGGAAGCAATCCAAAATCGTGACTCATTCCCTCAAAAAGAATGGAGAATGGGCTGAAATCCCTGGGGGTATTTTCTGATCAGAGGGGAAGTCCAGATATTTATCAGGTACTAAAATATTTTCGTTTCAGCTCAAAGAAATTCACCTCAAAAGACCTTGGTCCCTCATAACCATCTCCAAAGGTGGAGGAATCACAGCTGGGGGAAATTCTGAGAATTTTGGGGTGCCAAGGGCTGGATCTTTAAGATATTTGGGTGCCCAGGGTTAGATAGCAGCAATATTATTATCTCTCTGAGCCTAGAGTGGAGATCCTTAACTCAATTCCAACCCAGATCCTGCAGGAATTCGGTAACTAAAGAGGCACTGGATGGAAATGGGACAGGGATGCACCATTATTGTCTCCATTTGGAAGAGTGGAAGTGCCAAGAGGAGGAGAGGATTTAGGACTGTGGCTTCTGCAGGCACAGAGAAACCTCTGCAAACAGACAGGGTTTTTGGGATGGGTGGAATTCAAGGAACCTGCTTGGAACTTCTTGAAACCTTCTGGAAAACTTCTTGGATTCATTTCCATGGATATTGAAGCAGTGGGGTTTGAAAGTCTTGGTACCCACATTAAAATTACAGCTTCTGTTCACTGCTGTAACAGCTCAGCATTTCCAGGTGGATTTATCCTGGGTGGATGTGGCTTAGGAATGGGAATCACTGAGCTGCTCCAAAAAATGGCCTCCTTTAGGAGAATCCATCACCCATATTTGCCATTCCCACCCAAAATGGTTTCATTCCTTTTCAAAGCAAATTTGGGATTGGCTATGAGGCTTTTAAATGTGTGACCTTCCACCAAACCACCCTGAACAAGAATTCCTGAGGGAATGCTGCAGGACACCGACCATTCCATCCAGGATCTGTCCCTGGAGGATTGAAACTGGATTGCAGAGGGCAGATTCTCACTCTCACCACGGAAAACTGGAAATCCTGGGAGAAATCCAATTTTTCCAGGGCATTTAAGTCAACAGCTGGGCTTGGAGCAGCTGAAGTTGGGTGGTTGTGGTGACATCTCCTCACTGGCCCAGTGCAAGGCTGCAGTGTCACAGAATCATGGAATGGTTTGGAAGGACCTTAAGGATCATCATGGGCATCATCATGGCAGGGACACCTTCCACTGTCCCAGGCTGCTCCAAGCCTCAATGTCCAACCTGGCCTTGGGCACCTCCAGCTTGTCCTGCTTCACCACCCAACCCTCTACACAACTGAAGACCTCCTATTGACAGGGAAAGCTTTTTCTCCTTCCCAGAAATTGTGCCAATTCCTTAAGGATCGTTCCAGCCCTGATTTGGACAATTCTGAGTCCCAGGCAAGGAACAACAGCTTTGCCTGGAGGAAACTTCTAACCTTGGGGATGTCTCTGGGCTGGTGACAATCTGAGCTTTCAGGAGAACTGAGCAGCAATTTCTCTGGGATTCTGGCTCCATGGGAGGTGCTTTGCTCAGGACAGGGTCACAGAATCATGGAATGGTTTGGGAGGATCTTAAGGATCATCATGGGCATCATCATGGACAGGGACACCTTCCACTGTCCCAGGCTGCTCCAAGCCTCAATGTCCAACCTGGCCTTGGACACCTCCAGCTTCTCCTACCCCACTGCCACACCCTCTACACAACTGGAGACCTCCTATTGGCAGGGAAAGCTTTTTCTCCTTCCCAGAAATTGTGCCAATTCCTTAAAGAACATCCAAATCCTGGTTTGGAGAACTCTGAGTCCCAGGCAAGGAACAACAGCTTTGCCTGGAGGAAACTTTTAACCTTGGGGATGTCTCTGGGCTGGTGACAATCTGAGCTTTCAGGAGAACTGAGCAGCAATTTCTCTGGGATTCTGGCTCCATGGAAGGGATTTTTCCAGGACACCAGCTTGGGAATCACTCCCTGCTGCAGCTCAGGAGTTGTCCCATGCCAGATACGATCTTCCCTCAGTAAATTCATTAAGTGCACAAACACAAAGACTCCCTTTGGACAATTAGGACCATGAGGGAGGGGTTGGGAAGATGATTGCTCCCTCCTGGGAGGAGATGAAAGCCTCCAGTGTGAAAGAGAAGAGATTTTTCCTGATAGATCTTCAGATTAAACCCAAGGGGCTGCTTGAGCTGGAAGTCTGCCTTCTGTTTTGTATCAATAACTGAATTTCAAATGCTTGGCTCCCACTCCTGTTTGTAGGTAATGGTTCTCTGCTGAGCTCCCTCTGCTTTCTTGGAGGTGGATTAGGACATAATTAAATATGAGGAACTCTAACGAAAACCATGGGTCTATCAAAGCAAATTAACTGCTGGGTCTGGTGTGGAGCTTGGGAGAATCACTGCAAACAATGGATTTGTTCCATCTTCCCTGGGCACTTCACTTCTGCCCTGCCTATTTGCAGCAGAATCCTGGGGTTTACTGCAAGCAAACAGAAAATCATAATTTTCTTGAGCAAACACAAAGGAGAGGGAGCTCCTCATGTTTATTCATGCCTCTGTGGCAGCTACTTGGTGTAAAATCTACTTAAGCCCCTCTTTCAGTACTAGAGATGGGAAAAGGAGCCTTTTTGGAAATGAAACCAGGGAATTTCTCTCTTGTTGCAGCTGCAGCAGAGTTTGTTAAACGGCAAAGCATTCGTGCCTGGCTAGTGGGGCATCACTAAAGATTCCCTGAGTTCATGCAGAGACAGAAATTCAGGAGGAATCAGAGCCAGGGCTGGGTTTGGTCCATGGCCCCATGGGCAAGTCCAGCTTCCCTAGGCTGCCCAGGGAAGGGCAGAGCTGCTCTGTGGGACAGGGCAGGGAGAAGTTTCTGCCAAGGACAAACGTTTAAATGTAAGAAATGCTGAAAATTCAGGCCATGTTAGGAAAGGCCTTCGTGTTTTGGGATGAATTTGAAGGTGAATGAGTTTCCATCTGTCCCAGCTTTGCCTGTCCTCAGGCTCAGCCCATCCTTTGGTGGTTCCTGCATCTGGAGAGGCTGAAGGGCAGCTGGAACAGAGCCAAAGGAGGGTTTGGCTGCCCAAAAATCCAATTCCCTCCCTTCCTGTGGTTGCTGGAGTTGGGGATGTGCTTCTTGCACTCAGAGGTGTGTGTGCTAATGAAGGGCTTTGGAGCTGCTCTCATTCCCTTTTTGGCTCTTTCATTGTTGGAAATGTTTGCTCCCAGCACCAGGAGCCCTGGGCAGACCAGCTGGATCCTGTGGTGGGAGGAGGAGGAGCAGGGCAGCATCCACCTGGATTTCTGCTGCTCTTGGACAGCTCCTGGCATGCCAGGCTTTCCCAGAGGAGCTGCAGCCCAAATGTCCACGCTGGGCTTGGCTCTCCAGAGATTTGAGGAGATCTCCCACCCTTGGGCTGCTGACAGGGATAGGGCAGTGGGACAACCAGCCCTGGAGCTTTTCACCCTGCAGCTGGAAATCCTCTGGGAATTCTCTGGCCTTCCCATGTGAAAATGAGGGCAAAAATTTCCACTCCAATCCCGAATGTGGTTTTCCTTTCCTCGGTTTGTTTGCTGAGTCCACTTCCCTGGCTGAGTGCACACTGAACACAGCATTGTGGACAGAAATATCATGAGCAGAATTCTGAGCAGAAACCTCTCTGAGTTCTCCAGTTTCCCTCTCACTTTCTGCAAACAGGGAGAGATTTGCCAACAGGGAATTCTGTGGGAGGAGAATCGGCCTTGAACACTGAATTATCAGCTGTTTATAAAGGCCGATTCCAGTCATTATTCCCCCTTTGGCAGGACCATGGTTTGTGCTGAAGGCACTCCCAGTTTAACCCAGCTTCCATGGTGGGATGTGAGATCCAGCATGGAAAGCCTGGTTAATGGTGAATTACCAAATATTCTGGGAGAAGATTCCTCCTGGCAGGGTGGGCAGAGGCTGGGATGGAATTCCATCCCTGGATCCCTGGCAGTGCCCAAGGCCAGGTTGGACACTGGGGACAGTGGGAGGTGTCCCTGCCATGGCAGGGGTGGCCCTGGGTGGGATTTGAGGTCCTTTCCATCCCACCCCATCCACAATTCCCCATTTCTCTAATCCAGCTGCAGACAGATTCATTCCCACCTTGGTTGGTTCCCAGAGGATCCCTCAGGCCCAGCTGCAGTGCCCGGGATGCCATGAGCATTCCAGGGGCAAGGAGAGGCCAGGGCAAGGTGGGACCTTCGCAGCAGCACCCTCTGCTCATCTGCAGGCTCAGACTTCAGACAATCCCAGACTGGTTTGGGTTGGGAGGGACCTGAAATCCCACCCAGAGCCACCCCTGCCATGGCAGGGACACCTCCCACTGTCCCAAGCCGCTCCAGCCTGGCCTTGGGCACTGCATTGCACTGCAAAAAGCATTGATCAGTGCCCGGTGAGATTTTGTGATTAAAAGAAAGAAATAAAAAAAAAAAACCCAACCAAAATACGTTGTGTCAACTTTCTTCCTGATGTTTGTTTTACTCATTTCCAGAAAACAGCTCTGGAGCTGCGCTGTAAAATCACCAACAAGCTGATGGATGCATTGGTGAGGTGATAAAATGATAACAAACGAGCAGAGGGGGAAAGTGGCCTCTTTCTGCTCCCAGTGAGGGCAGAGGAAAGTTCTGGAACAGCCAGCAGGAATAACAGGAACAGAAATTCAAACCAACCAATTGTTTCCTCTTGCACTTCTGTAGCTGACCCATAGAAATGAGCACTTCAATATTTTCTTCCAGGGATGCAGGGGCAGCCCCAGCTGCTCTGGGAATTCCATTCCAGCCCCTGCCCACCCTGCCAGGGAACAATTCCTCGTTGCCAAGATCCCATCCAGCCCTGCCCTCTGGCACTGGCAGCCATTCCCTGGGTGCTGTCCCTGCAGGCCTTGTCCCCAGTCCCTCTGCAGCTCTCCTGGATCCCTTCAGGCCCTGCCAGGGGCTCTGAGCTCTCCCTGCAGCTTCTCCTCTCCAGGTGAGCAGAATAGGGACAATCCAACAATATAAAAGTGCATTTTTATGGAAGGCTCCTCATTCCTGGAATTTGAAAGTCAAAGTGGCTTTTTCAATGAAGTCCTTGAATTTCCTTGGTAAAAAATGTCAGGCTTTGATTCCATTTTCTTGTCTTCCATGGGGAAAACAGAGCTAAAAAGTCTTGACTGTGCCTGGCAGCCTAATTTTACAGAAACTGTTTGCTGTGAAGCTTGTTGTCATCTGCCTGCCTGAATTTTTGGGATTATATTTTATTTTTATGGTGGAAAACTGGAAAAGAATTCATGGAGAGCATTGAAAAATTCACTGGGAGACTGAAAATTAATTAAATTCAAATGAATTAAAATATATGTGTTTAGCAAACGTGTCTTTTTTAACATAAAAACCAACTTGGAATTCCGAGTGTGTCCTGAAAATAATCCCTGGCTTAGTTTCTACTGGAACACATTCGTGCAGACTAATTTTAGGCTGGCTCCTGGGCTGGTTCTGGGATCCAGAGTGAAAACCTGCTGCCCAGCACGATCCTGGACACAGGAATCAGGCTCCTGCTCCCAACTTCCTTTTGGAGGAACCTCTCCCTGCCCCTTTCCCATCTGGTGTGCCCAGGGAGAAAACTTGGATGCTCTGAGACATCCTGTGTTGGTTTCGCTGCCTGAGAAAAATGGGATTAGGGAAGGAATAGAATGAAGATATTTTCTGGGATTTGCTGCAGGGATTTGTTGATTGAAGCAGGTTGGATAAAATTCCACGTGTTTTTCTCTGTGTGAGAGAAATAAAGGGAAAGGTGTAGTCAAAAGCCAATATTCCCAAAAATACTCCTGCCCAGGATTCTGTGGTGGCTTTCACTGGAATTCTCTGGCATTTCTGGCATTTTTGTTCTCTCACAGCATCATCATTCCTCCCCTACACTGAATGTTGGGAAGAAATTCCTCCCTGGAAGGTGCTGAGGGGCTGGGATGGGATTGGGGCTTGGAGCAGCCTGGGACAGGGGAAGGTGTCCCTGCCATGGGAATGGGATGATCCTTAGAATCCCTTCCACCCCAAACTATTCCATGACTCCACATCCAAACAACACCTTGTGCCATAATGTCCCTGGTTCCTCACATCTGTTCCCGTTTTTAAGGCTGGAATTTCAATAATTTGGCCCAATTTGCTCTTGCCAAGCCCAGTAAAGCTGCTCAGGATCATCTTCTAGGAAATGGAAAAAGGGGAGTTTTATTTAAAAGGAATTTCTGCTTGCTATTTATTTAATAGGAATTTCTGCTTCCTGTCTTGCTGACAGCTCTGTAATTCCCTGTTTTTTCCATTTTTCCAGGGAAGTGCTGTGCTTTCTATCCCCCAGCCACTCAAGCCTCTCAGATTCCTGGTGCTGGCTCCTCCTCATGCCAGGGATTTCCTCAGATCCTGGTGATTTGGAAATCCTTAATTTGCCAGAAATCCTTAATTTGTTCGAAATCAATAATGCGTTAGAAATTCACCATTTGTCAGAAGCCCCTAATTCATCAGAAATCCATAATTTGTCAGAAATCTTAACCTGTGTTTCCCACCTTGGCTTTTCCTTGGGACCATTAAATCCAAGTTAACTCTCTTTCTGTCTCGTCCCTTTTTTATTTTTCACGGAATCATGGATCTCTCTCCTGGACGAATTATTCACAATTATTCCACAATTATTCCTCTCTCTGTGAACACACAAAATACATTCCCATGGATCTGACACCTCTGTGGGATTTCCCACATTCCTGCTTGGAAAAGCACCACTTTTACTCCTCTAATTTATTTTTTATTGCCTTTATCCCTCATCACTCAACATTCCCTGGGACTCCTGGCCTTTCCCTGCCCCATTCCCCCATCCCCAGCTCTGTTTTGGCTCCCATGATGTGCACGAGCTCTGTTTGATGTTCTGGCCACTGAGGGCTCCATTGGGCATCCAGACGTCCCTTTGGAATCCTGTGGCTTCCCAGTGCACTTTTAATGGAGTCTCCACCACCATTCCCAATTATCTTCCCAGAAAATTCCCCTCCAGCTGCTGGGCTGGGATCTCCTGGGGTCCATTATTTCTGTTCTCACAGCTCCTTTTCCTTGGAATGCTGAACTTCATCCCAGTTATCTCCCAGTTTATCACTTGTCCCTCACTTGGAACTGGGCAAAAAGTCCCAGCCCAGCCACCCCAACCTTCTCCACTTCCCATCCCAAGCTGCACTCAGCTGCTCCAGGCACTGAATTCCTTGTCCAAGAGTTTTCCATGCCCCATCAGATGTTCTTGGGAAAACTACTTTGTCCCTCTCTCCTTTTTAAAGTGGTTTTTAGGAGCTTTTCAAAGTGAAATTGGTGCCATTTTTCCAGCTCTGTTTTTAACCTGATGTTCAACAATCCTGTCCCTTTTTTATTTTTCATGGAATCATGGATCTCTCTCCTGGATGAACCTCCACAATTATCCCTGCTTCTCCTTCCTGTAGTGCTACTCTAAATTTGTTCTCCCAGTGATTTTTGACCATGTTGGGCCTTTAAGGAATGATCTCCCCACTGGATAATCCAAATCCTGCTCTCCATCATGTCCCTGAGCTCCCCAAAGCCACAGAAACCCAGCAGGAGCTGATGTTTGGAGAAATTAATCCCCAAAGATTCTCTTCCTCTTCTTTTCCTGGGTTTGTTTTCGTTTTGTTGCTGTTTGCTTTGTAACCACCAACAACACAAAAAGAGCCCTGGATTATCCCCCCAAAATTCCTGCAATAAAAGCTCCCTAATCCCAGCCCTTGGCTCCCTTCTCAATTAGCAGATCCCTGATTTAGGGGGAAACAGCTCCTTTTGCTTCTGCTTAAATTCTTGGATGCTTAAACTCAAAATCTGATTCCAGGCTGGGATGGTTTCCTGACACTGTGGGTTTCCCAGCTGGGTTTGGCAGAGCTGCACGTGGGGCCAGCTCTGGGCAGGGGAACATCCCGGAAATCCCTCACTTGAGGATAATAATCCTGCAAATGAGGATCCCAGGCCTCAGGGAAGGCAAAGGGAGCCCAGTTTCACCAGGAATTTCCTCTTGCTCAAGGTTATGGTTTTGGCCAAGTCAAGTTTCTATTTCCAGATGAAGAAATCTGGTGATTTTTCCAGATTTTTCTCTGTTAAACAGAGCTAGAACAAAAATGCCCCCTCAGAGCATCTCCCTTTGCCACCTCCCTCTTCCTCTGGGATTATTTCTGATCTGTTTTCCATTCTTACACTGCTCACAATATTTTAGAATATTTTGATATATGTTTATTGTGGATTCCTTCACTTCTTTTTTCACCCTCTTTATTTGTTTCCCACTTCCATATTCTTGGAATCAGGCTGAGAGAATAAGGAATTATAGAATAGTTTGGGTTGTGACATTAAAGATCATCCCATTCCATGGCAGGGACACCTTCCACTGTCCAATAATCCAATTAAATCCAATAATATTTCTTTTGTTCTAGCCTGTTGGGGAATTCCACCTGCTCGGAATTGGGGCTGAATTTAATCCCTGCCCTCATTCCTCACTTTGGGGTTGCACTTGGACCTCAATCCTGTAGAAATAGGAAATATCTCGAGGAATTTTTAAGGACAGGCTTCTTAAGGGGTCCTGTAGGACACAGGGTGAGGGGAGTAAATTAAAATTAATTCAGATCAGATCTAAGGAAGAATTTTTTTACAGTGAGGGTGGAAAAATGCTGGAAAAGATTGTCCAGAGAGGTTGTGGATGCCTCACCCACATGGATGGAGTTTGAGGATCTTGGAGGTGTTTCTGTTTATGGCAGAGGGGAGTTGGATTAGAAAATCCCTTCCACCCATGATTTAATGAAACTTTAGACCCTCCATGACCTTCTCCTGGTGAGGGAGGGGAAGAGAGGCCTTCCCAGGTGTGTGGAATCAGGAATGGGGGTGGATCCACCTGGGAAAAGGAGAGGGATGTGGGGAAATGGCAGCAATTCCCGAGGCCTTGTCCCTCTGCCTGAGGGATGGGAAGTGCAGGTGGGGAAAGGGAACCCTGTGGGAATTAGGATGGAAGAAAAATCAAGAATGAGAAGGGCAGAGTGAGGCTGAGAGCTCAGACTCAGTTCAGTGTCCTGCTTGGGAATTTCCAACTTCATCCCAATCCTTCTTGTCCCTCCCAGGGAGTGCCTGGTGTGTCCTCAAAGGGAATTTCCATCTCAACATGGAAACACAGAGGAATTGCCCAGCTGGGCCTGCTGGGTGCAGCTCTGGGGAAGGGATGATCCTCGTGGGGAGTGTGTGTTGTGTCCAGGGCTCCCAGCAGCCAGGAGTTGGACAAATCCCTCAGGAATTCCTCCCTGGATGAAGGAGCACAGGGTGAGTGCTGCTGGGGGATGGCGGGATTGTCCCAGCTCAGCTCGGTGGCTCTGCTGGGGACAGGGGTGCTCTCTGTGTCCCAGGAACTGGGGTGTTCCTGCTCTGCCAGTCTTGGGAGTGACACTGGGTGAAAACCCCAAAATTGGAATTTTTGCTTCCCCATCGTCAGTTTTGAGCTGGTTCAGAGAATCCCAGAATCCTGGAATGTCCTGAGCTGCAGGGACCCACAGGATCATCAATCCCACCGCTGCCCTGCCCAGAGCCCCCCAAGCCCAGCCTGGGCATCCCTGGCAGCGCTGGCCAAAGGCTCCTGCAGCTGTGGCAGCCTCGGGGCCGTGCCCATTCCCTGGGCAGCCTGGGCAGTGCCAGCACCCTCTGGGCAAGAACCTTGCCCTCAAATCCAACATAAATCCCTCCTGGCCCAGCCCAAACAACTCCCTGGGTCCCATCAGGCCACAGGAGCAGTTCTATGTTTGATCAGCCTGTTTGGCACTTGGGGACAAGGACTGATCCCAAGAGGAGTAAAGGTGACCAGGCTGCAGGGGTTTGTTCTTTGAAACAAGTGGTTCTTAGAACACTGGGGGTTGACCCTTTATTTGTTCCATTTTTACATGAAGCTGAGAAAAGTAAATGGATTTTCCAATCCATTAAGATTTATTTTGTTCTAGCCTGTTGGGGAATTCACCTTCCCAAGGAGGTGGAGCAGCAGAGATGCAAACTTGTGAGCGTGTTCACAGGGGTCTGAGGATGAGGGAAGAGACAAGAATGTTGACTCCACGTTTCAGAAGGCTGATTTATTATTTTATGATATATATTACATTAAAACTATACTAAAAGAATAGAAGAAAGGATTTCATCAGAAGGCTAGCTAAGAATAGAAAAAGAAAGAATGATAACAAAGGCTTGTGGCTCGGCTCTCTGTCCTAACCAGCTGGATTGTGATTGGCCCCTAATTAGAAACAACCCCATGAGACCAATCACAGATGCACCTGTTGCATTCCACAGCAGCAGATAATCAATGTTTACATTTTGTTCCTGAGGCCTCTCAGCTTCTCAGGAGGAAAAATCCCAAGGAAAGGATTTTCCATAAAAGATGTCAGAGACACAAACTCTACACAGAACTCCTTGTCCTGTGTGCTCAGACATCCCAGACTCTGGGAATGCTTCTTTTTGCAATCACCACAAGTTCTGCTGGATGTTAAAATGTTATTTTTCCACTGGCACTTTGCTGCCAGCCAGAAGGTTCCTTTCCTTGGAGGAGAGGGGATCTCAGGGAGGATTCTGCCACGGGCTACAAAACATCAAAGCCAATCTTTCTCCTACTTCTCTCCCAGAAACCAACAGCTCTGAAATGGAGTCCCTGGTGCAGAGCTGCCTTCAGGGCAGCACAAGCTCGTTATAACAGGCTAGAACAAAATAAATATGATTGGATTGGAAAACCCATTTACTTTTCCCAGCTTAATGTAAAAATTGAATGAATTAAGGGTCAACTCCCAATGTTCTAAGAACCACTTGTTTCAAAGAACAAACCCCTCCAGCTTGTTCACCTTTAATCCTCTTGGGATCAGTCCCTGTCTGCTCTGGATTTGAGACCTCAATTGCAGCAATTTTCCTTTGCTTTCCCTGCCCTGGGAGCTGGGATTTTCTTGGAGCTGCTGCAGAGAGCCCAGAGGAGGCTCCAGGATGAGCAGAGGGATGGAGCAGCTCTGCTGGCAGGAAAGGCTGGCACAGCTGGCATTGTTCACCTGCACAGGAGAAGCTTTGGCCTGAGCTCAGGGTGGCCTTGCAGGGCCTGCAGGAGCCCCAGGAAAGCTGGAGAGAGACAATTTCCAGGGGATGCAGGGACAGCACACAGGGAATGGCTGCCAGTGCCAGAGGGCAGGGCTGGGTGGGATCTTGGCAATGAGGAATTGTTCCCTGGCAGGGTGGGCAGGGCTGGGATGGAATTCCATCCCTGGATCCCTGGCAGTGCCCAAGGCAACCTGGGATAGTGAGTGGCATCCCCAGCTATGGCAGATGGGATTAGATGCCCTTTCCAGACCCTTCCATCCCAAACCCTCCATGACTCCATTCTGGGATTCTCCATTCTCACATTTCCCCACCACTGAAATTCCCCTGGGATTTGCCCACAGCCAGCAGGGAATCTGTGCACAGCTCACCTGGATGCCAACACAGCTCTTCCCCACCTGAGCCAACAGTTCTGGGGCACAAAGGGAAAAGAACAAGATCCCTGAGCCATCCAAGTGACACTGGAACGGGGCCTGAACTGCAGCAAACTTTGTGGCCAAATGCAGCGCAAATTGAGATCTGCACTTGAAGTGCAGCCCCTGAAGTTCCCTTGGTGTCACATTGTCACAGACTGGCCAGAAATGGATTTAATTCCAAGTTTAAACCCGATGAGTGATTTAGTCAATGCCTCCCATCCTGATATTTGGTTTTCCAGCTGCAGCATGACTGCACAAGAGCAGCTGGGGCTGCCCCTGGATCCCTGGAATGTTCAGTTCCAGGTTGAACACTGGGGCTGGAGCAGCCTGGGACAGTGGGAGGTGTCCCTGCCATGGCAGGGGTGGCACTGGATGATCCCTAAAATCCCTTCCAACACCAACCATTCTGTAATTCCATGATCTAGGAAGGCAGAAGCAGGCCTGAGCAGGTTTAGAGAGTGCCTGGATGTACAATTAACCCTCGCCCGTCAGATCCTTCCAGCCTCCAAATTCCCAAGGCAATCAGGGTTTGTGTCACTCCATGGGAATGGCCTCAGCACTGGAATATTCCCTGGGCAGAGGCCACCAGAGCAGATGGGATATTTCTGTCTGGATGATGCTTCTGGAAGGAGGACGGAGCATTATTGAGCAATCCTGATCTGCTCTGCCACCCTTAAATGCACTTCTAATTCAGCTCTGAGTGTGTCCTAACAAAGCTGGGCTCAGGGTGGGCTCCAGCCCTGTGTGAGCCAGCACTGGTTGAGTTTTTTGCACCCCAGCAGCATATTCTGAGTTTTTTCTGATTCTTACATGAATTTTGGAAAAGAAAATCCCCACAAAAATATCCCAGAAACATCTGGGAAGAGGATCCTCCAGGAGGAACGAGCCCCATCCCCACAGACATTGGATTTTACTGGTGCCCAGCCCATAACTCCTGAATGGAGAGCCAGGAGTGTTTCCCAAAGGGCTCCATTGATCTGGAATTCTCCCTGGGCCTTGCCAAGGTGTCCCCAAGGTGTGGGATTGGTGGCCACCTCCTGCAAGGATCGTCCCCACAATTGTTGGGCTCCTGTTGCCAGAGCCCCACTTCTGAGCGTGCCCTGAGGGATCAGCAGCTGCAGGAGATGGTGATGATTATTCCAGAGGCAGATTTGGGCTGGAATTGCACCTTTTCTGTGCTCACATGGGGCTTCTTTCTTGGCAACCCCTTGGAGCAGGGATGGCTCAGAGGAGCTCCTCCCTCCGTGCCTGTGAACATCTCCCAGATGTTGAGCACTGCACTGCTGGGGAAGATGAAACAGGAAAGCCTTAGAAATATGATTGCCTGGCAAAAGGTTTTGAGAATATGGAAACTATAAGCGAGATTGAAATGAAAGCAGCTTTGAGATCCTTTAGTTACTGAACAACGGGAAAACAATGGCATGGCCAGCTGAAGGCAATCCCCTTTTGATGGAACAACACCCTCTGCTTGCAGACAGCTCCAAGGGTCAGAGCAGACCCTACAGCTTGGCAGGAGGGGCCCAAAGAGGAGTTTTTAGGGTTTAAAATGTAGCACAGTGTGGTAATGTAAGTGATTCTTACAGGCTGTGTGTAAATGCTGTAGGATTTGTATATTGTACTAGATTGGTTACTGAGAATTAGAATATTCAACACAGAAGATTTATTGTAACAGGAACTTCACTTTCTTGCCTTTTACTCTCTTGCCTCTTGTCTCTCAGCCCTTGCCTTTTATGCTCTTACCCCTTTTACTCTCCTACTGCTTTTACTCTCTCACCCTCTCATCCTCTCTCCCCCTCTCTTCTCTCAGGCCTGCTCCAGCTGTGCCTGGCAGCCCCAGCAGGGCCCTGCACCCAGGCCCTGTGCAATGAACCCCAAATCCCAGCAGGGCCCTGCACCCAGGCCCTGTGCAATAAACCCCAAATCCCAGCAGGGCCCTGCACCCAGGGCCCTGTGCAATAAACCCCAAATCCCAGCAGGGCCCTGCACCCAGGCCCTGTGCAATAAACCCAAATCCCAGCAGGGCCCTGCACCCAGGCCCTGTGCAATAAACCCCAAATCCCAGCAGGGCCCGCACCCAGGGCCCTTGCAATAAACAAAACCAAAAACAACCCCAGGCCCTGTGCAATAAAACCCCAAATCCCAGCAGGGCCCTGCACCCAGGCCCTTTGCAATAAACCCCAAATCCCAGCAGGGCCCTGCACCCAGGCCCTGTGCAATAAACCCCAAGTTCCAGCCCTGGCTGCAGAGATCTCTCATCTCCGTCCATCCCGACCGTCCTACCCCTTGATGCTCCTACACTGGACAAATTTAGCCTGCACAGGGGATGTGACATCCCAGCACATCCTCAGGGCTCTCCTGGAGGGAATGGGGAGCCTGGGGTTCTCCTGGGCAGAGGAGGATCCATCCACTGCGTGTTGTGCTGTGAGAACATTTCTCCTGTGACCTCTGAAGTGGTGCTGAGGGCCAGGCAGGAGCAAACAGCAGCTAAATTTGGCAGAGGCCTTAAAAACATTTCCCATTTTGTTTGACAAATGTCCATGAGATGGGAAAGAATCCTTCCCTGCCTGCTGGGAAACCTCAGCCCATGGAAGTCCTTCTCCAGCACTGAAGCTGGGAGGTTTTTCCAGCAAGTTCTCCCAAGCAGCACATCCTACCTTCATCATTGGCTGTTCTATTTTTAATTTGTGTATCCTCAGGGTCTCCTTTGGAGGTCCTATCACAACAACCAGCCCTGGTGGTTGCTTTGAAGTTGCACCTGGCACTTCTGAGTCATCCCAGTAGGAAAGGCTGGGGTTGGGAAAGAGCTGGAATGTGCAGCACATCCTTTAACACCGATTTTTTGGGGTTGGTGGGGACAGCAGGGAAATGTCTGAAGTGCAGGAAGTGCCTGACATGGGGGCAGAATTTGATTTTTTCCATCTCACTGGAGGCATCCAGAAGTGTCCTTTTCCACTCCTTTGGTTTTCCATGGAGGCAGGATTTGCCTGGTGAGAGCTGTGAGGAGTTGGAGCCTTCTCCAGCCTTTTCCTGGGCTGTACCCAAAGCCCTGTGGGCAGCAGGGCAGGGAGGGGGCTCTGCCCCTCTGCTCTGCTCTCCTGAGCTCCCACCTGGAGCAGTGGGAGCAATCCTGGTGCCTCCAGGGTGAGAAGGACGTGGAGTTGCTGGAGCAGATCCAGAGGAGGCCACAAGGTCCCTGAAGGGGCTGGAGCCAGACTGGGAGAGCTGGGAATGCTCAGCCTGGAGGGGAGGAGAGGGTTTGGAGACCTCACAGCAAATCCCAGGGGCTGAAGGGACTCCAGGGAACATGGAAAGGGACTTTTCATCAAAAACTGGAGGGACAGCACCCAGGGAATGGCTCCCAGTGCCAGAGGGCAGGGCTGGGTGGGATTTTGGGAATGAGGAATTGTTCCCTGGCAGGGTGGGCAGGGGCTGGGATGGAATTCCATCCCTGGATCCCTGGCAGTGCCCAAGGCCAGGCTGGAGCAGCCTGGGACAGTGGGAGGTGTCCCTGCCATGGCAGGGGTGGCACTGGGTGGGCTTTGAGGTCCATTCCAGCCCATTCCAAGATTTTGTGAGCCTGGCTTTGTGTGCACCCACATCTCTGGGGTTTGCCCAGCCCCAGGCGGGACCTGCAGGAATGGCCAGGGGTTGTTTCTGTCAGTGACCCTGACATCCTGAGGGTTTTCCAAGCCCATTCCATGATTCCTTCACAACAGGGACATCTCCCACTCCTCTCCACTCACCTGCCCTTCAGGCAGAATTGAACCAAGGAGTTGTTCCTGCAGAAAATCTGCTCCAGCAGAGCAGGAATGTGAAAATTCTGCTAAAACCACTTCTTTTCCCACTAACACCTGTGCATGCCACAGGATCCCTGCAGGGTTCCAGGGATCCTGCCCTGCCCTGTGTGATGCTCCTGCTCTCCCAGAAATGCCCAGACTCCAGGGCTGGCCCACAAACTGCAGCATTCCCAGGCTCCTGCAGGATGAAAGGCCCTCCACGTGGGTGAGTTATCATTATTTGTTATTATCCTCTCCCTGATCCACTTGGGAAGACAGATGTGCATTCCTTCCCCCCTCCCTCCCTTCCCCGAGAACTGATGAAACATGAAAATCACTTCTTAGGGGGAAAAAAAATTAAAAACCAACCACAAAGTCACCACAATTCATCGGGAGCTCGTTGGTTCCTAATCTCTGAAAATGAGCCAGGTCAAACAGCCACAGCTCCTCTGATAAATTGTTATTCTTGGGGATTTCATCCTTCCATGGAAAAGTACTGGGCTGGCTCTGGGAGCTCCTCTCAGCCTGGCAGCCGCATCCAGCAGTGGAAAATTGGAGAGCTCCAGCTGCAGGGAGAGTGTTCAGGGCAGGGTTTTTACATCTTTGGCTCCACACAGGCTTCCCTGAGGAAAACAGGGCTGGGCAGCCCAGGGAGCTCCATGAAGAGGCTACTCCTCTGAAATGAGGTGCTGGATGGAAGAAACAGGAGGAAAAGGGAGCTCTGGGTTTGTGGAGTGCTCAGCTGGAGAGACAGGGATGTTCCAGAGGGAATGCCTGGGAATTCTCTTTCCAGCAGGGCTTAGGGGCAGAGCTCCAGCTGAATTCCCTCTCCCTCTGAGGTGTTTATTCCCTCATTCCCACTCTCTGAGGTGACATTTAACAAATCCTGGGGCTGGCTTTCCTTGGGAACACCCACCCTGGGGGCTGCTGAAGGGAGGAATTCCCTGCTGGAATTTCTGAGGGCTGCGGCAGCAACAAAAGGCACCAGGGCCAAGCACCAGGGCCGTGGAGCAGGTGTGGAGTGTTCCACTGCTCCGTGGAATCTCAGAGGGTGATTCCCAGGGACACTGCAGGGAAAAGGCTCCATGTTCTCCTCTTGGCTCTGGGAGGTCTCACCCGAGTGGGAGAATCAACAAATCCCAGAATGGTTTGGGTTGGGAGGGATTTTAGGGATCATCCAGTGCCACCCCACCATGGCAGGGACACCTCCCACTGCCCCAGGCTGCTCCAACCCCAATGTCCAGCCTGGCCTTGGGCACTGCCAGGGATCCAGGGATGGAATTCCATCCCAGCCCTGCCCACCCTGCCAGGGAACAATTCCTCATTCCCAAAGCAAGCTCTCAGTGTGCCAGGCCTGTCTGTTTTTCCAAACACTCCTTCCCCCCAGGTTTTTGGGGTGCTTCCCTGCTCTGGAATTGCTGGCATTGGCAGCACCTCGTGCCTCTGATGTGCTTGTGAGCATCCCCAGAGGCACTGGGGGTGAAACCTGGCTGTGCTCCAAGCTCTCCTGCCAGCCCAGGACACTGCTGGGTGCCAGAAGATTCCAAAGGGTGCCAGAGCAGGGTGCTGCCAGGTTTTGTTGTTGATTCCCTCTCGTGACAGGCACGAGGATGTGCATGGACAGGCAGAATACAGGAAGTTCTGCATCTCCCACATTTTTAAAAATCTGGGACCATTTCAGTGGTTCTGGGTCAAGCAGCCACCTCAGAGTGGTGTTTTTGGGGATGACTTGCCTGGATGAGTTCAATCGTTCCCAAGAATTAAAATGCTGTTGTCACGGACATATCTTATGAAAAATCCTTTTGCTAGGATCTTTTCTCCTGAGAAGCTGAGAGGCCTCAGAAATGAAAAGTAAACAATAATTATCTGCTGCTGTGGAATGCAACAGGTGCATCTGTGATTGGTCTCATGTGGTTGTTTTTAATTAATGGCCAATCACAGTCCAGCTGTCTCGGACTCTGGTCAGACACAAGCTTTTATTATCCATTCTATTTTTTATTATTTTTTTTATTATTATTTATTATTTATTATTTAATTTTTTTATTTATTAATTTTATTTTTATTTTATTTATTTTATTATTATTTATTTTATTATTTTATTTATTTCATTTATACATTATTATTAATCTTATTATTTATTATATTACTTGTTATTATTTTTATTATTTCTTATTATTTATTTTATTATTTATTATTTATTTTTTATTTTTATTATTTATTAATTATTATTTTATTTTCCATTCATTTTATTATTCCATTCCTTTCCTTTGCTAATCTTCTGATGAAATCCTTTCTTCTATTCTTTTAGTATAGTTTTAATATATCATTTTCTTTCAATATAATATATATCATAAAATAATAAATCAGCCTTCTGAAACATGGAGTCAAGATTCTCATCTCTTCCCTCATCCTGGGACTCCTGAGAACACCACATGATGTTGATTTCTCCATGCTGCATTAAAACCACAATTATTCCAGAGGTTCCGCTGGGAAGCTTTGGTGTTTCCATGCTTGGATTTTGCAGTGGGATGCCATGGGGTCAGGGCCATGCCTTCTGCTGGTTTTCCAAGATAAACTGCCCCTGTTTGTCTCACTCCCAAAATCTGACAGATGTGTGGAGAGGTTTAGAGAACTCATCCCTGAGGAATGCTCAGACCACGACTTCAGGAGCTCAGGAGAAGTTTGGAGAGGTTTAGAGAACTCATCCCTGAGGAATGCTCAGACCACGACTTCAGGAGCTCAGGAGAAGTTTGGAGAGGTTTAGAGAACTCATCCCTGAGGAATGCTCAGACCACGACTTCAGGAGCTCAGGAGAAGTTTGGAGAGGTTTAGAGAACTCATCCCTGAGGAATGCTCAGACCATGACTTCAGGAGCTCAGGAGAAGTTTGGAGAGGTTTAGAGAACTCATCCCTGAGGAATGCTCAGACCATGACTTCAGGAGCTCAGGAGAAGTGTGGAGAGGTTTAGAGAACTCATCCCTGAGGAATGCTCAGACCATGACTTCAGGAGCTCAGGAGAAGTGTGGAGCTGGCTTGGGAATGCTGCTGTGTTTGCCACAGAGCCTGAGGGCAGAAAAAAGGGGTTGGGGCTTCCAGAAATTAGAATGGAGGGATTTTTCTGGATTAAGACTTCTTCCCTTTGGTAGGAATGTCCTTCCACTCCTTTCCCTCCCAAGAAGAACATGGATCTGCACTGGGAGTCTGTGGGGTCACCACTCATCCTCAGTGACTGGAAGTTATTCCCAAACCAGCCAAAAGTTTTTCCCTCAGTGGGACCAAACCAAGCCCTGGCTCTCATTTTTGGGTTTGAAGAGGATAAAATCCCCTGTGAATCTCAGGGGGGAAGATTCAAAAAGCTTTTTTAGAAATGTCTTTAGCCATTGTGTCCCTGTGCTGTTATCCCAGATCATGGTGTTTTGACTAACTGGGGAGGCAGTGAAGCTCTCCACCTCAAAACAGGGCTCCAAAATTCCAGTGTACAGCAAAACAGATTGGTTTGGGTTTTGATCTTCCAGTGGGATCCAGCCTTAGCAATGTTTTTCCTGCTTTATCTCCATGATAAGCATTGGGAACTGCTCTTGCTGATAGGATACCTGGAAACGGTTTTGTTGTTGGAAAGCTCCAGAGCCTTCTTTTCCTTATTTATGACCTGTGGTGGTGTTCACAGGGGTCCCAGGATGAGGGAAGAGATGAGAATCTTGACTCCATGTTTCAGAAGGCTGATTTATTATTTTATGATATATATTCTATTAAAAGAAAATGATATACTAAAACTGTACTAAAAGAATAGAAGAAAGGATTTCATCAGAAGATTAGCAAAGGAAAGGAATGGAATGATAATAAAATCTTGTGAGTGACCAGAGAGTCTGAGACAGCTGGACTGTGATTGGCCATGAATTAAAAACAACCACATGAGACCAATCACAGATGCACCTGTTGCATTCCACAGCAGCAGATAATTATTGTTTTTCTTTTCCTCTAAGGCTTCTCAGCAGAAAAATCCTAGCAAAAGGATTTTTCAGCAAATATGTCTGTGACAATGACCCTGCCAGGAGCAGGGAGCTCTGCACACCTCAAGGTTATTCCCATTTGTTTCATTCCTTGGTTTTCCCCACCCTGGGGACTGACAGCCCTTCCCTTGCTGGTTCTTTACTCCTTCATCCCACCTCAGGAGCCTTTGTGTGCTAAGGGCAGCCAGAGGAATCTTTGTTGTGGTGTGTCATTGTTTACAGGCCCAGGGTCTGCCCAGTTTGATTCATACCTCCAATTAATGCAAATTTACCTCCAATTAATGCAAATTTACCCCCAATCTTGTTTAATCTCCTCCTGCCAGGCTCACCCACTTGGCTGCATGGTCCCAGAGCAGATTTCCTGCTGCTTGATCCCAAAACTCCTCCTATTTGACACCTCCTAAGAGCTGCTTGGATTGGTGAGTGCTGAACTACTACAGAGCAGGATTTGGGAATTAATTTTGTTTATAATTCCTGGTTTTTGCAGATGAGCCCTCCCATGAAGTCTCTGCTAATCAGCAGAGGTAAAAACATGATTTATCCTGCTTTAAGGAGCCATTAAACATGGAAAAAACAAGGAGCTCTGTCTTCACAGGAGATAAAAAAGGTTGGGAGCTGCTTCTAAACGTTCCTTGCCCTGAGCTGCCATTGCAGGAGTCCTATCCCATTTCCCAACTGGGAAGAGCAGGCAATAAAATTAAAATAAAATAAAATAAAATAAAATAAAATAAAATAAAATAAAATAAAATAAAATAAAATAAAATAAAATAAAATCACCTTATATTGGGAATTGCCCCTGCAGGTCCTCACTGTTGGGAATATGCCCCAGCACAGGCTGGAGAAGCTCTGGGCACCCCCCTGGGAAGTGCCTCATGTGGATTTAGGAAGCACTTGGATATTTTTCAGGCAAAGGCACAAAGGGTGAGTTGGGTTATTCCAAAATTGTGGAAAACTGCTGCTCCTGGCACATCTTCCAGTCCACACCCTGCAGGCAGGGAATGCCAGGCACTTCCAGGAGCAGGGGGGTTAAAACCAGTCAGGTTTTAAAAACCACTCAGGTTTAAAAACCAGTCAGGTTTTAAAAAATAAGTCAGGTTTTAAAACCACTCAGGTTTTAAAAACCACTCAATTCTCCAAACTGCCCATGCTCGTGTGGAGTCCTCCACATCCCAATGAAATTTACTTCCAGTTAATATAATTTTACACCCCAAATTTTGTCCAGTCTCCTCCTTCCAGGCTCAGATCCCTCTGAACTGACTGAAGATCCCTCTGGATCTCAGTTTATCCTGGGATTTGTGTGCCCTCCCCTCTGCTCCTGGCAGAGCTGGCACCCTGAAGGGAATCCATGGATGTTTCCCTTCCTTCCATCCTTGCCTTTCCTTGGAAAACTCAGTCTCATCCTTAGGAAAGCACTGGTGAGGAGTGGCCAGGTTTTAATCTGCTTTTAATTTTGCCAAGTTTTAATCTGCTTTTAATTTGGCCAGGTTTGAAACTGGAATAATTCCAGTGTCACGCTCAAGTTTTTCTTCGTGGATGCCAAACAGGAATATCTAAACAAGAATCCAAGCTGGGCAAATTGGTGCATATTAAAGAAAAATTAAACAGTGACATTTAAAAAATAAAAAAGTTACATTTAAAAAATGAAAAACAACATTAAAAAATGAAATCATCACAGCCAAGTATCACTCTGCTGATTTTTGCTAAAGCAATGGGACAGGTTTATTTGAAAAAAAAAGGTCCATAGCATAAAAATAAAGAAAAAATGGGTTTATATGTATTTTAATATAAAAATAGATATAACATATTAAAAAATATATATTATTTATATATGTTTTTATAATATGTTTTATAATAAGATATATAAATATATATAATATATAATAATTACATATATTATTTAATGTGTTATATAATATTATATATGTAAAAACATATATTTATAATATAATGTATTATATATTATGTTTTAAAAACATAAATTTTTATATCTATTTATATATGAATATATATCTATTATGTATTTATATATTTATTTATATACACGGATTTATATATAAGAGGTTATATATATATGCATAAGAGGTTATATATATATATTTTGTATATATATATATTTGTGTGTGTGTGTGTGTATAAGAGGTTTTAGGTACAGAGGTCTGTATATAAATATCTGTGTGACATATATTAATATATAAATTTAAAAGTGACCTGGTGTGTCACTTGCAAAGCAGATTTACCCCATATTTATAGATAATGTATGCACAGGTTTTCAGTTGTAGTGATGGTAGGAGACAAATTAAAGCCCCAAATGCTTAGAAAACAATTTCCCTGCATTCCCCTGGATCCCTGGCAGTTCCCAAGGCCAGGTTGGACTCTGGGGCTGGGAGCAGCCTGGGACAGTGAAGGTGCCCATGGCAGGGGTGGGATGGGATGAGCTTCAGTGTCCCCTCCACCCCAAACCCATCTGGAATTCTGTGGCTGATGGAATTTGCTGCATTTAACTTGCTCCAGGGTTACTTGGGCTGTGTTGGGCAGTGGTGAGCATCAATTAATTTGCCTCGTTAATGAGAAGCTACCATTTTAGAGATAGGACAGATTTAAGGACTTAGGGAAATTTAAAAATCTGAAAACAGACCCCTGAGGGGAGGCAAACTCAGGCTGGGAGATAAACGTGCCAGGAGTGCTTTTAGTCTCAGGATCACTTTATCCTGGCAGGAATCAGGGAGTGAAACCTCCCAGTGCTCCCATTCCCAGAGCAGCCCTGCCCTGAGCAATGGTGGAAATGAAATCCCAATCCTCCCACCCCAAAAATCCCCCTGAGCATCCAGGGAGGGCAGGGCTGGGGCTGCTCCAGGTGAAATCCCAATCCTCCCACCCCAAAAATCCCCCTCCCCAAAGGAGAGCTGTGTGTGAGCCCAGCAATCCTGAAGGTCGGAATTGAATCCTTGTGATAAACCTGGGGCATGAGGGCAAGACCCTTTTTTGGGGGGGATTTTTGGCTGGCAGTGATGGTGGAACAGGATCCCAATCCCACCCCAAATCCAGGAATTTGTCCGGACACCAAAATGAAACCTCTGGGAAATGTGATCTGCTCAGCCACGTGGAGCAATTCCATGAAAATCAGTTTGTGGGGGAATTGCTACTGGCCCCAGGCTGCAGGGGTCATTCCCAATAGGATCAGGTGTCATTCCAATAGGATCAGGTGTCATTCAAATAGGATCAGGTGTCATTCCCAGTGGGATCAGTGGTTATTCCCAATAGGATCAGGTGTAATTCCCACTAGGATCAGGTGTCATTCCCAGTGGGATCAGGGGTTATTCCCAATAGGATCAGGTGTCATTCCTAGTGGGATCAGGAGTCATTCCCAGTGGGATCAGGTGTTATCCCAATAGGATCAGGTATCATTCCCAGTGGGATCAGGTGTCATTTTTCCCAAAAGGAGCAGGGGTTATTCCCAATAGGATCAGATGTAATTCCCACTAGGATCAGGAGTCATTCCCAGTAGGATCAGGTGTGATTCCCAATAGGATCAGGTGTCATTCCCAGTGGATCGGGTGTCATTATTCCTAATAGGATCAGGTGTCATTCCCAGTGGGATCAGGTGTCATCCCAATAGGATCAGGTGTCATTATTCCCAATAGGATCAGGTGTCATTCCCAGTGGGATCAGGTATGATTCCCAGTGGATCGGGTGTCATTATTCCCAATAGGATCAGGCGTCATTCCCAGTGGTATCAGGGGTTATTCCCAATAGGATCAGGTGTCATTCCCAGTGGGATCAGGTGTCATTATTCCCAATAAGATCAAGTGTCATTATTCCCAATAGGATCAGGTGTTATTCCCAGTGGGATCAGGTGTCATTATTCCCAATAGGATCAGGTGTCATTCCCAGTGGGATCAGGTATGATTCCCAGTGGATCAGGTGTCATTATTCCCAATAGGATCAGGTGTCATTCCCAATGGGATCAGGCATCATTCCCAATAGGATCAGGTGTCATTCCCACACAGAACACCAGCATTTGCCGGATCCCAGTGGATCCTGGACAAGCCCTGCCATGCAGGGATGGCTTTTCTCACAGCAGGCTGAGGCAGCTGCTCTGGCTGGGGATGTTTCCAGTGATCCCAGGTGGAATTCTGGAGGATTTGTCACCTCCCGCCAAGCAGGGAGAAGCTCCAGCAGTCCATGTTCCTCTGGTAGCCTGAAGTGAGGCTTCCAGTGCATTCCTGTAGCACCATGGAATGTGCTGAGCTGGAAGGAGCCACAAGGATCAGCCAGTCCTGCACTGACACCCCAAACAATCCCACCCTGTCTCTCAGAGCAATGTCAAAATATCCAGCTTTTTTTGCCTTTTTTTGCACTTTTTTGCCTCCCAGTCACTGTTTATCAGAGCAGAGGTGAATTTTGCTTCCCAAACAAAGGCAGCTCTTCAAATGAAACCCCAAAAATTCCATCTTTTGCTAACTAAAGATTTCTGAGGGATACTTTTATGCTCAACAACAATGAACTAAGAAGGGGTTGGGAAATGAACATTTTCTCTGTTTTCTCATTCTTTTGGATGAAGCCAATTGTAAAAAAAATGCATAAAAAAAAAGTTTTTTGGGTAATGAATGGTAAATTATTCATGACTTTTTGGAAGAAGAAACAACAATGTGTCTTCTGTAAATATTAAGTCCAAAGTAACCTTAGGGGGATGGGTTGGGCAGCGTGAGTCACACGCAGGTTTTGAGTTATTGATGTTCTCCAGCTGCCAGAGCTTTGCCCTGAGTGTCCCAGGCAGGTGGAATGAGTTCCTGCACACCCACAGGTGTTTGCACAATGGATCCCAAGGAGGAATTTGGGGCCCTGCTGGGTTTTGAACAACCTCTCTTTGCCAAAGCCTTTGCTTTGCCCAGGAGCTGTGTGCTCAGCATTGCTGTGAGGATGGAAATATTTCCATGTGTCCCATCTGGAATGATCCTTGAGGGCACCTCCAGTCTGGGAGAGGGAAATGGAGAAGATTGGTGTCTCGGTTTGGAAAGACAGGAGTCTGCTAAGGAAGGCAGGAGCCTCCCCTGAAATGGAGAATGTAAACCCTCCCCACCCCTCCGAATTGCTATAATTTTAAATTAAGGGGCTCTCAGGCAAAAATATGGGAGCAGGAAATAACAGTTCTTAAATAGGGAAGAAATAAAAATAATAAAATAAACAATGCAGTGCACTAGAACAACACTGACAGAGTCAGAACCCAACCTGACACCCTGTGGGTCAGGGTGTTGGTGGCAGTCCCATTGAAAATGTGGCTGCAGCCCTCTGAAGTATCAGGTGTGGTTCTGTTGGAGCAAGGAGGATCTGCAGAGAAGGATGTGTTCTTCCTCTGGAGATCCAGGGGAGGAAGAGGCAGCTGCTGTTCCTCTGGGGAATCCCGTGCAGAAAAGCCGTGCTGGAGTTCCAGAATCTCAGAGTGTATCGGGGCAGCAATGCTTGGCTCCTCCCTCTGGGCGGAGCATCTCCCAATGGGATGTTACAGTTCTTATCAGCCATGCAGGGACATTCAATAGTCTGTTATCAGCAGAGGTCCCCTCCCGAGGGAGGTGTGAATGTGGTCACTCAAAGAGAGAGATAAGGCAAACTGCTCACTTGGCAAGGTAATCTGCCATACAGATGGGAATGGAAAACATCTTGGGTGCAATCTTCGGCAATTGGGATGGGAAAAGGGATGAAACTGGTTGAATGTTGTGCATCCCATCGTGGTTCCCAGGCACACAGTGTCCCTGTTTTCTGTGGCACAGCCCCTGGTGCCCATGGACTGGGCAGCTCTTCATTGTTCCTGGGTCATTCCCAGCCTCCAAAGGGTGGCCCCAGGCCCCGTTTGCTCCAAACCATCCAAACCCCACAGAGATTCCTCCCCCATGGATTTGCTTCGCTCCACTTTGCTTTAATTTCAGGGGCAGGGAAGTGCTGAGATAAACCCAACTCTTCTGGAACAGCTCCTGCTCTGGGGAAGGCTCTCCAAGGGGAATTCCAGTGGTCAGCAGCCCTTGGAATGCTGGGCAGCTTCATCCTTGTGTTTGATGAAGGCAAGAGAAGCTTTGACCAATCTTCTGTTGTGAACAGAATTCTGAGCAGAAACATCCCTGAGTTCTCCAGGTTCCCTCTCACTTTCTGCAAACAGGGAGAGATTTGCCAACAGGGAATTCTGTGGGAGGAGAATCGGCCTTGAACACTGAATTATCAGCTGTTTATAAAGGCCGATTCCAGTCATTATTCCCCCTTTGGCAGGGCCGTGGTTTGTGCTGAAAGCACTCCCAGTTTAACCCAGTTTCCATGGTGGGATGTGAGATCCAGCATGGAAAGCCTGGTTAATGGTGGATTACCAAATATTCTGGGAGAAGATTCCTCCTGGCAGGGTGGGCAGGGGCTGGGATGGAATTCCATCCCTGGATCCCTGGCAGTGCCCAAGGCCAGGTCGGACACTGGGGCTGGAGCAGCCTGGGACAGTGGGAAGTGGCACAAGATGATCTTTAAGGTCCATTCCAACCCAAACCATTCCATAATTCCATGATTCTCTCACTGGGAGAATCAGCAGCACAACTCTGCCAGGGTGGCAGGGGAGGCTGTGCTGGAATTTTTTTGAAGGAAACTCTGGGGATCATCTCCAAACTGGGGAATTTCAGGAGTCACCACCCCACCAAGCTCTGCACAGACCTGCTCATATTTCCTCATCCCCGTGCCTGTGGTTATCCCAGCAGTAAGGAAATCTTTGGAATGGGAAGAACCTCTGTCCCAGGCCATTCCTGAGGGAAAGCTGTGACCTGGGAAAAGGGGATGTGTGTCACAAGCTGCAGGATTCAGGGTTTAGCAGGAGGTGATAACCTTAGTTCTAAACAGAAAAGATCATGTGAACATATAAGTGATCATATTTGGGCTATTTAATGTTATGGGTTAAAATGAATTCAAATCGTTGCCATCTGTTCCTGCAAAAGGTGATTTTTGTCACTCCTGTGGCAAGGACAGGGCTGAGCTGGTGACAGTCCCGTGGCAGTGGCTCTGCTGGCCTGGATCCCATCAGGTCAGCAGAATCCCAGGATCAAGGCTGGGAAAACTCTTCAGGATCACCCAGTGTCACCCCAGCCCCACCAGCATCACCCCAAACCCTGTCCCTGTCCCCAGGGGCCACATGCAGCTCCAAAGCTCACCTGAACTTCATCCCATCCCTTGGACTGTGTAGGAACCTGACCTGTGGCTGGGAGGGACCATCCTGGAGACTCCTCACAGCCCTCAAGGTGCTGAGCCTGGCAGCAGAGGAACTGTGAGTTGGAGCACCCTCAGTGTTTATTGGGTGGGTGTGCAGGAGCCTTTGGCTTTGATTTCATGGAATCACCAAGGTGGGAAGGGACCCCAGGGTCACCCAGTGCCACCCCAGCCCCACCAGCACCACCCCAATCCCTGTCCCCAAGGCCACATCCAGACTGCTCTGGGACAATTCCAGGGACTCCAAACCTCCCTGGGCAGCTCAGCCCAAGGCCTGACCACTCTGCCAGGGAAATTTTCTGTGCCAATCTCCAACCTGAGCCTGCCCTGGTGCCATTTGAGGCCATTTCCTCTCCTCCTTTCCCTGCCCCTCCTGTCAGGAGCTGTGCAGAGCACTGAGGTCCCCCGTGAGCCTCCTTTGCTCCAGACTGAGCATCAGAGAGCTGTGACTGATCCAACCTGCCCTGAAGGTGGAGTTTAAAAAGTGCTGGATCTTCTCAGAATCCCAGAATTAAGGCCAGGAAAACCCTTCAGTATCACCCAGTGCCACCCCAGCCCCACCAGCATCACCCCAATCCCTGTCCCCAAGGCCACATCCACACTGCTCTGGGACAATTCCAGGGACTCCAAACCTCCCTGGGCAGCTCAGCCCAAGGCCTGACCACTCTGCCAGGGAAATTCCCTCTCCTATCTCATCTGAATCTCTCTCTTTCCATCCCCTTCCCTTGACGGGGGCACAAGAGCAGGGTTTTTCCAAGGAAAGCTCCACCCCGAGAGCCTTGGGAGACAGCGGGACTGGCCTGGGGCCAGCATTCCCTGGTTCTCCCAAGATTTTGGGTGCCCAAACCTGGAGATTCCACCTCAAACAGAGACTTCAGGCCAACCCCGCAGCCTCTTGACTCCCATGGAGCGAATATTTCCCTGCAAATAAACCCAGAAGCTTTCAGGAAGAAGCGTTTTCAAGCACGAAATGCCAGAAATATCAACTGGAAAAGGCTCAATTTTATTTTTACAGCTCCACCAGACGATCCATGCTGGCTGTAAAGCCTTCCCCGAGCCTGCCTCCATTCGCTGCTCCCTTTTGCTCCCCTCCCAAGCTTTTTGGGGGGTGAGATCTCCCTGCTTGCTCTGTTTGTAAACCCCTGGCGATGCCTTGGGAGCTGGTTGAACAATAATAGGGAATAAATAGCAGCGTTTTGGGCTAAAACGCTGCAAATTATTTACTTCAGACTCCTCTAAGAGGCTTGATTGAGCATTATTGGATTTGGAGGTGCAGCTTGGTGTGACAGGAGGTGACAAAAGTCTGGGTGAGCTCTTGAGCTGGGATTCAGCCAGGTGAGGATGTTTGCACCTTGATTAATCCCTGAAGGGTTATTTTTCCGCCAGATCTTGGTGATATAAACCTGGAATTTGCAGGAAAAGTGTGGAAATAAAAGTCCAGAAGAAATACTCTTTTTTTTTTTTTTGCTGAGGTAAACGAGGGTTGTGGATGAGCTGGGAGGTGTCTGGAGATGGGAACTTCCAAAGTCTGGGGGGAGATATCTCTTCCAGCAGAGGCAGCTTGGCCAAATTTCAGGAAAATCTTTAAATAAATTAAATTTCAACTTTCTTGCCCAAATCAAAACCCGTTTTTTCGATACAGTAAATTTCAACTTTCTTGCCCAAATTAAAACGCAATTTTAAAATAAATTACATCTAAATTCTTATTGCCCATATTTTCAGTACAGCCTTTAAAATAAATCAAATTTCAACTTTCTTGCCCAAATTAAAATGCAATTTTAAAATAGATTACATCTAAATTCTTATTGCCCATATTTTCAGTACAGCCTTTAAAATAAATCAAATTTCAACTTTCTTGCCCAAATTAAAATGCAATTTTAAAATAAATTACATCTAAATTCTTATTGCTCATATTTTCAGTACAGCCTTTAAAATAAGTCAAATTTCAGCTTTCTTGCTTTAATTTAAATACAATTTTTAAAGAAATTAAACTTCAGCGTTCTTCCCTTAATTTAAATACCCTTTTTAAATACATTTAATTTCAACTTTTAAAAAATTTAAACACCTGTTGGAGGCTGGGATGAATCCTGCCATGCACAGCAGCTGGCTATGAGAAAAGCCTGACTCAGGGCTTCCCTAATCCCGACTCCAAGTTGAGGAATATTTTTAATATTTTTGAAGACAAAAATCATTGCAGAGAATCCCAGGATGGGGGAGATTGGAAGGGCCCCCAGTGGTCACCTGGTGCCACCTCCCTGCTCCACCAACACCTCGGGCTTTTTTCCCCTTTTTTTCAGCTTTTCTGGAGTTGGTGTTGCAGAAATTACCACAGAAAGAACTACCCAAGGCAAAACTGATTTTCCAGGCTTATGAAAGGAACAGCAGATTTGTCCTTACAAACCAGCTCTGGGTCTGCTGGTGGATAAAACCAGCACTGGGAGATAAAAGAAACAATGGGAAGGATTCCACTGAGCGATGAATGGAAAAAGATTTTTGCTTTTACAAATAAACTTTGGGTTTGCTGATAAACGAAATTAGACATTGAGAGATGAAAGAAACAATGGGGAAGAAAAACCCCAAAATTCCATAAGAATTGAAAATGAAAAGGGAGGGTTATAGATTAGAGGGAAATCTCTGGTATCAGGTGTTTTGGGAAGTCTGAACCTCTTAAGTGGCTCAGCCAATGGGGAAAGAGAGAAGGGAAATGCAGCTGGGAAATTGGGATAAAAAGGAGGCTGTGTCCTCCAAAAACCTGAGAGATCCCAGGGGAATGCCCCATGGCCTCTGCCTTTATTGGAATAAATCCAGAAAGGACTCCTGTGTCTCCTTTTTGGGCATCAACCTCTGGTGTTTGTGGATGAATTTTCCTGACACTTGGATTTGGGAGCAGCAGGAAACCTGGCACAGGGTTTTGCTTTCAAAGGCAGGTACAGGATTGAATCCACTCAGAAATCAGAAATCCCTGAAGGGCACACAGAAGGCCTCTGGGGCCAGGAGCTGAAGCAGTTTCCTCGAAAAGGACAACAAAACTTCCATCCTGTGTGTGAGAAAGGCCCCAAATCCAGATTTTTTGAGGCCAGACCCTGGATAATGATCAGGGAGCCCCAGGAGATGAACACCAGGAATGCCTGAGGGAGTAAAGCTGGGTTTGGGGATGGAAGGGCTGGAGGAAGAGCTGGGTTTAACAGAATACTGAGGATTTAACAGAATACTGAGGATTTAACAGAATATTGAGTTGTTTAGAGCAAGGTGTTACTCCTTGCCTCCAGGCAAAAGCTTTGCTCTGGAGGAAGCTCCATGGGAGGAAAAGAATAAATGAGTGGAGTGACTTCAGTCCTCCAAAGTGGAGTCACTGTGCATAGAAAAACCTCAGGAACAGTTAAATGTGTCCTGGGAAAACAAGCAGGACTGACAGGAGGGGAGACTCAAGATGTGTGGGCAGGAAAATGTTTTCTGTCATTGGTTCTTGTTTTTTTTTCCTGGGAAACAGGACTTGGTGGGCACCCTTTGTAAATAGGATCTCTCTGAAGCTGGCACTGATTTTTTATTTAGCTCCTTCTGTAAACAAGCCCAAGAGCAACTGATTCTAAGAGTGAGACAGAATTTGCTCCTCAGGAAAAAAAACCTCAAAAATATAATTTGTGGCCTGGTTTTTATTTAGATCAGGATGCAGGATAAGAAATCTCTATATTTGGCTTCAATTCTTGATGGGAGAAGTGAAAAAAAAATTAAAAATAAAAAGGGGGAGGGCCCACCAGAAGTGAGGAGCTGAGAAAATTTAGGTTCCAGGCACATCCACAGGAGCCTTTCCAAGATAAATGAAGCAATCTGTGGATGCTGGGCTTGGGTTTCCAGCCCCAGATGTGGAAGGAGGCTGAGAATGCTTCACACAGCTGTGGGATCTGCCAGGGAGCCTGAACCTCCCTTTGGAGCAGCTCCCCGGGAAGGGAAGCAGACAGATAAAAAGGTGGAATTCAGCTGCTGGGAGCTCTGTCAGTCCAGACTTGCTCCTGGGAGGCATCAAAGTCAAAAAAAAGCAACTGGAGCTTGTCTGGGAGATGTTTTCTCCTGGAAACTTTATTAAATTTGCCTCAGCAAGCAAGAGGATAATGCAGGAATGCGGGGAGGCTGTCCAGCTAATTGCTGGGGCGAGAATGATGAAGAAGAATTGGCCAGAAGAGGCTTGTTAGAACCTCCAAGCTGGCCAAGAGAGGGAAGCACATCTCCTGAGTGAACATTCCCTGGAATCCAAGCTGCTGAAGTGCAGTTTGGGTGTGCAGAGGTGCAGCTGGGAGCTCTTCTTTGAGCTGGGGGAGGTCCACAGGAGCTGAGCCTGGGGGCCTTGAGCTCCTCCTGCACCTTGGGCAGCGAGAGGCAGCGCAGTCCATGCGGGAGAGAGGGAAGGGTGGCTTGAATTCCCAAATAAAATAAAATGTTGGGCTTGAAGAGCTTAGAGAATCATGGAATGGTTTGGACTGGGAGGGATTTTAAAGATTATCTCATTCCATGGACAGGGACATCTTCCACTGTCCCAGCTTGATCCAAGCCCCATCCAACCTGGCCCGGGGCACTTTCAAGATGGGAATGTTCCCTATTCCTCACTGTGCCTTCTTTTTGGGAGGTGAAACCCCTGAGATGTGGAGGATGGAGAAGTCCTGCCGGCTGTGGCTTTCCCAGGATTTGCAGTTTATTCCTGCACTTCTCGGGATTTCTGCTGCTCCCAGTGACCCCCAGATGTGTTAAAGTCTCTTTTCCCAGCCTGGCGATCAAAGAAGGAGTCAGAGCTCTTCATTTCTCGGTCTCTAGGTTGTTTATTGTATCTTATCTATAAAATTCTTTCTCCTGGCCTGCTGAGGTCTGTCCAGCAGGTCAGACAGAGGCACTCTGACCACCTCAGAGGTGGTGTTGTATTTTATACTAAAAACTTCATGTACATGATTTACCATAACTTCCCAATCCCTATCACCTATGTTAGACAGTGAGCTTCTACTCTGAACCAATCTAAAAGTGCCAACATCACCCAGCAGATGGAGGCCAAGAAGAAGAAGGAGAAAGGCTGGACACACCCAGATTCCTCCATCTTGCCCCCTGAACCCCCATTCCAAAATCCCAAAAAAATCTATTTTCCACCCCGTGATTATTCTACTTAAACTCTTGTGGCTTGTAATTCTTCATATAAAGGTTGGTAATTTTTTCCAAGGGCCAAATCAAAGGCACAGGGGTCTT
This sequence comes from Camarhynchus parvulus, assembly GCF_901933205.1. Classification (NCBI taxonomy): domain Eukaryota; kingdom Metazoa; phylum Chordata; class Aves; order Passeriformes; family Thraupidae; genus Camarhynchus; species Camarhynchus parvulus. Next base: position 1,257,240 of record NC_044571.1, on the reverse strand, counting down.
GGTCTCTGTGCCAAGCTCTCTGAGCCCCCTGGGCAGGGTCTCAAGTCCTCCAGGGCAGCCAGAGGAATGTTCTGGGTTCCCACATGCACTGAACTGGGAGCTGGCCCTGCCATGGCTCCATCTGTGAGCCCCTTGCAGAGCCACAGTGAGGAAACTTCCACTGAGGAACACCCTGGTGGTCACCACAGCCGAGATGGGAACTGGTGTAAGAGCTGAAATGAGGGATGCGGGACTCCAGGGGCTCTCCAAAATGCAGTTTGTTTGCATTCTATACTTTTGTCACAGACATTTCTTTTATGAAAAATCCTCTCTCAGGATTTTTCCTGCTCAAGCTGAGAAGTTCAGCAACAAGATGTAAACAATAGGTTATCTGCTGCTGTGGAATGCAACAGGTCCGTCTGGATTGGCCCAGCTTGGATGTTTTTAGTTAGTGGCCAGTCCAGGACTGAATTCTCTCAGACACAGAGAGAGCTCTTTTGTTTTTATTCTTTACTTTTCTATTCTTAGCTTAGCAGCAGCTTCTGAAAAGCTCTCCTGCTTTTTCTTTTTAGTATAGTTATAGCATATGTATATATCATAAAATAATAAATCTAGCCTTCTGATAATGGAGTCAACCTTCTCGTCTCTTCCTTCACCCAAACACCCTTGTGACAACCGTCACATACTTTTCTTTTGGTTACAATGCATTCTATACTTTTCTTTGCTGAGCATCTTAACACAGTAGCACCAATCTATACCTTAACTGTTATCTACAGCCTATCATAACTACTATAATTACCATATTCATGTTACTATTCTCCAATCACTAAAAGTTAGTACATTACAGTTTCAGCTAGAAGTTGTTTTTCAGTTTTCTTGCAGTGGAAAGTTCTGAGACCTTTTTCCTACTTGCAACTTTGCTGACTTGTTGCGCTTCTTTCTGCTTGGTAAAAACATCTTCTTGATTGGGGTGGGTTTATCCTTTGCTCTAAGCCATAAAAACCCCTCTAACTAACACACCCTTTGCCTCCTGGGTTATCCAGTGAGACTGGCTCAGCAATTCTTTCCTTCTATATCAAAACTTGCTTCCATCTCTATTCCTTCATCAGACTCTACATTCAAAAATCTTTCTGCCAAGTCACACATATTTGTGAGACTTTCTTGTCAAACTTTCATCCTTCCTAACACACTGGGAATGCTCCATGGAAGCACCCCTGTGATGGATGGGTTCAGGGAAAGCTGCTTGGAATCTCAGCTCACAGAGGAGGAACTGCAGCTAATTTCTCACATCCATAAATCCTGATGTAAGCAGATGTTCTGCAGGAAGTGGGAGGGCCAGACAATCCTGGAGGGTTTCAGACTCTCCAATTTGGGGAGCCCCCAAGGGAAGGACTGGTGAAAGAATTTGTTGGGACAATTCCTAAAATAAAGGGACCCTGAGCCAGAGTGTTGAGGGAATAGAAATAACATCAGCAGGAATGCTCCCCTTTCCAGAGGGGCTCCTCACAGGATGGACGTGGAACACACCAGGCTGGCATTTGACCAAAGGAAGACTTGGAAAACTTTTTAAAGCCCTGTGTGGATGCAGCCTTTGGACATGGGAATGGCCTCCTGGTGGATCCATGGGGCAGGGGAGGAGGGATGGGAGAGCTGCCTCTGCCTTTCCATGCAGGAGAGGGGTCTCCACTGAGGATGGGAATTTGAAGTTCCAAAATTCCACCCCGGGACCTGTTCCATCCCTGGTGGTTTGTTCCAGGTGACAACAGGAGCTCTCCTTTCCCAGGGGTTCTGGCAGCCCTGGCTCTGTGGGACTACTGGAGATGGGAAGGCGCTGGGGAAGAGCTCCAGGGTGCTCCCAGCTCAGCGTGGCTCCTCTGGTGGGTTTGGGCAAGGAATCCAGCTGGATCTCCCTTGTGCTCAACCAGACCTGCATGGAGAAGCCTGGGAGAGCTTCCAGTGACCTCTTTCTCCTCAGTGCTCAAGGCTGGGCCGGTTCTCATCCTCTTTGTGGCTCGAGTTCCTCTGGGAGCAGCTTCCTGGAGAATTTCCCTCCTGAGGCAGCTGCAGGTCCCACAGAGGGGACACCAGGGGCACCTCAGGTGGGGTCACCAGCAGGAGCAGCTGTCAAAGCAAGCCAGACCCCTTGGGATGAGAGTCCATGGAATCATGGAATGGGTTGGGTTGGGTTGGGTTGGGAGAAACCTTAAAGCCCCTCCAGTTCCACTGGGTGCAGGGACACCTCCCACTGTCCCAGGCTGCTCCAGCCTGGCCTTGGGCACTGCCAGGGATCCAGGGGCAGCCCCAGCTGCTCTGGGCACCCTGTGCCAGGGCCCTGCCCACCCTCACGGGGAGGAATTTCTTTGGAAGATCGAAATTCTTTTTGGAACATCCAAGTTCTGATCTCCTCTCCTGGTCTCCCAGCTCCTGGGTCGTGGCTGTGTGAACACCTTGTTCCAGACCCCCAGTGTTGTTTTTGGGGTTCACCTCAGGTGTTGGGAAGGTGGGGGATCCCCTCAGTTACTGTTCCCAGATTCCTGAGGGTTTATCCTGCACTTTGTTCAGCTCTGGTTCCACAAAAAACTGGATTTGATCCCCATACTCAAGAGTTGCTCCCAGTGATCCTGTGGGTCCCTTCCAGCTCAGAATATTTTCTGTTCTCCTTCTTTTTCTGTTTTCCCCTGATTGTCCTGTCCCTGAACTGGGTAATTAAAATCTTTCTTAAGACATTCAGAACGTGAGGCAGCACCAGAGCCACTCTGGCAACCCAAACAAGTGAAAACCCCTGGAAGATTTAATGCCCTTGTTCCTTCTCCTGTGGTAAAATGTCAGGATTTGAGGAGAGAAAATGTTTTCAGCTGTGCACAGAAGGGGTTTGATTTAAGTGACCGCAATTTCAGACTCTCAGTTGTGTTCTCATTCCCCCTCTCTCTTTCTTTACTAACAGCCTGCTATCATTTATTTCAAATTCTCCCTGTTTTCGTTGGAATGCAGTTAATTGGCTTGGAAGGAGGATAATCTCTTGAAGAAAAACATGCTTAGCAGGGAAAGGACTCCTTTAAGGCTTGGCAAAAAAAGCAGATTATGGCCAAATTCTTCGAATGCTCCGTCGGGCCAAACCCTGTTGGAATTGGTCAAGTCTTGCCATCAAAGCATGATGTTTTTATGATTATTTATGTTGATTACTAATTAATGTATAGCTGTGAGAGTTTAATTAGCCCTGCTCTTGTACAGCCAGAGAATGCTCACAGCAACAGCACAAACCACACACAACTGGCTGCACTGGAGTTGGAGCAGGGAAGGAAAAATTCCTGGGTTTCAGGCAAAACCCTTTGGCCCAAGAACCTTTCATCAAATCTGCAGGAATAACTTGTTTGGTTTGGGTTCCCCCCTCCCCATATCCCGCAAATCCCCTCCTGGATTATGGAGAGGCTGAAATGAGGGTTGGGGTTTGTTCTGGAACTTCGGGTCAGGGGCTGGAAATGAGGGAGAGGATGGATTTCCATGTTCCTGGTTGGCCACAGGCATTGTCCTGGGGGATGGATGGGCACAGCAACTGAATCCCAGAGCCCCAGGATCGCTGAGGTTGGAATCACGGAATGGTTTGGACTGGAAGGGGCTTTAAAGCCCACCCAGTGCCACCCCTGGATGGCAGGGACACCTCCCACTGTCCCCAGTGTCCAGCCTGGCCTTGGGCACTGCCAGGGATCCAGGGGCAGCCCCAGCTGCTCTGGGAATTCCATCCCAGCCCCTGCCCACCCTCCCAGGGAAGGATTTCTTCCCAATAGCCATCCAGCCCTGCCCTCTGGCAGTTTAAATTCCCCCCTGTCCTGTACATGCCCTTATAAAAAGTCCTTCCCCATCCACGTGGGAGCAGAAAGGTGTTGGGATCATCAGGGAAATCAAATCAGAGAATCCCAGAATGATTTGGGTTGGAAAGAGCCTTAAAAATCACCCAGCTTCTGCCCACAGCTGGATTTGGGTATGGAAGAAGTGCCCAGATCCTGCTGAGAATGTGCTGGGACACAGGAGTGGAGCCACCCCCAAATTCCTGATTTTTTAGGGAGAAAATTCCTCCTGGATCTCAGGCCAAGATGAGCTCAGCAGGCCAGGCCCCTCTGAGGGACACTTTGATGTCACCCCTGTCCTGACAGGAACAACTCAGCCAGGATGGGCTGGAGGGACACAGGGAGCTGCTCCAGGAGGGAACAGGAGCAGGAGTGGAGGAAAAGGAGCAGGGATTTAGGGGTTTGTTATGGGAAGAGAAGGGACAGGGATTTAGGGGTTTGTTATGGGAAGAGAAGGAACAGGGATTTAGGGGTTTGGTATGGGAAGAGAAGGAACAGGGATTTAGGGGTTTGTTATGGGAAGAGAAGAGGGACAGGGATTTAGGGGTTTGTTATGGGAAGAGAGAAGGAACAGGGATTTAGGGGTTTGTTATGGGAAGAGAAGAGGGAGGGGAGGGAGGGGGGGAGGGGAGGGAGGAGGGAGGGAGGGGGGAGGAAGGAAGGGAGGGGAGGGAGGGAGGGAGGGAGGAAGGGAGAAGGGAAGGGAAGGAAGGAAGGAAGGGAAGGAAGGGAAGGGAAGGAAGGAAGGGAAGGAAGGGAAGGAAGGGAAGGAAGGAAGGAAGGAAGGAAGGGAAGGAAGGGAAGGGAAGGAAGGGAAGGGAAGGGAAGGGAAGGGAAGGGAAGGAAGGAAGGGAAGGAAGGAAGGGAAGGAAGGGAAGGGAAGGAAGGGAAGGAAGGGAAGGGAAGGGAAGGAAGGAAGGGAAGGGAAGGGAAGGAAGGGAAGGAAGGGAAGGGAAGGGAAGGGAAGGGAAGGGAAGGGAAGGGAAGGGAAGGGAAGGGAAGGGAAGGGAAGGGAAGGGAAGGGAAGGGAAGGAAGGGAAGGGAAGGAAGGGAAGAGAAGGGAAGAGAAGGAAGGGAAGAGAAGAGAAGAGAAGAGAAGAGAAGAGAAGAGAAGAGAAGAGAAGAGAAGAGAAGAGAAGAGAAGAGAAGAGAAGAGAAGAGAAGAGAAGAGAAGAGAAGAGAAGAGAAGAGAAGAGAAGAGAAGAGAAGAGAGAAGGGATTTAGGGTTTCTCATGGGAAGAGAAGAGGACAGGGGTTTAGGGGTTTATTCCAGAGCACTGGCAGCCAGGCTGTGGAGGAGGGCAGGGAGGGCTGAGCTTGCCAGGTTCTTCCAGAGCCTCTGGGGTTGCTGTGGAGGGAGAGCCTGGGAGAGCTCCTGGGACCTGGCTGGGAGCTCAGGATTATTTATTAGGAGTGTTCCAGGCTGGGCTCAGGGCTCCACTGCTGCCTTTCCCTCCAGAGCTCACAAATCACTGCTGCTGCCTCTGTCCCTTCCAGAGCCTCCAAAGCCTGAGTGAATCATCCCTAAGGAAACCAGGATTTTCTTATTAAGCCTGTGGAAGCAACAGACTGAAAATAAAGCTCTGCAACATCTTGATTTAGCTTTTTTTTAATGAACTGCTGGGCATGTGAATAACGTTCGCTCTCCACATCCAGCAAGGAGCTGGGGATCTGCAGTGCCTGATTTGCTGAATCACTGCTGGGCTTGGAATGCTGGCTCTGGCACAATGGGAGGAAGAGGAGGTCGCTTGGGAGGAAGGGGGATGGTGCAGAAGGGAATTCCAGCAGGGAATGATGTTTCCAGGTGGGAGGGATGTTAAGATGGGCTCAGCTCAGAGCTTGCAGGCTCCGATAAACAGTTTTAGGGTGTGCTGGAACCTTCCCAGCCATGGTTTGGAGCTCCCTGCACATCCCAGAGCTTTCCAAGTGCTCCACCTGCTCCTACCTGTCCCTGGTAGTCACCTGTGTCCTGCTGCCTGGAGAGGGAGGGAAAGGGGAGACCTGGAGCCAGTCTGACAGGCCAGGAGGAGGAAATCCAGGATTTATCCATGTCCAGGCAATGGAGCAGATCAGGGCTCCTAAAATCCCTCCCAGCTGCTTCTCTTGGTCATATTCCCAACTTTTCATGTTCCCTTTTTGTGGCAATGCCAGGGAGACTCTTTTTTGGGATGGTTGATCCCGGATTCATGGAGTGGATTGGTTTGGTTTGGAAAAAAACCTTCCAAAATCCTTTTATTGCACCCTAGCCACGGCAGGGACACCTCCCACTGTCCCAGGCTACTCCAACCTGGCCTGGGACACTGCCAGGGATCCAGGGGATCCACACTGGAACTGTTCCAGCGTCTCTCCATTCTCATCCCAAAAAATATCTTGCTCATGTCCAATTTAAATCTGCTTTTTGTCAATCTAGACCTTGGGAAAATGTCTGTGTCCATCTTTTTTAAAGAACATCCTCCACATATTGGAAGTGCAGATGGTCTCCCTGCAGCCTTTTCTTTTCCAAGCCCAACTCTCCCATTTTTTCTTTATTAGAGGTGCTCCAGCCTTCCCAATTTCCCAGTGGGATCCTCAATTTTGTAGCCTCCTCTGGACCATCTAAGAGTGGTTTGGCTTCCCTCAAAAAAAAAAAAAAAAGTCCCCCAATGATGATTTATAATCAACGAAATTTATTTCAATTCTTCTTGAAGTCTACGGCAAATCCAAGGAGGGTCGTAGTAAAAACCAAACATTTTCCCTAAAAAATCACAAAGACATCGTCAGGATAATTGCAACATAATTTGCTCCATCAATCCCAGAGTGGTGTGGGTTTTTTCCTTGTTTTTATCCCTAAAACAATAAAGACAGATAAATGGGTAGAAAGCCATGAAAACCAAGACAAAACAGACAAACAACAGCAAAAAAAAAACCCTCATGATTTTTTAGCCAAATGTTTGGCTGTTGTTAATTAGGGGAATCTGGATTTTCTGGCTGACTTCTGGCTGAATTCCCACCGGGAATAAGGAGCCATATGCCCTTAACTAGAACCAACCTGCCAAAGCCTGGCTTTGCTGCCCGAGGCAATCTGGGGGGGTTTAACACCAGAAAAAAGGGAAAAATATAGAGAAAAACACAAAAAAACTCCCAATTTCACTCCTTTTTTTTCCCCCTTGTAGCCCAGGGAAGCAGCACAATGGTTGAAAACTGGGATGGAAGGGATGGGAGCCTGGTAAGGATTTTTTTTAATTTAAATGGGCTGATTGTGAACCTTTAAATGAAATAAAAGACTCTGAAATTCCTTTTAGTCTTTTTTCTAGCCTGATTTTGTGCCTGGACAAAATTTCTACAAAATCCAATATTTTTATGTACAAATGAACATCACTTCTGGGCAAAACTCCTTATTTTTATCTCAAATTGTGTAACTTTACCAGTCCAACTGCCATGTATAAAACTGTGGGCTTGACTTTTCCTCTGGAACACAGTTCCTGCATGGAATTATCAGAAAATAATTCTTTGGTGCATTTGTCCAAGGGGGAAAATTGCAACAACACTAAAATAATAATAATAAAAAAATCTCTGTTGACTTAATTGCATTAAACTGCTGCTGAGCATCCTGAGTTCCAGACAATCGAAGGAAAACAGGCCTGGAAGCTAAACCAGCAAAATTATCCAAAATTAACCATGGGAATGAAGGGAATGTGGGGAATGAAGGGAATGTAGGGAATGTAGGGAATGTGGGGAATGAAGGGAACATGGGGAATTTAGGGCATGAAGGGCTCTCCCAATCCCATTCTGGGATTCTGTGCTGAGTTCCCCCTCTCCCAGTCAGGAACAACATCCCAATATTTAAACAGACCCCTCATCAAACATAGCAAGGAGCCTCTTGTTCCAAGTGTTTATAATTCCCAGAAATTCCAAGTGGCCCCTGGAATAACTCAGGGGAGCTCCAGGTTGTGCTGAGGGAATATTAAAAATTGGATTTGTTGTTCCAAAGCAGCTGCCAACCGCTTCCTGGGCCCATCCAAACTTTCCTCTCTGTTTACCTGCTCTGAAGAGCTTCCCACACTTAGAAACTCCCACTGGGACAAACATTCCTTGAGGAGATTCCCAAACATCCCTGGAGGAGATTCCCATCACTGGGATAAGCATGGCCTCAGTTCCAGTTGCCTCAATTCTGTCCTGGCTTAATTAAGGACTTTGAAGCTCTGAGAGTATTGTAATTAGGCCTGGTGTATTTATTTTCTTTTTTTTTCTATTTTATTGTATTTTATTTTATTTTATTTTATTTTATCTTATTTTATCTTATTTTATCTTATTTTATTTTTTTATTTCCATTTTCTTATATTATTATATTATAATGTTATAATTTTCTCTTATTATATTTTATTATAATATATTATAATCTATGATTTAATAATAAAATAATATAATTCTTAAATAATATAATTAATATAATTCATTATTTAATAATATATTATTTGTATATTATAATTTTATTTTCTTAATTATTTTATTTTATTTTCTATATTATTATATTATATTGTATTATATTATAATTTTATTATTTTATTATACTTCTATTTTATTTTATTTTTACTTTCTATTTTCTCATATTAGTATAATTTTCTCTTATTATATATTTATTATAATATATTATAATTCATTATTTAATAATATAATTAAATAATATAATTCTTAAGTAATGTAATTAATATCATTAATTATTTCATAATTTATTATTTATATATTATAATTTTATTTCATTCATTATTTTATTTTATTTTCTATATATAATATAATATATATAATTATATTATATTATATTATATTATATTATATTATATTATATTATATTATATTATATTATATTATATTATATTATACTACATCATAATTTTATTATTATATTTTAGTTTATTTTATTCTAATTTCTATTTTTTACATTATTATAGTATATTATAATTTTTCTCTTATTATATTTGTATTATAATATACATTATTATTTAAAAATATAATTAAATAATATAATTATTAATTAATATAAATACTATAATTAATTATATATTTTTATTTGTTATTTTACTTTCATTTATATTATATTATATTATATTATATTATATTATATTATATTATATTATATTATATTATATTATATTATATTATATTATATTATATTATATTATATTATATTATATTATATTATATTATATTATATATTTATTTTGTTTTATTTTAATTTCTATTTCTTCCACAAGGATTTCTCACCCTAATCCAAGCTGGACATTCTGCTCTGCCCAAAAAAAAAGGGAATTATGGAGAGACACAAAGAAGTTGTTTTTATCCTCCAGAACAGAGAAGGAATTGTTTTCCCTGATCCATCTTTTTATGGGGTGGTTTCTCTGGTGCTTGATAATCCCTTGGAATAATTTACATTAATCCAAGAGTCTCCTTCACTGCTAGCCATGGAATTCTGGGGGAATTGAATATCTTGGAAATTTCTGTCAAGTTGGTTTCAAAAGGTTGTAGTGAGAATGCAAAGTTAGTGAATACACAGTGTGGTTTCCTTAAAAAAAAAAGGGATAAAAATTTCATCAAAAATTAATTTATGCAGTAATTTATGTAATTAACCCAATGGTTTATGATTGATATCACTAATATTGGTAACGATTTTAAGAAAATTAAATTATATTTTATAATTATTTATATTATAAAATATACATTTTATAATAGGTGACAGGAGGCTTCAGAAATTTAAAATATGTATTGGACTTCCTCCCCAAGGAAAAATAAAGTGTATTGCAAGAAATCAGCAAAATCAGGAAGTTTAGAAAATGGAAAAGTCTTTGCAAAATTCATTTTTTGGGGGTATTATTTATTGCCTTTATTTTTTACAACAATGCTTTGCATAAAATAATTACATTTTAAATCATTTTTAGTTGTGGGGGAAGAGCAGGGTGAAAAATGGGATTTTTAGAATTGATTTAATTAATCCTCATCAGAGATAAGAAATAACAGCTTTATTTGGCATTGGAGACAGCAAATAATTCTCCTAAAGAGCAGCTCAGCAGGACACACAAACATCTTTAAACATGGGACAATTCCCTGAAAAATCAGCTCATTTTTATTTTATTTTGAAACAGGATCTTCCATATCATAAAACTTCTGCTGTTAAACCCCATAAAAGTGATGGAACTGGGATATTCCTCGTGGATAAAAGGATTTAGGTAATTAACAGGCCAATTAAGCAGCCAGGGGTTTGGGCCAAGCTGATTTTCCTCATTTTTGGTGCTGTTGAAGAGCTCCGGAGTGTGGTGGTGTTCAAGGGGTCCCAGGACGAGGGAGGAGATGAGAATTGACTCCATGTTTCAGAAGGCTGATTTATTGTTTTATGATAGATATTATATTAAAAGAAAATGATATATTAAAACTATACTAAAAGAATAGAAGAGAGGATTTCATCAGAAAGCTTGAAAGGACTAGAAAGGAATGGAAAAGAATGATAATAAAATCTTGTGAGTGACCAGAGAGTCTGAGACAGCTGGACTGTGATTAGCCATTAATTAAAAACAACCACATGACACCAATCACAGATGCACCTGTTGCATTCCACAGCAGCAGATAATCATTGTTTACTTTTCATTTCTGAGGCCTCTCAGCTTCTCAGGAGAAAAAAGTCCTGGCAAAGGGATTTTTCAGAAAATATCACGGCTACGCTGGAGTTCAGGAGTTCTCCAGGATGGAAATAGGACCTGTCCTGAAAAATGGGATTGTGGCCCATGGGGTGCTCCAAGAAATGTGGGAATGTTGGGATGAGTCCAGAGGGGCTGGAGCCAGGCTGGGAGAGCTGGGGGGGCTCACCTGCAGAGGAGAAGATGCAGGGAGAGCTCAGAGCCCCTGGCAGGGCCTGAAGGGATCCAGGAGAGCTGCAGAGGGACTGGGGACAAGGCCTGCAGGGACAGCACCCAGGGAATGGCTGCCAGTGCCAGAGGGCAGGGCTGGATGGGATCTTGGCAATGAGGAATTGTTCCCTGGCAGGGTGGGCAGGGCCTGGCACAGGGTGCCCAGAGCAGCTGGGGCTGTGTTGGACACTGGGGCTGGGAGCACCTGGGACAGTGGGAGTTGGCCAAGAAGGCCGATGGCTCCTGGCCTGGATCAGGAATGGAGTGGCAGCAGGAGCAGGGAGGTCATTCTGTCCCTGTGTCTGTCCCTGTGTCTGTCCCTGTGTCTGTCCCTGTGCTGGCCCTGGCTGTCCCAGGAGCAGGGAGGCCATTCTGTCCCTGCACTGCTGGGGTCACACCTGGAGTGCTGTGCCCAGCTCTGGCCCCTCAGCTTGGGAAGGACCTTGGGACACTGAGCACATCCAGAGGGGACAACGAGGCTGGAGAGGGGCGGGAACACAAACCCTGTGAGGAACCCCTGAGGGAGCTGGGGCTGCTCAGCCTGGAGAAAAGGAGACTCAGGGCTGCCCCCATCACTCTGCACAGCTCCTGAAAGGTGCCTGTGCTCACCTGGGGCTGGGCTCTTTCTCCAGCAGCACTGACACAACCAGAGCACACAGCCTCCAGCTGCACCAAGGGAAATACAGGTTGGACAGCAGGGAAAAGGTTTTTGCAGCAAGGGTGAGAAAGTTCTGGAATGGCTGCCCGGGGAGGTGGTGCAGTCCCCATGCCTGGGTGTGTTTAACAAAGCCTGGATGTGGCACTGGGGGCCAGGGCTCAGTTGAGCTGCTGGGGCTGGGCTGGACTCGATGGGCTTGGAGGTCTCTCCCAGCCTGGGCATTCTGGGATTCTGTGAATTCTGTGTCCCTGCCATGGTAGGGAATGGAATTGGATGATCCTTTAAATCCCTTGCACCCCAAACCATTCCATGACTCCAGGAAAATCTGTTTGGATAATTTCCAGTGTCAGGAAAATCCTTGGAATAGGAGGAAGGGTTTTTTTAAGTGCCTGGAGGAAAAACCAGGAGAAAACAAACCAGGAGGAAACAAACCAGGATTCTTTATTTTTCCACAAATTAAAGGACTCAGTTTAACCCCTCCCTTATAAGCATGGCTGTAATTGTGTCTTGAAAGTGCACTGCACAAAAACTCGTTAACACCTGGACTAATGAATCCCAGGGAGGCTCTGAAGTATTCCAGCTGCACCTGGAAAGACACAGATCCTGCTCCTGATTGATTTGTGTCACACAGCTCGAGGACAAACCCTCTGCCAAGGGGGCCTGAGAATCACACAGGGACCCCTCATCCCTCTGCAGATCCAAGGTCAGGGCAGTTCTGGGATTTTCTGCCCACGTTTTCAGGCTGTACTTTTTTAATCCCACAAGTGTTTATCCCATAAACACTTCTGGCAAAGAAGTGAAGAGCCCCAGCAGCTGGGGCTGAGAGCTCTTCACAAGATTAATTATAATTTATCAAGTGTTTCATCTCCTCTGAGGGAGCTGAGGCCTCGTGGAAGGAAAGGCGTAAAAAATTAAAGGTGGAAAGCAAAGGTGGGTCTGTTTAAAGTGGATTTTAGGAGAACTAAAAGGTTTCCCAGAGCAGCTGTGGCTGTTCCTGAATCCCTGGGATTGTCCCAGGCCAGCTTGGATGGAGCTTGGAGCCACCTGGGACAGTGGAAGGTGTCCCTGCCCATGGCAGGGGTGGCATGGAATGATCCTTAATGTCCCTTAATGTCCCCATGGAATTCAGTGATTCCATGATTCCAATGATGATTAAATCCCAAATCATGGTGGGTGTGTGTGTGTGTGTTTGGGTGGTTTTTTAACTACAGAGGATAAAAAAAACTCCCAGCCTGAGGAAAATCCTCAAAAGGAACAAAGATTTTCCACCCTCTGGAATAACTGGGATGAGGAATTACTTCACAAAGATACAAAAGGGCAGAATCCAAAGTGAAAATAAAGAAGCTCCTTTGTGTGTCAAGATGTTTCTCCAGCTGCAGAGCCCCAGGAGATGTTCCTTTTCCTGCTAAAGGGAACAAGGAATTCAGGACATAAACCTGGATCCTGCTGCCCACATTTCACTGTTAGTGAGGAGTGGAGCTGGTTTGGATTCCTCCTGCTCCTCGTGGCAACTCCCACAGCAGAGGGAAAATCTCCATGGACCAGCCCTGATGAAGTGGGGTTAACAACAGGAGAACCTCCTGGAGATGGGATTTGTTCACAGCTTCCAACCAAATTCCTGAGTGGTTCTGGAAAGCAAAGTCAGGTTCCCAGAACAGCTACAAACAAATCCTGAGGAGATAAAAACAGCGCTCTTGCGCTTTTTTGCTTCCTTCCCTTCTTTTTTCTGTCTCTTTTCCCAGTTCTCAGATGTCTCTGGGTATTGTCCAGCAATTCATTCCTCACATCTGTTCATGCTTCATCCATGTTCCTTCCTTTTCCTCTTGCACTCCTTTCCTTTTTTATATTTTGCTCCATTTCCCCCCTCAGTTCCTGATTCTGCTTCCAACTGATTCCCTTTTTTCCTCTGTATTGATTATTTTTTTTCCCTAGGCTTGGTCTGTCCATGATTTCCTCCTGTGATAACTGAAGACAGAGATTTGATATCAGTTTCCATGGAGTTCCTTCCTCTCCTGGAATCCCTTGACCCCTCTTCCCCAGAGGTCAGCTTTTCAAATTCCCTAGAAACACCAAGGAATTCTCTTTCCTCTTTCCCTGAGATGTGTCCAGCCACCAGAGGAAAATGTTATCTGCTGCCTTCCACCCTGGAGCTCAAGGAAAGAAAATCCAGCAGGGAACAGCTTGCTCTTGTATTTTATTCCATGTAGGGTCAGCAGGATGAACCCTGATAAATTAAAGGTTTTCCTTGCACGTTTTGCTTTGGAAGCTCCCAGGGATGATGAGGTTGGGCTGGTTTTTTCCAGGATCACAGAATGATTTGGGCTCATGGATCATCCACTCCCACCTCCTTCCATGGGCCAGGACACTCCACAAAATCCTCCCTCCAATCCCAGCCCTCCCTCCTGGCTCACACCCCCTGCTCCTTCCACCACCAGGTTCATCCCTGTCCCTTTTTCCAAGTGTTCTCCAAGCCCTTCCTCCCTGGGGCTCCTCTTTAAAGAAAAGAGGTTGGAGAGCTGGGATTTATAGAGTTGGGATTCACAGAGCTGGGATTTACAGAGCTGGGATTTAGAGAGTGGCAGAGTTGGGATTTGCAGAGCTGGGATTTATACAGTTGGGATTTACAGAGCTAGGATTTAGAGAGTGGCAGATTTGGGATTTGCAGTGTGGAGAATTACAGAGATGGGATTTAGAGAGTTACAGAGCTGGGATTTACAGAGTTGGGATTTACAGAGCTGGGATTTAGAGAATTGCAGAGTTGGGATTTGCAGTGTGGAGAATTACAGAGCTGGGATTTGCAGAGCTGGGATTTAGACAGTTGGAATTTACAGAGTTGGGATTTACAGAGTTGGAATTTAAAGTGTGGGGATTTACAGAGTTGGGTTTTACAGAGTTGGGATTTATAGAGCTGGGATTTACAGAGCTGGTATTTGCAGAGCTGAGATTTACAGAGCTGGGATTTACAAAACTGAGATTTACAAAGTCGGGATTTACAGTGTGGGGTTTTGCAGACCTGGCATTTACAGAGTTGTTACTTGCAGTGTGGGGATTTACAGAGCTGGGATTTGCAGAGCTGGGATTTACTGAGCTGGGATTTGCAGAGTTGGGATTTACTGAGCTGGGATTTAGAGAGTTGGGATTTACTGAGCTGGGATTTGCAGTGTGGGGATTTACAGGGTTGGGATTCATAGATCTGGGATTTATATTTGGGAGTTGCAGAGCTGGGATTTACATAGCTGGGATTTATAGATTTGGGATTTACAGAGTTGGGATTTATAGAGTTGGGGTTTATAAATTTGGGATTTGCAGAGCTGGCATTTACAGAGTTGTTACTTGCAGTGTGGGGATTTGCAGAGCTGGGATTTGCAGAGCTGGGATTTACTGAGCTGGGATTTACAGAGTTGGGATTTACAGAGCTGGGATTTGCAGAGCTGGGATTTGCAGAGCTGGGATTTGCAGAGCTGGGATTTACAGAGCTGGGATTTGCAGAGCTGGGATTTACAGAGCTGGGATTTGCAGAGCTGGGATTTGCAGAGCTGGGATTTACAGAGTTGGGATTTACAGAGCTGGGATTTGCAGAGCTGGGATTTACAGAGTTGGGATTTACTGAGCTGGGATTTGCAGTGTGGGGATTTACAGGGTTGGGATTCATAGATCTGGGATTTATATTTGGGAGTTGCAGAGCTGGGATTTACATAGCTGGGATTTATAGATTTGGGATTTACAGAGTTGGGATTTATAGAGTTGGGGTTTATAAATTTGGGATTTGCAGAGCTGGGATTTACAGTGGGAGCCTCCATCCCCTCCAAGCTCCCTCCCGCACCTGATCCATGATCCACAAGCTCTGCTCCAGGCTCAGCTCCCTCCCAGGCCCAACCCAGCTCCTGTGATCATTCCTGGGCTCATCCCAGACTCAGGGCCAGGAGCTGGACTGGGTAATTCCTGTGGGATCCCAGCTGATTCTGGGATTCTCTGCAATACCTGGCACTCAGTGGATTGGGGTTGTGCTGCCATGTGCAAACTCCCAAACCTTTTCATTGCCTGGAAAAAAATTCCAGTTACTGGGGCAAATCCAGTGATCAAAATCCTTGGAAAATGAAATGTCATTTTTCCTTTTTTTTTTTTTTTTGAGGGGGTGTTTTGTGGAGCTTTTTTGGGGGGGAGATGTTTGTGTTTATTTGCTTCTTTGGTTTGGGTTTTTTTGGTTGGTTGGTTTTTAATTCTGATTGTGCCAACTAAAACTGTTTCCATCTTTCCTATCAAAAGCTTCCATTTGTTTCCCATCCAGAACATCCAGACCCTGAGCAAGTGCATATAAAATTAATTCCAAGGTGTTTCCAAATGCTTCTGGGGGTGTTTCAGGGTGAGATCCTGCTCCTTCCTGTGCCTTTGTGGGGTCACTCTTGCTTAGCTCTGAGCAGAATTTGGCCTCAGACCTGGACAGAAACGATCCAATAAAAATCCAGGACAAATGGTTTAGTGGGAGACCAGAGCAGCCTTTGGTGCCAAACTTGGAATAATTTCCCATCTGGATGGTGACCTCAGGCTTCTCTGCAGCAAAACCAGAAATGGAAAACGGAATCTGTGCCTTTGATGTTAATCCTGGATGGGGGATTTGCACACGAATGAAATGTTGGGAATTGAGCCTGGCTTTAGGGACATTGAGGCCACATCTTATCCATCTTTATTCCATGATGGATAAGGGGAAAGAAAAGCTTTCCAGCTCTAAAGTTTATTTTAAATTCCTTTCCCTACCTGCTGGCCACTCTTTCTCCTGGGGTGGGGGAAGCTGCCATGGAAATATCCCTGCCCAGGCTGGATTCAATGATCCTTAAACCCTTTCCAACCCAACCATTCCCTGATTCCTTCAGTGAAGAACAGACTTGGAAAGGTGAGGCTTGGTTCACACAAACTCCCATTTCTGGTGGTCACTCTTTGGCCTGGAGGATCTTCCTGGGAAGCCCAAAGCAGCCGTGCCAAATGAAGCTTTTATCCACGGATAAACTCAGAGTGGGATCATTCCATCCATTGTACCAGTGATTCCTGGGGCAGACAGAAATTCCCCTTTTCCTCTCGCTGATTTGTTCTTTTTTTTTTGGTTGATCAAATGATCAAAACAATCCCTTGGGTGGAAGGGGAAAAGAAATCTAGGAAAACTTTAAACTGGGTTTGCATTTCCTGGAAAACAGGGAACTTCTGAGGGGGGATGAAAGGAATACATGGAATTTTTCTGGCAGCCCCAGCCCTGCAGGTGGCCTGGCTGCAGCTCCTGCAGCATCCCCAGCAGAGCCCTGGAAATCCATCCCAGAGCTGCAGCCAGAGCCAGGGCACTCCCAAGGGGAGGAAGGATCATTTTCTGTGGAAATGCATCAAAATTCTGAGGAATTTTTGCACGTTCTTCCCACGGGAAATGAGGGTGCAGCAGCTCCAGCCAAGGCTGGGACAGGGCTGGAGTGTGGAAATCAGAAATCAGGTTTTGGGGTGATTCCCGTTGTGGGGATCCCCATGGGAATCCCACATTTTCCCTCCAGGGAGAGATGACACAGAAAGTTTTCCTCCTGAAATCCATGTTTGAAGGGATGCTCTGCCCTGCTCCTGATCTTTGAGGATGCCCATTCCAGGTTATTCTTTATTTCCTTGCAATTCCCAAGGGGTTGTTTTCCCTATTTTTAAGTACTTTATTAGTGGCAATAATATTATTAAACACAAAAAGTATTATTAAATCAGCTTTTTCTTGCTCTTTCAGGTGTCTAAGGACCCTTTTTTTGCATCCTTGGGAAGACGAAAATGTTCCTAGGAGATATTGGAATAAAATAATAATAGTAGTAGTTGTAATAAAAAGAATAATAATCTTTGGGGAATTTAGGAGAAGATCCTAAGGAGATCCAGCAGGGCAGTGTGTGGATGTGACAGGAAGTTCCACAAGGAGCAATTTGTGAACAAAATTCCTGCAGTTCCCAAGTTGTGAGGCACCACAACCTCCTGCACATCCCCCAGGCCCTGAAAAGGGCCAGGGACCGTAAAATCCAAAAAAAAACTTGGGATTTTTCAAACATTTTCATTTCCAAATTTCCTTTAAAACAACTTGGAAAAGGGATTTGGCTTTGCTGAGAGCTCCAATGGCTGAATTTTTTACTGGGGTGAAACTTCCCAAAATGGAGTCTGGCTGTGAGGGGACAAAAAACCCCGGGGAGCTCCTGCCAACCCCAAATTAATTTGGGATCTGGGATTGGGAAGAGCCACCTTCCACCACTGGAACACTGAATTCTCCAAGGAGAGGGGAATTAAAAACTCCTGGATGAAGCCAGGCTGAGGTGTGAGGGGGGAAATCCTTCCCTGCTGGCAGAAATTCTTGGCAGGGACGTTGTTTCCCCTCATCTTTTCTGTCACCTCCTGATTTTTTGTGGGTTCTCTTCTCATTCCATTTTCCTCATGGTTTATGTTTATATAACTTACAGAATTTGTATTACTTGTTTTATATTATATTTGTAATATTTTATATAATTTTTATATAATTTTATATATTTTCCCCACACAGTGCCTTTTTCTTTTCCCCACTTTTTTTTTTTTTTCCAGCAAAAAAACAAATTTAATGACAATTTCATCCCTTTCATCCCTTGATTCCAGGGCTCTGGGAGAAGGAAAGTGAATTTATTCCATCACTAATGGAAGGAGGTGATTTAGGATCCAGTTCACCCAGTCAGGGATGAGATTTTGGGAATGATTGTGAGCTGGAAACTGGGAGATGCTTAAAAATATTCCCAAACCTGGGGAGTCTGGGTTATTTCCTATTGCCCATCAATCTTCTCTGTCATTCCAGGAGTGATTTGCCAGCCCCTGGATCATTCTCAGGCCCTCGTTTTCCTTCTGTTTTCCTTCCCACAGCCTTCATGAAGTGTCATGTCAAACTCACCCAATTCCTTCAGCCAAAAACACAAACAAACCCCAAATAGGATTTTTTTAAAAGGGGAAAAACAGGAATATTTTGATCGCCCTAAAGTGAAACATTCCCATTTTTGCAATTCCCAGTAACAAACAGCTCTGAGCGAGCCAGGATTTAATTTCAAATCAAATGGAGTTGTTTCCCTTTGGATCAAATCCAACATCTCCCTGGGTCTCTGGGGTTTTCCAGCCTTTTTCAGTGTTTGGGTTTGCTGCAAATAAATACAGGAAAAAAGTTCCTTTTTTCAGCTGGGTTGGAAGTGATAGGAGGATTTTGCATAACTGGAGTGTCAGCTGTCCCAGGGGATGAGGCACTGCAGAGTCCTGAAGAATTAAGGAAAAACTAAGGAAAAATTAAGGAAAAAATTAAGGAAAAATCCCCTTTATTCCAGCCTAATATTCCCACTAACCCCAACATTCTCTCTTTAAACTCACAGGCGCTATAATTTATTTTCCATGTCACTATCAAATGATGGCTTTCCATCCTTTTACCCATCTTAATTTGGTAAAAAGTAAAGAACCATCCTGGCTGAGAACTATTTAGTAATAATTAGTAATATTTTGTAATCATTTGGTAATAATTCCACATTAATTCCACACCCTAAAAAGCAATTAAAGGAATGCTTTCAAATTTCCAGATGATTTTAAAAGCCACTCACATGTTTGGGTGCTTCCTTTATTTTTGGAAACAGACACAAATCAAATTATTAATACATAGAGGGAAGACTGACACAGCTTCTTAATAAAAACAATAACAATAACAACAATAATGATGATAATGATAATAATAATATTAGTAGTATTAAATCAGATTTTTCTTGCTCTTTCAGGTGTCTAAGGATCCTTTTTCTCCATCCTTAGGAAGAAGAACATGTTCCCCGGAGATGTTGAATAATAATATTTATATTTATATTTATATTTATATTTATATTTATATTTATATTTATATTTATATTTATATTTATATTTATATTTATATTTATATTTATATTTTAATAAGTAATAATAATAATATCTAAAACCCTTCAAGAGTAGCTTCAGTCCACCTTAATTCCAGTGTTTTGCTGTGCTCTTGATGGTTTTGTGGCAATAATTTGAGGAAAGCAATGGCAGTGGGAAGGAAGCAATCCCAGCCTGAATTCCTAATTTGTGATTTGCTCGTTCCAGAATAAAAAGTGTTGGCAATGATGCAAAAAATCCAGAATTATTTGAATTTAGAGGGTGAGAGGATGCACAGCTCCCTCCTCCCCTTCCTGCTCCCAAACCTCAGCTCCAGACAATCGAATCCTAACACAGAGCAGGAAACACCGTGGGCTGCAGAGAGAAAAACAAGCACGGTGGGACTGCAGGGGGTAAAGCTGGAATGGGACAATGAACTGCAAGGTGCCAATGGAGCAGAACTGATCCCAGGGACAGACCCCGTGCCCGGCCGTGCATTTTGGGGCCATTTTGGTTCATCTTGGGTGCAGCCCTGGCTGGGCTCTGGTGCTGCCCAAGGTGCATCCATGGAGGAGATGCTTTGAATAAATTTTTATAAAAGATGTCTTAAAATATATTTTAATAAATTATTAAATGTCATTATTAGTAAAATATCAAATTATTATGTTGTGTTATAATATCATAATATATAATATTATAATAGAATTATATGCTGTATTATATAATATTATATTTTATTATTAAATTGTTAATTATTTAGTCTTTATTATTTTAATAAATCTACTTTCTTGTTTAACTCTGTCCAGCCTCTGTTCTAGGTCAGCCTTCCCAAGGCATCACTGGCACCTCATGTTTGTCCCTCATGCCAGGTGGCTTCCCGTGGTTCCCATCCTCCCCCTGCTCCCAGCAGGAATGTGCTGGATGTCCCGGCACAGCTGGGTCC
Organism: Camarhynchus parvulus; assembly: GCF_901933205.1. NCBI lineage: Eukaryota > Metazoa > Chordata > Aves > Passeriformes > Thraupidae > Camarhynchus > Camarhynchus parvulus. Next base: position 1,237,059 of record NC_044571.1, on the reverse strand, counting down.
TGTGCATTCCCACCCCGTCCTGGGCTCCCCTCAGGTCTCCTAATTGTGGCGTTTTCAGGGTCCCCAGAACAAAGGAGGAATTGAGAATCTGACGCCGTGTTCTCAGGAGGCTGATTTGTTATTTTACGTACTTGTATTGTATTAGAGAATGCTATACTAAAGCAAGACTAGAGAATAGAGAAAGGATACAGACAGAAGGTTACAAAGAATGATGATGAAAACCCATGACTGCTCCCAGAGTCCCCACACAGCCTGACCGTGATTGGCCATGAAGTCAAAACAATTCACATTAAACCAATCAAACAATCACCTGTGGGTAAACAATCTCCAACCACATTCCAAAGCAGCAGAACACAGGAGAAGCAAATCAGATAATTATTGTTTTCCTTTTTCTCTGAGGCTTCTCAGCTTCCCAGGAGAAGAATCCTGGGCAAAGAGATTTTTCCAGAAAATGTGATGGTGACACCTGATAGATTTCCTTTCCTTCTAGTTGGATTTTGCCCCTTGGTGGGAGAAGCCAGAGCATCCCAACAGCTCCACAAGTGTTTTGGGGAAGTTTGGCTCAGTCCTCAGGGATATGAAGGATGTCCCAGGGATTTTTGAGGTGTTGTCTGCCAAGGACTGAGAGGGAAGCAGGAATGGGGTGACAGGAGCAGGAGGAAAGGGATGGCAAGGAAAACCTGGAGCAGGAAGTCACCTCTGAGGGAAGTTTTCTTACGTGGGAGAGGGAATATTTGGGTTGATGGCTCATCTGCTGGTTTTCCAGACATTTCATGGATGTTTCTCCTGGTGCCAACAAGATCTGTGGGCCCAAAGGGAAGACACCTTTGGAATCCAGGAGATCCAAGGAAAACCAGGGCAGTTTGTGCTGGCTGGTAATGTGGATGTAGATCCAACCCACCCTGAGATTTTCCAGGGCTTCTGGGACCTTCTCAGGATTGGAGGAGCCCGTGGGAATTCCTGGAATAACCCATGTTGTGCCAGAAAATTCTGGGCAGTTCATGAACCTTTCAGCAACCAGGATTGTTCACAATCCAGTAACTTTAGGAGAGCACCGGAATCTTTCCCAAAGCCTGGAGATAACGCTGGGCTGGGGTGATCCCATGGGAACCATGGATGCCCATCCCAATTTCCCAAACTGTCCCAAGGGAGTCCAGGAGAGGAAGAGCTGAAATAAAAGAAGGTCAGGTTGTCTTGGCAAAAGTGCAACTCCCTGCCCAGAAAAGCCTGAAGCTCCAAGGACTTCACCTCCAAAGAGGTGTGGGTTGATATCCTGCATTCCCAAGGCTGGAGGTGGGATTGGGATCCAGCTGGATCCCAAAAAAAGCAGGAAATAACTGAGCAGTGACAAACCCCCCCCAAAGCAGCAGGAATTTGTGCCTCCCTCCCACTCTGCCATAGCACAGAGGGTGACAAACACTGGGATACTCCTCCTAAAGTTCATCCCTAGGGAATCATCCTGCTAAAATCCTCTCCCAGGAAGGAAAGGTCTCCTCTCGTCTTTGTTATGGAACAGGAATAAGCACAATAGATTTTAACTAAAATTAAAAATTTCCCTAAATTGTAATTTTTTTTTTCTTTTCCTTAAAACTATTTAAACCTACTCTAAGCTAGACACCCAAAAAACCACCACCAACTCACACCTATAACCCACCAAACTAAGCCTAAGCCACGACTTTTATAACACCAAAAAACCTAAATAAACCAAACTACAGCTCAAAAAAAAAAAAACTTTCTAAATTTATCATCTCTTCAAAACAGCCCAAACTTTTATTATTTAGAATTATTCTTTTTTTTAACTAATAAATAGTTTACGTATTAAATTTAAAAAAATTATACAATTTTCTCCAAAAAAATATTTTCCCAAACTAATTAAAAAAACCCACTTATATTTACTTCTTAAAAAAACCCTTCAAAAATTTTCTCCCAGGTTTACCCTAAACCAAACCAGCTCTTTATTCCCCTGCTGAAATCCCTGTGCTTATTTTAGCCCTTTGTTCATGAGATCCACCCTGAGAATTCCAGGGGTGTTGAAATACTCAGCTGCCCCCAGCTGGGCCCAAACTTGGGTCTCCTTTTAAAGTTCATCAAAGGCATAAAAAAAGGGAATAAATGGGGGAAAATAAAGGAAAACTGGCTGCAGTTCTGCTCTCAGGAGCTATGGAAGTGTTGGACTCTCCAAAGTTATTGGCAATAATTCGGGAATTTCGTGCAGAGATGAGCTGGGCACTTTCCTAATCCCTCCTTTCCCAGACTGGATGCACTGGGCTGTTGGAGGTGACAAATTTGTGTCACTTTCAGTAATTCCCGGGCCAGAAGGACAAAGGAACTTGGGATGGAACCTATTAAACCAATTTCTGTTCCTTCTGTGCAGGTTCTGCTGGGAAGTTCAGGGATGGGAACCTTCCATCTCCCTCTGGAAAGGGAATTTCTGCCACTTCCAAGGGCTGTGCTTTTCCGGTGCCAGGGGTTCCAACATTATTGGAATTATCCCAATTTTCAATCTATTGAAGTGGCTTTTCTATTACTGGAATTCCAAGAGTTGGGCACTTAAAGCAAAAAGCTTTGGTTCCAACTGAACAGTCCAATGGAAAAGAGAAGAAAATTCCATAATATTCCCCATCAGTCAGGATTGAAGAGAGAGGACCTGAGAGACTGTGGTGGGTTTAGCTGGAATTGGGTGGAAACGCTAATTTTGTGTAGTGGCTTTGGTTTCCTCATTTGAGATTTTTTTTCAATTTTGAGATTTCTTGGCTAATGTACTAAATGAGTGTGGTGTGTTTGGTGTTGGTTCATTACTGATGTATTTACTTCTTGTTGTGAGCGAGGATTAGGAGAAAGGTACAGCAAGTTTAAACCCTTAAAAGGGTGTAAAGACAAATTTATTAACTAAAAGAAAGAGTAATAAAAGAGTAATAAGAATCAGAACAAAATTTTCAGAACACTTCTCCTCCCACCACAACCTCTTCTTTTCCACTGACAATGTAAAGAAACAAAACCACCACAGTGACCTCCAAGTGATGATTTATGGCCAAAAAATCTTTTTTTTTTTTTTTTTTTTGGAATTTCTGGCTTCGCTCCATGAAGTTCTAAATCAATCCCTGAGGTTTTGATTCCTTGTCCTCCAGGGAAGGGAAGCTTCCATAAATGTGGATATTCTGGGAAAGCCTCTGCTTTGAATTCCTCACCCAAGGGAGTGGAGATGCCTCCCAAACAAAGGATTGAGTGAAAGAACCAAGGAATACCTCAGGAAAGACCCAGCTCAGTAGCCTGGTGCCCATTTTCCCTCTCCCAAGTTTTTCCAAGGAGATAGGAAGCTGGGAATATCTGGAATGCTTTCACCTGGATGCTTTTTTTCCCTTCACAGGGAATTTTATTGCAACTGAAATAACAAAAACCAGTGAAATCCTTCCAGTGCCTCCAGGCCAAAGGGGTGGAAGGGCTGGGTGAAAATCCAATGGATTGTTTGGAAGCTGTTCTGGATGCTCCTTGCTTTCCTGAGGGGAGGAAGGACCTACAATCATTTGGTCCCTTTTTTCCCCCTTTGATCATCTTTAATAAGATTTGTCAGGGTTTTTTTTTGTCCAAGAATCGTCCTTACACCAATTCCCAGCCAGTTCTGTTGGGAGGACAAGCTGGGAATTGGCAGCAGGTGGGACACAAAATCAAAAATGTTTTTGGGTTCTTTTTCCAGTCCTGGTTTTCCCAACAAAACCCACGTGTGCATCTCATATGTCAGGGATATCAGCACACATCTGGAGTCTTCTTCTCACCAGTTTCTTCCTCAAAAGCCTGGTACCAGCCCATGGTTTCCTCATCTGACATGGCTGAAGGGAAGTCAAACTTTCTACAGAAAGCCCAGCTTTGACCTTGATGGTTCTTTTGGGAATATTGCTCCCAGGGCTTTGAAACTCAAAATGTCAGGGAATTCCAGACAGGTGTGGGTTGGGAGGGACCTCAGAGCCCATCCAGTGCCACCCCTGCCATGGCAGGGACACCTCCCACTGTCCCCAGTGTCCAGCCTGGCCTTGGGCACTGCCAGGGATCCAGGGATGGAATTCCATCCCAGCCCTGCCCACCCTGCCAGGGAACAATTCCTCATTGCCAAGATCCCACCCAGCCCTGCCCTCTGGCACTGGGAGCCATTCCCTGGGTGCTGTCCCTGCACCCCCTGGAAATTGTCTCTCTCCAGCTTTCCTGGGGCTCCTGCAGGCCCTGCAAGGCCACCCTGAGCTCAGGCCAAAGCTTCTCCTGTGCAGGTGAACAATGCCAGCTGTGCCAGCCTTTCCTGCCAGCAGAGCTGCTCCATCCCTCTGCTCATCCTGGAGCCTCCTCTGGGCTCTCTGCAGCAGCTCCAGCTCCTCCCTGCGCTGGGCCCAGGGCTGGGGCAGCTCTGCAGCTGGGAAATCACCTGTGGGGCACAGGGACACCAGTCCCAATCCCTCTCCTGATCCCAGCTGGGGCTCAGCCCAGAATAATTCCAATCTTCTGTTCCACTCCAAGAATCCAAGGCCCTGGCCCTCTCCAGTCCATGACTGATGCACTGCCAGGAAGGTGAAGGTCTGAGGATTAATGAGCTGCCTCATTGTCCACAGCCCCCAAAGCCTCTGCAGTGAGCCCAGCTGAAGCCCTTGGAGCCATTCCCAACACCTGATCCTAATCACAGCCCTGCACCTGGCCCAGCTCTCTCCTTGGGACAATAAGTGACCAAATTTATTGGGGCAGTTTTGTTTTTCTCTCCCTTCACCTCCTCTTCCCCTCGGAGCTCACTGGATCCTTTCTAGGATGAGGCCAAACAACATCAATGGAAGGGATTGTGCAGGGGAGCCCTGGCAGAGGGTGGGGAGCATCCAGCTGTGTCCTGCTCTGATGTCCTTGGCTGCAGAGGGACGTGTGGGCCAGACCACCCACAGGCCAGCCTGCCTCCTCCTGGGAGAAGGGATCATGAACCCAGCACGGAGCACCTGCAGTGGGAATTCTGTGTCCTTCCCTGCCTGCACAGGGACAGCACCCAGGGAGCAGCTGGGGCTGGGCCAGGAGGGATTTAGGTTGGATTTGAGGGAAAGGTTCTTGCCCAGAGGGTGCTGGCACTGCCCAGGCTGCCCAGGGAATGGGCACGGCCCCGAGGCTGCCACAGCTCCAGGAGCCTTTGGCCAGCGCTGCCAGGGATGCCCAGGCTGGGCTTGGGGGGCTCTGGGCAGGGCAGGGCTGGCACTGGGGGATCCCTGGGGGTCCCTACAGCTCAGGATATTCCATGGTTCCATTATCTGGCAGCCCTGGAGGGACATCTCTGGAGGGGAATCCAGGCAGGGTTTGCACTCTCTGCTCTCTCTGTTGGGGTTCTCCACACTGTGCTTTAAACCTCCCTTGGTTTGTGCTTTAAACTCCCCTTGGGTTTATGTTTTAAAGTCTCCTCGGTTTGTGATTTTATTTTTCACTCTTGATTTCCTTCCCAAGTTGGAAAAGCACCAGGAGTCACGAGGGTGCTCAGAAAGCACTTTGAGGTTGCTGCTCATCCTTTATTCTTCACTCTTTCTGTAACATGGACTTCGATTTCCACATTTAACATCCCATCAATACCAAGGGAGCTGGATGACAGAAAAAATGCTCCAAAAAAAAAAAAAACAACTTGTGGGCATGAAGAAAACCCCGAGTTAAAGGCAGCTTATCAGGCCCAGCTGCTGCTTATCACCAATGCTCCATCTGCTCCATCTGCTTCGCATAAATAATTCCTTGATTTTTTTTATTGGTGTCCTATGGTCCATCCAAACAATGAGCAAAAAGAGAAACTGTAAATAAATTTTACAGCATCACTAAGAGCATTCACATTAAGGGGAACTATTTTGAGGCGACGCCAGTTCTTAATAAATTGCTTTTATTCGGGTGTTTTTACAAGGAGAAAAGAAGAAAAAAGCAGGAACAATAGAAGAATGGAAACTGCTCCATCACTCCTTTTCATAATAAATATTCCCAGGCTGTTCTCCTCACAAACGAAGGGCCAAGGTTTTTATTTTTGCTTTTATTTTTTGGTGTCCATCTGAAAGGCAGGAGCATAAAAAAGCCCCTGAGGTAGCTGGCTGAGCTCCCTTCCTGCAGTGCTCCCTGGATTGCCGGGCTGTGGTGCCAACCCTGGGGCTGAACAGGCACCTTGGGCTCACCTGGGCAGCCCGGGGGGATTCCAGACCCAAAGCTCAGCCTTTGGAAGGAGGAAAGTCTTTCCCAGCTGGTGAATTCCCTAAGGAGCAGCACCACTCCTTAGCAGAGCAGGTTTTCCCCAGAAGGACTCCCAGTGCCCTAATTCCCAGCTATGGCAATGGTTTGCTGTGATTTGTTGGATAGGGGATCCCACAGCCCCTTTCACCAAGAATTCCACCCAACCATCCCAATGTTCTCCTGGGGTTCAAGCTCATCCTCCATGAAGCAGCAGCTCCTGGGTGCTCCTGGTTGAACTCTCCAGGACAATGTGGATTTTACAAGGAAATTTTAAAGATTTCATGGAAAACCCTAATTTTGGGCAGCACCCAGCACAGATTCCCACAGAATTACTGAATATGGGAATAGGGGTTCACATTCCATGGGGCCCAGCAAAGTTCCTTTCTTTGCCTCTTTTTCCAATTGTTAATTCCTATTTCAAGGATGAGATACGTGTTCAAGCTCATCCCTCCTGAAGCAGCATCTCCTGGGTGCTCCTGGTTGAACTCTCCAGGAGTTAAATGTGGATTTTACAAGGAGATTTCTGAATAACAACAAGATTTCATGGAAAACCCTAATTTTGGGCAGCACTCAGCACAGGTTCCCACAGAATTCCTGTCACTGAATATGGAATAGGGGATCACATTCCATGGGGCCCTGCAAAGTTCCTTTCTTTGCCTCTTTTTCCTGGCTGGGATTGATGATCCTGGGGGTCCCTTCAGCTCAGGAATTCCAGGATTCCATGATATCCCACTGGTTTGGGACTGACCCCCACAGTCCCTGGGCCTGAACGAGCTCTTTGCCTCTTGCACGGCCCAAAAGGGCTTTTAAATTGCATTTTTTAAAATGAAATAAGGGCCCAGTGAGGCAAAGGGACTCAGAGGCCTTGGATGTGCTCCCCATTTGCTTGGTGGGGCAATCCTAATGACTAATTGGTTGCTAATTACATGTGCTGAAACATCCTGGTCCTTCCCTATCCACCAAGAACTGAGAGTTTCTCTTGGGCTTGGTTTTTATCCAAACCTTGGGCCTGTGATCTGGATGGGGCATTTTGTGCCTGATTAATTGACTGCATTGTCTTGGGGGAGTGTTGATTAATTGCAGAATTCCAGATCAATTTTAATGAGGCTCCCAGTGCTGCTTTAGGGCCATGGGGGGCCCCGTTATTCCTTTGGCTCCATGGGTCAGAGTTTTGTTGGACCTCAATAGGAAAACTCCTGGCACAGCTTCCTGCTTCCCTACAAGTGAGGAGACAACAGCAGAGCTCGAGCAGACAAAAAACTTTATTAAACTCACATGGACATCCATAAAAAAGTGAAATATTGGAGCAAGCTGCTCACACTCCAGGGCCAAGAGCAACAAAAATCCTGTTCATCAGGAATCCCAATCCAGGTGCATTGAGGGGAAAAGGGAACTGCAGCTGGTGCCAGGCAGTAAAATCAAATAAAAAGGAAAGTAAACTGCTGGTCTTGAGGAGAAGCAGCCCAGAAACCAACCCTGCCCCTCTGCCCAGGTGATTTCCCAGCTGCAGAGCTGCCCCAGCCCTGGGCCCAGCCCAGGCAGGAGTTGGAGCTGCTGCAGAGAGCCCAGAGGAGGCTCCAGGATGAGCAGAGGGATGGAGCAGCTCTGCTGGCAGGAAAGGCTGGCACAGCTGGCATTGTTCACCTGCACAGGAGAAGCTTTGGCCTGAGCTCAGGGTGGCCTTGCAGGGCCTGCAGGAGCCCCAGGAAAGCTGGAGAGAGACAATTTCCAGGGGATGCAGGGACAGCACCCAGGGAATGGCTGCCAGTGCCAGAGGGCAGGGCTGGGTGGGATCTTGGCAATGAGGAATTGTTCCCTGGCAGGGTGGGCAGGCGCTGGGCACAGGGTGCCCAGAGCAGCTGGGGCTGCCCCTGGATCCCTGGCAGTGCCCAAGGCCAGGCTGGACACTGGGGACAGTGGGAGGTGTCCCTGCCATGGCAGAGGTGGCACTGGGTGGACATTAAGATCCTTTCCATCCCATCCCATCCCATCCCATCCCAGGTTCTCTCTGCTCTGCTCTTCTCTGTTACTCTCCCCTTTTCCCCCTGTTCCCACAGCTGGGGCAGGACAACCCCATCCCAACATTCTTCCAGGGTGAAAAGGGGGCTCAGAGTGCTGCCAAACACCTCACGGAGCTTCACACAGCCAGGCCACAGAGCTGGGATGCTGCTGCAACTCCAGGTGCTGGGAAGAGGCTGCTGTGGAGGCGCTCAAACCCAGAGGTTTCCAGTGAAATTCCAGCCAGGATTTCCTGTATCCCTACAGCTGCAATTCCAGTGGTTTTTCCTCCTCTTCTGCAGGATCTGGCTGTGCCCCCAGCTCATGTTTGGAAGAACATCCAGCAGAAGCTGCCCAGCACTCCTGGAGCTGCTGGGAGCACACCAAGGGCAATATTTGCTTGCAATTCCAAACAGGAAGCCCCAGGCAGCTCCAGCTTGCAGGGAGTGTGGGATGTGGAGCTGGGAGATGCTGCAATGGGGCTGCAGGACCTCTGCCCCCTCCAGGGCTGGCTGCCCTGAGCAGGGAGGAGCTGCTCCCAGCTGGGGAAATGGGATTTGGCTTTTCCAGGGAAGGGAGGTGGGTGCTGCTGGCAGGAACAGGAGCAGCAGCCCTCAGCCCAACATCTCTGCCTGCTTTAATTGGGTTTTGTGATCCAAACAATCCCAGCGGCTCCATGTCCTGTGGACAAGGAGGAGACAACATTTATGATGTTCTTTGTGAAAAATGCATGTATTTTATGATTGCCTTTTTGCAAATATTAAAATGAATATTATATGTGTTGTGCTAGAAAGTAATGCTGTATTAATTCTCTTAAGTAGCGTGATAAATATAGTTTTAAGTTATAACAAAATGTTAAAATAGAAACTCTGCTATGTAAGATACTTTTTTTAAAAAGAAAGGACTCGTAGTGAGACAGCAGCCACAGGGACACCTGAATCTTTCAGAGAAAGAGAATTTATTGCTCCATTATCAGAAGAAATGAACTTCTTCCTGCCTCACTCAGCCCTGGAGACGCTGTCAGGATTCAGAGGAAGAAGCTGGCACTGCCCAGACAGAATCCTGTGTTTGAGTGGAATTTATGCATCATGGATGAGCTGTGTGAATATGCAACAGGCTGTTGTTTTTAAGGGTTAATCCTCTGTTAACGTGGGGCCTTTTTCAGGCTTATGTTGCCCAGAAAAGGTACCCGGGCTGTCTGTAACTCTCTGTTTCTGTTGTCTCATATTGTCCTAATCCAAATTGTCCAAATTATTAGTACTCTAATTGTATTACTATTTTTATAACCATTTTATTACTATTGAACTTTTAAAATTTTAAAAACAAGTGATTGGTGTTTTTCACATTCTTTGAGGGGGGAGGGAAAGTCTATAGTATTTGCAGGGAACCCCGATGAGGGGACAGAATGATGCAGCTGATCCATCCTATTAGAAGGCTAATTAATTACTTTATTATACTATATTATTTATATTATATTACACTATGTTACATTACATCTAAACTGAATCTGCCAAGCACTCAACTGCACAACTGCACAGCATTTTGTGACTGTCAGTGACAACCCTGACACACACACCTGGCCCTGATAGGCCAAGAAACAAAATGTTATTATTTTGCATAATTTTTCATATTTATTAAATTTTCATATTTAATTTGTATAATAAATTTAAAATCTATATAAATTTATATAAATTAATTTCTATAAATTTAAATTATAATTTAAATTATATAAATTAATTTAAATTATATAAATTTAGATATAAAATATATAAATATATAAATAAATTTCAATTATTTAAATTAATTTATATAAATTATATATTTTATATAAATTTAGATAAATTAATTTATGTATTTTTAAATTATAAATTAAATAATATAAATTAATTTAAATTATATAAATTTATAAATAAATTATATAAATAAATTTAAATTATATAAATTAATGTATATCATTTATATAATTTTTCTATAAATTTATTTATATAATAAATTAAATTTTTATATTTAATTTTACTTTTGCACAGACACGGGCACAGCAAATGAGATAAGAATTGTGTTTTCTTTCTCTGACGTTCAGAGAATGTGAATCCCAGAAATATTCTTGGGAAGAACTGTGCCTTGCTTTTCTCTGTGAAGAGAAATGGGGCTACAAAAGTCATTTTGCTTTCCTTCTCTAACAAACCCCCAGTTGGCCCTTCCAGGGTCACCAGTCCCAGGGAATTTTCTGAAGGATCAGCTTCCAGAGGGGGAGGTTTCTTTTCCAGAGGGATTCAGCAGCAGGAGGAGACCAAGGGGTGGAAGGTCCTTCCTCTCTGGGCAGCCACCAAGCCAAGGGTCCTGGTGCAGGTGAACTTCCCAAACAAAGCTCCCCATTCCATGACTTAAAACCCACCCAGAAAATGGGAATCCAGGCAGGATTCACAATTCACAACTGGCATGTCGGGGATACTCTTGAGATGAGCCTCTTTTAACCACTGTGTCAAGCGGTCAAAGCCAATCCAAGAGTCACCTGGGCTGGTTCTGCTGGAATTCTGAGGTTCCTCCTCCTCCCTCTTGCTGGGCAGGATGTGCCACAGACAAATCCAAAGAACAGAAAAATTTGCTTTAAAAGCAGCCCAGGATGGACTTGTTGCCTCTTCCTCCTTCAGTCTGCCCAGGACTGCACAGCATTCACAATTCACCACTGGCATTTCAGTGATACTCCTGAAATGAGCCCTTTTCAAAATTATATTTTAAAAAACTATAACCTTGAGGGATGTGAAAGGAATTAGGGGCATGGGGGGGACATTCCAGTCATTCCTGAAGCAGCAGCATTGGCTCCTTTTAAATGTGAATTTTTCATGACCAAATTTGCAGGATAAGGAGAGAAGTTCCATCTTTCCAAAGGCCACTTTGTGCTGCCACCAGTGTCACATAAACCCAGCTGGCTCCAAGCCTGGAGATGCAGCAGCAGCAGCAATGCTGCAGAGGACGCAGTAACAAAATAATGTGGTTATTTCATGGACTCAGGTCATGCTGAATAAACAGGATATAAATATATTTTCAAATGCAGGATATTTTGCCTGCTGGATATTTACAAACAATAGGATAAATCCATAGGAGAATTTTTTTAAGTGTATTTTAAGTGTTTAGTAATAATGTGCTGGTCTGGGCACCCTGGGTTCCTGCCAGGGAACAATTCCTCATTGCCAGGATCCCATCCAGCCCTGCCCTCTGGCACTGGCAGCCATTCCCTGGGTGCTGTCCATCCATCCCTGTCCAAATCCCTCTCCAGCTCTCCTGGAGCCCCTGGAGCAGCTCCGCTGCAGCTGAAGTTCCTCCCCAGGAGTCTCAGTTTCCCTGCTCTGAAGGGCTGCCACACATCTGTTATTTTGGTTATTTATCTGTCACTCCTTCTCCCCCTGGGAATGGCCCCTCTCTCCCACCTGGAAATGGTGACTTGGCAGCTCCCAGGTTTTCCTGAGAGCTCCCAGCTGCCTGGAAGTCAGCCTGGACAGGCAGAAGGTGCTGCTTTGTTTGGTCAGGGAGCACAGAGCACAAAAGGGCTTTGTTGGGTTCCTGGGGGTGTTTGGCTTTTCCATGGAAGCTGTGCCCTGGATCTCCCTCGTGTCCCGATGGATTTGGTGCTAAGTTCAGCATTCCCAGCTCTCAGGAAGGATGAGGAGGCATCTCCAGAGGGATTTTGGGAGTTTCACTGCTGGTCAGGGGCTCTGGGAACAGTTCCAAGCCCAGAGGAGGACAAATATGCCAGGTGGGAGCACATCCTTCACCTCCTGCTGGGCTCCTCTGAGTTTGTCCCGCTGTTTTCAGGGACAAATCCCAAAGATCCCAGTGATGCTTTGTGCAGGCTGAGCCAGAGCAGAGGCTGGGCAGAGCTAAAGAATAAAGCAGGGATTTATTCAAAGCATCTCCTCCATGGATGCACCTTGGGCAGCACCAGAGCCCAGCCAGGGCTGCACCCAAGATGAACCAAAATGGCCCCAAAATGCACGGCCGGGCACGGGGTCTGTCCCTGGGATCAGTTCTGCTCCATTTGCACCTTGCAGTTCATTGTCCCATTCCAGCTTTAGCCCAGGCAGTCCCACCCTGCTTGTTTTTCTCTCTCCAGCCCACGGTGTTTGTGCTCCTGGGCTGAGATTTGGATCATTTGTCCTTGGTGCCCAGCTGGAGCAGGAATTGTTTTGTCTCCCTGCTCTGTGCACAGAGCTCAGCATCCCATAATATGAAGCCCAGACCCACACACTAAAGCAGCACAGAACCTGAAAAATAGAAAAGTTAAACCTGAGGCACGACCAGTGTTCCTCTGCAGGGGAGGTGGTCCCAGCAGGAGGGACCCTAAAACTGCCAGGGCCACTCTGGGCTGGATGTGAGCAGAGTTTTGCCATGTGAGCCACACAATGCCCAGGTTTGGAGCAGGGACATTTCCACATCTTGGATTCTCCTTTCCTCACAATCCCCAGGTTTGGAGCAGGGACATTTCCTCTTTTTAGTTTCCCCATTTCCCCACAATCCCCAGGTTTGGAGCAGGGACATTTCCTCTTTTTAGTTTCCCCATTTCCCCACAATCCCCAGGTTTGGAGCAGGGACATTTCCCCATCTTGGATTCTCCTTCTCCCCCAATCTCCAGGTTTGGAGCAGGGATATTTCCCCATTTTAGCTTTCCATTTCCACACAATCCCTAGGTTTGGAGCAAGGACATTTCCCTATTTTAGTTTCTCCCTTTTTCCCCAATCTCCAGGGATAGATCAGGGACATTTCTCCATTTTAGCTTTCCATTTCCCCACTTTAGCTTTCTATTTCCCCAGGTTTGGAGCAGGGACATTTCCCCATCTTGGTTTCCATTTCCCCCCAGTCCCAAGGGATGGATCAGAGACATTTCCCCATCTTGGTCTCCCCCTTTCCCCCACCCTGCAGTGCCCATTTCTCTCGGAAGCTGCACCTCCAGAGGGTTCCCACCAGTGACTCAAGTGGTCAAAGCCATTCCAAGAGTCACCTGGGCTGGTTCTGCTGGAATTCTGAGGTTCTTCCTCCTCCTTCTTGCTGGGCAGGATGTGCCACAGATAAATCCAGAGAACAGAGAGATTTTGCTTTAAAAGCAGCCCGGGATGGACTTGTTGCCTCTTCCTCTTCCGTCTGCACTGGCCCACAGGTTCCTCCTTGCCCTCCCTTCCATGAGCTGGAATTTTCCTTTTGATCCCACTTCAGGAGCCACCAGAAGCCTGTCACTAACCCAACCGAGGCCTCCCAGGACCTGAAGAAGGAGACAACGAGAAGAATTGAGAGAAAATAAAAGGCGTGGGACAGGCAGAGTGGATTTCTGCTGCAGGGATCTCCTGCCTGTTCCTTGTTATGGAAAACCCATCAGAAAGAGGGGGAATAAACAAAGGAATTTGGGGCCCCAGCAGTGCAAATCAAAGCATTGTTAGCTGGGATGGGTGTTTGGGTTTCTCCCTTCCTTTGGGAGCTGCTGCAGAGGAAGCAGATTAGGGATTGCCAGCTCTGGCAACAGCCACTGGTGGCATCATAATGACCTCATTATGGGCTGTAAATGAGCTCACGGCCTAATTATGTGTTGGGGAAAAAACACCTCAGGAGCTGCCCACAGGTGTGGGGTTAACCCCTGCCTTGCTGGGATCCAGCTCCAGCCAAACCTCGGAGCTCTGGGAGCTGGGAAAGGCCGGGATCCAGCAGCTGTGGAGGCTGAGTGCAGCTGGATGTGCTTCTGTCCATCTGCAGCGCAAACAAAAATCCTTCCTGCCTTGTTTGTGTGCCTGGAGTCCCCAAATCCCCGGGGCTGCCCACGGAGTGCCAGCTGTGCCCCATGGGCACCTTGTCCCCAGCCCAGAGCACTCAGTGCCACCTCCAGGGCACACCTGCAGGGATGGGCACTGCAAAGCTCCCTGGGCAGCCCCTGCCAAGGCCTGAGCTCCCTTTCCATGGGCAAATTGCTGCTGCTGGCCCAGCTGAGCCTGCCCTGGCCCAGCCTGAGGCCGTTCCCTCTGCTCCTGTCCCTGTGCCCTGGGAGCAGAGCCCGACCCCCCCGGCTGTGCCCTCCTGGCAGGGACTTGTGCAGAGCCACAAGGGCCCCTGAGCCTCCTTTGCTCCAGCCTCAGCCCCTTCCCAGCTCCTCAGGGATTCTCCAGCCCCTTCCCAGCTCCTCAGGGATTCTCCAGCCCCTTCCCAGCTCCTCAGGGATTCTCCAGCCCCTTCCCAGCTCCCTCAGGGATTCTCCAGCCCCTTCCCAGCTCCGTTCCCTGCCCTGGACACGCTCCAGCCCCTCCAGGGCTCTCCTGCAGGACCAGGACTGGGCACAGCCCTCGAGAGGGACCCCAGCACAGAGGGACAATCCCTGCCCTGCTCCTGCCAGGGGGAAATTCCAGCAGATCCAACCCCCCTGCAATAAAAGGCTTTCCAGTGTTGCTTGGCTGAGACTCCTCCTTTGGTTTTCCCTTGTTCATTTACATAGAACTCCATTCCCTGGTGGAAATTGAGATCCCAGAGGAGCCCAAATCCTTCTGCCCAACCCAATTCCCTGGCCATGGCTCTTCCACTGGACCTGGATTCTTCCCATCCTCCTCACAATTCCCGCTCCCTCATCCCTGCCCCCATCACTTTTTGCCTCTCTTTTTCTGTTCCTTAAGTCTCAATTTTCCCTTTCCACGTTTGGATTATAGAAAAACCTTCCAGGATGTCCTTGTTAGCCACAGAAAGCTCTTCCATGTCTTCTCCAGTTTTCTGGGCACGACAATGTGGGGATTTGGAATGAGAACATGGCAGCACAGGACACACAGGACATTCTGCAGAGCCAACATTCCCCAAACATTTCCATTGAGTGGGAAGAGCAGGAATGAAGCTCTTGTTGAGGCATCTCTGCTCTGACCCAGAACTCTGAGGTTCCTCTGCCAGCAGAGGTCCCAGACAATGTAAGATCCCAGTCAAGCACAATTTCATGGAAGTTTTGATACAGTGGGAACATCTGGGATGGACAAAAGCATGGCCAGGTCTCTCTGTATCTACCACAAACCCAGAAATCCAAAACAAACACAGCAAGCCCTGAAGATATCCTAAATATCCCAAAAATAGCCTAAACCCAGGCAGATTTTAGAGGCAGAAGAAGACGTTGGGCTCCAGAAAATCTGAGAACATGGGGACAAAGTCACCTTTAACACAGAGACTTTGGTGTTCCACGGAGAACTGAGATTATGGATCCTCCTTCCTCATGGATTTGGATCTGGAGGCTGATTTTGGTACGGGGGGACAGCACCCAGGGAATGGCTGCCAGTGCCAGAGGGCAGGGCTGGATGGGACATTGGCAATGAGGAATTGTTCCTTGGCAGGGTGGCCAGGATGGAATTCCATCCCTGGATCCCTGGCAGTGCCCAAGGCCAGGCTGGACACTGGGGCTGGAGCAGCCTGGGATGGTGGGAGCGGGACAGGGTGGCACTGGGTGGGATTTAAGGTCCCTCCCAACCCAAACCAGTCTGGAATTATTTGTTTTTTCCTTGTTTTTTTCCCCACAGCAGCCGTGAGCTCTGCCTGCTGCCAGCTCTGCTCTGTAGGATTTTCTCCTGCAATCCTGCAATCCTGAAATCCTGCCATCCCTGTTCTGCATCCATTTATTGTCTCCTGTCACTGTCCATAAAATCTCTGGAGCAGAGCTGAGTTTTTGGCTGTTCCCACCACAATGAGACACAAACCTAGTGACAGAGTTTCTGAGGCAACAGGGTTTGACAGGAAGTAATGACATCCCATGGGTGACAGAAATGACAAATCCAGGCATTTCCCAGCGGGGGATGGTGCAGGATCCCAGCAGGATGAGATTGTAATTACCCTGCAAGGTCAAGAGAACCAGGGGATCATGGACTCACTGAAGGAACTGGGTTGGAAGGGACTCAAAGCCCACCCAGGGCCACCCCTGCCATGTCCCACTGTCCCAGGCTGCTCCCAGCCCTGTCCAAGCTGGCCGGGGACATTCCCAGGGATGGAACAGCCTGGGGTGGTGGCAGGTGTCCCTGGCCATGGCAGGGGGTGGAATGAGGTGATCTTTAATCCCAAACCAGTCTGGGATTGCTTGATCCACTGTGCCCTGGTTTGTTGCCCCTCTGGCTCATGCTGTGGGTGATGGACAGTAAGGATCAGACTCATTCCAAGGCTGGAACAGCTCCTGGCAGAGCTGCACTGCAGAGCCTGCTTGTAAAACAGACTGAACCCAAATCTCTGCAGCACTGCTTCAATCCCTGACCTGTCAGAGCCCTGACAAATGTCCCTCTGCAGTGACAAATCCCCGGGGAGGCTGGAGTGGGGCGACGCTGATTTCTCCCACTCCTTGCTGTCCTTGCCAGCAGTGATGACTCTCTGCAGATGGAGGGGGAAGAAAAGGCCGGGGTGGTTCCTGAGCTGCATCCAAGGAGGAAAAGGAGCCACTGTGTGAGTGCAGCTGCCTCACTGGGCTCCTGAAGGAGTGGGCAGTGGCCTCTGGCAGGGCCCTGAGTGGCTTGGCTGCTCCGTGAGCTGTGGACAGCAGGGAGAGAGGCTTTGGGATGGAGGGGAAATGTCAGGGATGAGCGGCTGTTACCCACAGCTCCTGCTGCTCCGAGTCTGCAGGGAACTAACCCAGGGTAATAAAGCTGTGGAGATGGCAGGGGGTGCTCTAGATGGGGTTCTGCTCAAACACTCACTCCTTTCAAGCCGTTTTCCTGCTTTAAAACTGGTTTTAATGTGTGGTTTTAGCAGCTGTTTGTGACAAGCAGAGAACTCTGCACAGGCACCACTCAGGAACATCAAGGTCACCTTGGAAGGGTTGTGGATTTTCTCTGGAGACACAGGGACGTTCTTTTGTAGGAATTCTGTGTATTCAAACAGAAAATATGCCTAAGAATCATGGAATGGTTTGGGTTGGAAGGGATCTTAAAGCTCATCCCATTCCTACCCCTTTGCCATGGCAGGGACACCTCCCACTGTCCCAGGCTGCTCCAAATCCCAGTGTCCAGCCTGGCCTGGGCACTGCCAGGGATCCAGGGGCAGCCCCAGCTGCTCTGGGCAGAGAAATGCTCAGGTGCCACTGAAGTTATCCAGGATTTTCAGATCCATTCAGGCACTGGACATCCCCAAATCACCTGGAAAACAGTGACCTGTGTACAGTTATTCACTAAAATGCTCTGGAGCATGGCTGGACTTAGGAATTCCATAACCAGGCCCTCAGTGGTCCATACTGGTTCTACTGGAGCAGCTCAGATTCACACTGGCTGACATGGCCATGAAGATCCTGTGATTTTTTTAATTTTTCCCATTTAGGGACAAGGTTCCAAGGAGCTGCTGCTCATCCCCTGCTCTCAGTTCACAACTAAAACCTGGCTCTGCTGCAGCCTTGACTGTTTTCCTTCTTTTCTGATCTTTTTTTCTGCAGAACCTGGAGGGAATAACCGAGCTCACAGAGCAGGAGCTCCCTGTGGCAGTGCCATGAATGGTTTATGGAGAGGAGCCAGCTTTGTTCCCTGGGGGTGCAGAGCATTCCTAGTGAACATTTCACCTGGAAGAGAAGATGCTTTGGGCCTCTGAGGGCCAGGAGTGAAGTGTGGCATCCCCAAAACCCTCCATTCATGGCAGCAAGGAGCTGAACTGCCAGGGCCCAGCTATGTCCCTGTTTGCCTGCTCCCAAGGCGAATCCTGCCAGATTTGCCAGAATCCAGGAGGGAAAGTTTGGGAGGAAAACAATGGGAGGAGCTGAACATTTTCCAAAAACAATGAGTGGGCTTTAAGGAAGAGGTATTGGAGGGTGAAAATTCCTGTTAATGAGCAGCTCTCCTCAGGAGGATCCAACACCCAGCAGAAATATGCAGGGATAAGTGGGAACAAGACTGTTCATGCAGGGAAAACAAAATGATCCTGTCCCAGGCTGTAAGGACATCCCAAGAACTTTGGAGGTGATGCAAAAATTTCCACTGCATAAGGTCTGGATGGGATCTACAGCAAATGAGCATTACAGGGAATCCAGATCCGAGCAGTGGGATCATCACTTTGCTCAATAAAGGGGCTGGGAAGTGGTTGCATTTTGGGAAGGCTCTGCAGGGAAAGGATTTCATCCTTAGTGGACTCCTGAGAACCATAATTCCTACAGAGAGAGCCCCAAACACAACTCCCTGAGGTGGGAAAACCACAGGATGTCCAAGGTGGGAAAAGACACTCAGGGTCATCCAGAGACCTGGATTAAAGGTGGGATGGGATGAGGGGAAGTGAGGAAGGTGAGAGCAGACCTGAAAGGGGATATAGGGAGGGAAGAGTGGTGAGCCAAGGAGCTGAAGATCCCAGGGAAAACCAGCAGAGACTGAGGAGCTGGTGAGGGGCACTTGGAAATTATTTTGAAGAAACCGAAACATTGGGGAATGTTGGGAATCTGAGACAGTTTCCCGTGATTATCCTCTAAAAATGGCAGGGCACTGGAGGATTTCTGGGATTGATTTTTAGAGAAGACTCTGAATTATTTCTCAGCACAGAATGCCGAATTTCCCCCCATGGCAGCCATTCCATGGGTTTCCTCCTGGTGCTGCCCACCCCTTCTCTGGAATCCCCAAGGGGTTTAACAGAATGCACTCACCTGGGATCACCCCACAAATTTTCACCTTTCCGAGGCTCCACCAGCTCCCTACACTGGGATTCCTGTGCCTGAGCCCTATGGGACATGGATCAGGCCCTTAAAGGAGGAAGAAGGCTGTCCATGCATTTTTGGGAGGGGGTGTTTGGTTTTGCTGCTGGTTTTGCATTTCCCCTCGAAGGTTTCAGGTTTGTGCCTGCCCAGAGGGGAGAGGCGAGATGAAACCTCATCCAAAACGTGCCTTTTGCAGTTCTATTAAAGAAAAAAAGAATAACATGGGGGAATTTTCTAGATTCCACCCAATCCATAATAAATTTGAGAAGTTAATTTGCTGCAGCTGCTTTCTAACTCCTCCTAAGGCCACAACTTCACATGATTACACAACCACAGCAACTTTTATGCCTGAGTGCAAACACTACCCTGGTTTTGTTGTTCTACAAAAACCAATGTTTGGTTTAAAGATTCCCTTGGATTTCTAATCCACTTTGCCAGGGAACCTCACTTGCACCGGCCTTCACTTGATTTTGGGCCTCCTGTTTGCCACATCTCTGGGGGATTTGTGGCACATTGGGGGCAAATTACAAGTCCAGCAGGAGCAGGGCAGGGATTGTCCCTCGAGGGCTGTGCCCAGCTCTGCTCCTGCAGGAGAGCCCTGGAGGGGCTGGAGCGTGTCCAGGGCAGGGAACGGAGCTGGGAAGGGGCTGGAGAATCCCTGAGGGAGCCGGGAAGGGGCTGGAGAATCCCTGAGGAGCTGGGAAGGGGCTGAGGCTGGAGCAAAGGAGGCTCAGGGGCCCTTGTGGCTCTGCACAAGTCCCTGCCAGGAGGGCACAGCCGGGGGTCGGGCTCTGCTCCCAGGGCACAGGGACAGGAGCAGAGGGAACGGCCTCAGGCTGGGCCAGGGCAGGCTCAGCTGGGACAGCAGCAGGAATTTGCCCATGGAAAGGGAGCTCAGGCCTTGGCAGGGGCTGCCCAGGGAGCTTTGCAGTGCCCATCCCTGCAGGTGTGCCCTGGAGGTGGCACTGAGTGCTCTGGGCTGGGGACAAGGTGCCCATGGGGCACAGCTGGCACTCCATGGGCTGGCAGGGCTGTGCCAGCCCCAGGGATTTGGGGATATTGGACAAAACCCAACTTCCACCTGCTGGGGTGTGAAACAGCTCAGTGGTGTCTCCAGCTGGGGTCCCTCACTCAGGCCCAGCCTCAGACCAAGCCCAGACCCCACTCCTGGCCCTGCTGTCCCCTCCCAGCCCCTTTGGACACAAACCCAGCCCCTGGCTGAGCTAAGAAAAGTTCTGCCTCTGCACAGAGCCAGCTTTGCCCGAGGACTCTGTCAGCCAAAATCACAAGGATATTTCTATTTAAATCCCATCCAGTGTGTGCACATTGGGAATATTTGTACCCTGGTAGCACACACGCCACTACCAATAAGGGGGGATTGTTGTTATAAGTTGGCTGTTAAAATCCAGCCTGGACTAAAAATTGTTGTAGAAGGTCTCAGCCTAGGAGGTATGTGTTTGTTTGGACAGGTTATTTAAGACAAGGAATGAAAATAATGAGTGGGTGTGGGCTGCTACCTTGCATTTTTCTGTTTAAAAAGGTCTTGCATGGTATTTTCTGGTGGTTGGATCCTGACAGAATTGGAGAGGGAATTAAAAACTTAGCAGGTAAATTCTGGGATTCTTTTTGAGGGGAAAAAAATCTTCAGGGTGAGAGCGGCTGCCCAGCAAGTTTGGAGTGTTTCCCCACTGAGAATGCAACAAGGCCTACCCACAGAAGTGGAATAAACTGGAGCAGAAATGCTCAGTTTTGCATTTCTCTGGGATTGGGGCCTTTCCACCCTTAATGAGCTGAGCCTCTGGAAGGCCTGAAGAGATGGAATTGTGCTCCTGGACTTTCCTCATCCACAGGTGGAAGTGCTTGGCTCAGAGCAATGAGTGCCCACCTGATGAGCTTTATAAAGTAAGCACACCCAAATTCACACATGAACAACTGGCCTGCGCTCTCCAGGAACTCCACAGAGCTGTGGCACCCGAGACATATGGACCAAAGACTTATAGAAACCCCCTGGATGTCAAAAATCAGGCTCCTAAATCCCTGTTTGGCCGTACAGACAGACAAACAAACAAACACACACCTGATTTGGGGCAGCAGTGGCTTGGCCCCAGCTCTGAGGGCTTTGGCTGACGTGACTTGTCCAAAGCCACACAGGAAATCTGCTGCAATTCCAGGAATGGAGCCCAGATCCTGGGCTCTGACCACAGGCTAGCTCTGTTTTCTTGGTCACAGCTCCTTCCCACAAGGCAGCTGAAGCTGGGATCTCGCTGGGGCCGCTGGGAATGGAGCTGAAGCTGCTCCTTGTTCTTGGAGTTTGGGAGCTGTGGGAGACCCTGGGGCACCCAAGCTCAAGGACACCCTACCCAGGAAAAAAGAAGGGAAAAGGGTGATACTTTGGGTTTTGGGTTTCTCTGTTCTGTTTGATGTGCAGCTTTTAGCTTTATATTAAGAGTTACTGGGATCTTTTCACAGCGTGGGGAAGACAAAACAATCCCATTCCAGCTGGAGACTCAAGGACAATCTCTTCAACCTTCAGGCCCAAAGCACAAACAATGTGAAAAGAGGAGGGTGGGCAAGCGAGCAAGGAGGATGAAACTTCATCATTTCAAGTCATTAATTGGACAGTTAACTCCTGTGTGCAAATGGACTAAAACTTATACAAATGTGACACCTCATGACCAAGCCCTGTTTTGATTCCATCTTGGAGCCACAGCCATGGCTGTGGTACTGCCAGGGTGTGGCCTTCGAAGGCACAATAATAAATAAAATAAAAACTTCAATAAATACCCACTTGATTCCTCTCAACTCCATCTGGCCTCTGTCCCAGCTCCTTAAGGCATCAAGGGTGGATTGGAAGAGCTGCTGTAGGCACAGACAGGTGGGACAAGGTCTTTAATTTGCTTAATGAACTGCACGGGAGATCATGGAATCTTTAATTGGGTTGGGATGGGTTGGGTTGGGTTGGGATGGGATGGGATGGGATGGGTTGGGATGGGTTGGGTTGGGTTGGGTTGGGTTGGGCTGGGCTGGGTTGGGATGGGTTGGGTTGGGTTGGGTTGGGTTGGGCTGGGCTGGGCTGGGTTGGGTTGAGTTGGGATGGGATGGGCTGGATTGGGATGGGTTGGGATGGGATGGGATGGGCTGGATTGGGATGGGTTGGGATGGGATGGGATGGGATGGGATGGATGGGATGGGATGGGATGGGATGGGATGGGATGGGATGGGATGGGCTGGATTGGGATGGGTTGGGATGGGATGGGATGGGTTGGGATGGGTTGGGAGGGTCCTTAAAGCCCATCCATGGGCAGGAGCACCTTCCACTATCCCAGCTTGTTCCAACCTGGCCTTGGACACTTCCAGAGATGGGGAGTCCACAATCCCTGAGAGCAGCCTGGGCCTCACAGAATTCCTTCCCAGCATCCCACCTCAGCCTGCCTGTTCCAGTTGGAAGCCATTCCCCCTCATCCTCTTTCTGTCCAAGAGCTCAGATTGGTTCAGACACAGTTGTTGTGCGGGTGAGGAGGTGCTGAGGAAACAAAAAGCATCAAGGCAGAGTTTTTATGAGGAAATGTCGAGTTTCTCCTCAGGGTCTGTGCATTTGCCATCGTGCAGGGCCTGCCAGTGAGCTCCAAATGACATCTGATGTAATTCCTGAGTCAAAAAGATAACAAAAGGTCTGTGTTGAGCCAGAGGACCAGAACTAAAAACTCCCTGAACGTTGTACTCACACACTCATTGCTAAACCAGCCTGGACAATGACAAATTGCTAAAAGCAGAAAATGTTGGAATGTTCATTTCCAGATTTCTCCTATCGAGGCAAACCACACATTCCTCTTTGGCAGATGCCAAATGTGAGGATTTAAGGGAAATGTTCCTGGAGTTATCCGAGTATGAGGAGCACTGTGGAGGGATTTTCTGAATTGTTTGGGTTGTTCTGTTCTGATCTGAACAGATTTTCTTCAAAATGAAAATATTCCTTTCTCAAAAGGAAATACACAACCTCAGGCCTAAGAGCAAGCACAGAAGACTTCAGGCTGTGCAATAGGAAGGGGGTGGGAATTGGGAATTGTCAGTGACAAGTGGGTTCTACTGGAAGTCCCATCTTGGACTCAACAATGGGATTGGTATCTTGATCCTCGCAGTTAAGAAATGTGGATTTCCACATCGGCCCCATCTTGCATGAATTACTGCAGATCTGACAAATCTGAGTTATTGGGCTCCTCCTGGGAGGTTTTTCAAGCCAATTGTAACAGCAGCTGATGGGAACCAGCTGCTCCAGCAGAATGAGGAACCAGATCCTTGGCATTTGATGAATTAATGAAGCCAGGCACAATACAAATGTCAGCAACAGCCAGCAATCCTCCAGGAGAATGGGGAGCAAAAGGAAAAGAGCAGGAATGCAGCTGCAGCAGCTCTTTGGCCAACAGGTAGGGGGGAACTATCTCTTCATGGCAAAAGCTTGGAAAGCTTTTCCATGATTCCCAAAAAAAGGAGCTCCTTGCATCTAGATCAGAACAGAAGTGCAGGGCTTGGATGAATGTCTGGCTGTTCATGTGAGGGGAAGCCAGGGAAAGAGAGAGGGATTGCACATCAATTGTCCCAAAGTGCAGGGTCAGAGCCTGTGTGAGTGGGAATGTGGCTGAAACTGGGGACAGAAATCCTGTCACTGTCACAGTTACAATTCCAGAGGCAAGAGGAGAGGCCTGAGTACAAATAAATATCTGAAAAAAGGGGCAGAGGGGCTTTGTGACAACTGACCTTGGTTGTGCCAGGGTTTTGCATTTGGATCAAGCAGAATTTCCCATGGAGAAGGAGCTCTGTACAGGGGACTGAATCCCAGAATCATGGAATGGTTTGGGCTGGAAGGGACTCAAAGCTCATCCCATCCCACCCCTGCCATGGCAGGGACACCTCCCACTGTCCCCAGTGTCCAACCTGGCCTTGGGCACTGCCAGGGAACCCAGGGAATGATCGAGGCCAGCTTGGATGGGGCTTGGAGCAGCCTGGCACAGTGGGAGGTGTCCCTGCCATGGCAGGGGTGGCACTGGATGAGCTCTGAGGTGCCTCCAACCCAAACCATTCCAGGATTCTGGGATTCTGACTGAGATCCCAGAATTGGTCTGGGAGTTTCTGGGTAATTCCCTGAAAAGGCAGCTCAGTGTTCAGTGGTGGTGGAGAAGGGAAAAAGCCAGAGAGCAATGATTAGAGAACTAAACAAAATAAAAATGGATTTTGCCTCTGTTCAAACCCATTATGTGCAACCACAAGGAAAGAGAAGGGAGGGAAATAAAGCTGAGGAGAAATGTAGAAGGGATTAATAGATTGGAAAAGATGTGAATGGGAATATAGATCCAGAAAGTCCTGAGGAATGAGGAACAGGGTAATAAAACTGGTAATAAAAGAAGGAGAAGCTCTAATCAAAGTATCAGGCAGAGGTTTTAACACAGACCAAAGGAAGATCTCTTCAATTCCAGTTGTAATGAAGTTGTGAAAGCCTTGATCCCAACACAGGGAGGAGGCCAAAGGTTTCAATCTGTTGGGAGACAGTTTGGACAAACCCAGGTTGGACAGGTTTGTGTGAGCTGATGAACTGGCCACAGCCTCCAGCCCGGCTGGGAAACCCCGGAGTGCCAGGAATGCAGGGGAGCTGAGCTGGCTCCTGTGCCCTTCCACTCTTCCCACGGATGAACCACTGGATGCCCCATGCCATGAAAAAATCCATTCTTGTTGGGATTCAGCTCCCTGTAAAGAGAGATTTCAAGGGTGGTTTTCCTTCTCCATAAATTAAAGGTTGGTACAAACAAAGCAGGAAATTCCATGACCGTTCCAGGGGCTGCAGTTGTTGGAATCTCCCCACTCCTGGTGGAATTCCTGCCCCGTGCCTCCTTCTGGGAAGGGATGGAATACTGTGGATGGAATAATGGAATAATCCCAAAAAGGAGCTGCCAGTCACAATGGACATCTCCCGCCCTTTGAGCAGGGATTCTTTCCCAAGGCTGTCCTCAGGTTGTGGATTTGGTTTTCCATGTTCTGGAGGAGAGGAGGCTCCAGGAGAACTCCTTGAGGCCTTCCAGTGCCTTAAGGGGGTTCTAAAAAGGAGGGAGAGGGAGTGTTAATCCTGAAAATAGTGACAGGAGAAAGGGGAATGGTTTCCCAGTGCCAGAGGGCAGGGCTGGATGGGAGATTGGGAATTGGGAATTGTTCCCTGGCAGGGTGGGCAGGGCTGGGATGGAATTCCATCCCTGGATCCCTGGCAGTGCCCAAGGCCAGGCTGGACATTGGGGACAGTGGAAGGTGTCCCTGCCATAGCAGGGGTGGGAATGGGACAATCCTTAAGCTCCTTCCAATCCAAACCATTGTGGAATTCTATAATTCCATGGCTGAACTGATAATATTGGTGAGTTCCTTCAAACAGAGGTTTTTTCTTTCCTGGGAGCACAAAGGTTTTGCACAAATTATTTTTTTGGGGGGAAAATGTGCTTTACATTTTTCACTGGATGTCATGGAGTTACATCCCTTAAAGTTCCCAGGAAAAAGCTTTTCCTCCCCGAATGGAATTGACCTGCTGTGATCCATTTGCTGGGATTTGGTCATGGCATTGTCCAATTCCCAGTGTGGATTTATCCAGGCTATCAAACATGAGTTAACTCTGAGTCTGACCTCACTCAACAACAAACTGAAATATTCCCCTGAAATATCCACAAGGTTTTTTTTCAACACGAAAAAAATCCCAATGAATTCTCAGCTGGTCAAAACATGTTAAAAAAAAAAATGCTGCATCTAGGTATTGTTTGAGATCCTAAATATTCAATTTTCATGGAGAAAGTCAATCAAGGATGTTCCAGGGGAAACTCTGCTGAGCTGGTTGGCTGCTTTACTATGGAATAGTCAAATATTCCAGGCCTTGAGCTGCTCCTAAAGTTATTTAAACAGATTAAAGTCGGATAAGGGAAGTTATTAATTCTTCAATCATATGATCTTATATTTATTTTCATAATCAAATCCCATTCCCGCCCCCTCAGTTCCATGAAATAAATGTGGATTCAGACTCTGCCTCCAGTTCAAAAGAGAAATTAAATTACAGTAAGTTTGCTTTATATGGAATTGCTTCATCTGGAGGCAGAGTTCCTCTAATCATATTTAAATATAGGCACTGGAAGCCAAACATTGACCAGGGGTTAAAGGAATATTATGGGGGATTTAATGGAAACCCATTTATAGAGCACAAAGAGAATTTTAAATCACGTCGGGGTAAATCGAGATGATCCCAAATTCAGCAATGAACTTCCACAGCCACTGCCATGTCTCGGAAATGAGATTATTTTAAATCGTGATGGGAATGGCTGTGGAAGTGTAAAAAAAACAGGTGAGAAAGGAGCGGGGAAATGGTGGATTTTGGCTCCAGTGCAGCTGAGATTTCCACAAGGTAAATAAAAATTGTGGTCATGGATTTTCCCTGCCTTTGCTCATCACCAGCACAGCTGGAACTCCGTGGTTGGGAGAAGAACAGCTGGGAAGGGGCTGGAGAGTTCCTGAGGGAGCTGGGAAGGGGCTGGAGAATCCCTGAGGGAGCTGGGAAGGGGCTGGGAAGGGGCTGGAGAATCCCTGAGGAGCTGGGAAGGGGCTGGAGAATCCCTGAGGGAGCTGGGAGGGGCTGGAGACTGAGGGAGCTGGGAAGGGGCTGAGGCTGGAGCAAAGGAGGCTCAGGGGCCCTTGTGGCTCTGCACAAGTCCCTGCCAGGAGGGCACAGCCGCGGGGGTCGGGCTCTGCTCCCAGGGCACAGGGACAGGAGCAGAGGGAACGGCCTCAGGCTGGGCCAGGGCAGGCTCAGCTGGGACAGCAGCAGCAATTTGCCCATGGAAAGGGAGCTCAGGCCTTGGCAGGGGCTGCCCAGGGAGCTTTGCAGTGCCCATCCCTGCAGGTGTGCCCTGGAGGTGGCACTGAGTGCTCTGGGCTGGGGACAAGGTGCCCATGGGGCACAGCTGGGACTGGACGACCTTGGAAATCTGTTCCAGCCTCAGGGATTTTGGGATTCTGAGATGAAGCAGCACTTTTGCCACAGCCTGGGGGTCTCTGCCTTTCTCCAGCCCCCCTGTCCCCCTCAGCAAAGGACAAACTAAGAAATCACAGCGTTTAAAAAAACCCAAATCAGGCAGCCATGGAGCAAGGAGAAAGTGCAGGAAAGGTGGGATGGGGAGAACTTGCTCCTCCTCAACCAGCACCTTCTTTTGGAAGTGCCACCTCCATGAGTCTCCTCGGGCACCCCAGCTCAGAGCTCCTGGAGCTTTTCCCTGCAGCCTCCCAGCCTGGCCTCAGCAGGGTCATTTCACCTCGCCCTGGCACTCCCAGCACTCCCTGTGGAATATCTCGAGGCAACACAGCCACAAATCCTAGAGAAACAATATTTAAGTTTTCGAAGACAATTGCCTCGTTTTTAAGCCCAACCACTGGCTTGGCCCAGGGTATGGATTTTGTGCCTGGCAATCTCCAATTTGCACCAGATGTGAAGGAAAACTATTCCCTACACGTCCCCCAAAGTGCCCAAATTCCTTCTCCTTTGTGTTCCCTTAACCTCAGCTTCCATCCCACATAACTCCCCTCACCTCAACTATGCTCTGTGGAATAACATTGAATTTTGGTCAGTTCATTGTTGGCTTTGTTTGCCCTTGGTGTGTGACTGCCTTGGCTGCTGGAGGAAGAATCCAAGATGGGAATCCAATCCTTTGCCTTGCACTGCAGGAATAGTTTCCATTCTGGCCCCTGTTTTTCACACTCTCCTGACTTTCCAAAACACTACTCACCTTTGGACATGGAGTTTTCCACGGGTGGTGTTTGCCTGGAGGTGAAATTTCCTTGGGTGAGTGGAAAGCTGGAGCAAAGATGTGGCTTTTACTTTATGGGAGAGTGGAAAAATCCCACTTCTGTTGTTCCAGGTTGAGGGGAAAGCCGTGTAACCGCGTTTCTAAGAAGGGCAGATCTGCTGAGGGTTGGGATTTGACAGCACAGCCAGAGCTGCTGGACTCATCCTGTGTCTGCAGGGGACAGTTTGTGTCCTACAGCCCAAGCAAGCAGTCACCCCAACTCATTCCTGGCTCTTTGTCCTTGGGCAAGCACAAACCCAGGAGCTGGGTTATTCCCAAGGGGCTGGAAAAGCTAAATTTCTGATCATTTATTGGAATGTGTTTCATGAGCTCGTGTGTCAGGGACTTGTTTGTCCAGGTAAATCAGGAGAACTGAGTGGGGCTAAAAGTGTTGGAATCCTCCTTGTGCCGTTGCTTTTCTTTTTCCTGCTTAAAACATGTCTTGGTTTGGAAAGACAGGAGTCTGCTAAGGAAGGCAGGAGCCTCCCCTGAAATGGAGAATGTAAACCCTCCCCACCCCTCCGAATTGCTGTAATTTTAAATTAAGGGGCTCTCAGGCAAAAATATGGGAGCAGGAAATAACAGTTCTTTAATAGGGAAGAAATAAAAATAATAAAACAAACAATGCAGTGCACTAGAACAACACTGACAGAGTCAGAACCCAACCTGACACCCTGTGGGTCAGGGTGTTGGTGGCAGTCCCATTGAAAATGTGGCTGCAGCCCTCTGAAGTATCAGGTGTGGTTCTGTTGGAGCAAGGAGGATCTGCAGAGAAGGATGTGTTCTTCCTCTGGAGATCCAGTGGAGGAAAAGGCAGCTGCTGTTCCTCTGGGGAATCCCGTGCAGAAAAGCCGTGCTGGAGTTCCAGAATCTCAGAGTATATCGGGGCAGCAATGCTTGGCTCCTCCCTCTGGGCGGAGCATCTCCCAATGGGATGTTACAGTTCTTATCAGCCATGCAGTGACATTCAATAGTCTGTTATCAGCAGGGTCCCCTCCCGAGGGAGGTGTGAATGTGGTCACTCAAAGAGAGAGATAAGGCAAACTGCTCACTTGGCAAGGTAATCAGCCATACAGATGGGAATGGAAAACATCTCGCATGCGATCTTCAACAAAACACCTCCCTGAGGTCTGCAGGGCCTGGAGCTGGGAGAGCAGCTCAGGAATCCTGCATGGAGCCAGGCTTGGAGGGATAACTGTCCTGCTATGGAATCATGGAACCCCAGACTGCTTTGGGTTGGGAGGGACCCTAAAGATCATCCCATTCCATGGCAGGGACACCTCCCACTGTCCCAGGCTGCTCCCAGCCCATCCAGCCTGGCCTGGGACACTTCCATGCTTGTGGTGCTGAGAAGGCACTTCCAGGTCACCTTTGTCAATGAACAATAATTAGCAACTCCCCAGGAATGAGCAGCACTGAGAAGCTGGAGCTCCCCAGTTGTCACTCCATGGGTATTATCATTGGGATTATCAGCTCTGCGACCCCCAAATGACCATGGGGAATTCAGGCCCACATTGGGATTATCAACTCTGGGACCCCCAAAAATCCATGGGGAATTCAGCCCCACACTGGGATTATCAAATCTGTGACTCCCAAAAATCCATGGGGAATTCAAGCCTACACTGGGATTATCAATTCTGTGATCCCCAAAGTCCATGGGGAATTCAGCTCCATCCTGAGCTCCTGCCAAGTGTGTCCTGAGTTCCTGGGAGAGATCACAGGATCGTGGAATATCCTGAGCTGGAGGGACCCCCAGGGATCCCCCAGTGCCAGCCCTGCCCTGCCCAGAGCCCACCAAGCCCAGCCTGGGCATCCCTGGCAGCGCTGGCCAAAGGCTCCTGGAGCTGTGGCAGCCTCGGGGCCGTGCCCATTCCCTGGGCAGTGCCAGCACCCTCTGGGCAAGAACCTTGCCCTAAAACCCAACCTAAATCCCTCCAGGCCCAGCTCCCTGGGGGCTGTCAAGTCACAGGGAGCAGAGATTGGAGCTGTTCCTCCTTCTCTCCTCCCATGCAAGGTGTACCTGCACTGAGTCTCCTCTCAGTCCCCTCCATCTGAGCACCCCAAGGGGGTCATGGCCTCACCACCCTGCCCCAGGGGCAGCAGCAGGGACAGGCCAGGGTGGGAATGTCCCTGGGGTGAGAGAGCAGGGACAGAGGTGAGGCCAGTCCTGCAGGTCAGTGAGTGCAGAGAGAGGCTCGTGTGGTCAAATCTCTCTGTGGCTGACAAGTGTAATCCTGTGGTCAAGGCCCAGCAATCAGCACTGGCCTCACGCAGAGGAGCAGCTGGCAAGGAATCATTCCTGAAAGTCAGCTCCCATGGCATTGCACATCTGGAACCGCTGGCAGCAGGCACTCCAGGGTCACTGTCACTCCTGTGCCCAGGGAGAAGGGTCAGGGCACTGGGAGGAAGCTGGGGAGGCCATCACATGCTGGCCTGACCTTTTCCTTCCCCTGGCTGCAAGGCACAGCTCAGAGCCCCCTGCCAGCTCCCTCTGCCATGGCAGCAGCTCCAGGATCAGGGGGATTTGCTCTTCTGCTTCCACAGCTCTGTGATAACAGAGACTGGAATAAAGGGGGTCCATGGCACCCCTCCCCAAAAATTATAAAAATCAAGAGGATCAAAAAATAATAGAGTTGAAACAGCCCCCTCAGTTCCCTGCTGGCCCCATGTCAAGGAGCTCTGGGATCCTGGAGGTCCCACTGCAGCTCCTCAGGGGGACAGCTCTGATCTCTCCTCTGGCACAGGCACAGCACCCAGGGAGGGCTGGGGCTGGGCCAGGAGGGATTTAGGTTGGATTTGAGGGCAAGGTTCTTGCCCAGAGGGTGCTGGCACTGCCCAGGGAATGGGCACGGCCCCGAGGCTGCCACAGCTCCAGGAGCCTTTGGCCAGCGCTGCCAGGGATGCCCAGGCTGGGCTTGGGGGGGGCAGTGATCAAAGCAGGAACAGGCAGATCTGTAGGGCAGTGGTGTGACCTGAAAGAAAAAAATCCCACTGGATTTGGAAGGTGCAGCCCACCCCTGGCCTCCTGCCAGGAGGGATCTCAGTGCTGCTGCTCAGCACCAGCAGTGACATCTGTGGGACATCTGTGCCCCAGCTCTGCTCCTTGTCACTGCTGGAGGTACCCCTGACCTCAGCAGGGCTGGCTACACCTCATTTGCTCCATGGCCTTCTTCACACAGATCACAGAATCCCCAAATCCCTGGGGCTGGCACAGCCCTGCCAGCCCATGGAGTGCCAGCTGTGCCCCATGGGCACCTTGTCCCCAGCCCAGCGCACTCAGTGCCACCTCCAGGGCACACCTGCAGGGATGGGCACTGCAAAGCTCCCTGGGCAGCCCCTGCCAAGGCCTGAGCTCCCTTTCCATGGGCAAATTGCTGCTGCTGGCCCAGCTGAGCCTGCCCTGGCCCAGCCTGAGGCCGTTCCCTCTGCTCCTGTCCCTGTGCCCTGGGAGCAGAGCCCGACCCCCCCGGCTGTGCCCTCCTGGCAGGGACTTGTGCAGAGCCACAAGGGCCCCTGAGCCTCCTTTGCTCCAGCCTCAGCCCCTTCCCAGCTCCTCAGGGATTCTCCAGCCCCTTCCCAGCTCCTCAGGGATTCTCCAGCCCCTTCCCAGCTCCCTCAGGGATTCTCCAGCCCCTTCCCAGCTCCTCAGGGATTCTCCAGCCCCTTCCCAGCTCCCTCAGGGATTCTCCAGCCCCTTCCCAGCTCCCTCAGGAACTCTCCAGCCCCTTCCCAGCTCCCTCAGGAGGGTTTTCCCATCCCGGGGCTTCCCAGTTGAGGCAGCAGTCTCTCTCCCCATCTCAAATGGTTGCTCTTCTGCTCTTGAAGGAATCCCTTCATATTTTCCCTTTTGCCCTCCAATTTGCCTTTCCTCCAGTTTGGCCAAAGACCTCTCTGTATCCCAGAGCTCCTGCACTCCCCTCCATGCAATGTCCCTGCAGGCAGCACTGCCAGGGATGCAGGGGCAGCCCCAGCTGCTCTGGGCACCCTGTGCCAGGGCCTGCCCACCCTGCCAGGGAACAATTTCTCCTCAATTTCCAACCTAACCCTACTCCGTGGCAGTTTTGGGACGTGTCAGAGCCCAGCACGAAACTCATTATGCAAATGAGGCCGGCTCCTGGTGTTATTCCTCAGTAATGAGCAGCAGACCTTGAATTGTGACCTTTCCCCGCTGTTGGGTTCTCTCTGCTGCTCTGTTTGTTGGGTTTTGGTTTTTTATTTTATTATTTTTTTTTAATAGCTCCATCCTCGCCTCACCAGCCCCGAGCCGGGTGGATTGGGCACAACTGAAGGTCAGGAGCATTTTCCTGCCCGCTTTGCCCATGGAAGTGGCTGGAGCAGCGCTGGAGGAGGGTGTATTTATATTTATGGCCATGCAGATGAGCTCGCAGTTGGACGCGGTCCTGCTGGAAGGAGCAGGGATGGAGGGATGGAAGCACAGCTCTTTGGGGACACGCTGTGGTGGCTCCTGAAAACGCTAAAAAAAAAAAAAAAAGCAGCACGATCCTGCTTTTCCTTGGCTGGGAGCAGGCAGGGAGCAGGAGCAGGTGAGGAACCCAAGGTGACAACTCAGAGGGGCAGCAGGGAACGGGTTTTGATGGCCAAATTCCAGTGCTGAGCAGCCTGAAAGGAGGAAAATGGTGATTCCAGGTCTGCAGTCAGCTAGATTCAGAGGAAAGGCCAAGGGCATCCCAGCTGGTGTAAATCAGGAGCTGGGATTGCCTCTGGAGTAACCCCAGGGGTGTGCAAGGGTCCCTCGGGCAGCACCGACTGAACTGGGGGAGTTCTTCCCGTGCAAGGGGCTCCCTCCATCCTGCAGCATTCCCAGCAGGCTCCTCCAGCTCCAGCTGCCCCTCCAGGGGAAATTCTCTGACTCCTTCAAAAGGAGGCTCAGGGGCCCTTGTGGCTCTGCACAAGTCCCTGCCAGGAGGGCACAGCCGGGGGGGTCGGGCTCTGCTCCCAGGGCACAGGGACAGGAGCAGAGGGAACGGCCTCAGGCTGGGCCAGGGCAGGCTCAGCTGGGACAGCAGCAGCAATTTGCCCATGGAAAGGGAGCTCAGGCCTTGGCAGGGGCTGCCCAGGGAGCTTTGCAGTGCCCATCCCTGCAGGTGTGCCCTGGAGGTGGCACTGAGTGCTCTGGGCTGGGGACAAGGTGCCCATGGGGCACAGCTGGCACTCTGTGACATTGGAAATCTGTTCCAGCCTCAGGGATTTGGGGATTCTCCTCTGGCTCCCTCTCCAGCCCCTCCCCAGCTCTGTTGCCCATTATGGGAGTTTCAGTCCCATGGGACAAACCACCCAAATTCTCAAAGGTGTTTTGGTTCCTCAGTCCCACTGATTAAATATGGATTACACACCATGAGGATTTACACTCTCCTTTGCTTTCCTGAAAGGACTCAGCAAATCCATGTTTCTCCTTTGAACTCATGGAGTTCATGGTGGTCCTGCCATGAGGAATCCTGGCCTTGGGCACTGCCAGGGATCCAGGGGCAGCCTCAGCTTCTCTGAGCCCCTGTGCCAGGGCCTGCCCACCCTGCCAGGGAGGAATTTCTTCCCAATATCCCATCTCATTCCATTCTCTGTCAGTTTAAAATCATTGTCCCTTGTCAAAGGACAGGTTAAAGCACGGGGTTACACCTTAGAAAATTCCAGACAGGAATGTATCCATCATCCCAGCCAAATAATCAAAATTTCTGTAATTTATGGGGTCTTCCTATTGGGCCATTTCTTCATGGCCTGTTTGGTTTTTGTAGGTTTTTTGTTTTGTAGTTTTCTGGTTTATAGGTTTTTTTAATCTACATATGTAAACAGCAGGAGGATCCCATTTGGACTCTTGACATGGACTTTTTTGTTGACATGGACTTTTTTTTTTACTGGAATGATATCCAAAGGGAAAGATAAACATTTTGCTTCTTTAATTGTCCCTCCCAGTAGGAAATGGGATTGAGAGCAGTGATTCCAGCTGGAGCTGGGACCTGCATCCTCCAGGGTGCTCAAGAGAAAAGCCAAGGGACGCCCTGCTGTCCTGATTTATGGAAAAACGTGTCTCTGGATGAGATTAAATCCTCTCCTGCTTCCCTGGCAGAAGTGCCCCAGATATTTTTCTGTCTAATCAGGCTCCCTCTCGTTTATCAGGATGTTTAGGCAGAGCTGGAGGTCAAACACACGGCTCCATGCTCGGGCAGGCACGGGCTGAGACGGAGCCTTTGGAGTAAGGAATGGGAACAAACCTCCTCCCCACAGCTCTGGGCTCCTGAGAAATGGGGACACAAGTGACACATCACTCCCGAACCCACTCTTGAAAATTTGTGGTTTTAATTCTGATATCCTCAGCAATATGTGGGATATTTATCAAAATTAAAATCTGAATAAAGCACAAAATATGAAGTTTTAGGGATCAGTTTGAAGAGATATTCTGGGTTTGATGAGAGGTTTGTGACCTCCCTTTTGGGATTAAATGACTCCAGGTGAGCCCTGAGCTGTGGGATCTGCGTTTGTGTTTTAGTGATGCAGAATTTGATCATTCTGGGTGTGGGTTGGCAAAGTCAGCCCCCAGAGATGGGGATCCCTCCTGTTCAAGGCTCTTTGTCTTCAGCCAAACCATCCCACGATTTGGAATTTGGATGTTTGGGGTTGTTCTGGAGGAGGATCCGTTTGCCTGGAGGAACCTTTCCATTTGGGCTCAGCACTCATGGCACAGCACTGAAATCCCAGCTCAGATGGGAATGGATCAGCATGAGGAATATCCAGAGCTGAAGCTCAGCTCCTTCCACAGAGGAATGAGTGGGATGCAGCGCTGGAATCCAGGTTTGGATTTGTATCTGAGGTAATTGTGGTCAGGAAGGTCAGGATGTCTCCTCATCATACAAAATTCCTGAATTACGGCCCTGAAGAGGTGAGTGCTGGCTTTTCCCTTGGAATGTTTTTTGGGACAACCTCACTGGGGGCACACATGCAAAGCCAGGAGTCTGTCCTGTGAAATGCACTGATTCCCAGCTCCACAGGAACAACAAGCTGAAGGTCACTGGAGCAAACAAATAAACAGCCACTTGACTCCAGACTCCTGGATGTTTGTGGGACCAAATCCTGACTTTTAGCTGGAATCTGGTGTCTGTTATCACCAGTTTGCATTAGGAACCTTGTGATGGGGTTTTTTTTTCTGCCACTAGAACAGCAGCAAATTCCTGAAAATCAAGCTCCAGGATCCCCCCCTAAGTCAAACGCTGCACACAATCCCAGATTTATACACACACCAAGGTCTGCAGACACACTGTGAAAAATCTGATTTATTTTCAAAATGAACATGTATTTTGATGAAAATGGCAATTCCTTATCTTTGTTCCATCCTCAGGTCAGTGAAGGGCAGTGCCAGAAATACCCAACTCATGGTTCTTAAATGTGGCACTGGAACAAAAAAAAAAAAAAAAAAGCAGGATCAAAAGGCACTTCCATGATGTTGGTGGGATAAATGGATAAACCAGGCTTTTCTGGCCATCACACTCAGAGTGTTGCAGAAATTCCAAGGTGAATCAACACTTCCAGGCTTTCTCCTGGAGCTGCTTCTGGAGCCTTCCATGGAGACGCCAGGATGTGTTTCTAGAGAGCTGGACACGAGCAGCTCCAGCAGGGCAATTATCCGCAGGGAATCCAATTAAAAGATTACTGTTCTCCAGCCAGCAGTGTTCTAGAGATGCACAGAATTATCTGTTGAAATCCCTCAGGCAGCTTACCCGGAATAACCTTCTCCTGGATCCACTCCAGCTCCCAGGGGAGGCTCCGGCTCAGGAAATCATCTCGGTGCGGAGCAGCTCCAGCTCCACGTGAGCAGCACTTCCCAGCAGGACACAGGGAATTGTGCCATCCCTGCCCCCCTAAATGCAGATAAGGGCAGCAGGAAGGTTCCAGTGGGTTTCAGAGAGCTGGGAGGAGGCTGCTGAACATCTCCATGGATTTGCTGTGCTTTGTAGAATCATGGAATGATTTGGGTTAGGAGGGATCTTGAAGATGATCCCGATCCCACCCCTCTGCCATGGCAGGGACGCCTTCCACTGTCCATCCTGGCCTTGGGCACTGCCAGGGATCCAGGGGCAGCCCTAGCTGCTCTGGGAATTCCATCCCAGCCCCTGCCCACCCAGGGAAGAATTCCTAATTCCCCAAATCCCACCCATCCCTGCCCTCCTCCAGCTTACAGCCATCCCCCCGGTGCTATCACTGCATGCCCTCCTCAGCCATGGGAACGCCCAGAGTTCTGGAGTGCAGGTTATCTCCCAAATCCCACATCCCCTCACCCTGGGAGCCACCCCAGAGAGGGAGATGACCCCATGTGACCCAGCAAACCAGCATGAGGACTTCCCCTGGCTTCCAGAACCTTCCTGAGGGAGCTGGTGCTGGATAGGGGATATTGGGAAGCCAGCCCAGCACAGAGCAGAGGATCCAGAGCATTCCTAGGGGTGCCAGGTCTCCTGGGTGCCACCAGACCCTCACCTGGAGCCCAGGCTGGGTGCCAGGGCAGGGCTGGCCTCTGCCTGCCCCTCCAGAGGCGAGGATTTTCTGCTGGAAGCAGGAGCTGGGTTGCGAGACCCGTTTGTGCAACGGGATGGCAAAAATGGGCCCAAGGTCAAGGCAGGGGGAGGAAACAAGAAACGAGGAATGTTCCTGTGCTCATGCAACACATCCCAGGTTTCGTGGGCAGGGATTTCTTAACTCCTGTGCTGACACCCTTGTTTGCTTTCCTTGGGCTGGAAATGATCAGCTCTCCTTGCCTTTAACCACGTGGGAAGCCCCACATAACCCCAGACTCGGGGTTTTGTGCGGCCTCGGGATGAGTTTTGGCCTCCGTGACCTCCCGGGATGGTTGTGAGTCAAACTGAGATTTTTCCTGCCAAAATAAACAGCAGTGGAAGTGGAATTTTCTCTGACAGTCAGGCTCAGAAGATGCCACTGCTGGAGGTCGTGTGGGGTGGCTGCCCTGGTTTTTGGGGTCATTCAAACGTCCTGACGTGGCCTTTGCTTCTCCTCTGACTGTGAACCCCACTGGGACCACAATCCCAGGGCTCCATCACAGTCCCAGGAATGGGAATGAGCCTCTCTGGGCTGTATCAAGTGAAAAATAACCAGCATTTCTTTAACAGTCAGTTACAGGGTGCAGCCAACCCAAAATATGCAGCAGTTCTAGACCTGACTTGATGTTTCTGCCAAACTCTGAGCTCAGCACAGGTTGTACCCAGTGGCCAGGTGCCCATCCCAGAACTCTGGCAGGATTTGTTCCTCCTGTTCCTGCCTGTGGCACAAACACAGCCTGGACCTGACCAGTAACACCATCCCAGAATCCCAGAATTGCTGTGGTTGGAAGGGACCTCTGGAGATCACCCAGTCCAAGCCCCCTGCCCAGGCAGGGTCACCCTGAGCAGGGACGCAGGGACACATCCAGGTGGGTTTGGGATGGCTCCAGAGAGGGAGAATCCATCACCTCCCTGGGCAGCTCTTCCAGGGCTCCATGGAAAAACATCTCTCCTCAGGCTGAGGTGGAACTCCAACCCATTTCTCCTCCCTGACTCTTTAGAACTAAGAATAAATAATCATTAAAATTAGAAGGGATTAAGATACGTAAACTGGTGAGTTCCTAAGTCTGGTTTGCAGCCTGGTGTAGGGAATGTTCCCTTCCCATGGCAGTGGGAACAAGATGAGAATACCAGGAAAATCTTCCAACAGAACAAGGCTCACGAGTGTCCTGGATTTTTTCAGAGCTCAGGAGGACTGGGATTTAATCCTTGACTTCATCCCTCAGTCGTCTAAACAGCCTTGTTTTAAAATGTGCCTGAAGGCACAGGAATGCTGCTAAGGAGTCAGGGAAGTGCTGGAATTCTCCTGCTCATGGGGATCAGGCCACTTGTTTTCCTGAGGAATTATGGAAACAGATCCTTCACTCCTCCATCCACTTCTTAGGAATAATTCTGTAATTCAATGAACACGTGGGTTACCAACATCACACTCCATGAAAGTGGGCGTTGATGGGAATGTAGCTCCAGTTCAGGCTCTCCAGGGGCTGTTCCATCCCAATTCCCCATGGAATTCCATGGGCTTCACTCAAGCCAGGAGAGCAGAACCAGTTTGGTTTTGATCTGGAAACCAAAGCCAGCCCAAGTATCCCTGCACCTCCATCCTGATCCACCTCACAGCGGCCATCAAACCCACTCTGAACATCCACGGAATTCACCAATGTCCATGGAATACACCAACATCTGTGGAATACACCAACGTCCATGGAATACACCAATGTCCATGGAATACACCAACATCCATGGAATACACCAGCGCCCATGGAATACACCAACGTCCGTGGAATACACCAGCATCCATGGAATTCACCAATGTCCATGGAATACACCAATATCCATGGAATACACCAACATCGATGGAATACACCAACGTCCATGGAATACACTAACGTCCATGGAATACACCCACATCCATGGAACACACCAACATCTGTGGAAAACACCAATGTCAATGGAATATACCAACATCCATGGAATTCACCAATATCCATGCAACATACCAGCACCCGTGGAATACACCAATGTCCATGGAACATACCAATGTCCATGGAATACACCAATGTCCATGGAATACACCAGCACCCATGGAATACACCAATGTCCATGGAATACACCAACGCCCATGGAATACACCAACGTCCATGGAATTCACCAAAGTCCATGGAATACACCAATGTCCATAGAATACACCAACGTCCATGGAATACACCAACATCTGTGGAATACACCAATGTCCATGGAATACACCAACATCCATGGAATACACTAATGCCCATGGAATACACCAATGTCCATGGAACACACCAGCACCCATGGAATACACCAGCACCCATGGAATACACCAACATCTAACCCTAACCAATGTCCATGGAATACACCAGCATCCATGGAATACACCAATGCCCATGGAATACACCAATGTCCATGGAATACACCAACGTCCATGGAATACACCAATGCCCATGGAATACACCAATGTCCATGGAATACACCCACATCCATGGAATACACCAACGTCCATGGAATACACCAATGTCCATGGAATACACCAACATTAGGATGTCCCTCCTGGCTCAGCCACAAGTCCAGGAGGGACACTCTGGCACACAAAGCACCGTGAGGGGGAACAGGTTGTGATTTCTCTTCTGAGCCCTAAGGAACATTCTAGAAAGTTTCTGGCTGCTCTCCTGCCCTCCCCTTTTTATTCCCTTTGTTCCATCTGAAGCTCCATGAATTCTCAGCACCTTTGCCCCAGAAGGGAGGGTCTGACAGAACATCCAGGTGACCTCTGCATCCTTCCTTGGTCTGCTCTGCTTCCCATGGACAGCTTGTTCCCCACATGCATTTTTTTCCTTTTCCCACCCTCCTCTTTCCTGCCTCTCCCTCCCCTTTCCCAGACAGGGTGGGGAGGTTTTAGGTGAAGAAATCCGTCGAGGGGATGGACAAAGCTGAGGGATTAAGGAAGGACACGCAAGTGGGGCAGGCATGTGGTCACACCTCCCCAGACTAATCCTCTGCTGGGACTGGACACCATGTCCTTTTACTCAAACCCTCTGGATGCATTTTCCCTCTGTGAATCAACCTCTTTTGGAATGTTTGCACCTCCAGTGTCCTGTGGCACAAAGGTCCCGCAGCTGAGCAGTGTGAGGGGAGAAGGGGGTAAGGTGAATCAGGAGATTCAGGACTTGGATCCACTTCCAGGCCACTGTGGTGAGGAGATGAGAGGAGAAGGAATGAGACTGGAAAGCAGGAGTGCTGCTGTGGGAATTCAGCCCTGTCAGACACTGAGCTGTCCCTGCCCACGGGAGCTGTGGCAATCAGTGGCCTCTGGCAGGGCTCTGCCCTCCTGCCAAACCCTGAGCCTGGTGCTGCAACTGCTGCTCTGCCTCCCTCTGCTTTTGGGAGGACAGGACTTGGCAGGAAAATGGGGATCAGCGGG
The DNA here is from genome assembly GCF_901933205.1 of Camarhynchus parvulus. Taxonomy (NCBI): domain Eukaryota; kingdom Metazoa; phylum Chordata; class Aves; order Passeriformes; family Thraupidae; genus Camarhynchus; species Camarhynchus parvulus. The sequence continues at coordinate 1,197,348 of NC_044571.1, read as the reverse complement.
GCTGCCTCTCCCAGTTTCCATTCCTTGGAAACTCCAGGCTCAGGAGGGGCTGGTTGTGACAAGCGGCAGGTGGGATGGGACGGCTGTGACCATTGCACACCTGGGCTGCAGCTTCTGGGAACTGTTTCCCACTGCAATCCCAAATAAAACCTCAGGTCTCCTTGAGGCCAAACCACGAACCTTTGGCCCTCTGGTACCATCTGCAGCCTCAGTTCCCTGTCTCTGGAGTCATGTGTGGAAGTGGAGAGAACCTGGAATCACAGAATGGTTTAGGTTGGAAAACACCTGTAAGATCATGGAGTCCAAGGTATAAGAGAGCACCACCACGTCCATCCCAAAACCATGTTCCAAAGAGCCACTTTGAAATCCCTCCAGGGATTCGTCTTTTGGGCAGCCCCTGCCAAGGCCTGAGCTCCCTTTCCATGGGCAAATTGCTGCTGCTGTCCCAGCTGAGCCTGCCCTGGCCCAGCCTGAGGCCGTTCCCTCTGCTCCTGTCCCTGTGCCCTGGGAGCAGAGCCCGACCCCCCCGGCTGTGCCCTCCTGGCAGGGACTTGTGCAGAGCCACAAGGGCCCCTGAGCCTCCTTTGCTCCAGCCTCAGCCCCTTCCCAGCTCCTCAGGGATTCTCCAGCCCCTTCCCAGCTCCTCAGGGATTCTCCAGCCCCTTCCCAGCTCCCTCAGGGATTCTCCAGCCCCTTCCCAGCTCCCTCAGGGATTCTCCAGCCCCTTCCCAGCTCCTCAGGGATTCTCCAGCCCCTTCCCAGTTCACTCAGCCCCTCCTGGGGCTCCAGCCCCTTCCCCTGCCCTGGACACGCTCCAGCCCCTCCATGTCTCTCTTGTGAAGGCTCAATGTGATTGTTCAGTGAGGCTTCAGCTCCACAGGTTGGCTTTATCCTATTCAAAAATCCTTTTGAATGTGGTGGATCAGGACCCACTTTTATTTCCAACCCTCAGAGTGTGGCTGTCAAGAAAAGATCAGAGCAGAGGGCCCAGCTGGCAGCCTGGATGAGGGACAGGAGGGACACAAGGGACAGTGGGGCCTCCACGCCACCACGGCTGCTGGTTCCAGCACTGATGGCAGAGGAGCTCTGGGTTCAGGTTTTCCACCCCATGGAAGCAGAGGGGAGGTGGGGACAGACAGCACCTTGCTGTGTGACTGTCCTTGGTGACATTTGTACTGCTAATATAGCTCAGAGCCCCTGGCAGGGCCTGAATGGATCCAGGAGAGCTGCAGAGGGACTGGGGACAAGGCCTGCAGGGACAGCACCCTGGGAATGGCTGCCAGCGCCAGAGGGCAGGGCTGGATGGGATCTTGGCAATGAGGAGTTGTTCCCTGGCAGGGCGGGCAGGCCCTGGCACAGGGTGCCCAGAGCAGCTGGGGCTGCCCCTGCATCCCTGGCAGTGCCCAAGGCCAGGCTGGACACTGGGCACAGTGGGAGGTGTCCCTGCCATGGCAGGGGTGGCACTGGGTGATCTTCAAGATCCCTTCCAACCCAAACCATTGGGACAAAAAAACCAAACAACCAATTAAACAAACTAAAAACTCAAAACCTCCAGCCATTGCCGCTGTCAGTGATTCTCTTTGCCTCCTGTGATGTTTTGAGCAGAGGTTGCCCTCGGGTCCCCACAGGCTGTTGCAGTTCAGCTGCAGCACCGATATTTTAATTAGAGCTGAAAGAATGGAGAACCCCCCATATTTCAGAGGGATCAGTGTGGGCACCTCAAGTTTCTCTTCCCCTCTGAGGGACACACACACACACCTGAGCATTTCAGGTGTCTCATCTGCTCTTCCCAGCCAGAAATATCTGTGTTTGATTTTCCACTTCACGGCTCTGTGCAGCCAACACCCTCATTTATCCCCTGAAGCTTTTGCAACAGCACCACATAAAACCATGGCAACAAAGCTGGGCAACAAAGCTGGGCACTGCAGCCTCCTCCTGCCTCCCGTTCCTCCATCCCTGCAGCAGAGCTTTCCTTGGCACGATCTGCTTGCTCTCCACCCCTCCCTGACAGGAAGGTGCAGCAACTTCTCTTCTTCCACTTCCTAAGTGTGATAATTTATTTGTGGGGAGTTTTGAATAAGTTAGAGATGGGATTTTCTTACAATTTTGGAGTTGTTTTTGATGATGTGTTTTTGTTTTGTTTTGGTTTGGTTTTTTTTTACATAAGTAGGAAGAATGAGTTTAGCTTACATTGTTATAGTATGGTTTAGAAGGTTACTAGACTTTTAGTTATAAGGCTTTTAAAGGAATTATTGATTAATAAAACACTGGTAATAAGGATATTTATGTCTTTTACCGAATCTTTAAATATTTTGTCTTATGGATTTATATTACAGTATAAACATACAGATTTATATTAACTTTTTTAGTTAATTATGTTATGACAAACTTATAGTATTGTATTTTAATCTCTTTGTTTACTTTTATAAGTACTTTTATTTTTAGTTAGTTCTGAAAGTTCCTTGCATTTCAGATTCCAACACTAAGGGAAAAGATGAGAGGAAATGTCCTCAAATTGCACCAGGGTGGCTCAGATTAGGGATTACAAACAATTTTTCCTTCACAGAGTGGTCAGGCCTTGGGATGAGCTGCCCAGGGAGGTGATGGAGGCACTGGAAGGGTTCAGGAGGAGTCTGGATGTGGCCTTGGGGACAGGGATTGGGGGATGCTGGATGCCCATGGAAATATCTCAGTGATTCTGTGACTCTGGGATTTTCCTGTGGCCACAAAGGAGCATCCCAGGTGTCCCTGTGCAGCAGGAATGAAGGACAGGGCATCCTGATGTGGTCTCTGACCTCCAGCCATGCAGTTATTGCAATATTTAGACAGGTTTGAGCAGATATGGATATTTTGGGGCAGCCTGTCAGGATCCCTCTGGCCACAGCCAACACTGCAGCAGCTCAGCTGTTCCTGTGATCCTGTGGGGAAAGATGGGCTCACACAGAGCCAAAGGGTCCCACCAGGTGATCAAACACCAAATGGGGCTCACACAGAGCCAAAGGGTCCCACCAGGTGATCAAACACCAAATGGGGCTCAGACAGAGCCAAAGGGTCCCACCAGGTGATCAAACACCAAATGGGGCTCACACAGACCCAAAGGGTCCCACCAGGTGATCAAACACCAAATGGGGCTCACACAGACCCAAAGGGTCCCACCAGGTGATCCAACACTAAATGGAGCCTCAGGATCTCTCAGGAAACCAAAACACCCCCAGGGTTGGCCCACTCAGCACTCAGAGACCCCAAAAGATGCAAGAGCTGCTCCATAAGAAAGAAGCAATTCCAAAGGGTTTCCTCAGGTAAAAAGAAAACCCTGGCCAGGGCAAGGCATCCAAAGGGCAGAGCTGGTTTTTTGCAGATGATGCAGGGAAGCAATGGAATGTTGGGAGAAGAAGGGATCAAGTGCACTGAGAACCCCTCTGAAGAGAAATGTCTGTGGGGATCATCACTGATACCAATCCTCTGCCATTCAGGAGAATCACAGAATCAGCCAGGTGGGAAAAGGTGTCGTGGGTTTACAGGAAGCAGGTTTTCTGGGAATGGCCAGAGGCCAATAGGTGTTCAGATTTTAAATTGACACCAGGCTTGGCCACTGAGGGTGGATGCGCCTCTGAGAACACAGGGGTTAGAAGCAGAGCACTCCCTTGGGCTCTCTCTTTGATTTCCGGCCAGCAAAGAGGCAAGGCCTCCCCTGCCCGGCTTCAAGCTGGGCAGGGGAGGGAAAACCTGCGGCCCGGCAGAGGTAGGCCTGACCCCTCAGGATGGAAGGGTGGTGGGGGCACCAGGAGGCGTTGGGCAGCCCCCCCCAGGAGAGACAGAGGGAGAGAGGCCCCGAGAAGATTTGGGCAGCCCCCCCTTCCCCAGCCAGAAGATGAGAGAGGGAAAGCTGGTACGGGCCTGTGGCCTTGAAATGATATCGGCTGTGAAGAAGGAGGGGAAAGGGGGGAGTGCAGCAGAGAAGGAGCCTGGCCGCGTGCAGAAGTTTGTTAACCCCTTCCTGGACAATGAAGACCTCACAGAGCATTTGGACCTTTCCCGGAGGGGAGATGGAGTGGATGATAAAGAGGAAATGGGCAAGAGAATGACAGTCGGAGCAGTGAGTGAGGCTGGGAGAGTAAAGAAGAGGCCGGAAAGAGATGATGGAGTAGCTGGTTGCTGGACTCTTTTTGGTACAGCCATGGACAGAACCGTGCTTCCTCGCGACACAGAGGCTGCATGCAGGGGGGAGGCGATGGCTCAGAACTGAGAGGGTTCAGTTTTGGAGACCCCCCGGCCCCAGGGGGTAGACAAGTATGGGGGGTACAAGAGGTCCCGAGAGTGAGAGGAAACTGTGCTTTTTTTGGAACTGGTCAAAGCACCCTTAAAAGGATAACCCTTGAAGCAGCTCTGTTCCATGTCCAGTGGTGAGAGCACTGGGCATGCAAGGAAGAGGTCACCATGGCCCCAAGAAGGATTCCTCTCCTCTTGATGGACTGAAATTGAGTATTTACAGGGTGATGGATGGAGAGTTGAAATTTGGAAGATGTATTGGAAATGTGGTGGGGGGAGGAGGAAATGCTTTTTGTGGAGTTTTCATTTTCCAGGTGTGTGTGTGCGTGTGTGTGTGTGTGGTTTTTTTCCTTTTGTAGTTTAGTTAATAAATTTTTTTTCTAAGGTAGAGGCCTGCTTTGCTTATTTCCTGGTCACATCTCACAGCAAACACCAGGGAAGTATATTTTCATGGGGCACTGGCATTGTGCCAGTGTCAAACCATGACAAAAGGCTCCAAATCACAGCACAGGGACAGCACCAGGGAGGGGCTGGAGGGATTTAGGTTGGGTTTTAGGGCAAGGTTCTTGCCCAGAGGGTGCTGGCACTGCCCTGGCTGCCCAGGGAATGGGCACGGCCCCGAGGCTGCCACAGCTCCAGGAGCCTTTGGCCAGCGCTGCCAGGGATGCCCAGGCTGGGCTTGGGGGGCTCTGGGCAGGGCAGGGCTGGCACTGGGGGATCCCTTCCCACTCAGCAATTCCATCATTATTGTTATTCCATGAGATCAGGAGCATTTGCCTTGGCATTTGTCTCCATTCCAGAGCAATATTAAGGTTCCCACCTTTCCTGCCCAAGACATTTGTCTGCTCCTCCTCCTCCTCCTGTTTAATCATTCCCACCCTGTCTGTCCCTGAGCCCCTCCCTGCTCCCAGACTCAGCAAACCCTGAGCTCAGTGACCTTCAGGGGGACACTGGGAATGGCATTATTCAGGGAAGTTTTGGTTTCAGGAACAGCTGGTAGGGGAGAGGGGTTGAGGGAGGGATAAATTTCTCATTATTGGCAGTGATTTCTCAACTTGGGAACTTCCAGGCTCCTTTCTCATTTCCATAGCCAGACAAAAAAGCTCCAAGTGACTTTATCCAGCTGGGAGCAGCCAGGGAATGTCCGTGCACAGCACAGGGAGGTGCCTCTGGGGTTCCTCACAGCACACAGAAGCTCTCTGGGGGCAAAGCCAGGAGAAGTGTGGGATCAGGAGGAAATGCTGCCAGCAGCTGATCCCTGTGCTGGGAGGTTTCCTGCTCTGAACACCTCCAGGATGTTGCAGTACCCATGACAAGGGTGGCAGCAGCAGGGTTTCCTCAGGGATCAGCATTCTCCACACCAGGAGCAAATCTTCATCCCTCTGGGGTGTGCTGTGGATTTGGGATCACTCCAGGCTGCCTTCCTGTCCCTCAAAGATGACATTCCTTGTCAGGACTGGCTGTAAGATGAAAATTTGGTTTTTTAGTCCCAGCCCATGTGCTTGGGGGGCATTTTGCACCTCAATGCCAGCATGATCCCCCTCCCTGGATGTCCCCAGCAGAGCAGGAGTTGCTGCTGATGCTCCTGATGTGGTCTCATTTCTCTGAACAAACTCCCCAGGTGTCTCAGAGCCTCTCAGAGGAGTCAGCATCTGCCAGAAATAAAGCCAAATCTCATTCATTCTCCTTTTTTTTTTTTTCTTCTTCTTCTTTTGGTTTGGTTTTCTGGGTTTTTTATTCTTTTCCTCCTCCAGCTCATGAGTGAAGTGCCCACAGAACAGAGCTCTGGGGATTTATTTCTGCAGCAAGGGCATAGAAGTGGGGCTCAGCTGATCCTGATCCTGGGGGGAGAAAAGGAGAGAGAAAGGGAAGAGGAAGAGGAAGAGGAAGAGGAAGAGGAAGAGGAAGAGGAAGAGGAAGAGGAAGAGGAAGAGGAAGAGGAAGAGGAAGAGGAAGAGGGGCAAAGGAAAAGGGGCAAAGAAAAGGAAAAGGAAGGGAAGGGAAGGGAAGGGAAGGGAAGGGAAGGGAAGGGAAGGGAAGGGAAGGGAAGGGAAGGGAAGGGAAGGGAAGGGAAGGGAAGGGAAGGGAAGGGAAGGGAAGGGAAGGGAAGGGAAGGGAAGGGAAGGGAAGCCTGACTGCTCAGTGCTCACCTCTTTGCCCAGATCAGCAAAGGAAATCATTGTTCTTATCACTGCTGGTGCTACTGCTTTATTCATAGAAATAGGGAATTGTTTGGGTTGGAAGGGACTTTAAAGATGATCCCATTCCACTATCCCAGGTTATTCCAAGCCCCATCCTGGCCTTGGGCACTGCCAGGGATCCTGGAAGTGCCACAGCTGCTCTGGGCAAACTGTGCCAGGGCCTGCCCACCCTCACAGCCAAGAATTCTTCTCTACTAATTCTTAATATTATTATTTAACAGGGCTCATCTTTACTCTTCTGGCTCACCAAGGATGGAGCTGCACCCGTTTGTCCCCAGGAAAGCTCTTTTCCAATATCTGAACTTGCAGCAGGCAGCACAAAGGCTCAGTCCCAGATCCGACAGGATGACTGATGCAAGCTGTCAGCCAATATTTGACTTTCCAGGTGAGATTAGATTTAGCTTTTAATTTAATATAAACATAAGTGCAGTGGAAGGCACTTATTTCACAGGCACCTGCTCCCAGCCTTGTGCAGGTTCCTTAAAGACATCCCTGCTCTTTTTGGGGAGTTTCACCCCATTATCCAGTGGAGCTGGAAAATCCTGAATCTCCTTAGGGAAGGACACAGCAAAGGTAAGCTGCTTTTACAAGTCTGTTTCCTCCTGAAAAATGATAGCAATTTTTGATGGAAACCAAGGAAAAAGCAGGTTTTAGACAGTTTGTATTTATATTTTCTCATTTAGTTCCAATAATTACCTTTGTCCCCTATATTTGAGCATGTGTGAGGGAGTAACTGCAGAGGGATCTTCCTGCACGTGTACCTGAATCCCTGTGTGCACAAAGGCTGAATTCCTGAATTCCTGAATTGGAAAAAATCCCAAATTTTTATTAGCAATGAAAATTCAGTGCCTCTTCCCCTTGGATGCAGCCAACTCCTCGTTCTTGAGGACTGGACTGGGAACAAAGGGCTTGGGGGGAAGATTTCCACAGGTTTTAGGGCTTGGCTGGTCTGGAGAGAGGAAGGAATTGATCACATTAAAGTGGGACAGCCTGGGTGGGAATGGGATCTGGGTGGGAATGGGATCTGGTGGGAATGGGATCTGGTGGGAGTGGGATCTGGGTGGGAATGGGATCTGATGGGAGTGGGATCTGTGTGGGAATGGGATCAGGTGGGAATGGGATCTGGGTGGGAATGGGATCTGATGGGACTGGGATCTGTGTGGGACTGGGATCTGTGTGGGAATGGGATCAGGTGGGAATGGGATCAGGTGGGAATGGGATCCATGTGGGAATGGGATCTGGTCAGAATGGGGTCTGTGTGGGAATGGGATCTGGTGGGAGTGGGATCTGGGTGGGAATGGGATCCATGCAGGAATGAGATCTGGTGGGAATATCTCTGGTGGGATTGGGATTTGTATGGGAATGGAATCAGTATGGGAATGGGATCTGTGTGGGAAAGGGATGTGTGTGGGAAAGGGATCTGTGTGGGAATGGGATCTGGGTGGGAACGGGATCTTTGTGGGAATGGGGTCTGGGTGGGAATGGGGTCTGGGTGGGAATGGGATCTGAGTGGGAATGGGATCTGGTCAGAATGGGATCTGGTGGGAAGGAATTCTGGAGGGGGATTTTCCTCCTGTGGGACACACACCTAGTTTATGGGGTCTGAGCAGCACCAGGGTCTGAATTTTGGGATAAATGGGATCAAACATGGCTTTGCAGTACCAGGCAGTGTCTCTTCCCCTTTGGGGATTGTCCCCAATGGTCCCTGAGGCCACTCCAGGGATGGAGTCTCAGCCTCCATGTCCCTCCCATGGCTTTGTCTTGTCCTCAGGAGCAATCCTTCCTCCCTCGGAGGTGCCCTCTGCAGGGAAGGGACAGTGCCCCAAACCCTGTGACAGGGCCATGGGGGCCTTCACCAAAGTGTCCCCAGAGCAAAGGGACCTCAGTGGGCTCCAGGATGAGCAGAGGGATGGAGCAGCTCTGCTGGCAGGAAAGGCTGGCACAGCTGGCATTGTTCACCTGCACAGGAGAAGCTTTGGCCTGAGCTCAGGGTGGCCTTGCAGGGCCTGCAGGAGCCCCAGGAAAGCTGGAGAGAGACAATTTCCAGGGGATGCAGGGACAGCACCCAGGGAATGGCTGCCAGTGCCAGAGGGCAGGGCTGGGTGGGATCTTGGCAATGAGGAATTGTTCCCTGGCAGGGTGGGCAGGGCTGGGATGGAATTCCATCCCTGGATCCCTGGCAGTGCCCAAGGCCAGGCTGGACACTGGGGCTGGAGCAGCCTGGGACAGTGGGAGGTGTCCCTGCCATGGCAGGGGCGGCACTGGGTGATTTTAAGGTCCCTCCCAACCCAGGCCATTCCATGATTCTGAGCAGAACCTCCTTGGTTCTCTGAACCACTCAGAGATGGGGATTCTCAGCTGAGCTGAAGCTGCTCCTTCAAGTGTCAGAAGGTGACTGGTACCAGATAATTGACATAACACTGACAAAATACTCCAAATCAACTCTTTTAATGCAGACATCTGATTAAAAAGAATATTTTCTTGTCTTTAGCAGCATAATTGGCGAGGATGACCAAGCTGCAGAACTTCACTTGGGCAGTGGAAGATATTTTCAAGGAAACCTTCCTCAATTACATGAACGGCTGGAGGAGGAACATGACAGAAGCAGAGAACAAACTGCAGGCTGAGGTGGCTGCTGAAAACTTTGACTACGTTATCCTGTACCTGATGGTGATGATTGGGATGTTCTCCTTCATCATCGTGGCCATCCTGGTGAGCACTGTGAAATCCAAGAGGAGGGAGCACTCCAACGATCCCTACCACCAGTACATCGTGGAGGACTGGGGGGAGAAGTACAAGAACCAGGTGCTGAACCCAGAAGATCTCAAGTGTGTGATCCATGAAAACCTGGGGGCAAGGGATAAAACAAGCCCAGAGTCACCTTGACTTTCTGGGAATGCCAGCAGTGAGGGACTCATGGAGTCACACAGAGACAACTCACTGGAATTCCAAAGAGCTGTGGAAGTGTTGATTCAATTTACACACAGGTCAATGGATAATGGAGTCCTGAGGAAATCAATGTGGTGGTTCCCGTGAGGATGTTGGCAAAGTCCAAGAAAAATCTGTGATTGTGCTTCCCTTTGCTAGTCTGTCCTTTGGGAAAATAAAGCCATGACAGGGATAACTTGATTATTTGAGCATTTTTAAAATCCACAAGCAGATCTGGATGTTCCCACCTAAGAATAATTGTGAATCAGTGCTGGTCAAAAGTGCCAGTTTAGATCCAAACTGTGTGACTTAAAGCCACTTTAAAAATAAGCTGAAAATATCCAGTAAAATCTGCAATCTCCAGGGACTGACTGAAGAAGCAATTAGGGAATGAATCACAGGAGGGACCTGATACCTGCACACACTCACTCCCAACTCCTTTTTAGTGATCTGATTCCTATTTTCACTCTTGTTAAATAATAAATGACAAAGAGCTTCTTTTCTTTGGGAGCCTGTGGCTTGTCTTGGACACAAATTTTGAGATTTGAGCTGAAGCCATCGCGCTCCAGATGTGCTGGAGATGCAAAAGAAGCACAAGGAGCAGGCTGAAGGAAGGGATTGTCCTCTCTGCTCGTGTGAGACCTCATCTGCAGAGCTGCCCCTGGATCAACACCAGACAAAGGTGGAGCTGCTGGGAGAGCTGGGGGCTCACCTGGAGAGGAGAAGCTCCAGGGAGAGCTCAGAGCCCCTGGCAGGGCCTGAAGGGGCTCCAGGAGAGCTGCACAGGGACTTCTCACATAGAAACTTATTGATAGGACAATGGGAAATGGCCTTAAATTGAAAGAGGGCAGGTTTGTGTCAGATGTTAGGAAGAAATTCTTTAGTGTGAGGGTGGTGAGGCCCTGACACAAGCTGCCCACAGAGAGGATGTGGACTCCACATTCCTGCAAATGTTTAAGGCCAGGCTGGACAGGGCTGGGAGCAACCTGGACACCTCCCACTGTCCCAGGGGCTCCCAGTGTCCAGCCTGGCCTTGGGCACTGCCAGGGATCCAGGGACACCCTGTGCCAGGGCCTGCCCACCCTGCCAGGGAGGAAATTGTTCCTAATATCTGACCTAAACCTGTAATTTTTCACTTTGAGGCCATTCCCTGGGTGCTGTCCCTGCATCCCCTGGAAATTGTCTCTCTCCAGCTTTCCTGGGGCTCCTGCAGGCCCTGCAAGGCCACCCTGAGCTCAGGCCAAAGCTTCTCCTGTGCAGGTGAACAATGCCAGCTGTGCCAGCCTTTCCTGCCAGCAGAGCTGCTCCATCCCTCTGCTCATCCTGGAGCCTCCTCTGGGCTCTCTGCAGCAGCTCCAGCTCCTCCCTGGGCTGGGCCCAGGGCTGGGGCAGCTCTGCAGGTGGGAAATCACCTGAGGGGGACACAACCCCACAACCCCAACCCCAACCCCAACCCCAACCATATCCCATCCCAATCCCTCTCCTGATCCCCAGCTGGGCACGGGGATCTCCGGGACCTCGCTGCGGTCCCTGCAGGAGCTGTTTCATGGCAGAACTGTTAATCTTGAGGGAGAAAAGCGGAGCACAGCCAAGCCCAGCGCGGCAGCCGAGCGGGCGGAGCGGCCCCGGCCGGGCCCGGCGCTGCCGCTGCCGGGAGCTCCGTGAGGGAGCGCCGCCCCCGCTGCCATGGCCGCCCGCAGGTAGGACCGGCCTGGGCCCCTTCCTTTCTTCTTCCCTTCTTCCCTTCCTTCCCCTCACGGCCCCGCGGGGCTCCGGCGGACCCCGGCCCGCATGGCCGCCGGCCCCGAGCGCTCGGCTCCCCGCAGCCTCGGCCGCTCTCCGGGGCCGGGCCCGCTGCCTGCCCTGCCCGGCCTGGCCTTCCCCTGGCCCTTCTCCACCCCCTCCTTGCCCTCCAGGCCTCGTCCTTTCTCTCCAACCTCCCTCCTGTCTAATCCACTCTCCCTTCCCTCTCTCCAGTCCCTTCCGTGTTGCTCGCCCCGCTTTCCTCCATCTTCAGCCCCTCTCTTTGCCCTCCACCCGCCCTTGCTCTCAGTCCCCTTGTTCCGTTGTTCCCCAGCCTCCTTCTTGCTCTCCAGCCCCCTTATTTGATATCCGCCTTTCCCTCCTTGTTCATCAGACCCCTTTCTTGGTTCTCCATCGCCTTCCTTCCTCTCCAGGCCCTCCATTCTTGTTCTCCACTCCCTGCCTTTCCCTTCACTCCCCCTCCTTATTCTCCCCTTTCTCTCCAGCCCCCATTCCTTGTTCTCCAGCCCCCATTCCTTGTTCTCCAGTACCCCCTCCTTTCTCTTCAACCCCCCTTCCTTGCCCTCCAGCCCCCTTATTTGATATCCGCCTTTCCCTCCTTGTTCACCAGCCCTTTTCCTGGTTCTTCATCTCCTTCCTTCCTCTCCAGGCTCTCCATTCTTGTTCTCCACTCCCCTCCTTTCCCTTCAGCCCCCCTCCTTATTCTCCCCTTTCTCTCCAGCCCCCATTGCTTGTTCTCCAGTATCCCTCCTTTCTCTTCAGCCCCCCTTCCTTGCTCTCCATCCCCTTTCCTTGCTCTCCACCCCCTGCTTTTCTTGCTTTCCACCCTCCCTCCTTGTTCCCCAGTCCCTTCCTTCTGCTCCAGCCTAGGACAGAGCTGGGCTGGGATCCAGGGGCAGCCCCAGCTGCTCTGGGCTCCCTGTGCAGGACCTGCCCACCCTCCCTAATTCCCAATATCCCGTCCAGCCCTGCCCTCTGGCAGTTTAAAACCATTGCCCCTTGTCTTGGCACTCTCTGCCCATATAAAAAGTCCCTCTCATTCCTTTTTAGCACTGGAAGGGGCTCTAAGGTCTCCCTGGAATTGTCCCTTCTCCAGGCTGGACAATCCCAGTTCTCCGGCCTCTTTCCAGAGCAGAGGGGCTCCAATTTTGGGATCATCTTTGTGATGCCATGGTGGAAGAGTCTGATGTGCCCCTGGCATTTCTGGGTTTGGTTTGATTTTAATCCAGCCAATGTGAATGAAACATCCCATCTGCTCTGTTCCTGTTTTCCAGAGTTTGGAGTATGTGAGGAGCTGCCAGAGGAATCACTCATATTTTAATTTCTGCTTCATCAGGTATGAAGATCTTGATGGTTTTTCAATTGTTTTGATGTTGCTTGAGTTGGAACCTTGAGTTGATCCAGAATCAGAATCAGGTGTGAGTTGGAAAGGACCTTAAAGATTATGTCATTCCAAGCCTGCCATGAGCAGGGACACCTTCAGAGTCCCATCCAGCCTGGCCTTGGTGAGTGGCACCCTTTTCTAGCTCAGAAATGTCACATTGAAGTGCACTCAGATAACTCAGTAGCTCGGAGCTTTCCAAGGCCTCGTGGCTGGAGTTGTGCAGCAATCCCCAGAGGAACATCTCAGCCCCATTTTGTGGGCATGCTGGAGCTCTTGGCAGGCAGGGTGAGATGTGCAGCCTGCCAGGACAGCTCCAGGGGGTGTGGATGCTGGGGGTGCTCTGGGGATGTTCTGTGGTGCCTGGGGGCTGTCCCTGCTCTGCAGACAATGCCCTAGAGCCTGGGCTGGGCTGTGCTCCTGGGGAGGGCTGGAGCTGCACTCCAGGCTGGGATTCATTTCCCTGCTCCAGCACAGGCACAGCTGTGGGGCTGAGCTGGGCAGAGATCCTGGGGCTGGAACCAGGGCTAATCCCAAGCTCTGGGATGTGCTGCAGCCCTCCCTGAGGGACACAACCCTCTGCAATGAGCCTGCTGTGCCTGCAGAGGATCCCAGAGGATTTGGGGTTCACAGGGAATTGCTGGAAGGTGGGATCTGCCCAGACCCTCTCCTCTTTCCCATCTGCAGGAGCCTGATCTGCTTCACCAGACAGAATTCCCTGGGACAAGGCTGCAGACACAGCCCAGAATCCCAAAATCCCAGCATGGTTTGGGCTGGGAGGGGCCTTAAAGCCCATCCAGTGCCATGGGCAGGGACATCTCCCACTGTCCCAGGCTGCTCCCAGCCCCATCCAGCCTGGCCTGGGACACTGCCAGGGATCCAGGGGCAGCCACGGTGGCATTTGGAAAGGAATAAAACTATAGCAATGCTGTGAGGGCCCTGACCAAGGAGCGATATGAGGAGGACTCCATGGATATCAGAAGGCTAATTAATTACTTTATTTATACTATATTATATATATATATATATATATATTATATATATATTATATTATAGTAAATATTTATATTTATTGTATATATTGTTATTTATTATTATTATTATTTAAATATAAAAATAATTAAAATATAAAAATAGAAATAAAATAATAATAAACCCTGCACACACTGCCCAGAATCTGTGACTGTCCCCCCACAGTCCTGACTCACACACACACACACACCTGGCCCTGACAGGCAAGGAAACAAAACCCCATCACTGTGAGTAAACAATCTCCATATTGCATTCTGCTTTTGCACAAACACAGGCACAGCAAATGAGATAAGAATTGTTTTTCCCTTTCTCTGAGGTTCAGACAATGTGAAACCCAGAAATATTCTTGGGAAGAACTGTGCCTTGCTTTTCTCTGTGAAGAGAAATGTGAGGGGGGTTGCATAAAACTGCCGAGGGGACCTGGCAGTGCAGTCCCAGGGAATCCCTGCCAGCCTGGGGCTGTTTTATCCCAGCTCTGGAGCATCTCTCAGGGAATCCAGGCAGAGCCTCACGTGGCTGCGTGCAGGAGCAGGTGAGGGGAGGGAGCAGTGCCCTTGTGTGGGGCCCAGGCCCTGGCTTTGCCTGCATTTCCCTGGGGAGGGAACAATGCCTGCCTGTGGATGTGTTCCCTGCTCCCTTCTGTGCCTTATCTCCTCAGGAAAGGCAAACACTCCATTCCAGCTGTTGATTTAAGATATCCCAGCCTTGGAAAAGCAGTGTTGGGGCTTTCTGCTCTTGCACTGATGACCTCAGTGCTCATAAATGGTGTTTTTTAAGTGTGAAGGGAATGCTAAAATCCTGGCATGGTTTGGATTGGAAGGGATTTCAAAGCCCATCCAGCCTCCATGGGCAGGGACACCTTGCACTAATCCCAGGCTGCTCCAAGCCCCAGTGTCCAACCTGGCCTTGGGGCAGCCCCAGCTGCTCTGGGCTTTAAAATCCTCCCCTTTCCCCACTTTCTCCCCTCTTCCCACTTTGTTCTTCCTGCCCTGTGCTGCTTTTTTCAATCCTGAGGTTTCCACTGGATTTCATAAGGGCTGGGATCAGATGGAGGCTGGAAAAGCCAGGAGATGAGATGGGGGAGAAGTGTTTGACCCTGGAGGCTGGTGGGATGTGGGAATGCAGCCTGGATTGGAGGGAGCAGTGACATTCCCACCTCACAGGACACTGTGGGGACAGAGCAGCACCGGTGGCAGCTCTGGGAAACATCCTGGGATTACAGCAAACGTGGAAAGAGACTTTGGGCGAGGGATGGAGGGACAGGGCACAGGGAATGGCCTCAAGCTGAAGGAGGACAGGGCTGGGTGGGATTTTAGGAATGAGGAGTTGTTTCCTGGGAAGGTGGGCAGGGCTGGGGTGGAATTCCCAGAGCAGCTGGGGCTGCCCCTGGATCCCTGGCAGTGCCCCAGGCCAGGCTGGACACTGGGGACAGTGGGAGGTGTCCCTGCCATGGCAGGGGATGATCTCCAAGGTCCTTCCAACCCAGACCACTCCATGATTCCATGAAGTGAAAATATTTTCTTGGGGGTGTAACAGCAGTGACTCACAAACCACCCTGACATCCCCTCAGCAGGAGAAGGAGCTGCACAACAGGATCAGCACAGGAACAGTGACTGATGAACAGGAATTTGCTGGTGGCTGCCACTCCAGGGCTTTGGTACAGCTGGGTCTTGGGCACTCTGGAGGAGTGGGAATGTTTCCAGAGGGGTCTCAGCAGGGTGAGAGGGAAAAGGAGAGGAGAGGAGAGGATGCTCTGGCTGGAGAAATTAGAGAATCTCCCCAGAAACTGAGCAGGACAGGAGCTGCAAGAACATTTAATTCCTGCAGGGAGCTCAGCAGCTGCTCTCTGGTGTGGTGCTGATTTATTCAGCCCAGCTTTTCACGGTGCTGGAGTGTTCCCTCCTGCTTTTCCACCCCTGCTCCATGGGCAGGAAAGGCCTCCAGGGGTTAATTTGGATTCCAGCAGCTGAGCAGAGAGCCCAGGGCAGTGCTGTGTGTGCTGCAGCCTTTTCATCCCAGGAATTCAGCTCTGGAATGCTTGGTGAGCACTCAGGGCTCCAGGGACTGCTTGCTTTGCTAACCTCTATATTTATAAACTGTTAGTATGGAGAATTAAATTTATCAATCACAGAGGACTGAGAAATTTGGGGATTAATTCAATGTTCAGGCTCCAAACAGAGCAGGTGGGCTTGGAAACCCTCAAAGAAGCCCCAAGGCAGCTCCTGAGTGTCCCTCAGTCCCAGCAGAGGCAGGCAGGGGGAGCACACACAGCTCAGCTTCCGAAGGCAGCCCTGCTTTCCATGTTTTCCACGGGGCAGCTGCCCGGGTGTGGAATTGCAGCCCCAGCACCTGCTCTGGGCTGTCTCAGCCCTGTCCTGCTCCTGGCTCTGAGCCCCAGAAGGGCCCTGGGCTCACTGGGATTGCTGGGGAGGAGCCCCTCCCAGGGCAGGTGGGCTAATTAGCAGCTTGCCTAATTCTCTTTCCATTTCTATTTCTTCAGGAGTTCATTCTGCTTTTTTTTTTCATTTCTGCAAGAGTTCATTCTGCTTTATTTTCCATTTCTTCAAGAGTTCATTCTGATTTTTATTTCCATTTCTCCAAGAGTTCATTCTGCTTTGTTTTCCATTTCTGCAAGAGTTCATTCTGCTTTTATTTTCCATTTCTGCAAGAGTTAATTCTGCTTTTAATTTCCATTTCTCCAAGAGTTCATTCTGCTTTGTTTTCCATTTCTGCAAGAGTTAATTCTGCTTTTTTTATTTCCCATTTTTCCAAGAGTTCATTCTGCTTTTTTCCCCATTTCTCTGAGAGTTAATTCTGCTTTTTATTTCCATTTCTGCAAGAGTTAATTCTGCTTTTTTTATTTGCCGTTTTTCCAAGAGTTCATTCTGCTTTATTTTCCATTTCTCCAAGAATTCATTCTGCTTTATTTTCCATTTCTCCAAGAGTTTATTCTGCTTTTTTTTCCATTTCTCCAAGAGTTCATTCTGCTTTATTTTCCATTTCTCCAAGAGTTCATTCTGCTTTTTTTATTTCCCATTTCTCCACGAGTTAATTCTGCTTTATTTTCTGTGTCTCCAAGATGCTCCTGCCCTGCCCTGTGCCTCCAGGAGTGTGACCCCCCAGTCCTGGGGCACCCCACAGCTGACATGGTGGCCTTTAACTGGAAGGTGAGGCTGGGCCAGGTTCCCAGAGCAGGGATTGCTGCTCTTTCCATGGGGGATGTGCTGGGTGGGATCTGATGGTTCCTTTCCCAGGGGAGGGTTGTTTGACCCCCACCCTCTCAGGGACAGGGGATTTCTTCTTGTCCTTCCTTGCCCATGTTGGACCTGAGCTCTCCAGAGCTCTGCTCACCCCTGCAGCTCCTGCCTTTCCTCTTCCCAGGTTTTTCTCTGGCTGCTCTTCCCTCAGCTGCTCTTGTTACTGGAGGGGAATTTCTCCCACTGTGTTCTTGGGGTTTTGGGGGTTTTGGGGTCGTTGTGTCAGGCACCACAGTGTTGGAGCAGGTTCCTCCTGCATGGTGCTGTTGGAACAAGTCCATGGAGGCGCCAGGATGAGCAGAGGGCTGGAGCAGCTCTGCTGGCAGGAAAGGCTGGCACAGCTGGCATTGTTCACCTGCACAGGAGAAGCTTTGGCCTGAGCTCAGGGTGGCCTTGCAGGGCCTGCAGGAGCCCCAGGAAAGCTGGAGAGAGACAATTTCCAGGGCATGCAGGGACAGCACCCAGGGAATGGCTGCCAGTGCCAGAGGGCAGGGCTGGGTGGGATCTTGGCAATGAGGAATTGTTCCCTGGCAGGGTGGGCAGGGGCTGGAATGGAATTCCCAGAGCAGCTGGGGCTGCCCCTGGATCCCTGGAAGAAAATATTGAAGTGCTCATTTCTATGGGTCAGCTACAGAAGTGCAAGAGGAAACAATTGGTTGGTTTGAATTTCTGTTCCTGTTATTCCTGCTGGCTGTTCCAGAACTTTCCTCTGCCCTCACTGGGAGCAGAAAGAGGCCACTTTCCCCCTCTGCTCGTTTGTTATCATTTTATCACCTCACCAATGCATCCATCAGCTTGTTGGTGATTTTACAGCACAGCTCCAGAGCTGTTTTCTGGAAATGAGTAAAACAAACATCAGGAAGAAAGTTGACACAATATATTTTGGTTGGGTTTTTTTTTTTTATTTCTTTCTTTTAATCACAAAATCTTGCCAGGCACTGATCAATGCTTTTTGCAGTGCAATGCAGTGCCCAAGGCCAGGCTGGAGCGGCTTGGGACAGTGGGAGGTGTCCCTGCCACTGGAACTGGATGAACTTTGAAATCCTTTCCAGCCCAAACCACTCCATGACTCTGTAATTAACCATTTGAGCTCATTAAATCAAACTTTCCCCCTGCCCTGGTGTTGCAGAGCTGCTGCCTCTGTGGCTGTGGGGACATGGACAGAGCCTGGTGCTGTTTTTCCAAGCTCCCTGCTGCTGTAGGGACACAAGGCTTGGCCTAAATTCAGAGCTTTGATGTGTCCTGACAGCTCTGGGAGATCCTGAGGGAACAGGGTGAATTCCAAGTTCACAGATTCACCACAGAACCTTGGGATATCCTGCTGGGAAGGGACCCACAGGGACCACCCAGTCCAAGGCCTGGCCCTGCACAGACCCCCAACAACCCCACCCCATCCCTGGGGGCTGCTCAGTGCCCACCACTCATTTCCATTGCATTTCCCTCTCCAGGTTTATATTTTTATAGCATTGAAACACTCTGTGCAATTGCAGGCATTCAGCAATCCTTGGATTTTTCACTTTTCTCCCAGTTTAAAGTCATTTATCTGCCCCTTCCATTTCTCAGCAGGTTCATTACAGAATTGCTGTGAATTAAGGTTTCATGGAGTGTTTTTGGGGATCCCATCTGAGAGCTGATCCCCAGGGATCCTTCACGTGTGAGGATTCTTCAGCAGCTTTTCCACTTGCACAATTTCCCTAAAATACTCAGCTCTTCCCTTTTTTCAACTCCAGATGGTGCAAATATTGCTGGAAAATGAGCAAAAGGAGTTCAGGACTTGAGGGAAAGGGTTTTGGTTTTTTTTGCTTTGTTGCTCTGCCTGGTTTAATTTCCCACACAAATAAAAACTGTAGTGAGAGAGGAGCATTAATATTGGAATGGAAGATTCAGAGCATCCCTATAAATTCAATTTTAATTGTCCACGTGTCCCAGAAGTGCCTAAACAGATTCTTTGGCATTCCAGGCTCTGGAGAACTTCCCACTGCTGATGTACATTTTGGCAGCTAAAACATTGATCCTTTGCTTGGCCTTTGCTGGAGTCAAAATGTACCAGAGCAAGAAAATTGAGGAGAAACTGAAGAGGGAACGTGAGGAGAAACTGAAAGCAGAAGCAGAGAAGAAGGATGAGTGAAGAGTGCCTCAGGTGTGGAACTGATCCCAGCTCCTGGGCTTGGGCATTGTTAATCCCAGTGGGATTGATTTGGATTTTTTGGGATGTTTCAGGGGTTTGCTCTCTCATTTTTTGTGGGACTTGCATGAACCACTGTCCTGTTTGAGGATGTTTTAGCACAATGTTCCCTCTCTGGTTTTGTCTGCCTGGGTTTTTGTGCCTGATGCACAAAGAGGGGGATAAATTGGGAATAACTGCAGGGGAGCAGGCAGGCAGGATGCTGCAATCAGAGCTTGGGCTTGAAGTCACAAAATAAAGAGAGAAAATAATCAGCCTTTCTAGAGGAGTGAAATTATTGACAGCTTGGGGGTGGTGTAGCTGGAAAGGGCAAATTCCACACCTGGAATTCCCAAAGGGACAGGTTCTGCCCTGGAACATCCACCGTGTAGAATTCCCTGAGAAAAATGCACATTTCATTGCTTGAAAGAGCAAAATGAACATTACAAAATTCCCTACATTTGGGATTTTCCTTCTGAAATTCCCGAGTTCCTCCCCTCTGTTTCCAAAGCTGAAGCAATCCCTGCATTCTTGGAGCAAATCCATGAGCAGAATGAGTCCTGCCTGGTGCCTGGATTCTATTCCCTGCCTTGCTTGTCATTTTTGGAGCAGTTTGCTTCACTTCTCCCTGTTCTGCAGCAAAATGGGAATTCTATTCCTGCCTGCCCTTTGGAAGCTCAGTGGGAGTTTGATGTCATGTTGCTCTTCATTGAAATAAAATCTTATTTCCCTTTCTGAGGTCATCCCCTCCCATCTAAAGACGCTTAAAATCTTTCCTCCATTTTATTTCCACCCTGTCACTGTTTTATTCCCTTTATTCCCAAGGATTGGGAATTGTGCCTAGAAATGAGGCCCTGGGAATAACCATGGGAACAAAGTTTTTTCTATTTACACACAAAAAACAAAACCAAAAATAAAACAACAACAACAACAACAACAAAAAACCAGCAAAACCAAAGGGGTTTTTTATGCTTCCAGCAGATTCAGGACTTGGCTTTGGGGCAGATTTTGGGCACTTCCCTGGCAAAGGAAAGGTTGTGCAGGGCTTGGAGCAGCCTGGGTTAGTGGGAAATGTCCCTGCCCATGGCAGGGGTGGATGGGATGAGCTTTCAGATCCCTCTAACCCAAACCAGCCCTGGATTTTGGGGTTCTGTGCAGTGTTATCCCAGGGAATTCTGTTTGGCAAACCCCACAGCTCCAGGGATTTCTGCCCCAGGATCATCACAAAACCTCAGTGCCCAGCAGGTGACACCACCCTTGGTGTTAAAACCTCTGTGATTCCACAGAAATTCCCTTCCCACTCCCCAGAGCTGCCCAGCAGAGGCCCTGTCCTTGCTGAATCTGGGATTCAGAGGGAGGAATTCCCCCATGGAGCTGGGAACAGCTCCAAAGGTGCCCTGGGAACACTGGAGCCCCTGTGCCTGCTCTTCTCACTGCTCTGTCCCCACCCTGCAGGTTCCTGACACTTGGATTCCCTTCCCAGGAGGATGAAGCCTTCCTGGAAAAGAAGGATGGGTAACCCTCAGAGTGACACCTAAATTATCTCTGTTTTTATATGTACAAAGCAGCTGAGCCTCTATTTATGCAATAAAAAAAAAAGTCTTTGTTTAAAAAATAAACGTGGGTGCTGCTTCCTCACAGGACTGGAGCTGCAGGGGAGGCACCTGGGAAGGATCAGCTGCAAGGAGGTGGCTGGGATGGAAGAGGAAAAGGCTCTGGAGGGAAAAATGGAGGAGAACAATGCTCTGGATGCATCCTGGGGGGCTCCAAGGCTCATGGAGAGGCAGAAGGAAGTGGGGAGGGCTCAGTGCAGCTTCTGCAGCTGCCTCCTGCCAGGGCCAGGCTGTGGGCCCTGCCTGGAATCAGGAGGACAATCCCAGGAGAGGAGCAGCTCCAGGCTCTTGGTGCACCCAGGACTTCCTTGGGCCCGTGGAGATCACAGAGGGAGTTTCATGGCAGGAGGTTTATCCTGAGAAATCTCTTTGGTTCCCTGTTCTCTGCTCAGCCTGGCGCAGCTGTTCCTGCCTCTGCAGTGGCACCAAATCCTGGAGAACTTGAGCATGGAATCCTGGAATGGTTTGGGTTGGAGGAGACCTAAAATCACCAAAATCACCTGAAATCACCTTGTTCCACCCCTGCCGTGGCAGGGACACCTCCCACTGTCCCCAGTGTCCAGCCTGGCCTTGGGCACTGCCAAGGATCCAGGGGCAGCCCCAGCTGCTCTGGGCACCCTGTGCCAGGGCCTGCCCACCCTGCCAGGGAACAATTCCTCATTGCCAAGATCCCATCCAGCCCTGCCCTCTGGCACTGGCAGCCATTCCCTGGGTGCTGTCCCTGCAGGCCTTGTCCCCAGTCCCTCTGCAGCTCTCCTGGAGCCCCTTCAGGCCCTGCCAGGGGCTCTGAGCTCTCCCTGCAGTTTTTCCATCTCCTGCACACTCCCAGCTCTCCCAGCCTGGCTCCAGAGCAGATTTAGGTTCCTAACAGAAAATTAGAGGAACAACAATAAAGGCTCAGGTGTGGCAGTGCCCCAGGGACCTTCACATCCCCGTTTCCATGCCAAAACACCTCCTAGACCCTTCTGGGAGTTAAGCAGAAGCAGAATTTTTCCAGTGCAGTGAGGAAAGGAGGGAAGAGAAAGCTGGAGAGCCCTTGGAGAAGCCCTGAGCTCATCCCTCACCTGAGCAGGGAGCACAGGGGATGCTCAGGGAGCTCCCTGGAAGTGCAGGGATGTTCAAATCTCCCTTTTCCAGCCGTCTCCTTGGAGACTGGAGAACAAAAGCAGTGCAGAAAGGCATTGCCAGCCCACAGAAATGTCCTGCTGTGCAAGATCCTGCTGGATCCTAGAGAAATGTCCTGGATCCCAGAGAAATGCCCTGGATCCCAGAGAAATCCCTTGGATCCCAGAGAAATCCCCTGGATCCCAGAGAAATGCCCTGGATCCCAGAGAAATGCCCTGGATCCCAGAGAAATGCCCTGGATCCCAGAGAAATGCCCTGGATCCCAGAGAAATGCCCTGGATCCCAGAGAAATCCCTGGATCCCAGAGAAATGCCCTGGATCCCAGAGAAATGCCTTGGATCCCAGAGAAATGCCCTGGATCCCAGAATGCCTGAATCGCCCTGGATCCCAGAGAAATGCCCTGGATCCCAGAGAAATGCCCTGGATCCCAGAGAAATGCCCTGGATCCCAGAGAAATGCCCTGGATCCCTTGGACCAGAGAAATGCCCTGGATCCCAGAGAAATGCCCTGGATCCCAGAGAAATGCCCTGGATCCCAGAGAAATGCCCTGGATCCCAGAGAAATGCCCTGGATCCCAGAGAAATCCCTTGGATCCCAGAGAAATGCCCTGGATCCCAGAGAAATGCCCTGGATCCCAGAGAAATGCCTTGGATCCCAGAGAAATGCCTGGATCCCAGAGAAATGCCCTGGATCCCAGAGAAATGCCCTGGATCCCAGAGAAATGCCCTGGATCCCAGAGAAATCCCCTGGATCCCAGAGAAATCCCGGACAGAAATCCCCTGGATCCCAGAGAAATGCCCTGGATCCCAGAGAAATGCCCTGGATCCCAGAGAAATGCCCTGGATCCCAGAGAAATGCCCTGGATCCCAGAGAAATCCCCTGGATCCCAGAGAAATCCCCTGGATCCCAGAGAAATGCCCTGGATCCCAGAGAAATGCCCTGGATCCCAGAGAAATGCCCTGGATCCCAGAGAAATCCCTTGGATCCCAGAGAAATGCCCTGGATCCCAGAGAAATGCCCTGGATCCCAGAGAAATGCCTTGATCCCAGAGAAATCCCTGTCCCAGGATCCCAGAGAAATGCCCTGGATCCCAGAGAAATCCCTGGATCCCAGAGAAATGCCCTGGATCCCAGAGAAATCCCCTGGATCCCAGAGAAATGCCTTGGATCCCAGAGAAATGCCCTGGATCCCAGAGAAAATCCCTGGATCCCAGAGAAATCCCCTGGATCCCAGAGAAATGCCCTGGATCCCAGAGAAATGCCCTGGATCCCAGAGAAATGCCCTGGATCCCAGAGAAATGCCCTGGATCCCAGAGAAATGCCCTTGGATCCCAGAGAAATCCCTTGGATCCCAGAGAAATGCCCTGGATCCCAGAGAAATGCCCTGGATCCCAGAAATCCCCGAGAAATGCCCTGGATCCCAGAGAAATGCCCTGGATCCCAGAGAAATGCCCTGGATCCCAGAGAAATGCCCTGGATCCCAGAGAAATCCCTTGGATCCCAGAGAAATCCCTTGGATCCCAGAGAAATCCCTTGGATCCCAGAGAAATGCCCTGGATCCCAGAGAAATGCCCTTGGATCCCAGAGAAATCCCTTGGATCCCAGAGAAATCCTGGAGAGAAAAAAATATGCCTGGATCCCAGAGAAATGCCTTGGATCCCAGAGAAATGCCCTGGATCCCAGAGAAATGCCCTGGATCCCAGAGAAATCCCCTGGATCCCAGAGAAATGCCCTGGATCCCAGAGAAATGCCTTGGATCCCAGAGAAATGCCCTGGATCCCAGAGAAATGCCCTGGATCCCAGAGAAATCCCCTGGATCCCAGAGAAATGCCCTGGATCCCAGAGAAATGCCCTGGATCCCAAGAAATGCCCTGGATCCCAGAGAAATCCCTTGGATCCCAGAGAAATGCCCTGGATCCCAGAGAAATGCCCTGGATCCCAGAGAAATCCCTTGGATCCCAGAGAAATGCCCTGGATCCCAGAGAAATCCCCTGGATCCCAGAGAAATGTCCCCTGGATCCCAGAGAAATGCCCTGGATCCCAGAGAAATGCCCTGGATCCCAGAGAAATGCCCTGGATCCCAGAGAATCCCCTGGATCCCAGAGAAATGCCCTGGATCCCAGAGAAATGCCCTGGATCCCAGAGAAATGCCTTGGATCCCAGAGAAATCCCCTGGATCCCAGAGAAATCCCTTGGATCCCAGAGAAATGCCCTGGATCCCAGAGAAATGCCCTGGATCCCAGAGAAATCCTGGATCCCAGAGAAATGCCCTGGATCCCAGAGAAATGCCCTTGGATCCCAGAGAAATGCCCTGGATCCCAGAGAAATGCCCTGGATCCCAGAGAAATGCCCCTTGGATCCCAGAGAAATCCTGCCTGGATCCCAGAGAAATGCCCTGGATCCCAGAGAAATGCCCTGGATCCCAAACCCTGGAAATGCCCTGGATCCCAGAGAAATCCCTGGATCCCAGAGAAATGCCCTGGATCCCAGAGAAATGCCCTGGATCCCAGAGAAATGCCCTGGATCCCAGAGAAATGCCCTGGATCCCAGAGAAATGCCTTGGATCCCAGAGAAATGCCCTGGATCCCAGAGAAATGCCCTGGATCCCAGAGAAATGCCCTGGATCCCAGAGAAATGCCCTGGATCCCAGACCCGGAGAAATGCCCTGGATCCCAGAGAAATCCCTGGATCCCAGAGAAATGCCCTGGATCCCAGAGAAATGCCCTGGATCCCAGAGAAATCCCTTGGATCCCAGAGAAATGCCCTGGATCCCAGAGAAATGCCCTGGATCCCAGAGAAATGCCCTTGGATCCCAGAGAAATGCCCTGGATCCCAGAGAAATGCCCTGGATCCCAGAGAAATCCCCTGGATCCCAGAGAAATGCCCTGGATCCCAGAGAAATGCCTTGGATCCCAGAGAAATGCCCTGGATCCCAGAGAAATCCCCTGGATCCCAGAGAAATGCCCTGGATCCCAGAGAAATGCCTTGGATCCCAGAGAAATGCCTTGGATCCCAGAGAAATGCCCTGGATCCCAGAGAAATGCCCTGGATCCCAGAGAAATGCCCTGGATCCCAGAGAAATGCCCTGGATCCCAGAGAAATGCCCCTGGATCCCTGGATCCCAGAGAAATGCCCTGGATCCCAGAGAAATGCCCTGGATCCCAGAGAAATCCCTTGGATCCCAGAGAAATCCCTGGAGAGAAATCCCCTGGTGGATCCCAGAGAAATGCCCTGGATCCCAGAGAAATCCCCTGGATCCCAGAGAAATGCCCTTGGATCCCAGAGAAATGCCCTGGATCCCAGAGAAATGCCCTGGATCCCAGAGAAATGCCCTGGATCCCAGAGAAATGCCCTGGATCCCAGAGAAATGCCCTGGATCCCAGAGAAATGCCCTGGATCCCAGAGAAATCCCCTGGATCCCAGAGAAATGCCCTGGATCCCCTGGATCCCAGAGAAATGCCCTGGATCCCAGAGAAATCCCTTGGATCCCAGAGAAATGCCCTGGATCCCAGAGAAATGCCCCTGGATCCCAGAGAAATGCCCTGGATCCCAGAGAAATGCCCTGGATCCCAGAGAAATGCCCTGGATCCCAGAGAAATGCCCTGGATCCCAGAGAAATCCCCTGGATCCCAGAGAAATGCCCTGGATCCCAGAGAAATGCCCTGGATCCCAGAGAAATGCCCTGGATCCCAGAGAAATCCCCTGGATCCCAGAGAAATGCCCTGGATCCCAGAGAAATGCCTTGGATCCCAGAGAAATCCCTTGGATCCCAGAGAAATGCCCTGGATCCCAGAGAAATCCCCTGGATCCCAGAGAAATGCCCTGGATCCCAGAGAAATGCCCTGGATCCCAGAGAAATGCCCTGGATCCCAGAGAAATGCCCTGGATCCCAGAGAAATGCCTCCCTTGGATCCCAGAGAAATGCCCTGGATCCCAGAGAAATGCCCTGGATCCCAGAGAAATGCCTAGGATCCCAGAGAAATCCCTTGGATCCCAGAGAAATGCCTTGGATCCCAGAGAAATGCCCTGGATCCCAGAGAAATCCCTTGGATCCCAGAGAAATGCCCTGGATCCCAGAGAAATCCCTTGGATCCCAGAGAAATCCCTTGGATCCCAGAGAAATGCCCTGGATCCCAGAGAAATGCCCTGGATCCCAGAGAAATGCCCTGGATCCCAGAGAAATCCCTTGGATCCCAGAGAAATGCCCTGGATCCCAGAGAAATGCCCTGGATCCCAGAAATCTTGCAAGAAATCCCCTAGATCCCAGAGAAATCCCCTGGATCCCAGAGAAATCCCTTGGATCCCAGAGAAATGCCCTGGATCCCAGAGAAATGCCCTAGATCCCAGAGAAATGCCCTGGATCCCAGAGAAATGCCCTGGATCCCAGGGAAATGCCCTGGATCCCAGAGAAATGCCCTGGATCCCAGAGAAATCCCTTGGATCCCAGAGAAATCCCCTGGATCCCAGAGAAATGCCCTGGATCCCAGAGAAATGCCCTGGATCCCAGAGAAATCCCTTGGATCCCAGAGAAATGCCCTGGATCCCAGAGAAATGCCCTGGATCCCAGAGAAATCCCCTGGATCCCAGAGAAATGCCCTGGATCCCAGAGAAATGCCCTGGATCCCAGAGAAATCCCTTGGATCCCAGAGAAATGCCCTGGATCCCAGAGAAATCCCCTGGATCCCAGAGAAATGCCCTGGATCCCAGAGAAATCCCTTGGATCCCAGAGAAATGCCCTGGATCCCATAGAAATGCCCTGGATCCCAGAGAAATGCCTTGGATCCCATAGAAATGCCCTGGATCCCAGAGAAATGCCCTGGATGCCAGAGAAATGCCCTGGATCCCAGAGAAATGCCCTAGATCCCAGAGAAATGCCCTGGATCCCAGAGAAATCCCCTGGATCCCAGGGAAATGCCCTGGATCCCAGGGAAATCCCCTGGATCCCAGAGAAATGCCCTGGATCGCAGAGAAATCCCTTGGATCCCAGAGAAATGCCCTGGATCCCAGAGAAATGCCCTGGATCCCAGAGAAATGCCCTGGATCCCAGAGAAATGCCCTGGATCCCAGAGAAATGCCCTGGATCCCAGAGAAATCCCCTGGATCCTAGAGAAATGCCCTGGATCCCAGAGAAATCCCTTGGATCCCAGAGAAATGCCCTGGATCCCATAGAAATGCCCTGGATCCCAGAGAAATGCCTTGGATCCCATAGAAATGCCCTGGATCCCATAGAAATGCCCTGGATCCCATAGAAATGCCCTGGATCCCAGAGAAATGCCCCGCTGCAGCAGCCCCAGGCCTGCCAGGCTCAGGGATTCCCAGCACGCCAGGGAATGCCGCAGTTCCCCTCTGCTCGCAGCACTCACCTGTGCATGCCAAGGTGAACTGGGGGGGGTTGAATTCAGTTCCTGGGGTGCCAGTGAGCACAGCCTGTGCCCACCTCCCTGAGGGAAACTCGGGAATTCTGGTGCAGCCACTGCCCCAAAGCTCCCCAGGGAATTGTCAGCTCTGCTGACACCAGGGGCTTGGCTCTGTGCACTCACTGGTTATTTTTGGATATTAGCCCCAAATCTGGAGTTTTTAGGCTATCCAGAGTAGATCTTT
This sequence comes from Camarhynchus parvulus, assembly GCF_901933205.1. Taxonomy (NCBI): domain Eukaryota; kingdom Metazoa; phylum Chordata; class Aves; order Passeriformes; family Thraupidae; genus Camarhynchus; species Camarhynchus parvulus. Next base: position 1,170,014 of record NC_044571.1, on the reverse strand, counting down.
CTAGAAAAAAAAATAATAGTGATGAGGATTTTTTTTAGCTTTTTAACGACTGTTTTGTGAGCAGAAATCACAATCTCCCTTTGCAGCCCCATTTACCACCAAAGCCACTGGGCACCATTTAGCACCCAAAGCAATCAAGTCGGGCTTAAAATCATCCCTGCCAAAGATGTGCAAGAAGGGAATTAATGCTCTTTTTTTGGCCTCTGAGTATGGAGGAAGGAGCTGTGAGGAGTCTCCTCGGAAATCCTGCAAATTCCTGCACATTCCTGCCTCTGCAGCCAAATCAGAAAAACCTTTGCAGGTAAAAGACTTCAAATCTACTCCAGCCTGATTTTTAGAATCCCAGAGTGGTTTGGGGTGAAAGGGATTTAAAGGATCACCCAGTGCCACCCCTGCCATGGCAGGGTCACCTCCCACTGTCCCCAGTGTCCAGCCTGGCCTTGGGCACTGCCAGGGATCCAGGGGCAGCCCCAGCTGCTCTGGGAATTCCATCCCAGCCCTGCCCACCCTGCCAGCCAGGAATTTTCTCCCAATATCCCATCCAGCCCTGCCTGTCTCCTGCTTGAGGCCATTCCTAAATTTCAGTGGAGCACCAGAGCTTGGGATGGGGGATATTCATTAATTTCCAGAGTAAGAGAAGGTCTTGTGCAGTCCTGTCCCTCCCAAACTTCCCACACTGATCCATGGCTGTTCCCATCCTGTCCCTTCCCAAACTGAGCATGGCTGTTCCCATCCTGTCCCCAAACTGATGCATGGCTGTTCCCGGCTGTTCCCTGCTGTTGGGGACTTTGAGCTGTGCTCTCCCAGCTTCCAGGTGATTTCACCTTTGGGAAGCTCTTGTACCACAGCTCGAACAGGAGAAATCTGCTGACACTGGGGGGAGACAGCAGCTCAGCTTTGCTGCAGTTCCTCCTTCAGAGAGCAGCTGGGGGCCTGGAATTCTGAAAGAATCCCCAAATCCCCGGGGCTGGCACAGCCCTGCCAGCCCATGCAGTGCCAGCTGTGCCCCATGGGCACCTTGTCCCCAGCCCAGAGCACTCAGTGCCACCTCCAGGCCTTCCCTGGACACAGAAAGGTTTTTATGGTTAAAAACACGTTTGAAAGAGGAAAAGAGAATTCAGTCCAGTTTCATTTCTGAGGGAGAGGAGGCAGCAAGGATAGAGGGCCTTGGAATGCTTGGTGTATCCCAGAATTATCAGGGTGGGAAGAGCCCTCCAGGATCATCCAGTGCCACCATCACCCCCAAGGCTGTCATCAACACCACAGGATCTGCTCAGGAACCTCTTGGAAATATTCCCATCCCAACAAACGAGCCAGGTCACTGTGGTGCCTCCAGAGCACAGGTCTCTCCTCCTCCCCAGTTCCATAAAATTCCTCTTTTCCAAAGTAGGTTCAGGCTGTACCTCCCTTGCACAGGGCTGTGTTTCTGATATTGTCATTGTCACCAGTGCCAAGTGTTGAAGACACAAAATAAAAAGAGTAAAATTAAAAACTGGCTTCTAAATTTCCAGTGTTTGCACCTTTAGGGTTCCTTTTACTCACATGAAGGCTGTGTGGGTTTAAACAAAAGCTGCAATCCCTGTGGAATGATCAGGAAAGGAGCTGTTGGGATTTTAAGGGAAACAAACCAAACTCTGCCAGGTTCTGAGGTGACTCAAGTGGCTGCTGCAATAGGGAGCTCAGGGCTCTGGGCTTTCTGAGGTCTTAAAATGAAAATACGAACCTTCAACAGGGTAGTTTTGTCATTAGACTTTAGCTGAGATAAGCTCAGCTTAATTTTAGTCCCACTGAAAGCTTTTAGTCTGAGACTTGTGCCAGAATCACCCCAGGCTGGGGCTGGAGGGAGGCAGAGCTCCCTGAGCAGCATCCCAAGGGATCCAACATCCAAACAGGAATCCCAACATTTCCTTCCCTGCTTTGAAATCAGCAATCCCACCTGCTTTTTCCTGCTCTGCAGATCTTCTGTGTGGGGGAGAATCCTTGGCAGTTCCCTGGGATCCCAGCTCCAGTCTCGGCAGCATTGCTTTAACTTCTTGCATCCTCTAATTATAGCACATATGACATAGTTCATTAGTTAATATTTATTAATTATTATTAACCTCAGCCTCCATGGCTAATGGGGAGCTGATGGACCTCCCATGAGGGAGCTGGAATATCCTGAGTGGGAAGGACCCACAGGGATCATCCAGTCCCACCCCAGCCCAGCCCAGACCCCCCAGCAATCCCAGTTTCTCCCTGGGAATGTTGTCCCAACACTCCTGGAGGTCTGTCAGCCCTGCTGACCCAAGGAGATTGAGAACTCTGCTTTTTCCTCTTCCATTCATTCCCACACCCTGACAATTGTTAAGACAAGGCAGGATGGCAGGAGCAGCTCCCTCCTCAAATCCCTGATGGGTTTTTGGGGAGCAGATGCCACTGGGATCCATCTCAGGATCATCCACACACACATACACAGATTCCTTCCTGCAAAGCTCTGCCTGGGAGCTGAAGGGAGACGTGAAAAAAAATATATTAAAAAAGCAAAGAGGTGAATTTATCCCAAATCACATCTGAGATGTGAACAAGGTTTAAATCTTCCCTCTGCTGGAGCTTGCTGAGCTTCCAGCAGTGCTGCCTTGGTGGGACTGAGCCATGGAATTCCTGAGTGGGAATAAACCCCCAGGGATCAGAAAGGAGCCTGGAAGTTCCCAAGTTGAGGAATCACTGCCAATAATGAGAAATTTATCCCTCCCTCAACCCCTCTCCCCTACCAGCTGTTCCTGAAACCAAAACTTCCCTGAATAATGCCATTCCCAGTGTCCCCCTGAAGGTCACTGAGCTCAGGGTTTGCTGAGTCTGGGAGCAGGGAGGGGCTCAGGGACAGACAGGGTGGGAATGATTAAACAGGAGGAGGAGGAGGAGGAGCGGACAAATGTCTTGGGCAGGAAAGGTGGGAACCTTAATATTGCTCTGGAATGGAGACAAATGCCAAGGAAAATGCTCCTGATCTCATGGAATAACAATAATGATGGAATTGCTGAGTGGGAAGGGATCCCCCAGTGCCAGCCCTGCCCTGCCCAGAGCCCCCCAAGCCCAGCCTGGGCATCCCTGGCAGCGCTGGCCAAAGGCTCCTGGAGCTGTGGCAGCCTCGGGGCCGTGCCCATGCCCTGGGCAGCCTGGGCAGTGCCAGCACCCTCTGGGCAAGAACCTTGCCCTCAAATCCAACCTAAATCCCTCCAGCCCCTCCCTGGTGCTGTCCCTGTGCTGTGATTTGGAGCCTTTTCCCTCCTGGCTGATTCTGTGATTCTCCTGAATGGCAGAGGATTGGTATCAGTGATGATCCCCACAGACATTTCCCTTCAGAGGGGTTCTCAGTGCACTTGATCCCTTCTTCTCCCAACATTCCATTGCTTCCCTGCATCATCTGCAAAAACCAGCTCTGCCCTTTGGATGCCTTGCCCTGGCCAGGGTTTTCTTTTTACCTGAGGAAACCCTTTGGAATTGCTTCTTTCTTATGGAGCAGCTCTTGCATCTTTTGGGGTCTCTGAGTGCTGAGTGGGCCAACCCTGGGGGTGTTTTGGTTTCCTGAGAGATCCTTTTTTTGTGTAGAGATTGTTATAGGGGACCCTCCGGATGCCCCATTTGGTGTTTGATCACCTGGTGGGACCCTTTGGGTCTGTGTTGAGCCCCATTTGGTGTTGGATCACCTGGTAGGACCCTTTGGGTCTGTCTGAGCCCCATTGGGTTTGATCACCGGGGGACCCTTTGGCTCTGTGTGAGCCCATTGTTTGATCACTGGTGGGACGTGTGTGGCTTTGGTTGACCTGGTGGTTTGTCTTCTGAGCCCCTTTGGTTTTTGATCACTCCTGGTGTGACCTGGTGGGACCCTTTGGCTCTGTCTGAGCCCATCTTTCCCCACAGGATCACAGGAACAGCTGAGCTGCTGCAGTGCTGGCTGTGGCCAGAGGGATCCTGACAGGCTGCCCCAAAATATCCATATCTGCTCAAACCTGTCTAAATATTGCAATAACTGCATGGCTGGAGGTCAGAGACCACATCAGGATGCCCTGTCCTTCATTCCTGCTGCACAGGGACACCTGGGATGCCCCTTTGTGGCCACAGGAAAATCCCAGAGTCACAGAATCACTGAGATATTTCCATGGGCATCCAGCATCCCCCAATCCCTGTCCCCAAGGCCACATCCAGACTCCTCCTGAACCCGTCCAGTGCCTCCATCACCTCCCTGGGCAGCTCATCCCAGGGCCTGACCACTCTGTGAAGGAAAAATTGTTTGTAATCCCTAATCTGAGCCTCCCCTGGTGCAATTTGAGGCCATTTCCTCTCATCCTCTCATGCTGAAGGTCAGAGACCACATCAGGATGCCCTGTCCTTCATTCCTGCCCGGGCCCAGCTGCTCCCTGGTGCTGTCCCTGTGCCAGGGGCAGAGGTTGGAGCTGCAGCCCCTCAGGGTCTCCCTCAGCTCCTCCAGCCGCTCATTCCAGGTGCCCTCAGCTGCTCCTGGTGTGACGTTTCCCCGTGGTTTGGGCTCTCTCTGAGATCTCTGGCTCTTCCACTGCAGCTCCACATGGAAAACAGCCCAATGTCCATCCCAGGAGCGCGTGGGGACAGCTCAGCTGAAATCTCCACAACCTGAGTTGATGTTTCCCCCTGGATTTGATCCAAGGGCCATTTTCTGGCTGCGAGTGGCTGAGGATGGGAGGTGGCACAGCCCAGGTCACTGCCCAGGCTGGTTTTGGTTGGGAGCTGCTTTGTCTCGGCTGCTGGAGCAGTCCCAGCCTGTCTGGGCTCAGTGTGGGGCACTCTGGGACAATCCCAGCTGCTCACAGGAATTCCTGGCAGCTGCCCCAGGTTAGCCCGTGGCAATGAGCTCCTGCAGAGGGAAGGTTTCTCTGGGCACCAAGGAGGGATTAGGCTTTATCCATGTGGATTCCCAGCTGGCAGCCTTTCCTGCTGCATCAGAGGGAGCTCCTGGGAATGTCCACATGTCCCAGCATCCCTGCAAGGCTGTTCCAGTCTGTCCCAAGGCTGGGATGTGGCTGTCACATGGAGGAGGATGGATGTGGCTGCTTCCTGTTGATGCCATGGAGCACAGATGGGTGACTCTCCTTTTTGATTATCCTTTTTTTTTTTTTTTCTCCTGGACTTCCTCCTGCTGCTTGGCTTTGCTCCCCAGTGCCTCACTTCCAACAGTGTGGCCCTTCCACAGTCCTCCAGCTCTTTTTATCTGCCCTGCCTCATTTCTCTGGCCTAAACTCAGGCTCATTTCCCAGCCTGCTGCTCCTCAGAGCCAAGCACCAGCAAATGGCAGCTCCAGCTGTGGAGTTGGAGTCAAAGAAACGAGCCTGGGCCTTGTGTTTGGGCTCTGAACCAGCTCTGTTGTTCTGCTTTTCTCCCACAGACCTTCATTGGGGTGTTCCCTGTTCCTCCCATGCCTGCTGCTCTCCCACAGGGCTCTGCAGGAAGAAATTCCAAGGAAGAAGTTCACAGGGACAGAGCAGGAGCTTTGGGTGATGCCTCCTGGCTCTCCATTCCTGCCCACCCTTCTCGTCCTTCTCAGTGGGCTCCACTTTGCCTGCTCACTCAGAAAAGCTTTTATCCCAAAATCCCAAATCATCCAGCTTGGGAGAGACCTCCAGGATCCTCCAGTCCCACCAGAATCACCCCTAAATTATGTCCCCAAGTGCTTTTGGCCCCGGGTTGCAGAAAGCTGTCAGGACTGAGGGCTTGAAAATGGGGGAAATGATCCCATTGAAAATGTTCCCATTGAAAATGTTCCCATTGAAAATGTTCCCATCTAAAAATGGGTTGGGCTGATCCATTACAGACCTGCTCCAAGAGCTGGAGGAAAACTAAATGTTTGTGGGGTTTTTTTTTTCATGAAGATGAGGCTTGGAAAAGCATTTGGGAGTCATTAGTCAATGAGACATGATGGAAATTCAGGTGATTTGCATTCCAGCTCAAGCAGAGGGACATTGTGACAGCTTCTCCCCCAACATTTGCATCTGCCTCTGCCTCTTGTCCCTATGCAGAGATCCTTTAATTATTTTCCCCACGTTTTAGAGAAAATCTCCACACACACAGAGATTCCTGAGAGGGACCAGAGCTTGGCTTTGCTCTCCTGCAATGTCCAAGTGCTCTGAGCCTCCCTCCAAGCTGGCAAACCCAATAAAACAATGGGGATTTCAAGCCCTGCTGAGGAGCTGGGCTGTTATTTCAAGGGCTCTTGACTAAGGTGCTGCTGTTGGGTAACATCCTCCCATTAGCTTGAGTCAGATGCTCAAGGAATTGCTCGTCACCCCAAATTACCAGTTGAGTCACAGCTGCATCAGCCACAATATTTTCCTTCCCCACGAAGGGTTACGGGGTTTTGTGTGGAAAACATGGGCTGTAATTATCCCTCACAGCAGCAAAGGGGGACTGGAGCAAAGGCAAGGGCTCCTCCTGGAGTTGGGGTTTCTGTAAAATCCCCAAAGTTCCTTGGATTTCAGATTCAGCTCTTTTTCCTGCCCGCGGGTTTCCATGATGTTAAAAGGGATTGGGGAGAAAAGCTTGGCCAGGCCTCGACCTCCCACAGGGAAATGGGAAGGGATTGGACAAAGCTTTCCCAGGAAAAGCAGATTGTTCTATTTTTCCCTTTATTTTCTGGGAATCTGGCGGGAAACTTCCTCTTTCCTAGTGCTTGTTTCCTTCATGGGGGCTTCCCCCTTGTCTTCCCAAGGAATCCCAACCAGGGAGGACAATTCCTGTGGCACAAATTGCTGCCATGGGATACTTCCTTGGGGAGCAGGGGCTTGGAGTTGTCCAGCTTGGAGGAGAGGAGGTTCTGGGCAGATTTTAGAGCTTTCCCAGGGCCTGAAGGGGCTCCAGGAGAACTGGGGAGGGACTGGGGACAAGGGATGGAGGGACAGGACACAGGGAATGGCTTCAAAGTAGGATTTGATGGGATTTTGGGAATGAGGAATTGTTCCCTGGCAGGGTGGGCAGGGCCTGGGATGGAATTCCCTCAAAGCTGTGGATGCTCTGGATCCCTGGCAGTGCCCAGGTTGGACACTGGGGTTTGGAGCAGCCTGGGGCAGTGGGAGTGGGATGGAACAAGATGGGTTTAAAGCCCTTCCAACCCAAAGCATTCCATGACCCTCTGGTCCCATTCGTGGTCCCACAGGCTCTGCTGTGTCAGGGAGGGCAGGACACACCTTTCCATGGAACAAGGGTGGGACAGCACCAGAACCTGCAGCTGCTGAGCCCTGGAAGCAAAGCCCAGGGAGGGAGCGGAGCCAGGACTCTGAGCCCAGCAGGTCTGGGCTTGTTCTCCTTCCTGCAAACCCAGACGCAGCAAAGGAATGACTGGAGCTGCTCCCTGTCCCCAGAGGGGTCAGCAGGGCAGGGCAGCAGTCACTGGGCCATGGGGTGAGCAGAGCTGTGGCTCAAGAGGAGCCCAGGGCTGTGCAATCCCTGCCTTTCCCCGGGGCACAGAGGCACCACAACTATTCCTTTCCTCATTCTGATTTCACAGCACTCCCCATCCATCAGCACAGCCTGGGAGGAGCAGCTGAGGGAGCTGGGAAGGGGCTCAGCCTGGAGCAAAGGAGGCTCAGGGGGGACCTCAGTGCTCTGCACAGCTCCTGACAGGAAGGGCAGGGAAAGGAGGAGAGGAAATGGCCTCAAATGGCACCAGGGCAGGCTCAGGTTGGAGATTGGGAAGGAAAATTTCCCTGCATTGGAATGAGCTGCCCAGGGAGGTTTGGAGTCACTGGAAGGGTTCAGGAGGAGTCTGGATGTGGCCTTGGGGACAGGGATTGGGGGATGCTGGGTGCCCATGGAAGTCTCTTGGCGATTCTGGGATTCTGTGACTCTGGGATTTTCCTTTAGCCTGCTGTCCCTCTCCAGCAGGAATGAAGGACAGGGCATCCTGATGTGGTCTCTGACTTCAGCCATGGAGTTATTGCAATATTTAGTCAGGTTTTTAGCAGGTATGGATATTTTGGGGCAGCCTGTCAGGATCCCTCTGGACACAGAGGAAGGCTGAGCCAGAGCAGAGGCTGGGCAGAGCTAAAGAATAAAGCAGGGATTTATTCAAAGCATCTCCTCCATGGATGCACCTTGGGCAGCACCAGAGCCCAGCCAGGGCTGCACCCAAGATGAACCAAAATGGCCCCAAAATGCACGGCCGGGCACGGGGTCTGTCCCTGGGATCAGTTCTGCTCCATTTGCACCTTGCAGTTCATTGTCCCATTCCAGCTTTAGCCCAGGCAGTCCCACCCTGCTTGTTTTTCTCTCTGCAGCCCACGGTGTTTGTGCTCCTGGGCTGAGATTTGGGTCATTTGTCCTTGGTGCCCAGCTGGAGCAGGAATTGTTTTGTCTCCCTGCTCTGTGCACAGAGCTCACCATCCCATAATGTGAAGCTCAGACCCACACACTAAAGCAGCACAGAATCTGAAAAATAGAAAAGCTCAAATTTAAGGCATCACACCCAGGGCACAAGTTGTGCCTCCTGTGCAGGGGAATTGCTGGGCTCAGGCCCTGCCCGTGGCTCTGGGGCCATTGCTGGGCCTGGAGCAGAGCCTGGGCCTGCTCTGACCTCTGCACACAGGGACAGACACAGGGACAGCCAGGGACAGACACAGGGACAGACACAGGGACAGACAGGGATAGACACAGGGCCAGACACAGGGACAGACACAGGGACAGACACAGGGCCAGGCAGGGACAGACACAGGGACAGACATGGACAGACACAGGGACAGACACAGGGACAGACCCAGGGCCAGGCAGGGCTGAGGCCCCTCTCTCTCCCTGGGCTCCTCTCCAGGCTGAGCAGCCCCAGCTCCCTCAGCCTTTCCTGGGCACGGAGCTGCTCCAGGCCCTTGCTCAGCTCCAGGAGCTCCTGGCCCTGCTGTGCTGAGGAGCCAGAGCTGGGCACAGCAGCCAGAGGTGCCCCCAGAGCTGGGCACAGGGGCAGGGTCAGCCCTGACCTGGTTGTTTCCTTCTTTAATAATTTTTTTTAATTTATTTATTTCATCCCACAGCAGTCAAGACGTGCCCTTCTTGAGACAGGCTCCAAAAGGCCCTGTCACTTTTGTCACTCTTGCTTTTAGCCCTTCCTGATTGTGGGTGGACACCAGGAGGAAAGCAGTGAGGGAAGGGCTGTGGGAGCATCCAGGAATGAAGCAGGGCTTCCTTTCTTCCCTGTTCCCTCCTCTGTCCCTGTTCCAGGCTGACATGGTGTTCCTGAGGCCTTGGGGACACGGCATTGTCCCAGGGGGATGCTCTGAGGCTGCCAGGTGGCATCACCCCAGCTCTGGCTGTCCCTGCCTCCTTCAGCCCCAGATCAAACCATCCTGGTGAGGGGCAATGGCCACTGCAGGGACAGGGACAGGATCCTTGTGGAAACCCAGAAATATTCCACCAGGAATATTCCTGTGTCTGCTCCGGGGTGCCCTGACCCCCAGGGCAGCACTGACTCTGACCCTCATCCATGGAGAAAGTTTCCCAGACTTCAAGATAGACTGGAATCCACAAAAGTGTGAAATAGACTATAGAGAGTAGTGTAGGTGTGTCACTGGGTGAGAAATTGAGGTTTGGGGATTTTAGTGTGTTGTGGATGGAAGCAAGATGGAGGGCACAGGGTGTTGTCCTGGGTTTGTTCTTCATGCTTCTTCTCCATGGGTTTGGGTGGCATTTTGTAACTGGGCAGGAAAGTCCCCATTGCAGCTCTGTGGGATCAGTTATTGGGTTAAAAGGGAAAATAATCCAGGTGTCAGTTCTTCATTGGATAGTTCAGTCTTAAAAGACCTTGTAACAAGAGATTGTTGGCCATTTTGTGCCTTCTAATGAAAAGCTGCTGAACTCACAGTAGTGACACTGTTTTACTGAAACAATAAGTGATTTACTGAAATAAATAATAAGTGTTTTACTGAAATAATAAGAAATATTAAACACCTGCGTCCAAACATGAAACACCATCTTGAGTGCCTTCAACCCAGACCCAGAGAAACCGATAGATCCTGGCTGGGGCTGGGCCAGGAGGGGTTTGGGTTGGGTTTTAGGGAAAGGTTCTTGCCCAGAGGGTGCTGGCACTGCCCAGGGAATGGGCACGGCCCCGAGGCTGCCACAGCTCCAGGAGCTGCCAGGGATGCCCAGGCTGGGCTTGGTGGGCTCTGGGGGTCCCTGGGGGTTTATTCCCACTCGGGAATTCCTGATTCTGTGACCTGGCAATCCCAGTGTCACTGAGCAGGGGATTCTCTGTCCCAGCCCCACAGCAGTGACATAAACCAACCCAACCACCAAATTTACCACTTCCCCCTGAACAAAGTCCCTGTTAATGGAGCAGTTAGGGTGGCAATTATCACTTACATCCCAATTACCCACTTCAGGGCTTCTTATGTCATTACCTTCCCAGTCACCACATTCGAGATTCGAGCTAAAAATCGTCACAAAAATGTTTATTTTACTCATGTTTTCACATTTATTTTAAAATGCCAACGAAAAACATAATGAAATTCAGAACATAATGAAATACACAGTGACAGTAGTGGGGTTTTTTAACTGCTGTATTATATTACAGCTAAAATTAAGTCTGAAATTTAATATTTTATTTTCATCTAAATTAAATGTTTTGTAGGTTTCTTTTTTTTTTTCCAAAACCAACTCTCCACAGGGAATTTGGTTTTCTCCCAGTCTTACAAAAAGTGACAAAGATTAGGATTCTTTTTCTAATCAATACCATCCCCAATTTAAACAATCTCTTTTCCTTTCCACTGGCTGATGAATTCCTGAGCATGAGCTGAAGTCCCACACCAAAGTTGTATTTCTGATGTCAAAAATACTTTCCAAAAATGGGTAATTTTAGCTCTGCTGGAACCAAGAGAGAAAAACTTGCCCAAATCAAAGATGGCCTCAGGATGGAAAGAGAAAAAAGTGAGAAATTTAGAAAAAAAAATTAAGACAATAATTAAATTAAGAGCCTTCTACTCATCAGAAGAGAGTCAGTACAAGAGCTGGTGGTTTCCTGCTAAACCAGGGAGAGACTTTGTGAAAACTGATGGAGTTTGGGGTTGGGCATTAGGAATTCTCAGCCAAGGCTGAGTTAATCCCACTCCCCTCATGGCTTCTGCCTCATCCCAGACACCATTCCAGGTGGAAACGGGAACATTGGACTCTGTAGGATCAGGATTTCTTTAGGACTTGGAGATTTATCAGTGTGGTTTTATCAGCTGCATCTCCCTGGGGTGGGGAGGGAAAAGCCAGGAGGGAAAAAAAGCTCCAAGGGGCTGGGACAGAGTGGTTGGGAAGGGGACAAAGCCACCAACCAGATCCTGAGTGGTCAGAATTTGACTTTGCCTTCTCTTTTTGGGATGTGGAGCCCCCCGTGCAGAGGGAAGGACCCACCTCAGCCACCTGCAGGAGCTGGTGAAGGAGTGAGCAGGAATGGGGTCATTCCCAAGGGAATAGCAGAGTTCTGTCATCCCTCAGCACGGAATTTGCTGCTGGAAGCTCAGTTTGCCCTTCCCTGTGGAATTCAACTTCCAGCCTGGCACTTCTTGCAGCAGCCACTGGTGCAGGAGGTGAAATCCCTGCCCAAAATCTGGAGTGGGTGATGGAGGCTGAAACCTCAGGGTCTCAGCATGGAACGAGGCACCACAGAAACCTGGGTCTCAGCATGGAATGAGGCACCTACAAAACCTGGATCTCAGCATGGAATGAGGCACCTCCAAAACCTGGGTCTCAGCATGGAATGAGGCACCTCCAAAACCTGGATCTCAGCATGGAATGAGGCACCACTGAAACCTAGATCTCACCATGGAATGAGGCACCTACAAAACCTGGGTCTCACCATGGAATGAGGCACCTCCAAAACCTGGATCTCACATGGCAAACCGATCTCAAAAACCGGATCTCACCATAATAGACAAAACTCCAAAACCTGGGTCTCACCATGGAATGAGGCACCTCCAAAACCTGGATCTCAGCATGGAATGAAGCACCACTGAAACCTGGGTCTCACCATGGAATGAGGCACCTCCAACTCTGCTTCCTGAATCTGTTGCATGGAAAAATGGAGAAGCTGGGTGTGCAAAGCAGGAATTCTCAGAGCGGCTGGAAGTCAGGCTGGAATATCCTCTCGGTGCTGGCACGGCAGAAAATAGATCCAATTTTGGATGGTGCCACCTGTCCCCTTCTGGAAAACAGCCCCACTGGGGAGAAGAAACAAACCTGGAAGTGCAAATGTTGTTTCTACCTTTAAACATCTGCCCTTTTCCAGCTGAGCAGCCGCAATGGGAACGTGGCTGCTGGGAGCTGGAGTTGTGGACACCTCAGGGAAGCCAAAGGAGCAGGATCCAAAACCAACCCCAATCCCTAACTGGACCCTGCTGGAGCCAGGGCTGGGAATATGCACCTGTCCCAAAAAGGAGAGGTCTCTGCTGGAAAGCTGAACCTCTGCAATTGCAAGGACAAGTGTGGGAAGCCAAGAGAGTGGTTTGGATTTCAGCCTGGATATCAGCTGGAAGTAGCAGCCTTGGAACAGTTCTGAGGAGATCAGGCTCTGAAAACTCCCTTGCAGGACGTGGCCCACATGGAATAAATCAATTCCAGGCAGTTGGATTGGCCCAAACAGTGGCAAAATCCCATAATAACAACAACTTTATCACGGCAGAAAAGGATACAGGGAAATCTGGGAGAGAAAAACATCACAGCAGCAAAATGTGAAGTTCCAGACAGTAAAAACCTGTGGATGGAGAATTAGGGAACAATGTTCCCTATAAAATTGTTGGGAATTCTTTTCCTGTCAGTAACAAGGAGCAAACACACAAAGGAACATAAAGGAGGCTGAGAGGGACCCCCAACATTCAGACTCACAATTTTATAGGATTTCATAGGATTTTTGCTCCTATAACCAAATGCTTCGAGGTTCTCACAGTATCTGCCCCACTGGTCTCCAGCCATTTGGATTTGCAGACTCCAGAGCTTTTGCCAATGAATTCTTGGACCAAGTGCAGCAAGCTGGAACCCTCTGCCAGCATTTGCCTCTCCACATCTCCCACCCTGGACTCCAGGACTCTGCAGGGCACAGGCTGAGCACTCCTGAGCCCCATGGGGACCTGCAGAAGACATCCCAGAACTGTAACACCCCCTTGGTTCCTGTAACCACCCTGGGGAACCCGCAGGGATTTTGTTTTGGGATCACTGGCACAGCAATGCCACATCCCCAAGGGCTCCAGCTGAGAATTGTCAGCCCTGAGGCTGCCCTGGGGGGCTCTGGGAGGGACATCAGGAGCATGGAATGGGTTGGGTTGGAAGGGACCTTAAACCCCACCCAGTGCCACCCCTGCCATGGCAGGGACACCTCCCAGTGTCCCCAGTGTCCAGCCTGGCCTTGGGCACTGCCAGGGATCCAGGGGCAGCCCCAGCTGCTCTGGGCACCCTGTGCCAGGGCCTGCCCACCCTGCCAGGGAACAATTCCAAGATCCCATCCAGCCCTGCCCTCTGGCACTGGGAAACCATTCCCCATTGTCCAGTCTCCAAGCCCTTGGGAATGGGATGTCCTGGCCCTCCTCATTTTCCTGGATTAGGGCAGCCAAGTGTGGAAGAGCTGCTGAGAAATGCACGACCACTGTCCAGAACCTGCTGCAGACCAAACAAGTCCAAGTCCAGCATGTGCCTCCAGATCCTTGGAATAACCTTCATTCCTTGTGGAATGGCTGGACACAGATTCCACAGAAGATCTTCAACTCTTTCCCATCATTTGAGGCTGTTCCTGCTGGCACAGTCACAGCCAGGGCTCACTGGCAGCTCCCAGATAAATTAGGGAATAAGGAACACCAGGAAGCAGGCACAGACACACTGTCCCAGCTGGAGGCAACAGCAAAGGAAGGGTGATCCCTTCTCCCGAGAGTCAAGCCATGAAAACACACCAGGAACAGCCATGGAAGAGCAGCCAAGAGGGAATTCATCTCCAGCCCCCCATCCAAAGGCCTGGAGCTGCAATAACACACCTTCCCCTCCAATGCCTTCACAGCTGCACGTGGGAAGCCTCCACAAAGGAGGAAAATGATCCCTGGGTAGGCTGAACAGAAGGAAAAATTTTAAAAAAATAAATTTTTAGACATCCCTGAGGACTGAGTTTGTGCTCAGCCCCTCAGTCCTGGGCTGGTTTGTGCCGTCCTGCCGCTGCAGGTCCAGGAAGGCAGCGCTGTTGATGATGACAAAGGTGTCCCTGGTGTCCTTGCTGTGGGTGTGGGGCAGCTCCAGCTGGCCCCGGGGCGGGCTCAGCTTGCCCGAGTACAGGTAGTCCATGTAGTTCTCGGGCTTGCTGGAAACGATGTTGCTGAGCATCATGACAAAGAGCAGGAAGCCGAAGAAGCCGACGATGATGAGGATGTAGAAGGAGGCCATGATCTCCTCCTGCAGCTCCAGGGCGGGGTTGCTGTAGTTGTTGAACCTCAGGGCCTTCTTCTGTTCCATGTGGAGTAGACTGGGCAGCACCGAGCTGCTGTTGGTGTGGTTGCTCAAAGCCATCGCAGTTTCCACTCCAGAGGCCAAATCTAAACAAAACAAAGGGAAAAAGAAGGGATTAGCTGAGCCCAGGGCCTTCACACCACTCCCTGTCCTCTGCTCTGGGGATTCCTGCACTTGGGATGTTCAGCTGGAGGAGCCTGAGCTCACCTGAGCTGCAGCCCCAGGGACAGGGACAGGATCCTGGCTGGGGCTGGGCCAGGAGGGATTTAGGTTGGGTTTTAGGGAAAAGTTCTTGCCCAGAGGGTGCTGGCACTGCCCAGGCTGCCCAGGGAATGGGCACGGCCCCAAGGCTGCCACAGCTCCAGGAGCTGCCAGGGATGCCCAGGGTGGGCTTGGTGGGCTCTGGGGTGGCACTGGGGGATCCCTGGGGGTTTATTCCCACTCAGATATTCCAGGATTCCATCCTCCAGCTGCACACCTGACAGACAGAGCTCCACAGTGGAAGCCAGTGGCAAGTCAGGGCAGGAATTCAGGGAATGCAAAGTTGTGCTGTGTGTGGAACACGGGCAGGGCACACACAATTCCCCCAGGCTGGTTTTGTTCTGCTGGTGCTGCAGCATCAGAGTCAGAATTTGGGACTAATCATGCCTATTCCAGGGATTATCTCAATGGTAATGGGATGAAAAGTCACTTCTTCAAGAGGAGAGCAAATCCATACTGGGATTGTCACAGAATCAAGGAGTGGTTTGGGTTGGGAGGGACCGTAAAAATCATCCAGTGCCACCCCTGCCATGGCAGGGACACCTCCCACTGTCCCCAGTGTCCAGCCTGGCCTTGGGCACTGCCAGGGATCCAGGGGCAGCCCCAGCTGCTCTGGGCAAACCATTGCCTCCAAGCAAGCCACAAAATCCTGGCATTCCGCAAAATCCAAAGATGAAATAAATTTTTGCTCCATCTCACAATCCCACACCCAAAAATAAGCTTTTGGCAGCAACAGTTTCCCGATTTTGACAGAAATCCATGGATCATTTTTAGCTCTCTGAAATGCCTTCTTTGAGAAGAATGTGACAATCTCAGAAAAGCTTTGTGCCAATCTGCCCATGAGGGCTGTAAATCTAATCCAAGAGTTTCATCCCAAACATGCAATTTTTGCTAATTCCAGGTAATTTCCTCTCCTGCTGCTGAGGCCCTGGCACAGGGTGCCCAGAGCAGCTGGGGCTGCCCCTGGATCCCTGGCACTGCCCAAGGCCAGGCTGGGCACTGGGGACAGTGGGAGGTGTCCCTGCCATGGCAGGGGTGGCACTGGGTGGGCTTTGAGGTCCCTCCCAACCCAAACCATTCCACGATTCCTTGTCTCAGTTTTCCTTGGTTTTCATCCTGTTTTGCTCATCAAGGGGCTTTGAATACGAGGGAACAACCTCACTGCTTGCAGCCAGAGCTCAGGTGCTTTACAACACCTGAGGGGTTGGCTCTGCCTGAAATTTCCTACCAGAACCTATTTAAAAAGTGAGTTTCAAAGGTTTTAAAGTGGGTTTTTAAAAATGGGTTTAAAACAGCTCACATTTAAGACTTAAAATTAATGTGAATAAGAGAATTTAAAAATGTCTGAAAAAATAAGGAGATTAAAGAAAGATATAGGGATAGATGTATGTATATGGGATATATATACACATACTTATATATGTATATACATATTTATATGCATACTATATATATTTATATATAAATATATACTATTATTATATTTTATAAATATAAATATAATTTTATTTTTAATATATTTATATATAAAAAATATATATGTATATACACATACATATATATGTATGTACATATTCCATATATATATTTATATTAGTATATATTTCAATATTTTTATAAATATAAATATAAATTTTATATATTTTCTATATTTATGTATAAAAATATATGTGTATATACACATACTATATATGTATATACATATTTATAGACATATAATATATATTTATATAGATATATATATTTGAGCTATTTTATAAATATGAATACATATTTTTAATTTATATATAGTATATATATTTAAAATATATATATTTATATGTGTGTATATATACATTTATATATACATATATATTTTTTTTATATATACATTTTTATATACATATACATGTATATTATGAGAGGAATAGTGGATTTGTCCTTACAAACCAGCTCTGGGTCTGCTGGTAGATAAAACCAGCACTGGGAGAGAAAAGAAACAATGGGAAGGATTCCACTGATTGATGAATGGAAAAAGATTTTTGCTTTTACAAATGAAATTTAGGTTTGCTGATAAATGAAATTAGACATTGAAAGATGAAAGAAACAATGGGGGAGAAGAACCCTTAAATTCCATAAGAATTAAAAATGAAAAGGGAGGGTTATAGATTAGAGGGAAATCTCTGGTATCAGGTGTTTTGGGAAGTCTGGACCTCACAGGTACCTCAGAAATGGGGAAAGAGAAAAGGGAAATGTGGCTGGGAAATTAGAATAAAAAAAGGAGTTGTGTCTTCCAAAAATTGGAGAGATCCCAGGGGAATGCCCCATGGCCTCTCCCTTTATTGGAATAAAGTCAAAGGACTCCTCTGTCTCCTCTTTGGACATCAACCCCTGGTGTTTGTGGATGAATTTTCCTGACACTGCTAATGGCTGTGTTTGTCCTGCTGGGCTCTGACTGCTCCGCCTGGAATCTCCTGATGCCCCAATAAAGTCTGTATGATCTGGGATTTGTGGAGATTTACAGGCACAGCACCTGGAGCTGGGGATGTTCCAGGGAATGCCAGGAATTCCAGCAGCTCTGGCTGTGTGGGATATATAGATATATATAAATATATAAATAATACTATGTTCTGGGATGCCAGATAATATAAATATATAAGTTCACTGAATGCCGGCTGTGTGGGATCACGTGGCTCAGGTGTGGCTTTGAGACGAACGGGATTTTTTTGTCTCTATAGGAAAACAGAAAGGCAGGATCCCTTCCAGATTCCAAATAAAGTCCCCATGGATTATAAAGCTCATGGATTATAAAACTCTTCCCTCTGCCCCAACCCAATCTGGCTTCTTAGAATTCATCAATAATTTGAAAGGGACCGTAAAGATAATTTTGTTCCATGGCAGGGACACCTCCCACTGTCCCAGGCTGCTCCAAGATGGCCTTGGGCACTGCCAGGGATCCAGGGGCAGCCCCAGCTTTTTGGGAATTCCCTACCCTGCCAGGGAACAATTCCTCATTCCCAATATCCCATCCATCCCTGGCACTGGGAGCCATTCCCCTGTCCTGTCCCCACGTGCTCCTGGCAATGTTCTCTCAATCCATGATCCCAGCCCTGCTCAGGAGTGAAACTTCCCCGGCTCTTCCCCTCTCAGCACAAAAAATGGGATTTATTCCTTGGCTCAACCCCAGGTGAAGGTTTTAGGCTGCAAAAATCTGACTGAAAATCCATTTTAATGTATGTCAATATTTAAAAATTTTACAGGATTTTTAATGTATTTTAATGTGTTTGTCTGTGCAGGGGGAGAAGAAATTTATACAAATCTCCTTGTGTGCATGGATTTTATTTCTTTTTATCTACTTGTGAGGCAGGAGATGGTGATCACAGATTGGGCTGCGTTGGAAGGGACACTCAGTCTCCTCCAGGGAGATTTTTATATATAAACTTTATATTTTTATATATAAACTTTATATTTTTATATATAAACTTTATATTTTTATTTATATATCCCATATATATTTATATGTCTCTCTATATATAATATGTATATACATATATATGTGTGTATATATATCCCATATACATATATCTATCTCTCTCTCTCATATATATATATTTTATATTTTTTTTTTTAAATATATATATATATGTATATATAATATAACTGAGACTTGTAGCTCTGTTTTTGTATATTAATGTGTTTGTCTGTGTAGGGGAGGAGAAATTTTAATGTATTTCAATACTGAAAAATTTTAAAGAATTTTTAATGTCTTTTAATGTGTTTGTGTAGGGGGAGGAGAAATTTTAATGTATGTCAATATTTAAATTTTTAAAAGATTTTTTCATGTATTTTTCTGTGTTTGTCTGTGTAGGGGGAGGAGAAATTTATACAAATCTCCCTACACAGACAAACACATATATCTTTCTATATATGAATATATTAAATATATTTAATATATCTTTAATATATAAATATATCTTTAATATAAATCTTTAATATATAAATATCTTAAATATATAAGATATATCTTTAATATATAAATATATTAAAATGCATACATGTATATATACAAAAATATTTATATGTATATACATATAATATATATTATACACACACATATACGTATATACATGTTACATATTTTTATGAAAATATATTTTTATAGATAGTTTTAATTATTAAATATATATGAATATATATTTTCATATTGTAATATATAAATATATGTATACATACATATATACACAGACATATTTATATGTATATACATATAATATATATTATATATGCACATATATGTATATATATATTTTATATAAATATATGTGTATGGATATCTTTATAAATATATTACTATATTTTATATATAAATATATGAAAATGTATATATACATATACCTGTGTATATATACACAAACATATTTCTATTTTTATATATATAATACACACATATCTGTACATACATATTATATGTTTTTCTATAAATGCATGTTTATATATATTTTTATATATAAATATATGTGAATATATATTTATATAAATACATAGAAATGTATGTATACATATACATGCATATGTGCAAACATATTTATATGTATATACAAAATATATACATTATATACACACATATATGTATATACACATATTTTTATGTAAATATATATTTATAGATATTTTATTTATAGATATATGAGTGTGTATATTTATATATTTTTATATACAAATATATAAAAATGTATCTATACAGATACCTATATATCTATACAATATATATATATATATGTGTGTTTATACACACACAACATATATGGCATGTATATAGACATACACACAGACACACACATATATATATATTTATATTTATATATACACCTAATGCCATATTTAGGTAATTTTTAAACAACATTCCCAACAACAAGCGAGTTAAACAGCTGCTTTTCAGGGGACAAAAAACCTCCAATAAACGCACCCAAACAATTTTCCGACCGAAATGAATAATTAAAGCAGCTCACGTGTCATCAGCACAGGAGATTGCAGAGGCTGTCCCGGAGCTGTTTTACCTGCCCGGCGCTCCCTCACCTGCGGGATGGCTCTGTCCCTGTGTCCGTCTGTCCCCGTGTCCGTCTGTCCGTCTGGCTGCGGCCGCTCCCGGGTTTAACTATTTAAGGGGCGGAGGGGAGGAGTGGCCTGGCTGCGCTGGGGATAATCACAGCAGGGAGTGGCCGGGCAGGCGGGGGACAGGATACCCAACCTGGGAGGCTCCTGCTCCTGGAAAAGGGACGAAAAAAGGACAAAAAGGGACAAAAAGGGACAAAAGGTGGCCCTGGACCAAGCACAGCGGGAGGGTGGCACCGGGGAGGACTCACGGGTGTCAGCAGTTGGGGAAAATGAGGCAGGAAAGTTGTTCTGGGATTGTGTTTGTTGTTGGAAAGAGAGGGGATGGTGGGCCTGGGGAGGATTTTTGATTATTGGCCATAAATCCCCAGAAATTTTGGGCGTTTTTCGATTCAGGGGCTTCAGAGGTGTCCTGGTGCTCCCTGGCTGTGTTTGGATGCACCAGAAGGGTCACAGAATTGTGGAATAGCCTGAGCTGGACAGGAGTCATCAGGATCATTGAATTCAATTCCCAGGAATTCCCTGAGCTGGGAAAGAGCCATCAGAATCACTGAATCTCACTCCCAGGGATTCCCAGAGCCAGGAAGGAGCCATCAGGATCACTGAATCCCATTCCCAGAGCCAGGAAGGAGCCATCAGGATCATTGAATCCCATTCCCAGAGCCAGGAAGGAGCCACCAGGATCCTTGAATCCCCCTCCCTTCCCTGCCCAGACCCCCAGGAGCTGCCCCTGTCCCTGGCAGAGCTGTCCCTGCTCAGGGCACACCTCCAGCCCTGCTTCCCCCTCTGGAGAAAGGATGGGCAAAGAAAGCCGCCAGGAATAGCAAAGAGGATGCTGGATGAGGCAGGCTCGCTATCTGAGCTCCCATCTCCTGCCCCAAGCCCTTCCAGCCTGTTCTGCCAGCCGGGCAGGGGCGTTTTACCAGCTCAGTTCCACCCCTTGCCAGCCAAATCCCCTCCAGGAGCAACACAAACCCCGGGCAGCCCTTGCAACACCCCGGATTTAGCTGGGATTTGGAGCACAGACGGCTCCTGGCCTCAGGTTCCTCTGTGCCAGCAGCTCAGCTGCTTTTTCCTGGGAAGCAGGAGGGAGAGCTGGGTCCCACAGCAGCCAGGAGCCTTTGGGAAGCAGCAGCAGCAGCAGTCACATTTTTACATTTAACTGCTGCAGGTACATTTAACTGCTGCAGTTACATTTGTACATTTGCAGTGGTTCAATTTGTACATTTGACTGCTGCAGTTACATTTGTCCATTTGCAGTGGTTCAATTTGTACATTTGACTGCTGCAGTTACATTTGTACATTTGCAGTGGTTCAATTTGTACATTTGACTGCTGCAGTTACATTTGTACATTTGCAGCCGTTCAATTTGCAGCAGTTCAATTCAGACGCGTTCCTAAATCTGCCTGTTAAGGGACTCAACTCCTTTCTTTTTCCCCCATGTCCAATCTCCTCTGGAGAGTGCACAGAGCTTTGAAAGTCTCAGCAGCTCCTGAGCGAGCTCCACCTTTGGCTAACAAATGCAGAAATGGGGAGAAAATCAGAAGCAGGAGGTGCTGTTTGGAGGAGAGGAGAGCTGAGGGCTGCAGGGGGAAGGAGAGGCCTGGGAAAGCTCCTCATTCCTGGATAACCCCGGTGCTGCCAGGCTGAGGGAGCTGTGGACAGCTAAATTCCAGATTCTGGGGCAAAATGTGGTGCTGAGGGGTTTAAACCATTCCCAAGAGAAACTCACAGCTCGGCTTCTCAGAGCTGGAGTGTGGACATGGAAAATCCACCTGGTTCCACAGGATCACCAGAGTGGGAAGGGGCCTCCAGGACCACCCAGTGCCACCCGAGCCCCACCAGCATCACCCCAATCCCTGTCCCCAAGGCCACATCCAGACTGCTCTGGGACAATTCCAGGGACTCCAAACCTCCCTGGGCAGCTCAGCCCAAGGCCTGACCGCTCTAAGAGGGACAAAAATTGTTTCTAATTTCTGATCTGACCCTGCCCTGGTGCCATTTGAGGCCATTTCATCTCATTTTTTCCCTGCCCCTCCTGTCAGGGGCTGTGCAGAGCACTGAGGTCCCTCCTGAGCCTCCTTTGCTCCAGGCTGAGCCCCTTCCCAGCTCCCTCAGGAGTTTTCCAGCCCCTTCCCAGCTCCATTCCCTGCCCAGCCCCTCCAGGTCCTCTCTGAATTGAGAGTTTCAAACTCTTCCCTGGATTTGATGGTTCTTTTGCCTTGGAAACCAATGGAAAGTCCACTGGAAATGCAGAAGGACAAACGTGGGTGACAATCCATGGGAGTGCTGGCCCTTGATAACCTGCACAAGGTGGGGGGATGAGAGGTTTGGGGGGTTTGTTTTCTCGAAATTTTCCTGATTCCCTGGGAGAGACACAGAATCCATGAGTCCAACCTGCCCCGGAGAGCAGCTTGATTGCTAATTAAGGACTGTGATTAGTGCCAGCCTCTAACTGGTGACCTGAAAAGTCTGTGAGGGTGGACTCCTCCCCAGCCATTCCTGGGAAAAATCTGCAGGATTCCTCCTTGTCCCCAGCAGGGCAGCACAGCAGGGATCCCAATCCTCCAGCAGGGATCCCACGTCCTCCAGAGCTGTGGATTTTTTTAGTTTTTTTCTGCCAAGGTCAGGATTAAATGTGTGAGAGGGTGTTTCTTGTTGGGCCTCAGATGTTTATCAGTTCTTATCTCTGTCCCAGTCTCACAAACCCTGAGTTCTGCAGCACTTCACTCCAACAAACTAAAAATGGAGCCCTGTCTCTCTCTGCAAGGCCTTTGAAGGATAAACTGTCCAATTAAGAAATGACACCTCAATTATTTTCACTTTTAACCCAATACCCAACCACCCGTGCCTGCAATGGGGACTTTTTTATCCAATGACACAAAACCACCCAAACCCATGGAGGAGAAGGGTGAAAAGGAGAAGAAGGAGAAGAAGAAGGTGTAGAAGAAGGAGCAGCCTCCACCGTAAAACCTCCATCTTGCTTTCTATCTATTCCTGTATTCTAACATTACATTATTAAATATCTATTACTGTATTCTAAACCCTTAAACTCCATGTGAAAACCACACTCACTCTCTTGTGAAAATTAAAAAGTTTAATAAAGGACAATAGGAGATAAGGACCATGGAGCAAAGGTTGTTAGAGCCAGGTGTATTTTGGCACTTACCCAAGAGCACACTGCTATTTTTGGGCATATTCCTTAAATACTTTTCTCATTATATTAGCTTGCTGTATATTTATAGACTTTTATGTATAGTAAACTTTTTCTTCACACTTAGTTTCCATGTTTCAAAAGTTGTTTCGGATGGCTCTTCTTTACGTCTGCCTGTTTTGAGTATGCTTTTTTTTGGTTGTAGTTTTAGTCTGTTCTTATCACTTCCAGGTTCTAGGCCTTAGTCTGCACTGGCTTTAGATGGGGAGTGTTAATAGTTAGCATATTTGTAGCAAGTGTTCTCATTTTATGTTTATTGGATGATATCTCATCTAAGTAGACATTTCAATGCAAGCAGAGCTATTTCATTACTATGTCCAAGCTTCATTAATAACAGAAATAAAAATGATATATTCATAACAAAGTTACTTTAACACCACACATATAAAATCCCTTTTAATATCTGTGAAAAGCCAATATTATAATACGTATATATATAACACTCTGAGTTTCCCCCCTGTGATATCACACACTTCTATTCAAACTCCACACCCACAATCCCAGTTCTGTCATTCCATTCTGGAAGCTTCTCCAGGCCCTCAGGTCAATGCAGTGTTCTCTGGGGGTCAGTGCCTGGCAGCACAGAAAGTCTGGAATTCTCAATATCCAGGGTTCCAACATCATCCAGCTGCCATTTTTAGGGCTGAGAGTGGAGGAGCTGGGATGGTGCAGGATTTCCAGGGCGAGGGTGGGAATTCTGGGAGTGTGGAATGACGAAGATTTCTGCTGGAACCCAGGGCACAGGGAATGTTTCTCTGCCTGTCCTGAGAAGTCCTGACCCCCAGGAGAACACTGCTTTTAACCTTCATCCGTGGAGAAAGCTTCCAAGCCTTTGGGATGAATTGGAATCTGTGTGTGTGAAATAGACAGTGGTAGAGTTTATCAAAGAGTGAAAAACTCAGAGTTTTGGGTTTTTGGTGTGGAGGTGGGTAGGAGACAAGATGGAGGATTTGGGGCATTGTCTGATCTCCTCCTTGTTCTTCATCTGCTCCGTTTTCTGCAGTGTTGGGGGCACAGGGTGATTGGTGAGAAAGAACCACAATGCAGAGGTTGCATGAACAAACAAATAACTAGTTATTGGAAGAAAAGTAGACATAAAATACATTCTAAAAGTTATTGGAACAAAATAGCTTTAGAAGACCTTACACCTGTGTGTCTGGTGACTTTTGGTGCCTTTGTCTCTGTACTCTAAGTCTGAGATGCAGAGAAGTACTAAACTATTCACAAGAGAAAAATAAACAACAACATGAAGCCCAAAAACCAAAAGTCCTGGTTGCCTCTCAGTTCTGGCCCAGAACTTTTTAGGTGTCTCCCCATCAGGGGTAGGGATAGGGGTTTTCACAGATTTCCTTCCATTCCAGTTTTCCTTCATCTTCCTCAGCCTCTGTGCTGATGATCCAGAGGGACATGGAGGTTTCCCCAGTTTTCCCTGGATTTCAGTGGAGTTGTAGGGAAGTTGCCTTCTCTTCATTTTATCCTTCAGGAAATGCTCTGGAGCTTTGATGCTCCTTCAGAAGCTGTGGCTCAGGAAATGGGGCTTTGGCGAGGAACAAAACTGGAGGCAAATCTGGAGCCACAGCCGTGTCCCCCCGAGTGTCCCCTGCCCAAGGGTGTCCCCGTCCCTCCTCCAGCCACAGCCCTGGGCTTCTCCAAAGAAACGATGGAATGGCTTTGGAGCAGGAATGCCAGGGTAAGAAATAAACCTGGCAGTCTTCCAGTGATGGCAAATCAACTGGGAAGTTTCCATCAGTTTTATGGGACACAGCTGAGGATTTGGTTCCCTTATTCCTGAAATTCTGTTTTTTAAACACACAAGGCAAGGAAGCAATCAAGCAAGGCTGTTTTAGTCCTATTTTGTGGGAAATAGATTTATAGAATTATAAACTTGAATTATAAATTCAGAATTTTCTATTTATAGAAAATTCTCTTTATAGAAAATTCTGAAAGCCTAGCAAAAAACTCACATAATATACATCTATATACAAACGTTCAGACAAGAAATGCTAACTTAGAAATACCATAAAATAAGACAAACATTGTTGAAAGAAAAATGAAACTAAAAAGAAGTTTCAAAAGATCGCCTTACAAATAAAACTAAAGACTTTAAACAAATAAAACTATGAAAGATACATTGTAGTAAGACCCACAAAGAGTAATTTTAAAGAATTAGCTTTAAACCAATTATAGCGTAATAGTACAAAAGCTAATAAACCAAGAAACAATTACAGTGTATTGTAATTAAAAAATAGTTAACTTCTGATTGTAGTAGTGTAAATTACAACATCTATATTGCCTCACCCTTCTCCTAAAACTAAAAATGGAATAAAAAATTGTAACACCTCTCAGTTACCCCATCTCTAAATAATAATAATAAAAAAAACTTAGCCACTATTTTTGCCCAAATATTGAATTTTAAAGCATCAAAACCCCGGATGGGCTCAGTGGGAATTGCCCTGCTCTTTGTGTCCCCTCTTCCAGGGCACCTGGGAGCACAGGCAGGACATGACCAAAGCTCTTTGAAATCCCAAAGGCAGGAATGAGGAGGATCAGGGATGGATGAGCTCCAGCTTGGAGCATTTCCCAGCGCCACTCTCCTCCCAGCTCGTGGAGTATTAAATATTTTGCCCAAATATTGGATTTTAAAGCATCAAAACCCTGGGTGGATTTGGTGGGAATTGCCCTGATCTCTGTCCCCTCCTCCAGCAGTGAGGACACCTGGGAGCACAGGCAGGACATGACCAAAGCCCTTTGAAATCCCAAAAGGCTGTGGAGGATCAGGGATGGATGAGCTCCAGCTTGGAACATTTCTCAGCCCCGCTTTCCTCCCAGCTTGTGGAGTCTTTTTTGCCCAAATATTGGATTTTAAAGCATCAAAACCCTGGGGTTGGATGGTTTTGGTGGGAATTGCCCTGATATCTGTGTCCCCTCTTCCAGGGGCAAGGATACTTGGAAGCACAGACAGGACATGACCAAAGCCCTTTGAAATCCCAAAAGGCTG
The DNA here is from genome assembly GCF_901933205.1 of Camarhynchus parvulus. Classification (NCBI taxonomy): domain Eukaryota; kingdom Metazoa; phylum Chordata; class Aves; order Passeriformes; family Thraupidae; genus Camarhynchus; species Camarhynchus parvulus. The sequence goes on along the minus strand of NC_044571.1, from coordinate 1,143,993 downwards.
TGGAGGATCAGAGATGGGTGAGGCAGGAGTGGAGGATCAGGGATGGATGAGCTCCAGGCTGGAGCATTTCCCAGTCCCACTCTCCTCCCAGCTTCTGGAGTAATTTTTGCCCAAATATTGGATTTTAAAGCATCAAAACCCCGGATGGGCTTGGTGGGAATTGCCCTCATCTCTGTGTCCCCTCTTCCAGGACACCTGGGAGCACAGGCAGGACATGACCAAAGCCCTTTGAAATCCCAAAGGCAGGAATGAGGAGGATCAGGGATGGATGAGCTCCAGGCTGGAGCATTTCCCAGCCCCGCTCTCCTCCCAGTTTGTTTTCCTCACTCCCAGCCCCGGGACACACAAGCTGGATCGTGTCTGACATTTCCTGTCGAGCCAGGGCTGCCGGCGCGGAGGAAATGGGATGCAGGAATGTCTGGATGTGGCAGCTGTGACAGCGCCAGCGGGGAGGTGACACCGCTCACGTGAGCGGCCACCGGTCACCGGGGACAGCGGCCCCAGGCTCGGCCACAGGTGGATCCCTGCACGTTATCCCTGGGACTCCTCCCAAAAAATCTGGGTCATGCCCTGGCAGGTGTTTGCTGAGGGAATGAGCCATGCCAAGGCTGGGTGCTGAGGGATGACCCTTCCCCAGCATTCCTCCTCCTCTTCCTCCTCCTCCAAAGGCTTGGAGGCAGAAACCTTGAGGATCATCCCATTCCCATGGGCAGGGACATTCCCATGAGCAAGGACACCTTTCCTATCCCAGGTTGCTCCAAGCCCTGTCCAAGCTGGCCTTGGACACGTCCAGGGGGATATTTTGGGAGGTGTTTGCTGCAGGAATGAGCCATTCCCAAGGCTGAGGGATGACCCTTCCCCAGCATTCCTCCTCTTCCTCCTCTTCTTCCAAAGTGTCTTGGAGGCAGAAGCCTTGAGGATCATCCCATTCCCATGAGCAAGGACACCTTTCCCTATCCCAGGTTACTCCAAGCCTGTCCAAGCTGGCCTTGGACACTTCCAGGGGGATATTTTGGGCCTGTAGAGAGTTATGCAAGAGCTGGGGGAGAATTGTTAGAGCCCAGGGATATTTTGCATGGAAAATCCCTTCCCAGGGCCCTGCTTGGGCAGGGGGAGGATCTGTCCTGTCCTTCTCCATGGTGTCAGTGGTGGCTGAGCCACCTTGGCTTCCCAGGAGATGCCAGCTTGGCCAGGGCTTGGAGCACCCTGGGATGGCCCTGCCCACGGCAGCAGGGCTGGAAATGAATGAGCTTCAGTGTCCCTTCCAGCCCAAAGCATTCCAGGATTCCAGGGATGGTCCCAGTGCAGGTCAGACCCACTCATGGATCCCATTCCCAGTTCCTGGTTCCCAGGCCTGGCTCTCTGTGACCTGTTTGTCTCCCCACACTCAGCGTGGGTGTGAGGAAAAGCTCCTCTGAATCCTCCAGGATTTGTACAAAACACTCCCTCAATGGGAACAGCTCCAGGGAACAGCTTGGTGCTGCTTTTCCTACAGGAGCCCAAGATATTCCCAATATTCCTCCTCAGCAGGAGAACTCTGGAAAACGCCTTGCACAGGGGCACATCCCATGAAAGAAGAGTTTGTGTGAGCCAGAGGGGAAAAGAGAAAAAGAGATGGTGTTGGGCATTGTACAGTGAGGGATTCTGATGATAAAAGTCCCAGAAATTCAGTTTCTCTTTCTTTCTTTCTTTCTTTCTTTCTTTCTTTCTTTCTTTCTTCCTTTCTTTCTTTCTTTCTTTCTTCCTTTCTTTCTTCCTTCCTTTCTTTCTTTCTTTCTTTCTTTCTTTCTTTCTTTCTTTCTTTCTTTCTTTCTTTCTTTCTTTCTTTCTTTCTTTCTTTCTTTCTTTCTTTCTTTCTTTCTTTCTTTCTTTCTTTCTTTCTTTCTTTCTTTCTTTCTTCCTTTCTTTCTTCCTTTCTTTCTTTTTTTTCTTTCTTTCTTTCTTTCTTTCTTTCTTCTTTCTTTCTTTCTTTCTTTTCTTCTTTCCTTTCTTTCTTCTTTCTTTTCTTTCTTTCTTTCTTCCTTTCTTCTTTCTTTCTTTCTTTCTTTCTTTCCTTTCCTTCCTTTCTTTTTTCTTTCTTTCTTTCTTTCTTTTCTTTCTTTCTTTCTTTCTTTCTTTCTTTCTTTCTTTTCTTTCTTTCTTCCTTTCTTCCTTTCTTCCTTTCTCTTCTTTCTTCCTTTCTTCCTTTCTTCCTTCCTTTCTTTTTTCTTTCTTTCTTCCTTTCTTTTCTTCCTTTCTTTCTTCCTTTCTTTTCTTTTTTCTTTTCTTTCTTTCTTCCTTTCTTTTTTTTTCCTTTCTTTCTCCTTTCTTTTTCCTTTCTTTTCTTTCTTCCTTTCTTTCTTCCTTTCTTTCTTCCTTTCTTTCTTTCTTCCTTCCTTTCTTCCTTCCTTCCTTCCTTCCTTCCTTCCTTCCTTCCTTCCTTCCTTCCTTCCTTCCTTCCTTCCTTCCTTCCTTCCTTCTTTTTTTCCCAGCTTTTCCAGCATTTTTCCCATCATGATTGCCTCTGAATGAATTCAGCTTTCTCACCCCCCACTGGGACAGGACTCCCCAGCACAGACTCCACAGATTTTGCTGCTTTCCTGCCGTTCTCAGACTCTCCCTGTGCCACAAAATTCCATTTTTTTGATGCTGCTGCGCCCCCATGGGCAGCTGGGCATTTCTAAATCCACAGGGATTGGGAACAGCTGGATGGGACCTGCCCAGAAAGGCCCAGGAATGGAATCAGGAGGTCTCAGCAGAGCAGGGATATTTGGGATCTGGGAAGAGATCTGGGTGTCCCTGGGCCAGGCCTGGCTGGGCTGTCCCCCGTTGTCCCTGGAACTGGAATTCCTAGGTTCCTCTTGCCCCTCTCCTGGAGATTTCCAGGTGAAATGGGTCCATCTGAGCCACCTGCCCTGGGATTTACTGAGTTTCTCCAAATGCAACTGGGGCACACTGGTGTGGTCCATGCAGGAGGTGCAGCCTCATCCTCCTCCTGGAATGGGGAATGTAATGGAATAAACCCTTCAAATTTATGGAATAAACCCACAAACACATCTGATAGCAGGTTGGGACGGCTCTTTTCTCCTTTTTGAAAATCCCACAGGCAACTTAATTCTCTGCAAATCCCTAAAAAATCCCACATCACCAGGAGGCTGCCAGGGCCTGTTCTTTTTTTTTTTTTTTTTTTTTTTTTTTTCCTGCCCATGTCCCACAGGACAAGCTCCAGCCCGTGTCTCATCCCAGCCTAATCCCTGCTCCATTCCAGTCCCATCCCATCCCATCCCATCCCATCCCTGCTCCATCCCAGCCCCATCCCAGTCCCATCCCAGTCCCATCCCAGCCCCATCCCAGCCCCATCCCATCCCCATCTCATCCCCACCTCATCTCCATCCCATCCCCATCCCAGCTCCATCCCTGTTCCCTGTGACGTGCAGGCTCCACGTCAGGACCTGGCTCAGAGCCACATTGAGCTTCTGCCACTCCTGACTCAGCCCTGGCAGCAAAACAAAACTCTGCATTTCACCCTTGAATTGTGCCTGGGGAGCAACCAGAAAACAATTCCCTCATGAAATCCCCATTTCTGTGGCCTGGTGTTCACGTTTTGGGCTGGGCTCCAGGCACACGAGCCCAGTGTCACCTCCCGGCCGGACTGGCGGCAGCTGCCACTCCCATCCTGTGCTTCACATCCTGTTTCCAGCGCAGGCTGCACATTAAGGAGCCCTTGGCCAAGACAACATCACGCTGGGACAGCTGAGCCAGCAGTGGTGGCAGCTGGGGACACCAAGGGGACGAGAGGTGGCTGCTGGGGACAGCAGAGGAGGAGCGGTGCTGTCCCCACAGGAGGAAAACTGAACATTAGAGACTGGCATTAAAGAGCTGATAAAAGCTGAAAATGCCCATGGAACTTCTCCAAGGGCTTTGGAGCTCCTGTGTTCCACTGCTGGGTGTGAGAACCCAGGGAATTCCTCTGGCTGCCCTGGAGGACTCAAACCCCTGCCCAGGGGGCTCAGAGACCCTGGCACAGAGCCCAAGACCCTTGATTTAGCCCTGGTGATTTCTGCATTTCAGTGACTCCTGGGAGTGGAAATGAGGAGCAAAACACACATGGAAAAATCCAGGAGAGGCTGTTGAATGTGCAGAGGTTGGATTAAATGATTTTTTTATTAAATAAAGACTGTTTCTATTGCCTGTGCTGTGCACTCAGCTGTGCAGCACCTCTGGGATTGGGATCAGGATCAAATCATGGAATATTCTGGGCTGGAAGGGACCCCAGGAACTGAATCCAAGCCCTGGCCCTGCCCAGACCTCCCAAAAACCCCACCTTGAACATCCCTGGCAGTGGTGTCCAAATGCTCCTGGAGCTCTGGCATGAACCAGGCTGTTTCTCAGCTTCTTACTTTTATTCAAAATGCTTTTATTCAAAATGCCTTTTATTCAAAATGCCTTTTCTTCTGTCACAATCCATTTCTCCAGGTCAGGATTTGGATAGAAAACAGCTGGGCTGGTGGTGAAGAGAGAGATCTCCCTTTTTCTGAGGGAGAGCCAGAAATAGAAAAAGGGTGGATTTTGGGTGTCAGCCCCACCTGGGTAAATCCCTGAGTGATGTCCATGTTGATTTCCCTATTCCCGCACCACAACATTTTCATATTAAGGTGAAAAAATAAAAATATGGGGAGGATTTGATGTTTTATCCCTCAGGGTCTGACCCAGCCCCGAGTCCCTGGGAATGGGGCTGCTGGGGGGAGTTCCAGAGGTGGAAAGGGAAGGATCTGCCTGCAGGATCAGTGTCAGATTCTTGTTTGCTCCCTTTTCCCAGCTCCCCTTGGCACTGTTGGGTGGGAATACAAAAGAAAGCCTTGAGAAAACCCTGCCAGGACAAAAAGGGCTGGAAGTCCCTGAAGCTGCCTGGATGAAGAGCAGAGGCTGGAGGTTCAGGTGCACAGCAGCTGCTGGATGGATCCATGCTGCCCTGATGGATCCCTGCTGCCACTGGAGCTGCAGGTCACAGGGGAAAGGGAAATGGAGCTCAGGATCCATTGTTGGGAACAATGGGAGGGATCCTCCTGATAGGGCTGGGGAGAGGGAGCTTCTGGAGCTGCAGGGAAACCTGGGGGAGGATGAGCATGGAAATGGTGGCAGACAGGAGACAGAGCTGCTGGGGCTGTGCCAGAGGAGCATTCCCTGGAGAAAAGCTTGGGATCAATCCCCAGGGTTAAGTCACAGAATTCCAGGCTGGCTTGGGTTGGGAAGAACATTAAAGCTCATCCCATTCCAGCACAAACCATGGCAGGGACACCTCCCACTGTCCCAGGCTGCTCCCAGCCCCAGTGTCCAACCTGGCCTTGGGCACTGCCAGGGATCCAGGGATGGAATTCCATCCCAGCCCCTGCCCACCCTGCCAGGGAACAATTCCTCATTCCCAAGATCCCATCCAGCCCTGCCCTCTGGCACTGGCAGCCATTCCCTGGGTGCTGTCCCTGCATCCCCTGGAAATTGTCTCTCTCCAGCTTTCCTGGGGCTCCTGCAGGCCCTGCAAGGCCACCCTGAGCTCAGGCCAAAGCTTCTCCTGTGCAGGTGAACAATGCCAGCTGTGCCAGCCTTTCCTGCCAGCAGAGCTGCTCCATCCCTCTGCTCATCCTGGAGCCTCCTCTGGGCTCTCTGCAGCAGCTCCAGCTCCTCCCTGCGCTGGGCCCAGGGCTGGGGCAGCTCTGCAGCTGGGAAATCACCTGAGGGGCTCAGGGACACAATCCCAATCCCTCTCCTGATCCCAGCTGGTCTCAGCCCAGGGCAGGGGGGGCTCAGGGCTGGGGCAGGTCCAGCTCTCCCAGGGCTGCTCCATCTGCTCATCCCAGCCTGGATTGATCCTGAGTGTGATATATGTTACCCAATAATTTGTGCTAAAGGGAATTAAAACCACGGCATCTTGTGTACCGAGTGTTGGGCAACGAGCAGAAATAGGCTACGTGATAAAGAATGGAGATTCAAACACCAGGAGCACACTGGCTGAAGGGATGGGTATTTCCAGGGATTTCTTTCCATCTAACAAGACCCCAGCAGGAGGCATTTGATGGGCATCATCAGAAGTTTATCCCAGAAAGTTTTCACCTTACAGGATTCCAGGAATTATCCACCAGTTCCAGGAAATGCGGCAGCAAGAAAGAGAAACTACAACAATATGCTAAAATATGCTAATGAAGGACCCCTTCCAGAGCCCAAAAGACTGTATAAAATGGATCCCTTCGAAATGACATTTTGGAGACTGTCTCAGTTTGGAAAGCCAGGTGCCTGCTAAGGAAGGCAGGAGCCTCCCCTGACATGGAGAAAATGAACCCCCTCCCCACTCTGAATTGTTACAAATTGTAAATTAAGGGGCTCTCAGGGAACAAAAATTGTGGGAGCAGGAAATAAAAGTTCTTTAACAGGAAAGAAAATAAAATGATAAAATAAACAATGCAGTAAACGAAAACAACACTGAATGAGTCAGAACCCAACCTGACACCCTGTGGGTCAGGGTGCTGGCAGCAGTCCCATTGGAATTGTGGCTGCAGCCCTCCTGGAGTGTCAGGGGTGGCTCTGCTGGAGCAGGGATCCTGGAGAAAGGTGCAGTCTCTGCCTCTGAAGATCCAGTGGAAGAAGAGGCAGCTACTGCTCCTCTGGGAATACAGTGCAGAAGCCGTGCTGGTGTTCCAGAATCTCCAGAGTATATCCAGGTAGGAATGCTTGGCTCCTCCCTCTGGGCTCACATCTCCCAATGGGATGCTGTAGCTCTTATCAGTCATGCAGTGACATTCAATGGCTGTTATCAGCAGATGTCCCCTGGAGGGAGGAGTGATTGTGATCACTCAGAGAGAGATAAGGAAAACTGCCCACTTGACAAAAGACAACTGCCAAACAGATGGCAATAGAATACATCTTGCCTTGCAGTGTGGAACAGAGACCCGCAGGGACTTTGGTGTGATAGAGGCCAAATCCTGAATCTCCCTGACCCTGATCACCTGGCTCAGAGTTAAATCAATTGCTTGTGGCTTCTTCCAAATTTATACTTTGATAATTTAATAAATTTCCTTAATTATTAAATTGGAGTATTCGTTTATAACACGGGGGTTGCCCTGACCCAAGTGCAGCCCTTGGGCTGGTTGAACCTCAGCATATTCCCACTTGTGGAGCTGGTTCAGTGTCGAAGATTGCATGCAAGATGTTTTCCATTACCATCTGTATGGCAGATTACCTTGCCAAGTGGGCAGTTTGCCTTATCTCTCTCTTTGAGTGACCACATTCACACCTCCCTCGGGAGGGGACACTGCTGATAACAGACTATTGAATGTCACTGCATGGCTGATAAGAGCTGTAACATCCCATTGGGAGCTGCTCCGCCCAGAGGGAGGAGCCAAGCATTGCTGCCCCGATATACTCTGAGATTCTGGAACTCCGGCACGGCTTTTCTGCACGGGATTCCCCAGAGGAACAGCAGCTGCCTCTTCCTCCACTGGATCTCCAGAGGAAGAACACATCCTTCTCTGCAGATCCTCCTTGCTCCAACAGAACCACCCCTGGTACTTCAGAGGGCTGCAGCCACATTTTCAATGGGACTGCCACCAACACCCTGACCCACAGGGTGTCAGGTTGGGTTCTGACTCTGGCAGTGTTGTTCCAGTGGACTGCATTGTTTATTTTATTCTTTTTTTTCTTCCCTATTAAAGAACTGTTATTTCCTGCTCCCATATTTTTGCCTGAGAGCCCCTAATTTAAAATTATAGCAATTCGGAGGGGTGGGGAGGGTTTACATTCTCCATTTCAGGGGAGGCTCCTGACTTCCTTAGCAGACTCCTGTCTTTCCAAACCAAGACATTCAGGTCCCTCTGTCCGGCTCCTGCCGCATTCCCGCTGCCCTCCTGCAGCTCCTGACCAGCTTTGTGCTGCTCCCTGCAGCCATTCCTTGGGAAAGGCTCCCTGGAGCTTTCACGTGCCCAGCCGAGGGCTCCAGCTGGATCAGGACACTGGGGACCGAGTTTGGGGCAGTGATAACAACGTGTAAAACTGAAACAGGATGCCAGAGAAATATTACACGAGATAAGGGTAGTTATCAGCTGTAAAGAATGTTCTGCCGGCTTCTGATTGCTCCTATCTTCTATTTTTATCAGTTTCCTCCTGCTTGTCTCTGAACAAGTTTCCAGGTTTAGCAGGTCTGACCCAGCCAGCTGCAAATAAAGATAGCCCTGATAACTGCAAATGGCACAGGGCAGCTGGCTCCAGCCTCACACAGCCTTTGGTGGGAAGGATTTTCCAGCTGGACTGTTCAATCCCAAGAGTTTCATCTCCTGATATAGGGTCTCCTTGAGCCAGGTCTCACAAGCTTTTGGAGGTTCATATCACACCCAAGACAGCTCAGCTACCTTAGAAGGCATAAAATCAGCAGGGTGGCTTCTGTGGCAGTGTTGGAAACAGAAAAGTTTTAATAAAAGGCAAAATAACAAAACTCTTTACAGAGAAGACCTGATCTAGGTGCAAGAGGTTCTTGCCCCTGGTAAAACACCTCACAAAAGGTTTCTTTGTTCTCTTCTTTTTCTAGTAAATTGCTTAGGCAGGACTTTTTGGCTCTTTGTCCAATTGGCTGTCCTTAAGTTTGAGGTGAAGTCCCCAAAGTCCTATGAGATGTCTTTTCACCTAATTGAGGAGAGAAACTTCTGGGCTTTTTTCCTTTTTAAGGAGACAAAGGAGAGTTTGGTCACTCCATCAACAGAGGGCACATTGCTATAATCTCCCATCCCTGCAGCTCTGCAGATTTCTGCTGCTAAAATAAAACCCCACCTGCTGTGGGTGCAAGTTCCCCATGGGGTGGGAAAAAAGAGCTCGGAGTTCTCCAGGGTGGGGAGGGCAAAGGCTGAGCCCTCAATCCCAGCAGGTCAGAGCTGCCCCACAGCAGCACAGATTGGCTTCCCTGGCTCTGGGGATGAACTCCTGGAGTCATTCCTGGGATGTGCTTCCCTCAGCGTTGCCCTCACCTTTCCTTCCAGCTGGAACTGGCACCTGCCTGTCCCAAACTGAGCCTCACAGCTCCGTGTGAGTGGATTTATTGTGGGCAGGCAGAGACAGGCTTTGAACTGACAGGAGGATTGGGTTGGAGATGGGGGATGGCCCAGGGATCCATTCAGCCACAGCTGCTCTGGGAATTCCATCCCAGCCCCTGCCCACCCTGCCAGGGAGCAATTCCTCATTCCCAAGATCCCATCTAATCCTACTTTGAAGCCATTCCCTGGGTGCTGTCCCTGCAGGCCTTGTCCCCAGTCCCTCTGCAGCTCTCCTGGAGCCCCTTCAGGCCCTGGAAGGAGCTCTGAGCTCTCCCTGGAGCTTCTCCTTCTCCTGGACATTCCCAGCCTGGCTCCAGAGCCCTCACAACATCTCCATGGCTCCCTCTGCACTCACTCCAACACTCCCACGGCTTTTTCCAGGCCCAGTGTCACTCCATGGAGCCGGGGGTGCCCCCGGGCCTGGCTGCCCTGGGCAGGGAGCCGTGCCCAGCTGGCATCCGAGGCAAACCGGCCCTGGGGGCTGCAAACGCCGGGAGGCAGCTCCAGGTGGGGAATTCCGCGCTGATATTTTGGTGTTTGTGCCGCTCTGGGTGCTCTGGGAGAGGCCCCGGCAGCTGCCTGGCCCTGGTTAATCGGGTGGAGAGAGGGGACGGGTGAGTGGGTGCCCGCTGGGGAGGATCTGCCCCCGGCCCTGAGCCTGTGGAACAGGAAAAAAACAACATCTGAGGCCGCGAGCAGGGCTTGAAATTCACATTTTATTGCTCTGTACAAGTGGAAAAAACAGAGAGGGGGAGAGAGCTCCAGGACTGAAAGGTGCAAGGCCACGGTGGGAATCCACCACAGGCACCCAGGGGTGAGGGTGGCACAGCAAGGCTCCTCTCGTTTTTAATTGCAGTTAGATAAAAAGGCAGAGCTGCTAAAAGGAAAAAAAAATGGGGTGCAATTAATGCTGAGCATCACCCTCGTCACAAATAACCCCCCTGGAGCTATGAAAATAAAATGACCCAAAATCCCTGAAAATACCTGGGGTAGAGGGAGAGCTTCACTCCAAGGGTTTAATGCCATTAAATGTTTTCATAAATTGAAAGTTTTAACTAATTTAAGGGTTTCATGTCATTAAAGGCAATTTTTGGTGCAAGTTGAAGCCATGTTCAAGGTTCTGGCTCTGTAAATCCTCTCCCAGGGCAAATCCTAAACAGTGAGATCCCAAAAGAGCAGAGCCCAAGCTGAGAAATCAATTTTTCCAGAGCTGGGCTTGGGTTTTCATTCCTCTACAGGAAAAAGTGTCTGGGATAATTAAGTTCATGGAGATTTCCCAAGCTGCTCCACGCACCAAAATAATGGATCTTGGTCCTCAGCTTAATGGTAGGCACTATATAAATATCACTTTTAAAGACCAACCCTGAGTTTTGAGTGTCCTGAGTGCTCTGGGAACACAGACGTGGCTGGAATATTGCTTGGATGGAAGTGCAGTGCTAAAGAGGTGCCTGGAAGAGGGTTCTGCTGGAATTGCTTCCCTCTCCAAGCTCTCTGCCCTCACCTTGCCTTGGAAGCAGCTGCTCTGCTGCTCTTCCCAGCCTCCCCCACTTCTCTTTCCTCTCCAGCAGCTAAAAATGGGATTTGTGTGTGCAGGGCAGAAATAAAACCCCTACTCCTGCCCAGACCTTCACCCCAAAGCAGCTCCAAGCTGGCAGAGCTATTCTTTCAGGGAGCACAATGCCCAGGGGAGATGGATTTCTCCTCTCACAGGCAGGGGAATGTTGGTGCCACAGCAGCTGAATTTGGCTGCCCTGTCCCTCCCGTGGAGGAGGAAAAAAGGAGGGAAGGGCAGGAAAACCTTCCTGGATTTTGTGTGGGATCCTTGGATGGGCACCTGGGAGCTGCTTATGGAATCTGAGATAAGCACAGACAGCACCTCTGGGTGATTAAACAGCAAAAATTATGGAATTGTTCTTCCCACAGTGGAAATTCCCTTCCCAACCAGGGGCTGGCACTTGGGGCTCATGCAATAATTAATTGGGATTGAAATTTGGGAGTGTTCCCCACATCCATGGCACAGTGCCACTCTTTGCACATGGATTTTGCTGCCAGGATCAGGCCCCATCCATAGGAAGGAAATTAAATTGGCAGCAAGAGCAGTCTGGCAGACCTGCTAGGAATCAGATTCCTGGAATCACTGAGGTTGGAAAAACCCTCCAAGACCTTTGAGTCCAGCCCCTAACCCAGCACTGACCATGTCCCCAAGTGCCACACCCATCACAAAGTGTCCCTCCAAAGTCTGTGTTCTTCCATGGAAATATTTTTCAGAAAAAAAAAGGGAAACTTTTCCTAATATTTTATCACTAAGAGGGACATGATTCTGAAGGAAACAGGTTAGCACAGCACTGTACAATTTATAAAATCATTATTCTAATCTGGACAAAAATGCAAATGAAATCTTTCAGCTGCTGTTTCTTGGGAGAATTTGGTCTTTCTGGAAAATGATTGTCTAAGCCATGCTTGGCAATTAACACCTCTGCCCTGTGTTTGGTTCTAATTAGGCCCTAATTAGGCTCTAATTTCACACCAGCAACACCAAGATTTGCTTTTTTGGAGAATCAGAGAATCCCAGAACAGGTTGGGTTGGAAGGGAGATCAAATCCATCCCATTCCCATGGCAGGGACACCTCCCACCTCCCAGGCTGCTCCCGCCCCAGTGCCCAGCCTGGCCTTGGGCACTGCCAGGGATCCAGGGGCAGCCCCAGCTGCTCTGGGCACCCTGTGCCAGGGCAGATTCATTGCCAAGATCCCATCCAGCCCTGCCCTGTGAGGGATGGGGCCCTGGCTCAGGAGGTGAAGCTGATGAGTCCACGGTGCTCCGTGTGAATCCCGATGTTGCCTCACGGCGATTCCCACACGATGGCCATGCCAGGCTCTGGGGCAGCACTGGGATCTCCCAGATCCATCAGCTTCACCAGCACTGCTCCTGCAGCCTGGCCAGCCCCTGTGGCTCTGCACAAGGACCAGCAGCTCCCCTGGCCCACAGCAGGCACCGCTCGCATCATCCCCGCACCGCGCACCACCCTTGTCCCCGTTCCCTAGGAAGATTTCTCCTCAGGGATCTTCCTGGATGGCTGCTCCACGGCCAGCTGGTTCTCCAGGACACAGCAGAGCTTGCAGCTCTCGAGGACCTTGGCCTGGAGGTACTCCCTGTCCTTCCTGTGCCAGACATCCGTGGCGATGTAGGTGTTGTAGGGGTCGCGGGGCCCCTCGAGGCGCCGCGCCCGCAGGTTGGTCACCATCACCCCCACGCTGAAGAAGCCAAAGAGCCCCAGCATCAGCAGCACGTAGATGATGGCCAGGCTGTCGCTGGCACGGCTCTCCTGGGGAGCAGCTGAGCTGTTGGAGCGTTCCAGGCACTCCTGGAGCAGTTTGGAGAGGAGCAGGTCCAGGGCCGTGGTGTTCGACAGCGCCAGCATTTGGGATTTCTGTCCTTGGCAATTCTTCCTTACTTTGGCTGGAAAGGGATAAAAGTCAGGGGGTGGCATCAGATAGATGTTGGATTGAGCTGTTTTCTGACCCAGAGTGGGGTAATTGAGAGGTGTTTTAAAAACCTTTATTCTATTTTCTGTCTCATGAGAAGGGTGAGACAATACAGATGTTATAATTCACAATCAGAAGCCAACTATTTCCTAATTACACTACACTATAAATGTTTCTTGGCCTATCACCTTTAGCCACACCTTTAGCCTTAAAGCCAATCACCTAAAATTACCCCTCATGGGTCCTACTACAATTCACCTTTCACAGTTCTATTTCTCCAAACTATCCAGTCTTATTTGCAAGGCCACCCTTTGAAACTTGTTTCCAGCTCCGTTTCTCTCTCAGCAATGTCTGTCCCATTCCAGGGCATTTCTAAGTCAGCATTTCTTATCTCAAGGTTTGCACACAGGTGCACACTGAGAGCTCTCTACAAATCCATTTCTCACATTTACCCCTCTCTCTTGAACAGAATAAACTTCTTTGATGAATCCCACCGATAAAGGTGGGATTTCCTCTGTCTCCCTTTCCTGGTTCCCCTCCTCAGTGAGGGATTTGAGAGCCTGGTTGTGATGCCTTAATGCCTTAATTTTAGCTTTCATATTTTTCAGGTTCTGTGCTGCTTTGGTGTGTAGCTCTGAGCTTCAAGTGTGAGTCAGTTCTCCTCACAGGGCAGGGAGACAGAGCAATCCTTTTCCAGCTTCTCCAAGGAAAACTGGTACAAGCTCCAGGCCCAAAAAGGGTAAACAACAGAGAATTGGAGAGAGAAAAACGAGCAGGGTGGGACTGCATGGGCTAAAGCTGGAATGGGACAATGAACTGCAAGGTGCAAATGGAGCAGAACTGATCCCAGGGACAGACCCCGTGCCCGGCCGTGCATTTTGGGGCCATTTTGGTTCATCTTGGGTGCAGCCCTGGCTGGGCTCTGGTGCTGCCCAAGGTGCATCCATAGAGGCCGTTAAATAAATCTTTATAAAAATATTTATTAAAATTTTTAATAAATGATTAAATTTTATTATTAATTTTTTACATTTCTTATATAATTATATATAATGTCATAATAATTTATTAGTTAATTATTATTTCTTTAATCTTTATTATTTTAATAAATCCCTGCTTTATTCTTTAGCTCTGCCCAGCCTCTGCTCTGGGTCAGCCTTCCCAAGGCATCAGTTTGACCTGGAGAGCTCCTCTCATCTCCCACCTGCAGCCCAGCCAGGGCTGAGTCCATGCCCAGCAACAGCTCCAAAAGCCCCTTGGGCTGCACAGCTGCTCTGTCCCGGTGTGGGGCTGGCACAGATCTCACCCCGAGCCCCCCGCTGCCGTTTGGGGTTCAGGACTCCCTCCCTGAGCCCCCCAGGCAGGAGGAGGGTCCCAGCCAGGGGGACAGCTCTGATCTCTGCTCTGGGACAGGGACAGCACCAGGGAGCAGCTGGGGCTGGGCCAGGAGGGATTTAGGTTGGGTTTTAGGGCAAGGTTCTTGCCCAGAGGGTGCTGGCACTGCCCAGGCTGCCCAGGGAATGGGCACGGCCCCGAGGCTGCCACAGCTCCAGTAGATGGGGACACCCAGAAGGTTCTGGAAGGCCAAAGCCTCCCAGGCACAGCCTCTGCTCTGCCAGTCTCACACAGGAGGCTCGAGGGTCCTTTTCCCTTTCCAATCCACCTTAAGGAGAGGAATCCTGTCAGCACTGCATTCCCAAATCCTCAGCAGCCAGGCAACATCAAATCATAAAATCATTTTGGGGTTGGAAGGGACCTTAAAGCTCATCTTGTTCCACCCCAGCCATGGCAGGGACACCTCCCACTCTCCCCAGGCTGCTCCCAGCCCCAGTGTCCAGCCTGGCCTTGGGCACTGCCAGGGATCCAGGGATGGAATTCCATCCCAGCCCTGCCCACCCTGCCAGGGAACAATTCCTCATTGCCAAGATCCCACCCAGCCCTGCCCTCTGGCACTGGCAGCCATTCCCTGGGTGCTGTCCCTGCATCCCCTGGAAATTGTCTCTCTCCAGCTTTCCTGGGGCTCCTGCAGGCCCTGCAAGGCCACCCTGAGCTCAGGCCAAAGCTTCTCCCGTGCAGGTGAACAATGCCAGCTGTGCCAGCCTTTCCTCATCCATGACTGACAGCGCAGAGTCTGGAAAAGGAACACCCCGATGTCCCTGGATCACCTGAATGGGGCATTGTCACTCAAGGTGACCTTGGCACCCCCAGGGTGGCTCTCAGGGCTTCCCACAGCTTTAAATCCACGGGAGCAGCTCAGCAATTCCTCCTGCAGAACACTCGGCCATTGTTGTGTGGGGATTCGGAGGAGGAAGTTCACCAGGACCATTTGTAATCCGCCCAGGCTGAAAGGGAGCCCGGGGCAGGGGTGACACCTGTGGCAGGGCATGGTGGCAGCTCAGGGAGCTTTTCCAGGAGCTCTGCGTGGGAGGGAGCTCGGCTGGGAATGACCCTGCAGGAACAGCAGGTACCTGGAGCCTTCCTGGGCTTTGTTTGTGCCTTGCTGGGGAATCCAAGCTGCACAAGGAGCTGCTGAGCCAGAGGGACAGAGCCAGGGCTCTGCTCGTGTCCCCAGCGTCCCTCAGCAGGAGAACATTTCCCTGGAGTATTCACAGCTCCTGCAGGCATGCAGAGGGTCACACACGGCAATTAATTGTTAATTAATGACCCCTCTGGCACCTCATGGAGCTGTGGGGGTGGCACCCCCTGACTGGCACTGCCTGCTCCCCAGCAAAGGCACAGCACGAGGCTCTGTCTGCTCCAAAGGGGCTGCATCCTGATCCTTGAACCTGGGAACTGCTCCTTGAACCTGGATCCTGATCCCAGAGCCTGGATCCTGCTCCTTGAACCTGGATCCTGCTCCCTGAACCTCGATCCTGCTCTCTCAGCCTGGATCCTGATCCTTGAACCTGGATCCTGATCCCACAGCCTGGATCCTGATTCCTCAGCCTGGATCCTGATCCCACAGCCTGGATCCTGATCCCTGAACCTGGATCCTGCTCCCTGAACCTGGATTCTGCTCCCTGAACCTGGATCCTGCTCCCTGAACCTGGATCCTGATCCCTGAACCTGGATCCTGCTCTCTCAGCCTGGATCCTGCTCCTTGAACCTGGATCCTGCTCCCTGAACCTGGATCCTGCTCCCTGAACCTGGATTCTGCTCCCTGAACCTGGATCCTGATCCCTGAACCTGGATCCTGCTCTCTCAGCCTGGATCCTGCTCCTTGAACCTGGATCCTGCTCCCTGAACCTGGATTCTGCTCCTTGAACCTGGATCCTGCTCCTTGAACCTGGATCCTGCTCTCTCAGCCTGGATCCTGCTCCTTGAACCTGGATCCTGCTTCCTGAACCTGGATTCTGCTCCTTGAACCTGGATCCTGCTCCCAAAGCCTGGATCCTGCTCCCAGTGGAGAGCACCCAGCCCAGTGGGCGCCTTCAGCTCCAGCTCAGCCCTTCCTGCCCTGTCTGGGCTGGGCTGACCTCCAGGTGCTGCCAGAGGCTGCTGGTGCCACCAGGGTTTAAATGGGAAAAGGGAATTTTCTGTCCTGGAATGCACCTAAAATCTGTGACACTCAGCTTTGGAGCTCAACGGGAATTTTGTCCTCAAGCATTGGGAGCTGCAGAGAGCCCAGAGGAGGCTCCAGGATGAGCAGAGGGATGGAGCAGCTCTGCTGGCAGGAAAGGCTGGCACAGCTGGCATTGTTCACCTGCACAGGAGAAGCTTTGGCCTGCGCTCAGGGTGGCCTTGCAGGGCCTGCAGGAGCCCCAGGAAAGCTGGAGAGAGACAATTTCCAGGGGATGCAGGGACAGCACACAGGGAATGGCTTCACACTGGTAGATTTCCATTCCAGTGCCTCATTTCCCTGTGATGGAAATGAGGGGCTGGGATGGAATTCCAGCCCTGGATCCCTGGCAGTGCCCAGGGCCAGGTTGGACACTGGGGACAGTGGAGGTGTCCCTGCCATGGCAGGGCTGGCACTGGGTGGGCTTTGAGGTCCCTCCCAGCACAAACCATTCCAGGATTCCATAAAAACTGACTCTTACCTGCCTCTACTTCTCTTCCCTGCTGAGGTTTCACTGTGATTTTTATCACACAAACAGAGCTGGATGTGAAGTAACAGATTTTAACAGATTTAACAGCATTTTATTTTCTCAGCTCTCCCACGTCAGAGCAGCCCTATTTCCATTTCCACCAAGCAAACATCTCCAGCCCTCTCTCCTATTGCTGCCAAAAGCATCAGCAGCCGGCCCCAGAAACCCAGGCAGCTTAGAGGAACGCTCACCTTTAGAGAACACAGCTCTATCAGCATTTCCTGTGGTTTGATGACACACAAATGAAGCTTGTGCTACTCTCCGAGCAAAATCCAGCCCAGCACATCACCCACCTCCCAGACTTTCTGCCTTTCTGGTGCTCCTGCAGCGCCATGAAGGATCCAGTGACCTCCCTGGCTCGTTTCCGTGCCATTCCTTCGGGAATGAGTGGCTGTGACACCGTTCCCATTGCACAAGGGAGCCCCATTTCCTCACCCCACTGCCGGGAATTTGGCAACCCAGGGCAGCATCCAGGGCACTGCTCCTGCCCCAGCTGGGAGGGAGAGCTGCTGCAGGGAGGGATCTGCAGCTCTGGGCTCTGCAAACGCCTCCTGCAGCCCCCACCAGGCTGGGAGAGCCTTTCCTGCCTGCCCAGGCCCGTCCTTCCCTGCTCACCTGGGCAGCACCACTGCAGCTCCTGGCGTGGCTTTAATAAAAGAGCAGCACCCGTGCACTGGGGGGCATGGAATTGTCCCCAAATCCCACTGAATTGTCCCCAAACCCCCGGTGAATTGTCCCCAAACCCCCACTTTTCTCTGCTCACAAGCCAAAAATTCAGTTTTTTTGCAATAGCATGTAGATAACAGCATATAGATATCCCATTACCCCATTATCCCATTCCAATCTCAATCCAATCCCATCCGAAGCAGAAGATGAATCCAACCCCATCCCATCAATCCCATCCAACCTCACTGGGCACTGAATTGTCCCCAGATCCCCACTGAATTGTCCCCAAACCCCCACTTTTCTCTGCTCACAAGCCAGAAATTCAGATTTCTTGCACACAGCATGTAGATGACAGCATATGGATATCCCCTTATCCTCCTATCCCATTATCCCATCCCAATCTCAATCCAATCCCATCCATCCTGATCTCTCCCATCCCATCCCAAACTGAATATGAATCCAACCCCATCCCATCAATCCCATCCAACCTCACTGGGCACTGAATTGCCCCAAACCCCCACTGAATTGTCCCCAAACCCCCACTGAATTGTCCCCAAACCCCCACTTTTCTCTGCTCACAAGCCAGAAATTCAGATTTCTTGCACACAGCATGTAGATAACAGCATATGGATATCCCATCCCATTATCCCATCCCACTATCCCATCCCATCCCAAACTGAATATAAATCCAACCCCATCCCATCAATCCCATCCAACCTCACTGGGCACTGGATTGTCCCAAACCCCCACTTCTCTCTGCCCACAAGGCAGAAATGCACTTTTCTCGCACACAGCCCGCAGATATCCCGCTATTCCAGGGTGGAACCGCAGCCCTGCTCCTTAATCCCACCCATCCCGGCCAATTCCGGGCTGCAGCAGCACCCGGGGAGCGAACCCGGCAGGGCCGGAGCAGCAAACAACCCCCGGCAGGGCAGCCCGGCCCTGCTGCTCCATCGGGTCAGCCCTGCTGAGCTCCGGGCTCCTGCACATTCCCCTTTTCCCCGGCCCCGCTCCCGTCCCGGCTGCCCGGACACACCTGGGGGCTCCAGCCCCTCCTGGGCAGGGGGGAGATGCCACCCTGGGGTGGCTCTGGCTGCTGCTGCCACCAGCCCCGTGCCACTGTCCCGTCCTGGGACGGGCGAGCTGGGAAAAGCCGGGCTGGGAGGAGGAGGAGGAGGAGGAGGAGGAGGGAAGGAGGGAAGGAGGGAGGGCAGCAGAGCCGTGCCCGGGCAGGTGCCCAGGTGGGAGGTGCTGAGGGGGCACCGCAGCTCCTGGCATGGGAAATGTGCAGCCAGAGCAGCACGGGAGAGAGGGAATTGTGGAATTCCTGAGTGGGAATGACCCAGAGGGATCCCCCAGTGCCAGCCCTGCCCTGCCCAGAGCCCACCAAGCCCAGCCTGGGCATCCCTGGCAGCGCTGGCCAAAGGCTCCTGGAGCTGTGGCAGCCTCGGGGCCGTGCCCATGCCCTGGGCAGCCTGGGCAGTGCCAGCACCCTCTGGGCAAGAACCTTTTGCCCTCAAACCCAACCTAAATCCCTCCTGGCCCAGCCCCAGCTGCTCCCTGGGTGCTGCACCCCCGGGAGCTCCGAGCTCAGGCTGCTCCAGGGGGGCTCCGGGGATGGGACATTCCCAGAGGCGCTGCCCTGGCCCCTGGCACTCCCCCAGCTCCATCCTCCAGGGATATTGCACATTTTGGGCTGGCAGGAGAAAGGGGGGGGTCATTTCAGGGCTCCCCTCAAACACCTCCCTGGAGGGAGCACTGGCTCCCTGCAGCCACCACCAAAACCTCAAAAACCACCCCAAAACTCCCCCTGTGCTTCCCGCGGGAGGGAGAAGCTCTGTGGTCACCACAGGGGGCTCACCAGTGCCCACCTGGGAGCTACAAAGTGAATTTATCAGCACTGAAAGATCCATCTGAGCTCCTGCAGAGGATGCTGCTGCTGTGGGGTGACAAACATCCCCTTAGCATCCCCATCCATCCCATGGGGTGACAAACATCCCTTCAGCATCCCCATCCATCCTGTGGGGTGACAAACATCCCCTCAGCATTCCCATCCATCCATGGGGTGACAAACATCCCCTCAGCATCCCCATCCATCTATGGGGTGACATCCCCTCAGCATTCCTGGGCCAGGGCACATCCCAATCCATCCCATCCCATGGCCCTGGCAGGGACAGTGGCCCCCATACTCTCATCAGCTGCAGAAAACAGGGATGGGATGGGATTTATGGGATGAGATGGGGTGGGATGGGACAATGGGATGGGATGGGACAATGAGATGGGATGGATAGGATTGGATTGGATGGGGTTGGATTGAGACTGGGATTGGGACTGGGACTGGGACTGGGACTGGGATTGGGACTGGGACTAGGACTGGGATTGGGATGGGATCGATGGGATGTGGTTAGATGGGATGGGATCCGTGGGATGGGATGGGTTGGGATGGGCTCGATGGGATGGGGTTGGATTCATATTCAATTTGGGATGGATGGGATTGGACTGAGATTGGGATGAAATGGGATGGGATGGGATTTATGGGGTGGGATCGGTTGGGATGGGGTGGCATGGGGTTGAATTGAGATTGGGATGGGATGGATTGGATGGAGATTGGGATGGGGATGGGGTGGGATAAAATGGGATGGGATTAGATTCAGATTCAGATTGGGATGGGATGGGTTGGTAGGCATTGGGATGGGTGGGATGGGATTGGATTGAGATTGGGATTGGGTTTGGGATGGGGTGGGATGGGATGGGATGGGATGGGATGGGATGGGATGGGATGGGATGGGATGGGATGATGGGATGGGATGGGATGGGATGATGGGATGGGATGGCCCCTCCTTGCCTGACACTCTTTGCCAGCTGCTGTTGCCTGGGCAGCAGCTGGAGAGAGGATTTGAGGTGGTGATGGAGGCATCAATTTAAACAAATGGATGAAAATGTCTCAGCATTTCCTTGCTGCCCACTTTTCCAGAGCCTTATTGCATTTTCCCTCAGGGTGAGGATGCAGCCCCTGCTTCCCTTGCCTGAGCTGTTGCTGCATCTCAGGGAAGGAGCAGCCTGTGGGATTCATTTCCTACACTGGCCCAAGGCTCTGGTGCAATGTGCCTTTCTGCCTGCTCAGTTTCCCCCTCGGGGCAGCCCCGTTCAGTTCTCCCCCACCCCTGGGTGTGAGACGTTCACTGGGGTCTGAGGATGAGGGAAGAGACGAGGATCTGACCCCATGTTTCAGAAGGCTGATTTATTATTTTATGATATATATTATATTAAAACTATACTAAAAGAATAGAAGAAAGGATTTCATCAGAAGGCTAGCTAAGAATAGAAAAAGAAAGAATGATAACAAAGGCTTGTGGCTCGGATTCTGTGTCCGAGCCAGCTGGGCTGTGATTGGCCATGAATTAGAAACAACCACATGGACCAATCACAGATGCACCTGTTGCATTCCACAGCAGCAGATAACCAATGTTTCCATCTTGTTCCTGAGGCCTCTCAGCTTCTCAGGAGGAAAAATCCTAAAAAAAATGATTTTTCATAAAAGATGTCTGCGACACCTGGGAACCTGGAGCAGGATCTGAGCCTCTTGTTTCCACAGCCCCCAGGGAATTCCCCCTTCCAGGTGAATTTTATAGCCTGGCAAAGGAGCAGGGGGGCCAAGGAAGAGGGAGAAGCTGAAGGGGTGGCCCAGGCTCAGGAGGAGTCACAGGGGGGACATTCCCTTCCCCACACCAGTCTGAGGCCAAGCACGGCCACCAAGACCCTGGGATGTGAGGGAATGTTGTGGCTGAACGTGTGAACTCCCCAAATGACTGAAAGGTGCCCCAGAGTTTAACCCAGCCCAGGAGCATCACCAGGAAAAGCTGTGGGAGGAAGGATAAATCCATTTGAGGAAATCAGTGGGTGAAATCAGCAATGCAGGAGGCTCAGAAATGGGGTTGGGGCAGCAAAGGCTCCCCCTGGGGTGGCCACAGTGAGTCGGGTCCAGGAGAGATCCATGAGGGAGGAGGAGGAGGAGGAGGAGGGTGTGGGTGGTCAGTGACAGCACAGCCAGGCCCTGCTTCCTCCTCACCGGGGAAACCTGGGACAAAATCTGCTCCTGTCACTGCCTGGGCCAGCCCGACTCTTCCCTGAATGCCTGGGAAAGGGATGCGGGACAGCAGCAAGGATCTGGGATGGCAGATGTGAAAAGTGCATATTAGATGGCTCCGTGCAGATATTTACTGTATGTGTTTTGTTGTATTGATTAGTAGTGCTGCATTAGCATTTTAACAATTATATTGATAATTATTATAGATAATATATTATATATAATTATTAATTATTATATATAAATATATAAAATATATATTTCTATATAAATATATATTTCTATATTTCTATATAAATATATAAATATATATTATATATATTTCTATATATTATATATAAATATATAAATTTATATATAAATATATATATTTATATAAATACATATATTATATATTTAATATAATAATTTATTATATAATAATTATATATAATTATATTCTATATAATAATTTATTATATATTATTTATTATTTATAATAGTTTTATATAATAAATTATTATATATAACATAATTATAAAAATATATAATAATTATATGTAATTTTTATAACATTTTAATTTTAATAGGATGGTAAATGTAGTTTTGTAGTTAAAAGGTAACTTTTGTAGTTAAAATAGGAACCATGTATGTGGAATATTTTTTTAAGAAAGGAATGAGGTACTCACACCAGACAGCAGCCACAGGACACCTGAATCTTTCAGAGAAAGAGAATTTATTGCTCCATTATCAGAAGAAATGAACTTCTTCCTGCCTCACTCAGCCCTGAGACGCCGTCAGGATTCAGAGGCAGAAGCTGGCACTGCCCAGACAGAATCCTGTGTTTGAGTGGAATTTATGCATCATGGATGAGCTGTGTGAATATGCAACAGGTTATTGTTTTTAAGGGTTAATCCTCTGTTAATGTGGGTCCTTTTTCAGCTTATTTTGCCCAGAAAAGGTACCCAGACTGTCCATAACTCTTTATTTCTATTGTCTCATGTTGTCCTAATCCAAATTGTCCAAATCATTATTACTCTAATTATTTTGCTATTTCTATAACCATTTTATTACTATTAAACTTTTAAAAATTTTGAAAACGAGTGATTGGCATTTTTCACAGCAGAGGGTTGGGGATGGCAGAGGTGGCCGTGCCCGGGCAGGGAGCTGTGGGACAGGCCAGGCCCAATGAGGGCACTGGGGCCATTCCTTGTCCCCTTCTGCCAGGGCAGGGCTCTGGTGTCCCCCAGCCAGCTCTGGGGTCACCCTCCCACCCCACAGGACACAGGGAGGGGGCACAGGGTGCCTGGATGGGGGGAACCCCCTCTGTGGGGACAGGGGGGCTCTGCTGAGCCCTGGTGCCATCCCAGCTCAGTGCTGGGGCAGATCAGGAATTCCCAGCGCAGGGAGGAGCTGGAGCTGCTGCAGAGAGCCCAGAGGAGGCTCCAGGATGAGCAGAGGGATGGAGCAGCTCTGCTGGCAGGAAAGGCTGGCACAGCTGGCATTGTTCACCTGCACAGGAGAAGCTTTGGCCTGAGCTCAGGGTGGCCTTGCAGGGCCTGCAGGAGCCCCAGGAAAGCTGGAGAGAGACAATTTCCAGGGGATGCAGGGACAGCACCCAGGGAATGGCCTCAAAGTGAAAAATTCCAGGTTTAGATCAGATATTAGGAACAATTTCCTCCCTGGCAGGGTGGGCAGGCCCTGGCACAGGGTGCCCAGAGCAGCTGGGGCTGCCCCTGGATCCCTGCAATGTTCAGTTCCAGGTTGGACACTGGGGCTGGGAGCACCTGGGACAGTGGGAGGTGTCCCTGCCATGGAACAGGATGATCTTTAAGGTCCTTTCCAAACCTTTTAGGCCATTTTAATTCATTCTCTGATACCTCAGAGCCTGTGTGGGCCCCAGTCCCCTCCCAGTCCCAGCGGTGTCACCTCCAGCCCAGGCAGGGCTGTGTCTCCACCAGAGCAGACCCACTGTTCCAGAAGCAAACCTGTAACTTCTATTTGACTTTGGGGGCACCTGAGAGCACCTGTGACTGGGAGATTATTATTTAATATATTTTTAAAGAGCTCCAACTCAGTATAGGAACCCCCTTTGCCCTCCTGGATCTGTCAGTAGGCACAGATTTCATTTTGCCCAGGTCAGTGACGAGCTGTGGAGTGATGGGATCCCTCAGGAGGTTTTCTCTGGAAGGTGACAAAGGACATTTCCCAGCACAGGGTCTTGCAGATCTCTTGAAGCTGCATTCCTGGAAGCCTTTGGGTTTTAAATCTGCCTTATTTTTGTTTTGAGGAAAGAAATACTGAAATAAGAATGGGGAGCAGACACTTTAAATACACTTTAAAGTGTATTTGAATTTAAAGTTGAAATACACTTTATTATTTCAATGAATTTTCCCTTTTCCTTGGAAAAGCTGCTGCTGTGGCCCTTGTACAGGAATAGATGAGGCCTAAAATGTTTCTGTCCAAATCTTCATCTGTGGCATGGTAACCTCTGAAAACCAGGGGGAAGGAGCAGAGCTGTACAAACCCTCCCTGGCAGAGTTCTCTGGGCTCCTGAGCAGGAGGGAGGGAGAAATAACTCAGAATTCATTCAATAATTCAGAATTCATTCAGAAATAATTTGGTTCCTGGCCCCACAGTGCCCCGAGCTGGGCCCAGCTCTGCTCCCTTGGCCCAGCCCCTTTGGGATGGCACCTCCAGCTCAGCCCAAACCCTGCAGAGATCATTTTGCATTGAGGTTTTCCAAGGATGGAAAATCCTACAAAGGATGGCCAAGAGGGGGACATAATTCACCTGCTGCTATCCCAGCATTAATGCAATTAATTCATTAATTAATTACAACCCCAAAGCCCTAAAAACAAGGGTTTGGAGCACCTGGTCCCCCTCTTTGCACGATCTCTGCCAGGATCCAGAGCTTCCCTTGGCAGCAGCAGCGAGGCCACAGCTCAGGGATGCAGCAAATGCACTGGAGCTGGGGGATTTCCTGCAGCTGGGAAAGCTGCCTGCACTCTGCAGCCTGCCACTGAAATGCAGTTTAGAGTGGGGGAAAAAAAAACCAGTGTTAAATTAAAAATGCGCTGACTGCTGCAGCTTTGGAGGGGCCTGGATGGGGAGGCTTCCGACCCCCCGACCCCCAGAGCCATGGAATCCCATTAAATTCAGGAATTTAATGCAGGAATTCCTGCCCTGCAGAGGAGTTCTGAGCCCTCAGCTGAGGCACAGGGACTGGAGAGTTGGTTTTGGTGAGGATGGTTCAGACGGGGCACCACCAATCACCACTCACAGCTTTAATGACCAGGCAGAGGAAATTTGGATTAGTGCTGACCAAAATGGGAGTTTGTTGTTCCCAGGGGTCCTGAGAAGGTTCTTCCCCTGAGCCACAAACTCATCCCCACTGGCACAGGGTGCCCAGAGCAGCTGGGGCTGCCCCTGGATCCCTGGCAGTGCCCAAGGCCAGGCTGGGCACTGGGGACAGTGGGAGGTGTCCCTGCCATGGCAGGGGTGGGATGGGTGGGCTTTGAGGTCCCTCCCAACCCAACCCAGTCTGGGATTCTGGGATCCCCTGAGAGATTATGGGGTTATCAGCTCCCACAGGCTGAGCAGAACCCTCTGGGGTTGAGGCAGAGGGAGGAAGGTGAGACCCTGGATCCCAAACTCAAACAGACACCCCAGGAGCAAACAGAACCCCAGAATGGGTTGGGTTGGAAGGGACCTTAAGGATGATTTTGTCCCAGCCCTGCCATGGCAGGGACACCTCCCACTGGCCCAGGCTGCTCCAGCCCCAGTGTCCAGCCTGAATCACATCCCTGGGGGTTGGTTCATCCTCCCAGCATTTAAAGTATTGAAAACCTGACCTGTTTGATCTCCTTTGATCCTTCAGCAAAAATACCACTGGACCTTTGGATTTTCCTCCACAGAATCCAACCACCTCAGAGGGCATTTTATACCCCCCTTTTTATCAGCATTTCCCAGAATCCCCAAATCCCCAGGGCTGGCACAGCCCTGCCAGCCCATGGAGTGCCAGCTGTGCCCCATGGGCACCTTGTCCCCAGCCCAGAGCACTCAGTGCCACCTCCAGGGCACACCTGCAGGGATGGGCACTGCAAAGCTCCCTGGGCAGCTCCTCCCAAGGCCTTTCCCCTTTCCATGGGGCAATCCTCCCAGCACACTGAGAAGCAGGGATGTTTTATGCTCAGCAACCAGTTTCCATGGTGGCATTGTCAGAAGAAGGAAAGATCCAAGATTCCCCCGTGGTGCAGGAGAAAGGATCTGTCCAAACATCCCCTCCAAGCTCCCGGGAATTTGCACCAAATTCACTGGGGAATGTCAGGAGAGGAGGGTCCTCCATGCACAAGGAAGGACCTCAAAAATACCTCAAATTCAGGAAAAGAGCCAAATCACAGGGGCAGGGGGGCCTTCTGTCCTGAGAAGCAAAACTGGGAAAGGTTTTTGTGTTACCTGGGCTGAAGCTCTCTGCCCACACCACCCTCAGCACGTGAGCCCCAGCCTTGCCTCCCTTATCAAGGAAGTTTTTCAGAGGCAGCAGCAGCCCTGAGTAATTTCTTTATCTCATTTCCTCTTCTTTACAAGTGCCTGTGTTGTGGTGTGAGGCCCAGATAAGCTTTTCTCTCCAGGCAGCCCCTGTGTGTCTTCCTGCCTGGCTGGTTTTGCCCTGAGCACACACGGACGGGGCAGCAGCAGCCGATTCCCAATTCCCACCCTCAGCTCCTGCTCCAGTGATTCCCAGCGGAGTGAGAGGGTCAGGAGTTCTCCTGGATGTGCAGCTTCACCCCTGCAGCCTTCACTGGGGAACTGGTGGGGATTTGTGTAAGAACAGATTTGCTCCATCCTGAGCTGCTCATCCCTCCTCAGCCCAATTTTCCCTGGATTTAACCATTCTTTAACCATTTGAGGCTTTAACCATTTGAGGATTTAACCATTTGAGGAGGAGCAAATTCATTCCAAGCGTGGTGTGACTGAAGTCAAACCTCATTCCTGGTCTCCAGGCAGAGCCAGAACTGCTGGAACTGCTCCCGAAATCCCTTCCTGAGCAGCAGCAGGGGAGCCAGGCCATGGAACCGGGAATGGTTTGGGTTGGGAGGGATTTAAGGACCACCCAATTCCATGGGCGGGATTTCCACTATCCCAGCTTGTTCCAGCCTGGCCTTGGACACTTCCAGGGGTGAGACAGCCACAGCTTCTCCTGGACTTTTGGAAGGTGCCCAGCATGGTGGGGTGGCACTGGGTGGGCACTGTAAGGTAGTGGATTCCCATCCTGGAGTTCCAGGCCCATTCCCTGCCAGCACAGGGGCTCAGGGCAGGGTTTGTGTGGCCTCTCTGCTCCCCTGTGTGGGCTGAGCTTGTGCAAATGCACTCAGCACTGAAATCCTTACCTGGAGCAGCACCTGGCTGAGGAGGAGAACACTGAGCCCTTCCTCCAGGCAAATCCTTCCCTTCCCTCTCCAGGTCAGCACCGTGGAACTTCCCAGGAGCTCCGAGGTTGGAGAAGCCCTCTGAGGCGAGCCCAGGCTGCTCCTCCTCAGCTCCTGCTGCTCTAAAAACTGACAGAGCTGAGGTGTGTGAGGGGTGCAACAAGTGCTGATGGTGAGAATAAATTGATTTTGGGGTGATTATCTGCCTTCAGTGTCTGAGGAGGGGCAGAGACAGAGACAGGGACAGAGACAGACAGACAGAGACAGAGACAGGGACAGAGACAGAGACAGGGACAGAGACAGAGACAGACAGACAGACAGACAGACAGAGAGACAGGGACAGGGACAGGGACAGGGACAGAGACAGAGACAGACAGAGACAGAGAGACAGACAGAGACAGAGACAGAGACAGAGACAGAGACAGGGACAGAGACAGAGACAGGAGACAGGGACAGACAGAGACAGACAGAGACAGGGACAGGGACAGAGGACAGGGACAGAGAGACAGGGACAGACAGAGCTCTCTGCAGTGCCCGAGGCTGCAGCTGCCCCTGCCAACATCCTGGCACTGCTCAAATTGGAACTTTTTACCTTAAAACTCGTCTCACCCACCCCTGCCATGGACAGGGACACCTTCCACTGTCCCAGGTTGCTCCCCATGCTGGGGCTGGGACACTTCCAAGAATGGGGCAACCACAGCCTTTCGAAGCTCTCTGAACTTCAGAGCTCCTTCCTTCTCCTGAGCTTTCTGCTGCACTTTGCATGACTGATAAATGTGTTTTCCTTTCTTTCTTTTATGTCTGAAGAGAACAAAATGGACAGTATAGGGAGGGGCTGGGGTTTGGGGATCTACTGGAAATGTTGCGGATCATCAGAGCTCCAGGGGGAACTCACAGGAGATTTCCAGTTCCTAAAGGGGCTTCAGGAGGGCTGGAGAGGGGCTTTTTACAAGGAGATGGAGTGACAGGAGAAGGAATTTGGTATTAGGGGGAAATCCTTCCCTGGCAGGGTGGGCAGGGCTGGGGTGGAATTCCCAGAGCAGCTGGGGCTGCCCCTGGATCCCTGGCAGTGCCCAAGGCCAGGCTGGACACTGGGGACACTGGGAGGTGTCCCTGCCATGGCAGGGGTGGGATGGGTGGGATTTGAGGTCCCTCCCAACCCAAACCTTTCCAGGATTCTGTGCCCACACGGATGGACAGGACCAGGCACAGCCCCAAATCCCTCCCACCCCATTCCCCAGCCCTGCACCTCACCCGGGTCCTTCCTGCTCTGCTCCTGCCCTTCCCCTGCCCTTCTCAGGGGCACATTTATCCACACAGGGACTTTTTCCTCTCACCCCCCACATTTTCCTTACTTCAGGCATTTGTTTTCCTCCTGGGCAAACAAGTCATCCCAGGTTTTTGAATCTCCCTCTCAAAACAATGGGTCAGGCAGGGAGTGAAACTGTCGCTCCTTAAGCCAGGCTGCCACACATTCCTCCTGCTCCCAGCAAAGGACTGGTGCTAAACTCAGGATTCCAATTCTTCCCTGGCCAGCAGGAAAGGCTGCATCCTGCTCTGCATCTCAGTCAGGGCTGAAAAAGCCTCTGGTTTTGCCCATCCTGGGTTTGTTGCCTCAGTCACAATCCAGGGATAACAGCAGCACAAGCAAGGGATGAGCTGACCTTAATCACAAGGTTTGTAAGAGAGTTGCACTTCATTTCTGAGATGTTTTAATGAACCACTCTGGTTCCCTCCTTCTAAAAATTCCCAAAGCTCTGCTGCCTCCTGACTGGAAAGGAAACATCCTCAGAGAACAGGGTGCAGGGGAAGGGAAGGCTGAGGGTGCGAAAAGCTCCAGATGCACACAGAGACACTTTTGGAACACCCAGATTTACTGTGGGGGAGCAGTTCTTTCGTGGAAATCCCAAACTGCTACAAAACCCATTGGATTTTGCAGAATCCCCAAATCCCCGGGGCTGGCACAGCCCAGGGAGTGCCAGCTGTGCCCCATGGGCACCTTGTCCCCAGCCCAGAGCACTCAGTGCCACCTCCAGGGCACACCTGCAGGGATGGGCACTGCAAAGCTCCCTGGGCAGCCCCTGCCAAGGCCTGAGCTCCCTTTCCATGGGCAAATTGCTGCTGCTGGCCCAGCTGAGAGTAGCTTTGGATTAGAAATTGGAAGGAATCTTGGATGTGAGGGTGGGCAGGCCCTGGCACAGAGCAGCTGGGGCTGCCCCTGGATCCCTGGAATGTTCAGTTCCAGGTGGGACACTGGGGCTGGAGCAGCCTGGGACAGTGGGAGGTGTCCCTGCCATGGCAGGGGTGGCCCTGGGTGATCATTGAGGTCCCTTCCAGCCCAGCCATTCCATAACTCTGTGATTACTCCACCACGCCATTCCTAATGCCATGACTAAATGATTCACTAATTTTAAGCCTCCTTTGTTTGTTCCACACAAGGAAATGGAAAAAGTGAATTCCTGTTGATCAACCCCTCTGCCAGATATAGCACATTATTCCTTTTGTTTGGGAAGTTTTGCTTCCAAACACCATCCATTAATCAAGGGCCAGCAATGCAGCACTTTGTCCATCCAAATATTTTCCAGCAGATCTCACCCAGGGGATGTTTTTTAGCCTGGTGGTGTGACCAGCTCCACTCCCATCAAAAAGCTCAGCATGGCATCACCTTTGAACCCAAATTGAAACAAATAAATGGGATTCTTGCCCATTTAGGAGCTTTAACCCCCTGTGAGCAGCACAGGAGCGCTCTGGGCAGTGGGGAGCACTGGCAATGATGAGGGGCTGGGAGCTGGGGGAACACTTGGATCCTTTGCCTTGATGCTGGTGCTTGTTTGGGATTCTCCTCCACCCAGCTCTGCCCCAGCAAAGCTGAGCTTTAACATCCTCAGTGCTTCCCATCCTTCACTAAATGTAATAAAGCTTCCGATGGCAAATTAATTAAACACGCTGACAGCCGAGATTTAATTGTGGGGGATGAGGGAACCTCCTGGAAAGAGTCAAAGAGAGGTGCCCCTCAAAGTGGAGCTCTCTAGGGCAAAGCAGTGGCTGGAGAACAAAGCCTTTGTTTGCTCTACTGCACTTGAAGTTCAAAATTCACCCCTTCTTTTCCCACACAACAGAAAAACGTTCCATGGGATTTTTTTTCCTTCTGAATCTCACCCAAAAATTCACGTTTGGCGTGAGAGGGACCTTAAATTCCATCCCATTCCAGCCCTTCCACTCTGCCAGGTTGAACCAATCCCTGTCCAAGCCAGCCTTGCAGAGGTGTCCATCCATGACTTGGGGCTGCTCATCACACCAGCCAATGAACCAGGACACAAAAATGCCTAAAATACCAAAAACAAACCTGAAATAATCGAGGGATCAACACTTCAGTTTCATTACAGCTGCAACATCCCAGTTCTCCAGTGGGTTTGGACCACAGAATGGGTTGGGTTGGGTTTGGGGTTAGTTTTTTTTTAAAAAACTG
The DNA here is from genome assembly GCF_901933205.1 of Camarhynchus parvulus. Lineage (NCBI taxonomy): Eukaryota > Metazoa > Chordata > Aves > Passeriformes > Thraupidae > Camarhynchus > Camarhynchus parvulus. Next base: position 1,113,742 of record NC_044571.1, on the reverse strand, counting down.
AGATCAAAACCAAATTATCTGGAAATGTGGCTTTTACAGGGCCAAAGGATCATCAGGGTTGGAAGAGACCTTCAAAATCCCCCAGCACCACCAGCATCACCCCAAGGGCCACATCCTGAACTCTCCCAGACACTCCAGCACCTCCCTGGGCAGCTCATCCCGAGGCCTGGCCACTCTTGCACGGACAAATATCCTGTAACATCCACCCTGCACCTCTGTGAGCTCCCAGCACCACCTGGAGAGCACAGATCCAGCCTGTGGTGCCTGGCCAGGCCTCCAGCAGCCACCCCTGGCCAGCTGTGCCCAGCCAGGGCTGCTTTTCCTTTCAAGGGGTGCCAGGATTTCCCTCCATGCCCCAAACAGCCACTGGCCAACAAAGCAAACGCACTCAGGGCAGAGTCAGTGCAAATAACTGGGGAGTTTTCTGCAGTTCAAAAGGAGGAGGAGGATTGCTTCCTCCCCAGCCTCACCCACAGCAAACCCAGCACAAAAGGCTTCTGTTCTGTCTCCCAGAGAAAAATCCCCTGGCATTTCACTTTGATTGATGATACACAATAAACTGAGGCGGGAACCCAGTGCATGTGTTGGGTTGGAACCCAGGGACTCCAAACATGGATCCTGCCCCATTCCTGGGGCTGCCCATGCCCAGGGACCCTGGAATTCCAGCCCAGGGAGGAGCTGGAGCTGCTGCAGAGAGCCCAGAGGAGGCTCCAGGATGAGCAGAGGGCTGGAGCAGCTCTGCTGGCAGGAAAGGCTGGCACAGCTGGCATTGTTCACCTGCACAGGAGAAGCTTTGGCCTGAGCTCAGGGTGGCCTTGCAGGGCCTGCAGGAGCCCCAGGAAAGCTGGAGAGAGACAATTTCCAGGGGATGCAGGGACAGCACCCAGGGAATGGCTGCCAGTGCCAGAGGGCAGGGCTGGGTGGGATCTTGGCAATGAGGAATTGTTCCCTGTGATGGAAATGAGGGACTGGGATGGAATTCCAGCTGGGGCTGCCCCTGGATCCCTGGCAGTGCCCAAGGCCAGGTTGGAGCAGCCTGGGACAGTGGGAGGTGTCCCTGCCATGGCAGGGGTGGCACTGAGTGGGATTTGAGGTCCTTCCCAACCCAAACCATTCCATGATTCCATTATTGTCCCTGGCCTGATGCTGAGATCTCCTGCACTGGGACCTCTCCCCATGGTTTCTGTCCCAGTCCCTCTGAGTGGAGCTGCTTTGCTGGTGCAGGATTTGAGGGATTGGTGGTGCAGGATTTGAGGGATTGGTGGTACAGGATCTGAGGGATTGCTGGTGCAGGGTTTGAGGGATTGGTGGTGCAGGATCTGAGGGATTGGTGGTACAGGATCTGAGGGATTGCTGGTGCAGGATTGGTGGTGCAGGATTTGAGGGATTGGTGGTGCAGGATCTGAGGGATTGCTGGTGCAGGATTTGAGGGATTGCTAGTGCAGGATTTGAGGGATTGGTGGTACAGGATCTGAGGGATTGGTGGTGCAGGATTTGAGGGATTGGTGGTGCAGGATTTGAGGGATTGCTGGTGCAGGATTGGTGGTGCAGGAACTGAGGGATTGGTGGTGCAGGATCTGAGGGATTGGTGGTGCAGGATTTGAGGGATTGCTGGTGCAGGGTCTGAGGGATTGCTGGTGCAGGATTGCTGGTGCAGGATTTGAGGGATTGCTGGTGCAGGGTTTGAGGGATTTCTGGCGCAGGATTTGCTGCTCCCTCTGGCAGCCACCCATCCCGTGGGAAATGGAGAGGTTTGGAGGCAAAGGAAGCAGCACCTGCAGAGGGCAGAGCCCTGGTGGCAGCCAGGCTGGGAGCTTGGCATTCCCAGAGGCAGGATCCAGGATTCTGCAGCGCCAGCACTGGCGTTTGTGGTGGCTGATGGCACCAAACCAGCACCAAATCCCCCACCCTGGGCAGGAGGTGGCTGCTCCCTGGAGCATCCTTGGGATGCAGGCAGTGGTTATCCCGTGGGAATGGAGCAAACCCAGCCCCTGGGTGCCTGTCCTGGTGCCCAGCAGGCAGGCTGGGCCAGGCTGGAGCAGCCCTGGGGACTCAGCAGGACACACGGAGGTGGCAGTGCTGCCCGCCCTGTCCCTGTTCCCTGCCAGCAGAAAGGACTTCCCAGAACTCACACCAACCCTGGCTGCCCTGGGGTACAGAAATGGATTTCCAGCAGGATTTCGATTCCAAAGTGTTCTGGTAAAGAGCTCTGAGAGCTTTCCCTGTGCCAGGGAGCCGGGAGCTGAGCCATGGGTTGGGGTTGTGCCTGTGCCACTTGTGAAAAATGCGTATTTTATGATTGGCTTTTCGTAAATATTCAAATGAATATTATATGTGTTGTGCTAGAAAGTAATGCTGTATTAATTCTCTTAAGTACTGTATTAAATATAGTTTTAGGTTACAAAAATTGTTAAAATAGAAACTCTGCTATGTAAGATGCTTTTTTTAAAAGAAAGGACTCGCAGTGAGACAGCAGCCACAGGACACCTGAATCTTTCAGAGAAAGAGAATTTATTGCTCCATTATCAGAAGAAATGAACTTCTTCCTGCCTCACTCAGCCCTGAGACGCCGTCAGGATTCAGAGGAAGAAGCTGGCACTGCCCAGACAGAATCCTGTGTTTGAATGGAATTTATGCATCATGGATGAGCTGTGTGAATATGCAACAGGTTATTGTTTTTAAGGGTTAATCCTCTGTTAACCTGGGGCCTTTTTCAGGTTTATTTTGCCCAGAAAAGGTACCCAGACTGTCCATAACTCTTTGTTTCTATTGTCTCATATTGTCCTAATCCAAATTGTCCAAACTGTTATTACTCTAATGGTGTTACTAATTTTTTTAACCATTTTATTACTATTAAACTTTTAAAAATTTTAAAAACGAGTGATTGGCGCTTTTCACACAGCCCACAGGTGCTCAGGGATTTGTCCTTCGTGGCCCCTTTGTCCCCCACAGCTGAGTGTCTCTGCTCACACTGTGGCTCTTGAGACAGATTTTTTCTGGAGCCTGATGTTTGCCAAGGGAAAGCATCACTGTGAGTTTTGGTGGACAATTAATCACAGGGTTCAATTAGCCCTTCCCTCCTGCTCCTCCAGCCCCCTCTGGAATCATCTCTCCCATTCCAACATTTCCTCAGCTGCTCTTCCTGACCTCAGGAGCTGCAGGAACAAGCAGGGAAGTCAAGAAGCTGCCAGGAAAGTTCTGTCCAGCCCAGTAATTTCTCAAATGTGTATTTGAGAGGCTGCGTGTGAACCCCTGAGAGCAGGTGGAGGACGTGAGGAGCACACACACACAGGGAACGCAGAATTCCCGGGGGAGGGAATTGCAGGATCCTCCTGTTGTCACACTGCAGGGCAGAGCTGCTGCCTGGCAGGACAGGAACTGCCCTGGAGGCAAATGAGGCACTCATGGTGAAGGACACTGGGAAGGGGTTTTGCTTCTTGTTAGAGAGGAAAAATCTGCAGGGGAAAATCTGGGTTTTAATTGCATTTCCAGTCTGTGTAAGGTGGCTCTGGCTCAACAAGGCACTGCCCAAGGTGTCCCATCCTCTGTTTCTTGGATCCCAGAATCCCCAAATCCCTGGGGCTGGCACAGCCCTGCCAGCCCATGGAGTGCCAGCTGTGCCCCATGGGCACCTTGTCCCCAGCCCAGAGCACTCAGTGCCACCTCCAGGGCACACCTGCAGGGATGGGCACTGCAAAGCTCCCTGGGCAGCCCCTGCCAAGGCCTGATGTGGGGGTCCCAGTCGTTGGTGTCTCTGTGTCTGGATTGAAGACACTCCAGACAGTAATTCATGTTCATTATTTGTTATCAGTAAAACAGTGTCACTACTGTGAGTTCAGCAGCTTTTCATTAGAAGGCACAAAATGGCCAACAATCTCTTGTTCCAAGGTCTTTTAAGACTGAACTATCCAATTAAGAACTGACACCTGGATTATTTTCCCTTTTAACCCAATAACTGATCCCAAAGAGCTGCAATGGGGACTTTTCTGCCCAATTACAAAATGCCACCCAGACCCATGGAGAAGGAGGAAGAAGCAGCATGAAGAACAAACCCAGGACGACACCCTGTGCCCTCCATCTTGCTGCCATCCACAACACACAAAAAACCCCAAAACCTCAATTTCTCACCCAGTGATACACCTACACTGCTCTCTGTAATCTATTTCACACTTTTGTGGATTCCAGTCTGTCTTGAAGTCTGGGAAACTTTCTCCATGAATGAGGGTCAGAGTCAGTGCTGCCCTGGGGGTCAGGGCACCCCAGAGCAGACACAGAAATATTCCTGGTGCCCTGGGCTTCCACAGCCTGAGCTCCCTTTCCATGGGCAAATTCCTGCTGCTGTCCTAGCTGAGCCTGCCCTGGGCCAGCCTGAGGCTGTTTCCTCAGGGAATGTTCCAGAAGGAACACAGGGCTGCTGTACCCACCAGGAAAGCCTGGATGAGCCCCAGCTCTTCACTCTGAAGTCTCAAGACGACACTAAAAAAATCCACATTCTATTAAAACCCTAATTAAAACGCACCCAAGAGAAGCCCCAAGCAATGTGCTGAGTAACCCTCCCCTGCCCAGGAGCTCTCTCCTCGCAGGGCAGCAGAATGGAAACTCTGACCCAGGTTAATGACAGGGCAGTGGTGCTGGGGCAGCTCCCAGCCCAGCATTCCTGCACGTCCCAGCAGCTCCTGCTGATTCAGGAGGCTGAGCCTGAGCAGCCAGAATTTGCCCAGCAGGTTAAAAAGCAGGTGCAGCACATGGTAATCCCTGTGCCAAACTGGGATTGTGTGGGAGAGGCATTCAGCAAGAACTTTCCATGCCTTGGCAGCATGTGGAGCCATCCAGGCTCCCATAGCCTTCCAGGGAAGGCACTGGCAGAGTTTTGGGGAGGGTTGTGCTGCTGAAGGAAAAGCTGCTTTTTATGGCAACTCCTGCATTTTCCCACTCGAATAACATCAATAAATGCATCATTACTTTACTTACAAAGGCTCAACCCAGCATGCTTCAGCTTCTAGAAAAGGTCAAAAAAATCCATGCTGCTGTTAAAGGCACTTAAGAGAATCCCAGAATTGGACTGGGAGGGATTTTCAGGATCATTTTCATGTCCCACAGGCAGGGACACCTCCCACTGTCCCCAGTGTCCAGCCTGGCCTTGGGCACTGCCAGGGATGCAGGGATGGAATTCCTGCCCAAAATCCCATCCAGCCCTGCCCTCCTTCCATTTAAAGCCATCCCCTGTGTCCTGGCACACTCTGCCCATGTACAGAACTCCTCTCCCTCCTTTTCAGAGCCCCCTTCAGGCTCTGGGATGGGCTCTGAGCTCTCCCAGGAGTCTCCTCCAGGCTCTTCCCACCAGCCTGACAGTGACTCCCAGCAGGGAATGATTTGGATGAACTCTCTGTAAATCCCACACACCCTGGGGATTGGGATCACTTCTACAGAGCCACAAGTGGCACCCAAAATTTCCCTTTCCCATCTGGATCCAGCCACTTTTCTCTGTGGGTGTTCCTTCAAAGAGAAGAGTTTTCCAAAGGGAAATGCAGAACAGCAGTTTGTAAAGGTGGGATCATAAAATCCTGGAATGCTGAGGGCTGGCAGGGACGTCAGAGATCTTTTCCAGCATCTGCTGAGGGGATGGCAGCCAGAGCTGGTTTTATTGAGGATGAAGCCATTGTTGGGTATTTAGCTCCACCTATGGGCACCTCCTCGTGCCTCTGGAAATCCTTCAGATTCAGCCATTCAGTCCCACTTTAAGGCTCTCATCCCAGATTTTCATTCAGCCATTCAGTCCCACTTTAAGGCTCTCATCCCAGATTTTCAAGGTGGGAAGAGCCCTTCAGGAGCATCCAGTCCCACCCCAGCAGCACCAGCATCACCCCAAGGCCACATGCAGACTCCTCCTGGCACTCCCAGACACAGCGACCCCAAACCTCCCTGGGCAGCTCTGACCCAAACACCCCACAGATTTTAAGAGAGGCACGAAAAACAAAGAAATTCCTTTCAGAAAGTTTCACAAAGGGAAAATTATTAACTTGATTTATCTTGAATGGTGTCAGGAAGCTTTGGTCTCTAGCACTGGGCATCCATCAGGGTGTCAAGAGGATGCCCCAGGCTGTTCTTAGTGGTGCCAAGGAATGGGACCAGAGGAATGGGCAGGGACTGATGCCCAGCAATTCCCCTGCACAGGGGGCACAGCTTCTGCCCTGGCAGTGCCCAGCCCTGAGCAGAGACCAGGGGGCTCTGGGGGCTCCTCCCGGGACATTCCAGATCCATCTGGACACAGCCCTGTGCCCTGAGCTCATTCCAGTGCAGGGAATTTTTCTTTCCCCATCTCCAAGCCGAGCAATCTCCCCTGGTGCAACTCCAGCCCATTTCCTCTCCTCCTTTCCCTGCCCCTCCTGTCAGGGAGTTTTGGGGAGCAGTGAGGTTCCCCCTGAGCCTCCTCTTGTCCATTCCAAACCCCCCAGCTGCTCCTCCCAGGATGTGTTTTCCAGCCATTTCCAAAGGAACTCCAAACAAAAGGAATTCCTGGCAAAAAAACCACACACAACACTCAACATGACAAAGCCTGGAATGTGACAGTTCCCTGTTATCAATGGAGATTTTGTCAGGGAAGATAAATCCAGCCCTCATCCTGTCCCCTGTCATTGGAGTCACCTCTGTGCTCCTGCCTCAATGCCTGTAGCACTGAAGATTTGGTATTAATTGAATTATTAAAAGCGTTAGCAAGGAATAATTCTCTGGGAAATGCTTCTGAAGTGTGTTGGGCAAGGCAGGAGAAAAGCAAAAAGGAAGAACTTGTGTTCCCCAAGGCAGAAGCAGAACTTGAGCAGGCAGGTGATGATGCCACGGGCAAAATCCCTGCTGGAATTGTTCAGACATGGTTCAAAACTTGTTCAAATGGCTCCAGAGCTCTGCAGTTCATTCCTTCCCCACCCCTGCCAAGTGTGGACTGAAGAAGAACCTTGTGATGCACTGATCCAGCATCAAAACACAAAGTTTCCACCCTTGGGGCTGCTCTGGAAACAGAACTGATTAAAAACCAACTTTGGGCCTTTTGAGGTTGCTGCCTTCACCTCTTTAACGAGGCAGGGCTTTAATTGGGCACCAGAAATTCCTTTTTGCCATCACAGGACTTCCATCCCTTCCCACAGCAAAACCTGCATGGTTTCCCTTAATTCCTTTTGCAACAAAAGGACTTAAAGTTATCAGATAAAGCCATTAAATACTGATGTATTTTGTATTCCAGGAGCTTCAGAAATCATGGGATCATGGAATGGTTTGGGATGGAGGGACCTTAAAGCTCATCTCACTTCACCTCCCACCATCCCAGGCTGCCCCAAGCCCCATCCAACCTGACCCTGGACACATCCAGGGGTGGGGAATCCAGAACCTCTCTGGAAAAAAACCCCAAATTATTCATTTTTAACAGAAATATTTCATGTATTATGAACGCACAGGGATTATTCTGGAGCAGGAAAATGCTGATGATACCTTTATTAGGAACTTGAGGCGAAGAATCAGGTTTGGAACATCGCCCCAGGGTTTTATTCAGGAGCAGACTCTCCCATGTGGAGGTCATGCAATTCTCTGAAAGTTGGAAACCTTTTCAAGGCATCATTTATGAGGGCCTGGCACAACATTCTGCCCTTTGGGAGCTGAAAATTCCCGTTTTGGTGCTGAACTTGGAGTGGTTCTGTGCACAAAACACCAGGACATTTACAAGAAGACAACAAAATATTTTAATTTCAATCTGCCCCGTGCTATACAAGTGTATAAAATACCAACTAAGCATCCATTGGAACATTACAAAAATAACCAGAAAGAGCAAGCAGCACACTGGAGTCATGGGGACAGGAGGTGGCAGATCCAAGCAGGAACACACTGAGAGCATTCCAAGATTTCCATGGTTCCCACCTCAGGCAGGGGTCAGGCATTAAAATGACAAAAATCAGATTTATTGATGGTTTGAATTGAAAAGCAGCTCTGCTTTTCAGCAGCAGCCACCTGGGTTTCGACTGCCAAAGTCATGCTTTGATTTCTCATGGAAGAAGGACAGGACAGGAATTATTCCCAATGTTTTGAACTGAATGTGGTGAGACACAAAGTCCAGCAGTCGTTTGAGAAACATGGAAAAGTCTTGGAAAGGCTTCAAGGCAGTTGTGGCAAACCTACAAAGTTTTTCTCCATTAATTCCTTTCTCTTGGGTGTTGAATGCAGCACGTGGAGCCAGCTGAGGGTAACCCAAAATAATCTGATTTTCCTGTGTGTCCAGCTCCAGCAATCCATGGAATCAGCTCTTCTCAACAGCTCCCATGGAGCCAGGGCCACTCAGACACCAGAGCCAGGCTTTGTTCCAGTTCCCAGGGAATAACAATCCAAGCTAGAGCAGGAAATTCAGAATATTCCTGGTCTCCAGGCCCACATTTGTGTTCCAGTCAGGAATTCCAGGCCTTCCAGAACACCCTGTTTCCCTGCACCGTGGCCTGGAATGGCTCCACTCTTTTTAAAACAAATATTATTTAAGAAACCAAGGTGCCAACCAGGAATTTCAGTCACACTGGCTTCAATCTCTTCTCAGGCCAACTGTGGCAAGAGCAAACCAGGAGAGAGCCACAGTCTGATTCCTTAAGAACACAAGGAGAGGCTCCAACATCCCTTTTCCAAGACCCCAAGTGGCATTTTCTAGGGATAGCAATTCCTGTCTCCTCCAAAAAAAAAACCCTGACCCCTGTTTCAAGGTGAGGATCTCCAGTTTAAAAAACAGTATTAAAATATTTCTGCCATCTTTCTTCTTTAAAATTTGCATTTAGGAGCCTTTAAACACTGCCATAAAAAAACCCCTAAAGCTTCTCCCACATATTCCCATTGCTTAAATCAGCATTCCTTGGCATTAAGCATTTCATCCCAGCTGAGTTTGGAAGCAAAGCTCAGAAAGTTTGGATTTTTTGATATCCAAAACCAGTAGAAAAAGATCCAAGTGTGCAGCTTGGAGTAGGAATGGACAAGGAAAAGGCACTCCAGCTCTCCTCACTGCTTCCTGGGTGGAATTTTCCAATCCCAAATAAATCTTTACTCACCAAAAATGCAGATTCAAGTTTCTCCATAGTTGTTTTTTTCACTGGAAAAATCCCCCTGCTCTGAATATGCACCATCAGCATTATTTGAGTCCTTTTTTCCCCCCCTCGAGTCAAAGCTCCCAAACAAATCCTATCAGAGATATAAATTACCTGAACTTAAAATAATTTAAAATCCACGTATTCCAACAACTCTCCTATTGCACGTTTTTCCACTGCTTTGCCAGGTAAAATCCTCTGCAGGAATTCCAAAGGTTAAAATTTTAAAAGCACAACTTCCAGAGCACCAAAAGCAGGGGCTGGAGGAATTGGATCCTGCTGGAAAACGAGTGCCAACAAAACCAAATATAAATATATCATGTATGTACACATCCAGGAGGAATTCTGGGATGCTGAGATAATAAATACTTTGAAACAATTCCCAGATTTCCAGAAATTTGGGAGAAACTCTAGAAAAGAAAGCAAATTACTTGAGAAGACCAAGAAGAAACATGCACAAAACCTAGTGTAAGAAAAAGGGTTAAATTCCCAAAATTCCCATCATCTCTCCAACCCTGTCATCCCAAGGCTTTCCAGACACCCATCAGGGGTGTCACAACAAGGAACTGTCCCCCAGAACAAGCCCCAGTTTGTCCCCAAAATGTCCCCTTCTCCCATCCTTTGTTCCCAGCACGTGGGAATTCACTCAGCACAGGGATCAACACTCCAAACTGAGCAGGGAATTCCTTTATCTGCGGCAAACCTGGAATTCTCCTCCTGCAGCTGCGCCACCACAGCCGGGCACTGTTCCACTGCAAATCCTTGGCAAACTCCTTGGAAAGGTGGATTTCCTCCGCAGGGAGCAGCAGCTGCGCCGGGCTCAGCTCAGGGAGGCGGGGCTGTAGTCGGGCCGCCGGGTCTGGATGATTTTGGGTTTGGGTTTTTTGGGCTCCTCCTCGGCCTCGCCCTCCTGGTCGCTCTCGCACACGTGCACAACCACGCTGGGGGTGGTGGCCGTGGCAGCGTGGAGCTCGTACTTGTCCCCTGGGGAGAGGGAAAATGGGAATAAAAGGAATGGGGTGTTTAATTTTTAACTAAAATGGATATGGTGAAGGGTTTTGAGGGGGGTTGAGGAAATGACATGGTGTTTTTAATGGGGTTGATGGGAATTAGGAAATGTCCTGGGGTTTGGGGAAAAAGGGGGAAATTCCTGAGGAGAGGTGAACTGGGCTCAGAGGGGATTTGGGGGGGAATTCCTGAGGAAATGTAATGGGGGCTTTTCCAGTGGTGGAAATTCCTGGAGAAATGGGATATGGTGACTTTTTAATGGGGTTTTGAGGTGGGGAATTCCTGAGGAAATGGGACATGGTGACTTTTTAATGGGGTTTTTAGATGGGGAATTCCTGAGGAAATGTCACCTGGGGTCTGCTCCAGGGGAGATTTAGGGGGGAAATTCCTGAGGAAAGGTCACCTGGGGGCTGCTCCAGAGGGGATTTAGGGAGGGAATTCCTGAGGAAATGTCACCTGGGGGCTTTTCCATGGTGGAGAATTCCTGAGGAAATGGGACATGGTGACTTCCTAATGGGGTTTTTGGAGGGGAATTCCTGAGGAAAGCTCACCTGGGGGCTTCTCCATGGGGGATTTAGGTGGGGAACTCCCGAGGAAAGGTCACCTGGGGGGTTTTTAATGGGGTTTTTAGGTGGGGAATTCCTGAGGAAATGTCACCTGGGGGCTGCTCCAGGGGGGATTTAGGTGGAGAATTCCTGAGGAAAGGGACATGGTGACTTTTTAATGGGGTTTTTGAGATGGGGAATTCCTGAGGAAATGTCACCTGGGGGCTTCTACATGGGGGATCTAGGTAGGGAATTCCTGAGGAAATGGGACATGGTGACTTTTTAATGGGGTTTTTGGGTGGGCAAATTCCTTAGGAAATGGGACATGGTGAATTTTCAGTGGCTTTTTTTAGGAAATGGGACATGGTGAATTTTCAGTGGCTTTTTTTAGGAAATGGGACATGGTGAATTTTAGGGGGGGGGAAATTCCTTAGGAAATGGAACATGATGATTTTTTATTAGGGCTTTTAGGTGGGGAATTCCTTAGGAAATGGGACATGGTGAATTTTTAATGGAGTTTTTAGGTGGGAAAATGCCATAAGAATGCTCAGTAACAGGAAAATGACAAATTTTTAATGCTTGGAAGGGCCTAAAATATTTGTTTTAAAGTTTCTTTTTGGTTTTCCTAAAATTTGGAAGGAAAACTTGGAGTAAAGGAACAGCAGCATGGAGCAGCTCTGAACTCCCACACCAACTGAGGCTGCTGTGTTATTTATTCATTTATTCATTTATTTGCTAATTTATTCCAAGTGTTCCATCAGAAACAACGTCTGCTTCCAAAACCCATTGCAGGGAAAGAAAATCTCTGATAAAAATATTTCATAATGAATTATTAAGAATATTTAATGAGGAGGATTCTTGATGGGAAGTTTTAAATCCCAGCATGCAGGAGCTCAAAGTTGTGCCCTGCCCTTTTCTCCATCCTTTACAATTCCCTACGTTTGGAGGTGAACAGGAATTTTAAAAATTCTCCAGTAAAATGAATCGGACACAGTTTTTATTTTCTCCAATCTTATTAATGAGAATGATTATTCTCATATAATAAGAGTAATTTAATTCTGTTCAATGTTATTAAATGTGACCATTTTTCTCTCCCCTAAAATTAATAATACTGCCCCAAAGAGGTTAAATCTGAGCTGGATTTAAGGAAAGATTAATTTGCACCAATTTTCATGGATAAGTTGTATAAAATATGGGAGAAAAGGGAAATCAAGGATGTGATAATTAATCACTGGGGAAAGGAGGGGCAGGAATTTATCCCTCTTCAATTCCAAGGAATTTTAGGTTCATACTGATAGCTCCTCCTACACTCAGTAGTAGTTTCCTCCTCTGAGGAAAACAGAAATAAAAGTATATAGAACAAAATAGAAATAAAAATAAGTAGAAAATATAAATAGAAAGAAAAATAAAGAAAAAAATAGAAATAGAAAAAGAAAATAGAAGTAGAAATTTATAAAAATAAATAGAAAGAAAATATAAATAGAAATAAAATACATAGGAATAAAATAAATAGAAATAAAATATAAATGGAAAAATAGAACTAAAATATAAATAGAAAGAAAATATAAATAGATAGAAAAATAAACAGAAAGAAAATATAAATAAAAATAAATAAAATAAAACCAAGATATAAATACAACTAAAATATAAATGGAAATAAAATTAGAAATAAAATATAAATAGAATCAAAATATAAATAGAAAGAAAATATAAATAGAACTAAAATATAAATGGAACTAAAATATAAATAGAAAGAAAATAAACAGAAAATATAAATAAAAATAAACAGAAATAAAAATTTCTTGGAAAAGTTTTAGAAATCCAGGAAGTTTTGAGGTGTTTTCCTGCACCAAAATTCTGGTTTTTCCACCTTCTTACCTGGTCCTAGCTTGGAAATTGCATATAAGAGGTCGTAGTTAATGACTGGAGTGGCATCCTCCACTTGTTTCCAGTCCACAGGAGGAGAGGCAGGAGGGGAGATCAGGAACTGCTTGTCTGGGTTTGGGGGGGCCAGGTGGGAGCTCCCGATGTGCAAAGTCTGCAAGAGAAACCAGAGAATCCCAAAGTGTCCCTGGATCCCTGAATGCTGCATCCCTATATCCCTGAATCCCTGCAATCCTGAATCCCTGCGCCCCTGAATTCCTCAATGCTGCATCCATATACCCCTGCATCCCTGAATGCCTGCATCCCTCAATTCCTGCATCCCATAATCCTTGCATCCCTGAATGCCTGCATCCCTCAATTCCTGCATCCCATAATCCTTGCATCCCTGAATGCCTGCATCCCTCAATCCCTGCATCCCATAATCCTTGCATCCCTGAATGCCTGCATCCCTCAATCCCTGAATGCCTGCATCCCATAATCCTTGCATCCCTGAATGCCTGCATCCCTCAATCCCTGAATGCCTGCATCCCTCAATCCCTGCATCCCATAATCCTTGCATCCCTCAATTCCTGCATCCCTCAATTCCTGCATCCCTCAATCCCTGAATGCCTGCACCGCTACACCTCCGAATTCCTGCATCCCTGAATCTCTGCACTGCTGGGGAAGGTGAAACAGGGAAGCCTTATCAATATGATTGTCTGGCAAAAGATTTTGAGAATATGGAAACTATAAGCGAGATTGAAATGAAAGCAGCTTTGAGATCCTTTGGTTACTGAACAACTGGAAAACAATGGCATGGCCAGCTGAAGGCGATCCCCTTTTGATGGAACAACACCCTCTGCTTGCAGACAGCTCCAAGGGTCAGAGCAGACCCTACAGCTTGGCAGGAGGGGCCCAAAGAGGAGTTTTTAGGGTTTAAAATGTAACACAGTGTGGTGATGTAATGATTTTTATAGGCTGTATGGAAATGCTAGAGGATTTGTATCTTGTACTAGACTGGTTACTGAGAATGAGAATATTCAACCCAGAAGATGATTTATTGTATTGGAACGGGAACCTCGCACTCTTACCTTTTTTACTCCCTTATGCTCTTACTCTCTCACCCTCTCATCCTCTCTCCCCCTCTCTTCTCTCAGGCCTGCTCCAGCTGTGCCTGGCAGCCCCAGCAGGGCCCTGCACCCAGGCCCTGTGCAATGAACCCCAAATCCCAGCAGGGCCCTGTGCAATAAACCCCAAATCCCAGCAGGGCCCTGCACCCAGGCCCTGTGCAATGAACCCCAAATCCCAGCAGGGCCCTGCACCCAGGCCCTGTGCAATAAACCCCAAATCCCAGCAGGGCCCTGCACCCAGGCCCTGTGCAATGAACCCCAAATCCCAGCAGGGCCCTGCACCCAGGCCCTGTGCAAACCCCAGGGCCCCTGCACCCAGGCCCTTTGCAATAAACCCCAAATCCCAGCAGGGCCCTGCACCCAGGCCCTTTGCAATGAACCCCAAATCCCAGCAGGGCCCTGCACCCAGGCCCTGTGCAATAAACCCCAAGTTCCAGCCCTGGCTGCAGGAATCTCTCGTATCCATCCATCCCGACCGTCCTAGCCCTGATGCTCCTACACTGCAGCCCTGCATCCCTCAATCCCTGCACCCCTGCATCCTTTCCTCCCTGCATTCCCTCATCCCGGGGCTGTCGTGCTCTGCCCGGCACTCAGGGTGGCAGCACCAGCCAGGGCACAGCTCTGAGGGAAATTCCATCGGGATGTTCTTCCCTAAAAACCAAACCTCTGCCCTCCCACACCTCCAGGGCACAGCTCCCAGGGAAATTCCATCGGGATGTTCTTCCCTAAAAACCAAACCTCTGCCCTCCCACACCTCCAGCAGGACAGGGCCTCTAAGGCCTCGTGACAAATGGTGCCAGGAGTCATCCCCAAAAGTGGGAATGGAGGGAATTCCAGCAGGGATAAAAATAACCTGGATCATGGGAGGTGTCCAAGACTTCTGGATTCGTTTTCCCACTCAATTTCCAGAGGGAAAAGCAGCTGGAACGCAGCCTGATTGCCAGAGCCCGAGTTTGGGCAGGAGAAGAGAGCAGGGAGCTCCAGAGCTGCTCTGGGGGAGATCCCCAAGACTGGGATGGGTAGGGAGAGCCTGGAATGGGCAGCTCCAGCCTGGAATGGGCAGCTCCAACATTAAATGTGCAGCTCCAACATTAAATGTGCAGCTCCGAGACTGGAATGGGCAGCTCTGAGCCTGGAATGGGCAGCTCTGAGCCTGGAATGGGCAGCTCTGAGCCTGGAATGGGCAGCTCTGAGCCTGGAATGGGCAGCTCTGAGCCTGGAATGGGCAGCTCCATACTCTGGATCCCCCAGGGACTCCCTGGGTGCCGGCAGAGGAGCCTCCCCCAACCCTTTAAAATCTTGGAATGTTCTCATTCCCATCCAAGGTTCTCCAAAAAATGGGAAATATCAACAGCCTCCAAATCTGTGAAGCTCTGGAACAACCCTGGTTTCTCTAATTAATCTGACAAAAAATGACCATGAAGGAATTCTGGGATGCTGAGATAATAAATACTTTGGAACAATTCCCAGATTTCCAGAAACTTGGGAGAAACTCTAGAAAAGAAAGCAAATGACTTGAGAAGACCAAGAAGAAACATGCACAAAACCCAATGTAAGAAAAAGGGTTCAGTTCCCAAAATTCCCATCATCTTTCCAACCCTTTTATCCCAAACCCAAAACTTAACCCCAAAATTGGGGTTTTCCAACCACCAGCTTGGAAAAAGAAATCCACCACATCAGCTGGAGGATTTATGGGAGTCAGAACAAGGAAAGCTTTAATCCCTCAAGGATAATCCCAGCAAGTTTTTTTTACCTGAGCAAAATAGAGTCTGAGTTCTTTTCCAAGGAATTCTGTCTTGTCCAGCTGGATCCTGGCATCTGCTGCAGACAAAGGGTTGCTGAAGTTTATTCTCACTCTTTTGAAGCTCTTAAAATACTGGAAGGTGAGGTCCCTGTCATAGGGTCGGAACAGGGACTCAAACTTGGCCTGGAGAGAAAGGAGCAGAGGAGAAAACCAGCATGAAACACTCATAAAGAAATTCATTTAAAAGGAGAAGTTATTAATAAGGGCAAACTACCACTCTTGAATTATTATTGTAACAATAATAAATGTAAATAAATTCATGTAAAATAAGTTGATTAATGTAAATAAACTGCTTTGTTTATTTTCCTTTTTCTTTCTAGAATGAGGTTTTCTACCTTATCCCTTACTTCTCTGTATCCTCAAAATACATTATTATTGTTATTAATAAATGATATTATGACTTATTATATTATTATCAGAAATTAATGTGGGACAAGACACTCTAATTTAGCTACAGATGATATTGAAATGTTTCTTAGAAAATTAATACCCAAAAACCTTGAAAAAAAACTCTGCCAAGCCTTTGCCCAAATGTGCAAATTTCAATGGAACCACCACAAGTTTTCACAGAGAAATATAAAAAATCCTGATTTTCAAGCTAAATGTGATTTTCTGCAGTGACTCAGCACAAAGCATGAAGTCCACGAACATCTCCTGCTTTCCTGCTCTTTTAAATTTAATTTATGGAAAGTGCTTCCACTCTCCCTGCAGGATTCCAGGCCAGGAGAGACACAAGAGGAGCCTCTGGAGCTGCCAGGCCCTTCCCAAGGCTTTTATTCCAATGGATTCAAATTGGGGGAATTTCCAGATATTTTCTCTCCCTAAAAGCTTCCCAGAAACTCAGGATAAAGCCACAATAAACATTATTCCATTGAGGGATTTTTACTACAATATTTTGAATTAGTAGGAGGAAAAAAACAGGAAAATTACATAAGAAGGCAGAAATTAATTCAGAATTTTATTTTCCTCCCTGAGAAGCTCCACTTCACACACTCACCACAGCTGGCTATAAAATCATTCTATTTTAAAGAGATTTTAAAATCAGAGCTGTTCTGCTTCTGCAGCTTCTTCAGAATGAGCTCTGGAACAGGAGCAGGACCCTCCCCACACAGAGCTGGTGGTTGGGAGCCTCAAAGCTGAGATGGAAAATGCACCCAAAAACTGCATCTCCAAGTTCCCATTCTGTATTTAAAGACACAGAGATTTGGGGTTTGTGGGGGTTTTTTTGTTTGTTTGTTTGTTTGTTTTACTATTTATGCATTTATGTGATTATAGAGATCAGAAATGTCACTTTATCACTATGACACTTTAAAAAAAAAGTTATTTTTGTCCTTAGTAGTAACAGCTCACTCTACCAGACTGATAAGTATTTTATATTCTTTTATATTTCCATTTTTATTTATTTTATATTGCAAATCAGCTAAATACAGACCCAAGAGGATTTCTTACAGTTTTACCAGGAAAAAAAAAATCCCAGGAGAAGTATCACATGGATTACAAATTCGTGGATCCTGCTGCCAAAATCAGTAAAGGAACAGCAGCACGGAGCAGCTCTGAACTCCCACACAAACTGAGGCTGCTGTGTTATTTATTCATTTATTTACTTATTTATTCCAAGTGCTCCATCAGAAACAACCTCTGCTTCCAAAACCCATTGCAGGGAAATAAAATCTCTGATAAAAATATTTCATAATAAATTATTAAGAATATTTAATGAGGAGGATTCTTGATGGGAAGTTTTAAATCCCAGCATGCTGGAGCTCAAAGTTGTGCCCTGCCCTTTTCTCCAAAATCAGAATTACAGAATCCCAGAATCACCAGGTTGGGAGAGACCTTCAAGATCACTGAGTCCAACCTGTTCTGTTCCCTGACACCTCAACTAAACCCTGGCACATGCAGGCTTTGTTAGATGGGGACTCCACCACCTCCCCAGGCAGCCATTCCAGAACTCATTAAATATTTGCTGAAAATTCAGAACACACCACACAGTCCAAGAAGTCTGGAAGGAAAACTTGAGACAATTTTCCCAACCACAGAGAGCTAAAACTGAATAATTCCCAGAGTTGGAATCATTCCCCTCAGAGCAGCCTGCTGCAGACTCCCAATCTCCAAGACTTTTATGGCAAACTGTCCCTGTCACATTTTCTGAAAAATCCTCTTTGCCCAGGATTTCTTCTCCTGGGAAGCTGAGAAGCCTCAGAGAAAAAGGAAACCAATATTATCTCATTTGCTTCTGCTGTGTTCTGCTGCTTTGGAATGTGGCTGGAGATTGTTTATCCAACATGTGAATTGTTTTGACTTAATAACCAATCACCATCTGGCCGTGGCGGGACTCTGAGGAGTCAGCCATGAGTTTTTAATTAGTATCTTGTTAAGCCTTCTGTCTGTAGCCTTTCTCTATTTTATGTATCATTTTAGTATAACATTCTTTAATATAATGGAATATAATGGAATGGAATATAATGGAACATAATAGAACTAATGTAATAGAATTAATATTGGAATATAATGGAATATAATAGAACTAATATAATAGAATTCATATAATAGAATTAATACAACAGAATTAATACAACATAATAATAAATCAGCCTTCTAAGTACATGGATTCAGATTCTCAATGCACCCCTGGAGTGGAGCTGCCAGAAAAACCCCAAAGACCCAAACCTACCCTCGTTTCTGGCTGGGTGAAGAGCTGCCCATCAGGCACGAGGTTTTAATTAGTATCTTGTTAAGGCTTTGTCTGTATCCTTTCTCTGTTCTTTAGTATAGTTTTAGTATAGCATTCTTTAATATAATGGAATGGAGTATAATGGAATATAATGGAATGTAATAGAATGGAATTAATAGAATAGAATTAATATAATAGAATAGAATTAATATAATAGAATAGAATTAATATAACATAGTAATAAATCAGCCTTCTAAGAACATGGATTCAGATTCTCAATTCTCCTCCATCCTGGGACCCAGCAAACACCACACTGAACTGCAATTTCCCTCTGAGTGCAAGCAGCACCTCCGGAGTGGAGCTGCCAGAAAAACCCCAAAAACCCAAACCTACCCTCGTTTCTGGCTGGGTGAAGAGCTGCCCATCGGCCAGGCAGGCGATGAGCGAGCCGAAGCTGTAGTGGAAGTTTCGGAAATGCATTTTTGGGGCCGGCCCCCGGCGATCCCGCAGCGATCGCGGCTGCTCGGGAGCCGCGGCTGCCGCTCGCAGCGTTTATAAAGCAAAGCAAAGCAGAGCCAGCCCAGCCCCTGGTGACAGAAAGCTCTCAGAGCATCCTGTGGGTGACAGCGAATTCCTGAGCATGCTTGGGAACAAAATGTAAGCGGCACTGGAAAGAGGTGACGTCAGTAATTAGTCAGCTTCCCTCTGCTAATTACCGGGAGCATGGAAAATGCGGCTGAGCCGAGCAGGGCAGCTGCTGGCCGGCCTCTTGCAGCATAGTTTCCACTGGCAGTAATTCCATGCAGCTCCCACTCCACGCATGGAAAATGTTCCTGCCTCGGCAGGACGCTCCAGGAATGGGCTGGGGAGAAGGCAGCAGGAAAAATGTCTGATTCTGATCTTCTGGGGATGGGACACAAATCCCTGAACTCGGTTCTTGTTCCACCAAACAGCCACAGGTGGAAATGCTCTGGGAATGGGGAGAAGGCAGTAGGAAAATGCCCAATTCTGATTCTCTGGGGGTGGGACACAAATCCCTGAACTCAGCTCTTGTTCCACCAAACAGCCACAGGTAGAAACTCTGGAAATGGGCTGCACTGAAGGCAGCAGGAAAAATGTCTGATTCTGATCTTCTGGGGATAGGAAACAAATCCTTGAATTCAGTTCTTGTTCCACCAAACAGCCACAGGTGGAAACATTGCCCTGTGTTAAAGGAAAATGTTCCTGGCTCAGCAGAATGCTCTGGGAATGGGCTGGGGAGAAGGCAGCAGGAAAAATGTCTGATTCTGATCTTCTGGGGATGGGACACAAATCCCTGAACTCGGTTCTTGTTCCACCAAACAGCCACAGGTGGAAATGCTCTGGGAATGGGGAGAAGGCAGTAGGAAAATGCCCAATTCTGATTGTCTGGGGGTGGGACACAAATCCCTGAACTCAGCTCTTGTTCCACCAAACAGCCACAGGTAGAAACTCTGGGAATGGGCTGCACTGAAGTCAGCAGGAAAAATGCCTAATTCCTGATTGTCTGGGACAAATCCCTCAGCTTGGTTCTTGTTCCACCAAACAGCCACAGGTGGAAATGCTCTGGGAATGGGCTGGGGAGAAGGCAGCAGGAAAAATGCTCAATTCTGATCCTCTGGGGATGGCACAGAAATCCCTCAGCTCAGTTCTTGTTCCACTCAAGAGCCACAGGTGGAAACATCGCCCTGTGTTAAAGGAAAATGCTCCTGCCTCAGCAGAATGCTCTGGGAATGGGCTGGGGAGAAGGCAGCAGGGAAAATGCCCAATTCTGATCTTCTGGGGATGGGACACAAATCCCTGAACTCAGCTCTTGTTCCACTCAAGAGCCACAGGTGGAAACGCTCTGGGAATGGGCTGCACTGAAGGAAAAATGTCAGATTCTGATTCTCTGGGGATGGGGAACAAACCCCTCAGCTCAGTTCTTGTGCCACCAAACAGCCACAGGTGGAAATGTAGAGATGGATTTGGGGAAATTATTTTCCTGCCATCACAAGGAGGATTTGTTTGGAAGCTTCTTCAAAGCAGCTCTGTGCATTAATTACAGTGCTTGCCTTATTAAACACTTTCCCAGCCCCACTGAGCAGGGAGGGTTTCTCAGGGTTGCTTTGTGCCTCTTTTTCCTACCAGGAGTTCTACCAGAACCTGAGACACAGCAGCAGGGAGCAGCTGTGCAACCTGAATTCCTGACGTTTTCTGGGACACCTGAATCCCGAAGCCTTTCCCAAAAAGCAGCACAGAACACAGATCTTTGTGGTCTTTTCTTGTATTTTTTTTTGAGGGGGGTGGGAGTCTTCTTTTGTGTGTTTGATTTTGTTTTTTTTTTAAAGCAAGAACCACTAAAAAAAGCTCATCATCATTTCAAGTAATTAATGAAGTTTAAACTGAAGCTTTCACGAGCTATTTGAAACTTTCCCATGCACTGCAGCTCTAAAATTATAACACAGTCAAAATCTGAAGTGCCTTCAGTTCATTCTGCTCTAACACAGGGCTATGACAGAAGCACCAAGTTTTAGGGAATACCTGCAAACAATGCACAGTGCTAAGTTTAAAACCTGATCTCATCACTATTTAACTACACCAAACTTTTCACATGAAGATTATACTCCATTTTTAGGGGGTCTACTTGCTAAATCCCTATTTAAAGTCAAACTCTGCTGTTCTTAGGTGACCTCAGTGTAAAAGTTATCACAGCATGAAAAGAATATTTAATACAAAATTTTAGAACCTTTTCTTGGAAGGCATCACTTAAAAATGCCAGGATCACTGAAATTAGAAAAGCACCTCAAGACTATCAAGTGCCAGCTGTGCCTGAATCCTCCCCACCTTGTCCCCAGTGTCCCCTGAGTGCCACATCCACACATTCCTGGGACACCTCCAGGGATGGGGACCCCAAACCCCCCTGGGCAGCCCCTGCCAAGGCCTGAGCACCTTTTCTGGGAAGAATGGGATGAATTCCATCAGTGAGGATGGGATGAGAGATCCCACACAGAAATTCAGGGAGCCCAGAAAAGCACAGTGAGCACATCCCAAAGCCTGTCCCTGACCTGGAATTTCTGTCAGGTACCCTCAATCCTCGGGATGTGGAAGGAGCAGGTGTGACTCCACAAAGCAGAGGTCAGGATGCTCACCTGGAAAGAATGGCCATGACTCACCTGAGCACAGAGCAAACAGGCTGCCCACGTGCCAGGGAACTGCAGCTCCTGATAAGAAAGCAAAGCAGGTTCCTGCTCCAAGCTGGCACAGCCTTGGGTCACTGCAGCACCTCTGGGGACATTTCTGTCCCTGAGGAGTGAAACAGAAAAAATCTCTCTGGTTGCCATCCTCAAGGCCAGCTGGACATTGCTGAGAGCCAGGGAAAATGCCTGCAGAAGCCACCCCTCAATCAGAACTTTGTCAGCTAATCCAGGACTAGAGACCCTGGCTAGGAACAAACCAAGTGGGTCTGAGAAATGCAACACCTCACAAAAGAATTTTTTCACTGTGTTCTCCATATTTAAAAGAAGCATTTCAGTCCTACTCATACACATAATGTTTTTAATTTGGCTTTTTAAAACCCCAAAGAAATCACTTGTAGTATGTTGCACTTTGTCACTATCATCATGGGTTTTTGACATGGTTGTGTAGCAAATCATGGAATCACAAAAAGGACCTTAAAGCCCACCCAGTGCCACCCCTGCCATGGCAGGGACACCTCCCACTGTCCCCAGTGTCCAGCCTGGCCTTGGGCACTGCCAAGGGTCCAGGGCCTGCCCACCCTGCCAGGGAACAATTCCCAAATTCCCAAGATCCCATCCAGCCCTGGCCTCCTCCAGCTCAGGCCAGGTCTCTCAGTGTATTAAATAAACCACTTTGAGTTATTAATACCAAACTCAAGCACTTTATCAAAAGAAAAAGCCCCAATTCCCACTGCCCATGGTGCAGGAAGAGCAGTTTGGGGCAGTGGAGCCCTGAGATGATGTGGAAAGCACAAGACAAAGTTACAAAAGCCCCACTGCCAAACCCTGAGTGCTGCAATGTTCCCTCCTGGAAGGTTTGGTACCCACAGCAAACAACCCTGGCTGGGACAGGAACATTGCAACACCTCAGGAGTCCTGGATTTGATGTTCTGATATTATCAGAGGGCGGCTTTGCTGCTCCCTTCTCTCCCTTTGGAGAGTTTGCTGCTTCCTGTCCTCTCTTTGAGACAGAACGAGGGCAAAATCACCAGCGCAGGGAGGAGCTGGAGCTGCTGCAGAGAGCCCAGAGGAGGCTCCAGGATGAGCAGAGGGATGGAGCAGCTCTGCTGGCAGGAAAGGCTGGCACAGCTGGCATTGTTCACCTGCACAGGAGAAGCTTTGGCCTGAGCTCAGGGTGGCCTTGCAGGGCCTGCAGGAGCCCCAGGAAAGCTGGAGAGAGACAATTTCCAGGGGGTGCAGGGACAGCACACAGGGAATGGCTGCCAGTGCCAGAGGGCAGGGCTGGGTGGGATCTTGGCCATGAGGAATTGTTCCCTGGCAGGGTGGGCAGGGCTGGGATGGAATTCCATCCCTGGATCCCTGGCAGTGCCCAAGGCCAGGCTGGACACTGGGGCTGGAGCAGCCTGGGACAGTGGGAGGTGTCCCTGCCATGGCAGGGGTGGCTCTGGGTGGGCTCTGAGGTCCCTTCCCAGCCCAGACCATTCCATGGTTCCCTGGTGCTGCTGCACTTTGGGAATGAAGGCAAAGGGCTCAGAGCAGAGGGCCAGGACAGCAGGGGCAGCTCCACCTCCTCAGCTTTCACCTTTCCCTTGGAAGCTGCAGATTCCAGGGCTCACATTCTGGAAGTTGTGTTCTAAAATTGCAAACAAGGTGCTCAATCAAAACCTAAAGTGCTCCCAAACACCAAGAGCACCTGAGAGATCCTCCAGCACTGCCAAGGACAGAAATGTGACAGAGACCTTTTTTAGGGGCTGGAAGGACAATCAGAGAGTCCAATAAATATATGAAATAGTGGGAACACAGAAGGACTGAATGCCATAATTTGCTCCCCAATTTCACCTCCCCATGCAGTGGAATAGGCAAGGCACAGAAGAGGAGGCAGTGAGGCCACAGAAGCAGAAATCAGGCAAAAGTCACCAAAATTGCCAATAACTCCAACAGCAAAGTGAACAACCAGAGGAGGGAAATGAATGTGAATTTAATTATGTTGGGAATTCTCTAGGTTGATAAAATTACCCCCAAGAGCCATAAACCAGAACAATCCAGTCCATTCTCCCTCCTCCCTGGCAGGTTTTACAGCTGCCCTTGGAGGTGCTCTTTGTGTAATCCCTGCCCTCCCACTCCAGACCTGCTGCTCTTTCCCTATCAACACACAGCTTCTATTCCTGTCTCCATGTTAATTATCCTGCCTCAGCCCTTCCTCAGGACAGGGATAAACATCTTCAAGTTATCTACAATGAAAATCACACTGGTTTCATTTTCCTGGCACAGCCTTACCCTCATTTTACTGGCTAAAAATGAATCCACATTCCCAACCACTCCCCTGCTCCTGACAAAAATAAAATACCCCTAAAACAAAAATCATAAATTCCCAGCCTGGTTTGGGTTGGGAGAGACCTTAAATCCCACCCAGGGCCACCCCTGCCATGGCAGGGACACCTCCCACTGTGCCAGGCTGCTCCAGCCCCAGTGTCCAACCTGGAACTGAACATTGCAGGGATCCAGGGGCAGCCCCAGCTGCTCTGGGCACCCTGTGCCAGGGCCTCACTGCCCTCAGAGTAAAGAATTTCTTCCTAAAATTTCTGTAACATTAATACTGGGTGATAATTCTGCCTCCCTTCTCCTCCCTGTGTTTGTGACCTGGGTGTGCTTGGCATTGGAAAAATTCACAGGGCTAAGTCAGAGGCTGGAGTGGGTGTGGAGCTATGCCAGGCATGGCCTGTGCCAGGCTCCCAGGGCTCAGGCTGCTGGAGGAATCTGGGGAGAAAACTGTCCTAAAGTAGGACTGGTCTGTTTTACCTCATGAGAAATCCTGTCAGACTTGCAGGAAGAAATCCTGCCCAGGTTTCCTTTCAGACACCTTTCCCAGAGCAGCTGGGGCAGTGCCCAAGGCCAGGCTGGAGCAGCCTGGAGCACTGGAAGGTGTCCCTGCCATCTTTAAGGTCCCTTCCAACTTAAACCATTCTGTAATTCTGGGACAACTTCTGCTCTGTGGTTATAAAATGCTGTGTTTTAAAGTTACATATTCCAGGTTATATTTTCTGCATTCCTCAGAAAGACTGAGTGAAATCAATCCATTCCTCCAGCAGGGAAATCATGTGCACAAACCGATTTGTTAACGAGCTCAGAAGTCTGAGGGATCTCAGAATGAACTGCACAAGGAGCATGTGCTGACTTATTTACAGTAAAGGAGTCAGAGCACAGCAACACAGGGCCACAAAAAGGTTTTCCCAATGACAGCATGCCCTGGTGGAGCCAAGGAATGCCCAGAGTCTGTGGAAAAAGGGCAGCAGCAGCTCCTGTGCCCACCTGTGCCCCAGCAAACACCAGGGCTCAGTGCCTGCCAGCCCTGCAGGGGTTTCACCCCTCAGTGCCCAATGTTTGGGCAGTTTGAGCAGCTGGAAGGATCTGATTCCATGGAATGGGGCACAAAGGCTGGGACTGCTGGGGTTCATCCTTGAGCTTCAGTGCAGCTCCAGCCTCGTTACAGGGCTGAGGCAATTGAAGGTGGCAAAGCTCCTGTACAGCCAGCAGCAGGCAAAGATTTCTCTGGCACAGAGAAAAAAAACTTTAAAAACTTCTAAAAACTTTCTAGCATATTGCTAAAGCTCACAGATAAAGTTCCAACCAATCACTAAAAACACACATACACCTGCTGCTTGACTTCTTTTTATTAACAACACACAAAACTCCATTATTAAGTTTAAAACCTTCTACTGTCTTTTTAAGCATATTTTTCTGCATCTGAAGGTCTAGCCTAGCCAAGCCTAAAACCCAAGCTATTGGTTCCTGTCCTTGCTTGCTGTACTGTTGCAATTTTTTCACACTTTGCAGCTAGCTCTGAGTTCTCTGCTCTGTTTCTGTCAGGATATGAATTTCTGTCAGGATGTGAATTGCTTTCACAGCTCCCTCAAAGTCTTCTCACCTTTACTGTGTCCCCCACAACCTGCCTGGCCTCCACCCAATTATCTGAGTGCTCCTCTCAAAGGAGGAGCCCATGGTTCTAAAAACTCCAGCACTGGGAAATTCTGAGATCTTTCCAGAATCAAGACTATTACAAATACCTATCAGAGCATTAATTCAGCACAATTAGCACTGGCTAATGGTACCAGAGATATTTACTGCAAAGGATAAACTCAGCTGACAAGAAAAATTGAAAATCACGTGTCTGGGGTGCAGTGTCACCTCTGGTTTAGGCTTCCAGCTATTGCAGGAAAATCTCCTGCTCCAAACACAAGCAGAGGAGTGAGTGCTCATTTTCTAGGATGTCAGGCAAACCCACAGGAAAGCCAGGGGAAAGTTATGAGGATTCTGCACCTTAAGACACAAGACTCAAATACAAACTCTAGACTCAAATACAAATTCAAGACTCAAATACAAACTCAAGACTCAAACACAAATTCAAGACTCAAATACAAACTCAAGACTCAAATACAAACTCAAGACTCAAACACAAATTCAAGACTCAAATACAAACTCAAGACTCAACAAACTCAAAACTCAAACACTTCTCTAGACCTGAACTTACAGAGGGATAAATGTCAATGAGTTTGTAAAAAAAAAAAACTCTGCCTATTTCTACTGTCTTTATTTCTGTTTAAACTCATTAACTGCTTTACTCTCATTCCAAAATTATCTCCAGATAATGTATTTATAGTAGAAAAAGCACATTATGAAACACCTTTTGCACTAATTGGGTTGGGAGATTAGAAAAGGGAAGGAGAAAGTTCTTGCAAAGTCAATCCAAGAAATATTTCCTTCACTACAGAGAGAGAATTTGGGTCCAGATCATCAAAGCAGCCTTCAAGAAGATGCTTTTTTAAAATCTATGAAAATTCCTGAGGAGGACTGTTCAGCAATAATATAATTAATCCATGAGATGTTGGGGTGAGAGAAAATAAACAGCTAAAGACAACAGAAAAAGCCAAAGATGACAAGAAACCACGACAGAAGTAATCAAGAACATTCCCATGGCCAGCTGCAGTTTCAGGGCTGATTTTTATTTCTAATTATGGCAGAAAGGAGGAAAGAAGGTGACAGGGACAAGAGTCCAGTGTCCAGTTCAGCATGGAACCCCTGCACAGGCCACCCCAGGAAAAGCAAAGTGGGAAGGGAAGGGCAGGAAATCCTCCAACAACTCCTCTGCAGCTTGCTGAAGGCTTCTCTAAATATAGCTGTCTATAGAAATCCTTGCTCAGAGTGGAGGTGAAAACAGGGGGAAGAGGTGGAAATTCTCCAAAGACCACCTCTAATTGTCAGGAACTATAAAAGGACAAGGACTTTGAAAACAAAATGGGTTAATAGGGTATTTTTCATACTGGAGAATAACTATTTCCAGCAGAATGGAAGGAAGTGATTCGTTAAAAATGCTCCTGCAGCTCCCAAGACAAAAAGAGGTTTCTCCCAAGTACTGGGTAACAATGAAATAAAGGAAGCATGAGAGACTCCTACCACTGCAACCAGGAAAAATCAGCTCCACTCTGACCTTTTCAAGGTTATTTCTTTGAATTAATAGCTCAAAGGGGGAAAATCCATCTAGACAGTAATTAACAGCTCTGTGGAGCTGCAAGATGAAATAATTGAGAAGAGAAAGAAGGGACATGTTCAAACACATCACTGCTGAAGCAAAAAGGGGCTTTGGATCATTATTTCTTGAGTGAGGGGGCACCTTCTGCACGAAGATCTGGCTGTTTTATGGAGAGGGAGCAGCTGTAAAGTTATTTATAAGTGAGACTGAGCAGAGGGAGAGGTGCAGAGCAGGGCACGAGCTGCCAGGGGCATTCCTGCATTCCTGGAGTGTGTCCTGCCAGGGAGCACAGCTGGAGCCCTGCACACCAGCAGCGCTGGGCTGGGACAGTGCCACCTTTGGGGACTGAGCAGGGACCACATTTCAGAATTGAACTCAGAGCTGCTGAAATGGTGACAGGGCCACAAGGAGAACAACCCTGAGCAGCCCAGACATGGAGGGATGGGGAATGGGAGCTCCCAAACAAACACAGCCAGGCTGTGACAGCTCCTGAGAGAGGATGGGGGTGAAAGGAACAGGAACAAAGCTCAGGAAATCCCAGAATCCCAAATCCCTGGTGCTGGCACAGCCCTGCCAGCCCATGGAGTGCCAGCTGTGCCCCATGGGCACCTTGTCCCCAGCCCAGAGCACTCAGTGCCACCTCCAGGGCACACCTGCAGGGATGGGCACTGCAAAGCTCCCTGGGCAGCCCCTGCCAAGGCCTGAGCTCCCTTTCCATGGGCAAATTGCTGCTGCTGGCCCAGCTGAGCCTGCCCTGGCCCAGCCTGAGGCCGTTCCCTCTGCTCCTGTCCCTGTGCCCTGGGAGCAGAGCCCGACCCCCCCGGCTGTGCCCTCCTGGCAGGGACTTGTGCAGAGCCACAAGGGCCCCTGAGCCTCCTTTGCTCCAGCCTCAGCCCCTTCCCAGCTCCTCAGGGATTCTCCAGCCCCTTCCCAGCTCCCTCAGGGATTCTCCAGCCCCTTCCCAGCTCCCTCAGGGATTCTCCAGCCCCTTCTCAGCTGTTCTTTTCCCAACCACAGAGTTCCAGCTGTGCCCCCACAAGGTCCCCCTAAAAAACTTCCCGAATTCTCTTCTTCCATGGAAGAAGGGAAAATTCCCCACAAATGATCCAGCAGGGCCACAATCCTGTCCTACACCTGACAGGGCTTTGCTCAAACCCCCTCCAGCTGAAGCCAGGGTGCTCAGAGCTCCCCCAGATCCAGATGTTCCCACAGGAAGCACATCCCTCCCCAGTTCCTGCCTTGCAGCAGAAGCACAACATAAACGAGATACAGAACACTGACCCCAAACGTGGCTCATTATTAAAACAGCCCAGTGCCAGCCAGCTGAGATCAGGTTTGCTCTCATGTGTAAGAGCAGTGATGAACACACAGCAGGAGAGGAGCTCTCAGAAGTTCAGTTCTGGGCTGGTTGTGTAAGGCTGGGATCCAGATTCAGATTCCAGAATCCAAAGGAGCCACAAGAACCATGGAGAGAGACAATTTCCAGGGGATGCAGGGACAGCACCCAGGGAATGGCTGCCAGTGCCAGAGGGCAGGGCTGGATGGGATCTTGGCAATGAGGAATTGTTCCCTGGCAGGGTGGGCAGGGGCTGGCACAGGGTGCCCAGAGCAGCTGGGGCTGCCCCTGGATCCCTGGCAGTGCCCAAGGCCAGGCTGGACACTGGGGACAGTGGGAGGTGTCCCTGCCATGGCAGGGGTGGCACTGGGTGGGCTTCGAGACCCAACTCAAACCACCCCATAATTCCATTCCATGTGAATGCCTTGTGGCATTCACATTCTCTAAACAGACAGAGACACTGTTCTCTCCTCCAGGATTTTTCTGGGGAAGGCAGTGAGAACCTCAGAGAAAAAGAGAAAACAATTCTTATCTCTATTCACTGCCCCTGTTGCTTTGCACGTGTGGAATGTGCTACAGAAATTGTTTACCTGAAGTAATTTTTTAATTAGACACAGGTGAAACTTGTTTTGATTGATTAGCTGATCACCCAAAGCTGTGTCTGACTGTCACAAGTTTTTCTTTAGTACAATACAGTATATATTTAGTATCTCTGTAGTATAATTATAGTATTATATGTAATATAGTATAGTTTTAATAAAGTGATTGTTCAGCATTCTGAATCATGGAGTCAGAGCACATTATTCATTGCATGGAGAATGCCCTGATATGATAAGTCTTCAAAATATTTATCTGTGGAAGAGGTTTCACAGAGGTTTCAAGAGAAATGAGAGAAACTGCAACTGTCTGTTCCAATGAGCACTTTGTTTGTCTTTCCTGACTAATGAGTAAAATGTAAACTTAGGAGTTTTGTGAAAATGTATAAAAAGCATCCATGCTAGAATAAAAACAGTTTGAAGCCTTCTGAAAATGGAGTGTGTTGCTTTCTATTTCTCCATCACAACTACAGCATTTATCCACTTCAGAATCCATATACCCACTTTCTCAAGAGAGAAATAAGGGACATGTTCAAACACATCACTCCTGAAGCAAAAAGGGGCTTTGGATCATTATTTCTTGCGTGAAACCTTCATAATATTAGAATAAGAGCCTGATGTTAGCATCCCATTCTTTTAAATATTCCTTGAGGAAAAAAAAAATATTTCTTTGGCCTGCTGGCTTGATGACACACACACTGATCACCACAGGTGGAAATTGTAGTTCAGTATGATCCCATCTTCGCTGAAACTTTTCTGAGAAGACCAAAGAAGTCAAGATATTTTTACCTCACTCTGACATTCCAGATAATGAAGGAGGTAAAGATAAAAGGTCAGAACAGAGGAAAAAAAAGTAAAAGGAATGAATCTGTGTGAGCTTGTCTGTATTCCCTACTCAACATCTCAATCTAGAGTCAATCAGGGCCTATTAAAGGTTCAGGTAAAGCAATTAAAGAAGCCAAATTACTTTTTCTTTGAGCAACCAAGGCTTTGCTTCCATATCTGTTCTGAAAGTCAAAGGGGCTGGAGCATGTCCAGGGTAGGGAATGGGGCTGGGAAGGGGCTGGAGAATCCCTGAGGGAGCTGGGAAGGGGCTGGAGAGTTCCTGAGGGAGCTGGGAAGGGGCTGGAGAGTTCCTGAGGAGCTGGGAAGGGGCTGGAGAGTTCCTGAGGGAGCTGGGAAGGGGCTGGAGAATCCCTGAGGAGCTGGGAAGGGGCTGGAGAATCCCTGAGGGACCTGGGAAGGGGCTGAGGCTGGAGCAAAGGAGGCTCAGGGGCCCTTGT
The DNA here is from genome assembly GCF_901933205.1 of Camarhynchus parvulus. Classification (NCBI taxonomy): domain Eukaryota; kingdom Metazoa; phylum Chordata; class Aves; order Passeriformes; family Thraupidae; genus Camarhynchus; species Camarhynchus parvulus. The sequence goes on along the minus strand of NC_044571.1, from coordinate 1,083,678 downwards.
GGCTCTGCACAAGTCCCTGCCAGGAGGGCACAGCCGGGGGGGTCGGGCTCTGCTCCCAGGGCACAGGGACAGGAGCAGAGGGAACGGCCTCAGGCTGGGCCAGGGCAGGCTCAGCTGGGACAGCAGCAGCAATTTGCCCATGGAAAGGGAGCTCAGGCCTTGGCAGGGGCTGCCCAGGGAGCTTTGCAGTGCCCATCCCTGCAGGTGTGCCCTGGAGGTGGCACTGAGTGCTCTGGGCTGGGGACAAGGTGCCCATGGGGCACAGCTGGCACTGCATGGGCTGGCAGGGCTGTGCCAGCCCCAGGGATTTGGGGATTCTGGGATTCCCTGAGCTTTGTTCCTGTTCCTTTCACCCCCATCCCCTCTCAGGAGCTGTCACAGCCGGGGGGGCAGGCTGTGCTCCAGGAACAGGGACAGGAGAGGGAACAGCCTCAGGCTGGGCCAGGGGAGTTTCCCTTTCTGAGTTTCACCTGCACTTTGCCATTGGAAAGCCTTCAAATTCTGCAGGCTGGAGTTTCTCCAGCAGAGCTGCTCATTCCTCAAGGCTCACAGAAATAAAACAGGCAGCACTGCCCTGAACTCTGTATTTACTCCCCCAGAAGAGCCAAATGCCACCTTCATCCAGGAGTGTCTTGGTGGCCCCTGCTCTGAGGCTGCTCCTCAGATGCTCCAGATGGTTTTTGGGAATTTGGTGTGGCCTTAGAGCCAGGTTAACCCCAGGTGTGATCCCATGGGCTGCTCCCCTCCCAGCTGGGCTGCAGCTGATCCAAGCCCCCCAGAGCTGTCACTGCTCCTGATGCCATTTGCTGAAGGAACAGTCTGGTCACTGTGCACAAACAAAGGAATGGGGGAATGGTTTGGAACAGGCAGATTGTCCTCAGGGCATCTCCAAAACCCGTGAGACAATTTCATTTACCATTTAATCCCAGACTGGGTTGGGTTGGGTTGGGTTGGGAGGGACCTCAGAGCCCACCCAGTGCCACCCCTGCCATGGCAGGGACACCTCCCACTGTCCCCAGTGTCCAGCCTGGCCTTGGGCACTGCCAGGGATGCAGGGGCAGCCCCAGCTGCTCTGGGCACCCTCCCCACCCTGCCAGGGAAGGATTTTTTCCTAATTCCAATCTAAACTTTCCCTCCATCAGTTTGAAGCCATCAGGTCTTTTCTTGTCACCACAAACTGTTTTAAAAACCTCTTGGAAGTTCCAATCTTATTTCTTCCTCCTTCATTTCAAATTCTCACCTTTTCCAGCTGAGAATTCCTGGTTTAATCCAGAATACTATTCCAGGGCTGTGAATTGCCAACCCAGGCCTGCTCCCATTTCACTTCCTGATTTTCTGCATGTCAATTCAACAGCTGCTCCTGGGATAGAAGAAATAAAATCTCCCAGAAGGCTTCCTGCATCTATTGCTGTTATTTCAAAAGGAGAATAAGGAAGAATCCTGGGCTATCCTGAGTGGAAGGGACCCCCAGGATCATAGATCCAGTTCCTGGCCCAGCCTGGGCATCCCTGGCAGTGCTGGCCAAAGGCTCCTGGAGCTGTGGCAGCCTCGGGGCCGTGCCCATTCCCTGGGCAGAATTCCTCCTCCAATTAATTCCCTGGGCAGAATTCCTCCTCCAATTAACTCCTCCTGCAATCCCAGACACTGCTGAGCAGTGCCATGCCTGGGGCTGTGTGTCCTTCCAGCACAAAGCTGAAGGACCCCATGGAAGTGAGGCTGGCAGCACCAGGGAGGCTCCTGGGAAGCCAATTCCTGAATTCCCACTGCAGCCATTCCACAATGACTCCACTGAAGGATTAAAAAAAAAATTTAAATAAACCCCTGATGATTTTTTAATGCAAATTCCAACTGCAGTGCCAAGAAGGGGCAGTTTTTCCTGAAGACTTACAGGATACATTTGAATAGCTCATACTTCAAATGTATGAGCTGGTGTCATTTTTGCATTAGGAGATCCAAATATATTCAAATAAAATATCCAGAGTTGTGCTCTGTCACACAAGGGCCATTTACAGATTCCATGGGCCACAGTTTTCCAGCCACCCATCTGAAAAATAAATACCTGCAGTGTGCTTCTTCCATCCTTGGAAAAATCTGTGATTTACACTTCCATTTCCAAGCATTAAACACTGAATTCCTGTTCACTGAGTGGGCACTTGGAAATTCCACTACAGAGTAGCTGAGTAACCAGCAGCCTCATTTAGAAAGCTTTTGAATGTGGGAAATATATTCCAAAATGTAAAGGCTTTTTCCAGCATGTTTCCACTCCTGCTGGGAAAACACTCAAATGGTCCAGAGTAAATTAATGATGATTTCGCCCTCATTTTGGGTACTCAAAAGGAAATAAACATTTTCAGACAGCATTTCATGGCAAATATTTTTCTATTCATCTAAAAATAAAATCATTCCATTTGGAAAGACATTCCAACACCTGTGCCATCCAGGATTTCCAACCAAACCTGCTGAGGGAAGAACAAAACCCTCGAAGGGAAATCCAGAAATCTCTCTGCTTTGTTCAAAAATTGGTATTTTGGAAGAAAGGAATGTGAGCTGAGGAATTATCATGCTCATTTATCCTTAATCCAGTGAAAGGGAAGGAAAATGTCCCTTCAAGGGCTTTCTCCCAGTCATCCTGAGAGACATTTCCCCAAATCATCAGAGAGCAGCCAAATATTGGAATGTCTGGAGCCTCTTAGAAAATCTCCACCAGGAAAAAGGGTACAAGGACAAGGGAGAAATGAAAAATGTATTTGGCAGAGGTTGCAGGCCTTGGGTTTTAAGAATCAAACACCAAAAGTGACAGGAAGAATTCCAAATGGCTCTCTGAGGCATTGCAAAGTGGACACAAATTGTGGGGAAATAAAAATCCCAATGGATGGAGGGGTGCAGTGAGAGGCTCAAGCTCAGCTCTGAGTGATCCTGAACTTTTAAAATGGCTTCAGGTGGTCAAAAATGTCTTCAGGTGGATTTAACTGGAAGTGAGGCATCACCAGTTTCGCAGGAAATTCAAGGTGTTTGAGCACCATTCCTTTACTTTGCTCTCCTCCCAAAGCAGGAGCAGGGCAGCTCAGAAGAGCTGAACACAAAACAAAGGCAGCAGCTTTCATTTATTAATAACAAAAATTCAACCTATTCCCCCCTGGCCTGGCTGGTTTAACCCAGAATATCTCCATGCATGAGCTGTTCCCACAGGAACAGAAACCACCACCACCAAACCCAACCCACAACAAACCAAAAAACCCAAACACAACCCAACTTCCTCTGCAGCTCCCTAAAAATCCTGGATGCATCATCTTTGGCAGAGCTCTTGGCAAAGAAGTGGGAGCTGCAGAAAATGGGATCTGTCAGGCATTTAATATTCAGCTTCACATCTCTGACAGACAAAGCAGCTCCTTCCAAAGCAGCTCCTTCCAAAGCAGCTCCTTCCAAAGCCCAGGAGCTGCCCCAGACATTTGGATCCACAGCCCACTGCCAAAAATTCCCCCAGGATTCACCCCAAGAACGCTGAAAGCTGCAATCCCTCACCCTCCTCACATTTTTGGTGGCATTTCTGGTTTCTTTTAGCCCTGTAACAGCAGAATAACGAACACAGATCATGTTAAAACCATGGGGGTTCTCACACTGCCAGGGATTTGCAGGGGCAAAGCAGAAACTGGAGATAATTACACTGATAACATGAAATAATTCATTCATCATCAACCAGGAAAGAAATATTTGGCCAATTTACTGCCTGTGAGGACACCACTGACTGCCAGTTCCTCCCCAGCTCCCTTGATTATGCCAGCAGGAAAATTCAGGGAGAAAAGGGAAATTCAGAGAAAAGCCCTTCTGGCTGGTATTAAATGTTCTATTTATTTCAAAACAAGCATTTTTAGAAAGTCAATGAGCAGCAATTTTTCACTTGCTCTTTTCATGAGAGCTTTAGCAAACAGGAGTCCCATGATCTGTACAGGATCATGGAAAGCTGCCCCATTTCCTGACAGGCACAGGGTGGCCATGCAGCCTTTCTTTGACTAATTCCTTCCACTGGGTTTTCCAGAAGTGATTCATGGCTCTCCTCAGCTTTCCTGGAAAACATTTCTCAAAGTCTGCAAGGTATGGAAAGCAGGGTATTCTCCTGGGCTGGCTTCTAACTGGGAATCTTTGTGCCTCTCTCTCTACTTAGAGACAAACAGCAGTTTTAATAACTTCATTCTACCAACTCTGATTTAATTATTTTTCCCCTAAATATCAGAAGAAAACAAAACTTATACATATCTTTCACCCTATTCCATGCATATCCTCATTTCTTAGAATTCTAGCCTTAGAAGCCTAAAAACCAGGTGCATTTTTCTATTATTTTACTGAAAGGAAATTCATAAAGAGCCTCCCTGAACACTTGTATCACCTGTTAAATTTTGTTCTATTCTTGGAAGTCACAACATTACAAAGAGTTGTTTTACCTAGAGGGACTGTGCAATAATTACAAGTTTCCTCAGACTCCATGGCTGACTGGTTCCTAAAATCCCTCAGGTGTCACTTAAAGCCAAGACACAGCAATGAGAGCAACCCAGACCTGCTCCAAGTCCTGCTCAGCCTCTGATCCAGCTGAGTCTGGAGGGTGCTGCTTCAATAAATGTTCAAAGGAGTTCCCAGCCCCCTCATCTCCTCCCTTTTTCCATAAGAAATGTAAGGGACCTTTGATTCCCATGCAGATCAGTTGTGGGGATACCAAAGCTCCCTGGGACATTTTCCACAGTTTAAACTTGGGCTGCTGCAATTCCACAGCAAATTCTGCTCTCACTGCCCAGAGCAGCTGGGGCTGCCCCTGGATCCCTGGCAGTGCCCAAGGCCAGGCTGGACACTGGGGACAGTGGGAGGTGTCCCTGCCATGGCAGGGGTGGCACTGGGTGGGCTCTGAGGTCCCTCCCATCCCAACCCATTCCATGATTCTGGGATTCATTCTAAGAGCAAAACACATTTCCAGAGTTGTAAAATGTTCCAAGTGAAGGTCAAATAATAAATCTGAGGGTGATAACACACCTGGAGTGAATTCATAAGGTTTCAAAGGATCCCAGACTGATTTGGGTTGGAAGGGACATTAAAGATCATCTTGTTCACCCCTGCCATGGCAGGGACACCTCCCACTGTCCCAGGTGCTCCCAGCCCCAGTGTCCAGCCTGGCCTTGGGCACTGCCAGGGATCCAGGGGTGGAATTCCATCCCAGCCCTGCCCACCCTGCCAGGGAACAATTCCTCATTGCCAAGATCCCACCCAGCCCTGCCCTCTGGCACTGGCAGCCATTCCCTGGGTGCTGTCCCTGCATGCCCTGGAAATTGTCTCTCTCCAGCTTTCCTGGGGCTCCTGCAGGCCCTGCAAGGCCACCCTGAGCTCAGGCCAAAGCTTCTCCTGTGCAGGTGAACAATGCCAGCTGTGCCAGCCTTTCCTGCCAGCAGAGCTGCTCCAGCCCTCTGCTCATCCTGGAGCCTCCTCTGGGCTCTCTGCAGCAGCTCCAGCTCCCCCCTGACTGTTTCAGATTTTCTGTTTATTGCTTTTTTCAGCCCCCAGCCCTGTTTTGGAAAATCCCCCCACTCCTTTCCCCACGGAGGCAGAAAGGGCCCAAAGCTCCCAGGAGGGCTCAGCCCTGAGCTGTTCCTGGTGTGTTTGCAGCTGGTGCCACTCTCCAAGGTATTTCTGAGGAACCTCATGAAGCTCCTGCAAACAGCAATGTTCCAGTCAAAGGAAAAACCTGTGCTGTGTGCTCAGCCCTTCAGCAAACACTGCCAGCAGGCCTGTGCCCCTGTCAGCAGCTGAGCCTTATCATTTTTTCCAGATGAACTGGGTTCTGATTGAAGTACTCCTCCAAAAAGCTTGGAGTGTTTTAATGTGCTCAAGTGTTCTCCATAGGAACAGCCTGGCCACAACTGGGAGACCCTTTTAGCAGGCAGAGTTTTACAATCTCTATTTTAGATTTTTAATCACTTCTCAAAGTGATCTGATCCAGCCTCTACCTTGACAGTGCCTGAAGCCAGCTCAGAAAACCACAGCTGACATTTCCAACCTGCCCAGCAGAGCAAGGAAAGAGCTTAAACAGCATTTCCAGTTCCACCTTCTGCAACCTCCACGTTACAGCAAGGGCTGAAATGCCAAATTAGAGACTCTTCAAATCAGCATTTGCAAGGCAAAGCCCTAATCAGGACAGGCAGCAACAAAGGGAGACTCAAATAACTGGGGGGGAGAGGGATGAAACACCAATTTGCAAATACGTGAAATAAATACAGTCAGAGCTCTCTGCTCATTAGTGAATTTGGTGTCCCACATCCAATCTGCTTTAAAAAATAAAGATTCTTCACTTTCAGGCTGACCTGATTGGGTTGACACATGAAAATCTTTCAGCATTTCTTTGCTCATGGTGATTGTGTTTAGATTTTTGGATGCAGCTCTTTTCCCCAAACCCTCATGGTCTGTCATACTGCAGCTGGATTTTGTTCTCCTCTCACTCAGCTCTCACAGGATCCTTTCCCTTGGCCTCAGAGTTTATCCTTGGGCAGTTTTGAAGGATAAAATGATGGGAACTGCTCTGCTGTAACTGTGATTAAACCATCAGCACCAAACACTGAACTGGGGCAGTTTAACCCAGGCTTAGCCCAGGACAGGGTGACACAGAAGGAGGATTTAAGTAACTCTGCTTTCCAATCTACAATCACTGAGTGATCAACACCTCATTCCTGTCATTCCATCTGCTCCTCCTAGAACCAAGGACTTCTTACATTTATTTCTTCAGGAGTTTTTTCATTTTTACCTTTTACAGCATCCTTACTCACCAAGGCACTGCAAAGGATGGATGTACTACAAATAACTGCAGGAGCTGATGAACAGTGAGAAATAAACACCTCTCAAAAATAGCCCCCACTGTCAGCGTTTGTTTCCCAGCCCAAAGTGGTCCCTAAATAGCACCAAGCCAGGTCCCAGCTCCTCCTCATCCCCCTGAATTCCACAGCACAATGGGGCTGGGTTTCACTCTGTTTACTGTCTGTGGAGTTGTCAGTGCAGGATCTACCAGAGACAACCACTAAAATAATCTAAATTGAACCCAAATCCACTCTCCCACCAGGGCTGGAGGGACAGGACACAGGGAATGGCCTCAAGCTGGAGGGCAGGGAGGGATGGGATTTTGGGAATTAGGAATTTGGGAATTTTGGGGAATTAGGGAGGGGCTGGGATGGAATTCCCAGAGCAGCTGGGGCTGTCCCTGGCAGTGTCCCAGGCCAGGCAGACACTGGGGACAGGGGGACGTGTCCCTGCCATGGCAGGGGTGGCAATGGGACCATCTTTGATCTCCCTTCCATCCCAAACCATTCTGGTTCCATTCAATAAAAACTTCATGGGACTCCCAGCCATGCCTAAGAATTATTCAGCTGCTCATTATTTTACACTGCTTCATTAATTCACTCTGATTAACAAACATTTTGCAGCCATTTTGTGCTTCCCACACACCTTCAGGACTGTATCATCTGTGGGCTCAGAGGTTTAGGATTTTTTTTGCTTTTCCTATTTAACTGCCATTTCTGAAAAGTAAAAAAAAAAAAATAAATAAAAAATTCTAACAGGTAAGGCAGTTGTCCCTGAAGTGTTTTTCTAAATTTTTATGGTGTTTTTCCAGCTGTCCCACTGAGTGAAGATATGACATAATCCCATTGGAGCAGGATGAAAAAGACTTCTGTACTTAACAATTCATTATTATGAAAAATGCAGCTGTATTATGCCAAAACTGTGACTTGAGGGAGAGCAAAGATAAGGATGAAAACAGCAGGTGTTTGGGGCTGTTTTAATTTCTAGTTCCTTCTAACATGACAGCAGCATTTGTTTAACTCAAATATTAAAGATATCATCCCAGGCAAGCAGAAGTTACGTGTTCATCCTCTGACACATCCTCTGTGACTAAGGGAAAAACAAAAGGAAATAAAAAAATGCAAGTTTAACACAGGAGGTTTTGGAAAACAACAGGAGCTGGTCAGAGCAGGCTGGTATTTCTGTGATCTTTAAAGAATGACATTTTCCACTGCACTCACAGAAGGAAGAATGGAAGAGAAACTTCAAAAATTATTTTCTAAGAATGTTCTGGGAAGGTAGGAAAAACCTCAAAGCAATTACAAGAAGTTTCTGCATTTCAAAGAACAAATCAAGTGTACCTGAAAATTGCCAAAAGATTTCAAAAGCATTACTAAAGATCATGGAATGGTTTGGTTGGAAGAGACTTTAAAGATCATCTAATTCCAACCCCCATCTACTATCCCATCCAAACCCCTGATAAAATAATAAAAAGTAATAAAAGGAGCCACAGAAGAGCCTGGAATTTAACCCAAATCTCCTGCATTTTTGGTGAGGTTAATGCCTGACACACTGTAATTATCTTAGCCATTAATTAGTGACACATCAGCAGCACACTGGCATTTAAAGCTGGTAAGGTATATATAACAACAGAGCTCTGAGGATGCATTTTATTTCTTTATTTATTCATATGGCAAGAACCCACCTGTTTTGATTAAAGGGTAAAAAAAGTCAGCATTAGAAAATAAATTTCTGAAAATATTTTAAATTCCTGAATATTCCAGGCAGTGTTTTTGGGTTAGGAACTCCCACTTGCTGAAAGCCACCACAGTTCTGCATCTCGTACCAAATTCAGCCAGAGAAATGTCTGGATGTGCCTTTTTCCCAGCAGGGGAGAGAAAACATCTCTGCAGATAACACATCCCTGCAGATAACACATCCCTGCAGAGCAGTGGGTAAGGACAGCACTGCACTTTGGCAGCTGAGGAAGGAACAGATTAAGGACCAACCTCTCCTGACAGCAGCTCCTGTGAAGAATTCCTGCACTTCAGCTGCTCTGAGCTTTTGTATTGGGATAGATCCCTGAAAAACTCCCAAAATTTGGTTTATTTCTACTTTACACAGATTCTAAGCCTTCCCCAAGGGGAGAACACCCCATGATGTGGGAATTTTTTTGTGGTGGGCTGGTTTTGGAGAGGCCCTGCTGATCTCACCTGCCCTGAGCTGATTTTTCTGGGTTTCACAACCCCAGGCAGGAGCTGTTCATTCTTTCCACTGCCTGTCCCTGCAGCTGCTTCATCCTGGAGCCCCAGGAAAATTCAACCTTTCATCAGAGTTTCCATGAGCCAGGCAATGCTGGCTCCCAGCTGGATGGCACCTGGCCCGAGGGCCAAGGAATCCTGCACAGGAATGGGCAAAACCACCCCAGGGATGGGCAAAACCACCCCAGGGATGGGTAAAAACACCTCAGAGCTGGGCAAAACCACCCCAGGGATGGGCAAAAACACCCCAGGGATGGGTAAAAACACCTCAGAGCTGGGCAAAACCACCCCAGGGATGGGCAAAACCACCCCAGGGATGGGCAAAACCACCCCAGGGATGGGCAAAAACACCCCAGGGATGGGCAAAAACACCTCAGAGCTGGGCAAAACCACCCCAGGGATGGGCAAAAACACCCCAGGGATGGGCAAAAACACCCCAGGGATGGGCAAAAACACCTCAGAGCTGGGCAAAACCACCCCAGGGATGGGCAAAAACACCCCAGGGATGGGCAAAAACACCCCAGGGATGGGCAAAAACACCCCAGGGATGGGCAAAAACACCTCAGAGCTGGGCAAAACCACCCCAGGGATGGGCAAAAACACCCCAGGGATGGGCAAAAACACCCCAGGGATGGGCAAAAACACCTCAGAGCTGGGCAAAACCACCCCAGGGATGGGCAAAAACACCCCAGGGATGGGCAAAAACACCTCAGAGCTGGGCAAAACCACCCCAGGGATGGGCAAAAACACCCCAGGGATGGGCAAAACCACCCCAGGGATGGGCAAAAACACCCCAGGGATGGGCAAAACCACCCCAGGGATGGGCAAAGACACCCCAGGGATTCCCACTGATTCCCCCTCCAGAAGTTCTGGTTGCCACCAGAAACTCTCTCCTATTATTTAACATCACAACCTGCAAGAAATGAACATTTTAGTTTTTACTTCATCTTCTTTTTTTCCATAGTAATGGACATTTCAGTTCTTATTTCATCTTTTCCACAGTAACAGAAATTTTAGTTCTTACTTTCTTTTTCCACAGTAATGGACATTTTAATTCTTATTTTCTATGTCCATCATAATGGACATTTTAGTTCTTATTTTCTACGTCCATAATAATGGAAATTTTAATTCTTATTTCATCTTCTTTTTCCACAGTAACAGAAATTTTAGTTCTGATTTTCTTTTTCCACAGCAATGGACATTTTAATTCTTATTTCATCTTCTTTTTCCACAGTAACAGAAATTTTAGTTCTGATTTTCTTTTTCCACAGCAATGGACATTTTAATTCTTATTTTCTATGTCCATAGTAATGGAAATTTTAATTCTTATTTCATCTTCTTTTTCCACAGCAATGGACATTTTAATTCTTATTTCCTATTTCCATAGTATTGGACATTTTAATTCTTATTTCATCTTCTTTTTCCACAATAATGGACATTTTAGTTCTTATTTTCTATTTCCACAGTAATGGATATATTCCTACTGCAGCTTTCAGGAATTATCAACAATTCTATAGTAAAATAATCAGAGATGGGAGTTGTTCTTAGTGAATTTAATAATATTATCTCACTTGTTTGGTTAGCAGAAAGGAGGAGGATATTTTAACTACAAACCCACAGAGTGTTTTGTTTAACTATATGGATTATGAATGGGGAAAAAATACAAACAGGAAAAAAATCCATTTATTGTAACAATACAGCTTGGCTCTTCTGGCACCCCACCAGCTGAGCTTCCTACCTTCAGGAAAAAAAGGAACAGTTCTCCTGCCTTTCAGGCAGCTCCTCTTGGAAAACAGCCTGAATTTTAAGAGGCCTCCACACAAACAGCCACTTGTTTTGAAATCAGGACCAAACCTTCAGGAAATTTCCAGAATGGTTTTCAGGCCATGCAAGAAAATAAAGTGAGTTTGGGTTACTTGGCTGCATCTAAAAGTCAAAAACTTCCATTTTATGGGGTTTTTAATGATTATTTTTGCCAAGCTGTGTGATACAGACATTATCCATTTATAATAAAAATTGATAAATTGATAATAAAAATTTGATAAATCAATTAATCAAATTTTTATAATAAATTTAAATCAAAGGAACTCAAATCCAACTCCTGAGAGCTCAAATCCCAAGAGTTGTTTGCCAGCACCAAAATAACTCCAAAGAAAACCTCAAAAAGCAAAATCACAGCCAGCTCCCTGAGAGACAGAGAGACATCGGGCAGCCCCCCAGGAGAGAGAGCCTGTGTCTGTGCCACCTTGGAATCTGACAGCAGGGCCAACGAGAAGGAGAAGCAGGGGGTGCGGAGAGAAGGTCCCACAGGGTGTGGGAGTCCTGCACAGGCAGAGCCTGAGATTTTTAACCCTTTTCTTGGATGATGGAAACCTTACAAATGCTGATCCTCGTGGAGTTGAATGAGAAGAGAGATAGGGATGAACAGCAGGAAATGGGCAAGTGTGATGCAGGCTTGTGCAAGTGGAAGATGTCAGAGAGAACTTGAGAAGAACCCTATGTGGCAGGAGATGATGGAGTGGCCTTTGGCTGGACTTTTCTTGTATAGCCATGCACAGAACCATTTTTCCTGTGACACAGAGACTGCATCCAGGGGGGAGGCGATGGCTGAGAACCCCTCAGCCCCAGGGGGTGACAAAATTTGGAGGGGACAGATGTCCTGAAAGGAGAGACTGTGCTCTTTTTGGAACTGGACAAAGCATCCTTAAAAGGGACAACCCCAGAAGCAGCTCTGGTCCATGTTCAGTGGTGAGAGCACGGGGCATGGAAGGAAGAGGTCACGGTGGCAGATGGACTCCGGGCGGTGCCACGAGTGACAGGAAACACACAAGGTCTCAAAGGTGTTTCCTGGGGAAGCCCATGGCACAAGGAACACTCCTCTCCTCTTGATGAACTGAGAACTGATTATCTGAAGGGTGGGGATGGACTGAGAGTTGGGAATTTGGGGGATAGATGTATTGTATTGGAAAAATGTGGTGGGAGGAGGAGGAAATGTTTCTGTAAGGTTTTCATTTTCCCTGTGTGTGTTTCTTTGTACGTGTAGTTTAGTGTAGGTAATAAAGTTTCCTTTCCTCTATCCCTAAGTAGAAGCCTGCTTTGTTTATTCCTGGTCACATCTCACAGCAGACACCACGGAGAAGGCATTTTCATGGGCGCACTGGCATTGCACCAGCGTCAAACCAGGACATTTTCCAAGAAAATAAAATTGTAAATCCTGGCACAGCTCAGAGCTCGTGTGGGATCTTCCCACCAGACTCTGAGCTCAGGATTGGAGCACTGGATCCAGGGAAGTCGTTTTTGTTAATATCTCCAACAATATTTTTATCTCCACTATTTAAATCTCCAATATTTAGTTAGATCTCCAACATCAATACTATTCATGACAATTTTACAACACTGCTTTTCTAGGTTCAGGTATTTCTGAGGCACCCAACAACCATCTTGTGCAACAAGAGTTATTGGAATATTTAAATAAATAAATATTATATATTTCCATTTTTTTTCTACCTATAAAAATATTTGTATTGTTTGCTTGAAGCACTGATCGGCCAAAAATTGGCAAAAAATTGACAAAAAAAATTGGGGTTAAAAGGTCCAAAAAAACCACCCATGGGGAGAAACTGGGGAGAAACTGGGGAGAATGGGGAGAAATTCCTGTGGGAAAAGGGAAAAATTTGAATTAAATTCTCATTTTTGGACCTAAAAATTGGCAAAATATTCCCAAATATCCCAAAAAAATTCCCCAAAAATTTCTGAGGACTTCAATAAGTGGATTTTTGACACAGAAATAATTATTCTGGAGACCTACAGAAGGTCCCAGTGTGATATAAACCTCAAGCTGCTCAAAATACCTCCACTTCCAGAAGTTCTATTGAAAAACTTTCCACAATGGAAGGTTTCTCATTTTCTTGTAATGGTTTGAGTGTTCAAAGTAAATCCAGATTACTGAGATGTGATTTTAAACCACACTCTTAACCCTGAGCTTTATTTGGAAACCAGAAGCTTTAAAATCTATAAACACTGCCACAAAAAAAGAGATTTTTTTTGGCAGAGAAAGAATGAAAACCTTCAAAATCTATGCAGGTGCCAGCCAATAATTAAGTTTTATATTCCCATTAGGGAATATTTTGCCAAAACCAGAGCTGTGGTCACAAAAATCTATAAATGTAAAACCACTGGTTTTGGTTTTTTTTTTTTGGAAATCTACTTTTAAAATCTTTTCTTTTTAATGTGATCTAAGAAGCTTAAAAAACGTGAAGTAAAAGGATTACAAGGCATGTGGCTGAGGCAGGAAAAGATTATGAGAAAATGGAGATTATTTGTAAAGAAAGTTTTATAAATGCTCCTGAGAAATCTGCTAAACTTCCTGCAAAGCACAAGGAATTCTTTCAATACTTTAAAAACCCCAAATCCACCTCCTGATTATTTCAGAGCCTCCAAGACAATTCAAAAGCCCAAAATCAAAGCTCCTTTAACAGCTTTATTGCCAGCTGAGCTCACCAAAGGCTTTTCTGCACTGAAAAAAGCCCAAACTGGAGGAAAAGCACAATTTGGGAGCTGCAATTCCCAGGATTCTGCTGCTTCTTGCACAGCTCACCTTGCTGGGCTTTGTCTTCAAGCACAAATATTATCTATTTATTTTTTAATTAATTGCAGAGAGAATTGTTTCCAGCCAGCTCTGGGGGTTGTGTGAGGACACAGCTGAGCTCCAACTCCGAGTGCACTTCCAGCAGGATGAATTTCTTTAATAATTCAGTTTTCCACTCAAGTTTTCCCAGAGAAAAGCTGTTCCCATGACAGAGCTGCCTGCTTTCAGTTTCTCTATGATTATAAGTTGTTGTTAATTATGGAAAACTTGCTGCTATGTTCATTAATTTGCAAAAATTAGCAGATTAAGGCAATTATCACAGAACCATTAAAGGTGGAACTGACTCTCCCAGCAGAACCATCGTGGAAATAGAAAAACTTATGGTCTAAAATATGGAAATAGGTTTAAAATATGATTTTTAAACACCTGAAATGTCCCCAAGTGCCACATCCAACCACCTCTGGAACATTCCCAGAGATGGAGACTCCAGCAGCTCCAAATCTCAGAAACATTTTCAAGGAATTTAAGGGAAAATGGTCTCCAGCCAAAATCTCTCCTAGCCCTAAAGCCCAGGGATTTTCTGAGGAATGAAATTCTTTGTAGGAACTCTTTGTGCTCTCTTTGCCCACAGAGAAGGGAAATGGAAAACTGGCTTTGGGTTTTTTTGTTCAGGTTGGGATTAAATGTGTGAGATGGGATTTTGTGTTTATTAGTTTTTATTTATATTACAGTTTCACAAACTGTTTTATAGTATTTTATTTTCATAAATTAAAAATGGAGTGGTATTTTTATAAGGGTTTTAAGGATAGTTTATTTAAGAAATTATAATTTAAGGAGAAATGGAAAATGGCTTTGGGGTTTTTTTTGTTAAGGTTGGGATTAAATGTGTGACATGGGATTTTTTTATTCATTAGTTTTTATTTATATCACAGTTATTATATTATAGTTATTATTTACATTTAAAACTGTGAGTTTTATAGTATTTTATTTCCATAAATTAAAAATGGAGTGGTATTTTTATAAGGGTTTTAGGATAAATAGTTTAATTAACAAATCATGCTTGAAGGGGAAATGGAAACTGGATTTGGTTTTTTTTTGTTAAGGTTGGGATTAAATGTGTGAGATGGCATTTTGTGTTTATTAGTTTTTATTTATATCACAGTTATTACATTATAGTTATTATTTATATTTAAAACTGAGTTTTATAATATTTTATTTCCATAAATTAAAAATGGAGTGGTATTTTTATAAGGGTTTTAAGGATAAATAGTTTATTTAAGAAATTATAATTTAAGGGGAAATGGAAACTGGCTTTGGGGGTTTCTTGTTAAGGTTGGGATTAAATGTGTGAGATGGCATTTTGTGTTTATTAGTTTTTACTTATATTACAGTTTCAAAAACTGTGAATGTTATAATATTTTATTTCCATAAATTAAAAATTGAGTTGTATTTCTATAAGGGTTTTAAGGATAAATTGTTTAATTAAGAAATGATATTTAAATTATTTTTGCTTTGAATTACTAACCACTTGCGGTTTGTAATGTGGATTCTTAGTTTAATTACACAGTATTACTTATGAAGAATGATTAGTTTCTGTTTTAAAACTTTTCTCTTGTTTTATATATATTATTATATATTAAAACTTTAATTTTTCTACTATGTGATGTTACACACTTCCATTTAAACTACACACTTATAATTTTAGTTCTATTGCTTAATTTTAATAAATTAAATCAATAATTTTAAATAATAAATTTATTTTCATTTTAATTAATTAAATAATTTTGAAATAATAAATTTATTTTAATTTTTTATGATTTTATTTTGGAAGTTTTCTTCACACCTTTAGGTCAAATGCAGTGTTCTCTTGGGGGTCAGTGTTTGTCAGCACAGAAAACCTGAAATTCTCAGTTCCCAGGGGTCCAACAAGGCAGAAATGAAATTATTTCACTTTTTAGCCTTGCTGTGCCTGTGTCAGAACTGTGAAATCCCCAGGGAAGTCTGACACATCCCTGGGGATGACAGGAGCCATAGAAATGTTTCACCTGCTTGGATCTGACAGCACAAATTCCACCAAAAAACCCTGAGTGGCCTCTACTGACAGAAAACAGCCCTAAAAAATGGAATATCCCATGAAGAGGATGGAAAAATACAAAAAGCTAATTGGAAATTATTTACTGATACATTTTCTGAAATAAATGAGTACACAGGGACAGAGTTTTAAAAATAAAATTCAAGAATTACAATTCCTCAAGCACACAGTCAACACTGAAGCTTACCAAAAGCTGCAGATCCAAAGTAAAAAACAATTCAGAAAATCCAAATTTTTCAAAGTAATTTGCCAACTTGGGGATCAGAAAAAAGGGTTCTGTCAGTGGTAACTTCCTGTGCTTCAATAAAAATAAAAAATCCAGAATTTAAAGGAATTCCTGAACTGTGATTTGGATAACTTGAGAGTAAGTGCTTAGGTAAATTTAATTTTTTTTACTCTAGAAGATTTTGGGACTGGTATTAAGAAACTGGTCATGAAGAAATTTTATTTCTTCTAAGAATAAACTGTCATTTAGCAGAATTAACAGGAAGGTCTGGTTTTAAGAGACTGCTCACAAACCATTTAAAACTTCTGATTTCTCAACTGGGATTATCAAAACCTCAATAAAAAATATTTCAAAAAATGAAAAAGAGGAAGAAGAGGAATATTCAAGCAGCACTTGCAGTACAAATCTTGATTTGGGAGGGACAGAACAGAAACAGTTATCAGTGGCTCTCTTGTCTCACCTTTGATTGGATCAACCCTCCTCAAATAGGGCAATCCAGGATTATTAAGGGGCCCTCTGAAGGGGAAAAATCCCATTTAACTGCAGAGAAAAAATCCCATTTAACTGCAGAGAAAAGGTATTTTAGGAGTGTTACATCTGCCGGGAAAAGCAGAGCGTTCAGAGAGTAGGACCAACCAAACACAGCAAAATTCAGAGTATTTACAAACACTGTGTGAGGAACTCTTCATCAGCACCAAATTCCACAGCTCTGCTGCACAAGTTGGAATTTTCTGGGTGTATTCTGCACCAAACCAAGGGAATTTTCTTAAAATTCACCCCCTAACTAAGTGCTGCCTTTTAAAATTACCTTGGAATCCTTCTCAGGTGGTCCAGTGACATTTCAGTGTGACCACATCACCTCGCACACCTGAGGGACAAAATTCCTGCATTTCCTTGGACACCAGAACCACCAAATGCTCTGGAAAACTGGATAAACCATGGCACAGTGCAGGATTTTCCTGTTTTTAATAGAACTTTGTTTTTCTTACGTCATCCAAATGCTGAGGGCACCTTTGACACCTCCAAAATCTGGGATTCAGCCTCAGGGCCTCATTCCACTTTCTCTCTCTGCACCTTCCTGACATTTGGCCAACAAAATAAATTAAAAACGTGGCCAGTCCATGTGTTTTCCTAAAAATGTCATTTATTTCCAGCCTTAAAGAGTTATCAGCTCTTGCCAGCTCTGTAACCTTATAAAACGAAGCTAAATTATGTATTTCAGTGCTGAAATTCAGTGACCACATAACTAAACTGATTTTTCATCTATTAAAAGTCTGTGTGCACCTACCTTCCCAGGACCTCCACCTGCCTTTTTTCTTTTAAGTTTTGTGTTGTTTCTAAAACTTTGAGACTTCTCTTCCCTCCTGGAGACAGATACTTATTCAAGTTCAAGGCAGTTCTGCCATTCTTTACCTTAGAAATGTAATTTATGCAGATCTGTACATGGTGAAGACAACACAGTTTATGCTGAGATGATGAGACTCAAATTCATTTGTTACCACTGCCCAATCTTTCATCTGTTACCACGGCCCAATCTTTCAAGTCCATTCTGTTTTATTCAAAACTGTTTAAAAACTAAGCACCTCCTTCAGTATGAAAGGGTTTGAGAGCAAAACCAACGATAAAAACAAGAAAAAAGCCCCAAAACCACAACATCAGATGCACCAAACAAATCCTTAAACACAAAGCTCAGGTTAGGGTGGTCCAGGGATATTTGATTTCATTTCTGTTTCATGCAGAGCTTCACCCTGAGCTACAGGTTCAGGAATCAAAGGAATGAAGGTAAAACAGGTGTAGGTGTTGAAAGCCCCATGGAATCATGGAATCACCGAGGTTTGGGCACCATGGAGTGCCAGCTGTGCCCCATGGGCACCTTGTCCCCAGCCCAGAGCACTCAGTGCCACCTCCAGGGCACACCTGCAGGGATGGGCACTGCAAAGCTCCCTGGGCAGCCCCTGCCAAGGCCTGAGCTCCCTTTCCATGGGCAAATTGCTGCTGCTGTCCCAGCTGAGCCTGCCCTGGCCCAGCCTGAGGCCGTTCCCTCTGCTCCTGTCCCTGTTCCTGGGAGCAGAGCCCGGCCCGCCCTGGCTCCACCCTCGGAGCGGGCTCAGCTCAGCCCGGCTCGGGACGGGCGGGACACGCAGCCACAGCCTCGCCCCCTCATCCTCCTGCTCCCCCGAGGTTCTCTCCCACAGAGAACCGCAGAGCCCCGGCCCCGCAGCCCGCGCCCCCCTCACGGCTCTCGGCCCGCCTCACCCGGCACGGGCCGTCCTGGAAGACGCACGGGTCCAGGTTGCAGGCGATGGTGGCGGTGGGCAGATCGCGCAGCGCCACCGTCTCCATCTCGCGGTCGACGAAGCTCCACTCCGCGTCCGCCTCCTCTTCCTCCTCCCCTTCCTCCTCGTCTTCCCCGGGCGGCAGCGGCTGCTGGAGCGGCGGCTCCTCCATGGCCGGAGGCGAGCGGAGGCGGCAGCAGCGACGTTGCTGAGGCGGCTTCTCCCACCCCCCGCCCGCCATCTTGTTTCCTTAGCCCCCGCCCCGCAGCAGCCAATCAGAAGGCGCTGCCGCGCCCCCCTCGGGCCGTGTCAGCCAATCGGAAGCCGCCGGCCCTGCGGCAACAGGTGGCGCGTGAGGCCGCGTCCGCCATGTTGGGCGAGGGCAGCGCCGTGAGGGAGCGGCTGAGCTCCCACCCACAAAATCAACTATATATGTATAAAATATACTATATTTACCATCCGTCCTGTATATTTAGTATATATTGTGTATATAATACACGTGCGCACTATATATAATGTATTATAAATGAAAATTTGCCATATAATATACCATATTATTTACCATATAATATACCATATATCATTACATCATATACCATTATAATATACCATTTATATTATAATTTTATTACCACATATATTATAATATATTACCATATATATTATAATACCGTATATTACTATAATACACCATATATTATTTACCATATAATTTACCATATAATACACCCTATATATATATATACCTTTTACTGTGTGTACTGTATTTATAATATTTTTGTATATTATATGTAATATAATATATAAAAAAATATTCTGTGTATACTTTGCTGTATGTCTATGTGGTATATATCTAATATACAGTATATAATACATAAAAATGTTCTTTGTGTAACAATATACTTTGTGCATGTGGGAATATAAATAACATAGTATATATAATACCTATAAAATTTGCTGTATAGAATAATATACTGTATGTATATAGATATATATTTATATATAAATTACTATGTATAATGCTAGAGAGAGAAAGACATGAGCTCCATTGTCCCATCTCTGGAAGTGTTCAAGGCCAGGTTGGATGGTCTATCATATAAATATTAAATATTTATATAAAAATTCCACATGAATATAAAAATTCCTCACTCAAAGACTTACCAGTCAGCTGAAAATTGCCACTGTGTGTTATAATTCACTTATCTGCCTTAGGGACAAGCTGACCCAGCCTTGGTGTGCTTGGCTGATTAGTCTGACCTGAGAGACCTAGACAAATATTTTTATTATATTTTTAACATAATGTGCCTGTATCTATATAAAATATCTTCTATAATATTATGCTTCTATTTATTTTTATATATACTTATCACCACCTTCAGGGGAAGGCCCAAGCTTCAAAGGTCACAGAGTTTTATGAAGTTATTGTTTTTTTTATTAAGTAGTTGGTTTTTATGAGGTAATTTTTAATGAAGTTATTGTATTGTTAGTGAAGTTTTTTTATTAGGTTTTTTATTAAGTTATTTTATGCAGTTACTTTATGAAGTTATTTTTTCTGAAGTTATTGTGACATTCATGCATCTCCAAACATCCCACTCCAAATTTCTTCAGCCTCTCTGATTGGTTTGGATTTAAGTCTTTATTTGACGCTTTTTTGGAGGGATAAGCTAAATAAAAGATGGTTTTATGATCACCTGTGCTAATTGCCATAAAATCTTCATCCTCTCAGACGCAGACAAATGGTCTCTTAA
Source organism: Camarhynchus parvulus (assembly GCF_901933205.1). Taxonomy (NCBI): domain Eukaryota; kingdom Metazoa; phylum Chordata; class Aves; order Passeriformes; family Thraupidae; genus Camarhynchus; species Camarhynchus parvulus. Next base: position 1,063,680 of record NC_044571.1, on the reverse strand, counting down.
AAGAAAATAACTTCTCTGAGCAAGCCCCCGGTGTTTAATGCTAAATCCAGCCAAAATAAAGCCAATTTTAACTTTTTTTTTTTTCCCAGAGGTGTTTCCTGACAGGGCTGGTGACACTTTTCCCTCTGAGGAGCATCTCTGGATTCTCTGCAGCCCCCTGCAGGAATTCCACCTGAGGAATTCCCACCTGAAATCTGCTGTTCCACAGAATTCAAAAAATCCAGATTCAAACTCTGGCAGCAAGAAATCCCTGTCCCTGCAGCCTGGCAGGAAAACCACCGGGAAATATTCACTGGCACAACGTGGTTGTTGCACTTCAGGTGGCAGATCTGAAGGGGAAAAGACGCTATTAATTGTATTTTATGTAATTAATTGGAGCTGAGATCGTGCCCTGCAGGGCTCCAGGGCTAAAGGACCTCTCTGCCCTAAGAGCTTCAAAGTTTTAAGCATTAATTCAGCCACAGACGTCAGAAATAAATAAATAAACAAACCTGAATCTCCCTCATCTGCAGATTTAATTGTTCATCCTTTCTTTTTTCCTAGGAAGGGAACGCGACGGCCGCTTTTGACTGGAAGAGGTGGCGAGAGAGGGGGAAAAAAAAGATTTTCCCGCAATGTTTGGGGCCGGATTGAGTGTAAGTGAGGGTGATTAACGCTAATGATTAAGGCTAATGATTAAGGCTAATGATTAAGGCTGATGGTTTCCCCGCAGGAAAAGGGAATCGCTGCTGGAGCAGGGCCAGGGAAGGTTCCCAGCACTGACACCTCCATCTAGCGGCCGTGGAACCCCCGGGAATCCAGGCGGGGATTTCACTGCGGGGATCTCCAAAAATCCGCCTTGGACAGGGAAATGCGGCTGGCTGAAATAGAGTGAAATAGAATGACATGAAACAGAGTGCCAGGAAATAGAATGAAATAAAAGGAAATAAAATATAAGATATAAAATGAAATATGAAATGAAATTAAATGAAAGATAAAATAAAAAATGAGATATAAAATAAGGTATAAAATGAAATGAAATAAAATAGAATAAAATCAGAGGAAATAAAATATAAAGAAAAAAATAAAATTAAAAAAAATAAAATATAAAATAAAACAATGACATGAAATAGAATAGAATAAAAGAAAAGAAAATATAAACTAAGATAAGCAACAAAATATAAAATAAAATGCAATGAAATAAAATAAAACAATAATATAAGATATAAAATAAAATTTAAAATGCAATGAAATAGAATAAAATATAATAAAATAAAAGGAAATAAAATATAAAATAATATATAAAATAAAATAAAATAAAAAATTAAATATTAAATTAAATAGAATAGAATAGAATAAAATAAAATATAAAAATATAAAATATAATGAAATAAAATATAAAATATAATTAAATAAAATGAAATTAAATGAAATAATATAGAATAGAATAAAATGAAATAAAATATAAAATGAAGTGAAATAAAATATAAAATAAAATGTAAAATAAAATATCATTCAATGGAGAAAGAATAAACATCACAGAATCCCAGAATTACCAAGGTGGGAAGAAACCTTTAAGATCACCCAGCTGCACCAGACTCTGTCCCCAGGGGCCACATCCAGACACCTCTGGGACATTCTCAGGGACAGACAGTGACTCCAAACCTCCCTGTGCAGCTCATTCCAATGCCTGACCACTCTTCCCATGGAATTTTTTTCTAAAATCCAACCTGAACCTTTAGCTTGTGCATTTTGCTTTAAAAAGTTGTGAGATACTTCCAGCCAATGCAGCTGCAAATAGGGAATGTAAATGGTGAATTCCTTGAATGCTGTTGATAAAAACACTAGCAAATATTAAAATAGTGATCTATTCAAAAAATTAAAAAGTGATCTATTAAAAAAAACCCAAACAAACAGAAAAAGAAACCAAGAAAAGAAACCTGTGTTGTATTAAGATGAACATTTTCCTTGGGGAGAGGTTTGGACCAGGTGTGAAACCACTTTTAGCAGCTTTAAGAGGAAAAAGCCATTCCTGAGATGTTTTCAGGGCTGGATGTGCTCAGCTGAGCACAAAGAATAGCGAGGAGAGGCTCAGCTAAACGTGGGGCATGGGAGAGTTCTGCTCACAGAACAAGAACAAATGGCCCCAGTGATTAAGCAGATTTAAGCAAGAAATAAAACATAACTTTAACAACACTGAGCATCAGAATAAACTGTTAAACAAGGCTGGGGAGTTCCTTTAGGTTTGTTTTCTTTTGGAGGGCACCTGCTTTGCTCAAACTCAGGTTAAATTAAAGGATTGGGATTTTTGGGACTTTATAAACTCCCTTTGAGTGTCTGCCTTGTGCTGGAGAGGCTCAAACCTCTGTGTGTGGGAGACTCTTGGGGGGAACAACCTGTCTGAGAGAAATCAGCCCAGAGAGGCTGCTTGGCACAGGAAAAGCACCTCAAAAAGTGGTGCAATTTATCTCAAAAAGATAAATGGGAGACACGGCTGAAGATGATTTTTAGTGAAATATCCCAGGACCTGAGGCTGTCAGGAGGGATGCAGCAAACAGGAGGCAAAGCCCTTTGGGCAGCCTGTGAAGGAGCCACTGACTGGAAAGGTCAAACTGCCCTTGGGAAAAGCAGGAGTTGTTCCAGGGCAGGGGAGGATCACAGATCATGGAGTGGTTCGGGTTGGGAGGGGCCCTAAAGTTCATCCAGGTTCATGGCAGGGACACCTCCCAGTGTCCCCAATGTCCAGCCTGGCCTTGGGCACTGCCAGGGATGCAGGGGCAGCCCCAGCTGCTCTGGGCACCCTGTGCCAGGGCCTGCCCACCCTGCCAGGGAGGAAACTCTTCCTAATATCTGACATAAACCTGTAATTTTTCACTTTGAGGCCATTCCCTGGGTGCTGTCCCTGCATGCCCTGGAAATTGTCTCTCTCCAGCTTTCCTGGGGCTCCTGCAGGCCCTGCAAGGCCACCCTGAGCTCAGGCCAAAGCTTCTCCTGTGCAGGTGAACAATGCCAGCTGTGCCAGCCTTTCCTGCCAGCAGAGCTGCTCCATCCCTCTGCTCATCCTGGAGCCTCCTCTGGGCTCTCTGCAGCAGCTCCAGCTCCTCCCTGCGCTGGGCCCAGGGCTGGGGCAGCTATGCAGCTGGGAAATCACCTGGGGGGCACAGGGACACAATCCCAATCCCAATCCCAACCCCAATCCCAGTCCCAGTCCCAGTCCCTTCCCTGCTGCTCCCAGGGCAGGGTTGGAGAACAGAACCCCCAGAGCTGCTCCCAGTCCGTGCTCCTGTCTGGGATTGTCCCAAAGCAGGAGCAGCCCCTGGCACTGGGACTTGTGGAACTCCCTGAGGACCTTTCTAATCAAAGATGGAAATAAAACACCATGAAACAAAACCAGCACAGTGGAGTTCAGAGTTTTATGGCAGGGATCTGCCTCAAAAAAATCCGTGTTTTGCAAGGGAAATGAAATGAAATGAAATGAAATGAAATGAAATGAAATGAAATGAAATGAAATGAAATGAAATAATAAAAATTAAAATAAAATACAATATTAAAATAAAATATTGGTTATAAATGGAGAACTTCTAATGAAAGACAGAAATAAAACACTGTTTAACAAATCCAGCACAGAGGAGTTCAGAGTTTCATGGCAGCGATCTGCCTCAAAAAATCCACATTTCGCAAGGGAAATGTAGCTGGCTAAAATAAAATAAAATAAAATAAAATAAAATAAAATAAAATATTGGTTTTAACTAAACTGAGAACTTCTGATGAGATATGGAAATAAAACACAGTTTAACAAAGCCAGCACAGTAAAGTTCAGAGTTTCATGGCAGGGATTTGTCTCAAAAAATCCACATTTTGCAAGGGAAATGGAGCTGGCTAAAATAAAATAAAATAAAATAATAATAAAAATAAAATTAAATAAAAGAAAATATTGGTTTTAACTAAATGGCAAACCTCTAATGAAAGATAGAAATAAAAGGCAGTTTAACAAAACCAGCACAGTGGAGTTCAGAGTTTTATAGCAGGGATCTACCTTTAAAAAATCCACATTTTGCAAGGGAAATGTAGCTGGCTGAAATGAAATGAAATAAAATATAAAATGAAATAAAATGTAAATTAAAATAATAGAAAAGAAAATAATAGAAAAGAAAATAAAATAATAAAATAAAATAATAGAAAATATTTTAAAATAAAAAATGAAATGAAATAAAATAAAATAAAATAAAATAAAATAAAATAAAATAAAATAAAATAATAAAATATTCGTTATAAATTAAGAACTTCTAATGAAAGATAGAAATAAAAGGCAGTTTAATCCAGCACAGTGGAGTTCAGAGTTTCATGGCAGGGATCTGCCTCACAAAATCCACATTTCACAAGGGAAATGGAGCTGGCTAAAATACAATAAAATGCAATAAAATGCAATAAAATAAAATAAAATAAAATAAAATAAAATAAAATGCAATAAAATAAAATAAAATAAAATAAATAAAAATTTAATTCTTTAATTTATTCCAGAGCAATCAGTAACAGCCGCAGTTACTGATTGACAGCAGGGCTCGGTCACGGGTGCTGTGGGACAAACGGGTTTGTCAGGCAGAGTTGCTGAGAATAATAAAATAAATGTAACAGCATTTCAATAAAACCTCTGGCAGAGCTGTTGGGAGAAAGAGCAAGGTTGGGGTCCTGATCCTGGGAAAAGGAAAAATCATTGAAAGGGAAGGTAAAGAAAAGAGGGGAAATGGGAAAGTAAGAGAAGAAAATGGAAGAAAATAAATATTTAAAAGAAAAAGATGAAAAATAAAAATAAAGGAAAATGAAAAGAAAAGGAGAGAAAAAAAGAGAAGGGAAAAAGGAAAGGAAAGGAAAGGAAAGGAAAGGAAAGGAAAGGAAAGGAAAGGAAAGGAAAGGAAAGGAAAGGAAAGGAAAGGAAAGGAAAGGAAAGGAAAGGAAAGGAAAGGAAAGGAAAGGAAAGGAAAGGAAAGGAAAGGAAAGGAAAGGAAAGGAAAGGAAAGGAAAGGAAAGGAAAGGAAAGGAAAGGAAAGGAAAGGAAAAAGAGAAATAAAGGGAAAGAGAAAGGAAAAGAAAAAGAGAAAAGGAGAAGAAGGAGAAACAAAAAGAGAAAGAAGAGAAGAGAAGAGAAGAGAAGAGAAGAGAAGAGAAGAGAAGAGAAGAGAAGAGAAGAGAAGAGAAGAGAAGAGAAGAGAAGAGAAGAGAAGAGAAGAGAAACTTAAAAGGGAAAAAAGAAAAAATAAAAAAGGAAAAGAAAGGGAGAAGGGAAAAGGAAAGGATTGTGGCATAACCTGCATGAAAATAAAATAAAATAAAATGGTCATTATTAATAAGACAAATTCTCCTTGTACCTCTTGGCTGCACCTGTCACATACTTCTACATCAGCAACTCAAATATTTATATGGCTGCTTTGAAATATTCCAGGTTTTATTCCTAAAATCCATAATTATCACAAATTCCCTGGGGTGGGAAGAGCCCTTCAGGATGATCCAGCCCTGCTGTCAGCCCAGCATCACCCCTAAACCCCAACAGTTCCTTTAAAAGACATATTAAACATAAAACTTCCCTGAGTTTTGCAAAGAAGGATTGGAATAAAAGCCAAGATCAAGTGGCAATGGTGCAGAATGGAGGGAAAAAATTAAAACCTGTGAAAGATGAAATGAAATTTAAAACAAGAATATTAAAAGAAAAAATCAAATTAACTGTGATTAGGGGTTATATTCTGATAAACAGGCACAATAAACCAGGAAACATTTGAAATAAATTTTGATGAAGTAGGAATTAAAATAATAGAGCTCAATACAATCTGGACACTTTATTTAAAGTGAAGAAAATCTCTGGGAGCTTCCAAAAGCTTGGAGTTATTTCCAGGCTCCCAGTAAAATGGATCTAATAAAGGCTCGCTAACGAATTTTGTGGAACACTGTGAGAAAAGCAGCGTGTATTACCCGGAAAACTCGAGTTTATTTAATTAATTCCGAGCCTGAAGGTGTCCCGGGCACCGGGCAGTTTTATTTGCAGTTTTATTTGCAGTTTTATTTTAAGGGCTGGTTTGCATTTGCCTGGAGCAGGTGAAATCCAGCGGAGGTCGGAGTCGTTTTCCACGCTCACCTCCCCAATTCCAGGAGCGGGGAAGGAGGAGGAGGAGGAAGAGGATGAAGAGGAGGCACTAATGAAATCACAGCTCCTCGATGAGCCTGGCAAAGGCTCTTAGCTTTAAACACCTGAGCGATGCCCCGAGCAAAGAGGGATTTGGAACTGGGGGTCCCTTCCCTAAGGCAGGAGGAGGAATTCAGGAATTCAGGAATTCAGGAAAAGCCTCTGGAAGCGATGGGAGGAGGGGATTCAGAGCTCGGCAGGGATTTCCCGAGCAGAATCAAAAGCCTGGAGTTGTCCAAAATCAGCCAACGCGAGGTTCCAGGGCAGTCACCAGGACTCTGCTGCTTCTCAAATTCCCAATTTAATCCCAAACCACGATTTGATTGAATTAGACTGAAAAACAATATATAATGTCTGGTTTTTACCTTGGCTTCATTATTCCTATTGCTTCATTGTAATTGTGCTGCTTAACCAAAAGAAAAGGAAAATCGAAGATTCTTTTGGACAATGAGCAGGTTTAAAGTACTCGAATATAGCGAAAATGACGGAGTTTGATTTCTTTGCAAGCTTTGTTGCTGTTTTTCAACATATTCTGGAATGATTTTTTTAGAATTTAACTCCGGGCTGCTCCTGTGGGACGCCGGGAATTCAGGAATTGAGTAAAAACAGAGGGAAGGGTGGGACTCGGCATGAAGGAGCATCTCCTCCTTCTCTCTGCTTGTTCAGCCTCATTTTTGGGGTTTTTGGGTTTCTGTGCTGCCCAGTCCAGCACTTGAAATTCCCCTGTGCCCTGCACATTGCTGCCTTTTTCCCAAGCCCCCTGAGCAGCTGGGGGGGCCGGGAATTGGGCAGGGATTGCCCCAGATCGGCTCAGCACAGATGGCACCTCCGCAACCCGCCGGGATTTCCACCAGGACATCCCTCCTTCCTCCTCCTCCTCCTCCTCCTTTTCTCTGAACACCCTCCCAGCCACGAGATTATGGAATTTCACACCGGGAAAATCAAGGAACCCGGGACAAACGTAACAAACATCCATGTATTCTGGAAGCAGGAAAGAATTTTAGTCCTCCTATAGAATTCTTTCACTTGCAACTTTGTCTTTCCCACAGTTAAAATAATATTTCAAATAGGATATAGAACTGGCTTATACACAAATAAAGGGGTCTGGGGTTATTTTTTCCATCTCAAAATGTATTAAGATTCGGTATTAGTATATAAATATTGATAATACTGTATTCATATTCTTATATAGATAATTTTTTATGCCACAAGTTATTGGAAGTTTTATACCACAAGTAATTCTTCTCCCCAGCCAGGCAGTTTGTACCTGTCTGTGTTTACCCTGACAAATCCCTCCCTCCATCCCATGCTGGGGACACCCAGTTTAATTCCCCCTTTTTCTGGGGCCTCGACTTCCCCCTAATTCTTTTTTCCTCATCTCTGGCTATAAATAAATACAACTTTGGTCTGCAGTGGGGAAGGAAAAGGAGTTACAATAATCCGAGCGAGTCCAGCCTAATTAAAACCCCCCCGGGGATAAAAGTTGCTCCCACCAGACTGCGAGGGGATCTTCGGCTGTGGCTAAAGTCTGGCATCTGTGAGCATTAATTAATTAATTAATTAATACCTGCACTCATCCTTTAATAAAGAAGTGTGCGCTAATCCTTCCCAAAGCCGGGCTCTGAAAATCAAATTTATTAGCCAAGGGCTGTTTTAGGAACAGATGGGGTGTAAAGAGCTTGACGGAACGGGGGGGCGTGGAGAGCGAGAGATTAATTAATTAATTGTTAAGTAATTGAGGGATGAGTGCGGGGAGCAAGAAATGCAAAGCTCTGGGATGCCACTGGGACAGGTCTGAGTTTAACATTTCTGCATTCCCAAAACTCCTTTGGGAAACCGAAGGGTGACAAGGGACCTCTTCACCTGTCCCTGCCTCTGTCTGTCCCTCCTTTCCCCCCTGTCCCGATGCCCTCACAGGCTCAGTTCCAGCAAAACGACAAAAATCTCTCGAGGGAGAGCTCAGAGAGATCCCTAACAAATTATTCCTGCCGTGATTGCATCGAGAACTCCGCCTGAAGTTTGTGTCCTACAAAGAGAATTAGCGGCTGGCTGGGGGAGCTGTTAGTCCTCAGCTCTGCCTTTGTAAAGCTCCCGAGAATGTTTAATGAGTTAATCTTTTGTTAGGCTTAAACCCCGCGCCGATGTTCGCCGGCAGGCACGGAAGGGATTTTTGTTGGTTTTTTGGTCTGGTTATCACTGAAAGGGTTTGGGCTTTGTTGGCCTTGAAATCGTCACCTTGCGAGAACTGAAAGCAGGGAACAGGTAAATAAAGGAAAATAGGACCGTGTGTTAATGGATAAGCTGTGCAGGGAACAGGCAGGCAGCTCTGCTTCCACCTGATCAGCAGGACACAAATCCTGGGTCAGACAGGGAACCTGAGCCAGACCTGACACAAACCCAAAGGAGCTGTGTGAGAACCCAAAACGTTCAATCACCCAAAGGAGCTGTGCCAGAACCCAAAATATTGATGGACCCAAAGGAGATGTGTAAGAACCCAAAATATTTAATCACCCAAAGGAGCTGTGTAAAAACCCCAAGCACTTCATCTCCCAAAGGAGCTGTGCAAGAACCCAAAATACTGATGGACCCAAAGGAGCTGTGTAAGAACCCAAAATATTCAATCACCCAAAGAAACGGTGCAAGAATCCAAAATATTGATGGGCCCAAAGAAGCTGTGCAAGAACCCAAAATGTTCAATCACTCAAAGGAGCTGTGCAAGAACCCGAAACATTCAATCACCCAAAGGAGCTGTGTGAGAGCCCAAAACATTGATGGATCCAAAGGAGGTGTGTAAGAACCCAAAATATTGACAAACCCAAAGGATTTGTGTAAGAACCCAAAATATTCAATCACCCAAAAGAGTTCTGCAAAAACCCAAAATATTTAATCACCCAAAGGAGCTGTGTAAGAACCCCAAGCACTTCATCACCCAAAGGAGCTGTGCAAGAACCCAAAACATCAATGGAGCCAAAGGAGATGTGTAAGAACCTAAAACATTTAATGACCCAAAGGATTTGTGTAAGAACCCCAAACATGTCATCACCCAGAGGAGCTGTTCAAGCTGCAGGGAGCCTGAGCAGGCTCTGCCCCAGGGAGCTCCAGAGGGACCCTCCTGTCCCAGCCCATCCAGAGCAAAGCTGAGCTCACGGGGCCTTAAGGGCTTCTCAAGGGTGCAGCCACACACAGGATTCATGGAATTGTGGAACATCCGAGTTGGAAGGGACCCACAGGGTGACAGTGCAGCTCCTGGCCCTGCACAGACAGCCCAGCAGTCCCCCCGTGCCTGGGACCAGTGTCCATAAATGTCACCTCCTGCCTTCAGGCCTTGTGTCCTTCACCCACACCCGGTTCCACAAAATTCCACCGCTGCCCTGAAGGTTCCACTGAGGAATCCCGAGGTGAGCCCTGTCCTCCCAGCAGTGCCCTGCCCATGGAGGTGTCAGACAGAGCTTTGGGCTGGGCTCTCACAGCTGAGAGCCTTGTGAGGTGGGACTTGTGTGACACCTGGGGACACCTGGGGACACAGGGAGGAGCTGGAGCTGCTGCAGAGAGCCCAGAGGAGGCTCCAGGATGAGCAGAGGGATGGAGCAGCTCTGCTGGCAGGAAAGGCTGGCACAGCTGGCATTGTTCACCTGCACAGGAGAAGCTTTGGCCTGAGCTCAGGGTGGCCTTGCAGGGCCTGCAGGAGCCCCAGGAAAGCTGGAGAGAGACAATTTCCAGGGCATGCAGGGACAGCACCCAGGGAATGGCTTCCAGTTAATAGCAGGAAGGCTTCTATTGGATATTAGGAAGCAATTGTTCCCTGTGATGGAAATGAGGGGCTGGGATGGAATTCCCAGAGCAGCTGGGGCTGCCCCTGGATCCCTGGCAGTGCCCAAGGCCAGGCTGGAGCAGCCTGGGACAGTGGGAGGTGTCCCTGCCATGGCAGGGATGATCTGTAATGTCCCCTCTGACCCAAACCCCGCTGGAATTCTCTGACATGTCCAACCCTCAGGTGAGGATGAATAAACCAATATTACCTCTCCAGAGGTTACCGAGTTGTGTCAGTCTACTGCTATCAAACCCCATAAGAGATAGGGGAGATAATTGCCTCAGGGCTGTTCCACCTGCAAGACCTCCATTGGCAGGTGCTGAGTTCCTGCTCCTAAATCCTCATGAGCCTGTGTTCCTAAATCTTCCAGGAATGTTCCTCCTGAGCACAGCTGCCTCCATTCTTCTGTCTCACTCGGATGCACCTCCGGGCGAGCATCAAAGAGCTGCAGGATTGTTCACTGATTTGGCTGTTCGTGTTTTACCGGGGCAGAGTGTTTCACCTGCTGCTATGATTTATTCTGTAGGATTTCCCTGCTCCTGTCGGCTGCATCTTCCCCCTTCACACCCACTCCAAACCCCCGGGTTCTATCCCTGCTCTGCTCCCTGTCAAATATAAAAAGTGGGTTTATATGCTCAAATATAAATAGTTGGTTTATATACTCAAATATAAAAAGCTGATTTATATACTCAAATATAAAAAGTGGGTTTATATACTCAAATATAAAAAGTGTGTTTATATACACAAATATAAAACTGTTTAACTGTTGGGGTTTTTTGATTAGGATACTTCACTCCGGTCAGCCAACTCTGCCTCCACTGTTCTGTCTGCACCTGAAAATCAGGATTATTTTCCTTATCCGAAGGAAAAGTTCTGACTTCTTTCGCAGCAGCTGCCGGCTCTGCCCAGGACACGGCGTTTCTCACCCCACTTAAAGGCAGCCTCACAGCGGATCCTCGCACACGAATAAAAACCACTTAAAAGCATGCGAATTCAGATGTTCATTTCTTTACACAGAGCGTTGTGTTGTTCCCTTTTACGACTTTCGCGAGCTGATAAGGACACATTTCCCTTTTTAACAGCCTTTGGAGCAGCCCGGAGCGGCTCATCCGTGTTTTTAGCAAACCGTGCGGGACCGTGGGGGCTGTGCCGGGTCAGAGCATCAGCAGCGGTGTGGGCGTTCAGAGGGTGCCCTCCTACAGCTGGTCTGGCAAATGAGGCCAGCAGAGCCTCAGCCGCACTGCCGCAGGCGTGTGCCAGGCTGGGGACAGCAGTGCTGGCGACTGGGAGCAGCAGCGAGGGGCAAAGCAGGGCACGAACGGGGCTCGGGGTGCCAGGGGACCCCCGAGCAGGTGCGGGCAACACACACAAAAACAAAGAGGAGATTTTGGGCCACTCTGCAAAGGCTCCAGCGCCTGCGGGCGGGGGTGGCAGCGCTCAGTGCGCCGTGGTCCCGCTGCACAGTGTGGCTGGGCCAGGGCTGTGTCCGGAGCGGGGGGACGGGACGGGACAGGGGCTGTGCCCGGACAGGGCAGGGGCTGTGGCTGGAGCGGGGCAGGGGCTGTGCCCGGAGCGGTGGAACGGGGCAGGGGGCTGTGTCCGAAGTGGGGCAGGGGCTGTGCCCGGAGCGGGGCAGGGGCTGTGCCCGGGCAGGGGCAGTGCCCGGAGCGGGGCAGGGGCTGTGCCCGGGCAGGGGCAGTGCCCGGAGCGGGGCAGGGGCTGTGCCCGGGCAGGGGCAGTGCCCGGAGCGGGGCAGGCGGAGGGAGGAGCGCGGCCCCGGCCCCTCCGCGCAGGCACCGCCCCCGTTCCCCGGCCGTGCCCGGCGCTGCTCCGCGGCCGCTCCGCTGCTCCGGCTCGTCCCGCGCTCACGGCGGTCCCGGCATGGCGGAGAGCCCGGGGCGGCCCCCGGAGAGCAGCGATGTCCTGCGGGAGGGGCTCGGCCCGGGCTGTGCCCCGAGGGGGCGGCCGAGCCCCCGGACGGGCCCGCGGAGCGGCCGCGGCTGAGCGCGGAGGGGGCGCCGGAGCCGCCCGTGGACAGCGGCTCCCCCGAGAGCCCGGGGACGGCGAGCGGGGACAGCCCGGGGACACCGAGCGGGGACAGCCCGGGGCACGAGGGGCGGCCGGGCGGGGAGCCGGGGGTGACGGACGGGCCCGAGGCGGGCAGGGCAGAGCCCGAGGGAGAGGCGGTGGCAGCGGCGGAGCCTGAAGGGGCAGCCCCGGCGGGGATGGAGCCCGAGGCCCGGGCTGAGAGCCCGGCGGGGACGGCGCAGAAAGAGGCAGCCCCGGCAGCGACAGAGCCCGAGGACGGAGCCGCGGCCCCGGCAGGGACGGAGCCCGAGGGCGCAGGGGTTGCTCCGACGGGGACGGAGCCCGAGAAAGCAGCAGCGGCGGGGACGGAGCCGGAGGGAGAGGCGATGGCACCGGCGGGGACGGAGCCCCAGGTGAGAGAGGCGGTGAGGGAGGAAGGCCCGGCGGAGAGAGAGCCCCAGGAGGCGGCCACGACTGTCCCGGCAGAAGCAGAGCCTGAGGAGGCTGCGGCGACAGCCCCGGCGGGGACAGAGCCCAGGGAAGCAGAGGGGACAAGCCCGGCGGGGACAGAGCCCAGAGAAGCAGAGGGGACAGCCCCGTTAGGGACAGAGCCCAGGGAAGCAGAGGGGACAAGCCCGGCGGGGACAGAGCCCGGGGAAGCAGAGGGGACAAGCCCGGCGGGGACAGAGCCCAGGGAAGCAGAGGGGACAAGCCCGGCGGGGACAGAGCCCAGAGAAGCAGAGGGGACAGCCCCGTTAGGGACAGAGCCCAGGGAAGCAGAGGGGACAAGCCCGGCGGGGACAGAGCCCGGGGAAGGAGAGGGGACAGCGCCATCGAGGACAGAGCCCGGAGAGGCGCAAGGACAGGCGGCCCCAGAGGGAACAGAGCCCGAGGACGCTGCCGCGACAGCCCCGTCCGGGACAGATCCCGAGGAAGCTCCGAGGGAGGCAGCCCCGTCCGGGACAGTCCCTGAAGATGCGGTGCAAGAGGCAGCCCCGACGGGGACAGAGCCCGAGGAGGCGGCGGGGACAGCTCCAGAGGGGACAGTCCCCGAGGAGGCGGTGCAGGAGGCAGCCCCGGCTGATGTGACAATTCCCAAGGATGAAGTGCAGGAGGCAGCCCCGGCTGGGACAGTCCCCGAGGAGGTGCTGGGGACAGACCTCGAGGATGCTGTGAAGAAGCCAGCCCCGGCTGGAGTGCCAGCTCTGGAGGATGCGGTGCAGGAGGCAGCCCCGGCTGCTGTGACAGTCCCCGAGGAGGCGCTGGGGACGGTCCCTAAGGACGAGCTGCAGGAAACAGCTCCGACTGGAACAGTTCCCGAGGAGGGGGCGGCCCCGCTGGGGACAGTCCCTAAGGGTGAGGGGCAGGAGGCAGCTCAGGCAGGGACAATCGCTGAGGAGGTGCTGGGGACAGTCCCCGAGGATGCGGTGCAGGAGAGAGCTCCAGCAGGGACAGTCCCTAAGGATGAGGTGCAGGAGGAAGCCCCGGCAGGGACAGTCCCCGAGGAGGCGTTGGGGACAATCCCCAAGGATGCGGTGCAGGAGGCAGCTCCAGCAGGGACAGTCCCTAAGGATGAAGCGCCGACGGCAGCCCCGGATGGTGTGACAGTCCCCAAGGATGAGGTCCCGGATGATGTGACAGTCCCCGAGGATGAAGTGCGGGAGGCAGCCCCAGATGATGTGACAGTCCCCAGGGATGCGGTGCAGGAGGCAGCTCCAGCAGGGACAATCCCCAAGGATGAAGTGCAGGAGGCAGCCCCGGGTGATGTGACAGTCCCCGAGGATTCGGTCCCGGGTGATGTGACAGTCCCCGAGGATGCTGTCCCGTGTGATGTGACAGTCCCCGAGGATGCGGCCCCGGGTGATGTGACAGTCCCTGTGGATGCTGTCCCGGGTGATGTGACAGTCCCTGTGGATGCTGTCCCGGGTGGTGTGACAGTCCCCGAGGATGCTGTCCCGGGTGGTGTGACAGTCCCCGAGGATGCGGTCCCGGGTGATGTGACAGTCCCTGTGGATGCTGTCCCGGGTGATGTGACAGTCCCCGAGGATGCGGTCCCGGGTGATGTGACAGTCCCCGAGGATGCTGTCCCGGGTGGTGTGACAGTCCCCGAGGATGCTGTCCCGGGTGATGTGACAGTCCCCGAGGATGCTGTCCCGGGTGGTGTGACAGTCCCTGTGGATGCTGTCCCGGGTGATGTGACAGTCCCCGAGGGTGCGGTCCCGGGTGATGTGACAGTCCCCGAGGGTGCCGTCCCGGGTGATGTGACAGTCCCCGAGGATGCGGTCCCGGGTGATGTGACAGTCCCCGAGGGTGCTGTCCCGGGTGGTGTGACAGTCCCCGAGGGTGCGGTCCCGGGTGGTGTGACAGTCCCTGTGGATGCTGTCCCGGGTGGTGTGACAGTCCCCGAGGGTGCCGTCCCGGGTGATGTGACAGTCCGGGATCTGGTAAATGTAATTATATGTGAGATTTTTAATGTGGATGTGTCGGGTGATGTGACAGTCCCCGAGGGTGCCGTCCCGGTTGATGTGACAGTCCCCGAGGGTGCGGTCCCGAGTGCTGTCCCAGCAGGGCCGGTCCCTGCGGAGGGCAGCGCGGAGGCTCCCCAGGGCCGCGGGGCAGCGCAGGCGGCCCTGCCCGGCGGTGCCCGGGCCCCGGGCGGCCCCGGGGGCGAGGCGGAGGCGGAGCGGGGACCGGCAGCCCCGGCGGGGAGCGGAGCCCCGGGCCCCGAGAGCGGCTGGGATCGGAGCCTGAACGGGGAGCGGGAGCAGCTCCGGGAGGACGGGACGGGCTCGCCGGGCGCCCCGGAGGAGGAGGAGGAGGAGGAGGCGGAGGAGAAGCAGGACCACGACATCTCCCTCTTCGTCAAGGTAAGGGTGAGGGGCTGCCGGGGAATCTCCGTAGGGAATCTCCCCTTCCTGATAATGCTCTGAGAAACATCAGCCTCAGGAAGAAATCCCTGGAAGAACAAACCACCAGAATTCCCTGGAGGCTTTCACTGGGCGCTCCCTGATTTCCATTAGCCCATGGAACAATAGCATTTCTTTCCTTTAGATAACAATTCCCATTATCCCAGGTGTTCCAAGGATCCCTGTGGGGAGGAATTTGAGTGTGGCAGGCGCCGGGCCAGCCTGGCTAAGATGATTTGGTTTTTAACGCCCGATATAAACTTGTCTGTGCCTCCTCATTCCTTCAGGAATCGCTGGCATGAGGAGCTCCCCGCGGGTTTTCAGATCTCCAAAACGCAGGGAGAGAGGTTCTCGTCATAGGGGCTGGGAGGGAAGAACCTGGGAAATGTCATTTCAAATGCGATGCTGGGATTTTCTATTTTCTAACATGAATTACAGGTGACATTTAGAGAATTGTCCCAAATTTTGGCAAGGCTGAATTCACAGTCAGTAAAGAGCATTCCTTGGAACTGTCCAGTTTGTGTTTGTTTGAAGGGAAGATTTGGGTTACAGGGAAATAGGAAAAAAAAAAAAAAAAAAAAAAAGGGGGGAAAACTAAACTGATTTCTGCTATTTTATTGAGTAGAGCTTCAGATCTTTCTGCCCTGTGCCTGGAATCCCACCAAAATCCCTGGGATTTGGCATGGGAACAGCAGCCATCCACAGAGCCTTTATCAATGGGGATTTTTGGTGTGTAGGAAGCATCTGGAGGTGATTTCTTCCCTCTTCTCTGACCCCTCTCGACTAAAATGTGCAGCAGGGTGGGATAAACATAAAGCTAAGGAAATAAACCTGGGGAAGCAGAAGGCATTTGGGACCTTCTCCTCCACAAACCATCCCATCCTGTCCCTCCTGAGCTGGCTGAGGCTGCTTCTGCCAGCCAGAATTCACAGTCAAATTAAAATTAAAATTAAAACTAAAATTAAAATTAAAACTAAAATTAAAATTAAAACTTGGTGCCTTCCACTTTATGTGAAGAAAACCTGGCCAAAATGAGAGAGCAGCCTAGAGAACAAGAGCATTTGTTGTGACTCTGTGGTCCCCAAATATTAGGATTAAACATGGGCTTTGAAAATATTTGTGAATTCATAAAGGCAGAAGGAGAAGGGAGGAGCATTTTTGTGATGGGCTTCATATTGGTAATTTAAGAATGCCTAGAAAACAATCCAGCTGCTTTTCTAGTTATTTCTGTATTACAAAGCTTGAGTATTTTACCTCACCTGGAGCTGGATTTTTGTAGTTGGGCTTGGATTAGTTTTTAGTCAGAGGCTGGCATGAGTTTCTCCAGGAAAAGGAAAAAAAATCCAACTGGAGAGTTCAGTGTCTCCCCAGGCACCAAAATGGCCATGCCATGGTTGGATAGCACAACAGAAATACAGAGAAATGTAAAAATAAACCCCAAAATGGGGGGAAATGCACAAGAAAACAGCACAGGAGCAGAGCTGGAACAATCCTGGCAGTTCCCCTGCTGGGGAAGATTATCCCAGGGCAGGCCCACATTAAAATGCTGTGGCAGTGATCATGTTCTGAGAAACATCAGCCTCAGGAAGAGCCCCTGGAAGAACAAACCACCAGAATTCCCCTGGGTGCTCCCTGATTTCCATCAGCTCATGGAACAATATAATTTATTTTCTTTAGATAACAATACCCTTTATTCCATGTGTTCCAAAGGCAAATCTTCCCAAAGGTCACCCAGATATCCTCTCCTTGGGAATTCAATGTCCCTGGTACCTTGTGCTCTCTGCTCCTCAAGGGCTTTTCCCCTTCTTTAGCCAAAGCTCTTTATTGATCAGAAAACTTCTGTAAATGTCAGAATATTTTATTTTTTTTTAACCATTTAAATGTACTTGAACTCTCACTCAAATTCACTCCATTGTTTTTTAAGCAGCAGAACATTTATTTAAGACTTAAGAGCTTATTTCTAAATTGAAATTGCTATCTAATTATTTATGGATGGAAAACTCAACAGAATCACAGCTGCAGATTTCAGAATTCCAAAGATTCCCAAGGATTTCTCTGTACCACAAACACTTGGCCAAACAACCCAGCTGGAGCCCAAGGCCTTGCTCATCTCCCTCAGTTTCAGGGTTAAATGGATTTTAGCCAAAGCTGGCCATGAGCACAAGGTAATAGATTTTA
Source organism: Camarhynchus parvulus (assembly GCF_901933205.1). Lineage (NCBI taxonomy): Eukaryota > Metazoa > Chordata > Aves > Passeriformes > Thraupidae > Camarhynchus > Camarhynchus parvulus. The sequence continues at coordinate 1,046,603 of NC_044571.1, read as the reverse complement.
TCCAAGGAAAAGCAGGGGGATTTATCCACTTTGGTGACATTCTTGGTCTCTACATCATTTCTCTCCATTCAGAGCATGATTTCATTCCCATCAGAGACAGAGGGATTTGGCTGCAGCAGAATTTCCCCGAGATACCCTCGAGTGACTTTACACAAAGCAGTGCAGAGTTACAGAAAGGGCTGAAAAATGGGAAAGGAAAAGCTTTGCTGGGAGTGCAGAAATGGGAACAACTGCATCCCTGCCTCCAGGGTCTGTTCCCTGCTGGAATGGAAATGGGGGTTTCCTACCAAAAAAAAATCTTTTCTCTGATGTGATGAATCTGGGGCTTAAACAGAACTTAGATTATGAAGCAGCAACTGCATTTTGAGTGCTGTAGGTAAGAATCCCGTGGGCAGCAGGAGCTCAGCTCCCTGAACACCTTTCAGTGGCGTCTGGGCTGCACCTGGTGCTTGGTGTAAACATTGGAATTGTCACCACTGAGGAGCTGCTGCTGCTGAAATCTTGATTGTTGCTCCTCACTCAGGGTGTAACTGGGTAAGGTGAGTGTGGTACACAGCCAGGAACTGTTGTGCTGTGTCCAAATGCAGGTGGGCAGCTCTTAATGGGCCTTTCTTGGTGCAGACTCGCCACAGGAGCCCTGTGATCTCAATACATTATTTCAGCGATTTCAATATAGTATTTCAGTGATCTCAATAAGGGAAATGAAAGATTTCTGTGTGCAGAAACCTTGTCTGCAGCAGAATTTCCCTGCACCGCTCCTGAGATCCCCCTGCGTGACTTTGCAGTTCCTGTAACTTGTGCAGAGTCACACAAAGGGCTGAAAAATGAGAAAGGAGAAGCTTTGCTGGGAGTACAGGAATGGGAACAGCTGCATCCCTGCCTGCAGGGTCTGTGCCCAGCTGGAATGGGAATGGGGGCTCTGTTCCCTTTTGTTTCACCACCTCCACACCTGGGGGTTCTGCTCCCCTCTCCTCACTCCCTCTTTTTCTCCTTCCTGAGCTCCACTCCTTGGACCTTGTCGCAGGTGCCACTTGAAAAAAACTTAAATCTTAGCTTTAAAAATCTTGCAATTTAAAATCCTCTCATTTTTTAAAGTTGCTTCCCTCCAGCATTCCTTTTGGATATTTTCATTTGCATTTTAAGTGAGACTTCGGCTTTTTTAATTGAGGAGTTATGAAAACTTTAAGCTGGGGACAAGGAGGGCATGGCGTACAGCTGGGACCCCGTGGGTTGGGAGGGCTTTTCCTGTTGTATTTGTATTTGGGTTTCCTATTGTATTTCCTATTCCTATTGCATTTCCTACTCCTATTGTATTTGGGTTTCCCCCAGATGAAGGAAGGAATGATGAATCTGACTCCATGTTCTCAGAAGGATAATTTATTATTTTAAGACACTATATTATATCAAAGAATTATATTATAAGAATATAGAATATATTATAATATAATTTTATAATTAATAATATAATTATATAATTATAATACATAATATTATAGAATATATACTAATATCATTATAATGTAATAATATATTATAATTATATTTTATATATATATATATATATATATATATATATATAAAAAATATTATTATATTATATTAAAGAATACTAAAGAATACAGAAAGGATACTTACAGAATGCTAAAAAAAAAAGAGAACTCTTGACTCTCTCCAGAGTCCTGACACAGCTTGGCCCTGATTGGCCAATGAGTGAAAACAACTCTCAGCAGAATCCAATGGAACAATCACCTGTGGTAAACAATCTCCAAACACATTCCAAAGGAGCACAACACAGGAGAAGCAAATGAGATAAGAATTGTTTTCCTTTTTTCTGAGGCTTCTCAGCTTCCCAGGAGAAAAATCCTGGGGGAAGGGATTTTTCCAGAAAATGTGAATGCCACATTTGCCAGCCTCAGGGATTTGGGGATTCTGTGAGAGTTATCCCAGAAGGAAGATGCTCAGCCCTGAGCCCCACGGGGCTGCCCAGCAGGAGCAGCAGAGCCCCAGAGCTGCTGCTCCAGGCCCGGCTGCGCTGATTTGGGCTCTGGGGCTGCACAAAAAGCTCCTGAGCAGCGTTTCTCCCAAGCCTGAGCAGGAAGTTGGCTCCCTTCCCATGGGTATTTGCCCTCTCACAGCTCCCTTTGAATGTTTTGTTTTTCTCAGCTGGAACATGGCAATTCCAGGTTCCCTAAAGCAGCTTAGAGGAGCTGGCATTACGAATTCCATTCATAACTCTCGGGGTTGTTGCTGGGGGCTCCATGAGCAGCAGCTTCTCTGGGGGTGGGAGTGAGAGGGGCTGCAAGGTCCCTCCCAACCCAAACCTGTCTGTGGTTCTGTGATTCCAGGAGGGGCTGAGGGAGCTGTGGGGGCTCAGCCTGGAGAAAAGGAGGCTCAGGGGAGACCTACGATTCCCTGACAGGAGAGGCAGTGAGGTGGGGTTGGGCTCTGCTGCTGTGTCCCAAAAGGAAATGGCCCTGAATTGCACCAAGGGAGGCTCACATTGGAAATTAGAAACAATTTTCCCTCTGGAGGTGGTCAGGGCTTGGGATGAGCTGCCCAGGGAGGTTTGGAGTCACTGGAATTGTCCCAGAGGAGTCTGGATGTGGCCCCTGGGGATAGGGACAGGGTTTGGGGTGGTGCTGATGGGGCTGGGTGATCCTGGAGGGCTCTTCCCCCCTTGGTGATTCTGGGATTTAGACAACTGACAGACCAACATCCTTTTCCAGATTGACATAAACCAACAGACAGATACCAGTGATCAGAAATACAAAGTTGCATCTAAGTTATTTTTGTATGATTTAGTCAGAACAACTCATTGGTTTGGGTTGGAAAGGGCCTCCAAGCCCACCCAGTGCCACCCCTGCCACGGCAGGGACACCTCCCACTGTTCCAGATTGTTCCAAGCCCTGTCCAACTTGGCCCTGGACACTTCCAGGGATCAGGGAACCACAACCCCTTTGGGTAAACATTTCCTGGAGTCATCCTTTGCCTGGAAGTGTTACATAATCTCTGTGTTCCCCCAGGACTGTTCAGGCCTCAGGCCCCTGCTCATCCCCAGGGCCCATCTCTGTGGTTTGAAGGTTGGTTTTAGGCAAAAAAAAAAAAAAAGAAAGAAAAAAAAGAAAGAAAGAAAGAAAAAGAAGGAAAGTCAAGATCTTCAAAGCTTCCTGGCCCTATTCCTATTTTTACTTCCTCCCTGCAGTAAAGCCCCACACCATGTGCTCTGCTTTAAGCACAAGCTTAGGGTCACGTGCAGCGTAAGCCCCTCACTAAGCAGGGAGCCCTCTCCTGATCCAGGCCCAGGGCACAGCCTGGATTTGGGGCTGCCTGGAACCAGCAGAGTCTCCTGACAGATCAGCCGGTGCCAAATTCCACCCCTGGTGCTCTGCTCCTGAGTTTTGTCTTTGCACAAGCTGCTCTTTATGTGAGCAGCACGGAGCAGGCCCAGGGTGCAAGTTCTGCTTGGTGCTCTCAGCCCCTGCTTGGCTGAAATTCCACTTCAGCCCCCTGAGCTCCTGCTGAATTCCCCTTGGCTGAAATTCCACTTCAGCCCCCAAATCCTGTGGGAGAGCCTCAGCCTTGCTCAGGAGCCTCCCTGGAGTGTCCCTCTGGATGTGGGACATGGTTCAGGGGTGCTGCTGGTGGCCCTGGGTGAGCTGGAAGGGTTCCTCCAAATGTCACCATTTGGGGACGAGGGGATCGTCCTGCAGCTCTGCCAGGGAATTCTCACCGTGCCAAAAAATATTCAATTTTTTTTGAGGTTTGATTGATTGTCACAGACATATTTTTTAATGGAAAATCCATTTGCTAGCATCTTTTCTCCTGAGAAGCTGAGAGGCCTCAGAAACAAAATGTAACCAATGATTATCTGCTGCTGTGGAATGCAACAGGTGCATCTGTGATTGGTCTCATGTGGTTGTTTTTAATTAATGGCCAGTCACAGCCCAGCTGGCTCAGACTCTCTGGTCAGTCCCAAGATTTTATTATCATTCAATTTCTATTCTAATCCTTTCAAGCCTTCTGATGAAATCCTCTCTTCTATTCTTTTAGTATAGCTATAATATATAATTTTCTTTCAATATAATATATATCATAAAATAATAAATCAGCCTTCTGAAACATGGAGTCATGACTCTCATCTCTTCCCTCATCCTGGGATCCACAAACCACATATTGATGTTTTCTATAGAGGAATAACAAACCAGTCTAGAGAACTCCTGGCATTCACAAATATAAAATATCAGAGTGTGGGGAGTGATTTTCTGGAAAGGGATTTGACAAATTACTTGGAAAACATATCTGTACTAAAACCAAATTATTAAAAATCAGGGGGAACTTTGGAAAGGGCATTCTTTCAATAAAAAATGTGTAGTAGGTGGTGTCCCTGCCCATGGCAGAGGGTTGGAATGAAGTGATCTTTAAGGTCCTTCCAACCCAAACCATTCTCTGATTCCATCAGTGCAATTTTTATGGAAATACCAGTGTGAGGCCTTTCCTCCAGAGTTGTGAGGACCATGCAAATCCATCTTTATGACTCTTTCTTGGTTTAAATTCTGTCAAGCACAAGTGATAATGGAAGTTGTCAGTAAGCCCAGGATTTTTCAGGATGCTTATTCCTGGTGATGCCACCTGGAATTGCAGTTTTTAACCAGAGAGAGACTGTGGGAAATTTATATAAAATCTTTAAATTTTTAATTTTTAAAAAAAATTTCTGACCCCATCTCTGGGTCAGAAAAAAATATAATCCAACAAATGACCCCTCCTCTTCAGAGCTGGGAAAGGGAGTCAGGCAGAGAAAGGAAAAATTGAGTTTATGGAAGGGGAGGTGAAGCATGGAGACATCCACCTGTGCCATCACTGAGTTTATTCCCTGGGTTTTCCCTGGGAAGGCCCTACAGATGAATTTTTCCCCCCCTGAGGGTTTTGGGGCACTGCTCAGGGAATGGGCACAGCCCTGAGGCTGCCAGGGATGCCCAGGCTGGGCTTGGGGGGCTCTGGGCAGGGCAGGGGTGGCACTGGGGGATCCCTGGGGGTCCTTTCAGCCCTGAACATTCCTTGATTATTTAAAAATTAATTACTTGTCCCCCTGAGTCTGCCCAAGGGAATGCCCTGGGAAGGTGACCCAAAGTCTCCTTGCTGAGATGATCAAATGTCCCCCGGTGCTAAGGCCCTGTGTGCATTTCCATTTGCAATCTGATTATTTCCTGATAAAAACTCAGCTCAGGGGACTCTGTTCAGCTGCTCTCAGTGACAGCACTGTCTCAGCACTGAAAGTTTTCATTCCTTCCTGAAAATACTGATTTTCTCCCAGAAAACAGCTTCCACAGCCTGGCACTGCTGGGGGAGGCACAAGGACAAAAGTGGAATTTCCCTTTTTGCTTCATTTCTCTCCACATTTGAGCACATGTAAGAATATTGCGAATATCCAGAAGTGGAGTTGTCAGAGACCAGAGCCAAAAAGCAGAATGGGAGCAGGAAAAGTGAAGCCTTCCCTGAGTTATTCAAATGGGGCAGTTATAAATGAGTTAAACATTGACTCAGATTTCAGAAAAATTCCCATTTGTGTCTTGGAGAATCATTGACATTTCCCTGCTGGCTGTTGTGGAAATGATTTTTTACATTTTCTGTATTTTGTAAATACAGAAAAATCAGTTTTTTCATAATGGGGAAGACGAAACTCAAAACAGGCTCCAAATATCCCCAAAATTCTTCAACATTTCCGTAGGAATTGGAACTTACACTGGGAATGGAAATTCAATTTTATTTCAATTTTTACATGTTCCTGGAGGGCACCTTCCCACTGCAGCTGACAGAGTTTATTTCATTCTTTCTATGTGGACCAAAACATCACATTTATTCCATTTCTATTCTTTCTATTTTATTCTTTCTATGTCGACCAAAACATCACATTTTATTCCATTTCTATTCTATTTTATTCTTTCTATTTGGACCAAAACATCACATTTTATTTGAGGCAAAAAAACTCCCCCACCCTTTCAATATTTCACTTTTACCTCTTGATTTAAATTAGGAATATCCTTGGCAAAGTATTTTCTACCTGAAGCTGCACAAAAGAGCTTCTTTATCTTCTTATTTCTTAGAATTCTTTAAGTATTCTTAGTGTTCTTTAGTATTTCTTATTTATTTACTTATTGGTTTCCAGCACAAATCATAGGTATTTTGTACATATAATTTATATATATTGGGTTTTTTATATGTATTGTATACCATTTATATGTATTAATTTATATTCCATAAAGTTATTAATTTATCATTAATAATAATTTAATAATTTATTATTTATTTTATTAATCTATTTTATAATTTGTTAGAATACATATACTAGCTGTATGTAATAATTATTATATTACATATAATTTATAATTTCAGTTTTTACAGAATTTATTACATGTAATTACTTACATAGAATTTATACACATATATAAAATTGATATGCATATCAATTTAGAAATATAATTTATAGTTTATATATACATATATATTATATAATTATATATAATTTATAGTTTCTATATCTACAATATATATGTATTAATTATTATATTCCATAGAATTTTTAATTTCAGTTTTTATGGAATTTATTACATATAATTTCTTACAAAGAATTTATACACGTATAAAATTGATATGCATATCAATTTAGAAATATAATTTATAGTTTATATATATAATATATATAATTATATATAATTTATAGTTTACATACTATTTATTATTTATACTTATAGTTTACACACTATTTATTATTTAGCATTTAGTATTTACATACTATTCATTACATATTTATTATATGTATTAATTGTTATATTACATAGCATGTACAATTTCAGTTTTTACTGAATTCATTATATAGAATTTCTTACAAAGAATTTATACACATATATAAAATGGATATGCATATCAATTTAGAAATATAATTTATAGTTTATGTATACATATATAATATATAATTATGTAAAATTCATAGTTTACACACTATTTATGTGTATTAATTATTATATTACATATAATTTATAATTTCAGCTTTTACTGAATTTATTACATATAATTTCATACAAAGAATTTATACACATATATAAAATTGATATGCATATCAATTTAGAAATATAATTTATAGTTTATATATATTATATATATACAATATATAATTTATAGTTTACACACTATATTATTTATATTTAAAGTTTACACACTATTTATTATTTAGTATTTAGTATTTACATACTATTCATTACATATTTATTATATATATTAATTATTATATTACATAGCATTTATAATTTCAGTTTTTACCGAATTTATTACATATAATTGCTTACAAAGAATTTTTACACATATAAAATTAAAATGCATATCAATTTAGAAATATAATTTATAGTTTTTATATATTATATATATAATTATATATAATTTATCGTTTACACACTATTTATTATTTATAGTTTACACACTAATTAGTATTTATTATTTAGTATTTACATGCTATTCATTACATATTTGTTATATGTATTTATTATTATATTACATAGCATTTATAATTTCAGTTTTTACCCAATTTATTACATACAATTTCTTACAAAGAATTTTTACACCTATAAAATTAATATGCATATCAATTTAGAAATATAATTTATAGTTTTTATATATTATATAATTATATATAATTTATAGTTTATATACATACTATTTATATGCATTATTATATTACATCTCATTTATAATTTCCGTTTTTGCTGGATTTATTACATATAATTGCTTGCAAAGAATTTATACACATACAAAATTAAAATGCATATATATTTAGAAATATAATTTATAGTTTATATATACATCTATATAATTATATATAATTTATAGTTTATATACCTATTATTTATATGTATTAATTATTATATTCCATAGAACTCATAATTTAAGTTTTTACTGAATTTATTGCATATAATTTCTTACAAGGAATTTATACACGTATAAAATTGATATGCATATCAATTTAGAAACATAGTTTATAATTTTTATTAATATAGAAGTAGATAGATAGTTTTGTATTTAATTTCTAATGCAGTGTTTGCATTTAGCTCGGAGCAGCCCAGCCGTGGCGCAGGCTCGGTGTAAATGCAGCGCACAACAGGAAATCCCCTTTAATCCCTTTCCCAGGCCTGTACCCCTTTTTCAGGAACACAAACCCATTTTTCAGGAACACAAACCCCTTCTGTCGCAGTCATTCCCGGCCGGCATTCCCAGGGGATGTGGGGCGCTTTTGTCCCCAGGCTGAGCTGGGATTAGGAGCAGCAGGGAGGGCCAGAGCCCAAATTCCTGCCCTGGAGAAGGGCTAAGAGCCTTTGGGCTGTGCTTGTGACCTGGGAATGCTCCCAGAACATTCCTGCCAGGAAGGGATCGCCTGGAACGTTCTGTGCTTCTGTTCCATGGCCTTGGGCCGCAGAACAAACACCTGGACACAGAATTCCCGGCGCAGGGAGGTTGGAATTGCTGCTGGCAGATCCAAAGCACTGACCTGGAACTGATTGCACCTGCCCTGCTTAAAGGGCTCAGGGTTTCTTCCACTCCTGCAAAGGCTTGGAAACAATCTTGAAAATTGAAATTACACTGGGGAAGGATTAAGGAGTGATCAGAGCAGGCTGTGGGCACTGCCAGGGATGGGGCAGCCTCTCCACCCTCACAGGGAGGAATTCCCTCCTAAAAGGAGACAAAAATTCATCATCATCATCATCATCTGCTGCTGAAAAAGCAAACAAACGGTGCTGACTCCAATCACTGAGTGAGACACAAAGCAAGGACAACCCAAAATGCAAATCAAAATTGCAAAATGGCAATTTCTCCTGTAGGAGAAGGATTCTCCCAAACTGGGCAAGATTAATTCCAACTCAAGTTTTTCAGACTTTCAGTGCACAATCTAATTTCCCATTTATTTTGCCATTTAATTTTCCCAAGCTCTGCTATATCCTGTAGCTGCTGCAGTGGCTTTTAATGCAGGTCTGGGGTAGGGAGACACGTTTGAGAAATGAAACCTGCAATTTGTATTTTGCCTTTGTAATTTCATTGGATTTTAGGGATTAAAAAAAAAAAACCAAACCTGTAGAGAGCCATGGCTGTGGCTGGAAATTCCTGTGACACCACGAGGGGCCTGGCCCAAGGCAACAGCAGTGATGTAAATCACAGGATTTGTTTATTTTCCTCTTTTGTAAAGAGTGCTTTCACACACAAATTTAATCTTTAATTTATTAATTGTAAACAAGGTGAATATTAGTAAACCACAGCCTCCAAAAATGCAATACAGCATATCTCATATTTTCATTTTTACCTGCACTCCCCTGGTTTTTGCTCACTTTACAGAATTTTCATTTAATAGTTCATTTATTTATCACCTTTATCAGAACTGGAAGGGTGTAGAAATACTGGGCAGGTTTTAATATCAAAATCAAATTTAAATGGGCATTTGATCTAAGTAGCAGGACTGACTTTGGGCTTTTTGTTTCTCATTATTTATAAAAGCAACTGGCCACAGGTAAAAAATTGAGTGCCACAAAGTTGATTCTTAATGAAGGAGAATTTCTCCCTCTGCCTCAAAAACATTTAATGACTTACAGAGTGATTAAGTTAATTTCTGCAGTAATTATTTACCCATGGGCAGTATCCCATAAATAAACAATATGTTTAAAATATCCCATAACATAAATAATATGTTAAAAATACCCCATAACATAAATAGTATCCCAGAAATAAATAGATAATAAATATCCCATAACATAAATAACTTAAACTCCTAAATATCCCATAAATAAAATGTTAAAATATCCCATCACATAAATAACTTAAAGTCATAAATATCCCATAAATAAATATGTTAAAAATATCTCACAAACATATAATATGTGAAAAATAACCCATAACATAAATAATATGTTAAAATAGCCCATAAATAAATAATATGTTAAAAATATCCCATAACATAAGTAATATATTAAAAATATCCCACAACATAAATAATATCCCATAAATAAATAATAAATATCCCATCACATAAATAACTTAAAGTCATAAATATCCCATAAATAAATGATATGTTAAAAATAACCCATAACATAAATAATATGTTAAAAATACCCCATAACATAAATAGTATCCCAGAAATAAATAGATAATAAATATCCCATAACATAAATAACTTAAACTCCTAAATATCCCATAAATAAAATGTTAAAATATCCCATCACATAAATAACTTAAAGTCCTAAATATCCCATAAATAAATATGTTAAAAATATCCCATAACAGGAATAACCTAAAGTCATAAATATCCCATAAATAAATATGTTAAAAATATCCCATAAATAAATAATATTTAAAAATATCCCATAACATAATTAATTTATTAAAAATATCCCACAACCTAAATAATATCCCATAAATAAATAATAAATATCCCATAACATAAATAACTTAAACTCATAAATATCCATAAATAAAATGTTAAAAATATCCCATAACATAAATAAAATGTTAAAAATATCCCATAAACACCCAACATATCCAGCTTTTTAAATCCTGGACATGGCCTGAGGATCAGGAGCATTCCAAGAACAATTTCCTGCTGAGAGCTTTATTGAGCACACAAGTCATGAAACCTGAAATAAAATATTGGCAGGAGATTGATTCCAACGCTGCATGAAAGCAAGAATATCAAATCCCAGAAACCAAAACAGAATGGGAAGACTTAAAAATGGAATTGTGGCTGTCAGGAGATCATCCATGGCCAGGATAAGCCTGATGTAAAGTTAATTCCTCTCTGTGCAGGTGTGAAGTTAATTCCTTTTATCACCTTCAGTGTCAAGTTAATTCCCTTCTATGCAAGTGTAAACTGAATTCCTTTCTTCACCTCCAGTATAAAGTTATTTCCTTTCTATGCAAGTGTAAATTCCTTTCTGTGCAGGTGTAAAGTTAATTCCTTCCATCACCTTCAGTGTAAAGTTAATTCCTTTCTGTGCAGGTCTAAAGTTAATTCCTTTTATCACCTTCAGTGTAAAGTTAATTCCTTTCTGTGCAGGCATAAATTTAATTCCTTTCTATGTAGGTGTAAAGTTAGTTCTTTTCTCTGCAGGTGTAAAGTTAATTCCTTTCCTCACCTTCAGTGTAACGTAAATTCCTGTGTGTGCAGGTGTAAAGTTAATTCCCTTCTATGCAGGTGTAAAGTTAAAGATAATTCCTTTCTTCACTTTCAGTGTAAACTTAATTCCTTTCTGTGCAGGTGTAAAGTTAATTCCTTTTATCACCTCCAGTGTAAAGTTAATTCCTTTTATCACCCTTAGTGTAAAGTTAATTCCTTTTATCACCTCCAGTGTAAAGTTAATTCCTTCCATCACCTTCCCCTGCTCTCAGTTCCTTCCATGCCCTTCCCCTGGTGTCTCCTTTGGGCCAAAACCCTTTAATCCACCCAGGGTTTGATAAAAACACTTCCAAAAATCCTCCAGCCTTCCCTCAGCCCCGCCCAGGGTCTGTGAATAGAATTTCTGTTGGATTTTAAGTGAGGAGCAGAATTTTCATTCCTTTTCTGTTCAGTACTGAGTTCATAGTGCCTGGATGCTGCTCTGAAGGGCTCTTTCCATGTCCCTGAGGAGGAAGGAAACAACTTATAAATAAATAATAATAACTTTTAAAGAATAATATATTTAAAAGAATAATAATTTATAAATAACTTATAAATAAATAATAATAACATATAAACAATAATAACTTATAAATAATAATTTATAAACAATAACTTGTAAATAAATAATAATAACTTAATTGGAGCAACCTGGGATAGTGGAAAGTGCTTATTAAGTGAAATAAATGAAGGGAAAATCCCTTTTTTTCTTTACCTAAAGGAATGTCCAGCTGCTGTTTTCACACTTCTCTTGTTGAATTTCCCTTTGGGGACGTCACACACAGTAAGAATCAACCCTGGAAGTGCCAGAAATACAATTTATCTGCAAAAATCACCAGCCACATTTTAATTTAAACATTTTTTGTGTTTTTTTTTTTCCTGCTATTTGGCTGAGAAAATAAACAGCAGCTGAAATATTTGATTTTAGTGCTGGGTATTGGTGGGTAGGCAGAGCTCGGGGGCTGTTGAATTATTGGAATAATAAGTGGCAAAATTGGGACTTTCGCCCTGAAAATGAATTTTTAATTGCAGCTGCTGTTTCTTAAAAATCTTAAAATTCACCCTGGAACATTTCAAGCCCAGTAGGTGGCATCAAAAGGGTTCTGTAAAATTCAGTGTTTGGGTGTTTGGTCTGCACCCGAGGCCATGGAATAAAACCAGAGGAAATTCCAGGTGATCCCTTCCTGACAAATAGCTCTGGATTGGATGTGATCTGACCCAAATATAACACAAAATTTTTATAAGAGTTGCATTGAATGAACAGAAATTAATTATAATTTTAATTTTTATGGCATTTTTTAACAGCAGTACTGTTGCCAGACATAAGTAATTTTGAATTTTTAAAACTGCACCTGTTGCATTCCACAGCAGCAGATAATCATTGGTTACATTTTGTTCCTGAGGCATCTCAGCTTCTTAGGAGAAAAAATCCTAAGGAAAGGATTTTTCAGAAGATATGTCTGTGACAGGTGCCTGCAGAGGTTGTGGATTCTCCACTTGTGGCAGTGCTGGGTGCACATCTGGCAGCACAGCTGGGCAGGGGCGGCAGGGCTGTGGCAGCTCCTGCACCCCCAGAGGTGCAGCTGGGAAGGAGCTGGGTCTTGGCTTCTCCTCTGCCTCTGTCAGGGTCAGGATTGAAGCACTCACAATGGCATTTCGTGTTCAGACTCAGATGTTTCTTAGTTCTTATCCAGATTGCAAGCTGTGAGTTCTACAGCATTCTACTAAGAACCTACAAAATGGCTCACTATCTTTCTCTCCAAGGCTGTTCAGTCTGGACTTCTTTTCATCAAGGTCAGGATTAAATGTGTGAGAGGGGATTTCTTGTTGGGACTCAGATGTTTGTCAGTTCTTATCTCTGTCACAGTCTCACAAACCCTGAGTTCTGCAGCACTTCACTCCAACCAACTAAAAATGGAGCCCTGTCTCTCTCTACAAGGCCTTTGAAGGATAAATTATCCAATTAGGAAATGACAGCTCAATTATTTTCACTTTTAACCCAATCACCAACCACCCGTGCCTGCAATGGGGACTTTTTATCCAATGACACAAAACCACCCAAACCCATGGAGAAGAAGGAGCAGCCTCCGCCCTAAAACCTCCATCTTGCTTTCTCTCTATTCCTGTATTCTGAACCCTTAAACTCTGAGTTTCCCCCCTGTGATATCACACACTTCTATTCAAACTCCACACCCACAATCCCAGTCCTGCCATTCCATTCTGGAAGCTTCTCCAGGCCCTCAGGTCAGTGCAGTGTTCTCCTGGGGGTCAGTGCCTGGCAGCACAGAAAGTCTGGAATTCTCAGCAGCCAGGGTTCCCACAGGTGGCATCCAGATGCACCAGCCTGCTCCTCCACACAGGGCCTGTCCCCAGCAGTGTCCCCAGGCTGCTGCTCCTGCCCTGGGCACAGCCTGGGGTCTCCATGAGACTCCTGCCCATTCCCAGCACCGAGGGGTCACCATGAGACTTTTCCCCTCCTTTTCCCTTCGGGGTGGGTAACACCTGGCACCAGAGGCAGGATGAGACCAGACAGAGCTGTTGTGCATTAAAATGCACATTAAAATGCACATTTAAATGCACATCCTCCATTCTAAGCCCTGCTAGCAGCACTTCAGGCTCAATTTTCCAAGTTCCACAGCAGTTTTGTGTCTCCTGGCTGCAGAGCACTGCTCTGAGTGGGAGGGAAACCACAATGGCAGCTTTTGAGCAGCTCTCAGCTTTGCCACCTACAAAACAAGGCACTCCTGACACAAACAAGGCTTCCCTGTCAGAAACAAGGCTTTTCTAAGCCAGCAGTGCAGCTGGCCCTGCGTTTCTGAGAGTTCTCATCCCCTGGCAGTGCTGGAGGCACTCCTGCTTTTCCCACTGGTTGTGGGGCAGAGAGCACAGGCATTTCTCCAGGGACATTCCTCAGGTTCACAGGGAGAACCAGACAATTTATCCAGCCCTTGCCATGCATCCCTCCAGCTCCTGCCTGCCCCAGGCCAGGCCCTTTCTTCCACACATTGAGCTCTTCGTGAAGGTGAGCACTGTGCAGTGTGGTTTTGTCTATGCAGGAGTTATGATTATTTTATTTTTTAGTTTATTATTGAATTTGTTGTAGCACTGTGGTGTGTTTGTTATGCAGGAGTTATTGATGTACTTGAGATTTCTTTGACAGCAGCACTGTGCAGTGTGTGTTTGTTTATGGAGGAGTTTTTGATGTATTTGGAGATTTGTTTGATAGCAGCACTGTGCAGTGTGTGTTTGTTTATGCAGGAGTTATTGATATATTTGAGATTACTTTGACAGCAGCACTGTGCAGTGTGTGTTTGCTTATGGAGGAGTTTTTGATGTATTTGTGAAGGTGAGCACTGTGCAGTGGTTTTTTTGTCTATGCAGGAGTTTTTGATATATTTGAGATTTCTTTGACAGCAGCACTGTGCAGTGTGTGTTTGTTTATGCAGGAGTTTTTGATATATTTGAGATTTGTTTGACAGCAGCACTGTGCAGTGTGTGTTTGTTTATGGAGGAGTTTTTGCTGTATTTGAGATTTGTTTCATAGCACTGAGCGAGGGAAAAAGGACAAACAGAACTGGTTTGATTCTGTGTTTTGTTGGCTTATAAGGGCTGCAAATCCTAATGAATTAACCTATTAACTGTGAGACACTTGGGTTTTAATACTTCTGCCTCTGATTTAATCACAATTTTAAAGCTGTGCTTTAGGAGAATCATGTGAAGGGCTTAAAAAGGAGACCCCTGCTCTCTTGCAGTGTTACACCAAATCTCACTCACCAGCCCCTCTGTGAGATTTTGCCTCATTTGAACAAAACCTCTTAACAAATTGCAATATAAATTACATGAGAGCAATTACACTTCCTTGGCCACCTTCTCCAGGGCTCCCACAGCCCTTCAGGCTGAAATTCTAAATTAATTGATTTATTCTGCTTGTTCCCTTCAGTGCTTTAGACATCATATCTCTGTTTAGGCTGGTAAATCTTTCTCTGTTCCTTTCCTGTGGTCATAAACTGATTTAACTCATTTTAATCTCACAGTGACTCGTGCAGATTTATGAACATGTAGACAAATGAGGTAGAGGCTGTTTCCTTTGGAGGGATTGCTGTGATTTACTCACAGATGTGTTTATAATTTGTAATTTTTCCAATTGTAGGCTGGCAGCGATGGGGAAAGCATTGGGAACTGCCCGTTCTCTCAGCGCCTCTTTATGATCCTGTGGCTCAAAGGTGTCATTTTTAATGTCACAACCGTGGATCTGAAAAGGTGAGATTGTCACTTTTAATTCTGACATTTTAACTGTGCAGCACAACTTTCCCAAAACTGGGGATTTTCAAGGGTGACTCTTTTCTGCCAGGCTGGGAGAGCTGGGTGTGTCCAGCCTGGAGAAGAAACATTTCTGAGGAGACCTTGAAGCTCCTTCCAGTGCCTCATAAAAAGGAGGGAGAGGGACTTTGTGGTGGTGTTCACAGGGGTCCCAGGATGAGGAAAGAGATGAGAGTCTTGACTCCATGTTTCAGAAGGCTGATTTATTATTTTATGATAGATATTATATTGAAAGAAAATTATATACTAACACTAGACTAAAGAAAGAGAAAAGATTCATCAGAAGACTTGAAAGGAATAGAAAGGAATGATAATAAAATCTTGTGATTGACCAGAATCTGAGACAGCCAGACTGTGATTGGCCATTAGTTAAAAACAACCACATGAGACCAATCCCAGATGCACCTGTTGCATCCCACAGCAGCAGATAACCATTGGTTACATTTCGTTTCTGAGGCCTCTCAGCTTCTCAGGAGAAAATATCCTAGCAAAAGGATTTTTCATGAGATATGTCTGTGACAGGACCTTTTATGGCTTTTTCTTTCCCAGAAAACCTGCAGACCTGCAGAACCTGGCCCCAGGCACCAACCCCCCGTTCATGACCTTCGATGGGGAGGTGAAGACCGATGTGAACAAGATTGAGGAGTTCCTGGAGGAGAAGCTGGCGCCGCCCCGGTACCGCATTCCCGACCCCTCAGGGCTGCTCAGGGGGGTCTCTGAAACACAGCTGGGGCTGGGGTGTCACTGGGGTGTCCCCCGGGCTGTCCCCAAGTCACGGCTGTGCTGCTCCCACTGCTGTCCTTCATCCCGAGCTCGCTGCTGGGGCATTCCCAGGGTCTGGAATCCATCCTGTGGAAACCTGAGCTGCTCCTGCTCTGAGCTGGCCTCGTTTGAGGCTCCCCCCTGTTCACAGCACACAGACCATGGTGCTCACTGGCTGCAGGCAGGGGGGAGCTCAGGGTGACCTCACTGCTCTCTAAAACCACCTGAAGGACACTGCAGGGAGGTGGGCTCGGGCTCTTCTGCCAGGTCCCAGGTGAAGGGATGAGAGGAAATGGCCCCAAGGGAGGTTCAGATTGGAGACTGGAATAATGTGTTCCCTTCCAGAGCGGTCAGGTATTGAATGAGTTGCCCAGGGTGGATCACCATCTCTGGAAGGGTTCCAGTGATCTGGATGTGGCCCTGGGGACATGGTTTGGAGTGGGGATGGTGGCACTGGATGGTGCTCAAGGTGTTTTCCAGCCTGGTGATTCTGGGATTCTGTGAAGCTGAGGGCAGTGAACGCCTCTGCTAGGAAAATTAATCCACAAACAGCAGAGGTTTATGTCCAAAAAGGAGAGAGAGGAGTCCTTTTTGGCTTTATTCCAATAAAGGGAGAGGCCATGGGGCATTCCCCTGAGGTCTCTCGAATTTTTGGAGGACACAACCTCCTTTTTATCCCAATTTCCCGGCTGCATTTTCCTTCTCTCATTCCCCATTGGCTGAGGTACCTGTGAGGTACAGACTTCCCAAAACACCTGATACCAGAGATTCCCTCTAATGTACAACCCTGCCTTTTCATTTTTAATTCTTAAGGAATTTAGGTGTTTTTCTTCCCCATTGTTTCTTTCATCTCTCAATGTCTAATTTCATTTATCAGCAAACCTAAAGTTCATTTGTAAAAGCAAATCTCTTTTTCCATTCATCGCTCAGTGGAATCCTTCCCATTGTTTCTTTTATCTCCCAGTGCTGGTTTTATCCACCAGCAGACCCAGAGCTGGTTTGGAAAGACAAATCCCCTATTCCTCTCACCTCAGTGCTGGGGCTCTTTCAGAGTGTCCACACGGGCCCACCAGGCTGCACAGGAGGGTCTGAGTTTCAGATTTGTCCTCCCCCACCCCAGCAGCTCTTCCCACCTCGCCCCAAACCCCTCTGTCCCTCTGTTGTCCCAGCATTGTGTCCCCTACCCCAGAGACCTTCTCTCCTCTGGGATGTCAGTCCTCTCCCTGTGCTCCCTTCTCCAGCAGCCAAACTTAAACCAGGGGAGCAGCTGCTTGCCTCCACTTTTTTCCATTTTTATCCATCCCTGGCATGGCTGCTGCCAGCTTGCTGATGGCCTGAGTGGGCTGGGCCAGCAGCCCAAGGAGCAGCAGCTCCTCTGAGTGGGGATTTTCCCTCCACTCCTCCTCATGGCAGGATCCACTACCAGGCAGCCTCAGCTCTGGAGGAGAAAGCCTGGGAGACACCCTGGGGTGTTTGGGCAGTGCTTGCAGCAATAACCATCATTTCCCATTGCCCTCAGGAAAAGATTATTTAGGTGGGGTTTAAAAGAAGTGATTTTTAGTCTAGGATGGTTCCCTTTGAGTCCTGTGGGGCTCTATGTGGTCACCCTACAAATAAATGTGTATTAATTAGTGGAGATAAAAATAAAGGATAATTAGGTCACTTCTTTTTGTTTCTGTGAACTTCCCAGGTATCCCAAACTTGCACCGAAGCACCCCGAGTCGAACTCTGCAGGAAATGATGTCTTTGCAAAATTCTCTGCATTTATAAAGAACCCAAGAAAAGATGCAAATGAAAGTAGGTGCTGCAGTCCTGTCATCAGCCCTGGGAGGGAGAAACCAGACCTGTGCAGTTGTAGGACACTGCTGGAGATGCTCCATTTCCAGCTCAGGTCAAACTGATATTTCAGAGGGTGGAGGCTTTGGAAATCTGTGCCTGTTCCCTCTTTTAATGGAGGATTCCAAGAGTTGGTGAAAGCAGAGCTGCTGTCACCATGGCAGCACCAATTCCAGCCTCTCCTCACTCCTTCAGCTCTGGGGTCTGTGAGGCTGCACCTTCCCCAGAGCTCTGCCAACAGCCCAGCCCTCTGGAAGTGAGGGATTCCCTATTTCCATGAATGATGAGGACTCCAGCCATTGGCACATCCCCAAAGCAGGACCCTCATGACCACCATGAACGGCCCTGGGCTGGAGGAAGCAGGGTGAGATGAAACATTAGGGAGAAATCCTTTCCTGTGAGGGTGGTGAGGCCCTGGCACAGGTTGGTTGTGGTTTCCCCATCCCTGGCAGTGCCCAAGGCCAGGCCACCGTGGCAGAGGTGACACTGGATGGGCTCTGAGGTCCCTCCCAACCCAAACCATTCCAGGATTCTGTCTGCGTCCTTCAGCTTCAGGCCTGATCCTTGGGTTGGCTTTGAACACCCCAGAGTGGCATCCCAGGGACCTGCTGTTGTCACTCCAGCCTGGCTGTGAACACCCCAGAGCGGCACCCCAAGGACCTGTGGGACCGTGTTCACAGGGGTTTTATGTTGAAGGAAGAGACGAGGATCTGACTCCGTGTTTCAGAAGGCTGATTTATTATTTTATCATACATATTATATTAAACTACACTAAAAGAATAGAAGAAAAGATTTCATCTCAGAAAGCTAGCTAAGCTAAGAATAGAAAGAGGAAGAATGATAACAAAGGCAGCTGTCCCAGACCCTCTGTCCAAGCCAGCTGACTGTGATTGGCCATTAATTAGAAACAACCACATGAGACCAATCACAGATGCACCTGTTGCATTCCCCAGCAGCAGATAATCAATGTTTCCATTTTGTTCCTGAGGCTTCTCAGCTTCTCAGGAGGAAAAAAATCTTAAGGAAAGGCTTTTCATAAAAAGATGTCTGCGACAGACCTGCTGTTGTCACTCCAGCCTGGCTGTGAACACCCCAGAGTGGCACCCCAGGACCTGCTGTTGTCATCCCAGCTGTGCTGCCCTGCCTTGGGCCAGCACTGGCCCCGTGGCTGCCCGGGCAGTGTGAAGGCAGGGCCAGGCCACGGTGCCAAACCCCACCCCACAGAGAGGTTTGAGGAGCCATTCCTGGTAACACAGCCCCAGGATGGTTTTTCCCAGAACTCCCTTTAGCTCCTTAGAGCCCTTATCCCAGCATTAAGGTTTAAGCCTGGGATCAAGGAATTGCAGGAGCTGGCACAGCCAGATGTCTGGGCTGGTGCCAGGAGACAGGACGCAGGAGTCGCTTGGTGTCACGGGGACCTTGGTACAGCCTTGAATGATCTTTTTATTGTCTTAACCCAGATTTGGAAAAATCTTTGCTTAAAGCCCTGAAGAAGCTGGACAACTATTTAAATAGCCCCCTGCCTGATGAAATCGATGCTTACAGCAGGGAGGAGATCGCTGCTTCCAGCCGGAAATTCCTGGATGGAGATGAGCTCACTTTAGCAGATTGCAACCTCCTGCCAAAGCTCCACATCATCAAGGTTTGCATTTCCTTCTTTAGCCTCCTGGAGAGAAGGGAAGCACAGCAGCTCTGAAATCTTTTTCTAGATTGTGGAAACCTCCCCCAAAAAATTCCCTTGATGGGGAGATCCTTAAAAAGTTTTGTGCTAGGATTGAGAGATGGATGGGACTTTTGTTTCTTTGGTCTTCAGGTTGTTGTTTATTTTTCTCTTATCAATAGTTTAGCATCTCAGTGTATGAAGAAAAAGGCACCAAAAGTCATCAGACACACAGGTGTAAGGTCTTTTAAAGGTATTTTGTTCAATTTACTTTTAGAACATATTTTATTTCTACCTTTCTACTAATAACTAAATATTTCTTTATTCATATAACATCTGCATTGTGGTTCTTTCTCACCAATCACCCTGTGCCCCCAACACTGCAGAAAACAGAGCAGATGAAGAACAAGAAGGAGATCAGACAATGCCCCAAATCCTCCATCTTGTCTCCTACCCACCTCCATACTAAAAACCCAAAACTCTGAGTTTTTCACCCTTTGATAAGCTCTACCACTGTCTATGTCACAGATTCCAATTCATCCCAAAGGCTTGGAAGCTTTCTCCATGGATGAAGGTTAAAAGCAGTGTTCTCCTGGGGGTCAGGACTTCTCAGGACAGGCAGAGAAACATTCCCTGTGCCCTGGGTTCCAGCACTAGATGGCAGAGGGATCCTTTCTCTATTCTGGGGGCACACCCAGCGACGCTGAGGCCATTTCCTTACAGCCAGGGTGATCCTCACTTGGATGGCTGCAGGTCTGGAGGAGCTGTTTCCTATCTGTGCTGTGACTGCAGTGGCTGAGCCTCTCCCAGCCACAGGGATGACATGAGTGCTGGATGCAGGGCTGCAGAGGTGTTCTCATCCGTGTTTCACATGCAAAGTGCACATGAACACAGCCAAAGAAGGTTACCTTGTATTGTCCATCCCCATTTCTGTCTCTGCCATGTTTCATTTCCAATTCTGACAGGGTGGCCTCCACCCAGTGCCTCCCAGGCAAGGCTCCCAGCCTCCTCCTGCAGGACTGTGGAGCATCCACACACACCTGAATGTGGAAACCCAGGGCACAGGGAACATTTCTGTGTCTGCTCTGGGGTGCCCTGACCCCCAGGGCAGCGCTGACTTTGACCCTCATGCATGGAGAAAGTTTCCTAAACTCCAGAATAGATTAGAATCCACTAAGGTGTGAAGTAGATTATAGAGAGCAGTGCAGGTGTGTCACTTGGTGAGAAATTGAGGTTTTGGGATTTTTAGTGTGTTGTGGATGGAAGCAAGATGGAGGGCACAGGGTGTTGTCCTGGGTTTCTTCTTCATGCTTCTTCTTCCTTCTTCTCCATGGGTTTGGGTGGCATTTTGTAATAGGGTGGAAAAGTCCCCATTGTGGGCTTTTGGGGATCAGTTATTGGGTTAAAAGGGAAAATAATCCAGGTGTCAGTTCTTCATTGGATAGTTTAGCTTTAAAAGACCTTGGAACAAGAGATTGTTGGCCATTTTTGTGGTGCTTTTCCAGTGCACTGAGCCTGGTGTGGACAGTGTGCAAAACTCTAGATAAAACTCTAATAAACAAGAACCTGAAGACTGAAAAAATCCAGTACATCTCTCTTTCCTGGCACAAGACCACTCCATGAGGGTCTCCCCCGACAGGGGAGCCCCCTGGGAGGACCCAGCCAGAGTCCCAGAAGTCGGGGAATCTGTGACAGGTACCCCAACACCTGAACAGCTCCAGTGGCCTGGGACTGGCGCTGTCACAGCCCAGAAGGCTGGAGAGGGGTTTTGCACAAGGACATGGAGTGACAGGACAAGGGGGAATGGCCTTGAGCTGAAGGAGAGAAGGGTTAAATAGGGTATGGGCAATGAGGAATTGTTCCCTGGCAGGGTGGGCAGGCCCTGGCACAGGGTGCCCAGAGCAGCTGGGGCTGCCCCTGGATCCCTGGCAGTGCCCAAGGCCAGGCTGGACACTGGGGACACTGGGAGGTGTCCCTGCCATGGCAGGGGTGGAACAAGATGATCTTTAAGGTCCCTCCAACCCAAACCACTCTGTGATTCCACAATTATACTCTACAAGACTCTGGAAGAGAAATGACCACAGTGGAATTTCACTGGTTTCAAACAACAAGGTCACTTGAGGAAGTTTCCTGTTAGACTCCCACTCTGTCAGAGGAAGAGGGGATCCAATTGTTTCCGACACCTCCACAAGTGAAAACTTTGCCCAGCCATGTCCTGGCTGATCCTGCTGCAGACAGCAGCCAGGGATGAGCCCTTTCCCACACTCAGGCACAGCAAACCTTGGGAAGCAGCCAGGGCCAGCACAGGGGAGAATCCCCTGGGGTCAGGGGAATGTCTGGAGAGGGACACAGGAGGAATGTCACACTGCCACATCACCCCTGCTGCCTGCGGGCAGGGATCAGGGCTCAGCCAAGAGTGGTACTCCCTGATCATTTGAAATTAAGGCTTTTAATTCCTATTTCTCCTGTTTCTGTGAAAGTTTTCAAGTTTATTCCTGTAGGTTTATTCTGTTCATTCTTAAGTTTGCTGGGTTAACCTGTATCTCTTCTAGTTTGTTCTACTGGTCCACATGGCTTTGCACATCTTCAGCAAGATATAGATAAAAATAGAGATATAGACACAAAACAAATCCTTCACAGGGAGCTCAGCAGCTTTCTCCACCCCATGCCTTCTTTTTAGATCTTTCCTTCTTCTTTGCCCTTGGTCACCAACAACACCAGACTCACACACTGGAAATGAAAAATGGGCATAAAGAGTAGGCTTGGGATGTTTGGGGGTTTTGCAGATTATATGTGTAATGATGTTTTTCTTCTTTATCCTTTTTTTCTTTTCATGAAAGGTCGTTGCAAAAAAATACCGAAATTTTCACTTCCCACCTGAAATGACAGGGATTTCCAGATACTTGAAAAATGCATATGCAAGAGATGAATTCACAAACACGTGCCCTGCTGACCAGGAGATTGAATATGCTTATTTGGATGTGGCAAAGAGAATGAAGTAACCTGAAGATGCCTCTGTTTACTGCTTCTGTGATGGACAACAGCCAAGCTGGAAAAGCAAAAACCAGCAGAGATTCTGCAGTGTGATTTGAAGTTCTGCTATTGGCCAATCCTTTTATAATGATTGTATTGCATTATTTACTCCTTCTTAAATTAAGTGTGTGTGTGTGTTTGTGTGTCTTGCACGCTGGAATGTCGGTTGTCCATCCCAAGGGAAAGGCATCCATCAGTGGTAAAGGTTTGTAGGATTTGGGGGAGCGGTGTAGGTCACACACTTACAGCAGTACCACAGATTAAATCGCTGCATTTTGGGGAGAATTAGGGCTGTTTGAACACTTTGAACCTTTCATTAGAGCTGCCTCTGGTCTGTGCTTCAGAGCTCTTGCCAGACTTCACCTCTGACTGGATGGCTTCTCTCTGCTTCACTGCCCTGACCCAGCAGCCCCTGACTGACCCAGGGGAGAGCCCAACCTGCAGGTGGGACCACACCTGGTGTCCCCCAGGCCTCTCCTCTGGGCTGGAGTCCCACGGGGCAGCTCCACCATGAACAACTCCATTTCCCATTGCAGGAGTCCCCTTTGCTGTGGAAAAGATAGAAAGAAAGGAGAATTCCTGCCTTCCCTATTGTATTTGGGTTCCCCCCAGATGAAGGAAGGAATGATGAATCTGACTCCATGTTCTCAGAAGGCTAATTTATTATTTTATGATACTATATTATATTAAAGAATGCTATACTTAACTAAAGAATACAGAAAGGATACTTACAGAAGGCTAAAAAGATAATAATGAAAACTCGTGACTCTCTCCAGAGTCCTGACACAGATTGGCCCTGATTGGCCAAAGAGTGAAAACAACTCCCAGCAGAATCCAATGAAACAACCACCTGTGGGTAAACAATCTCCAAACACATTCCACATGAGCACAACACAGGAGAAGCAAATGAGAAAAGAAAGGTTTTCCTTTTTCTCTGAGGCTTCTCAGCTTCCCAGGAGAAAAATCCTGGGCGAAGGGATTTTTCAGAGAATGTGAATGTGACACTTCCCCTCTCTCAGGGCTGCAGAAGTCCTCAAACTTCCCCCCTGCTGCTCCCCCAGAGAGAACGCTGGCCTGGGGACTCTCTGCTGTTGGATTTTGGGCAAGGGAGGAGGGGGACACTTGGCTGTCCCTGTGGACAGAAGAAATGGTGAACACCCAGTCCCAAATACTCATGTGGGATTTGTCATCCTTCAGTGATTCTTATTTGGTTTTGGAAAGCAGAGAGGAGGAGGAGGAGAGGGCCTAAGAAAGGAACAATCCTTTGTGGATTCTCTGTTTGTATTTTCTACCTCTGTGGAGGTCGGGATTGAAGGCACTCGAGATGGTGTTTCGTGTTTGGACTCAGGTGCTTATTGTTTCTTATCATTGCTACAGCCTCACAACCATGAGTTCTGCAGCCTTTCATTAGCAAGGCACAAAATGGCCAACAATCTCTTGTTACAAGGTCTTTTAAGACTGAACTATCCAATGAAGAACTGACACCTGGATTATTTTCCCTTTTAACCCAACAACTGATCCCAAAGAGCTGCAATGCAGACTTTTCTGCTCAATTACAAAACACCACACAGACTCATGAAGAAGAAGGTGAAGAATCTGTCTCCACACTAAAACCTCCACCTTGCTTCAAATTTATTACTATATTCTAAAACCCCAAACTCTTAAGTCTTCTACCCTTTGATTTTACACACTTCTAACCAACTACACACCTGTAATCCCTGTGCTGTTAATCAATTTTGGAAGCCTTCTACACAGCCTCAGGTCAAATACGGTGCTCTCTTGCAAGTCTGTGCCTTTCAGCACAGAAAGTTTAAAATTCTCAGCATCCAGGATTCCAACAATCCTTCTGTACCCCCTGCCAGGAGGGCACAGCCGGGGGGGTCGGGCTCTGCTCCCAGGGCACAGGGACAGGAGCAGAGGGAACGGCCTCAGGCTGGGCCAGGGCAGGCTCAGCTGGGACAGCAGCAGCAATTTGCCCATGGAAAGGGAGCTCAGGCCTTGGCAGGGGCTGCCCAGGGAGCTTTGCAGTGCCCATCCCTGCAGGTGTGCCCTGGAGGTGGCACTGAGTGCTCTGGGCTGGGGACAAGGTGCCCATGGGGCACAGCTGGCACTCCATGGGCTGGCAGGGCTTTGCCAGCCCCAGGGATTTGGGGATTCTGTGTGAGTTATCCCAGGAGAAAGAAAACCTAGTGCCGGAGCAAGGCGCTGCCCTGGGGCAGCACAGGAGCAGCCCCGAGGCCGGAGGTGCCCAGAGCGGCTCCAGCCCCGGCTGCTCAGCCCTGAGCCCCGCGGGGCTGCCCAGCAGCAGCAGCAGCGCCCCAGAGCTGCTGCTCCAGGCCCGGCTGCGCTGATTTGGGCTCTGCGGCTGCACAGCCCCGTGCAGCTGCTGCCCCAGGGATCTGTGTGAGCAGCACAGAGCTGCTGCTGCTGCCTCGGCCGGGGCTGCAGCGGGGGAACCGCTCCCGCCGGGCCCAGGGCGGCTCCAGGCAGGCCGGGCTGCTGAGGAACAGCCCCAGCCGGGCTCCGGGCCACGGGCAGCGTCCCAGCGGGGCTGTGCTGGCTCCGCTGTGGCGGCTGCACAGCCCTGCTGCCAAGGGCTCTCTCCCAGCACGGCTCTCTCTCAGCCGGCCTCAACGGGCGCCTTCAGTTCCCTGCAGAGAGCAGCGCCAGCCCTGCCCTGCCGGCCCGGCCGGCAACTCTGCCGCTGGGCTGGGGCTGAGCACTCGCTGCTCACAGGGGGCTCCGTGGCACTGCCTGGGAAAACACATCGGCACCGCTGAGAGACAGCAAATGAAATCTGGGCACTCTGTCATTGTGCCTTTTTAGAAACTTTCTTAGAAAACACACAAATTCTTAAGTAATTGGAACTGTGTTCTTTATCTGGCAAATTCCTGGACATTATAGTGTACGGTAATTAGAATTTATTGTATATTCATGTTTTTATATCATAAACTGTAGTATAAATATACAATACGTACTAAGTATGTGCTATTTTACCTATCCATTAAATTTTATCTTCATTTTTGTATCCTTAAATTCTTCTTCCTATTCTTCTCATTCTACTCCTCTTCTTCTATAATACTTCTATTCTATTCTATTCTATTCTATTCTATTCTAGTCTAGTCTAGTCTAGTCTAGTCTATTCTATTCCTGTTCCTCTTAATAATAGTCTTCCTCACCGAATTTTGAAAGTGTTCTCCATCCTGTTCCTCTTCTTTGCATTCTTCATCTTTGCTTTTGCCTTCTTCATTTCAGTTGTCTTCTCCATCCTAGTCTCCCTGTTCCTGTTCGCTGCCCCAGCTCCCTCTGGTGTTGGCAGCGCCGTGAGAGGGGCAGCCCTGCGGGGAGGGAGCTCCGGGAGCACTCGCTGCTGTCGGTGCCGTGTCCGTGCCGCTGCTCCGGCCGTGGCCTCAGGCAGGGACAGCAGAACAGCCCCCGCAGCCCCCGCCTGATTTCAGCTTAACAGGTCTCGGTTTTCCTTCCTGTGTGTGAACAGAGGGACTGACAATGTCCAAGTCCCTGTCCCCATGGGAAGCAGATGAGGACAAAGAGCTCTCCCAGTGGGAAGCAGATGAGGATACAGAGCTCTGCTGAGGAGCACAGGACAGTTCCCCTGAGATGTCCCAAAGGAGCCAAACAGCGCTCAGGGAGCTGCTGCCTGTCTGGAGGAAGCAGCTCCCTGGATGGCTCTGCAGCAGAGGATGGCTGGGATGGAAGAAGAGATGGACAAGGGAAGGGGAACCCCAACTGCCCTGCTGCTCAAAGCCAACAGAGGCCAAGAGTCAGGGAGGAGGCAGGAAGGAGAGGCCAGTGCAGGGGCCAGAATCTTAGCTCTGCCAAGGGAGCCATCTCTGTCCCGTGTTCTTGCCCCGCTCAGGGCGGCTCAGGAGGGCACAGCCTGTGTGTCCCCGAGCTGGCAGCTGCTGCCTGTGCTGCCCATCCCCTCGGGGGCTCGAGCCATGGGGCACAGCCTCACGGGCACAGAGCTGGAGAGACAGAACAACGACAACGAGCTGTCCCACGGGGAAAATGGCAGTGATGAGGAGCTGTCCCCAGTGGAAGAGGCCATCGAGAGCCTTACAGGGGACAGCAGCACTGACCCAGAGCTGTCCCCAGTGGAAGAGGCCATCGAGAGCCTTACCGGGGACAGCGCACTGACCCAGACTGTCCCCAGTGGAAGAGGCCATCGAGAGCCTTACAGGGGACAGCAGCACCGACCCAGAGCTGTCCCCAGTGGAAGAGGCCATCGAGAGCCTTACAGGGGACAGCAGCACCGACCCAGAGCTGTCCCCAGTGGAAGAGGCCATCGAGCTCTCTCTAGGGGACAGCAAGAGTGACCAGGAGCTGTCCCCAGTGGAAGATGACAGTGAGCTCTTTCCGGTGGACAGCCCAAGTCACCAGGAGCTGTCCCAAGTTGAAGAGGACATTGAGGTTGTTCCAGGGGACCACACAAGTGACCAGGAGCTGTCCCCAGTGGAAGAGGACATCATGGTCATTTCAGGGAATGGCCCAACTGGTGAGGAGCTGTCCAAAGT
This sequence comes from Camarhynchus parvulus, assembly GCF_901933205.1. Lineage (NCBI taxonomy): Eukaryota > Metazoa > Chordata > Aves > Passeriformes > Thraupidae > Camarhynchus > Camarhynchus parvulus. The sequence goes on along the minus strand of NC_044571.1, from coordinate 1,019,275 downwards.
GGAAGAAGCCATCAAGGTTGGTCCAGAGGACAGCACAAGTGACCGTGAGCTGTCCAAATTGGAAGAGGCCATCAAGCTCTTCCCAGGGGAAGACAGCAATGATGAGAAACTGTCCCCAGTGGAAGGTGACAATGAGCTCTCCCGAGGGGACAGCAAGAGTTACAAGGAGCTGTCCCTGGGTGAAGAGAAGCATGAAAAAGGGCTGTCCCCAGGGGCAAGTGACAGTGACAAAGAGCTGTCCCAAGGGGTTAACTACATGGGTGAGAAACTTTCCCCAGCAGACATCAAACATGAGACAGAGCTGTGGTTTGGGGAAGACTGTGATGTCCAAGACATGTCCCCATGGGAAGAGGATGACAACAAACAGCTCTCCCATTGGGAAGAACATGAGGATGAAGAGCTCTGCAGTTGGGAACAAGATGAGGATGAAGAGCTCTCCCATTGGGAAGAACATGAGGATGAAGAGCTCTTCTACTGGGAAGAATGTGAGGATGAAGAACTGAAAAGGAGGGCCCTGCTCAGTGGTATGGACAGAAACAGGTATGACAAGCTTGTCAGCTGAACTGGCAGTGCTGGAGAGAGTGTCAAGGCATCAGAAGGTGCTGGAATGGCCAGAAGCCAATTTCCCCAACAATTATGGTGCTGAGGAGGAGGAGGAAGAGAATAGAGCTGAAAGACACCGAAGACTGTCCCATCCGAAGTGGTGCAAGGACAAGGTGGAGATTCAATGACAAAAGCTGTTTGGCTCCATGTCATCTCTTGGTTGCAATGACGGTGCCAATGTGCTTTCCAAAGGGAAGCACTGTGGAGTCCAAGAGGTGTTGCAAGGGGAAGTTACCACCCAGGACAACATGTGGAATAAACCCTCGGGCTTGGTGGATGACCCAGCTGTTCCAGGCATGTGGGCACAGAGGTGGCAGCAGACTCAGCCCATGCCCTGCCCAGCGTCTCTCCTGTCCTGTGGGGTCCCACAGACCCGAGGTGGCAGCTGCTGCCCCGAGCGGAGCTGCTGACGAGGAGCCCCCAGCCTCTCGCTCTGGAGGACAAAAAGGCAGCAGCTCCTTCTGTCGCACGTCCCAGCTACATGGTGACACTGGGGGGCCACAGTCCCCCTCTTCCGGGGCTCCGCAGAATCCCAGCTACCAGTGGGGGCACAGCATGGAACAAAAAGGCACAGCATGGGCCGGGAGGGCGCTGGGTTACTTTATTTGATGGTAAACTCCCAGGCAACGGACTGGGGGCAAACAACAGCTTATAAAGGGGGGCAGGTCACAAAGGAGGATACAATGTTCAGCTAATCAGGAGAACTGGGAGTGAAACACAAGGCAGGGAATACAAGGGAGGAAAACTTCTTGGGACAGGAGGGGATAACAACTGGATGTGGGAGGAAGGGGTATGAAACTTGGCAGGAAAGTAGCTAAGTAATAACAGATAAACCTACACCTGGCTCAATTGAATAACAAAGGCAGGTCTGTGTCCCTCTAAAATAGGGGGAGAAAAAACACAAAAGGACTACCAAAACACAAATTAAACAAGAACCTGCAAAATAAAAATGCACTGCAACATCCTCCTGTGCTCAGTGAGGAGAGGACATCACAAGGTACACAGAGCCCTCTCACGGTCCTATGCAATACTCCGGGCAGCAGCCAGGCTCAGCTGAGCATGAAGCAGAACATCAGCAGTGAGACCCTGAGCGAGACCCGTGGCGCCGCAGAGGCCAGGGCAGAGCTGCAGGAGTCGGGGCCTCAGGCAGTGCCCCGAGGCAGCTGCAGCAGCCGGGCCCGGCCTTGTGGCAGCGCAGGAGGCTCTCGTGGTGCCGCTTCTCCAGCCCGGCCGGTGCCTGTGCATGGCCCCGGCCTTGCGCGCTGCCCCTGCCCCGCTCGGCTTCCCGTGCCCGGCAAAAGCGCCAGGCCGGGCTTCGGTGCCCGCGGCTGTCGCTGCTGAAGGCAGGGCCGAGCCCCGGGGCCCGGCAGAGCCCTGAGGGACGCCCCTGCTCCCCGGGCTCCCGCGGCTCCTGGAGCCGCTGCCCACGAGTGCCCGGCCCGTCCGTGCAGCCGATTCCTGGTGCCCTGGGCAGCGCAGCCGGCAAAGCCAGGGCTCTGCACTGTGGGGCCGGGGCTGTCCTGTGGCAGCGTGGCCAAAGCCTCTCAGGGCTCTGGGCACAGCAGGGCCCAAAGGCCACAAGTGCGGGGCTGCTCCCAGCCACTTGCTGGCTGCTCCACTGATGTTGGGCTGCCGGGGGTTCCCTTTGTGACACGGGCACACGGTGTCGGGGCCCTTTGTGATGTGGGACGTGGTGGTGGCCAGAGAGCCTTGTGACATCAGGGAGCCGCGCCCTGGCTGAGGGTGTCTGAGGGGCGCAGAGCCCCTGCGGTGCCCAGTGGCAGGAGAGCCGCCTCTGTGCAGGAAGCAGCTCCCTGTGTCTGTCTGCGCTGGACGCTGAGAGCGACAGAGGCCGACAGCGACAGACAAGGACAGCGACGAGGACAAAGGCAACTCCAACTCCCGGTCGCCAGCCCCTTGCCCAGCTGGCTGGAGGCCCCCAGCGGGCAGTGGTCGGGGGCAGTGGGCAGGCCAGTCCTGCCACTGGCACAGACTGAGGAGGAGGAGAGGCCCTTTGCCCAAGTGCACCGCGAGCTTTCCCATGGAAGCACAGGAAGAGCTTTCCCAGTGGGAAGCTCTGCAAGAGACATACACAAGAGAAGTGCTGAGAGTCCCAAGAAATGTTCCAGTGGAGATCCAGGAGCCGCCGAGAGCTGTACCAATGCCAGGTACGTGTGAGAGTTCAGGAAGTTTCCCAGTGCAGAGGTGGGACACACCAAGAGCTCTGTGAACAGAAAGAAACTGTCACAGTCTGGGAGCTGTAGCAGCGGGGAGAGTCCTCAGTGAGATGTACCAAGAGCTGTGCGAGTGGGAAGAATGTGTCACAACCCAAGAGATGTCCCAGTGGGGAATAGACATGAGAGGGTAGCAGGAGTTGGGATGGGGAGAAGACAAAAGATCCCACGAGCTGTCCCTGCAGAGAGATGGCAGTGTCCCAGAGGGTTCCCAATGGGACGAAGCCCAAGAGCTTTCCTAGGGTGATGTTGGGAGGTACCAAGACCTCTGCCCATGGGGACAAGATGTGCACTGTCACATGTCCCAATGGGAAGACAGGAGAGAGCTGGAATTGTCCCAGGTGAGAGCCAGCAGTGCCAAGGAGCTGTGCCAAGGAGCAGAGGCTGCAGGCCAAGAGCTGCTCTGGTGGGACGATGGCAGTGAGCGAAAGCTGTCCCAGTGGGAGGAAGATGTGAGCAGCCAGGAGCTGTCCCAGTGGAGAAATGCCATCAGCTCTGAGATCTGGGGCAGATCCTTGCTAGCAGTGAGTGACGAGGAGCCTCAGCGCTGTCCCCCCGGGGGCCCAGCTGTGGCAGCCCCGTGGGCACAGAGGTGGCAGCAGAGGCAGTGCCTGCCCCAAGCAGCGCCTCTCCTTCCCTACAGAGTCCCACGGAGGCCGAGGCGGCAGCTGCTGCCCCGGCAGGAGCTGCTGAGGAGGAGGAGCCCCAAGAGCTTCTCCCGTGCCAAGGGGAAGATTTGGGAGAGCAAGAGCTGTGGAGGGGGAGGATGATGTGAGCTCCCGTACTGAGGGGAAGGCTGTGGGATCATGGAAGGATGAGGAGAACTCCCAGCTGTGTTCATCGTCCTGCAATGAGGAGCTGTCCCAGGTAGAAGAGGCCATCGAGCTCTCTCCAGGTGACAGCCACACCGAACCAGAGCTGTCCTCGGTGGAAGAGGCAATGGAGGACATTGCAGAGGACAGCACAAGGGACCAGGAGCTGTCCTCAGTGGAAGAGGACATCGAGGACATTCCAGAGGACAGCTGCAATGACCGGGAGCTGTCCTCAGTGGAAGAGGCAGTTGAGGACATTCCAGAAGACAGTGCAAGTGACCAGGAGCTGTCCTCAGTGAAAGAGGACATTGAGGACATTGCAGAGGACAGCGTGAGTGACCAGGAGCTGTCTCCTTGGAGGAGAACATGAAGGTCATTCCTGAGGACAGCGTGAGAGACCAGGAGCATTCCCAAGTGGAAGAGGCCACCGAGGTTGTTCAGGTGATGGCACGAGTGACAAGGAGTTGTCCTCATTGGAAGAGAACACGAAGATCATTCCTGAGGACAGCGTGAGTGACCAGGAGCTGTCTTCAGTGGAAACGCAATGTGGACATTGCAGAGGACAGCACCAGGGACCAGGAGCTGTCCTCAGTGGAGGAGGACATTGACGACATTGCAGAGGACAGCGTGAGTGACCAGGAGCTGTCCTCAGTGGAAGAGAACATGAAGATCATTCCTGAGGACAGCGTGAGAGACCAGGAACATTCCCAAGTGGAAGAGGTCACCGAGGTTGTTCCAGGGAACAGCACGAGTGACGAGGAGCTGTCCTCAGTGGAAGAGGACAGGGAGGGCATTCCAGAGGACAGCTTCAGTGACCAGGAGCTGTCCTCAGTGGAAGCGGACCTCGAGGTCATTCCAGAGGACAGCATGAGTTACCAGGACCTGTCCTCAGTTGAGGAGGATATTGAGGACATCCCAGAGGACAGCACCAGTGACCAGGAGCTGTCCTCAGTGGAAGAGGACCTCGAGTTGTCTCCAGCGGACAGCATGAGCGTCCAGAATCCATCCTCAGTGGGAAGAGGACCTCGAGGACATTCCAGAGGACAGCACAAGTGACCAGGAGCTGTCCTCAGGGGAAGAGGACATCGAGGACATTCCAGAGGACAGCACCAGTGACCAGGAGCTGTCCTCAGGGGAAGAGGACATCGAGGTGTCTCCAGGGGACAGAACACATGAGGAGAAGCTGTCCCCTCTGGAAGAGAACATCGTGGTGGTTTCAGGGGACAACCCAGCTGATGAGGAGCTGCCCAAAGTGGAAGAGGCCATCGAGCTTGGGCCAGAGGACAGCACGGCTCTTCCCCCAGAGGGGCCCAGCTCTGCCAGCCCCGTGGGCACAGAGGTGGCAGCAGGGGCAGCCCCTGCCCTGGCCAGCGCCTCTCCTGCCCCGGGCCGTCCCACGGAGGCCGAGCCGGCAGCTGCTGCCCGGTGCGGAGCTGCTGAGGAGGCGGCAGCAGGGTCAGTGCTGGCAGTGCCCGAGAGGATGAACGGCTCCAATGAGGAAATGAAATTTTGGCAGTTCTTGGATGACCTGGAGCCTTTCCTCGTTGGAGACCCAGAGCTGTCCCAGGAAGCGTCTGGCTGTGAACGATGCACGGGGGAAGATCTGCCCCACACCGAAGCACAGCTTTGGGACCAAGCCCTTGGCCCCAGAGGACGTTGAGTGGGACGAGGTGAGCATCCTGGAGCTGCCCCCAGAAGAGGACACTGACCAAAAACTGGAAAGTGTTTGGGGCAGACGAGGCTCCCAGTGCCTTTCCCTCGGGAGGCCTGGGCTGAGTGCCCGGCCCAGGAGCCGTGCAGCCAGGGCGGCGCCTGCCCCGCACAGCCCCCCAGCCCCTGGCCTGCCCGGCTGGGAGCCCCGCCCTCCGCGGGCAGCCGGCTGCCCCCCAGGAAACGTCCCCTCCCGCTTCAGGGCGGAGCTGCGGCTGGCGCCAAGGGGGGCTGTTCCGCTGTCCCTGCCTCAGGCCACGGCCCGAGGAGTGAAACAGATGAGGAAAAGAGGAAGAACATAAAGGCAAAGAAGGAGATGAAGAAGATGAAAAAGATGACGATGACCCCTCCCACCGGTGCCACTGCTCTGGTGTGGCAGCAGCAGCTGTTGGGTTCAGCTGCAGGGGCTGAAAGATTGCTGCTGCAGCTCCTCCAAGGCAGGCAAGGGAAAAGCTTTGGGATGGGCCAGCAAAGCCAAGCAAGCCAAGCAAAACTGAACCAGGCAGGGCCAGGAACACCTGGGCAGTGAGGCTTGGAAAATGGCCAGCCAAAGAGCCCAAAGGTCCCCCCTTCCCCACCCCACACACACCCGGCCCCGGGCCTGGAAGGTACAGCAACCATTTCTTGGGCACAAAGCAGAGGCTCCTGGAATGGACTCTCAGTACAGACCACTGCAAACACAAGACAAAGAAGAGAAAGATGAAGAAGACTATGACAAAGAAGAAAAAGATGAAGACTAAGAAGACAAGACAGAGAAGCTTATTTAAGAATAGACAGAGGAAGAAGATTTTAGAAGAAGGCTTTTTTAAGATGATAGAAGAATAGTAATAAGAATTTAGAAATATTTAGAAGAAGAGTACTAGGAATAGGAATTAGAATTACAAAATGTGTAGAAGAAGAAAAAGAAGAATAGGAGTAGGAATATGTATAGGAACAGAGGAATAGGAATAAGAATTTAAAAATACGTAGAAGTAGCAAAGAAGAAGAGTAGTAAGAAAGAGTAGTATGAAGACAAAGAATACCATTAAGAAGAATAAGAATAGAAAAATGAAGACTAAACTGAATGAATAAATAAAACTAGAAAATAATTTCCTTTTATTTCATATTGTATATTTATATTACTATCTGTGATATAAAAACATGAATATGCTATATGCTGTAATTACAATATAATGTCCCAACACTGTTCCCGTTCTAGAAGAATTTGTGTGTTTCTAAGAAAGTCTCTAAAAAGGCACAGGAGCAGAGTGCCCAGATTTCATTTGCTGTCTCTCAGCGGTGCCGATGTGTTTTCCCAGGCAGTGCCACGGAGCCCCCTGTGAGCAGCGAGTGCTCAGCCCCAGCCCAGCGGCAGAGTTGCCGGCCGGGCCGGCAGGGCAGGGCTGGCGCTGCTCTCTGCAGGGAACTGAAGGCGCCCGTTGAGGCCGGCTGAGAGAGCCGTGCTGGGAGAGAGCCCTTGGCAGCAGGGCTGTGCAGCCGCCACAGCGGAGCCAGCACAGCCCCGCTGGGGCACTGCCCGTGGCCCGGAGCCCGGCTGGGGCTGTTCCTCAGCAGCCCGGCCTGCCTGGAGCCGCCCTGGGCCCGGCGGGGGGCGGTTCCCCGCTGCAGCCCCGGCCGAGGCAGCAGCAGCAGCTCTGTGCTGCTCACACAGATCCCTGGGGCAGCAGCTGCACGGGGCTGTGCAGCCCCAGAGCCCAAATCAGCGCAGCCGGGCCTGGAGCAGCAGCTCTGGGGCGCTGCTGCTGCTGCTGGGCAGCCCCGCGGGGCTCAGGGCTGAGCAGCCGGGGCTGGAGCCGCTCTGGGCACCTCCGGCCTCGGGGCTGCTCCTGTGCTGCCCCAGGGCAGCGCCTTGCTCCGGCACTAGGTTTTCTTTCTCCTGGGATAACTCTCACAGAATCCCCAAATCCCTGGGGCTGGCACAGCCCTGCCAGCCCATGGAGTGCCAGCTGTGCCCCATGGGCACCTTGTCCCCAGCCCAGAGCACTCAGTGCCACCTCCAGGGCACACCTGCAGGGATGGGCACTGCAAAAGCTCCCTGGGCAGCCTGCCAAGGCCTGAGCTCCCTTTCCATGGGCAAATTGCTGCTGCTGGCCCAGCTGAGCCTGCCCTGGCCCAGCCTGAGGCCGTTCCCTCTGCTCCTGTCCCTGTGCCCTGGGAGCAGAGCCCGACCCCCCCGGCTGTGCCCTCCTGGCAGGGGGTACAGAAGGATTGTTGGAATCCTGGATGCTGAGAATTTTAAACTTTCTGTGCTGAAAGGCACAGACTTGCAAGAGAGCACCGCATTTGACCTGAGGCTGTGTAGAAGGCTTCCAAAATTGATTAACAGCACAGGGATTACAGGTGTGTAGTTGGTTAGAAGTGTGTAAAATCAAAGGGTAGAAAACTTGAGAGTTTGGGGTTTTAGAATATAGTAATAAATTTGAAGCAAGGTGGAGGTTTTAGTGTGGAGACAGGTTCTTCACCTTTTTCTTCATGAGTCTGTGTGGTGTTTTGTAATTGAGCAGAAAAGTCTGCATTGCAGCTCTTTGGGATCAGTTGTTGGGTTAAAAGGGAAAATAATCCAGGTGTCAGTTCTTCATTGGATAGTTCAGTCTTAAAAGACCTTGTAACAAGAGATTGTTGGCCATTTTGTGCCTTGCTAATGAAAGGCTGCAGAACTCTCTGTTGTGAAGCTGTTACACTGGTAAGAAATAATAAACACCTGAGTCTGAATGTGAACCATGGTCTCAGGTGCCTTCAATCCTGACCTCGACAGAGGTAGAAAATACAAACAGAGAATCCACAAAGGATTGTTCCTTTCTTAGGCCCTCTCCTCCTCCTCCTCTCTGCTTTCCAAAACCAAATAAGAATCACTGAAGGATGACAAATCCCACATGAGTATTTGGGACTGGGTGTTCACCATTTCTTCTGCCCACAGGGACAGCCAAGTGTCCCCCTCCTCCCTTGCCCAAAATCCAACAGCAGAGAGTCCCCAGGCCAGCGTTCTCTCTGGGGGAGCAGCAGGGGGGAAGTTTGAGGACTTCTGCAGCCCTGACAGAGGGGAAGGCAGGAATTCTCCTTTCTTTCTGTCTTTCCCACACCAAAGGAGACTCCTGCAATGGGAAAAGGCGTTGTTCATGGTGGGGCTGCCCTGCAGGGCTCTGGCCCAGAGGAGAGGCCTGGGGGACATCAGGTGTGGTCCCACCTGCAGGTTGGCACTTGAAAGCTGTGCCAAGAGGGGAAAATTGGAGAGAAAACAGATGATCCAGAAGCACACTTGATCTGTCTCCTCTCACTCAGCGCACTTGGAGGAGGTTCTGGATCAATGATGCAGGGCAAGCCTAGGAAATCAGGAGGAACTCTGATTTTACTCCTTGTGGGAAAGGAGAGGGGCGTTTGTGCACGGCTGAAGCGGGGCAGTCCTGCGGGAGCTCCACAGCCATTCTGCAGCCTTGGAGCCAGCTGTTGGTGTTTCCCTGGTGTTGCTCAGTTTTGCTTCAATGTTTCCAAAATAAAGCAGAAAACAGGAAACAAATTTAAAAGTTCAAAAAGACAAGAACAAGTGACAAAAACTGTTCAGAATTTCTAGCATAGTTTTTTTTTTCTGCCTCTTTGAGATCCTTCCCCTGGCAGGGGATATAAAATTGTTCCTGCATGGGATCTGAGTGCCGAGCTCAGCTTTGTGACACATTGTAGGTGGGTTTTTTCTCCAGGGCTGAATCCTATTTCCTTGGTCAGACAGGCTGGTGGGAGGAGCTGTTTGTGACCTTATCCAAGGAAGATGGAGAGAGAGAGGAGGGCCCACAGTGCTGAGGGTGTGGGGAGGGCTTGAAGGTGGGAGGCCGAGGGGATTCTGCTGGGGATGCTCCAGTGAGGGTGGAGGATCAAGGGGGACGGGGCTGCTGCAGGTCTGGCTGACTCTTCCACCTCTTATCCTTGGCTTTAGGAGATCAGAAATCATTTGGAGCTGAAGCAGGAACTGCAGGAAGATCCTTCTGGAGGACTCCTTTTGTGAGGACAAACAGCAGGGTCTGACACGGTAAGGGGAAATAATTCCACGGAGATGTCCCTCTCCACAGCCTTCCTCCCAGCACCAGCAGTCCTTGCAGCTCTCTTTTCCTCCAGCAGCTCTGTCCCTCTCTCCAGCCTTCTCTCCTGGACCAACTCACTCACCAAAATTCCTCTTTTCCAACACGCTTTTGCTTGGCTTGGCAAAAAACATCCTTAGTGTCCTCACTGGGAGGTGGAATGGGAAAGTGGATTTTTCCCAAAGGGCTGGAGGTACTGCTTGCTTTCACTCCCTTCCCAGTTCAGAACTTTAATTCATTCTGCTTTAGAAACTTCACAGAATTGTGCGATTATTGGCAGGGCGGGGGTGTGTGGGTGTGGAATTGCTTTTAAAACCACTTTCCTTTACATTGTTAACTGTTGTACCATTCTGGAGCCCGGCAGAGAACGTTGGTGCTCTTGTTAGAGACAGAGCAGTTGTAACTCATCCCCACATTCACAGCCACTTCCAGGGATTATTTCTCAGGCAGTGACAAAAGGAAGGACAAAGTCTGACAGTCTGGATTGTTACCCAACAAAAAGGCTGAGAAAAGTCTTTTGCAAGGAAATCAGTCCTGGTAGAGCATGAAGCACGTGCTCTGTGTTTGTACACCTAGAGCACAACAGCTGAAAATTTAATAGCAAATAACCCCCAAAACTCTGCAGTTCCCAGGGCTGGGCTCTGAGAATTCCTGACTTTGTACTTGGGCAATTCAAGAAGGATGAAATACAGAGTTAAATTGGATTTTGTAGTGAGCTAAGATGGTATAATCCTGTCTCAGGAGCTCCAAGCACAATTCTTGGTGTATCCATGAACATCTTGCCTGGAATATTCTCCTCAGTGTCACCATTTAGCTCCTGTTTGCCTTTGGAAGCTGCTCAATGAATTAAACCCAGGGGTTGTGATTCCTTGGGAGAAGGCAGCACCACTTGCTGCTGTCTGTGGTACCTTTAATTTATGATCCCTCTCCTGGCTAAGGACTGGTTTCTCCACTAGCACCCCCTTAAAGGTCATGTTCTGGGGTGCGTTTTTCTCTCTGACATTTGTCCACATGCAGCACATAGGGAGAAATTAATTTTGCAGATGTGACCTATGATAACATTTCTGAAATAAATCCAAATTAATCTGCCACGAAATATTGCTGAGGAGCTGCTCAAAATGTCAGTGAGCCAGTGAGATGAACAGTTGTCTTTTATTGAATGTGCTGCTCTGCTGAAGTGTCCTCCAAGCAATTGTCCATGGATAAAATCTCTCCTGAAATCTGCCTTTGCCATTTACTGCTGAGCATGATTGCACTCTTAAAAGCTTCTAGACCAATCACAGCATTCAGACTGAAATATGTTTATTAAATATGAAAAGGAGATGAACAATTACATTTTTATTTTTGCCCATCTATTTATTATATAGTTATTTATTATATATTCATTGCTTAGTTCTGTCTTATATATTTTATTATGTTTATTAGATACAGATTTCTTTATTTTTGTTTAGAAATAAATACATATATAACATATAAATTATGTATATAAACATAAATATGTATATATACACATATATATGTATATGTAATATATAAAATTATATAAATATATAAAATATACCTAAATATGTATATAAACATATTATAATATATATATATATAATATATATTTAAAAGACATTTTTAGAGCATTTGTATCACACTTTTAGTCCTGTCCTGTGCAGTTGTGCAAAGGACCTGATGATCAAGGCACAATTATTTCATTTTTGTGGGTGCTTAGGAGATGAAATCTTGACTCTGCTGGAACAAGTGGGGACAATTCCCAGTGCATTTGTTGCCCATATTTCAACCAGATGTGACCAATGCGTCCATCCAGTGGCCCTGCTGGTACAGCCACTGTGTCCCACAGCCTACGAGCCCCTTTGTGCCCCAAACTGAGTGAATGTCACCTAAAAGCTGTGGCAGTGGGATGGAATCCCTGTGCTATTGGCTGAGGGCAGGGGTGCTGCTGTGTGACAGGGACAGAAAGAAGGACTCCAGTCCTCAGGTGGATCAGAAGGCTCTGTTTAATGAAAGTAGCAGGTCTTTTATAATGTGACTCACTAAGGTGTTTTGTATTTGTGGGGTGCCCCAACGAAGGAAGGAATGATGAATCTGACTCCATGTTCTCAGAAGGCTAATTTATTATTTTATGATACTATATAATATATTAAAGAATGCTATACTAAACTATACTAAAGAATACAGAAAGGATACTTACACAAAGCTAAAAAGATAATAATGAAAACTCATGACTCTTTCCAGAGCCCTGACACAGCTTGGCACTGATTGGCCAATGAGTCAAACAATTCACACCAGAATCCAATGAAACAATCACCTGTGGGTAAACAATCTCCAAACACATTCCAAATGAGCACAACACAGGAGAAGCAAATCAGATAAGAATTGTTTTCCTTTTCTCTGAGGCATCTCAGCTTCCCAGGAGAAAAATCCTGGGGGAAGGGATTTTTCAGAGAATGTGAATGTGACACTATTGGTGACTATGAATAGCACACTCTGGAGGACCATAACTATAAACAATGGTTACAAAAAGAGAGATGATAATTGTTTGAATTCTTTCCTCTAAGATACCCAGCTCAGCCTGGGAGGAATTGTCCCTGAAGTGAGGTTCTCCACGGCTGTGTCCTGCAGGACCATGGCAGAGCGGGTGCTGGTGATCGGCAGCGGGGGCAGGGAGCACGCCCTGGCCTGGAAGCTGGCCCAGTCCCCCCACGTCAAACACGTGTTTGTGGCTCCAGGAAATGCAGGCACGGCTGACAACGGGAAAATCTCCAATTCAGGTAAAAAGGGGAGAGAAAAATCCCAGTCCAAGCAATCAGCACAGCAGCAACTGAGAGAAACCAACTGGGCAGGTGTGGTATTTGCTGGGTCCCCAGGACGAAGAAGGAAAATTATGAATCTGACTCCACGTTCTTAGAAGGTTAATTTATTATGATATGATATTATAGAATACTATACTAACTATACTACAGAATAGAGAAAGGATACAGACAGAAGGCTACAAAGAATGACAATGAAAGCTCATGACTCCTTCCAGAGTCCGACAAAGCCTGACCGTGATTGGTCATTAAGTCAAAACAATTCACACGCTGGATAAACAATCTCCAACCACATTCCAAAGCAGCAAAACACAGGAGAAACAAATGAGATAATATTGTTTTCCTTTTTCTCTGAGGCTTCTCAGCTTCCCAGGAGAAGAATCCTGGGCAAAGAGGATTTTTCAGAAAATAAGATGGGGACAGGCAGGTATAGTAAATGCAGGGCAACCCCAGCGAGGGGGAGAAAATGATGCAACTGACTCCATCTTATCAGAAGGCTAATTAATTACTTTATAATACTATATTATTCTATATTACATTACATATAAACTGAGTCTGCCCAAGCCCCCAACTCACTCAACTGCCCAGAATCTCGTGACTGTCTGCTGGCAGTGCCAACTCACACAGCTGGAGTCAACTGGCCAATGAATCAAGACACTCACACCAGAATCCAATTCCCTTCAGCTAAACAATCTTCCACAATGCATTCCACTTTGGCACAACAAATGAGATAAGAATTGTTTTGATCATTCTTTTCTCTGCTTCTCTCAGGTTCAGAGAGTGTGAATCCCACAGGCAGGTGCCAGTTGCTCGTCTCTTACTGGTGCCACAAATGATTGAAGGCACAGATTTCTGCTTTATTTTGCGCTTTGTTTCTGAATTCCAGAGCTGCCTCCTGAAACACCCTGTCCTGCTCTGTTTTAGCCTTGCTGCTTAAGCTAGTGAGGCTTATATGAGACTGCATTTCTACACCTCATCTCTTCCACATTTGTGCTTGAATTCAGTGACCAATTCCAGTGAAACTTAACCCAGAAGCAGAGGGCTCAAAGTTCTTAATTCTGAACAGAAACATCTCTGTGTCTGCCCAGGCTGCTCAGTGAAATTTAGCTGCATCATCCAATGCTTTGAGTAAATTTTTACTCAGCTGTTGAAATTGAGTTTCTTTCCCAACCTTAAGTTTTATTTTTCAAAGTTGTTATTGTTGTGATAAGCAGCTTTTAAAAATATATCTTGATTACACATGGCAAATAGAGGAGATTTAATCAGTTAGCAAACGTATATTAAAAACAGAAGTGCAAATTGGAGCTTTCCCAGCTCCTTTTGGACTCTGCTATTATTACATTGATACTCCACTTTGCCCTTAGTGGACTGCTTCATGATTTTAATCACACTTTTAAGAGACTGGAAAAAAAGACAATCTCATCCCCTGTCTCTTATTTAGGCTTTACATTCACAGTTAATTATTTTTCCTTTTCAGCTGTATTAGTGAGCAATCACACTATTGTCGCCCAGTTCTGCAAAGATCACAACATTGGGCTTGTGGTAGTCGGCCCAGAAGCTTTTCTGGCAGCTGGTAAGTTAATAAAATAATTAAATAAACTTATTTTGACATAAAAAATATAAATTGTATGAATATAATATAATTATAATATAAAAATAATTAGAATATAGATATAATTATAATAAAGTAAAATATAATTGTAATAAAGATATAATAAAATTATAATAAAATAAAGGAATAATATAATAAAGTTATAGTAAAATATAGATATAACTATAAAAAGTAATATCAATATAATTATAACATAAATATAATTAGAATATAGATATAATTATAATAAAGTAAAATATAATTGTAATAAAATAAAGATATAATACAATTATAATAAAATAAAGGAATAATATAATAAAGTTATAGTAAAATATAGATGTAACTATAAAAAGTAATATTAATATAATTATAATATAAATATAATTAGAATATAGATATAATTATAATAAAGTAAAATATAATTGTAATAAAATAAAGATATAATACAATTATAATAAAGTAAAGGAATAATATAATAAAATAAAGTTTTAGTAAAATATAGATATAACTCTAAAAAGTAATATTATAAAATAATAAAATAGAATTACAATAACATAAAGTGATAATATAATAAAATAAAGTTATAATAAAAAAGTTACAATATAATAAAATAGATATAATTTTAAAAGTCATAATATAATGAAATAAATTTATGATAATAACATAATATAACATAATATAACATAATATAACATAATATAACATAATATAACATAATATAACATAATATAATATAACATAACATAACATAACATAACATAGCGCCTTGAAATCTGCTTTAAATTAGGGTGGATAACTGTGGGAGTGCTCAGTTAAGTACAGAGCTAAAGAGCCCTAAAACCACAGGCTGAGAAGGGTCAGTGGATATTCAGAGCCTCATTTAGAAGGTGAATGAATTAAAGAGACAAAGAGGGGTGTAACAAAGGGGTGATGGATGGGAATCTCCTTTTGTCACATGTCCCCAAAGAGTCCCCTTGGTGCTTGTGCTGTTTCTTGGCTCAGGGATTGTGGACGACCTGCGGGCAGCAGGAGTTCGGTGTTTCGGGCCCGGGGCCAGGGCAGCCCAGCTGGCCTCCAGCAGCAGCTCCAGCAAAGCCTTCCTGCAGCGCCACGGGCTCCCCACGGCGCGCTGGGCAGCCTTCAGCACCCCCCAGGAGGCCTGCAGGTTCATCTCCAGGTACACCTGCTGCCACGGGGCTCCTCTGCCATCGCCTGGGAACCCATCAGCTCCTGCTGGATTAATCAGCTCTGTAATTAGACACAGCTGATGAAGGTGTGGATGTGGAGCTGATGGAGCCAGGCTGGGAGAGCTTGGAGTGCTCACCTGGGCCTGAAGGGGCTCCAGGAGAGCTGCAGAGGGACTGGGGACAAGGCCTGCAGGGACAGCACCCAGGGAATGGCTGCCAGTGCCAGAGGGCAGGGCTGGATGGGATCTTGGCAATGAGGAATTGTTCCCTGGCAGGGTGGGCAGCCCCTGGCACAGGGTGCCCAGAGCAGCTGGGGCTGCCCCTGGATCCCTGGCAGTGCCCAAGGCCAGGCTGGACACTGGGGACACTGGGAGGTATCCCTGCCATGGCAGAGGTGGCACTGGGTGGTCCCTTCCAACCTTTTGTGATTCCATGATTCTGTGAACTGCAGCCGTTGATTTTTCTGTTCTGAATTCCCAGCTCTTCTTCTTTTCCATCTGCTCCTTCAGGATGCTCAATAAGCCATTTACAAGACAAAATATCATAATAAAGAAAAATATTTCAACAAATCTTTCTGTTAGTTAAGGGCTGAGAATCATTTCTACCCAGACAGATGCCAGCAAAACGCTCTCTGAGGACGATTTGGAAGGTTCTGGTCAAATATCCATAACTAAAGGAGAACAGTCCCATTTCTCTGCCTGTGGGTTCTGTTCCCAGACTCCTTGTCCTTGCTGGCAAGTGCTCCATGTGGGATACACTCGTGGAATCTCTGGGGGTTTTGAATAAGAAAAAAAATTTTATTAAAAGGTTTTTTATTTTATTAAAAGGTTTTTTTATTAAAAGGTGTTTTTTTATTAAAGGTTGGGAATAAAACCAACCTTTTCACTGGTTTTGCTCTGTTAGAACACTCAGTTTATGTTGCTGCCACACGGAGACAAGGCCAACACCTTCTCTGTCAGCAAGTGCAGGGCTCCAAAGTGGAGATTTCCCTGTCCCAGATGTGCACAGAGAGATGGGGAGAAGGGAGCCTGGGTGGTATATACTGGACAGGTTAACTATTAGATTAAACTGGAGATTTAACCTAACAGAAATCATAGTGTGGACACTAGAGTGAGGTGTTCTTTCAGGAAACAGGAAATTCAGCCCTTCAAAAATGGTTTGTTTTGGATATTCACAAGCCAGGGGGTGACTGGGTGAAGTTAAAATCCATTCATTACCAGGGTGATGCTTTGTTCTTTTTTAACTTCTGGATGTAGCTTGTGTTTCAGAGTAAGTGGGGAAATTGTGGAGGTACAGTGGGAGAGTCCGGGGCATCCAGGAGCAAAGGGGAGATTTCCCTGGATGCAGCAGGGATATCTGACCCCTCTCTGCTTCCCTTAAAGCACAGACTTCCCTGCACGGGTGGTGCGGGCGCGGGGGCCAGCGGCCAGGAGGGAAGTGACCATTGCAGCCAGCAAGGAGGAGGCCTGCAGAGCTGTCCAGGAGATTATGCAGGTACAAAAATCCTGAATTAATCCTGGTGCTCTGTACTCTAGGAGTTTGTAATTCCTGCTACAGGGGGCAAGCATTCTTGGGAGAAATTGTTCATTCGATTCAAGAGTTTCCCTGGGTCTCCTCAGACTCCTCCTGTGTGCCCCAGGCAGGGCTGGGAGCTTTTGTGACTGAACTTCTGTTCCAGCCTTGGGTTCCACTTCTCTGCCCCTCCAAATTGTCATTTTTCCTTGTTTCCCAGGCCTGATAGGGAATATTTCAGTGTTGCCTCCTTATGTCCAAATGAAATTCCATTGGCTTTCCCCACTGGCATTCAAGCAAGCTGGCACTTCTCATATACATTGTTTTTTGTTAAAAGAAAATGAAGAGAGGATTTAGGCAGTGGATTCATATCTGCTCACTGGGGATTTCTTTTGTTTTGTTCTGTCTTTTACAGGACAGAATGTTTGGAGAGATGGTTGTTATTGAAGAACTGCTTCAAGGGGAAGAACTTTCTGTAGGTATTGATGGTGTGATGTTGTGCTTTTACTCTTTGGCATTATTGCTGTGCTTCTGCATAAACACCCAAGTTTATTGTTTCAAATTTCTTTCTTTTTTTTTTGTTTTATTTGCACTTTGACAAATGAATATCTATTGCATAACATGCAGTCTAAGCCTGTGTCATGCTAACCAATGCATGTTGTCAATAGATTTTTCTTCTACATTAAAAATGACATTGCATTTATAGTGGTTATTTTAGGTTTTTTTTTTTCCCCTAAAGTGACCCAAAACATGTTTTTATGGACTTTGCCTTGGTAATCATGTTACATCTGTAACTGTGTGCTAATACTGAGTGCCTCCTTTAGGCTATTCACATGCCAGAGGACAGGCATGTGTTCAGATGTGACTGATATATTATATTATAGGCTGATACATATATTAAGGCTGATTATAATATAATATAATATAATATAATATAATATAATATAATATAATATAATATAATATAATATAATATAATATAATATAATATAATATAATATAATATAAATTATGTTTTATAATTATATTTTACTTATTATATTATATGTATTATATTTATTTTATTTTATTTATTTTATTTTATTATAGTAATGAAATGGTATAAAGAAAGAGAAAGGAGACATCAGCAGGCTAGAAAAGAATGAATAATAAAAACCCATGACTGACCAGAATCCCAACACAGCTGGACTGGGATTGGTCATTAAGGCAACACAATTCACATGGGACCAATCACAGATGCACATTCCAAAGCAATCAGATAATTATTGTTTACATTTCTTTTCTGAGGCTTCTCAGGAGAAAAATCCTGGGCAAAGAAGATTTTTCATAAAATATCTCGGTGACACTTTGCAGTCCGGGCTTCTGCAATTTGTACATTTTCCAGCAGAACTGAGCTGAGGCTCAGCAGCGCTGTCGCACTGTGGCCGCTGTGGCCATTGTCACCGCTGTGCCTGTCTCTGTCCCTGCAGTGCTCCTGCTTCACCGACGGTGTCACCGTGGCCTCCATGCCCCCGGCTCAGCCCCACAAGCGGCTGCTGGACGGGGAGCAGGGTCCCAGCACGGCAGGGATGGGAGCCTATTGCCCCGTGCCTCAGGTACTGCCCCAGCCCTGCTCTGCACAGCCCCGCTGCTCCTGGAGTGCTCTCACCCCAGTTGTCATCATTTGGGCTTTAATTTTCTGGAGTAACCTCTCTTTTACCTCTTCTGTTACTCTTAAACTTTGTGTTTCTCTGCTCCCGTCAGCATCATCTCAGGAATCCCTGCAGAATTCCCTGTGTGCCCTGAGCATAACCTGGGGGTCCCTGTTGGTCCTTACAGCACTGCTCCACCACGTTTTCAGGGGGTGTTTCTCCAAGGACAGAAGCACTCTGGCTGTGTTCAGCTCAGATTCCAGTCCCAGACCTTTTCAGCACTATCCAAACCACTTCAGGAGGCAGAGCAGTGAGATTCCCCCCCTCAGGATCACCCAAACCCCGTCGGGAGGCAGAGCAGTGAGATTCCTCCCTCATACAGCACCCAAACCCCCTCGGGAGGCAGAGCAGTGAGATTCCCCCCCTCAGGATCACCCAAACCCCCTCGGGAGGCAGAGCAGTGAGATTCCCCCCTCAGACAGCACCCAAACCCCCTCAGGAAGCAGAGCAGTGAGATTCCCCCCCTCAGGACCACCCAAACCCCCTCAGGAGGCAGAGCAGTGAGATTCCCCCCTCAGGATCACCCAAACCCCCTCGGGAGGCAGAGCAGTGAGATTCCCCCCTCAGACAGCACCCAAACCCCCTCGGGAGGCAGAGCAGTGAGATTCCCCCCCTCAGGACCACCCAAACCCCCTCAGGAGGCAGAGCAGTGAGATTCCCCCCCTCAGGATCACCCAAACCCCCATCGGGAGGCAGAGCAGTGAGATTCCACCCCTCAGGATCACCCAAACCCCCTCGGGAGGCAGAGCAGTGAGATTCCCCCCTCAGGATCACCCAAACCCCCTCGGGAGGCAGAGCAGTGAGATTCCCCCCTCAGGACCACCCAAACCCCCTCAGGAGGCAGAGCAGTGAGATTCCACCCCTCAGGATCACCCAAACCCCCATCGGGAGGCAGAGCAGTGAGATTCCACCCCTCAGGATCACCCAAACCCCATCGGGAGGCAGAGCAGTGAGATTCCACCCCCTCAGGATCACCCAAACCCCCATCGGGAGGCAGAGCAGTGAGATTCCACCCCTCAGGATCACCCAAACCCCCATCGGGAGGCAGAGCAGTGAGATTCCCCACCTCAGGAGGCAGAGCAGTGAGATTCCCCCCTCAGGACCACCCAAACCCCCATCGGGAGGCAGAGCAGTGAGATTCCTCCCTCAGACAGCACCCAAACCCCCTCAGGAGGCAGAGCAGTGAGATTCCACCCCTCAGGATCACCCAAACCCCCTCAGGAGGCAGAGCAGTGAGATTCCACCCCGCATACAGCAGCAGCCCAAGGGAAGGAGCAGGGCTTGGGGGGCACAGCAGCAAAAATTGTAATAAAGAAAAATATTTCAACAATCTTTCTGTTAGTTAAGGGCTGAGAATCATTTCTACCTAGATAGATGCCAGCAAAACGTTCTCTGAGGATGATTTGGCAGGTTCTGGTCAAATATCCATAAGTAAAGGAGAACAGTCCCATTTATTTACCTGTGGGTTCTGTTCCCAGACTCCTTGTCCTTGCAGGCAAGTGCTCCGTGTGAGATAAACTCATAGAACTGTTTTTTTGAATAAAAGCAACCTTTTCACTGGTTTTGCTCTGTAACAACACCCAGTTTTTGTTGCTGCCTGCTCCCTGCTCCAAGGGAAGGAGCAGGGCTTGGCGGTACAAAATTGTAATAAAGAAAAAGCAGCAAAATTGTAATAAAGAAAAATATTTAAGTGAACCCCTCAGGCAGCTCCTCAGCCCTGCCCAGTCCTTCCAGCAAGGCCAGCAGATGCCACCACTGCCTCATTGCTCTCATTTGGTTGTCAGGTTCCAGAGGCTCTTCTGGAGCAAATCAGGGGTGCCATCCTCCAGCACATTGTGGACAGCCTGAGACAAGAAGGAGCAGCCTATGTAGGTGAGTGAGCACGTGAAAACCAAGGTGAGCCCCTCTCCAGGTCACTTCCATTGTCAGAGGCTGCTCCTGAGTTCCAGATGGTGTTTGTTTAAAAAAATAACCCAGCAGCAGCTCATTTTTCATGCAGTGCTAAGCCTCACTCATTTGGTTCACAGCTCTTTGTCTGGGAGAGAACCTTGGCCTTGTTTCCTCAAAACAGCTTGATTTTATGAAATATTTTTAAATAAAACAGATTTATGTGCAGTTCAGGGCAGAACATACACTTCAGTCCTGCAGTACTGCTCTCTCCTACGTACAACAATGTCCATTTTCTCCAGATCTTTGTCCAGAGGCTGTTTTGGAAAAGGCAGGTGGTGCCCACGTAATGCCAAGGGCTGCTGCTGACTGAGGAGATCTCACACCTCTAAAGAGTCGGGCTCCCACCCACCTTCAAATTCTGCTTTTTGGGGCCTTTTTACAATGCCTGAGTTGGAGTGGAGTGGGAGTTGAGTAAGAATGGAGCTGGGTGCACGATGCCAGAGAACCTTTGCTTTGTCGGGTCTAAAATGTGATGCCCAGCTCCTCAGGTGGCTGCTTGTCACTTTTATGGATATTTGGGAATTATTGTGGCTTGCAGAACTCTTGCTCCTAATGCCTTATGATTTGCAGAATGCTCCAAAATGCTCTGTTTCTTTTAAATGAGCTCTTGAAAGAAAGAAATAAAAGTTTAAGTTATTTGCTTGGCTTTGTGTCCAGGTGTGCTGCAAACAGGTTTGATGCTGACCAAAGAGGGGGTGAAGATTTTAAACTTTAAATGCCAGTTTGGGGATCCCCAGTGTCAGGTGAGTGGAACACACTGGAAAATTAAAGATGCTCCATTCTTTTACCTCCTACTGTTGTAGTTTATTTCTAGGGAAAGATCTGGATGTGAACATAGACAATGTCTGAGGTGACATTTGGCTCTTCAGCTCCTGTGAATTATTAGTTAAAAAATCTGTTCCTCAGATTTTGTTTTTCTGGATAGAAGCAGAATGGGAGAGGCCGAAATTCATGTTCCTTCTCCATAAGCTCACACCTTATGTTTCTAAATTGTTTGGTTTCAAAAGATGCTGCAAATTAAATTAAAACCCAGAGTTTCCAACTCTACTAGCTTGGCACATACAGATTGTATTCCATCAACTGAATTTTCCCTAAGGTGAATTTCAACAAGGCAGCAAAATAAAAATTAACTTCCATCTCTCTGAAAACTTTTCTACAGGTAATTCTCCCTCTGCTTAAAAATGATTTTTATGAAGTGATTCAAGCAACAATTGATGGCAAACTCTGCAGCTGCATGCCAGCCTGGCTGGAGAACAGAACTGCTGTGTGTGTGGTCATGGCCAGCCCAGGATACCCAGGAGACTCTGACAGAGGCATGGAGGTAACAGGTAACTCTGGGAGCCTGTTAATTATTTAATTGCTTCCTCACAGGGCTCTGGGACTGGGCAAGGTGGGCATTGGGATATTCTGTATTCATGTAGGTATTCAATAGTAACTTAGATATTAGAGATAGGTATTCAATATTCATGTAGGTATTCAATATTCATATAGATATTAGAAAAGATATTCTATATATATGTATATTAAATAGAGATATTCAATATTCATTTGGATATTAGATAGTGATATTCAATATGCATATAGATATTAGATATAGGTATTCAATATTTGTATAGATATTTGGTATATATATATTCAGTATCCATGTAGATATTCAATATGAATATAGACATTTGATACAGATGTTCACTATTTGCATAGGTATCCAATATCTATATGTTAGACATAGATACTCAATATTCATATGGATATTTGATATTGCTATTCAATCTATATCCATATAGATATTCAACAGAGATATTCAGGATTCATACAGTTATTCAATATTGATTTAGATATCAATATCCATTTGGATATTGGATATAGACGTTCAGGATGCATACAGGTATTCAATATTCATTTAGGTATCAATATCATTAATGATATAATACATAGTATGTACAATACATTTGGATATTGGATATAGATATTCAGGATTCATACAGGTGTCCAATATTCATTTAGATATCAATATCCATTTAGATATTGGATATAGATATTCAGGTTTCATACAGATATTCAGTATTCTTTTAGATATCAATACCACTTGGATATTGGATATAGATATTCATACAGGTATTCAATATTCATTTAGATATCAATACCATTTGGGTATTGGATATTGATATTCAGGATTCATACATGTATTCAATATTCATTTAGATATCAATGCCATTTGGATATTGGATATAGATATTCAGGATTCATGCAGGTATTCAATATCCATCTCCTGTGTCCCAGTACTCCTGGTTCAGGATCTCATGGAGATGTTTACAGTATTTAAAACCAGAGGGAACTCTTGCAGAACAATTTCCTGCCCTGCTCAGCCCCTGCCCTGCCAGTCCCACCCCATCCTAGTGTCAGCCCAGCCCAGCACCTCAGCTCCTGGCCAGGGCTCCCCAATCTTGGCAGCAATTTTTGGCGTTTTCTCTCTGGGGAAAAGAGAGATTCTCCATTTCTCCACTGCCCAGGGACAAGGTTGTGCTCTGGTGCCCTGTTCCTGTCAGGGTTTCTGACCCCCTGCCTGTTAATCATAAAAAGACAGTCAAACCAATGGAATTCAATCAATTCTTTTATTATTCTTTTATTTATTATAATTTTTTATTATTTCTTTTATTCATTTTAATTATATAATTATAATAATTATTATTAATTTAATTATTATGTTATTATTCCATTAGTATCTTCCACTTAAGAGTTTCATGGGGTTTACTAGTTTTTATTCTCTTTTTCATATTGAATCACATAGTTTTGGATGAGGCTTCCAGGGTGGGATTGTTGGGATGTCCTGTGCAGGCCAGGAGTGGGACTGGATGATCCTTGTGTGTGCTTCCAGCTCAGGATATTCTGTGATTCTCTGATTTTAATGGCTTGACAAACCTTTTATTCTGGAGTATTCCTTAAAACAGGATGCAAAGGGGTTGGATTGCAGCAGGGCCAGGGGGAAGAATCCCTTGCCGGGAGAAAACCATGCTTGGTTTTCATTTCCCAGGTGATGGCAGCAGTTCTCCTGCTCCCTTATCAAAATAGGAATTTAAACAAACTGTGCTTGGTTCTCATTTCCCAGGTGATGGCAGCAGTTCTTCCTGCTCCCTTATCAAAATAGGAATTTAAACAAACTGTGCTTGGTTCTCATTCCCCAGGTGATGGCAGCAGTTCCTCGTGTTCCCTTATCCTTCCCTCAAAACAGGAATCCAAACAAACTCCAAACCTTGCACAGTTTTGCTCCCCTGTGTCAGAGCAGCCCCTGTGAGTGTTTGTGGAGCAGTTCCAGGTTTTGCAGGGAATTGTGTGGAGAGGGCAGGATGGGATAGTGGGGGAGAGCAGAGGTAACATCAGCACTGATGGTTGAAGTCAGGGAGAGGGGAGAATCCAGGCAGGAAATGGGTGTGGATTGAGATTTCCTGCAGGAAAACCCTGCACAAATTCCCCACAGATCCCAGAGAGAGCGCAGCTTTCCTGGCACAGGGCAGGAATGTGTCCTCTGGGGGCTCCTGGATCCCACATTTCTGTTCCTGGGGGATTTTTCTTTACTTTTGGGGTGCCCCAGATGTGAACTTGTAGGAGAGAGCCCAGAGGAGGCTCCAGGATGAGCAGAGGGATGGAGCAGCTCTGCTGGCAGGAAAGGCTGGCACAGCTGGCATTGTTCACCTGCACAGGAGAAGCTTTGGCCTGAGCTCAGGGTGGCCTTGCAGGGCCTGCAGGAGCCCCAGGAAAGCTGGAGAGAGACAATTTCCAGGGGATGCAGGGACAGCACCCAGGGAATGGCTGCCAGTGCCAGAGGGCAGGGCTGGATGGGATCTTGGCAATAAGGAATTGTTCCCTGGGATGGAAATGAGGGACTGGAATGGAATTCCGGCTGGGGCTGCCCCTGGATCCCTGGCAGTGCCCAAGGCCAGGCTGGACACTGGGGCTGGAGCAGCCTGGGACAGTGGGAGATGTCCCTGCCATGGCAGGGGTGGCACTGGGTGGGCTTTGAGGTCCTTCCCAGCCCAAACAAGCCTGGAATTCCATGATGGAATGGCTCAGAGGGGGATTGCTGGGGCCAGTGCAGCCTTTCACTGATGATGCTGTTTCCCAGAAAAAGCAAAGGGGAAAATTTGTGTTGTTCTCCCTTGACTGAATAAAGGACTTCAATCTTCAGTGTTTTGCCCACAGAAGGGGATGGATCTGGGGAAAGATCTGGAAAACACATCCTGGGAGGAGCAGCTGAACTGGGAGGGGCTCAGCCTGGAGCAAAGGAGGCTCAGGGGGGACCTCAGTGCTCTGCACAGCTCCTGACAGGAGGGGCAGGGAAAGGAGGAGAGGAAATGGCCTCAAATGGCACCAGGGCAGGCTCAGGTTGGAGACTGGAAAAGAGAATTTCCCTTCAGGAGGGGTGAGGCCTTGGGCTGAGCTGCCCAGGGAGCTTTGGAGTCCCTGGAATTGTCCCAGAGCAGTCTGGATGTGGCCTTGGGGACAGGGTTTGGGGTGATGCTGCTGGGGCTGGGGTGGCACTGGGTGATCCTGGAGGGCTCTTCCCTCCTTCCCTGAGATTGTCAACAGAGAATGAAATCCAAATTCCTCAGAGAATTATTTGTCTTTGCAGGGCTTCTGCAAGCCAAGGAGCTGGGGCTGCAGGTGTTCCACGGGGGCACAGCGCTGAAGGATGGCAGGGTGGTGACCAGTGGTGGCAGAGTCCTGTCCATCACTGCTGTCAGGCAGGACCTGATGGAAGCCCTGGGAGAAGCCAACAGGGGGGTGGCCACCATCCACTTCCAGGGGGCCACCTTCAGGAGGGACATCGGGCACCGGGGCCTGCGGCTGCTGCGCCACCCCCTGTACGTGAGCACAGCCCAGATGTTCCCCCCTGCCTCTCCCAGATGTTCCCCCCTGCCCCTCACATCTGGGCCACCTCTGCTGGGCCTGCAGAAAGGGTCACTGCTGCTGCCAGCTCGTCCTTCCCTTCCCACAGGGCCCTGATGTACAAGGACAGGCACGTGGGAGCTGGAGCCAGGGAGCTTCTGAGCTGTCTGCCACAAACATCAGCTGTGAGAGGCACCAGGGCAGGTAGGACTGGGAAGGATCTGGGAATTCCCTCAGTATTTGGTTCTTTTCTCCCTCGGGGTTGGGCAATGCACTCGTGGCATGGAAACTGAGCTTGGGACATTGGGCTGGGATCAGCACAAAGAAAGAAAATCAATGTCTTTCTTGTCACTCCTCTTATGATGAATTAACAAATGCCTGCCTTGCCATGGAGGGGATTGTGCTTCTTAGAGGTGCAGAATGGAGAGGAATATAGTGAAAATAAATAAATGAAATTACCAAGGCCAGATTGGACACTGGGGCTTGGAGCAGCCTGGGGTAGTGGAAGGTGTCTGCCATGGCACAGGATGGATTGAGATGGGTTTTAAGGTCCCCTCAGGTTGGACAGCAGCAGGAATTTTCCCATGGAAAGGGAGCTCAGGCCTTGGCAGGGGCTGCCCAGGGAGCTTTGCAGTGCCCATCCCTGCAGGTGTGCCCTGGAGGTGGCACTGAGTGCTCTGGGCTGGGGACAAGGTGCCCATGGGGCACAGCTGGCACTGCATGGGCTGGCAGGGCTGTGCCAGCCCCAGGGATTTGGGATAATTTGTAGCTCTTGGTGAGAGTTTTGGGTGTTTTATTTCCCACAAATCCAGCCCATGCTGTGTTTGCCCTCAGCAGGAGGTCGCTCAGAAGGAGGAGGCTTTGCTGCTTTCTTTGACCTGAAGGCATCTGGGTATGATGATCCCATCCTGGTGTCCCAGACCAAGGGCCTTGGACCCAAACTGCAGGTAATTAGTAATTAACTGGCAGCTCCACTGCAGCACAGCTGATGGCACCTGCTGTTGATTTTTATGATTTTATTATTATTATTTATTTCTAAAATCATCTTTATCTCTGGAAGTAGAGGTCTTCTCTCTCTGGGGGTATAGGGTCTTATCATTTTTCTCTCTTTCTCTGTTTAAACTTCTTATAGATTACAACTACTTTACTATCTGTTAACTTTGATATGGAGGCTTTTGTTTGATAGCAATTTGAACACCTTCATCTCTCTATACTTTCATGTAGGGAAAAAGAGTTTTTCTCTATAGTTTTGCAAGAGAATTTCAGCCTTAAGATTAAGGCATTTCCTCATCCCCCTGTTTGGGATTTCAATTTTTCTTTACTGACTTCAATGTCTTTATGTTGATTCTTTACATGTTTGTATATTGTTGTATCTTGGACTTAGATGATTATTTATTTTTATTTATGTCACAGTCTTACAAGTTGTGAGTTTTACAGGACTTTGCTAACAAAGTAAAAAATGGAGTTGTATCTCTCTATAAGGTTTTAAGGATAAGCTGTCTAATTAAGAAATTACACTTAAATTATTTTCACTTTTAACTTAGTAAATAACTACTCATGACTTGTAATGTGGACTTTTTTATCTAATTATACAATAGTACTTAAACCTATGAAGAAGGTGAAGAAGAAGGTAAAGAAGAACTAGCTTCTGCTTTAAAACTTTTACCTTGTTTTTTATATACTACCATATTCTAAAACTTTAAACTCTAAGTTTTTTACCACATGATATTACACAATTCTATTTAAACTTCACACCCATAATTTCAGTTTTATCATTTAATTTTGGCAGCTTTCTCCACAGTTTCGGGTTAAATGCAGCGTTCTCTTGGGGATCAGTATTTGTTAGCACAGAAAGTCTGAAATTCTCAGCAGCCAGGGTTCCAACAACCTGCCAGGGCTGTTTCAGTGCCACAGCCAGTGCCACCACCTGTACCCTCCTGGGCTCCACAAACACTCCTGAGTCCACCACAGTGGGCACCTGCACTTTGCAAATTGTTATCTCTGCCAGGCCTGGGCACACTTAATTGAGGATGTGGATATTTTGTGGTGAAATGATAACAACCCAAAATTTAGCTGAAAACTTGAGGCACTGAACCCCAGAAATTCTGCTATAAACTGGAGGCTCCGTTGGCTGTGAGGAGGATCTGTGTGGAGGAGCACAGGGAGTTGTTGGAGCGAGAACTGGCAGGCTCAGCCTAATAAATTGTATGTGGAGAGGGAGAACAGCTCAGAGCACTGGGGAAAGGAAGGATGGAAGAAATAAACATAAAAGAAGATGAGAAATAAAGAATTTTAATTAGCCAAAAACACACAGGACAAGCTGAGTTAGGAATATATTTATGTAGAGAAGTGGGATAAATTGAACCAGGGATATATGTATGCATTGAATCAGGATAAACTGACCTGGGGATTTACTTATCTATTGAATCACAAGGTTTTCAGCCATCAGGAGAGTGGAGATCTGAAGCTCCTTTCATTGTCAAGCACAGCAATGTCCCTTGTTTCCAATGGTTTCTGCCAGGACAACAAACAGCAGGAGACTGAGCAGAATCATCCCCCAGTCTTTGGCAGTCTCAGGCACCTCTGAGCATGAAAAAGTGATTGGTGCAGGCTCCTGTGGGCCTTTGTTCCAATGCTTGGCCCAGAGACATCCCCAGCTGTGTTCCCAAGGTTCCTCCGTGGCCAAGGACAGGTTGGCAGCTGCCTGCCAGGATTGCTCCTGGGAGGTGCTGTCATGCAGCAGAGGCCGTGGGGTGCCTGTTTCCATGGCACTCCCCAACCCAGCAGCCAGGGAAATCAGTCAGGAATCCAAGCCCAGGCTCTGTTTGGGTGCTGCTCCCTCCCCCTTGGGAATCCAGTGGTGTTTATCCACATTATCCCCCCACCCATCCCTCTGTCCTGGCCTTCTCTGCACAGGTGGAACTGGGTCAGTGAAAGGAACCTCCTTGAAAGTTTATCCATTGATGATCTTAAAGGCCTTTTGTGCCCCTGGGATCTTGGCAATGAGGAATTGTTCCCTGGCAGGGGTGGCAGGGGCTGGGATGGAATTCCCAGAGCAGCTGGGGCTGCCCCTGGATCCCTGGCAGTGCCCGAGGCCAGGCTGGACACTGGGGCTGGGAGCAGCCTGGCACATGGGAGGCATCCCTGCCATGGCAAGGAGTGGGAATGGGATGATCCCTAAAATCCCTCCCAACACAAATCATTCCATGATTCTGTGATAATATTCCAGAAAGCAAACAAACAAACAAAAAATCTCAAAATTACAATTTCTAGGTAGCAGTGGCTGAAATTTGAATTTAAAAAGAGCAAAATAGATTTTTCTTTTTCTGTCTGCAAGAAAATGAGCTGTTTTCTCTTGATTTCAACCAGGTAATGCACCAGGTTCTGTCTTCCATTTATGTCCTGTAGTGCTTCTTTTCAGAGAAAGGAAGGTTTCTGCTGATTTCACTGATGAATAATTGAGTTTTGCCTGTTTCTCCCTCCCACCATGTTTTGCAGGTGGCCCAGGGCTGTAAAAGACACGACACCATCGGGCAGGACCTGGTGGCCCTGTGTGTCAATGATCTCCTGGCCCAGGGGGCTGAGCCCCTCTTCTTCCTCAGCCATTTGTCCTGTGGCAAACTCAATGCTGAAGTGATGGAAACGATCAAAGAAGGAATAGCTGAGGCTTGCAGGAGTGCAGGGTGTGCTTTCCTGGGTAGGGACC
Source organism: Camarhynchus parvulus (assembly GCF_901933205.1). Lineage (NCBI taxonomy): Eukaryota > Metazoa > Chordata > Aves > Passeriformes > Thraupidae > Camarhynchus > Camarhynchus parvulus. The sequence goes on along the minus strand of NC_044571.1, from coordinate 990,509 downwards.
CTCCTCTCTGAGATGTGAAGGGTCTGGGGTTGAATTTATCACCAGAGAAATGGACTTGGGAGGTGGAGGCAGAATGTAGCCCTGGAATTGTTGGTTTCTGTTTGGTGGAAAAAACAGTTGAGAATTTGTGCTTCAGTTCTTCCTGGCCTGTAAAATGGGTCAGCACAGAAAGGTGGGGTGTAGTATTTGTGCACTTGGATCCTTGTTCTTCCTTCTTTATCCCTGAACCAAGGAGAGCAGAACTGGAAGCCTCACACTGTTCAATGTGAATGTTTCCACATCCTCTCCCATACTCAGGGAGGTGCCACGTGAGTACCAGAATTAATAATGACAAAATCACTTCCTCTTTCATGAAGCTTTGTTTTGTTGGAGTCTTGAAGTGAAGTAACAAACCAAGAAGGATTTTAAAAATACATCTGAATCTTCTTGAGCTGTGTGTCCCTGGATGTGCTACTGACTTTAGGAGATGCCATAAATTTTAAAAGGTGTTACAATAATGGCTTTGAGCTGAGGGAGGGCAGAGTTAGGTGGGATATCAGGTTGGAATTTTTCCCTGGGAGGGTGGGGAGGAGCTGGGATGGAATTCCCAGAGCAGCTGGGGCTGCCCCTGGATTCCTGGCAGTGCCCAAGGCCAGGCTGGACACTGGGGCTGGGAGCACCTGGCACAGTGGGAGGTGTCCCTGCCATGGCAGGGGTGGCACTGGGTGCGTTTAAGATCCCTCCCAGCCCAAACCATTCTGGGATTGTGTGAGTGTAAAACGACCTCAAACAGGAGGCGCTGACCGCTGTCTCCCCTTGCAGGTGAGGAGGTGACAGAAGCGGCAGCCCCGTGTGCCGCGGGGCTCTGTGACCTGGCGGGGTTCGCGGTGGGCGCGGTGGAGCGGGGCCAGCGCCTGCCGGGGCTGCAGCGAGCCCGGGAGGGCGACGCGCTCCTGGGGCTGGGCTCGCCCGGCATCCACGGCCGCGCCTTCGGCGTCGTGCGGAGGATCCTGCTGACATCCTCGCTGCGCTGCTCCTCGCCAGCCCCGGGCAGCTGCGGGGACACCACGCTGGGTGCGCTCCCCTTCCTCCCCGGGCGTTTGCGGGGCCGGGGCTGCTCCCGTCGGGCTGGGTTGGTCACTCTGTGGGGTGGGGATGGTGCCCACGGCTCTGCACCAGTGGGCAGCACTTCTGCCTGTCATGGTGTTCACAGGGGTCTGAGGATGAGGGAAGAGACAAGAATGTTGACTCCATGTTTCAGAAGGCTTGATTTATTATTTTATTATATATATTATATTAAAACTATACTAAACGAATAGAAGAAAGGATTTCATCAGAAGGCTAGCTAAGAATAAAAAAAGAATGATAACAAAGGCTTGTGACTGACCAAGACAGTCCAGACAGCTGGACTGTGATTGGCCATTAATTAGAAACAACCACATGAGACCAATCACAGATGCACCTGTTGCATCCCACAGCAGCAGATAATCATTGGTTACATTTTGTTCCTGAGGCCTCTCAGCTTCTCAGGAGAAAAAATCCTAGCAAAAGGATTTTTCATAAAATTTCATGGCTACATCTGCCTCCTTCCCAAGGCCTTCTGCAAGGACTGGGAGAGAACATGTCTGGGAAGCATTCCCAAAACCACCCCACGACCTTTGAAACAAATCCTGTGAATCCAACCTGGAGAATGGAAGGCTCTGGGAGAGCTCAGAGCCCCTGGCAGGGCCTGAAGGGGCTCCAGGAGAGCTGCAGAGGGACTGGGGACAAGGCCTGCAGGGACAGCACCCAGGGAATGGCTGCCAGTGCCAGAGGGCAGGGCTGGATGGGATCTTGGCAATGAGGAATTGTTCCCTGGCAGGGTGGGCAGGCCCTGGCACAGGGTGCCCAGAGCAGCTGGGGCTGCCCCTGCATCCCTGGCAGTGCCCAAGGCCAGGCTGGACACTGGGGACAGTGGGAGGTGTCCCTGCCATGGCAGGGGTGGCCCTGGGTGGGCTCTGAGGTTCCTCCCAACCCAAACCAGTCTGGGATTTTTGATTCTAAACCTCTCCTGAGGTTTTGAGCAGGACTGAGCTGAGGCTGTTCCTTGCAGGAGATGTTTTGCTGACCCCAGGGAAGATGTTCAGCCCAGCTCTGCTGCCCCTCCTCCGCTCAGGGCACGTGAAGGGCTTTGCCCCCACGGCCGAGGGGCTCCTGGGGGGCATCTCCAGGCTCCTGCCCGAGCACGTCAGCGCCGTCCTGGGTGAGTACTGAGGGGCTCCTGGGGCACAGAGCTCAGGCCCAGCACGGCTTTGGCCTTCCAGCTTCAGCTGTGGAATCCTCAGAAATGTCCCTGCAGAGGAGAACAGCCCCCAGTGGCTGCTTCCCCAGGGGCTGCCAAAACCATTCCAAGTCATGATCCTCACTCCCTATTGAAGGGAAATTCCAGAGGAGATTAAAGGCAGCACATCTCCAGGACATAAAGGGCTGGAGAAGATTGTGTGTTCCTCAGGACACCTCTCCAAACAAAACATTTTTGACCAAATACTGAGGTTTGGTAGGGCAATAAATTTGCACGATTTGCTCCACACACACACATTTAATGCACTTTTTGGCAGCTTCCCCACATGACCTGACATCTATGAGTAAGGCAGAACTTTTTGTGATGAAGCCAAAATTGGGCAAAGAATTCAGAAGTTTGAAATATTAAGGAAAACCATGTTCATGTGAGTCTAAAAATACAGTGGGGATGGGGAGGGGGAAAGAATGTTGTCTGTGTGTTGGGTTGTATTTCTCTAGAATGAAATTGGAAAGGAAAGAAAGAAATTTCCAAGGCCAAGTTGGACACTGGGGCTTGGAGCAGCCTGGGATAGTGGAAGGTGTCCCTGCCATGGCAGAGGATGGATTGAGATGGATTTTAAGGTCCCCTCAGCTTGGACAGCAGCAGGAATTTGCCCATGGAAAGGGAGCTCAGGCCTTGGCAGGGGCTGCCCAGGGAGCTTTGCAGTGCCCATCCCTGCAGGTGTGCCCTGGAGGTGGCACTGAGTGCTCTGGGCTGGGGACAAGGTGCCCATGGGGCACAGCTGGCACTGCATGGGCTGGCAGAGCTGTGCCAGCCCAGGGATTTGGGATCCTGTGGCAGCAAGAATTGCTCTCTACCAGCTCTTGTGACACATCCCTGTCATTGCAGACAGTAAATAATAAATAATAACAAACATTTGTGCTGCCCACACAGCAATTTCAATCTTCCCCAGATGCTCTCAGCTGGAAGATCCCTGAAATCTTTGGCTGGCTCTACAAGGAGGGGAACCTCTCTGCAGAGGAGATGGCTCAGACCCTTCCCTGTGGGATTGGGGCTGTCTTGGTCGTGCAGAAGGAGCTGGCCCAGCACGTTCTCCAGGACATCCAGAGGCAGCAGGAGGCCTGGCTGATTGGGAGGGTGGTTGCCCCTTGTCACACAGGTGAGCAGGTGTCCTTGTGGGACTGAAGAGACTCCCTGTTGCAAAGTCTGTGTAGTTCACAGCACCTTCCTGTTGTTTCACTAGGCTGGAGGCTGCTGGACACCTCCACATCTACATTTCAGGTTTTAATAAATGAGAAATGAGTTCTTGTTTCAGAGTGGCAGCATGGATAACCTCTTCCCCTCCCTGAGGCTTCAGGGAATCCCTGTGCTGATTGTTCCAAAAATCAGGGGATGTTTTACCACCCTCATGGTGATCACCTCCCCTCCTGTCCAGCCCTTCCCAGCTCACACAGCCCTGAGGAAAGGCTGAGGACAGGCCCCAGCTTTGTACAGTCACGTGTGGTGATGGTCAGGCTGAACCCTGGTGTGGCACCGACTGACATCCAGCAGGACATGAACCCAAATCCCTCAGGAAACCCAACAATTTGGGCGGCCAAAATGTCACCTCAGCTCTGTCAGCACCATTTTTAGCGTCCTTTTGCAACATGGAAGGTATAAAAGATGGGATTAATCCTTGAAAAGGCCATGCCTGGGCCTTTGTGAACAACTCTGTGAGCAGGTAACACCACAGACCAGCACAGCTCCTGGGACCTGGGCTGTTCAAGCTCTGAATCCCTCTGGAGCTCCATCTGTGCCAGCATAAATTCACTGCTGATGCAATTTTCATTGTTGAAACATTATTAATAAACTACATAAAGTCAGTTTAGAAGGAAAGGTAAAATCTAACACTTTCCCTGTGTGTTTGGAGCAGGTTCTCACATTGCAGTGGAGAATCTTGCAGAGGCCCTGCAGCTGAGCAGCCCCCAGCAGCTGGTGGATGCCAGCACTGCTGAGATCCAGCCCCAGCCCAGAAAGAGAAAGGTGAAGGTGGCTGTTCTTGTCTCTGGAGCAGGTGAGCTGTCACTTGTCCTGGCACAGAGCATGTCCTCACACAGCAGAGGCTGGTTCAGGTGTGACCACCTGGCCTTTCTTCCAGTGGAGTCTCCAGACCCCTCAAGTCCAGGGTTTCACTTTAAGTCAAAGAGTTGTGTTGCACTGCTTAAAAACTGAGCTTTATCTGTGCCCCCACCCTCAGGGCTGTCTGTGGGTGAGCAGATCTTTGAGCAGCAGCTGAGAGCCCCTCCCAGGGCTGTGGTGCAGCAGAGTGGGGTTTGGATGGTGGATGCTGCTACCTATAATCCCCAACAGCACCTCCTGTGGAAAAGCTGCCTGGGGAGGCATTCAGGCAAGGCAGTCAAGTCCCCTGTGAAAAACACAATCACTCTCCTGTGAAAATGTAAAAAATTTAATAAAGGACAAAGGAGACAAGGACCACAGAGCAAAGGTTATCACTCAGCCAAGAGCACCCTGTTATCCTTGGGGATACCCCTTAAATACCTTTTCATTACATCAGCCCTTTGCATATTCACAGACCCTTATGCACAGTAAACTTTTCCCCAAACTACTTTACATGTTCTAAGAATTGTTTAGCATATCTTTATCTTGGGTCCACTTTTTAGAGCACGTGTATTCCTTGGGTGTGGTTTTAGTCCTGTTTTTATCATCACCTCCAGTCTTTGGGCCCTGGCCCACTCTGCCTGCAGACGGTGAGCACTGAGAGCTGGCAGATGTGCCCAGGTGTGCTCATCCTGTGTGCATTGGGTGTTATCCCACCCAAGCAGGCAGTTTAACACAAGCACACTGATATCAGCTATTTCACTGAGCTTAATTAACAACAGAAATAAAACCATATCTTTATAACAAAGTTACTTTAACACCACACACATAAAATCCATTTTAATATTTGTGAAAAGCCAATATTATAATATGTATCTATAACATTCACACACCACACTCAGCTAGCTCAGCCAAGAGAGGCAGAAGGGCCCTTTGTAGGCGCAGTTCCAGTGAGGTTTATTTCAGCAGGCTGAAGGGAAGCCAGGGACAGAAGACAAAGCACAAGGTTAAGTGTGGGGTCAGTGGCCAATGGTCTGAGGGCACTGGGGTGGCACAGGGGGCAGGGCAAAGGCATTGCCCTACAGGGGAGATGGGGCTGGCCACCAGGGATACCACAACCAATGAGGGAACAGGGAAAGGAGAGTTTAGGACATATGGGGAAGGGAACAGGAGTGGTTTATTGTTAAACAAGAGTCCATGGGGGGAAACTCTGTGGTAAATTGTTCCAAGGCAGGGCTCTGGGGATTTCCCTGAGGGAAGGGTTCAGAGGACTGCCCAGGGTGGGTGCTGACGTGTCCCCCTCTGTGCTCTCTCCCTGCTGGAGGCACGGCCCTGCCTGCCCTGATCGGCTCTGCCCGGGAGCCGGGCAGCTGCGCCCAGCTGGTGCTGGTCATCTCCAACAGGCCCGGGGTGCCGGAGCTGCGCAGCGCCGCCCGCGCCGGGATCCCCACTCGGGTAAGCAGGGAAACCACGGCTCACCGGGAAAGGGTTAAAGGGCTTCTTAAACCTTAACAGGAATTGCAGCACAAGGATGAAATAAGGAAAAAATGCAGTGCTGGGAGCTGCCCTAGTGGCTGCCTGATCTTCCAAGATTGATGCTTTGCCTTTTACACCCCTGGGGGAAGCACCAGCCAGCCCTGGTCCCTCCCACAGTCCGTCAGTCAGCTCTTCCTTGTAGTTTTTTGGTGGACACTAATTTCTTGTAACTTAATTGAAGGGTCAGGTGTTGTCATGCCGCCCCAGCAACAAGCTTTCCCATTCCTGACTCTCCCATGCAAGGGGACTTATGCACATGGCTTCTTTCTACCTGTCCTAGACAGCCCAGGCTGTCTGGTGGGAACAATACAGAGGGGAAAGGGAGTGTGGGGAGAACAAAGGACATCTAAACTACAATAACCTAACTATACATCAGTAAAGCTTCTCTTAATATACACACAGTGTTCATCCCTTAATTGCCAGAGCCAATCATCTCATTATCCATCTGTAAGAGTAAGGACACATCCCCTTCTCCTTTCTATTCCCAGCTGCTGAGCCCGTGGCTGGTCGGGAAATGCTGAAATGCTTGTTGAGTGTTGAGGTTTCACTTCAGTGTGAAACTTTCCCTGTGGATGGAGCACAGAGCTGGGAGTCCTCACTGGGCTCTGGGGGCTTTTCCCAGCTCAGCAGTGGGTGCTGCATGCCAGGGGAGGGATTTCAATGAATGGTTTGGGTCTGAGACTGCAGCCCATGAGCCTCAAGCTTTGGCTGAAATCAGTCAAACTTCAGGTTCTGCAAAACACTGGAATGTGTTGTCTCCTGGGTTTATCCCTCCTTAGACTCACAGAATCCCAGACTGGGCTGGGTTGGAGGGACCTTAAATCCCACCCAGTGCCATGGGAACACCTCCCACTGTGCCAGGCTGCTCCCAGCCCCAGTGTCCAGCCTGGCCTTGGGCACTGCCAGGGATCCAGGGGCAGCCCCAGCTGCTCTGGGCACCCTGTGCCAGGGCCTGCCCACCCTGCCAGGGAACAATTCCTCATTGCCAAGATCCCACCCAGCCCTGCCCTCTGGCACTGGCAGCCATTCCCTGGGTGCTGTCCCTGCAGGCCTTGTCCCCAGTCCCTCTGCAGCTCTCCTGGAGCTTTCTCCTCTCCAGGATGAAAACCTGTGTCTCACACTGTGCCCAGTCCCATACAAAATTTCTCCTGCCCGTGGGCCACAAGGCAGCTCTTTGGGACAGGAATTTGTTCTGGCTTGTTCCATAAAAACCCCTGGCAAGGACCACCAGCATTGTCTGAGAACATTCCATGACTTGGGATGTCAAAGGCAGGAACTCTCCCTTCTGATATTAAGTGGGTTTGAGCAGGTGTTTTTACAGCTGTGCACAGATTGAAATAAACTGCTGGAGGCTGTCCCTGCATGGAAAGGATTCTGAAGCAGTTTCTTCAGCTCCCGAGTTGGATTCATGTGATATTTTTCTGACTCATGTCTAATAAATAAGTGATACCAAAATCCACTCACATTTTCACAGGCAAGAGCACAAAGTTTTGTGAGCCCCTTGTCTGAAGGTCCTCAGGAGAGTCAGGAATCAGCACTCACCTGGGGGGCTGAAAACAGGAGGTGGGGTAGAAATAAAGGACCTGCTCCTCCCCTTACCCAAGGGTCTGGCCAATTTACTTCACCACCTCCCTGGGCAACTCCTTCCAAGGCTTGACCACTCTTGAAAGGGAAAAATTGTTTCTAATCTCCAATCTGAACCTCCCCTGGTGCAATTTAGGGCCATTTCCTCTCACCCTTTCACCTGGGACATGGCAGAAAAGAGCAACCCCACCTCACTGCACCCTCCTTTCAAATCATGGAGTGTCCTGGAATTAATCTGGTTTGTTCCTCACTGTTGCCCAAGCAGCTGCTCCCAATCCCACCTTTTGTTGTGTCTCACTGCTCCAGGTGATTGATCACAAATTGTATGGGAGTCGCTCAGAATTTGACAGCACCATTGACCGAGTCCTGGAGGAATTCTCTGTGGAGCTGATCTGCCTGTCAGGGTTCATGAGAGTTCTGTCCAGCCCTTTTCTCCGAAAATGGAAAGGTAAGGAATCAAATGTAAGAGAGAAACTAAAGCAGGGGCGGCTGGTCTCACCAGGATTCCACTGTCAGATTTCCTTGTCCTTGGATTAAATCCCTCAGCCCTGCTGGCACTGCTGACATTCCGGGAAGGAAAGGGAGTCTTCTGAATATGATCTGCTTCCCTCTTGGCAGTGGGACTGGGGGTGGGGAATTCTGAATATGGGATTCTGCTTCCCTCTGGCAGGGGTGGGAATCGTGTGGGAACGAAATGGATTCTGTCCCTCTGGCAGTGACTGGGAATTCTGAATATGGGATTCTGCTTCCCTCTGGCAGTGGGACTGTGGGAATTCTGGTATGGGAATTCTGAATTTCTCCCTCCTGTGGTGTCCTGCACACCCTGACACAGCTCTGTGTGTGCCCTAAGTGACTGAGGGGTGAGCAGTGAGTTATTGAAGGGTGAGCAGTGAGTTAGTGCCAGCTCCTGAGGCCTTGCTCAGGAGTTACTCACTCACTGACAGCCTGCACAGGCTCCTTTGGGAATGTTGCTGCACTTGTGCTCTTGGAAGAGCAGAATTCCCTCCGAGCAGAGCAGCGCTGCTCAGGGTTTGCACTGATGATCACACCTCATTTTTAAGGAAATTCAGTTTATTTTTAAGGAAATTCAGTTCAAATTATCTCTTTTTTTCTCTTTTTTTTTTCCTCTCACACTGATGCTCAGGGAAAATTTTGAACGCTTCTCCATCGCTTTTTCCACTCATCAAGGATGGGAATGCCCAGCAAGAGCCCCTGGAAAGTGGGTTCAAAGTCACAGGCTGCACCGTGCATTTCGTCCTGGTGAGTGGCCTCAGAACTGGGAAATTAGGAAAATTTGGAAGTTAGCAATTTGCTTTTTTCCTTTTCTTTCTGGGGGCAGAAACAGGCAGAGGTAACAGCTGTGGGAAGGAGTGAGAACCTTGGGATTGTTACCAGTAAAAACCAGGAAGATTTCGGGTTGCTTGAAGCCCTATCTTCCTTCCTTGCATTTTGGGGTGGGATTTTCCCATTTCTCCTCCTCCCAGGAGGAAAAGAAATCCTTTCTTCCCGCACACCCCAGCCCCTTCCCCGGTGCTACCCGGGCCTCCCTCGCTCTGTGCCCGCAGGAGGAGCCGGGCGCCGGCGCCGCCATCCGCCGGGAGCCGCTGCCCGCGGCGCCGGGGGACACGGAGGCAGCGCTGGGCGAGCGGCTGCAGGAGGCCGAGCTCAGGGCCTTCCCCCTGGCCCTGCAGCTCGTGGCCAGCGGGGCCGCATGGCTGGGAGCCCACGGAAGGACGTGCTGGAGGCGGCAGAGCCAGAGCCTGAGCCCGGAGAAGGAGCAGGGACGCGGAGCGGCCTCTCCCGAGGAGCCGCCGGAACGCCAGGGGCTCTGGGCCGGTCCCTGAGGGGCTCTGGGCCGGTCCCCGAGGGGCTCTGGGGAGGTCCCTGAAGGGCAGAGATTCCTGAGGGGCTCTGGGCCGGTCCCTGAGGGGCTCTGGGCGGTCCCCGAGGTGCGGGGCAGATTCCTGAGGGGCTCTGGACCGGACCCTGAGGGGCTCGGGGCACCCTTCAATTGTTCCACCCTCTTTTTCCAAGGGAAAGCTCTGGGCAGATCCCTGAGGGGCTCTGGGGAGGCCCCCGAAGGGTTCTGGACCAGTCCCTGAGGGGCTCTGGGCAGACCCTTGAGGGGCTCTGGGCCAGGACCCTGAGGGGCTCTGGCGAGGGCCCTGAGGAGCTCTGGGACAGGTCCTTGAGGGGCTCTGGGACAGGTCCTTGAGGAGCTCAGGCTTGGCTCGTTTTCCTTCCTCTTCCCTTCTCCTCCATGTGCTTCTCTTGGATGTCTCAGTATCCCAAGTTTCCCTTCTCAGCCTTTTCCCTGAGATCACAGCTTTCATTACACCCCCTTTGGAAAATCCATGGTGGGATCCAGGCTGGCTTTTCAGGTTTGGAATTCGTTCTGGTTTTCAACCTGTAAAGGAGAAAATGTGTTACATGGACGGGGCTCAGGCTGTGAAACTGATCGGCTGTTTCCAAGGGGATTTCAGCTTTCCAAGGGATCCATTTCTGTGGCAGAGCAGTGGGAGCTTCCCAGAGTAACCCCAAACAGGACCTGCTGCTGCAAGAGTGGGATGACAAAGTCAGGGAGGTGCTGGAGTGAGCCCAGAGGAGCCACGGAGCTGCTCCAAGGCTGGAGCCCCTCTGGAGCCAGGCTGGGAGAGCTGGGGGTGCTCACCTGGAGAGGAGAAGCTCCAGGGAGAGCTCAGAGCCCCTGGCAGGGCCTGAAGGGCTCCAGGAGAGCTGCAGAGGGACTGGGGACAAGGCCTGCAGGGACAGCACCCAGGGAATGGCTGCCAGTGCCAGAGGGCAGGGCTGGATGGGATCTTGGCAATGAGGAATTGTTCCCTGGCAGGGTGGGCAGGCCCTGGCACAGGGTGCCCAGAGCAGCTGGGGCTGCCCCTGGATCCCTGGCAGTGCCCAAGGCCAGGCTGGACCCTGGGGACAGTGGGAGGTGTCCCTGCCATGGCAGGGGTGGCACTGGGTGGGCTCTGAGGTCCCTCCCAACCCAAATCTTGTGTGATTCTGTGAAATCCCATTTCACATCAGGCTCACATGGCAAAATATCCAAATCTGGATCAAGGAGCCTGTGATGGAGATGGAAATTGGATTTGGGGCAGCTCTCTCTGCTGGCCTCTCTGCAGTGATCCAGCTGCTCTGATCAATAATGTGATATTGATTCCCTGCACGGGCACTGATTTCACCCCTCCAAGTCTTTATTTCCTCTGCCTTCCTTGGCTGGAGCTGTGACCTCCCCACTGACCCACAGCCCCCAGACCATGTACAGCTCCTTCCCTCCTCCCCCCTACAGCCCTGGGAATCAATTCCAAGGAAATAGTTGTAGATAGAATTTTTTATTTTAATTTATTAGGCTTTATTTCAAATCCCAAAGGAGAATATGCCAACATGGGAGTACCGTCAGGACATCAGAGCCCAGAATACAAATCTGCTTTCTCTGATTACAAACCAGATTTCTCTGATTCTGTGTTAAAGGGGAGCTCCAAACCACCTCATCTGCTCTGTGTGTGGGAAACCTGATCCTTTCAGTAAGAACATTAAAATGGTTTCATAGTTATATGAAAATATTAAAAAAACCACAAGTGTTGAGCTGCACAAAAACCCCAACTGTTTTCTGAATGTTCATAATTCCTGGGTGTCCCTCAGTGTTATTCCAGGTGAAAACTCTGGTTCAAGAATAAAGGCACTTCAGAATTCCTGAGAAATGTTTCACAAGCCAAGGACATGTTTTGTGTCTGGTCTTTCTACTCATGTAAAAAAATAAACCCCTGAATGTGAGGGGAATTTATGGGAATTCACATGGGAATGCTGCGGAAAAAAGGGGCAGCAGACACTGAATGCTGCTGGCATCTGATGGACAGCAGGTTCAGGTTTGGAAATGACAGGGTGTGTCAAGGGTCTGGGCCAGATGAGATCCACCACCATCAAACCAGGCAGCAAACAGAGAAAAATCCAATAATTGGTGTTTGGGGAGGCCAGTTCTTCCTGGGCTGATGAGGTTTTTAGAGTGGAGGGTTCTGCCTTTGTCTGTCTCTTCCATTGCAGTTTCCTCAGCAGCACTTCCCAGCACAAGGAGGGTCCCTGTTAGGGAACAGCCCTGATGGGTGGCAAACAGCTGGATGTTCACAGCTGGATATTCACCATATTCCCCACCTGGCAAAAGTGGAAGTCAATCCCTCTGCTGGAGACAGCCATGTGAAAAAGGCTTCTACGCTTCCAGCTGCCAGACTGATTTTACATGGAAGGGTCTCCAGTGTTGTCTCCAGTCCACCCCAGGGCCGCTCAGACCCACCTGGCTGCACTGGGGTTGTCAGGAAAGTGACTGAGAGAACCAAAATATTGGCCAAGGAAGCGATTAAAATTAGGAAGCACTTACAGGAACCACTGCTGCACCCTCTGGGAACGGCCCCCAAATTCCCACTGGTGGCTTTCCTGGGATTTGAACCTTGAACCGTGCGAGGCGGAGGTGAGGGGCAGAGCCCGTGCTGGCCCATGCCAGGCCCTGCTGAGCCCGTGCTGGCCCGTGCCAGGCCCTGCTGAGCCCGGCTCTATTTCCAGTAGATCTTGCCCGCCTCGCCCACGCGCACGGCGCCGCTGGCCACGAGCTGCAGCGCGGCGGGGAAGGCGCGGTGCTCGGCCTCCTTCACCCGCTCGGCCAGCGTGGCCTCCGTGTCCCCCAGCTTCACCGGCACCGCCTCCTGGAAATGATGGCCCCGGCATCCACCTCCTCCTGCAACAGCAACGGCAAGGTCGGGCTGGCACGGAGGGGAGGCCTGGGGTGCCTTGGGGAGCTGGTGGGAACTGGGGTTTGAGCTGGTGGGATGGGGAGAGGAGGTGCTGGGGCTGGCTGTGGTTTGGGAAGGGTTCAAGGAGAGCAGGAGGGAGGCAGAACAGTGGGGAGCAACAATTCTATCCCAGAAAAGCCCAGGGACAGGAGAGGCTGGGCTGGGCAGGACATTCAGTCCAGAGGGGGAATGAGCCAAGGGCTGCACAGAGCCAGGACAGATCTTCCCTGGAACACTGCTGGGGCAGATCCCTGCTGGGCAGGGGTTGTTCCTCAGCAGCTGCCACACAGAGAAACCCCAAGCCATGGCATAGAGAGAAGAATGCAATTTTCCCTTCTATTGGGTAAAATGATTCCACTCTCTTTTTCCAAGAGAGAGCAAAAATCCTGAGACAGATTCCAGCAGCAGAGGGAGAGGAGAGCCAGAGGAGAGACCTTTGAACCCTGAGAAGCGACCAAAGGGGAACCAGTGATCCCGGGCCTGCAAAAATGTGGCTCTGAAGCTGAGACATCTCTGCTCTTTCTTTACTTAGGGTCTGACCAGCATAAATTGTCAAGTTTTTCTCTGTTCCCACAAACATCTGATCACTCTTTAACAAATCCTGTGCCATTTCCAGTGGGGTTTTTGTTTGTTTGTTTGTTTCTATTTTTTTCTTTTTCTTGAAAGCAAGAAACAAGGCAGGTTTAGGATAAAACCCAGGAAGTTTGGGCAATGTTTAACAAAGCTTTGGCTTAGCCAAGACCTTACATTAAATAATCCCCCACTCCAGTGGGTGGAAGGCAGCAGTGGGATGCTTAGGGAAGAAGTTCCCTTAGGGAAAGCTTCAACTCCTGGACAAATTATCCATTTCCATTCCTTCTCCAGAGCCAGCAAACTACAGCACTCTATGGTCACAATAAAATCTCCACCTCCTCTGGATACAAAGCTCTGAACACAGAGGGCAGGAGATCAAACACGAGGGTTTAGGGTGCTCCCAGCAGGCTCTGAGGTGAGAATGTTCAAAAGGGAAGATTTCAGAGAGCCAGGGAGGTGCAGATGTTCAAAGGGGGGGATGCAGAGGGCAGGAGGGGCAGATGTTCAAAGGGGAGGATGCAGAGGTGCAGTAGATGTTCACAGGGGAGGATGCAGAGGTGCAGTAGATGTTCAAAGGGGAGGATGCAGAGGTGCAGTAGATGTTCACAGGGGAGGATGCAGAGGGGCAGCAGGGGTACTCACAGCCACGAAGTGCACGGTGCAGCCCGTGACCCTGACCCCGGCCTCCAGCACCAGCTTGTGCGCGTGCGCTCCCTTGAAGGACGGCAGCAGGGACGGGTGGATGTTCAGGATTTTCCCTGGGAAAACAGAGCTGAGGTTATTGGCTTTTAGCACTTGTAGGCTGCTCAAAGGACCATAACCAAGAGAGGAACAAAATAATTTGTGCAAAGGATTCTTCACAAGTTTTGAAGATGCCAGCAGCCAGCTCCAAGTGCTGCAGTGTCTGAATTAGCAGAGTGCAGTTACAATTAATGGCTAAACACATTTCCCCAGGGATTAATAATGACTAATTGGCTGATGGAGCTGTCCCTTCCCTCAGCACTTTGTCCTCCTTTGATCACAAAACCCCTGGTGCTGGCACAGCCCTGCCAGCCCATGCAGTGCCAGCTGTGCCCCATGGGCACCTTGTCCCCAGCCCAGAGCAGTCAGTGCCACCTCCAGGGCACACCTGCAGGGATGGGCACTGCAAAGCTCCCTGGGCAGCCCCTGCCAAGGCCTGAGCTCCCTTTCCATGGGCAAATTGCTGCTGCTGGCCCAGCTGAGCCTGCCCTGGCCCAGCCTGAGGCCGTTCCCTCTGCTCCTGTCCCTGTGCCCTGGGAGCAGAGCCCGACCCCCCCGGCTGTGCCCTCCTGGCAGGGACTTGTGCAGAGCCACAAGGGCCCCTGAGCCTCCTTTGCTCCAGTGTTTCTATTACCATTTTGTATTTAATTCTTTCCGTTATCTCCATTCTACTATTCTGTTTTCCTGACAGCACCTCGGGGACTCCCTGCCCATGGAGATCTGGGCAAGTTACAGGAGGCAAATGTCCCACCTGATGTCCAGCAGTGTCTCAGATACACTTTATATCTAAATTAAACCCTTTTTAAGCATCAGCATCTCCCTCCCTGCAGCTTGAGCCCAAAGGTTTCAGGGACAGTGGGCTGGGAACACCACCCTGCTCCTCTGCTTCCATTTCCCATCAGAATGGGATGTGGGTTTCTGTTTGCTTGGGTTTGTTTGGTTCTGTTTCCACCTGTCCTTTGTTAACACTCACAATTAACACTTTAACCTGTCCTTTGTTAACAGCCATAATTCACACTTCAGGGCTGTTAAGCAAGAAGGAGTTTCATAACTCCCACTCAGTGTCCTTGTGACTGTGAGAGAAAGAAAGAGGAGCAGCTTTGACCAAATCAGCAGCAGGAATTGATTATTCCTGGATAATTCTGGGGGTCAGTGGCCAGGCATGGCCAGGACAGGGCCCTGCAGCTGGCCCAGCTCCCTGAGCCGAGCTCAGTGTCTGAGCTCACATCTCATGGTCCCAGCTCAGGTTTTCAACCTCAATCCAGTTCTGGACATTTAAAAAATGAGTTTAACTCTTCTGTCTGGAAAAAGTCTTTCCTTTTCTCTCACACCAGTCATGCAGGTAAAGCAAATCCTGCACTGTGCAGGACAAGGATCAGTGCTCTGTCCCTGAATCACAAGGCACTAAAATCATTTATTCGTACAAGATTCTGCACTGGAGGAAGTTCTGTTCTGTCCTCTACAGAGACTGTCTGCTCCAAACACATCCCTTGGAGTGAGAGATTCTGTCTCCTCCTGACAGCTGCCCACAGCACAGACACTTCCATTTCTGGGCCCTGAGTGGAGACAAACAAAACCAATGCACCTGGCTGGCTTCACCTGACAGCTTCAAAACCACAGCAAGGCCTCTCAGGAGGGCCTGCTTTGCTCTACTGATTTTAGAGAGGTTTGAAAAGAAGTTCAGGTGTGAAATGTTCCTGGCACACTCAGGGGAACACAAAAGTCACCAAAGAGCAGTGAAAGCTCCAAGGCAGAGGCTGAGCAGGCTGTGCCTGCTCTGGGCAGCTTTAGGTAACCCTGGCCCCAAAGCAGAGCAAGCAGCAGCTGCTCTGTGTGCTCAGGACTGCCTGGCAAACACAGGAGAGAAAAGGAAAGCTGGGGAGGGAGAGCAGGCCCTGAAGGTGTCACCAGCCTCTCAAAGAGCTGGAAAACTAAAAGATGAGCAGAGTGGAGACACTGTGAACATTCTGAGCAAGCACAGCCTGAATCTGCTTGTGGAACACCCCACCCATGGACTCAGGCAGCTCCTGGACTGGCCAGGGCTTCTTACCCAAAACTGCAAAATGCTGCTCAGTTTGGTGGTTTTACAAGGACCCAGAGCAGTTCTTCTGTCAGGTGAAGGAATCCTCAGTGGCTGGGTGCTTACCTCTGCCAGCACCTCCTGTGTGCAGAGGCACAAAGCCTTCACAGCCTTTTAAAAGATATTTTCTAAGAAATCAAAGACTACCAGACCTCTGTTTGCCCTTGGCTTCCTTCAGCCTCTGTACAAGTGCACTGCCTTTCCCTCTCATCCTTTTCCTTACAAGATGGGAAGAGTTTCAATTCACAGAATCCCAGGATGGCCAGGGTTGGAAGGGAACCTTGAACATCACCGTGTTTAATCTGGTGGCCTCTCTCTTTTCCTGGTGACAACCTCTGCAATGCCTTGGTGCACATGCACAGCCCCCCCAGCTGTGCTCACCTTCCCATTTCTTGACAAAAGGCCCCGAGAGGATGCGCATGAACCCGGCCAGGCAGATCAGCTCCACCGAGAACTCCTCCAGCACCTTGTCCACGGCGCTGTCGAACTCCGTGCGGCTCTGGTACCTCGTGTGCTCCAGCACCTGGGCAGCCCAAAGCACAGAACAGGAATTCCAGCAGGAAGAACAGCTCCTCAGTGCCCAGCTGACAGACAGAGTGCAGCCTGTGCTCCTCCCCACAGGGAGGGAGCAGTGGAACAAACAAGTTTGGCTTGATAAGCCCACGGCTCTCAATCCCATGGAACACCCTGCATGGATTTGGTGATCCATGGGACACCCTACAAATGCAGGGCTTTAAGCCATCCTGGAGTCTTCCAAAGGTTTCCCCCACTTCGAGGCCTCTGGCAGTCATAAGCAGTTGAATTGTGGCAAAAACTGCACCAGAAAAGCTTGGAAAAAAGGCTGAGCACAAACTCCCAAACCAGTCCCTACCCCATAATGATGGAATCTCAGAATCCCAGACTGGTTTGGGTGGGAAGGGACCTCAAATCCCACCCAGTGCCACCCCTGCCATGGCAGGCACACCTCCCACTGTCCCCAGTGTCCAGCCTGGCCTTGGGCACTGCCAGGGATCCAGGGGCAGCCCCAGCTGCTCTGGGCACCCTGTGCCAGGGCCTGTCAAACAACTGACAAAGTTTAAGCTGTAACTGAAAACTTTATGCTGGTTTAATGTAACAACTGTCCCCAAAGCATCAGGATTGCTGCCAGAGAAGGAGAAAAGGAAGGATTTTGCTGTCAGGTACTTTGCCTCTAGGCACAAGTTCACAACAAACCAAAAAAGAAAAGCCAAGGCTCCCTATCAGCCCATGTGTCACCCCATAAAACTCATCAGCACCTTCCTGCTGGAGTCCCAGGCAATGGTGGCTAATTACAAAAGGAAATGCTCACCCTTGTAGGAATCCCAGCTCTCTCAGCTTTCCTCAGCCCCTCCACGCCAGGTTTGTTGGAGATAACCAGAACTATCTGTGCATAGCTGGTGTCTTTCTTCGTGCTGTTGATGAGGGCTTCCAGGTTTGTGCCTGGGGGAGAGAGAATAACTCAGGGATCCTGAGAATAAATAGAGGGAACAGCTGGAAGAGGCTTTAAATAAGCAGCACTGTGGGGGAGACCAAAGCAAACAGCTCTGATGAAACATTAATCCTTTTTTAATTGATTTGCTGGGAGCTGATTCAGACAGCTGAAGGCCTTTCCTGGCAGCTGCACTTGGAAACTGTAATTTATAGCACTGGATTGGTGGCCTTAGTGATTGGGAACACTGGAAATAGAATAGTTGGAGTGCCTACATGGCAAGAAGAACTTCTGCTCTGTCTGTGAAATGATGCTGCTGTTCCTACAGGGACCAGAGTGGGAGCCTGAATCTGGACACCTGCAGAGGTTTGGGGATAAACTGAACACAGGAGCAAGTCACAGTTTGCAGCAGAGGTTAACAGAGGTTTGTGACTGCCATCAGTCCAAGCACAACATCTCTCCTGCCTGCTAGAAGCCTGCCAGAGTGCCCATGGAGAACTGCAGGGGTTTTAAATCCAAGCTGAAGTTACCTTCTGCACAGTCTGGATTCCAGGGTAGGAAAGAGCAGAACTCACCTGTTCCAGAGATGAGGACAGCAACTTTCATTTTGCCTGTCTGGATCTTGCCCTGGATGTGGCTCTGCACACACAGGGACCTGTTTGCTTGCAGGGCCCGATGCAGATTGAGGACTTTAACGTTGTCAGAGCCTGAGCAGGCACAAGGAAAAACCCAAAAACCAGCAAAACAAAGTGTCAGTAAAGGGAGAAACAGAGAGGGGAGAAAAGCACCCATGGAAAGATTAATGAACTGTCAGTTCAATACCCCCCAAAAAAGTCAGGGAGGTGCCAGTCAAGAAGTTTTCACTTCATGAAGGCTCCCAAACAAGGGAATTTCCCTCTGCCTCTTATTTCTGCTGATTTCCCCCCAAGGAAGATCAAGCTGCAGTAACCTTTTTGCAGGGGCACCACTTTGCCAATGATCCAGGCGGTCTCGTGTCCCTGGATGTCCCTGAGGACCTGCTGGGCCATCTCCTTCTGCACCACCAGCACTGCCCCCAGCCCACAGTTGAAGGTCCGAGCCATCTCCTCCTCAGAGAGGTTCCCTTCCTTGTGGAGCCAGCAGAAGATTTCAGGGATCTTCCAGGTGAGAGCATCTGAAGAGAATTGGAAATACAGATCAAGAGTGGGAATTGCTACCAATGGACTACAATTACTGGGGTGTTAAAAGGCAAAATCTGTCACAAAAATCCCCCACTGCCCCAGTTCCAAGCAGGTGAGGATGATTTACAGCAGCACAAAAATGCTTCTGGCCAAGGCACAGGAAAAGGAATTCCAAGGACAGGAAATTTATTTCTTTCTTGTCATGTTCTCTTTTAAAATGGTTCTACCCCAATTTCTACAGATTCATGGAATCACAGAATGGTTTGGGTGGGAAGGGACCTTAAATCCTCATTGCCAAGATCCCATCCAGCCCTGCCCTCTGGCACTGGCAGCCATTCCCTGGGTGCTGTCCCTGCAGGCCTTGTCCCCAGTCCCTCTGCAGCTCTCCTGGATCCCTTCAGGCCCTGCCAGGGGCTCTGAGCTCTCCCTGCAGCTTCTCCTCTCCAGGTGAGCCCCCCCAGCTCTGCCAGCCTGGCTCCAGAGCAGAGGTGCATATACACAGAAACATTTATCAGTGGACAGTGGAAAATGATTTATGTGCAGTTCATGAGTTCAGAACTCACTATTAATTCCTTATTTTATTGTACAACCCCGTGAGCTCTCACAACCTGTGCCAGCCATTTCCCTCTCCGTGCCTCACCTTCCCCAGCAGTGAAACCCTTTCCAGCACACCTGAGGGGACAGTGCTGAGGATTAATGAAGCCAAACAGCAGGAGCTCTCCCTGAGCTCACAACCACCTCTGAATGCTAATTGAAAACTTCATGAGTATCATTTAATTAGCAATAATTTCGTAGGGAATTGCAAATGGTGCAGCTGACTTGGGAATGCTGGTAAGGTTGTTTTCTTTTTGCAAGTGTCCTATGAAATCCAATCCCAAACACCCCCAGGGGAAGGAATTCAATAGGGAGCAGTCTTTCCACCACCAAGAGTTTTGACTGGCTCTGGTTCAGGTACAAGGAAAAACTCAAACATTTCTAGACATCCACATCCAGCTCCTACAGCACAAATCATCTGCTGTGGCTCCAGGCTTCCACAGCAAGGCACATTAAGGTGAGGATTTTTCCACAGTTTTCTTTCTCTCTCACCTAAAACGACACCCAGGGACTCTGGCAGGACTCTGGGGATGTTTTCCAGCAGGCCCCCTCCGGTGATGTGGGCGTAGGCTTTGACGTGGCCCGAGCGCAGCACAGGCAGCAGGGTCTTGCTGTAGAGCTTGGTTGGGGTTAACAGGAGCTCTCCTGCCCAGGGGAGAGGGAAAAAGCATGGAGAGAAATGGGAATCAGTACAAAATAGGGGAAATCTCAAAATAGCAATTTGGATAGTAATGAGCATTGTACTAGAGAGAAACACGAAGTTCTAAGTTTTTAATTTTAACCCACAATTAATTATTTATCCCCCTCCCTTTGTTTCTTCCCTGCACACGTGACTCACAGGAAAAGAAAACATGCTAAAGATGGAATGATTTTTTTTTGTGCCTGAGAAAAGTTTCAAAGGCCCAGACAGAATTACTGTGCCAGCTGTTGGGAGGAAGCTCAGGAGGAAGCAGTACCCAGAGTCTGATCCCCGGAGACACCGACACGGGAAGAGAAATCCAGGGAGGACTTTTCCACGATCTTCCTGACGAGGCTGAAGCCGTTGCTGTGCACCCCAGAAGATGCCACCCCAATGACCACGTCCCCCTCAGTGATCCTGTCCAGCTTGGGCAGCATCTGCCCTCTCTCCACGGCCCCCACAGCGAAGCCGGCCAGGTCGTACTCGCCGGGGGGATACATGCCCGGCATCTCGGCCGTTTCTCCTCCTGGGGACCAAAACACAGCAAAGAGGTGCTGAAAAAGCCTGGCTTTAATCATGGGATCCCAGAATGATTTGGGTTCAACGGATTTTAAAGCTCATCTCGTTCCTGGTTTGGGTTGGAAGGGATTTTAAAGCTCATTTCATTCCACCCTGGCAGGGACACCTCCCACAGTCCCAGGCTGCTCCCAGCCCCAGTGCCCAGCCTGGCCTTGGGCACTGCCAGGGATCCAGGGGCAGCCCCAGCTGCTCTGGGTAAAATCCTCCCTTTTTCTCTCCTCTTCCCACTTTGCACTCCCTGCCCTGTGCTCCAGCTTCACCTGCTTTTTTCAGTCCTGGTGTTTCAGCTGTATTTAATAAGGGCTGGATCAAATGGAGGATGGAGAAGTGCTTGGCCACCCACCACTTAAATCCACAGTTAATTAATTGTGCAAAACCAGGCAAGAGATGAGCCCTCACCCCCTCACTATCAGGGGGGTGATGAGTTAAATTTGTTGAGCTGAAGGTTCAGCTCTTGCAGAAAGGCTTGTGGGGTTTGAAAGTCTTGAACTGGAAATAAAATCTTGACATTTTGGTGGTTTCATCACAAGGTCTCACCTAACACAGGCCTTGCTGCAGCATGAATGGGGTGATTATATTTGATAAATGCAGAGAACACCTTAAAACAAACATAAAGCTGACCAACAGTTCATGCAGGAAAAAAGTAAATCAGAGCATAAAGAGCTTCTTGTCCAAAGCTTATAAACAAACCCAAACTGACACCCACTGAGAAAGAACTTGTGTTCCTAACTTCCCTAAAATTTGGAAAAAAGGACAGAACATTTTCTCAACATCTAACTTAAATCTGTACCTAAAACCAATCTCAATTTAACCTAAACTTTTAAAGCACTGTCTCCCACTGTGATTCAGATCAAGTTCCTGAAAGCAAAGACATGGAACACTTGGCTTTTTTCCTCCTCCCAGATTCTTCCACAGAGTTCACTTCCACTTCCACTGCATTCAAACCAACTAAGAGACCTTGCAGAAGGTTTTTCAGATCCCCCTGAGAAGGGTTCCTACCCAAAAGAGCACATCCAGCTTTCCTGCAGGCATCAGCAATTCCTGCAATGACGCCCTGAGCCACTTCCACGTCGAGTTTGCCGCAGGCAAAATAATCCAGGAAGAAGAGGGGCTCAGCTCCCTGGGCCAGGATGTCATTGACACACATGGCCACCAGGTCCTGCCCGATGGTGTCGTGTTTCTGGCACTCCTGAGCAATCTGCAAAACAAGGGAGAAGCCTGGGATCAGCTCTGGGCCCCTGGAGCACAGGCAGGGTCTGCAAGGGACTGAAATCACAGAGCAGAGTCTGTGAGCAATGGAGCAGAATCCCTCCAGGTGCTCTTTGAGGAGCAGCTTTCTTTATTATCCTCTCCTCACTCTCTTCAGGAATTATTCCTGTCTCCACTGGCAAATCCAAAAGGCACTGAGAAGGAAACTATGCTGCAAAAGGGTTTCCTTGGAGCCCAAACACAACAGCAAACCTGGGATTAAATGTTTTTTTTCCCATCAATTAATCTTTTTTGGGGATGGAGATGCTGCCTTTGTGAAACAAGATTCCCGATTATATTCTTAATATTTAAAACTCAATTATTTTAGGCATCTTATCAACTTCTGATATTTAGTGATGATATTATCATATCAACTTCTGATGGTTGATATTATCATATCAGTTGCTATTATCAGACATCAGCATATCTGGTTACTTACAGGTATTTGATTCTTTTGCCTGAAGAAGGGCAATTTCAGTTTCCATCCCCTTTTTAGAAAGACCAATAGGTATTTTTCCAGGACAGCTGCTATTTTCTGACAGAACCTTTTCCCTTCTGTGCTGTTTTTCCTCCTTTGGGTGGATTTCCACCTTACCTTGAGTTTGGTGCCGACGCCGTCGGTTCCAGACACCAGGATGGGATCTCTGTAACCAGCTGCTTTCAGGTCAAAGAGCCCAGCAAACCCTCCAAGCTCTGCATTGCAGCCTGCCAGCCAGGAAAAGGAGAAACAGCTCAGCTTTACTCCCAGGGGCTTCTCCAGCATCTCCACCATAAATTCTCTCCAAGGTTTGGCAACACGACTTTGCTTTGTCACCAGGAAACTTTTCTCTGCCATTTAGAAGCTCTTCACTGAAGAGCTCCTAATCTGCTTAGGTTGGCTTTGCCTTTTTAATTCATCATTAGCCTAAGCCTAAAAATCCCCAACTTTGTGACTGAGCAGTCAGTAATTCCTGTAACTGAGAGGTTTCCCCCTTGCACTAAGGTTTCTCTAAACACAGGAGGAATTGTGGTAAGATTGCTGTACTGGTGTGAGAATTCCATCTCTATTTTTCCCTCTATGTATACCTGACTCCATTAGAAGGTTCTCAGTTCATTTGAAATAAAAGGGCCATTCCATAAATGAATATTTCAAATCTGTCTGCAGAATTACAAGGACTTGCTGGAGCAAGACATGCCTGAACCCCAAACCCAAGGATGAATCAAAGCTGATTCAACTGAGCAAAAGAGGTGAGTTCCACATCTATCTCAGGAATTCCACATCTCATAACCTGTCTAAACATTCATCCCCCAAATAGTGGAGTTCACTGTGCAAGAAATAATAATCCATGGAATCAAACTCAGTACTTAATGGTGAAATGTTTGCTTGCAGTTATCCTTACACAGTGCTGAACTGTGCTCTCTGACACTCCTGGCATTCAGGAGGTGGAGCTTAGAGCCATTTGGGGGTTAAAAGCTGTGCATTTGCAATAAAATCACAGGCATTTGCTTACCACTGGTTTTCTTGTGTCACCTAGAAACAGGCACGACACATAAATATGAGCTTTTTCTCAAGATCAAGGTAAACTCACTGCCAAGAAGTGACCAAAGCAAGAGCAGAAGGTTCTTGACTTACCTGACCTTGATGTGGCTGCAGCAAAGGGTTTGATCTTCTGCACCAAAGTGTTCCCTGCTTCAATGTCCACCCCACTGTTCTTGTAAGTCAGGCCTCTGGAAGAGTGGGGAGAAATGGGATGGCAGCTGATTACTGAATGTATTTTCAAATAATATTTACTTCTTTACATCCCTGAGTGGGTGAACTGTGCAGAATCCCATCCTGCTGTCTGAGGAGGCACTGCCAGGAGCAGTAGGGGGATAATTTCTGAGTTTTGAAGATGCTAGCAGAGCATTGGCATCATACAGTCAAATCCCAAAATAAACCCAACAACCAAACCCCTGACAACAAGGTAAAACAGGCAGCAGAGACCTGGTTTTGCAGGGTTTGAATCCACACAGAATCCACACAGCCCATGGAGTCCCAGCTGTGACTGATCCCCACCTTGTCCCCAGCCCAGAGCTCTGAGTGCCACCTCCAGGCCTTGAGGCATCAGTGTGAAAGCTCCAAACGAAACCAACCCAAACCAAAACCAAGCACAGAAATGCACAGCTGGGTCAGAGCAGGGCTGAGCTCAAGTCACTTTTCCATGCACAAGGTGAATCAATAACCCCCAGGATCCTTCCAGGGTTTTCCAGCTGCAGCTTTAAGGTTGCCTCTCTTTGTCACTGCAATGACCCCACCTCAGAAGCAGCCATGCCTTTCTTGCCTCTGTGGGCTTTCTATTAAAGAATATAAAATAGATTTCCTTCAAAAGACCCAGGTTCTAAGGTGGGGCTCAGGAAACTAGAGGAGATGTCTGTGAGCTCTGGGTGGGGTTTACGTAAGATCAACACCCTGGTACAAACTGGTGTCACCTGTGTGTCCCCAGAGCTCCCTGGGACACGAAGCACCAGCTCATGTTTACAGAAGGACTTTTCCATTCTGGGGACAGGGACTTTAATGACTTTTCACTGCAGCAAACAGCTCGTGCCAGTTGAGCAGTTGTTACTCCCAGGCTGTCAGTGGCATGAACCAGGTGCATCCCTATTTTAGATCCATCCCTGTTTTCTCTCTCCTGTGGATGGATTCAGCCTGAGGTTTAAATTCTAAGGGTGTTGATTAACAAGGACAAATACAACAAAACAACTGAAACCCGTTTAAAATTGACTCAGCTGAACAAAAAAATTCAGTTAACCCACAAAACCCATCTCAGGAACCAGGTCAAGAATTCAGCAAACACGGAAAAGTCAGAGACAGACACAAATGCCTACAATTGCACTAAATGGAGTAAATATTTTTGCACTCTGCCTATTAAATCTTATTTTAAGATGTGGGAGGTTTTTTTTAGGGTCAAAGGTATTTCTGTGGTGAAGATCATTGCTGGAATATCTGGAACTGATAAAGACTTCAAGTGCCAGAAGAACTGGCCCAGGAGAAGCGTTGCCAGGAAAATGCCAAGGTGTCTGCACTCCCAGCATACCCTGCCCAAAAACTGGCAAGAGGACAAGAATTACCCCAGGCAGCTGTTCAGGCTGTGAATAAGACTCAAGGAAATATTGGCCTGCAACAACCAGAGATCAAAGTCAGCTCCTTTCAGTCTGAATATGATAAATGTCCACCAGATTTGCACCATGTTTTTAGGAGTATTTCAGATTTGTTAAGTTGTTTTTTTTTTTTTGCTTTGATTCTTTAAATGAATCTTTAATTCTTTAAATTTTCTGGAATACTTTTCATTAAGCATTCTGGCTATTTTCCTGAGGTGAAATGCCTCAGGACTGGATCCTGCCAGGCTGCCAAGAGGAGCTGAGTCCTGACTTCCAGAGCCATCCCCCTTCCTCCACTGAGTCCCAAGGGGACTCTGGGCCTTGGAGCACCCTGGGAGAGGGGAAGGTGTCCCTGCCATGGCAGGAACAGGATGAGCTTTAAGGTCCTTCCCAAGGCAGCCCAGTCTGGGGTTCTGGGGCTGAAGCACCCCTGTGCTGCCTCCAGGGCAGTGCCGCAGAAGCCCCAGGAGCCTCCCTGTGCAGGAGGGATGCTCCAGGCAGCCATTCCAGGCAGGAGCCCCGCTGGCCCAGGGGTGGGAGGGAACTGCTCCAAGAGCCTCCTCTTGCCTCACTGACCTGGTTTTTTATTTTTTTTCTGCTACAAATCCCAATTCCACCTTTTCACATCAATTTGTCAACAGATGCAGAGCACTTGAGAGAGAAAGAAGACTAAATACCAACACCCTTGTTCTTTTAGGAAGTTTATTGATGATAATTTTACAAAATGCTAATCAGGATACACTGCCAGCAGCAACAGAACTGTCACTGATGTGCTTCCCAGTCTACAAAATAACCCCTTGGGAAAAGACATGTTGGGAGCTCATTGGAGCAGAGCAGTTTCTTATTAGGTAAAAATGAGTTTAAAAACGACAAGAAGCTTTCAGGAGCATTAAAGAGACAACAAGACTCCCTACTATTAAAAAAAAAAAATCAACCCCACACCCATATGATCTCCAGTCTTACAGTAAATACTGAGCCAATTAAAGGAATGAGAATGGGAAGAAGGGATGAATCCTACCCTGGTGTTAGGCAGCTATGCCAGCAAAATGTAAATCCCAACAAGGTGGGGGGTTCAAGGTGATTTTAACCATTTCTAAAAGCTAAAAAAGAACCAATAAGCCAGCTTGAACTTTGTTAATATATAAAATCCCAGAATCTCCTGAGCTGGAAGGAACACACAGGAATCGTGCAGTCCAAGCCCTGGCCCTGCACAGACACCCCAAAATCCCACCCTGGGCATCCCCAGCAGTCCTGTCCAAACACTCCTGGAGCTCTGGCAGGTTGGGGCTGGGATCACATTTCATGATATTAAATGATTTTTCACTTCATGATATTGAATATCAGACTTCTGGACAAGACAAACCCAGAGCAAAAGCTGTGATCCAAAACAGACCCAGAGCAAATCTGTGATCCAAAACAAACCCAGAGCAAATCTGTGATCCAAAGCCCAAGAAGCAGAAGTTGACTTTCCCTAAACCAGGCCTAACAACTGCAGCAACACGGATCATTCCTGTGTGTTTGTCACTGTAGTTTAACTCAGATTTAGGAGAGTAACAACATCAGGCATTCAAACTATTCCTGCCTTGGCTGTCTTGGTGATGTTGAGTACAAGGATGGGGTTCAAACTTGTCCAGAGTTACACAGAATATCAGCAGCAGTTATTAATATCACCCAGGGATGTCCTTAGCTCCTTTTCAGCCCCGTTACTGCCATGCCAGGGATTGGGAATGTCTACCTGGATTGCCTGAGGAAGGCTATGGCCCGGTGGCCAATGTCCCTCCTGAAGATGGCTCCCTGGAAGTGGATGGCAGCCACCCCCAGGTTGGCCGCCTGCAGCGCCGCGGGCAGGTCCTCCTTGATGGCCGTGACTGTGAGCACTCTGCCCCCACTGGTCACCAGCCTGCCATCCTGCAGGGCTGTGCCTGCGTGGAACACCTCCAGCCCCAGCTGCTTGGCCTTGGCAAGCCCTGTGGGTGGGGGGAAAAACATCAGCTCTTGGTTAGAATGCTCTCAGTGAGAGACCGAACATTTTTTGTCTGAAAACTACAGGCAAAGTCAGGGTGATCCTGCTGGGAAATGGGAATAAATCTGTAAAAAATACCTCTGGAGGAGAGACAAGCCTAGCTGTGTGCTCAGGGATGTGGGAAGAGGTGTTTAGCTGGCACACAACATCTGATTGCAGCTGGGGTTTTATGCCTCAGTGACATAAACATCAGCATCAACGTGACCCAAGAACCCTGATCAGAACCACCTGACTGCAGCAGGCATTAAATATCAATGCTGTGCCAATATCAAATAACATCAGCATGGAGAACTGAAAATACACCAAAATAAACTGAGATGTGTGAAAATCCAGCTGCTCTTGCTGACCCAGAACCAGGGTTTCTATGAATCTCAGTTCCATGATTCACCTTCATGCAGCAGCAGAGAACAGGGAGAGGCCAGGGGGGGAATGAGCCTCCTGCAGCTCCTCCTGCTCTATTTACCTGTTATTTCCAAGCCCTTGGGATAAGTCCCTGGGTAGCCTTGACTAGCCATGACCACAGTCACAGCTGCACTGTCCTCTCTCCAGGCTGGCATGGAGCTGGCCAACCTCCTGTTGAGCACTGCCTGCATGACCTCGTACAGGTCACTCCTGAGCAGGGGCAGAATCACCTGCAGGAACACACAGCAGCAAATCAAATGGGGTCATTGTCTTCCCTGGCCTTGGAAAGACACCAATGCAGCTGTAAAAGCAGCATTAAACATGCCCACATATTGTACTTTCACACATCAGACATGCAGTGGATAATGTGAGAGATAATCTTAAAAATACTCATCCTTGCAGAGAATTTCTGTGGATAAAAGAATTGCTACATATGGAAAGGAAAGGGTGAGGACAAAGAACCTCATTTGTTCTGAAGAACAGAAATTAAGAGTTTTGTTTCACTTGTCAACAGGGAGCAAGGAAAAATCCAGAATCCATTCCAGAAAAGACAGGGAAGTGCTGAGCTCTTCTCAAGCTGACCTTTGCAAAGCCCAGATTTGAGTCCAGCCTATTGAAATCCTCTCTGGAATGGAGCAATTTCCTTACAGACCTTCTGCCTTGAACAAACAACCCAAATGTTTTAAATCTTGGTGATTTAAAATTCTGATTATTCACCCCAGATCTGGTTAACGACAGTGGTAGATGGTCACAGATTTTACTCCTCCCATAATGCCAAATTGTACAAAATAACTCACCTGACACTCTGGGTCACCAAATCTGCAGTTAAACTCCAGAACTTTAGGCCCATCTTTGGTGAGCATTAATCCAGCATAAAGCACACCTGGTACAGAACATAATACATAAAGATCTCTCAGGAACTCACTTGTTTAGAATCTGTTGATAACAGGGTTTAAAAGGCTGCCACCTGTGCTCAGTGAATTTTAGAAATGGCAAAAAATAAATCAGGCAGAAATAGTTGTCACAAATTAACAGCTTATTTTGGAACATTTTCCTTTCTGCTCCTCCTCACTTGAGGAATTATCCCCTGTTCATGACCTCTGTTGATTTCCATGGACTCTGAATCAAGGCTGGTACCAAACCCAGTTCCTAATAAATCAAAGTTGTTTCCCTTAACCTGCAGTGTGAGTCAGGCTACAGAGGAAAAAGGAAAATAAAAGACTGTTCTCCTTATGATTAAAAATCCCAATGTTTGGTACATACCCAAATAGGGGACTCCTTCTTTCCTCATGCCATCCACAGTCTTCTGAAGAACAGTCTCCCTGATCTTCTGCAGCAGATCTTTAGAAATCTGACAAAAAAGGATTGGAAACCAGTGTTTGTAAAAAGGGAAGGCTTGTTTTTGTGTTTTTAAGACCCAAGCAGAATTCTGGGATGGTCTCTTGCTCACTCCAATGGAAAGCTAAGAATGTTTTTCTCTCTATTTCTGCCAACAGAAGTTCCCTATCAAACAAACCCCAAACTACCTTAAGCCACATCCAAAATTCACCATGAGCTTTGTTTGGCACAAAGCAAAACTGTGGGTTTAGGCCCTTGGTTCTGATGAGCAGCATTTCATAACTTAAATCCCAATCAGACACAAGGTTGCAGAAATAACACTGCCCACTTTGGAATCCCAGGTAATTCAGTGGAGATACCCTCTTCTTTAGAGAGGTTTGTGGAGCTGGGGATTTACTTGGCCTTGGCTGCTTTGGGCAGCAATTTCCATCCAGCAGAGCCCATTCATTCCCTCCTGCTCCTCTGCTGGAATGAACCATCCCCACAGGCTCAGTGACAGCTGCACTGAAAAATCCCCTCCCACTCCCTTTTCCCTTCCTCATCAGTCCTTCCTCACCTGAGGAGCTGGGGAATAAGCTCCCATCCCTCCTGTGTTGGGGCCCTCATCTCCATCCATCAGCCTCTTGTGGTCCTGGGCTGGGGGCATGGGGGCAATGGTGACACCGTCACTGAAACACAGGCACTGAAACAAGGACAGCACTTAAAGTTCCTGAGATGGTTACAATTAAAGTGCAATTAGAGCTGATTCTCAGTGTGACAAAGGGATATTGAAGAGGATAAACTCTGCCTCCCTGATAAAGTAAATGATGGGGTTCAAAGCATTTGGGTTCTCCTCAGTAAGCAGGGACTCATTTTGTGTGACCTTCCTTCAGAAATCAATAAAACCTAGAAAAATTATACCACCAGCAGTTGCATTGAAAAGAAGCACTCAAAAGGTTTTAAAAAAATAATTAAAATACTGCATGATGGAAATGACTTTTTCCTTTCCCCTTGGAAGGAAGGAAGGAAGGAAGGAAGGAAGGAAGGAAGGAAGGAAGGAAGGAAGGAAGGAAGGAAGGAAGGAAGGAAGGAAGGAAGGAAGGAAGGAAGGAAGGAAGGAAGGAAGGAAGGAAGGAAGGAAGGAAGGAAGGAATGTCATCCCTTTCAAGACTTCCTTTTCCTTGCTGATAAATTTATTTCCTTGTGAAATATTTATAAATTATTCCTATAGCAGTTGTTTTTATCCTCAGTATCTTCAGAATAACAAAGCTGCTGGCATCTTCTGGAACTGGAGGATGTTGTGCACTCAAACTGGGTAATGTTGGAATAATGGAAGCAGTACTCAAAACATTTTACAATGCTAATTATAAAACCAGCAAGGATCCAAAATAAGCCACACAGCTGTCTCTAACCAATACAATTTTATTTATTAGCAGGGAATGGTTTTAATTTAACTGATAAAATCCTCACTCTGTAGGTGAAGGCACTTAGTGAATCCCAACCAATTTAGAACAGGTAGAACCAAAGTGTTACAGTGAGATGCACTTACAGAAATTTCTTCTCCTTCAAGAAGTTCTTCAACAACAACAGTTTCCCCAGCTGTGCCAAAACTCTTATCCTACAGTGAAACAAAATCTCTTTAGTTCTGTTTCAGTTTTAAACTACTGAAAATGCAATAAGAAATAGATATTTTTAATACAGCCAAAAATGCAGCACAGGTTTGAGATGATGAATCCATTCTTCCCTCCAGAGATGTCAGCAGTGGTGAAATCCCTACTCCTCTTCTCTCTTTATTCTTAAATAAATGCAGGGTTTATTACTGAGTATTTTCACATGGCAGAGGGTATTTGTGATTACTGAGCAATTCCTCATGCTCTGCCTTCTGAAATTCACCCCAACAGCAGTGACAGCCAAGTCTCCAGTCTGCACTTTCACTGGATAAAAAAGTGCAATTTTATACAACACCTGGGAAGGGAGCAAGATTCTCACATCCCAGTGCAATGTTTGAACCTGACTGCATATTCTGGATAATTAAGAAATTAAGAACAACCAGCCCACCCTGCCAAGGTGATTTTGGGGTCTCTAGAAATCTCTAACTCAGGTTTGTTGTAGAAAACGTTGGGCCCTGTTCAGACATGAACTGTGCAGTGACCATAGACCCCCAAAATGTGACTGCAGCACCCATGCCCTGACCCCTGAAGCACAAGTGTGTCCCAGAATGTGTCCCATGGATCAGCAGAGCTCCATGGAATTTCAGGGTGCTGTGCTGCTGACACCAGCTGAGGGCCTGACCTGGGAGCCTCAGCTCTGTGCTCCTCACTGGGCAGATCAAATTACTTCACTTGGCCTCACTTCAAATCTTGATGCTCCAAATACATCTGTGGAATATCCTTCCTCAGTGTGAGCTTCACTTGAAATAATCCCAGAGAATTTGACTGCACATTGAAGTGCAGTGCTTGGTCCTAATGGGGCTTGTGAAGATCCACCCCAATCACTGAGGAGGTCACTGTGGGACCTGATGGGTTGCAGGAGTCTCATACAGTGAGAAAAGAAGGAATTGCATATATGAATAAGTGAAATAAGGGGGGGCTTTCATGAAGAATGGTTTTATTTTAGCCTACAGGAACTGCACCTCAAGCCATAAATACAACAGAGTTTCAGAGCTGGCCAAAGAAAAGGTTAAAAGGTTTGATGTCTGAGAGCTGTGTTCCTATTCCTTGAAATAAGGAGTATCTGTGATGCTGTGAGGTGGTGAGGAGCTGGTTTGGTGTGAGGCATTCCTCCTCACCTGCATGATTTCAGTGACAGCTCTGCAGGCCTCCTCCTTGCTCGAAGCCACGATGACTCCTTTGCCAGCTGCCAGGCCACTGGCTTTGACAACCAAAGCAGGGAAGGTGGCACTGCCAAGGCACAGGACAGACATTCAACACCAACAGCCCTTGCAGGGACATTTTGAACATTTCAAGAGTTGAAAAATCAAAGTGCTTCTCAGTTTTCATGGCAACCTTATTGAATAACACACAAATCACACCAGGCTCCTCTTGTTATGCTCTGCCTGAGAAAGGTTCCTGCCTCTCTTCCCCACCAGGGAATTCCCTGACTGTTCATTACTGATTTCCATTTGGGAATTTCATCTGGGGTCACCTGGCTTGCACTGTGATGAGCAGATCATCAGTTGCTGAGTAATTTTCCAGGTTTTTTTTTGATGGAGAAAAGGGATAAGAAGCCAGCACAGATGGCTCTGGGCTGCTCCCTGCCTTTCCCCAGCAGGCAGACTGACAAAAAAATAACAGCTTGTCCTACATTCTCCTGTGAACTGAACACTGAACTTGCATTCCATTTTAGAGCAGGAGGAACCATTTTTCTCAGACTTGCTGCAGTTTGCAGAGTCATGGTAGGTGATCCTTTTAAACCCTTGCAGATGTTCTATCCCAAAGGTATGGATACCTGAGCAATCATGGGATTGGTTTGGCTATCCAGCACACTGTCAGTAAGAAAATGACCAGAACTGTACCTGTTGGTACAGGTCTAAATGGTCTAAAATGACCAGAACTGTACCTGTTGATGAAGGCACATGCTGCTTTGGGATCAGTGAAGGATTTCCATCTGGCAGTGGGGATCTCATGGCGATCCAGAAAGGCTTTGGTAAAGCTCTTACTGGACTCCAGCTGAGCTGCCTTTGCTGTGGGGCCAAAGCACTTGATCCCAGCTGCTGTCAAGTCATCCACAATTCCTAAACACAAAACATGACATAAATCTCCAGATGATTTATGGGGGTCAGGCCAGCCAAGCTGCACTGATTCCTTGGAGCAGGAATGCCAGGAATAGAAGTCATCAGTGTCTGCAGTGCCTGCTTTACTCACTGGAACCAGGAGCAGCAACCCTGCACCACTGCAGGCCCTCAGGATGTGCTGCCTTTGGGAAGGGATGACAATCCCCCCTTGGTTTATGACACCTTTGAGCTAAAAGTCAACATTAAGTCTTTGGTGAAGATGCCAAAAGGTTTAAGCAGAAAAACTACCAGCATGTTTATAATTAGATTTTTTTAAACAAGACTCAAACTGTAATTATTTCAAACCATGAAAACTCCATAGAAAAACCAAAACTGGCCTTCTTGCTCACACACTGCCCTTCAGAAATTCCTTTTCACCTCGGCACAACTCTGGATTTCAGGGAAACTGCTCCAGAGGATCTGTTTCCATTCAGACACTGCTGAGTGATGCACAGATGAGGACTAAAATTTACTTTTCTTCTAAATGCTGAAGGCTGTGATTTCCAGCTTGTGTCTCTTACCAGCAGCAAGAGGAACCTCAGGACCAACCACCACGAGCCTGACGTCCTGGTCCCTGCAGAACTGGGCAACAGCAGCGTGGTCACTGACTGGAACAGCTGTTGGAGACACAAAACAGGGGAAGATCCCATCCACAGGTGCTCCTCAGCGCTGAGGTACCACAGAGCACTCCCCAGCCTCCTCTCCTGGGCTGCCAGGTCACTGGGACCCTGGAGTAGTGAGGCTCACACTGACAGAGACTCACCCAAAACACAGCCCCAAACCCCAGGCAAAGGCTCTGGCTGGACATCCACTGTCAGAGTAATAAATCACAGAATCCCAGAATGTCCTGAGCTGAAGGGACCCCCAGGGTGTTGAGGATGAAACAAATGGCTGATGGTAGAATTCCAACTCATGTTTTTTCTTTTTTTTTGTTTCTTTCTGTAGTGCTACCTAAAAACTGCACTAAACTGAGCCCTCTGGAAGCAAGGGGAATCAGAACTTTTTACATGATGCTAAACTTAATTAAGAAGGACACTGTGCTGTCATTATGGCTGAGGATATGTGGGCTTGGGCTGTTACAACCATTATCTTTCCAAAACCAAACATTCAGTGTGATGACACTTGGAATGGCCCAAACTGTGCAAACAAAAGCAACGTCCTGCACCAAAGACAATAATGTCAATCCCATGATCCAAAAGTTACGCAAAAGGCCCTGCAATTGCACTGCTTTTATCACGAATAAACAAAGCCAAGGTCTGCAGGGATGGGAGAAAAGAGAGGAGCCCACTGGGGATTGGCTGCTTGTGCAGGGAGGAGACTGCACCCACCAGGGCACGGGGCTGGCAAAGGGAGCACAGGATCCCAGGATCACCAGGGCTGGAAGAGCCCTCCAGGACCAGCCAGTGCCACCAGCAGCACCCCAAACTCGTCCCCAAGGCCACATCCACACACCTCTAGGACACTTCCAAGGCCTGACCACTCTGCCAGGGAAAAATTATTTCCAATCTCCAATCTGACCTCTCCTGGTATAATTTAGGGCCATTTTCTCTTGTCCTTTCCCCTGGGACATGGCAATACACTGGGAGCTGATGGTCTCCTCCAGTTTCTGGGGAGTGATGAGAGAGGAAGGGGATGACAGGATTTTGGTCAGTCCCACTGTGCTCCCCCTAGCCTGGATGAATAAATTCATAGAATCATTGAACTCCAGGCTTGTTTGGGCTGGGAAGGACCTTAAATCCCACCCAGGGCCACCCCTGCCATGGCAGGGACACCTCCCACTGTGCCCAGTGTCCAGCCTGGCCTTGGGCACTGCCAGGGATCCAGGGGCAGTCCCAGCTGCTCTGGGCACCCTTTGCCAGGGCCTGCCCACCCTGCCAGGGAACAATTCCATCCCATAAAATTTCCTGATTCCACAACAGAATCTACATTTTGTTATAGATTTACCCTATTCAGGTGGGGTGGGGAAATACCCAGATAGAACAGAAATAAAAATCACCTCCTTGGCACCTCTTTCACAGCCCAAGTATTTTGTTCCTTGACTTCCATGTGCAGCTGATGCCAGCTGACTTCTGGTTCACCCAAAAGCACAACACACCTGTGCCAGGGCCTGCCCTCCACAGGGGGCAGTTCCTAATTCCCAATATCCCATCCATCCCTGCCCTCTGGCAGGGGGAAGCCATTCCCCCTTGTCCCTCTCCAAGCAGGAAAGGAGAGAGCCTGGAATTCACCCCAGATTTCTTGCTGCAGGTCTGATCTCAGGGTATGAGCAGTGAGTGTGGCACAAGATTTACACGATGGAGAAATGTCCTAACAACAAACAGGAAGGAACAAATTGTGTTGCTTATCCATGATTTTAACTTTCCTCCCAAATATCCTTTTTCTTGGGTTGTTGGCTGAAAGGGGACATTTCTGTAGCTGTGTTTGACTGCTTAAAACAACAGCTGAACATTCCTTTGGAACCAAACAGGAGGACCCTGGCCCAAGGATTTCAAGGGTGGAGCTTAAATTTTAGCGCACAAGTTACACTGAGAGGTACAATGTGACAGAAGGAGGTGGCAGGATGGTGAAGTCCATTCACAGACACATCTGATCATTTAACAAGCCATTGTCAGTGCTTCTGCACCAAAACTGCCCTAAAATAATCCACCTAAATTAAATACAAACCTGTATTTAGGCACCCAACCTAAATCCCACTTTATTGCTGGAAACAATTACCAGCTCAGATCAACCACAAAAAAATTCTTACTTGAATACAAAGTTTGAAAGATTTAAGGTTATTTATAATTTTCAGCTCATTTTTTGGGTTTCAGTAATCCCAGAGACCCAGAGCTGCAATCCTAATTAAAGGCAATTCCATGACCCACGAAGGAAGGATGAACTTTCAGAGCCAAATCTTGATTGTACCAAAAAAAAACCCAAAAACCAGGGAAGGAATTTCCCAGCTATTCCCAGATATCCCAGGTATTGTTGCCCACACAACATCACAGGGCTCATGTGCTTCTGTCAGGCTGTTCCAAATTTTCCACCCCAAGTTAAATCAATCCCCAGTGACAGCACTGGAATTCCTAAACAGGTGAGACAAATTCTTTCCTTAAAAACCAACACAAGTCAAACTCTTCATAAATTCTAGGCTCTTCCTGGGGTGGTGAAGATTTCTCTCCCAAAGCACAGGTGAGCCCATGTGCAGAACAAAACCATTTATTCCACATGGAAATTTCATAGACCTGGCTCGAGATCAAGCATTTCCCACTACTGGTGCAATGTTCTTTATGGGATGAAGGAGAGAAAAAACCCAGGGGGAGTTTAAAAAGGCACAGCTTGAAAAAAAATGCTGGAATTCCCATTCCTGCAGCCTGGCACTGACCCCATTTAGCACAAAGGTAAAGGGGATTTTTTGACTTTCTGATCTTGTCAAGCTCTTCCTTCCAAGCCTCTCCTCAGAGGCCAAACAGAGCAAAAAACTGGAGTGAGGAGCTCACTCATGATGCTGTGACTGGACAAGGAAATTCAGGACAAAGTTGTTTCAAAGGCCTGTAATTAAGCATTCCAAGGGAATTCTATTCAATAATCACCTGCTGTACAGGGACCTGGCAGCACTCACATTTCCACGAGACAACAACACACAAAGCTACTCCCACAGCAACACAAGTGCACCAAATGGATGTGTCTGATCCACATTCACATGCACCATGTGTTACCTTGAACTCCACATCTTACCACATCTTCTGAAGGGAAAACTGAAGTTTTAGGCAGGTTAAAGCCCCCAAATCAGGACCTGTTGTGTAAAGGACACAGGAATCTCTGTGGTCTGGACCGGTTCCCTAGGTGCCAGCACCTCAGAGCAGGCTTTATTGAAATGCAGCTCCACATTTTGGATGCTCAATTTGCAACATCTGAAGCTTGATTTCTCAAAATTACTAACTAGGAAATGTCTCAATTACAGCCAGTCAGAGCTCCAGCCAAGCAGGCAGTACACAGAGAAATATTTGAAGATAACCTTGATTTCTTAAGGTCACTAAGACAAAGGAGTGAATTATGCTCACAGTGACAGAGCGTTCTTGTCACAGGCTGTGGGGATCATGGGGCTTCAACACACTTCTGAGTGCACAAGAGGGAATTTAGGTGGAACCACAGCAACTATCCTGAGCTGGATTCCCAGAGGAACAGCTCTGGCTGAATCCTCCAAACCCAAACCTAAAGAATGAGATTTCACAGCTGAGATCTTATAAAATAATTTACACAACTTACACAAGGCTTTGTTCAGATACTTTTTGTCTTCTTAACTGCATCTAAAATCTCTTTCACATGCCCAAAACCTTAAAAAATTATAATCCATCACCATCCATCATCAGCTTGTTTATGGGTTATGTTGATTTATAGGGTGTTGTTTTAAAGATGAGTTGGTTAAGGGTAAAAGTTTTTATTATTCATTTCTAAAATTAGTTATTTTTAGGAATAGAGATTTTTTGGGGAGGGTATAGGATTTTTTTTTAATTTTTTACGGGATTGTAGTTATATACATTAACCAGTAAATCTTAAAATTAAAAAAAAAAAGTTTTAATTAGCTTTTTTAGCTTTTTACCTAGCAAAAACTAACAGTAAGGTTAGGACTAAGTCTTTTATCCTTGGGTGTGGTATGGCAGCCATCTTGGCATCTTCAGTGTCATGCTTTTGATAAGCTACAAGAATGTAAAATTTGGTGGGTGATTGGTTGATGATTTATGATGATGGTTTGTATTTTTGTTTGGTTTTTTGGGGGGGGATTATTTTTGGGGTTGGTTCTATGTTTGTTTTGGGGTGGTTATGAAATGATGATGACAGTTGGCCATTGTTTTTGATACTAGGAATCATAGAGGAAGGTTAATTGAAAGTATTGATGATAAGTGATTTGGATAATGTAGGGATGTATGGTTTAATTATTTAATGAAAAAAAAAAGTCAAGATAAAAAAAATGAAGGCATAAAATAGGATTTAAATATTAGTTCAGCAAACCAAATTTAATTAGCAAACCAAAACCACTATACAAAAATTAATATTTCCACTCAGCTTCAAACTAAAACCACCACAATCATCATCATTATTTCATCATCATCATCATCATCATCCTTTCACACTACCAGCTGTGATTTCTGCTCAGCAACATCCTGGTTGAATGATCAAATTTAAAATTGGTAATTTTTTTGGTTTTACCTGAATTGGAGATTTTCCCGTTGTCAGCCGTGCCTGCATTTCCTGGAGCCACAAACACGTGTTTGACGCGGGGGGACTGGGCCAGCTTCCAGGCCAGGGCGTGCTCCCTGCCCCCGCTGCCGATCACCAGCACCCGTTCTGCCATGGCCCTGCAGGACACCAGGACACAGGAAAACAGTGGGAATCAGCTGGGGAACGTGGGGAGGGCGAGAGCTTCAGGGACCATGAAGTGCTGGAGAACTTCATCACATACGCACTAAACTTCATCAGGGATACACACTAAACCCCTAAGGCTGAACTGACCCAGGGCACAGCAGGAAAACCATCCTGGGTCTGACTGGAAACTGCTCCCACTTACGGAAATCTGGGATAGAGGAAAAAACCCTGCTGACTGACCAGGCTGGGATTTGCAGCCTAAAGAATCACAGACTCCCAGAATGGTTTGGGTTGGAAGGGACCTCAAAGCCCACCCAGTGCCACCCCTGCCATGGCAGGGACACCTCCCACTGTGCCACGCTGCTCCAAGCCCGAGTATCCAGCCTGGCCTGGGACAGGGATGGGGAGTCCACAGCCCCTCTGAGCAACAATTCCTTGGAGAATCCAAACCTGCAACCGTCAAAGCCCTTCTGATGCACCCATGGTATGAACACAGAGTGTTTGGAGCTGGATGGGGCCACTCAAGAGCTTTTAGAGGCAAAAACTGAAAAGCTCTGAACACCTCATGGAAAGGAAAGGCTCCAAGCAATGAGACAAGGAAGTAACTTCCAGCTCTGGCTTTCCTTGGAGAGAACAACCACGAGGCCAGCAACAGGTGGAATTAATAAAGGAGCTCACTCACACAAGGTAGAGTGGGGCATCCACTGCACTCTCCCATTCCAGTGAGGTTTGGAAAAACCATTGTGCTGGCCAGTGGGAGCACGGGGGCCCACGTCATCCCCTGGGTGTGCACAGCCAGCTTACGCACGTGGGGCTCACAGCAAAGGGACAGCGTGTTCTCTGAGAGAGCCCTGGAAACCTCTGCTCCCTGAGACCCACTGCCCCGTGTACTCCCACATACTGACTGAAGGAAGAGCTCACTTGCACTGACAAAATCCACCAGAATTCAGAAAACAGGAAAGGAAGGAAGGAAGGATTCCAGGAAGGAAGGATTCCAGGAAGGATTCCAGGAAGGAAGGACATAATTTATAAACTAATTATGTATGTCCTTATTTTGAGCTAAAATCATAGTTTGGTTTGGGTTGAGAGGGACCTTAAATCCCATCCCATTTCAACCTGCCTACCTTGGACAGGGACACCTCCCACTGTCCCAGGCTGCTCCCAGCCCCAGTGTCCAACCTGGCTCTGGGCACTGCCAGGGATCCAGGGTGGGCACCCTGTGCCAGGGCCTGCCCACCCTGCCAGGGAACAATTCCTCATTGCCAAGATCCCATCCAGCCCTGCCCTCTGGCACTGGCAGCCATTCCCTGGGTGCTGTCCCTGCAGGCCTTGTCCCCAGTCCCTCTGCAGCTCTCCTGGATCCCTTCAGGCCCTGCCAGGGGCTCTGAGCTCTCCCTGCAGCTTCTCCTCTCCAGGTGAGCACCCCCAGCTCTCCCAGCCTGGCTGTAGGGATCAGCTCCCATTCTCCCACTGCTGAGGGAGGAACTGAGCCCAGAGGAGGGTTCAGGACAAAAGGAGCCACGAGTGCCCCTGATGTAATCCCAGCACACAAAACACACAACCAGGGTCACCCTCTTCACACCGCCGGTCACTGACCCACACGTGGGCAGGGCACAGGTGAGCTCAGAGCCCCCTGTGCAGGAGGGCAAGAGGGGATGACAACAATACAAAATATATCTTAGAAAAGGGGGAAAAACAACACAAAATACATCTTAGAAAAGGGGGGAAAAAACCCAAAAGAAAATCCAGCAGAAAAATCATCCAAAGCAGATTTTCAGATGAGGCAGGGATGTGCCCTGTCCTCACATCAGCTGCTGCAGCTTGACTTGACTAAAGCTGCCCTGATGAGGGAAAATATCTGCATTAGGCAAAACATCCCACCAGAACAAAATCAAAATAAATGTGGATAGAGGGATAAAATGCAGAAAATTAACACTGAGTTGTTTGCTATCAACTAAACATGCCAGATCTAATATCTAATGGTAGTTCCATGCTGGGGGAGACCAACAGGTTTCTAATCCAGTGCTGGGCCAAATGTAGATATTGGAAAGTTACAGACATGTTTTAATTATAAACCTCCATGATTACTTGCAATAAAAATGCTCAGGTTAGGCTAAAAATTATCAGTTATGGTATAGATGATTGGGAAACCACATGATGACCAACTCTTTTATATTACAACTGAAGCAAGAAGGAAAGGTAAAAGAATGAGGGCTACAACAAAGGGGTGAATTAGATAAATTCAGTAATATAACAGTAAGGTAGAAGAGCATTGATCACACAGCAGGCAGCTGTCTCTGAAGTCAAATAAACACTGCCAATGGTATCCAGAGCCAGTGGCCACTAAATTGTACTTTTTAAGGCAAATTTTATCAATAAGAAGTTGAACTATATACAACATGATTTTCAAAAAAAAATTAAAACTTTTAACTTTTAAAATGTTAAAGAATTGAAATTTAAAAATGTTAACACTTTAAAGCAGGATGATTTTAAACTACTCACTGTATGCTGTGTGTAGCAGGCTGAGGAGAGCAGGACTCGGGAGCTCAGAGGCACAAAGAGAGCAAAGATTGGCAGCCCCTGGTTAAAATGTCCCTGTCCCAACACTCCCGCCCCACTGATGACCCTGCAGCCAGCCAATGGAAGGAACTCCAGCCCTTCCAGCTGGAAACAGGGGACAGAAGCTTCCCTACAAGTGCTCTAGGAGTGAGAGGCAAAAGCTTTGCAGGACAGGAGCAGCTCATCCTGTTGTTTCTAAATTCTGTCCCATCCCAGGTATTCTTTTTTATAGTTAAAAACTCTTCATTACCCAGCTTGTGAACATTCTCTTTATATCTAAAAATCAGGATCTGCACTTTTGCAATAAATAAAAATTAGTCTATGTAATCAGCAGCATAATAAATAAGGGGTATGATGGAAATGATCATGGAATGTTTGGTTTGGGAGAGACCTTTAAATCTCATCCCATCCCACCCTTGCCATGGCAGGGACACCTCCCACTGTCCCCAGTGTCCAGCCTGGCCTTGGGCACTGCCAGGGATCCAGGGGCAGCCCCAGCTGCTCTGGGCACCCTGTGCCAGGGCCTGCCCACCCTGCCAGGGAACAATTCCTCATTGCCAAGATCCCATCCAGCCCTGCCCTGCTTCATCTCAAGGTCCTTGTGAAATTCACACTCCACTAAGCCCACACTGCTGATCAGCACAGACTGATGACCCAGTGACACTGTGGCCACCTCAAGGGACTCACCATGATGGCAACTCACTCCGAGAGTCACCTCCTTCTCCTCCCTGAAGTAACACATTCTGGCACTACTGTCAGATGAAAGAATTCATCACATACAGGACAAAGCTTTCTGTGGGAGCAGTAACAGAACAAGCCATGTCTGCTATTGTTAAATAATATTTGATCATTTTATATCAAAATATGAGTGAAGATTAGGTTTCACACGTTTGTTTTGAAGCTCAGTGTTATTTGTGCATCCCACTATGGTATCCTAGCAACTTTTATTTAGGAATGTGGCTTGAGAAGAAGCTGTGGTGGCAGTGCCAGTTTAGGAGGCTCAGATGTAGCCATGGCAGCCTCTGTTTTATTTTACACTGACACTCAAAGATGTCATGGAGGCCCCTCTGCTGCCCAACAGGACCTCACT
Source organism: Camarhynchus parvulus (assembly GCF_901933205.1). Taxonomy (NCBI): domain Eukaryota; kingdom Metazoa; phylum Chordata; class Aves; order Passeriformes; family Thraupidae; genus Camarhynchus; species Camarhynchus parvulus. Next base: position 949,509 of record NC_044571.1, on the reverse strand, counting down.
TTAAAAATGAAGATCCCAAGAGGCAACATTCCTTTTTATTTTTGTCACTAATCCAGCAGTCAAAAATTTGTTCTCTAAAGAGCTAAAGTCATTCACAAGGTAGATATTTACTCTGTGAGGATTATCACACCCCCAGGATTTTTGGAAGCAACGTGTGAAATCCTTAACGATTCCAAACCATGGGATGTCATTACCTTCTGCACCCATTGCCTGCTTTGGTAAAGAAGGAGGAGATGTTTGTTTAAAAGATGCTTTAAAGTGAAGATAAGGGGCATTTCAGAAGAGGGTCTGTTGTTAGATCCTTATATGAAGTGAGAGCAGGAAAGATGAAATGAGTTAATCAGTCCGTGTGGCCAGGAGGAGAGGAGGCAAGGACAGAGCGGAGCCAAGGAGATCCCCAGAGCTTATCCTTGAGGATGCCAGGACAAAGTCAGCAGGCAGGAGCACCAGCTCAGAGACCTTTATCCTCACTGCAGGAAGGCAGCTGGGGCTCACCAACAAACCAGGGAACTCTTCCTCACGAGCAGGGCCTGTGGAGCAGAGAAAATCCAGTGAGGGAGGCAAAGCCCACAGTCCTGAGAGCCCTCCCACCCCGATTCCTGCACAGGGCAGGCTCCAAACACAGGGAGCAGTGACATGAGGCTACTCAGCTGCTGTCCCTTCCTCTGTCCCTTCCCAGGGACAGGAGCCACTGACCCCCTCAAACTTACCCTGTGCACACACCTGGGGGTTACACCCAGCTCCTTGTCTACTTTATGAACAGAACTCTCTAGGAAAACATAAACTCCTTAAGCAATTTATTCTCAGGTGTGAGATACCTAAATGCAAGATACCTAAATATTCAATCTCAGCTGGGTGGAGTATTTTAATAAGGCAGTGCCTTATCAGCTCACCTCAAACTACAGCAGGAAAGGTGCAACTACAATCAGATCTCTGCACTCCAGCACAAACAGCAAAGCTCACTCCTTCACACAGTGTATTTTTTTTTAAATAAGCTCCAGTGCTGTCAGTTTCCTCTGTGCTCCTCTGTATCTTTGTTTCCCAACACCAGAATTCAGGAATACTGATGTAGGCATCCAAGTTTTTTTAGATCAAAGACGTGGTCTTTGCCCAGAGTGTCTTAATTCAGGGCAAGGTTGGACAGGGCTTGGAGCAACCTGGTCTAGTGGAGGGTGTCCCTCAACAGAGCAAGGAGCTGGAACTGGATGAGCTCTGAGGTCCCTTCTAACCACCCTGGGAGGCAAAGAACTCCTACCCTTCTGAGAGCTGAGTCTGAAGAACAGCCCAGCACTTCCCCAAACACTACAGACCCAAGCCCAGTGTCACTGTGAAGGTTCAAATCCACAACTCCCAAACCTGGAGAGAGCTCATCACTTGGCTTTGGACTAAAGGTTCATTCTTCCTCTTGCAGTTAGGCAGGAGAAGAAAAATAATTCTCACAGGAGATAGAAAAAAGCCCAAACTGGGAAGGCTGTGCAGTTCCCACCCCACTGAGGTCTATGTGTTTCTGACCCTAGCAGTCTGAGCTGTTTATGAGTTTCAGGGGTTTTTTTCATAGACTTGTTATGGGATAAAAAATCAAAAGAAGAGATTGGAGAAGAAGCCAAAACTTGCAACTTTCTCCACCCAACTTGAAACTTTTTCCTCCCAACTTCAATTCCCTCCTAGGATCCACCCTGCCATCCTTTACTCAGCCCCCAAACTCACCCACAGCCAGGCTGTGTGGCCCCAAACCCCCATGGGCTGAACCCAGCTCTTGTGCCCTCTGAATGACCCTATGACCCTATGGGTCGAGCCTCTCTGCCCATCCTGAGTGCCCCCAGGGCTGGCAGGCAGGAGGGGAGCTCCGAGCCAGCCTCCCCAGGGGATCTGTGCCAGCTGCTGGCCCCCGTTCAGCGGGGGATGCGCAAGCTGCAGGTTCAGCGACTGCGGGTGCACAGGGCTGAGCTGCCCTTGCCTGGGCCAGCTCCCCATTGGTCCCACCCCAACCTCTCCCCCTGCAGGCTCTCCTTCCCTCTCCTCCTGCCTGTGCCAAGGGAGTGTGGGCACCTGGAGCAGGAGAACAGTGTTGGAGAGCAGACACTGCAATGGTAAACAGTGCAGCAAAGTGAATGTGTCACTATGGATATAAAAAGGAAACACTCCCAGCTGCTGAGGGGTGAAGGATCACCACAGCCAGGACAAGGGAAGCAGCAGCACAAGGCAGCCAGGGAGGGTGAGAGAGCAAACCCAGCTGTGCCCTCGGTCACCCCAATGGATGGAGGGACCAGGACACACTCAAGTTTGCATTCCCACTCCCACCTCCTGCCCCAGCCTGTCCTGGTCCCAGGGACAGAAAACAGGGAACCAGGGGCTGTGGAGGGAAGACATCCACCTCTCTCTGCATTTTTTCCCTGTGTGGCTCAGTTTCCAGAGGGAATTCACCGTGCCAAGTGTGAAGGCAGCTCTGAGGCACAACAAAAAACAGCCATGGCAACCAAACCTGCAAAATGGCCAGAATCCCACAGGGGAACTGCAGGTTTAGGTTGGGGCACAATTAGGCTCATCCTGAAGGAAAAAAACACAGCCTTAGAAAACTTTTCACTTCCTCAGACTTCAACACATGAAGAGCTGCTTAAGTAGCTTGGAGACCTCCAGAATCTGGTGGCAGTTATTATTTTTAGTTAGAGCTTTGGGTTAAATAAGCTTCTTTTAACTCATGTGTTTTATTTAGGATAAATTCCCAGCTCTCACCTGGCCATATAGAATCATGAAAGGTTTGGGTTGGAAGGAAACTTAAAGATCATCTTGTTTCACCTCCTGCCATTCAGTGCAGTGTAGAAAACAAAATAGAAGAAAAAAGTCATTATTATGTGTCTTTCATGGCCCAAGCTGAAGCTCTGCCACACAGGCCCCTTGTGTCCAGGTATGATCCTCCAAACAGCTGGATTTGGCATTTTTCTAGGCAAAACACTCCCTCAAGTTTTGGTGCTAAAAATAAACAGGATCATAAACTTTTACAACCACCCCCATAGTACTAAATTTGACACCTCAAGCAACGTAGGATGCTGGAAGTGCTCAGAGTTTTGCACAATGACAGAGGAGCACAACCTTGAAATGCACTTTCTGTGTTACCCTTTCAGCTATATACCCAAAATAGCGTTATAAGTATTAACTATGCTCATTAATTCCAACAGCTACTGGATAAATTTTAAAAAATGCTTAAAAGGTTGGTAAGCCCCCAACTTTGCAAACAGCAGGGAACAAATTCAAGTGAACCAAAGTCCAAAACCAGAGGCGAAATATTTACTTACTTCAAGTAAATATTTCACCACTTTGGCTGTGAAGGCCAGGCCGTGACGGGATTGCTACGAGGGCTGCAACAGATGAGTACTGCCATGGCCGAGTCTCACAGTTCAAATGTAAATATCATGTATATTTGTTAGGAAAAGTTTTATAGATGTATAGTTATGTTTTACCCCCCTTGCATTGTTATCAGGGGTGGCCTGGGTTCGGGACATTCGAGAGGGTGGCATTGTTACTATGGCAAGAGCTGCCCTCCAAACCAGATTTAAGGAAATGATCTCCACCACTGGACAGGGAAGGAGTCAGTGGGCAGAGCTTTGGGAGGGGCCAAAGGGTTCAAAGCCCATGGCGGGGAAAAATCCTTTGCTCCCAGACCTGTAATATTTTCTCTATTCAGTCTTCTGTTGTATTTTGATAAAGTTTTAATAAACCTTTTAAATTTTTGAAAGTGAGTAGCATTTCTCACCAGGCCAAGCTGTGATGGGGATTCCAAGAGGGCCATGCCATGAGGGCCATGCCAGGAGAGGATTTGCCATGAAGGGGATTTCGTGAGGGCCATGCCCTGAGGATACTGCTGTGGAGGCTATGCTGTGAGCGCCAGGCCATGAGGAGACAGCCATGAGGGGGATGCCATGAGGGCGGTGCCATGAGGGCATCTAACATGAAGGAGATGCCGTGAGGGCCATGCCATGATGGGGGTGCCATGAGGGGGGTGCCGTGATGGCATTTGCCATGAAGGAGATGCCTTGAGGGCCATGCCCTGAGAGTACTGCTGTGGGGACTATGCTGTGAGCACCAAGCCATGAGGGGAGTGCCATGAGGGGGGTGCCCGTGAGGGCATTTGCCAGGAAGGGGATGCCCTGAGGGTACTGCAGTGGAGGCTATGCTGTGAGCGCCGAGCCATGAGGGGACTGCCATGAGGGCCAAGCCATGACCGGGATGCTATGAGGGGGGTGCCATGAGGGCCAAGCCATGAGGGCATTTGCCCTGAAGAGCGGGGATGCCCCGTGCGTGTCCCGCCATTTTGCGGTGCGGGCACGGACGCACACGGCCCCCGGGCCGCCCCCCGCGCCCCCAGCCCGGCGCGGGCAGCGCGGGACCGCCGGCAGCGCCGAGGCAGCGGCAGCCACGCACCCGAGGGAACCGCGGCTCCTGCGCGCTTCCAGCGCGGCTCGGGGACTTACTGCGCTCCAGAGGGCATGCGAGCGTGGAAAGAAATCCTCCGGAACTACAACACCAAGCGAGCACCGCGGGGGGAGGAGGGACGGAAACCTGTGAGCAGTGTCTCGGCGGAGGCATCCGGAGTTTCCTTTAGCACAGAAATCCCTGAAGTCTGGGACTATGAGGCGGATGGGGAAAGGGAGAGAGGCGGCCCAAAGACCTTAGGGATGCCTAGGTTGTTTTTACTTTATCCGTCGCCTCAGGGGCTGAGGGTGGTGATCTGTGAGTGCTGTGCAAAGGCGGGTCTTGTCTCTACATCCCCTGAAATACCACGTCCTTGGTTTGTCCCACATTTGAACTTTTTGCTTTAGGAAGCCAAAAAATATTAGTCTTTGGTTTAGTCTAATTTAGCATTACAGTTGTGCTATGATACTGTTAATAAAAGAAAATTTCATCCACAGTTTTCCTCCCTTCAAGAGTTACAATGTGAAAACATCACTGTTCTTTGTAAAATACCTTAGGAAAAAAGGTTTAATATATTTTGCATATTTAAGCACCAGACCAGACTCCTCCTTTGAAAGGGAAAGTCACATGAATAAATGCTCTAAGTGGTATTGATGATTGTAGCAGAACTACTATTACTAATGTAATACTAATATATTACTAGTGTTACTAATTGAACATTACCAGCAACAATGACTGGTCTTAATAAAACGAAAGTAAAGTATTTAATTAATCTGAAAACCTTCTGTCACTGAAACTGAATAAAAGAGTTTAAATAAAGGGAGTTTATTCAGCAAGCAGAGATGGGGACAGTAAGAACAGTCATTTTCCCGTAGGGCTGTGGATCCTCATGTGTACAAGGAAAGACTTGTAATTATCAGATTAGTTTTGTCTGTAAGGAGTCAGAGGGAAACATGCAGCACACACTAAAGTCCTTCTCTGGCTTTTTTGGGGCACCTTTTTCATGTTTTTGACATGCCTGGTTGAGACAAGGCCATTTGCATTAGCTGAATCTAAATATATCTGAAATTGTTCAGCTGAAACATTTTCAGACTTTAATTTGATATCAAAAATTACATAGTGTTCTACCAGTAAATCTAACATGTATTAATGTGAGCCTGGGATGCACCGGTAAAAGGACTTCTTAACTGTAACTATTTTATATTTCAAATGGAATAAATCAAGTGTGACAAAAACGTAAGCAAATTGATCCAAGTCACTGATTCATTTTTTTCCCCAAAGTCAGTATTAAGGCAGACCAGCAGGACATAGTGAAGAATTATGCTGATTTAAGGGGTCTTGCAAGTGATCATTAAACAATATTGACGGTGAAAATTTTTAGACCCCAGCAGTAATTAAACAATTTTACTTGGGTTTTCATAGAATCCCAGGATGGCTTGGGTTTGAAGGGACCTTAAAAACCATGTAGTAATTACCATGAGCAAGGATGCCACTCACCAGATCAGGTTTGGAGGTATTTTAAATTTATTTCAGGTCAACTAACTCCCCTAAGTTACTACTACAGAAACTACGTGTGGGGAGTCTTCCAGCCGTAGGATCATTCGTTTTTACAGCCTGTTTGAACAGCCATATAATTAAAATTTGATTTGATTAAGGCATCATGGGCAGCACTGAAGGGGTCCCCAGGGTTGCTGTACTCTGGACAAACTCATTTCTGTGCGTTCCATCACCGCCAGAAAAGCTCCGACTTTTCCAGGCGGGCAAAAGGCGCACTTTATTTAACCACCTCCCTTCGGTTTCCCCCCTTTGTTCCTTTAATTTTCGCGGCCCCGCTGCCAGCCCCCGGAGCACATGTGCGTGTCACTGCCGGGCGGAGGGGGAGGGAGGGAGCGCGGGCGGGCGCCTCTCGCATGGAGCCGGGGCTGAGGGCCCCGTGGTGATGCAGCAGCAGCCGCAGCACCGCCCGTGTGCGGGCAGAGCCCCCTGAGAGCCGCCGCCCGCCCGGAGCACACGCGGGGCTCGGCCCCGCTCCATGGGCACCGATGGAATCGCTCCCGATCGCAGCTGCCGGCGCCGCGCCTCAGCCCGCCATGGCCTCGGCCGGGTAAGCAGCGGCCGCCGCGGGGACTCCGGCGGCGCCGGGGAAGGGCGTGCGAGAACGCGGGGGGACGGGACCGGCGGTCGTGGCCGCCGCGGTGCCTTTTCCTGCCCGCCGCGGGGCCGCGGGGGCTCGGACGCGGCGTACGGGGCGCGAGAGGGGCCGCGAACGGCGGCGGCGGGGCGGTGTGTCTGTGCGGGGAAGGGGTCTGCGTGAGGCGGCGGTGTGGGCGCGGAGCACCGGGGACTGGTTTAATGCTTTCACTGGGGGACGGGGACGCTGTCGGGGCGGCTTTGCCGGTGGCGGCGGCGGCAGGCGCGGAGCGCGGGGGGGCGGCGGGAGCGCCACAACATGGCGGCGGCGGCTGAGGGGACACGAGACCTTCCTCCCCCCCCACCGGAACCCGCCGCTGCTCTATGGCCCGTGCGCCGCGCTAGAGCGGCCGTTCGTAGCCGCACGCCGCCTCGGCCAATGGCGGCAGGGCTTACAGCGAACGCAGCCAATCGCAAAGGCGGCGTACAGCGGGGACGTCAGCGCGCGCCCCGGGCCGCGGTGCACTGTGGGATGCTGGAGGCCTCGCGTCGGGGCAGGAAGGAAGGGGGGGTGTCATGGCGACGAATATCGAGCAGATCCTTCGGTCCTTTGTGGTCAGCAAATTCCGGGAGATCCAGGAGGAGCAGCAGCAGCAGCACGGCGGGTAACGGGGCGGTGGGAAGCGGCGGGGAAGGGCGCGGGGCGGAGAGAGACGGGCCGCGGCCTGAGGGTCGTGTCGGCGGCAACATGGCGGGGCCAGGGGGGTCGCGGCCGAGCCGGTGCCCTGAGGGAGACACGGCCCGGGGGCCGAGAGAAGACGGTGGGGGGACGCGCCCACCCTCTCTCTCCTCGGTTTCGGTGCTGTCCTGCCGTCGGGGCAGGCGCCTGTATGATTTGTCTGATTTACGGCTAAATTTGCCGAGTTTATCTCGTAAAAAAAGGAAAACCTTGGTAAGAGCAAGGAAAAACTGGAAGAGAGCGCGTTGCGTGTATTTATTTTGCGGAGCAAACCCCTACAAGGCCGTACGAGCACGGGAGATGTGGCACATTCCAGAATGTGTTTTTTTTTCCTTTGCGTCTCAGCCTCAGCAGTCACAGAGTGTCGGGGCTGAATAAGTGAGAATTTATCCAAAGGCAGAGTTTTCCCTAAGAGCACGCCTTTTTCAGGAGGCTGGAATACTGCTCTGAAGAGCTGGGTATAAGAAATGTTTGTGAACGACAAAAAATGTCCCAAAAAATGCTCAAAATCGCTTGTATTAAATTGATTCTTTTTTTATTCTTTTTTTGCTTAGTGCAAATGTGGAAGGGCAGCCCAATGGTGACACGATCCCAGCTGAGCAGGCCGGGCCTTCCGAAGCCTCTGGAGCTGCTGGGAGTTGTCAGAGTGATCAGATAGTGCAGAAAATAGAGGAAGTGCTCTCCGGAGCCCTCGGGACAGAGCTGCAGTGCAACCCAGGTAATAAAACTCCCTCTGGCAAATCTGTTCTTGGTGAGAAGGTTGTGACTGTGCCTGAAATGGAATCAGGTTTATAGAGATGAAAATATGCTTCCTGGAGCTGCTCCTCTGGCAAGTTGTGCATTAAATGTGGTTAAATATTTTCTTTACTGTGATTTTACATCCAGAGGTGGCCAGAAAAATAAATGATTTAAAAATTGAGCTGGTTATATGTAAGCATTGGTATGGGGAAAAGTTGGAGTTTTTTCTTTCCAGTACTGAAACAGATGAATATTTTCCATTTGTATGCATATATGTGTCCATAAATTCTGCATTATTTTATATATATCTACTCCAGGGTCACTGAACTGTTCTTAGTACCAAAGCTGATGCTGATAGAAGCAGTTTTGCTTTGGTTTAGTTTTCAGGATTATTTTTAAAGAATATTTATTACAAAACAGATCTGTGATTAACTGTTCAGTCAAAAGATGATTTGCTGTTTTAAAGTGTGGGTACTTACATGGCAGTCTTGCAAAGGGATTTTGATGTGTCAGGCTCAGATCTTGAATAAATTACTTGATTTTTAAGGCTAAAAAGTCACTTCTGAGTGTCCCCTCTTGTGGGACTGGTCCTTGCTGTAAGACTTCTGCCTGTGGAGGGTTGGTGAGGTGATGAAAGCTGTAATTACTGCATTTCTCAATTTTGGGAGTTCAGTCACAGGTGACTGCAGTGTGCTGGGTGAGTACAGTTCCAGAGGCAGCACAGAAGAGTGTTCATTTCAGAGATTCTGCTGGCAGGAGTTTGGGATTGCTCTGGGGTTTTTTGCTCAGTGGTTTGTGTACCTTGAGCAATTTTCAAGTTTTTGGTTTATGCTGTAGGAGCAGCACTTGAGGCTGACATGGGGAGGTTTGGGTAGTTTCTTGGTTGGTTGGTGATTTCTGTTGGTTTTGTTTGGTGATGTGATTTTTATTTTTATTTGTTTATTTTTGTTCTCTTCTTGTGTGGAGGACTGAGGCAAGGTCACATGGTAATAAAGAAGTGAGAGCTGTTAAGTTGGAAGTTAATAAACTTACCTGTGGCAAATGTTCCCACTGTGCATCTCTAAAAAGGACTTGGACAAGAGACAGTATCTGATTATCTGAATCTAATGAATTATCTTTGCAGAAAAGTTCATTTTATAGAATCCCAGAACATCCTGAGCTGAAGGGACCCCCAGGGATCCCCCAGTGCCAGCCCTGCCCTGCTCAGAGCCCCCCAAGCCCAGCCTGGGCATCCCTGGCAGCGCTGGCCAAAGGCTCCTGGAGCTGTGGCAGCCTCGGGGCCGTGCCCATGCCCTGGGCAGCCTGGGCAGTGCCAGCACCCTCTGGGCAAGAACCTTGCCCTGCTGTGCAGCCTGAGCTGGCCTGGCCCAGCCCCAGGCGCTCCCTGGTGCTGTCCCTGTCCCAGAGCAGAGCTCGGAGCTGTCCCTGCGCTGCCCCTCGGGAGGAGCTGCAGCCCCGGGGAGCTCTGAGCTCAGGCTGCTCCAGGCTGGGCTGCCCAAGGCACCTCGGGGGCCCCTCCTGACCCTTCCCCAGCCTTTTCTTGTCCCTCCTGGTTGCCAGGGCTCTGCTGACTCAGCTCCAGCTGGCCAAGGACCAGCACCCCCAGGGCCCTTCCCACAGCTGCTCTCCATCCACACAGCCAGGGTTGCCCAGTCCAGCACTTCCCCTGTTAAACTCCACGTGGTTGGGGATTGCCAATCTCTCTGATTTGTTGAGGTCTTTCTGCAGGGCTTCTCTGCCCTCAGGAGGGTAAACAGCTCCTCCTCGTTTAGTGTCCTCAGCAGACTAATTATCCCTTTGAGTCCTGTGCCCAGGTTGTTAGTGAAGATGTTGAAGGGACCTGGGCTGAGAATGGAGCCCTGCAGAACCCCACTAGTGACTGGTGTCAGCCCCATGTCACCCCAGTCACTGTCACCATTGGTGTCCAACCCCTGGGTGAGTTGCTCACCCACTGAGTAACACAGCTGTCCAGCTGTGGGCTGGACATTTTGTCCCTAAATTTGACTTCACTGTTCTCTCTCAGTGCATTCAAAGCAATGTTGGTGCAAAAACTATTTCGAAGTTGCTTATGCCATAAATATGTACCTGCTGTACTTGTTGTGGAATCCCAAGTCACATTCATTTAACAGTATTGCAGTTACCAAATGCTTTTGCAAGATTTTGGGTACTGGAAAATAGTGAGCTTTGGGATCACAGATTCTGATTGGAGGGTCTGTGTTGCTGCCCTGGCCTGCATAAATAGAGTCATTGAAAGGAACATGCAAGCAGACTCCAGTTTATATCTCATATTTCACAGAAATCCCAGCAAGCTGCCTTTAATGAAGTGACTTTCTCCTGAAAACACGGCACTAGGGCTCCAGAAGGGCAAGAACCTAACAAAGGTTAAATCCAGAGGGAGGTGATGTACAGAATTAAAAGGTGGTGATGGAAATCCCAGACTCCCTCTTTCCCTTCCCCATCAGTGATTTGCTTGTCCCCAAGGCATCTGAATTTGTTACTTTCCTGTTGGAAGCAAACACTCTCAGAGGAACATGCAGCTTTGCAGCTGCAGTCCTGCCTGTCCCAGTAGCTGTTCCCGCCTGCAGTGCCTTAGAGTGGGTTTGGGATTGGGGGCATGGATGCTCTTTTCCCAAATTTGTTAGACCCCAGTGAGTAACTTGGTCAGTAAATACCCAGGGAATTTCTAACACAGCAGCAGCACTGCACTCACTCAGGGGTTAAAGCACAGCAGGGGACAGTGGCTGGTCAGGTCTCATAGCATAAATCCCCACTTTGGTAATTTGTTTGGAAAATGGGAATTCTTGTTTATCTTCCATGTGCAGCATTGGGGGTTTGAAAGCACATCTCCAGCCTGCTGTTAGGATGTGCTGCCCCACTGAGTGTGGGTGGTGGGACATGCACCCACTGTGTCCTGCTCAGGTGATTTCCCAGCTGCATAGCCGCCCCAGCCCTGGGCCCAGCCCAGGGAGGAGCTGGAGCTGCTGCAGAGAGCCCAGAGGAGGCTCCAGGATGAGCAGAGGGATGGAGCAGCTCTGCTGGCAGGAAAGGCTGGCACAGCTGGCATTGTTCACCTGCACAGGAGAAGCTTTGGCCTGAGCTCAGGGTGGCCTTGCAGGGCCTGCAGGAGCCCCAGGAAAGCTGGAGAGAGACAATTTCCAGGGGATGCAGGGACAGCACACAGGGGAGTCATAAAATGGTTTGGGTTGGAAGAGGACCTTGTAGATTATCTTGCTCCAAACCCCCTGACATGAGCAGGGACACCTTCCACTATCCTGGGTTATTCCAAACCTTGTCAAGCCTGGCCTTGAACACCTCCAGGGATGGGATAGGTTCTCTGGGCAGCCTGTGTCAGGGCCTCACCTCCCTCACAGGGGAGAATTTTTTCTTAAGATCTAATCTAACCCTACTTTCCCTCATTTTGAATGCGCTGTCCCTTGTTCTGTCACTCCAGGCTCTTGTGAGTAGTCTTCCACCACCTTTACTATACTTCCAGGTACTGGAGGGTCATGGTTAGGTCACCTGAAGTCTCTCCAGGTGAACAATGCCAGCTGTGCCAGCCTTTCCTGCCAGCAGAGCTGCTCCATCCCTCTGCTCATCCTGGAGCCTCCTCTGGGCTCTCTGCAGCAGCTCCAGCTCCTCCCTGCGCTGGGCCCAGGGCTGGGGCAGCTATGCAGCTGGGAAATCACCTGAGGGGACACAGGGACACAATCCCAATCCCTCTGCTCATCCCAGCCTGTGTTGATCCTGGGGTTGCCCTGACTCAAGTGCAGCCCCCGGCTTTGTTAAACCTCAGCAGATTCCCATGGAGCACTTCTTGAGTTTGTCCAGACCCCTGTGGATGGCCCCATCCTCCAGAGGTGTCACCTGCACCCACAGCTTGGTGTCACCTGCAAACCTGCTGAGGATGCACTTGATCCTTCTGTCATTAATGAAGATATTAAGTAACTCTGATACATTAATGATGCTATTAAGTAGCACTGGTCTCAGTACAGACTCCTGAGGGACACCACTGGGCACTGATGTCCATCAGGACAATGAGCTTTTGACCACTGTCCTCTGGATGTGACCATCCAGACAACTGCTAATGCACCTGACAGTGCACCTGTCAATTTCTTCACTCCAATTTGGAGAGAAGAATGTTGTGGTGGCACTGGGTCAAATACATTACAGCAGTTCAGATAAATGCCATCTGTAGCTCTTCCCTTACCCACTGGTGTAGCCAGTCCACCACAGAAGATCAGACAGCTGTGCTGGTTGTTTCAAATCACATCCCTGTCCTCCATGTGCCTTCTAGGAGGATCTGTTCCATGATCTCAGCACAGAGGTGAGGCTGTGACAGGGTGGTAATTCCCAGAATCATCCTCTCTTCCCCAAAGGAATGGCTTTTCGCTGCCATAGGGCAGGGTTAGATCATGTATTAGAAGATTCTTCCCTGTGAGAGTGGGGAGGCCCTGGCCCAGGGTCCCCAGAGCAGCTGGGGCTGCCCCTGGATCCCTGGCAGTGCCCAAGGCCAGGCTGGACACTGGGGCTGGGAGCAGCCTGGGACAGTGGGAGGTGTCCCTGCTGTGGCAGGGGTAGAACAAGATGAGCATTGAGGTCCTTCCCCACCTAAACCATTCCATGGCTATGCTACTGCTTGGAAAGAGCTGTGTTCCCTCTGGGCCTCTGTCCTGACTAACAAGATTTGGGGAATTTTTGGAAAGAATTGTTGTTTTATTACTTAAAGTAACTCTGAGAGGAAGGGAAGAAAGCTGGAAAGGGAGTGTGTCCTCTTCGTGTGTGTGTAGAACTTTAGTGAATTTGGCATAGTCTGCAAGTTTAATTGTTTTGTACCTCTGTCCGTGTACTTCACAACTAATCTGAAAGGTTTTTATATACAGTCTTACAAATGTTTACAAGGTAAATGTCATTTTTTCTAGATGTAGACAAAAATACTGTGAAAAATAGTACTCAGTCTACAAAAAGGAGCTCTACAGGTGAAGATGAAATTCCTAGGAAAAAAGCAAAGAAAAACAAGAAGCACAAAAGCAAGAAGAAGAAGAAAAAGAAGAAGAAAAGGAAGAAAGAGAAGAAGCATAAAAAGCAACCAAAGGAATCCAAGTTGATTGCACGTCCCGGAGAGCCTGCAGGCGTGCAGCCAGCCCCTCCCTTGGTGCCAGAGCAGTCCAGCTCCCAAGTGAATGTACAGCAAGGAGTGTTTGCAGAGGCAAACCTGGCTGGCCACGTGCAGCCAGAACTGTGCTCCAAACCGGCTGAGGGGCTTGATAATCAAGCTTTAGGACTTGTTTCTCATTCAGTGACTGATTCTCAGCAATCTGCAGAAAATCTTGGAAGTGGGGAGGGGACTTTGTGTGCAGCAAATCCTCCATTTAATTTAGAAAGCATCCAGTCTAATATCCCAGAAAATACTAGTATAGCTCAAACTAGAATTTGCACTAGCGAAGAACAAATTCAGCGGTCCCATGAAAATATTTATCCTGTAGCTATTAATGCCAGTGTTGTTGATACTGGAAATAATACTTGGTCCAGCATCCCATCTGGAATTGTCAATAAATCAGAGATTCAGAAAGATTCAGTAGAAGCACTGGGAGGTACAGAAGTCACTCTGAAATCTCAAGGCATTGGGGAAGCAAAAGCTTCGCACGCAGCTCTGGAGCCTGAGACCATGGAGGTGTTGACTTACTCGGAAGCATCTCATCAGTCTGTGTCTCAGAGGGCAGCACAGGGGTTGGAAACAGCTTCAGAATCCGTGTCCTTGGCAAGTGGTGTGACAACAACCCCTACACCTGCAAGTTGGGCACATCCAGGTGCTGTGACTGTAGCTCACTTGGCTGTGGCTGGGCAAGAAGTGAAAATTCCAGAAACAACTGAAAAATCTCTGCACATGGGAAATGTGAGAAGTGTGGAGAGACCTTCAGAACTGGGGGGTGCGAGCAGAACTTTGGAGCCATCCCTGCAGCCCTCAGTCATGTCTGGGAGTTTGAGCATGACCCAGAGCAGCCCTCTCAGTGTTCTGAAAGCAGGTGTACCTTTGCAACATCCTTCAACAGTATCTGCAGCCACCCCTGTGACCCACATGGAAATAAGTGCCAAAACACCTCCAGGACCAGGAGCTGTTACAAAAATGAAGGATATGGAGCCAGCTATGGGGAGTGTGAAAGCTTTAGAAACAACCATGGAACCTGTTGTAGCAAAAGATGTCAGAGCAGCTCATGAAAGTCTGCAAGGCAGAAGTGTGGAAGGAACCACTGGTTCTGTAACAGCACTGGGTGCATCAGGAGTGTTCCTACAACATGGAGTCTTGGCAGAAACAAGGAGTGTGGACAGAGCCCAGGGATCTACACTTTCAGCAGGATTGACAGGTATGAACGTGGTTGCAGAGGCAAGAGGATTAGGAGCAACTTCAGAACCTGCAGCAGTTGTACAGACCTTCGTTCCCCAAACAGCTCCAGAAGTCCACATGGCAGAGGGTTTTAGAAGTCCACAAGCAAAAGATTCACAAGGTATTTCATTGCTGAGAGAATCAAGACCTGAGAGTGAATCACATGTGAGAGGTTTGTCACCTTCTCTGTCTTTGCAGAAGGAAAACACACAAAGTCCAGGAGGAGTCCTGAGACCAGTGGCTGTGGTGGAAGCAAAAACTTTCACAACAGCTTCAATGTCCTTACAAGTAGAAGGTGTGAAAGCTTCAGAAGAAGCTGTGCATTGTGGGACTGTTGCAAGTCTGGGACTTCCTGCCTTGGAAAGGACTCCTGAACCTGTGGTTGCATGTGAAAGCGTGGAACCAGTTAGAGGGGCTGAGGCATCAGCAGGGGTGATGCCATGGCAGGCCACAGCAGAGAGAGAACCTCTCCATGCAGGCCTGACAGAGAGTTCCGTCATTGCACAGTCGCAGACGATGACACACACAGGACCCTCACACACTGAGGTGCTGAGGGAGAGAAAGGATTCGGAACATGTTCCAGAAGCAGAGACAAGGAGCAGAGAAGCAATCCGAGAAACTGTGCAAACTTCAGAAATCAGTTCAAAATCTATTCAGGAACAAGTAGTAGGTCATTCAGCAGCAGTCTTGGAGTCTTTGCCCAGAGTGGAAGAAAACAGTATGGCATCAGGTGTACTGACAGATGCACAAACTCAGGGATCTGCTGTAGAACATGAAATTGCAGCAAGGGGGACCAGCACCCAAGGAAATGAGCTCTCAGAAACGGAGAAAGCAAAATATCTGGAACCAGCATCAGAAGCTGGAGGAATGAGGTGGTTAGAGAGCACGACAGAGTCTGCAAAAGTAGAGGTGAAAGGTTCTGAAACAGGTGAGAAGCTTGAGGTACCCATGGGTGATGCTTCAGCAGCTGTTCCAGAATACTTGCATGCTGAAAAGCAACAAGATCTTCAGGTAGTTCTAGAAGGAAAACCTGCTGCAGAATGGAAGAGTTCAGAAGAGGCTCCAGAAATCTTGGGTGCTTCTGGAATAAAACCTTCTGAAGCAGTTCCAAAACCAGGGGATGTGAAAGGCCTGGAAACCACACTGGAGCATGAAGTGACAGCTGAGGTACAATATATAGAAGGAGTACAGGGTCAACAGGTGGAGGATATGGTGATTGAGAAGGAAGATGCGGAGCAGACTCAAACATCTGAGCCTTTAGTAGCAGAAACAGTTTTTGGTTCTTCACATGCAGCAGAGAAAAAAGTTTCAGCAGGGACTCCTGTAGCAGAAACACAAGATTTGGAAACAGCTCCTCGGACTGATGTAGAGCTGAAAGATGCAGAAGCAGCTGCAGGGTTGGAGGCAGAGACAAAAGATTTGGAAGCAGGTCCAGCACCTGAGACTGATGCAGAAGCAGGTCCAGAACTTATAGAGGAAGGCCAGTTGGAAGACACTCCAGAGGCTGAGGATGTCAAAGAAGCAACTCCTGAAGAGGACTCAGAGAAAAGAGACTCTGAAACATCCGATGTGCAGCCTGATGTGGCGGCACGAATGAAGGAGACTCTCATGAGGCTTGAGAATGTTGTTGAAAAAAGTAGTCATAGAACCAGTGAGAAAAAACATGATTCAAAGAAACAGAAAAGGAGCCGTTCCAAGTCTCAGTCCAGGTCTAGGAAGCGGAAGAAAAAATCAAGATCACGTTCCACTTCCAGGCGTTTGACCTCTAAAAGAGCGCGTTCTAGGAGCAGAAACTATTCCGTTTCCAGAAAAAAGCATTCCAAATCTAGGTCCCGATCTGTGGAGAAAAGAGAGAGAAGATTGTCTTCGCGGCGGTCCAGGCGCAGACATTCTAGGTCATCTGACCGTTACAGGTCTAAATCCAGATCAGCAGAAAAGAGATTGTCCAGACGGAGACGTTCCAGGTCGTCTGACCACTACAGGTCTAAATCCAGGTCAGTGGAGAAGCGGCTGTCCTCCCGAAGGTCCAGACGCAGACGCTCCAGGTCGTCTGACCGCTACAGATCCAAGTCCAGGTCCGTGGAGAAGCGGTTGTCCTCCCGAAGATCTGGGCGCAGACGTTCCAGGTCTTCCGACCGCTACAGGTCTAAGTCACGGTCAGCAGAGAAGCGGCTGTCCTCCCGAAGGTCTGGGCGCAGACGTTCCAGGTCCTCTGACCGCTACAGATCCAAGTCCAGGTCAGCAGAGAAGCGACTATCCTCCCGAAGGTCCGGGAGGAGACGTTCCAGGTCTTCTGACCGCTACAGATCCAAGTCCAGGTCAGTGGAGAAGCGGCTGTCCTCCCGAAGGTCCGGGCGCAGACGTTCCCGGTCATCCGACCGCTACAGGTCTAAGTCACGGTCAGCGGAAAAGAGATTGTCCTCCTGGAGATCCCGCCGCAGACATTCCAGGTCCTCTGACCGTTCAAAATCTAGATCCAGGTCTTCAGAAAAGGGAGGAGGCAAAGAGTACTCCTGGAGGTTCAGACATCGGTCTGGTTCCTCTGATGGTTCAAAATCCAGGTCAAGATCTGTTGAGAAGAGAGGTCGGAAGGCGTCTGTGCGGAGGTCCAAACGTCAGCGCTCCAAGTCCTCGGATCGCTACAAGTCTCGATCCAGGTCAGTAGAAAAAAGGGATCGAAAGCAGTCGTCGCGGAAGTCTAAACGTCAGCGCTCCAAGTCCTCTGACCGTTACAAGTCTAGATCCAAATCTGTAGAAAAAAAGAAGGAATCCTCACGAAAATCCAAGCGTCGACGCTCAAAATCTTCTGAACGCTACAAGTCTAGGTCCCGGTCTGTTGAAAAAAAACGCAAGGAGTCTTCAAAAAAATCCAAACGGAAACGTTCCAAGTCCTCCGACAGTGTTAAGTCAAGGTCCAAATCTGTAGAAAAAAAGGATAAGTCATCCTCAGCAAAGTCCAGTAGCAAGCATGAGTCTTCTGAACTTCAGGAGTCAGCCAAAGGTCTTGATGAAGATGTTCCTCAGTCTTCTTTTGGAAGTGAAGGTAAATCCTCTAATGGTCCCACATCAGTAGCTTTGTCTGATGAAGGAGTAAACGGTCCAGTGCTGCCACCATCATTTGGAAGTGGATTATCCAAAACTTCAGAGAGCCTTGAGGAAAGATCCTCATCTGTTGAAAAAACAGCAGATCTGCAGCATTCTGCCACATCTGAATTTGATACCTCCAAAACCCGTGATGACCAGGAACTGAGATCCACATCTGTGGCAAAAACACAGGATTCAGAGCTGTCTATGACGTCTGAAAATGGATCAACTGAAAAAGCAGCAGCTCCGGAGTCTTCATTGCTACCTGAACTTCCATACTCCACATCCAAGTCAAGATCCTCATCTGTTGAAAAAAGAGGAGATCTAGAAACTTCTTCAGTAGCAGAATTTCATGTCTCTGCGTCCCGTGAAGGTGAGTCCAGAACTGCACCTCTCAAAGAAGTAGAAGGTCCAGAGCTTCCTCCAGCACTTAAAAGAGGTATGGAACTTCAGTCAGCTCTCCTGTCTGAAAGTGGGGTCTCCAACTTGTCTGATGGTCACGATTCACAGCATATCCCTGGTGAGCACAAAGAGCTTTCACAAGTTCTGCAAGTACCTGAACGTGAGTTTTCCCAGCTGGCTGACAGCCCTGGAGCAATGGAAGCTCAGAGGCCTTTCCTGCCACCTGAAATGATCCGCCCTGTGATCCCTGATGGCTGTGAGTCAGGCCAGATGCAGGAGCCTTCTCTGGCTTCTGACGGTGGGCACTTTGTGTCTCCTGATGGACATGGGTCAGGATCCAGCTTTGCTGCACCAATAGAGGAGCATCCATTGTCTGTAGGCGAGTCCTTTAAGTCACCACATGGAAATGAACAAAGATTTTTATCTACTGAAAAAGTCAAGACTCCAGATGTTTCCCTGACATCTGTGTGTGGTTCTGTTGAGGTGTCTGCCAACATCATTTCAGTGTCTTCTTTTGAAGTTCATGAGTCCAGATCATCTGTTGACAAAGCTTTAGACGGTCCAACGCTTCCACAAGTGCTTGAGGTCGACTGCTCCAGATCTTCAGAAATGCATGATTCAAGATATCTAACTGGAAAAATAGATGGTGCAGGATCTTTGGTGATGTCTAAAAGTGGGATTCCCATATGCCACGATGGCCACAAAGCAAAGTACAACTCCTTTGAGCAAACAGAGAGTGCAGAACTGTCAGTGGCATCTGAGCTCCGGTGTTCCATCTTTCCTGAAGGCTATAAATTGACATCTGCTGCAGTTGAAAAAGTGGAGATCCAGAAGCCTTCTCTCTCACTGGAAAGTGGCTTCTCCGTGTCTGCTGACGGCTGTGAGTCAGTGGGCACACCTGAAAAACTACAGCCCCCAGTGGCTGCTGTGACATCAGAAGGTGGGGTTCTGCTGTTGCCTGACAGTCAGGAGCTGAGACCTGTCCCTGCAGAGAAAACAGAAATGCTGAATTCGTCCGAACTGAAACACCTGACGTCCCCTGATGGCTACAAGCTGAGATCTGCCTACAGTGAAGAAGTGCAGGAGCCCATTCTGGTACCAGAAAGCAGGTGTTCTGTTGCCTCCGATGGTGATGAGTTGGCATCCACCACTTCTGAAAAAGCTGAGGAGCATTCTCAAGTGTCTGAAAATGAGTACACAATAGGGCTTGATGGCCCGGAGTTGACATCAACCCCTGCTGAAAAAACGGAGCTGCGGAAGCTTTATCAGATGTCTGAAGAAAGATGTCTGGAGCCCATCGACAGCCGGGATCTGCAGTCACCCTCTGCTGAAGAGACACAGGTACAACACACTGCTCTGGTGTCTGAAAATGATCATGCCGTGTCCTGGGTGGGCCAGGAGTTGAGGTCCAGCTCTCCTGAGAAGGCAGAGATGCAGGAGGAGGCTGTGGTTCCAGAACCAGAAGCGCAGGGGCGTTCTCTGCTGCCTGAAAGTGAATATGGTGAGTCTCCTGAGGGCCAGGAGGTGGCTGAGGCCAGTCCTGCTGAGAAGGAGGTGCAAGAACCTTCTCTGACACCTGGCAGTGAATGTTCCATCTTCCATCAAGGCCAAATACTGCAGTCTGGCCCCACCGAAAGCACAGCAGTGCAGGTTCCAGTGCTGGTCCATTACGCTGTATCTCCCGAGGGACAGGAGGTGCAGGAGTGTTCTTTGCTGTCTGAAAATGAGTACGAGGCATCCCCCAAAAGGCATCATTTGAGATCCAGTCCTGTTGAAAAAGAACTGGAGGAACATTCTGACGCTTCTGAAAGTGAAAGTTCAATATCCAGCGATAGCCAGGAGTTGCAGCCTGCTGTTGCTGGAAAAACAGAGGGGCAGGAGTTGTCCTTGTCTGAAGGTGAATGTTCCATGACTCCTGAAGGTCAGGAGCTGCAGTCCAGCCCTGCTGAAAGAGTTCTAGCCAAGGAACCTTCTCTGACATCTGAACATGCTCTGTCACCTGAAGAGCGCGAGTCAAGATTGGAGCGTGCTGAGGAAACAGAGGGTGTGGATTCTACTGTGACTGCTGAACGTGACCATCTCTTTTTTGAGAGCCAGGAGGTGAGTTTCACCTCTCTTCAGAAAGCAGATGTGCGGGACCATTCTCCAACACCCGAAAATGAACATGGAGCATCTCCTGATGGGCAGGAGTTGAGATTCACCTCTGTTGAAAAAGCAGATGGTCTTGAACCTTTGACAGTGAATGACAGAGCCTCCATGTCCCCTGATGGCAGCGACTTGAATTCCATCCCTGCTGAAAAAATGGATCATGCAATGCCTTCTTTAATGCCTGAAGGGCGCTCGGTGTCTCCTGATAACTGCAGTGTGGGCCCTGCTGAAGAAACGGGGGATCTGGAGCCCTCTGTGAGATCTGAGCGTAGAGACTCCACATCCTCCTATCAGGAAGGTAATGAGCCAAGGTCTCCTATGGAGGAAGAGGGACTGGAGTCCTCTGTGACATCTGAACATAGACAGTCCCTGTCCCCTGAGGGCCATGACCAGAAGTCTATTGCAGATGAAGAAATGGATGATCTGGAGAGGCGTTCCACTTCTCCTGATGAGCACGAGTCAAGATCTAGCACTGGTGAAGAAGCAGAGGATCTGGAGCAGCCTTTGACAACAGAACGTAGGTGCTCTGAGTCCTCTGATGAGCACGAGTCAAGGTCAACCACTGGAGAAGAGGCAGAGGATGCAGAGACCTCCTTGGCAGCTGAAAGAAGAGATTCCGTATCCTCTGATGACCGTGAGTCGAGGTCTGCTGCTGAGGAAGATGTAGAAGATGGAGAGCCCTCCTTGACAGCTGAACGTAGACACTCCACATCTTCCGATGACCATGAGTCAAGGTCTTCAGCTAATGAAGAAGCAGAGGATGTGACAGCTGATCATCGCTCTGTGTCTCCTGATGGACGTGAGTCAAGGTCAACTGTTGGCGAGGAAGACCAAGGAGAGGACCAGGAGCTCTCTTTGACAGCTGAGCGTAGACACTCCACATCGTCAGATGAACAGGAGTCAAGGTCTACTGCTGGTGAAGATGCAGAGGATGTGGAACCCTCCTCAGCAGCTGAACAAAGAGATTCCACTTCATCAGATGGACAAGAGTCAAGGTCTACTGCTGGTGAAGAAGCTGAGGATGTGGAACCTCTGACAGCTGAACACAGACGTTCCGCATCCCCTGATGGGGCTGAATCGAGGTCTACCACTGCTGAAGAAGAAGGAGAGGATGCAGAGCCCTCCTTGACAGCTGAACAAAGAGAGTCCACATCATCAGATGAGCATGAGTCAGAGTCTTCCAGTGGTGAAGAGGAGGGAGAGGATGCAGAACCCTCTTTGGCAGATGAGGAAAAGCAGGATTCCATGCCTCTTGAGCAGTCAGAGGAACAGGACTCTTCCTTTGTCCCTGAAAGCAGACGTTCTGAGTCTTCTGAGCGTGAAAAATCCAGATCCAAGTCTGTTGATAAAGCATCTGACAAAGAGTCTCCACAGAGATCTGTAAGCAGGCACTCAAAGTCTCCTGCTCGCCAAAAGAGTCGATCCACGTCTGTGGAGAAAACAGCAGACAAAGAGTCTGTGCGGAGGTACAGACGGAGACGCTCCAGGTCCACAGCTCGCCAGAGGAGCCAGTCAACCTCTGTGGAGAAAACAACAGACAAGGAATCCTCACGCAGGTCGAGGCGGAGACGCTCCAGGTCCACTGCTCGCCAGAGGAGCCAGTCCAAGTCTGTGGAGAAAGCAGCAGACAAGGAGTCCTCACGCAGGTCCAGGAGCCGGCGCTCCAGGTCCTCCCAGCGCAGGTCCAAGAGATACGACACGGACTCGCGCTCCAGGCGGAATCGCTCCAGGTCAGCCACACGGAGAAGAGCGTCCAGATCTCGCTCCAGCTCCCTGTCACGTTCCAGGCACAGGAGGAGAAGCAGGTCGAGGTCGGCGTCACGAAGGCGGCGTTCCTTGTCCAGAGACAGGCGCAAGAGGTCTCAGAGAAACAGGTCGAGGTCCACTGACAGGAGAAGGAGGAGATCCGACTCCAGGGACCGCAGGATATCGCTCCGGTTGCGGAGCAGGAGCCGGACCCCTCTGCGGCAGAGGCGGTCGCGCTCCAGGGGGAGGAGGAGGAGCTCCAGCAGGTCCCCGATCCGACTGCGGCGCTCGCGCTCCTCGGGGAGGAGGCGCTACAGCAGATCCCCCGACCGGCGCCGCTCCCGCTCCTCGGAGTTCTCCAGCAGGTCACCCAAACGTCTCACAGACCTGGGTAAGTGCTTTGTTTTCACTGGTTCTGTGGTGAGGTGGTAGTGGGTGGGTTTGCGCAGTCTGATTTTAGCTCTGGAGCATTCATTCATAAGGGATTTCTTAGAAGTCACTCTGTGTGTTAATCTCAGGCAGTGACTTCCAGCAAGAAGGTTTATCAATGCTGAGCATTTGAATGGAAGCCTCTTTAGAGCCAGTTTTACCTTGGTTCTAGAGTTTTGTACAAAAGTAGCGTACAAAGTACTTCAAGTACGCTACTTTTGTACAAGTACTTGAAGTACTTGGCCTTTACTATCAAGGAACATTCTGAACAATAGTAAAGGCCAAGTACTTCAAGTACTTGTATGTAAGAAAATTTAGAATTTTTACTCCTGAGAACAAAGGTCATTCAGGTGCTAATTGGAGAGTCCCAGGCTCTGTTGTCAGCTGTTCCCAGAACTCTGTCTTGCCTCTTTCCCATGGTAAGAACTTAAAGGAAAGAGAGACTTGTTTGTGAAAATACTCCCAGACACAGCAGATCGGAAAATAAAAAAATCTTAAGAGCTGCATCTTTTCTCTGTGCTTGGAGGAAGAGAGGCTGTGTTGTTTCTTGGGTAATGAGTTAATAAGGGGAAAGAAGGTTTGAAGTGGGAGATCAGCTCTTGTTCAGTGTGTGAGGAAACCTCCTGTGGTGGGCTTGAGGTTCTGAACCTTCCAGTCCTGCCTCAGAGTTGCCATGGAAGCCTTCCAGTTAGGGAGTTATTTGCAAACTGGCAGAAGGCTTAATTTAATTTCTTTTGCTATTTCTATGTTAGGGCTGTCCTTTTTCTCCTTATTAAAGCAAAATACTGTTCTGTTAACAGTTTTGCATCTAATTGTATTTTAAGCAAGAGCATGTTTTACTTCCTCAGAGCTTGTTTTTTGTTTGGTGGTTGTAAGTAGCTTTGGGTTATATCTGGGGAGATGAGGCTTCCTCCAGAGGTTTGAGAGCTTTTCAGAGGTAGATAATGAGGAAACTCTGGAGTTTATGCTGTGTAGGAAGGATTCAGTATTGCCAGAATAAGAATGAATCAGTGAAGTAGGAGACATCAGAACTTGAGGGGTTGGAGGATGTTGTAGTTGGAACTGCTGGGTTACACTGCAGTTTCACTTGCCTTCTGCATAGCACAGACTTAAAGTCTAGAGCAACTCAGTACAATTCCAGTTATTTTCACAGAACATAAAAAATGCACAGTGCAGGTAGAATCTTGTTTCGTTTGCCAGAAACATTTCTTTATTATTAAAACAAGAATCTATAAAAATAATGACTTCTCTGTGAAAAAAAAACCCAAATGTTTTTAGACAAGGCCCAGCTGCTGGAGATCGCCAAGGCCAACGCAGCCGCCATGTGTGCGAAGTCTGGCGTGCCCCTGCCCCCGAGCCTGATGCCTCTGCTGTCCCAGAAGAAGGATGACAAAGCCAACCAGAAGTCCTCGAGGGACACCCTGAAGGAGCTCACTGAGGTGAGGGGGAACAGCAGCATCCAGCCTGGAAATGAGCACACTGGGCTTGGTGACCTGTGGGAGGTTGTCACTCTGTGCTGCTGGCACCTGGGAGCTGCCTCGTGTTCAGAATCCCCAAATCCCCGGGGCTGGCAAAGCTCTCCCAGCCTATGGAGTGCCAGCTGTGCCCCATGGGCACCTTGTCCCCAGCCCAGAGCACTCAGTGCCACCTCCAGACCTTCCTTGGCCACCTCCAGACCTTGCTGGGCAGTCCCTGACAAAGCCTGACCAGTCCTTTGAGCCCTTACTCGCCCCGCAGGTTTTTTTAAAGTCATTAAAGCTGGTATTTTTTAATTCTCTGGAAATGCATGAAATCAAATTATTTTGGTTTTCCTTATTTTTGGTTTTGATTCTGTTCTAATTTTGTACGAATTCGTGGTTGTCCTTGCAGTCCTGTCAGTGACATCCAAAGCTTTCACTGCTGATTTTTTGTTCTGATGGTGTTAATTATGGTTTGAGTTGGAAGGAGCTTCAAGGCTGAGCCTGTCCCACCCCCTGCCATGAGCAGGAGCACCTTCCTCTGTCCCAGGTTGCTCCAAGCCCTGTCCAGCCTGGCTTTGGACTTCCCTCAGAATGGAGAAAATCTGGAATAGAAAAGTGCCTTAATTTTTTTTTTTAATTGTATCATGAGTGTGACAGTTCTGAACTTGGGTTTCTAGAAATAATCTGAGAGGGAGCAGTGTCCAGGTGCTGAGAGATAATCTGCAGTTGTACCTGGGCTGGGGGAGCAGAAGTACTGAGCAAGAGCTGAGTTGGTGCAGGTGCTCTGTGGTGACACCCAGGGTGGTTTTTCCCATACCCTGACCAAGATCCAGCATAGCTTGTGCTGATCTGCAGGCCCCAGATCTGCACCTCCCTTCCCTTTCCAGCTTTGGAGATCTGTTGAATGATGTTCTGTTCTTTTGACTCAGAACTGTCCACAGAAGCAGTGCAGGTGGTAGGGAATCAGTAAAGACATTTTAACCATGAAATTCTGGCCTCTTGAGAAAGTCTTTTTGTCTTTGGTCCTTCTCTTGCTCTCTTTTCTTTTCCCCCCTTGGAGGCTCCTCCCAGTTTGTGGTATCCCCATATCTCTGTGGTTTAGTTCTGTTGCACATCAGAGGGGGGTGGCTTGCACAGCTGGCCAGCACCACAATATTCCAGAAGGATCTGAGCTCTCTTGGAGCCATCACTTCTGACAGGGTCCCTGCTCTGCCAGAGAGCTGAGTCAGTAACCAAGGAGTGCCTGGCAAAGCCATGGTTGCATAATTTGTGTACAATATCCAAAGTACATCTATTGGTGCTGTTGCTAGAAGATTTTCCATTCCTGGTTTAGTAAAGAAAATCACTTTTTTTGATAGAAATATGCTCTGTGAGTTTGGGTTGAAAGTTCAGGTTTACTCAGAGCTGACATTTCCCTCTGTTTTACTTTTCAGAAATGCAAGAAGATTGCTCAGAGCACTGATGATGTGATAGTGAACAAGCCTCACGTTTCTGATGAGGAGGAGGAGGAACGTCCTTTCTATAACCATCCTTTCAAGCTGAGTGAACCCAAACCTATTTTCTTCAATTTAAGTGTGAGTGCTACTTATATTTTTATTATTTTACTTATGTTTTTTTGAGTGCTACTTATCTTTTTTAGTATTTTACTTATATTTACTTTAAAAATAAATCCTGGTTCTTTTTAAATAATGCAAGTAATTCTGTAGAAATTTTAAATGGTTGATAATCTTGGTGAAACTAGGAGTATTTTTAAATCAATTTAAAGCAACATTCCAAATTCCATCAAGATTAAATTGGTAATCCAAATTTACCAATTGGTAGTAGGTAAAATTTTGAGCAATTCTTTAAATGCATCTGAAAATCAAATACTTTGAAGCATGGATTAGAATTTGTTTAAATTTTGTTGGGGTTTGGGGTTGTGGGTGGGGTTTTTTAAGTTTTATTTGGAGTGGGTGGTTGTGCCCATGAAAATCTGTTCTGATTTTGCAGGATATAAAGCACTAAAACAGCTTTAATATGCTCAGCAAAAACAGAAATTACATTCCTTGTTTTGTGTATAAATAGGTAGAGCTTCTGCTGTACACAAAATAAGCAGTAGTGAACATTTACATAAGGTGTAAGGTAGAAATAGACTTAGAGTTTATATTATATTGTTAGAAAAGGCTACAAAGAAACTCAAGAAACCTTGGAATTCTTCCAGGCTCCGAGGAGGAATGAGTGCTCTGCAGTGGCTGTGGGCTGCTCTGCCTCTTGGTCTTGGTTTTGACCTTTTCAGTTTTGTTCTTTCTCTCTCCATCCATATTCCTAGGAGTTTATCCAGTATTATCCAGTGCTGCCAGCTGTGTTTGCCTCTTGGAAGGGAACCTGGCAGGGATTTCTGCAGGTTTTTAAAACATTAACAACACCGAGCAAAACAAGGCCACAGACATCATCTGCTCAGAGACTCAGGCTGCTGCTAAAAATAGGCCAGGATGGAAACCCAAATGCTGAGAGCTGTTTTCTCTCCACTCATGGGCAGCTTTTGATCACAGGCCATGTTTTTTGCTGCCCAGGATTTTCACCTTGGAGCTTTCCATACAAAATACCTGGTGGTTGTTCTCAAGGTGAATGGGTCAGCTGGGAGAGGAGATCAGGGATTTTGGGTTGCTGAAGTTGTTTTTTAGGGTTTTTTATCTTCTCTGATAGCACAGTTTGTGGTCACTTGTGTGTTTTTAGGGCTGTGCCAAAATGATGAATTATAAAGGCTTATTACTCTAGAGTGAGTAAAAAACCAAATCCCAGGTGTTTGCAACAAAACCACCTCAAGACTCGTGGCTGTTTTCAAGCCTGAACCTTTTCTCATGTTATTTCTTTCAGACTCCCAGCATAAAACCAGCACCACCACCCCAACCAAAAAACCAGGTCAGCCTGTCCAAGGAATTCCCTGTGTCCTCTGGGTCTCAGCATAGGAAGAAGGAGGCAGACAGTGTGTATGGAGAGTGGGTTCCCGTGGACAAGAACGGCAAAGATGACGGCAAGGACGACGTTTTCCCCAAGCCAGCCATTGAGGTAAGGAAGGCAAGGAGAGCGTATCATGTAAGAAAACCAAAACCATCACCTGGGCAGTCTGGTACCCAACTGCAGTCTGGGAAAAAAAAAAAAGGCACTTAAAAGGGTAGTGCCTAACACTGCACTAAGCTGAGGAGCTGAGCTCTGCTTCCTCCAGAAGTGGGCAGTGGTGAAGCAGCCTGCACCCATCCTGCTTCTGGCAGCTGGTGGCTTCTTGGTCTCAACAGAATTTAAACTGTAGCTGGAAGGTGAAAAAACTTCCTCGTTCAGTTTCCTGCAGAGGTTAATTAATAATACCTTGAGATTTGCACAATAATGTGTGTAGTGCTAATTAAAGTTGTCCCACCAGTCTTAGAACAAGAACATCACACTGGAATGTAATCAATTAAAACTTGAAAGTCACTTCCTCTGGATGTATTCATTTTTTTAGCTTTCCAGTCATATTTTCTCCGATGGCTGTCTTGCATGTGGCCTTCCAAAGGAGAATCTAATTATATGGATAATGAACTAAAAACACCAAAGCAAGTGTTTTTCCCCTTGAAATTTCTTCTAAAGAACGTTTCTGGGGGCTGTTGTAATTAATTAAATTAAATATTTAAGAGAGATGTTAGTATTTTTAAGTGTGTGTTGCCTCAGTGCACCTGCAGCCTTGTTCTCACACCTTCCAAAGCCAAACCCCAAAGCCTCCCCATCAATTTCTGACAAAGCCATCTCAGCACTTGGTGCATTTTGTTTCTCAAGACCTTTCTGATACTGGTCAGTTCACTCCCTGAGGCACAGAAGGGAATTTTCTTCTGGATCTTCTACAGCACCAAAAGCGCAGAGGGTACAACTTAGCCAGCATTTTCATGGAATCCCTCAGAATTTGATGGTTGGGCACCCAGGTCCTCAGCACAGGTGGGAGCTGCACTTTGGGCTCTCCTGCTCCAGTAAAACCCTGAGATGTTTGTGGAGAATGTCATTCCCAGTTTCATTGCAGTAAATATATTTAACATAACTTCCTTTCCTTTCTGTTGTGTGTACCTTTACAAATGCCTGTAACTATGTTGTCTGTTTTTACATTTTGTAAATAAATATTTTTATTTGCCTTTACCTTAACTTGGTTTGTGTTAAGGGTGATTTCAGGGGTGTTAGCTCCCAGCAGGCTGTTCCATCCATCCCCTGGGGTTTGGGGAGTGCAGGTACAGAACTGCTGTGTGTTTCTCCAGGGAGCCTGACAGGTAACACAGTGCTTCTCTGCTTAATTCTTCCATGTTCAGGAGGACTCTGTGGTGGAAATGGCTCCCTTGGAGCAACATCAGGCAGATCAGCTCCCTTGCTGGGGGAGTAGAGAGCTGGGAGTGCTTGGAACTTTAAGTTTCACCTAGAATTGACCTCCATTTGTTATTGCTGATTTTGCAATACTGTGACAGTTCTGGTGCAAGTCCTGACATGAAACCCCACACAATTGGTTTTGTTGCTGTGTTCTAATTCACATGTTAGCTATGGGCTTGGTCTGAAATGACCCTGCTAGTACATTACAGCTTGTTTTAATAAAACCTGGTGCCTTAAAGGAGTTGTGTGTGGCAGTAGGAGATGGAGGGGAAGGTCTGGAGTGGTCTGAGGGCTCATCATGTCTGTGGCAGGCAGAGACCTCTGAGGAAGGAGTGTTGGAGGTGTAGAGTGCCAGGGTTGGGCCAGCCCAGGGGACTTGTGCTGAGTGCTGGGATCTGAGGCTGCAGTAAAAGCATTCATGGAGCTCCAGAGTGTGTAAAACACCTGCTTTTTATTTGCTTCAGTATTTGTGATTTGTGGGGTGAGTCTGAGAAAGGGAATCAGGCAGGAGAGCTCTGGGAGAGAGCAGCACCTCACTTCCACCTTGACTCAGGAATAACAACAACCTCTTATACCTCAAGCACAGATGGTTTTTTTGCAAGATCCAAAGCTGCCATCGAGTGTTTTGACATAACACAGAGCTGATGGTCTCCAGAATGGAGAAGTGTTTGGGAATTAGCCCAGCAGGGAGTGTTGCTAGGCCCCAGTAAAGCACTAACACACCTCTTTGGCATGGCAGTGGTCCCCTGTGCTTTCATGGACTGCTTCCATGCCTTTGTGTATTGCTGGATTGAAACTTTTGGTGAGTAGAAGAACTTTTCTTTATCTCCTGGACCAGGTTCATAAACAGAGCATTAAATAATTATTTTAAGTATGTGAGAGAAACTTGAAAACTCAGCCAGTGTGCATTTGAAACAGGCATTTTTACATCCTTGCTGTTGTGTGAGGGGATTGTTAGATAAGATTTTAATTCTTCTTGTGCCTTTTTTATGTTCTGTGTGACAAGAAATAAGCACTGAACTCAGTCCAGACACCTGGGACTTGTGGGATTTTGGCTGTTTTGGTCAGTGCCAGACATTCCAGCAGTGATCTTCCCAATTAGAAACATTTTTGTCCTAAACACCGTCAAAAAAACCCTCATCTTAAAATCAGATTTAATAGAGCACAAAAGCAATTCCTGTGTTTGGTGCCATTGTAGGTGTTCATATCTGTCTCTTCCTTTCAGTATTTGCTGAATTCTTGAGGGTTGCTGGGACAGGCTTTGTGGTTTAGCAGTGTTTGTTTTCTTCAGCTGAGTCAATTTTAAAGGAGTTTCAGTTTCTCCTCCTGGCCCTTTAGTACAAAATGTGTTAGAGGTAGAGCTTCTGGCAGCAGAAGAGGCAAGGCTTTTACAAAGCAAATGAAATGAAGTTCAGGGTAACCCATCACCTTGATGTGTGTGTGCCAACTGCATTTCTGATTATTGGGTTTCTGCTGTGCCTCAAACTGTCCCAGCCCTTCCAGCTTCTGTCACATCACAAGAAATTCCATTTGTCTTTGCACACTCTTCCCTTCCTGCTTTCCAAAGAGAATGATCCATAAGGCACATCCTTTGAGGAGCAGGGCACAGGGATTTTATAAAGCAGCTGCACAGCAGCCAGAATTCATTACAGCCCCAAATGTTGTGGATTTCTCTCCCGTGGCTTTGCCCACAGTGAAGGTTTGCAGAGAGCTCCTTTGTGTATTTCACATTTTCACCAAGTCACTCTGCACCATCATTTCAAATTTATTTTTCTTTATATTTTACTGCAGCTCAGCAGCACAGATGTAGATAATTCTTTCCAAAGCAGTGGATTCTGTGAGCTCACAGCCTGGTTTTACAGGATCCCTGGGGCTGGCAAAGCCCTGCCAGCTGTGCCCCATGGGCACCTTGTCCCCAGCCCAGAGCACTCAGTGCCACCTCCAGGGCACACCTGCAGGGATGGGCACTGCAAAGCTCCCTGGGCAGCCCCTGCCAAGGCCTGAGCTCCCTTTCCATGGGCAAATTGCTGCTGCTGGCCCAGCTGAGCCTGCCCTGGCCCAGCCTGAGGCCGTTCCCTCTGCTCCTGTCCCTGTGCCCTGGGAGCAGAGCCCGACCCCCCCGGCTGTGCCCTCCTGGCAGGGACTTGTGCAGAGCCACAAGGGCCCCTGAGCCTCCTTTGCTCCAGCCTCAGCCCCTTCCCTGCTCCCTCAGCTCCTCCTGGGGCTCCAGCCCCTTCCCCATCTTCATTCACTTCTGGTTTGGGCTGGAGAGGAAAATTTGAAACACTAAAGTCAAGATTGTTGAATGCATCTGATTCATGCTGGAATTACTTTCTACAGACAAGCTTTAGTGGTTCTTAGTAGCAGAGTGCTCATGTGAACAGCTCTGCATGAGTTTTTAGTTAAATTGCATTTAATTCTGTTGGTTAAGATCTCATTGAACAGTAAAATGCTTCTCTGTTTATTACACACCAGAATTTGTTGTGACAAACAGTTCTTAGAAAATAAGTCATTGGATATTTTGTGTGTGCAGGTGATTTTAAATCACCAGGGTGTTACAGTTTAAATTCAGACTTGTCTTTGTTCAGGAAAGCCCATCTTGTGTGGATTTAAGTAGTCCCAGGATTTCCATCACATTGTCTTTTTCTTTGTCAAACCAACAATTCACTCTGTAACCCCACTTGGTAGCACTGATTCTCCAGCAGCTTTTTCCAGCTCAAATGGACACTGTTGTGCTCTGCTGTGTTTTTACAAATGCTCTTTTTCCTCCTAGTGTGTGGACATAACCACAGCCATGAACGACAGAGCAGTGGCCCAGAAGAGGCTCAATGAGAACTCCTTTGACCTGGAGGCCATGTGCATGCTGAACCGGGCACAGGAGCAGGTGAGCTGGGGCCTTTAGCAGCATTTGGGGAGCTTGAGGGAAATCAGGGTTTTCCTTTCATGGCAGCTGGTTTTCCTCTCCTCTTTAAGTTTGGAAACTCAGCTGTGGGCCAGTGTTTCAAATTCTGCACTTCTGACCCTGAGTTTTGATAAGCTCCTTTGTTTATTCTGTGTTTGCACCCAAGTCACTCTGAAACATAGTTTCAAATTTAATTTTCTTTAAATTTTGTAGTAGTTCAGCAGCACAGATGTCGGTAATTCTTTCCAAAACAGTGGATTCAGCAGTTCTGGGGATGAGGAGACCCCAAACTGGCTGGAGTTGGAGCTCAGGTTTCAGGGTGACCATTCAGATGCTCAGATTTTGGTAGCACCCACTTTCATCCGAGCGTCAGTGAGCACACCAAATCCCAACAACATGCTGTGAAAATTCCTGAGGGGGTGCAGAGGGAATGTGGAGCTGTCAGTGCTGGTCTCAGTGTGGGTTTTGCCGTTGCAGATCGATGCCTGGGCTCAGTCCAACTCCATCCCCGGGCAGTTCACGGGCAGCACCGGCGCACAGATCCTGTCCTCGGACGAGCTCACCAACAGCGGGCCCCAGGCGTGGATCCGAAAGGTAGAAGTGACACAGCCACTGCTGTCCCAGCAGTGACCACACTGACAGCAGCCAAGGATTGCACAGTGCACCACGAGTGCCTCACCCTGTGGCAGAGCATGTGCCCAGTGCAGCAGGCTGGGCTCAGTCCCTGTCCCTCGGTGTCACCGGCGAGGTGTGACCGGCCAGACACAGCCTGCCACTGCCAGGACGCTGCTGTGCTGGCAGTGGCACATCCCTCCCTGCTGTGCTGGCAGTGGCACATCCCTCCCTGCCTCCCTGGCACTGGGACATGCCGGGCAGGGTTGATCCTGCTGCTGTTGAAATCAGCTTTTTGTTATCAGCTTCAGCGAACCAAAGTCCAAACTGCCCTTGGGTTGTCTCTGGTTGCTCCTTTGCCTCTCTCTGCATCACCAGGGTTTTCTGGGAGCCAGAGATGTGGAGGATTAAAGCAGGAGTTGCAGTTAATAAGTTCCTCTGACTCTGATATTGTTGAGGTGCAGTGCAGTAGTTCCCTGTTGCTGTGGGTTATCACTGGCTGATTTTGGGGTGTGCTGCGTCCTCCATCCGTGTGTTCTGTACATTCAGTTACTCAGGCTGCACCTTTGCCTGTGAACACTGATCTGGTGCTCTGTCAGGAAGGAGATCTGAGGAGCTCCACCTTGCAGGCACAAGGAATAAGGAGTTAAGCTGGTCAGTGTGGCAGGTGCTGCAGCTGAGTCTGTGTCAGCTTGGGTTGGGACACCCTCCAAGCTGGGAGGTCAGATCTGAGGCTGAGGTGGAATTTTCCATAAAAGTTGGTGTCAGCTGAGCACAAAAGTCTGGAATTACAATATCCTGAAAATAGAAACATTTTTTGCCAGGATTCACTAACTTGTTTTCCACTTCATATAGCCAAGCAGTGCAGAGAGTCAGGGAACACAGACTTTGTTCACTGGCCAGATGGGAATCTTCTGGGATCTTGCCAGTGTTAATGCAGAATGTGCATGATAAAGTCTGATTTTAACAGCTGTGAACAACTGAGATTGTAGCAGAGTGCTGCCTTTGATGAAGACAATCCTTGTTCTGGCAGAGGGAACTGTGAAGCACGGGGATGTGTTGGTGAGGAAGGAGTTTTCCCACTGAGGGGCTTGGGAAAGGAGATCAGCAGGGCTGTGAGGGGAGGGTTCTCCTGAATGAGTTCTCCTGAATGGGTTCCCAAGGCCCTGGAAAGGGAGCAGCTCTGAGCAGCTCTTTCCCAAACCTCCTCCCTGGGGTCTCCTGTGATGGCAGTGGCAGGAGGGGCTGCTCACAAGGGTGAAGTGGAAAGGGCCAGGTGTGATTTTCCTGTCCTCCAGCTTCACTCTGGGATCTGCTTTAAAGCAGCCCAGCTAAACAAACCAAAATAACAGCCAAAAAAAAAAACCAGATACAAGCCAAACAAAATGCTTCAAGGGAAGAGAATGGGAGAAGAGTGTGGTCTGTGCTTGTGGACACGACTGCTGCAAGGAGCAGAGGAACGTTGGAACATTTTGTTGGATCTGGGCTCAGTGAGGCAGCAGCAGCTCTCCTGCCCTGCCCAGAGCTGGGAATGTGCTGTGGTCACAGTGCAGGCTCTGGGGCTGGGCACAGAGGAGGCTCCTGCTGGCAGCAGGAGGAGTTGGAGGTGAGGACAAAGTCCTCTCCCTGCCCTGCACTCCTCAGCTGCTCTCCTGCTCTGCCAGGGGATCCCAGAGCTGCTCAGAGGTGCCCTGAGGCTCCAGGAATGGTGGGAAAGCCTCACACAGCTTCATGTGGAGTCCTGCTGTGGCTGCAGGAGGGTTTCACAGGAAGGAGCAGGGATGTGGTTCTGAATCCATGTTATTTTCCTCAGGGACAGGAACACAAACCAGCCATGAAGTGCAAAGAACTGGTTGTGTGTTACTTGGACACCTGAAATTGTGTTACAATGATCAGTTACCAAGTCAGGCTTGTGCTCCCTCTTTGGCCTAAAAACTGTGTCTTAACATAAAAAAATCAGATCTTTTCACTCAGGCCAGGAGTTGGACTTTGATCCTTATGGGTCACTTCCAGCTGGGGATGTTCTGTGTTTGTGAGGGTTTGTCTGCCTGCAGGGCTGTGCAGTTTCCTGGGGATGCTGTGGCTGTGATGAGTGCACATTTCTGGCTGAGGCTGTTTGCTGAAGGCATTTCCCTTGGCACTTTGCCGTGGGAGGAGCTGGGACCATCCAGCACAGACTGAGCCTGTGGCAGCCACTCCATCTGGGTGTGAGGAAAGGAGGAGTTAGAGCAGGCACAGGCACTGGGTGTGACAGAGCTCACCACAGCCCCAGGGAGCTGGAACAGGAGAGTGACTCAGGAGGGCAGCAGGGGACTTGGGGAATTTGCTGAGCTCTGTCTTCACTTTGCATTTTGTGGATTTCACCTTTTCTTGGCCTTTCTCAGTGACTCTGGAGAGGAAATGTGCACTCAAACCAGACTCAGAATCTCAGTTTGGGAATTAGGAACTGCAGGGTTTCATGTGGAGCACTGGGGTGGGGACATAAGTAGCAATAAGGTTTATGTGTTTAATTCCTGGACTAATTAATTCTTGGTGTTCATGTGCAGGAGCCTGAGCAGGGTCCATAAAAGAGTGATGTGGTGTTAGGTATAAAAAAATTTATGAACAATCTCACCTTTCTCTTTGAAAAAGTGGCTTCTGTTTCAGTTTGTCACCATCAGTGTAATCAGTTCACAAATGTGACTCATCTTTTCTGAAGGTTGCTTCTATTTTTATTCCCTTTTTCCTTCCAAACACACTGTGCTGCTGAAGAAATGGCAGAGCAAGTGGTCAAATATTTTTTGTTTCTCCAAGCAAATTCTGTTGAGGTCTGTTTACTCCCCCTTTCCCAGACTCACCCCTTGGTTCTGGATTTATCAGCTCAATTCTGGAGCCTGAACTTGCTCCCCAAACCCAGGGCTGTGCTCAGGGGTGGCCCTGGGGAGCTGCTGGGTCACTCACTTGTGCAGAAAGTTCTGGAAAGTGCAAACCTCCCTTCCATTCTTGCAGGCACAAGGAGCTTTCCTTGGGAGCCAGGCTCACGTGGCAGGGCAGAGCAGCTCTGTGCTCACTAGGGACTGATCTTGGCAATGAGGAATTGTTCCCTGGCAGGGTGGGCAGGCCCTGGCACAGGGTGCCCAGAGCAGCTGGGGCTGCCCCTGGATCCCTGGCAGTGCCCAAGGCCAGGCTGGACACTGGGGACACTGGGAGGTGTCCCTGCCATGGCAGGGGTGGCACTGGATGATCCTTGAGGTCCCTCCTGACCCAAGTCAGTCTGGAATTCCATGATTCCATGGGAGGTGAGTTTGCTGGACTGGCTGCCCTCTTTCCCAGCCATGCCTTTGTCCCTGCTGTTGTCAGGAGCTGTGAGCAGCACCTGCAGGTGCCTGGGAGCACAGGGCTTGTGAGGCATCTGCTGGGCTTCTTCAGCAAGGGATTCCTGCTCCTGTCTCTGGGGAGGATTGGGACTGCTGCTGAAAGGGCCAGAGCATCTTCCAGTTCAGCACCCAGCCCAGATTCCCTTGCTCAGGATCCCTGCAGGGAGCCACAGGGAGCAGACCAGAGCTCCAGGAGCGTTTGGAGCTCCCAGGGATGCCAGGCTGGGATTGTTGGGCTGTGCAAGAC
This sequence comes from Camarhynchus parvulus, assembly GCF_901933205.1. Lineage (NCBI taxonomy): Eukaryota > Metazoa > Chordata > Aves > Passeriformes > Thraupidae > Camarhynchus > Camarhynchus parvulus. Next base: position 914,362 of record NC_044571.1, on the reverse strand, counting down.
CAGGAGCTGGACTTGGATGGTCCTTGTGGGTCCCTTCCCACCCAGGAGATGCTGGGATTTAATGGGAAATTCTGCCTGGCACAAGTTTTTCCAAAGCAATGCTTGTTCCTGGGACTTGAACTTCCCTGGAGTTCAGCCTTTAGTCCTGCCCTGAACTGCCACCCCTGCCTTCAAGGCTTTGTTGTCTTTGCTTCCTAAATTGTTACTGCAAAGAGTCAGCCTGAGGAATCAGCAAGAAAGTTAATTAAAACTGCTCTAAAGCCTCTGGAGGAATCAGGTTTTACCTTCTCTTTAAAGCAAGTGCTGACACAAGAATGTGGCTCTTGAGTGTCTCCGTGTGTTGGCAGAATGGAAGTGGGATTTCATGGAATTTAGAGCTCAAAATATAAGGAAAAAAGTATCAAATTGTTCCTCAAATTAAGATCAGGGAATGAAAGAGAAATGCTTTTGTGAATAACGAGTTAGTTCTGACAGCAGTAACAAATGCTCAGAAACCTGGGGCTTCTTGTATTCCATCCCTTTAATTTGTATCTGCAAAGGTCCAGAGCTGCTCAGGAGTTTTTGGGAGACTCACCCTTGGATGGTTTTTAAAATGAGAAGAATTGTGCCTCTTGCCTACTTGCTTTTGTGAACATTTCTGTTGCTTCTGTGGTTTTCAGTGAATTCCAAACCCAGCACCAGTTTTATCCCCACTCATTAAATCATGGGCTGAGGGAAGTTGGCTGTTACTGAGCTACAAAAAAATACAATGTACAGGTGGCATTAGAGGTTTACATTCACTTCATTATTAAAAGGAAAAAAAAAAACCAAAAAACCAGAATAAAAATGCAGGAACTTTTTCCTTGCTGCAGACCTTTGCTTCCTCAGAGACCTGAGTCCAAGGGAGCTTCTCCTGGCTCCTTTCCCACTGGTACCAGCATTCCTTCCCCATGCCTTTTAGTGGGATACACAAGTGTTTGTGTGTTCTGGAATTAAATTATTATTAATAATAATTATTATTAATAATAATAAACGTGTAAGTCATGGCCGTGCTGGTTCTGTTGGTCACATTGAAGAGTCAGCACAAAGTTCCTGCTGCAGTTCCCCCCCAGGATCCTGAACTCACCATGGAAGGGATGCTTTAACAAACGGCCCTTGGGAACCTAGAACTTCCCAGTTCCAGTTTCTGGAGTTTGTTCAGGCTCTGCTAATTCCTCTGTAGGAGCTCAGGGCTTTGAGCAGGACCAGGATCTTTGGGTTCTGCTCTGTCCTTGCTGCACCGTGAGCCAGGCGTGTCCAGGGGTTTGGGAAAGCCGAGGGAGCCGCAGTGACCTCAGCAGGAGCTTGCGCTGTGTCCTTTGTGAACTGACCACACCCCGTGGTGCTGCAACAGCCAGGGAGCCAAATCCTGCTCCCAGCAGGAGCCAGCCCAGCTGCAGAGCCTGCAGGGAGCTGCTCTTGCAGGATGTTCCTGGAGAAGACGGGAGGAGGGAGTGGGAACTGAGGGAAGGGCTCTGGAGGGGTGAGGATGCTGTGTCTGAGGGGCTGGCTCTGCACCAGCCCCAGCTCTGCTCCTCCAGCCTCGTGGATCCATGTGGATCCACACAGGGATTTCCTGGCCCAGGCAGAGTTTGGGAGCATTCCTGGCACAGCCTCCAGCAAGGCTTTCCTGTCACACTTCTGCCAGCCTGCAGCGTGGGGGCCGGACACGGACACGTGCAGGGAATCCCTGAGGAACACACGGTCTGCCAAAGGGAGCCCTGTGGCTTTGTTCCCTGCCCATGGAAACCAGGCCCCTGGGAGCCCTGGGAATCCAGGGAGCCCTGGGAATGCAGGGACCCCTCAGTCCTGCCCTGGTGACAGCCCCAGGCCTGTGCTGAGCTCCAGGAGCTCCCAGGGATGCCCAGGCTGGGATTGCTGGCGCTGTCCGTGCAGGGCCAGCGCTCGGAGCCCGTGGTGCTGATGGGTCCCTTCCAGCTCAGGACACGTGTGACTCTGTGACCTCTGGGGACCTCCTGCCCTGGCAGGCACAGCTCCAAGGGCAGCAGAGCCCCGAGGCTGTGTGGGTGTGCCCGGGCAGCGAGCCAGCCCTGCCCGGCTGTGTGGGGCAGGCAAAGCCAGGCTCTGCTGTGATGGAAATGCTTGACTTGCTTTGGGGTCAGCGGGGGGGCACGAGAGATGATAGTTCACAGAATAACCTGTGAACTTTCACCCCTCTATATGGAAACTTGTTTCAGGGTCAAATCCTTGTAGCCGCCTTCTTGCCACGGTCAGTGCCAGCCCTACTATTCACAACACTGCGGCCAGCGAGGCCTAGGTACGTAACATTTAAGGAGTTTTTACAGTTCTTTACATCAAAGCAGATGTTTAAACTTTCTGTTGATAAGCTTTCACCGTTTAACAACTTTTGTTAATGCTCATTTGAAAGAATGTGACGGCTGCTGCTGCTAAACTGGGGGGCCAAGCGCCTTTTTCCGTTAAAATAACGAGAGGGGAAAGCAAAAGCTGTTTGTTCCATGTGGAATTTCAGAGTAGAACTTGAATGTGCAACTGCTGTGTAATGAATCAGGTGGGGAGAGGTTTTTTTTTTTAGATTTAAATCCGCCTAAACAGCCTGTGAATGTCATGACTAAATGTGCTTGTGTTCTGTTGGACGAGGAGGTGCCCTGGCACAGCTGTGCCGGGATCAGTTCCCACTTCCCGAGCTGAGGACATCTCTGGGATCAGGGCAGAGTCTTTAGAGCCTTTAGAGTCTCTAGGTTGTTGCTTGGTTAAACACATCTGTCTGCCAAGGGTCACTGCCACTTTGGGATCACCTTAGACTTTTCCTAAGTTGTTCTTTTTTGCCAAACATTGATTTGTGTCTCGTGTGTCCGCGTGAATTCCGGGTTCCACGCACTGGTTTGGGCTAAAAATCCACAGAGCTCAGGTGGATTTTTTTATTTATTTTTATTTTTAATTGAGTCTGTGAAAAGTTGTTAGAAACATTTTTTGGAAGTTCCCACTTCTTACTTAAAATCCCAGCGCTAACTTTAGGCCTTGTTTTACTTCTCTTTTTCTGGATAGGATCAGTTCTTAAGAGCAGCCCCTGTAACTGGAGGAATGGGAGCTCAGCTGATGAGGAAGATGGGCTGGAGAGAAGGAGAAGGCCTTGGGAAGAACAAGGAAGGCAGCGTTGAGCCCATCATGGTGGACTTCAAGACAGATCGAAAAGGTGAGTCCTGCCTCAGAGATGTTAGTGGCTTCTCAGCTCTCAGCTGCCTGCAGAGGGCAGAGGCCCCTGGGAGCAGGAGGTTTTGTCTGGGGGGCTTCACTGGCACATGAGCAGGTTCTGGGATTTTGCCTCAGGTTTGCCAAGGCCTGGGCTCAGTCCAAAGCTTTGTCCTTGTGGAAAAGCTGCAGTGGTGGTGGCTCTGGAGAAAGTGGCTGGAGCAGGAGCAGGGCTAGAAGATGGAACAGTGGGGTCAGTGTAACAGAGAGGTGAGGACAGAGCTGAGAGCCCCAAAGCTGAGCGTTGTCACTGACTCACACTCAGGGCTTTGGGGCTTCCCTGGGGATTCTGGTCCCTTTTTTGTCCCTCATTTCCCTGCTGTTCATCTCCAGCCTGATCCTGCTGAAGGCTCATCCTCAGGGCTGCTTCCAGAGGCAGCTTTAGCCTCCACTTTCCCTGGAAACCTCCCCTGTTTTCCATGGTTTCCTGTCCATGGCCACAGGGGAGAACTCTCTTGGTGCAGCAGAACCATCCAGTGCTGCTGCTCCTTCAGCTTGGCCACTGAGGTTTGTGTGCTGGGTGCTGCTGGAGATTCTCCATGTGAAACACCTTTTGCTTTAAATCCAAAATTCAGCAGTCAGGATTTCTAATTTCATTGTTCTGCTGTGCATGGAACAAAACAACAACCTCCACACTGACTGTGGGACAGATTCCTGTCTGTGGGACAGATTCTTGCTGTTCTAAAGATTCCTTCTGCACCAGGAAGCTTCAATCCCATCTCAAAGCAAGGGGTGGAAACACTCAGAATTTTCATTTCAAGCCATTGGATGGGGCTTGGGGCACCCTGGGACAGTGGAAGGTGTCCCTGCCCATGGCACTGGATGGGCTTTAAGGTCCCTTCCCACCCACACCATTCTGGGATTTCAGGACTTGTGTTGGCTTTTGTCACTGCTCAGAATTGAGCTTGGAATGGCCAAACCCCTCACGTGTTTTCCTTTACAACCTTTCTGTGTAAAGAAAGAAATGCAACCCCAAAGGTGCCTGGTGGCAGTGATTGCCAAGGGCTCCTCCTGGCCTCTGAGAGTCATCTGAGACCAGGGCCACCCTCCAGACAGCCCAGCTGGGCTTTGGATTCCCTGCTTGTGAAATACTTCTGCTCATGTGCAGCCTCACCTGAGCATTCCCACAAAAGTTGTGCCTGGATGCAGAATTCCCTCTGCTCTTGGGCCACCCGGGTCTGTGGCACAGGGGGAGGAGGGGCAGGAGGTGTCCTGCTCACAGAAAGGCAGGAAACATGATTATATAATATATAATATATATCTTGTATATTGTATATATTATATACTATCGTATATATTATATATATTATATATATTAAGGACAAGGGATTATATATATTATTATATATTATATAATATATTTAGGGATTATATATTGAGGACAAGTTGTTTTTCAGACATCTGTGTTCTTGGGTGATTAAATGGGTAAAACACACTTTTTTTTTTTTAAACTTCTGTGTAGAGTTTTAAAGTTCACAGTGTTTGACAGGAAGGCTGTTATTAACCCACTACCCAGGTTTGTTTTGTAAGGAATTTATTAGACATTTTTCAGTGTATAAAATAGTATTTTATTTTCTAAATATTAAAAGTTATATTTTAATAATTATTAAAATATCTATTTTAATAAATATATATTTATAGATATAAACCAGCCCCCAGTAAAATACAATTCCTGGTCTCAGGAAGTGACTCAGGAGGCTGCAGCTTGTTTGAAATTCCCAGCTGAGGTCCCAGAGACAGGAGGTGGAGTGTCAGGGACTCAGCAGCAAGGAGAGAGTTTAATGAGGAGGATGAGAATCCCTTGTTGGGTTTGGGTTTGAAATTCTGTGAAGGGGGAAACCCTCAGCCTTTCCTTCAGGCTTTGTCTCTGATGGCTTCATGCCCCTTGGGAAGGCCCTGCTTAGGGGCTGCAGGAATATTGGGATGATTATCTGGTGAGGAGGGAAGGATTTTCCAGTAAAGCAAAAGAAACCCAAATGCCACCCACAAAAGCTGAAGGAACAGGAAGACACTGGAAGCAATTGCAGTATCTCCCTGTCTTTATTCACCAAAGCCACAGCAGGAAAACTGGAGGTAAGAAACAAAGGAATATTGAAAGGTTGAAGTCTGAGAGTGGCAAAATCCATGGGGAGAAACTTGAGTTTCTCTGGTGGATTGTCCCTGGAATTTCAGACATTTCTGGCAATTCTTCAGTTCATTTCTTGGTCTTGTAAGAGTTTCAGAAGAACAGTGTTGAGCTTTGGTGTTTGCAGTGACTCCAGGAGAGCCTGTGCTCCCTGCAGCCCTTTGGGGCTGTTCCCCTCTGTGCTGCTCTGCTCCCAGGTGGGATGGGGGTCCCAGCTCGGGCTGCTGGAACCCTGTAAATTCAGAGAGCACAGGGAATCCAGGTCCCTGGTGTCACTCCTGGCAGGAGGGGACACAGGGACATCTCTGGATAATGGGAATGGTTCCTGTGCTCCTGTGTCTGTGGCAAACTGAAGGCAGGGGGTGGCTCAGGGCTGCACAAAACAGTGGGAGAATGTTCTTCACTGTCTCCCTTGTTGATTGTTTCTCCAAAGAGGGCATGGAAAACCAGGTTTCCACAGAAAACCAGGTGTTCTCTGCCTTGTGTGAGACTGCTCAGTTTTCTCCTCCTGGCTGCTTTAGTGTCTTCTTTGGGAAGAATGTGCTGATTGGAATGGACGGAACAAGGTGGAGGGTTGAGAGCTGGGTGGAGTCTCCAGGTGTTCCCTGTGATTCTGGTTGTGCTCTGCTGCTGCCTCAGGGGTCAGGGGCAGTGGGGAATGTCAGTGGGGATGGGGAATGTCAGTGGGAACAGGGAATGTCACTGGGAATGGGGAGTGTCATTGTGCCTGTGTTGTTTGCAGGGCTGGTTGCTGTGGGAGAGAAGGCCCAGAAGAGGTCCGGCCATTACGTGGTGATGAAGGATCTTTCAGGTGAGTTTCTTGTCTGGAATGATGCAGTTCCCAGAGGCTGGGTGGGCACTGACCCTGCCATGTGTGTGTGCCAGGGAAGCACCCGGTGTCTGCGCTGATGGAGATCTGCAACAAGAGGAGGTGGACGCCCCCCGAGTTCGTGCTGGTGGACGACAGTGGGCCTGATCACCGCAAACATTTCATCTTCAAGGTGGGTCTGGGCTGCCTGCCCCTGTGCTGCTTTCTCTTTGCCAGGGGTGAAATCCATGTTTCTGTTTGATAGAAACACCTCACGGGGCTGGCTGAGGATGGTGGAGCCGTCTCGGTGCTGGAACGTGCAAGTCCTGTTCCTGGAAAGGCCAAACCGAGTCCCTGGAGCACTTTATTCTGGGATCCCAGGGCTGGAGCCCCTCTGAGGCCAGGCTTGGAGAGCTGGGGGTGCTCACCTGGAGGAGGGAAGGCTCCAGTGAGACCTCAGAGCTCCTTGCCGGCCCTAAAGGGGCTCCAGCAGAGCTGGAGAGGGACTGGGGACAAGGGCTGGAGGGGTAGGACACCGGGAATGGCTTCCCTCTGCCAGAGGACAGGCCTTGATGGGATGTTGGGAATTAGGAATTCCCTGGCAGGGTGGGCAGGCCCTGGCACAGGGAGCCCAGGGCAGCTGTTGCTGCCCCTGGGTCCCTGGCAGGGCCCAAGGCCGCTGGGGCTTGGAGCATCCCTGCACAGTGGAAGGTGCCCCTGCCACGGCAGGGGTGGCACTGGCTGGGCTGTGAGGTCCCTCCCAGCCCCGAGCACGGTGGCATCCCCTGCAATGCCCTTGCTGACAGGCAGCCATGGGATCTGTGTCCCTAAAAAGGAGCTGCCCAGAGTGTGCCTGGGGCAGGCACGGCCCCCTCGCTAACCCCTGGTTCCCCCGTGCCAGGTGAGAGTCAATGGCAACGAGTACAGGCCCACCTTTGCCAGCCTTAACAAGAAGCACGCGAAAGCCACGGCGGCCACGGCGGCGCTGCAGGCCATGGGACTCGTACCAAAGGAAAGCATGGTCAATACCACCATGTTCAGGAGTGCCTCACACCGCTAAGCTTGGCTTTACTGGGACACTGGTTCTGAGCATTTTACTCTGCACAAGAAATGGTATTTGCCCCTCTCATGTTGTAAATACATCGGCGATTCCCACCTTGTAAAAACTGTACAGACACCCGCAGGTTTTTCTTTTGTACCATCCAAATGTATTTAAATCATACTTAGTTTTTGGTATGTTTATATTGTTTACATTAGTGATGTAATTATTTCTTAAACGACTAAATCAGACGACAGACTCTGGAGGCATCAGAAATCCAGACCCTTGGCTGAAGCTCCTGCAGTTCCTCTCCTGTCAGAGCGTTGACCCTTTCTTTGATACAGTTTTGTAGTGGCTGCAGAGTCCCCTGGGCTCGGGGAGGTGCTGGGGACACCCGGGGGCCGTGCCCGGGCGCTGCCCCTCGGTGCCACCCCAGGACAGCCGGGGGGACGCGGAGGCTCGGGCACGGCCCGGCCCAGCCTCCCGGGGGGAGCTGCTCTTCCCAACCAGTGAATCCACTGCCTGATGCTGATTGTACGGATTTGTGGTTCATGTGAATTTTAAACTCTTTAACAAATCTACAACTGGATTTGGGGGGGAGGGAGGGGGTAGAATGACGCTTCAATTGTTGTACCCAACTTGGTCAATAAAGCAGCACAAGTTCATAATCTTCACCCCTGGTCAGTAAACAGTAATTCCAAGGGATGCCAAGCCAGGAAACAGGAATTTAAACACGGCAGAATGTCTTTTGCAAGGAACACACACGATACAGAAGTGGCTTTGTGAGGATTCCCAACAGCCATTGGGATGGCAGGAGCAGGTCTGGTGGTTTTTGGTTTTTTTGAACTTTTGCAAAATAACTCCTTGGGATGCAATGTTGAGGATAAGGATCCTCTGCTCTCAAGGAGCCTGATTCAGAGTTTGGGCAGTTGGACAGCAGAGAGGATGTAGAAAGCTTTTCCTGCTTTTTATTTTATTTTTTATTTAAGAAGCATTAATCTTTGATCTGTGTGCACGTGGGACTGGAAGGGGCAGTGCACCCTCCCTGAGGGATCTGAGTTAGGAGCAGGCTGCCAGGATTTCTGCACTGGGGTCATTCGGGGGCTTGTCCCAGACAAGTCTTTGTGAGGTGTGAACCTGAGCTGGGTTTGGGGACAGAACAAACCCAGCCAGGCTGCTCAGGCCTCACATGAGGGACCCTTTGGCCATGGAGGTCCATGGAGCTGAGGAATTCCTGGTGCCTGGAGCCCTGTGGATCCTGTCAGTGTCACAGAACGTGGAGTCTCCTTGCTCTGCAGGGACAAGGGTTGGTGTTTCCTGTGCAGCAGAGAGTTGGCGTTGGTTGGGAGACAGAAAAGCCCCTGTGAGTCTGTCCAAGCACTCCAAAAATGCTTCAGTTGATCTTCATTTCATGGACGTTGTTGTCTTGAATTAAACTTTTTTCCCTTTGGCATCTCGCCTTTGGTCTCTGACTAAACATGTGGAGCTTGTCCTGCAAGTGCTTGGGAGGTGTGAAATCCCAGGAGATCTGGGAGGAGGCACCCTGCAGGTGCTGGGGGGTGTCTGGCTCCACCCCGGGGCTGGAGCAGCTCCCTCCACACTCAGTGGCTTGGCAGAGCTCAGGCCTTGCAGCTGCTGAGGACTCTTCATGGCAGCCTCAGAATTCACAGCTGGACACCATCAAATTTGGGAATGTACAACCCCCTGTACTTGTTTGCTTCCTTTGTCTATATCCCTGTTTTCCATGTATAAGGTAAAGACCTGAGTTCTCTCCCAGCAGCAGAGAAATCCTGTCCCACTAAAGACTCCATTTGAAAAGTAACTACTCAGAAAGGTCTGGATTTCGTGGCTTAAAGCTGGGGGATCTGTGTGTTCCCTGGAGCCACATATCCTTCAGGAGCAGCCCTGCATCCTGGAGCAGCTGGGATTTGCTCCTGGGGCTGGCAGCTCACAGCAGTTCTGTAGAGCCATGATGAATCACCAAGAGTTGAGCAGAGCTGCATCCCTGCCCCTGCCCAGGCTCAGGGGCTGCTCCCTGCCCTTGTTGGGTTTGTGGGGCTTTGCTGGGTGATCCCAGAGCCCAGGGGCAGCAGCAGGGAAAGCTGAGCTTTGCTGCCCATGGCTTCAGTTCTAGTGAGGAACACCAGATTATAGAAATACAGCTGGAGAGTACAAACACGAGTTGGTTCCACTTCCCACTCAGCTGTGGCATTCCCTGCTGCAGGAATGTGCTCAGGCAAGGGCTGTGGGAAAGTGCCACCCTCCCCAAGAGGCCTGGGAGCCTCTGCCTGCAGGGAAACACTCAGGGCACCTGGTCAGACCCTGCTCCTCTTCTGTCTCTGTGACCCATGGAATCCCTGGGGCTGGCACAGCCCTGCCAGCCCATGCAGTGCCAGCTGTGCCCCATGGGCACCTTGTCCCCAGCCCAGAGCACTCAGTGCCACCTCCAGGGCACACCTGCAGGGATGGGCACTGCAAAGCTCCCTGGGCAGCCCCTGCCAAGGCCTGAGCTCCTTTTCCTGGTGCCCAGGTGCTGCAGCCATTTGATTCTTCCCCTTGTTCCCCACCAGGCTGTGGTTTGTAGGCCCAGGGTGGGTGTGGGAGCTCTGCTGAGCAGCTCTGGGGCCCTCTGACCTCCATTCCTCCCTGTGGAGTTCAAAGATGACCCCAACCCAAGAGGTGCCACACACCAAGGTGCAGCTACCGAGGGTGGCAGGGGGCTGTGAACAGTCTGTGAAGGGGTTTTGCCAAGAATTCCACCCATCCATGGGATCCCAGAAGGTTTGGGCTGGAAGGGACCTTAAAGCTCATCTGGTTCCTATCCCCTGCCCGGGGGGGGGTTCAAGTTCTGACCTGATTATGAGTTCCTGCCCCAAGCAGGAGCAGAAATTCCATGCTTGGAACAGAAGCTGTGTGTGCATGGGGAAGACCAACCTGCCAGGGGCAAACCAGACCAATAAAACCACATTTTATTTTAAAAACACTTTCTACAATAAAAAAGGAGATGTCCAAGGCCTTTCCCCTCCTTTCCCTCAAAGCCCTTGGAAGTGCTCCTGTGCAGCAGCTGTCTGGGGTGTCCCTCCCACCCTGCCCCAAGCTCAGCACCTGCAGCCCAGGGAGGGAGAGTCCTGCTCCGGGGACCAGCAGCATTCCTAGGCCTTCCAGGTGTAGCTGTAATCCTTCATCTCCAGCAGGTGGAGGGAGGATTTCCCCAGCGTGGGACACTGCCTCAGCTGATCCAGAGTCTTGGGATGCAGCCCGCAGGCCGGCAGGTCCTGCTGCACGTCCTCCTGTGGAGGCACAGACACAGAGTGAGGCTTTCTGCGGGAAATCAGATCCCGCTGGGGAGCTCCCGTTACCCACTGCTGGGGCAGGACCAGCCCCGGGGCTGCAGGCGGTGCTCCCGGGTATTCCCCCTGTCAAGGGAAGGTCCCGGTGTGCGCTCCCCATCCCGGGCTGTCCCAGGCTGTCCCGGTGTGCGCTCCCCATCTCGGGCCTGTCCCGGTGTTCACTCCCCCTCACCTGGGGCGGGCCCGGGCGGGTGTTGAAGGCGGCGCTGGGCTCGTGGGGGCTGAGCAGGGCTCGGAAGGAGCCGCGCTGAGCCGGGCCCAGCACCAGCGTCAGGGCGTGCAGGGCGTGCGGCAGGACGGGCCCCAGCACCTCCAGGCTGAACACGTCCTCAAAGCCCCCCGGCACCCGGGCACGGCCGCTGACAGTGCGAGCCTGGGGGCAGAAAGAACACCACGGTCAGTGCTGCACACAGCACGGCCAGGAATTCTCAGCACTCTGACACCACAGGGCCACAGCCCCACTGAAAATGGAAACACTTCTCAGTATTGTCCACTCACTCCCTGTGCAATGCATGAGGTTCTAATGTCTCTGTACCAACTCCTAAAATGTACCCCTGGACTGCAGGAATGCTGTAGGGATGGGAAGGGAAGGGCACAAGACCGGGATGAACTCTGGTAGAACAAGTAACTGATCCTGTTCTTACTGGGAAGAAAATTGGGTTAGATATAGGGAAAGAATTCTTGGCTGAAGGGTGGGGAAGCCCTGGCACAGCTGGGGCTGCCCCTGGATCCCTGGAAGTGTCCAAGGCCAGGCTGGACAAGGCTTGGAACAACCTGGGACAGTGGAAGGTGTCCCTGGCCATGGCAGGGGCTGGGACTGGGATGATCTTGAAGGTTCCTCCCAATCCAAACCATTCCCTGCAGGAACAGAAGGTGAGCTGTGGCTCAGGGGCTCCTCGTGCAAGGGGCTTGGGATAGTCTGAGACCCCATAAGATCTGGGGAGAATCTTAACAACCCAGGCTTTCCCTCTGGGCAGCCCTGCACAGCCTCTTGTCTCTCGGGAGGTGAGGAAGGGGACACTGGCATGTCAGTTCAGTGCAGGGATGTGTTGTAGGGATTTAGGAACAGGCTGTGCCTGCAGACAGAATGCTGACTCAGGCTTTAGCCACAAAAATCCCGCTGTGGTGCCCGAGGGAAACGCCACCAAGCCAGGGGCTGATCCCCTGGATAAGGAAGCGCCGCCTCCCCGTTCCCGGAGCCAGCGTGTCCCTCACCTTGAGCGTCTGCAGGGTCCCGCCCCGGAAGGCCACCGGGGACAGCAGCGTCGGGGGCAGCCCCGCCTGCGGCCCCGCCACGGCCACCAGGCTGCGGCAGCTGATCAGGAAATTGAGCAGCCTGAAGGTGTTGCTGCCTCTCACCAGCACCAGCGACTCGGGCCTGTGATCCACCTGCACCTCGTGCTTCTCCCTGCGCCTGGGAGCCGAGTCAAGGGAAAGCCACGGAGCAGTGGGAGCATCCATGGGCCAAAAAGCTGGAGCAGTGAGCCCCCCCCTCACCCCTAGTGACCAAAATCCCCAAACCCCACCCAGCTGTGCACCCACCCACATCTGCTCTTCAGATATTAAGCAGCATCTTAATCCTGGCTTCAAATCCTAGAAATACTTGCAAAGTAACTAAAAAAAAAATGCAGTATCTCATAACATGCAGGAACGTGAGGATTCATATTTGGAAAACAGTTCTCAAAACTTCTACAGAACTTAAATGTAAGTACACAGCACTGTAAAAGCTGCAGGGTTTTCTGGTGTCACACATCTGGAAGATCAAAGGAAGGATACAGCTGGATAGAAATGGTATCTGGTTTCTTCACCTTGTCTTGGACTCCCATCTCCTCAAGCCAAGAGAAGCTTCCATCATCATCATCATCGCTGGGAGCTGGTTCCCTGGGACACAGGATCAGTGTGAGGAGGGCAGTGCCTCTGAGGGAGGTTTTCCAAATGGACTGTGCAGGAGCCTGGAGATGCCCCTGAATTCCAGCACTGCACAACTGTGGGAAATGGAAAGATAGAAACTTCCACAGATTCAGGAGGGTTGGATCTGCAGCCTTGGAAGGAGCTTGGATTGATGCAAAAATAAAGTACATTATTAAGTAGAATAAGAGACATTAAGAACAAAGAACAGACATTAAGTAGAAAAACCATAAACTTATTTCCTACAGTTTTAAGTAAGAATATGCCTTAAGTAAGTGAGAAACTGTATTGATAAGGTGGTGAAGGGTTTATAATGTCAGGGTGTGGTTGTACAGAGTAACTAAGAGTTTAGAAGTTATAACAGAAGCATATGTGTGTAGGTGAGTTAGAAACCCATTGGATAAAAGTATCCACAGTGCAGCAGAAGTAAGTTAAGGTGGTAGGTTAGAAATGCAAAATAAGAAATGCAAAAAGTTCTATATTGCCTTCTAATGAAGAAAGTTGTGACTGCTTTGAGCTATGGCTGAGTTGCTCCTCTGGAATCTCACAGCCTCTGAGATGTTTATCTGATCAGTGAATCTATGGCTGAATGTCTGCTTCTTTAAAATCCCACAGCCTCTGAGCTGGTGTTTATCTGAGCAATGAATAGATGCTGGCCCCATCCCTTTATGCAATGACACACAACATTGTTACTCACCCCGCATCCTCCACACTGCTACCCGCTCTGATGCCCTCAGCTGTCTCTGTCTCCAAACTCTCCTCAGAGTTCTTCTGTTTCCTGGCTCCACTTTCCTCCAGCAGAGGCAAGGAGAACTCTATGCCTGTGGTGAGGAGAGGCAGCAGTGAGGGGCTGTGTGCCATCCCTGTGCCCCATCCCCGGTGGGTGCCCTTACCCTCGGAGCGCATGGCGTGGCGCAGGCCGCGCGTGGTGGGCGATGGCAGCGATGGCAGCTGTGTGCCAGCCCTGCCCTATCCCCATCCCTGGTGGGTGCCCTTACCCTCGGAGCGCATGGCGTGGCGCAGGCCGCGTGTGGTGGGCACGATGGCAGCCGTGGGCTCAGCGCTGCCCCATCCCCTGCCCCATCCCCGTGCCCATCGCCGGTCCCTGTGCCCTTACCCTCGGAGCGCATGGCGTGGCGCAGGCCGCGCGTGGTGGGCGCGATGGCAGCTGTGTGCCAGCCCTGCCCTATCCCTTGCCCCATTCCCATTCCCGTGCCCTTACCCTCGGAGCGCATGGCGTGGCGCAGGCCGCGCGTGGTGGGCGCGATGGCGGCCGTGGGCTCGGCGCTGCCCGCCAGCCCCGCGGCGCGGAACAGCACCGAGAACTGCGCCGAGCACACGTAGAAATAGGGACAGAGGCGGGCGCGCAGCAGCTGGTACAGAGAGGTGAAGCTCACCGACCTGCCAGGGGAACACACAGCGCTGGCACGGCTGGCAGGGTCCCTGCCCTGGAGAGGGAATGGGGACAGGGCACGGAGGGACAGCACACAGGGAATGGCTTCCAGTGCCACAGGGATGGATGGGAGATTGGGAATGAGGAATTGTTATCTAGGAGGGTGGGCAGGGCTGGGATGGAATTCCATCCCTGGATCCCTGGCAGTGCCCAAGGCCAGGTTGGACACTGGGGTTTGGAGCAGCCTGGCACAGTGGAAGGTGTTCCTGCCATGGCAGGGGTTGAAATGTGTTGATCCTTAAGCTCCCTTCCAACCCAAACCATGACACGGCTCTGTGATTAATTAAAACTCCTCACCTCACCCTCACCCAGCCCATCAGGCTGCACTCACCAGTCACTCATGAGCACTTGCTGCAGAGCCTCATCCTGTGCCCAGGGACAGGCCTTCCCAGCCATGCTCCTGTCTGCCCCGAGGCGGGGGAAGAGCGGCAGCCAGGGCAGCGAGGGGTGCAGCCAGTAGAGCAGGCTCTGCTGGAAGGCACAGCGCAGCTCCGTGCACAGCCGCGGCTCCTGCGGGGCCCAGAGCGTGTGAGGGGCACGGCAGAGCTGCCGAGAGCAGAGCTGCAGCCCCGGGCACCCGCCCAGCCCTCACCTGCACGCTCCGGGGCAGCGAGGTTTCCGCAGCTCTGCAGTGCTGAGCCACCCCCTGCGCCTCCTCCTGGCCCTTCAGGTGTTCTGCCCACGTGAAGGGCTGGGAGGACATGAAGAGAACCCGTGTTTTAATGCTCCAGTCTGCAGGGAACTCCTGTCGTGGCGAGGAGGGAGCTTTGGGTACGGCAAGAGGGGAATGAAGGTCCTGAGCAAGCAGAAACAGCATCAGTTAACTCGCAGAAAATTAAACCTGTTCACAGGCTGACAGTTACGATTTTATATATTATTCTATTATTTATTCTATTGTTATTATTTAATATTTATATGATACTTTATTCTATTATTATATTATTATTATTTCTATATTGTTTTATACATTATTATTTTGATTCTTTTACTCAGCACCAGATTCAAACAAAAATACTCCATTCTATTGCCTATAGAACCACATGAGAGGGTTTGCACTCATCAAGTCCTTCCAACAGTATAAACTAGGAACAAATAAAAAGATAAAGGATTAAAACAAAAAAGCCCTGAGCCTGATGTTTATGAAGACAAGAATTTCCATGCCAAAATGGCTATTTCATTTCATCCTCTCCTGGTGACTGTAAGGTCACAAACTGAAAAAATCCCTGGGCACCTCCAAGACAGTTTGCTCTCTTTTTTCTATCCTTCTAATTTAGTTTGAACTTCAGTTTCTGTACCTAGAACAACATTAGTGAATATCTATTTAAAATCTGTTTGAATTTCAAGGGCTGGTTTTCAGGAATTCTTTCTTTCCTATGTGCCTGATGAAGTGCTCAATTTCTGTAGCTGAAAACCAGACTGCAGGAGGTCTATCTGGTGAAAAACATCCTAATCTCTACTACATATAAAACTAAGAAACAGCAAAATTATAGTCAGGAAAACTGAAAGACAACAACCTCTGTCCATGGAACTACAACAGCAGTGAGGTCAGGCAGAAGGCTGGGTTTAAAAGACTGTCACCAGAACAGGAAACATCAATGTAAGAAATTTCCTTGAATACTGACATTTCAGGACATTCTTTTATGCAAAGATGGGCCACCAAATAGCAAGTGAAACAGTTTCGGCTTTCAGTGTGCCCTGAGAACAGCTGGAATCTTTTCAGCAGCGTGTGCAGTTTCATACCTGGCTTAGGGCGAGGATGTCCGAACTTTCAGCAGGCTCTGCTCTCCCGGGGGGCTTCTCCTCACAGGCCGGCTCTAAAAACTGAATGAAAGAGCAGCATGAGGCACAGCACAAAGGAAGCACCAGGCTGGTCATTTTTAAAACTGCCCTTGCAGTGACATTTCCCGAGCGATCCTCAGCACCCCGGGCTGCAAACAAAGCCGGCTCGAGGCGAGCACAAGATCCGCACCCAGAGATGAGCAACAGCCCGAGCCCAGCAGGGCCTTGGAGGAGGCGAGACGAGCCCGGGGCTGCATCGGGAAGGGGCTGAGGGTCTGGGGGCCATGGCTGAAGGTGATGGCTGAGAGCTCAGGGCCTGGGGGCCATGGCTGAAGGTGATGGCTGAGAGCTCAGGGCCTGGGGGCCATGGCTGAAGGTGATGGCTGAGAGCTCAGGGCGATGGCTGAGGGCTGACAGCGGAGGAGGCCGCTGCCGGGGCTCGGTCCCACCTGCCAGAAGGGCACTGCCGATGGATCCCCGCCCGCGGGGGTCGCTGCCGGAGGCTGAGGGGCGGCCGCCGCCCGCCGCGGAGCGTTGTCCAGACTGGAGAAGGGGTTGCGGCGGCGGGCGGCCCCAGAGCCCCGCGGGGCCGGGGCGGCGGCGGCTTCGGCGGCGGCGGCAGGGTCGCTCCTCCGCACAGGACGTTTGCGCTTCAGCCGCAGCAGCGCCGGCGGCTTCTTGAAGCCGGGCGAGTGCCCGGGCTCGGCAGCGGCGGCCATGGCCGAGCGGGGCCCGGAGGAGCCGCGCTCCCGTCTTGGCGCCAAAGAGCGCCCGCTCCGCCCCGGGGCGGTGCTGAGGGAGCGGCGCCGCCATTGCTGCCGCCCTCAGGGGCTCTGAGGGCAGCGCGGTTCTCGCCAGCCCCGCTCCGCCCGCACGGGCCACACAAACACGGAGCACAAAAACAGATAGCGCTGAAATTGTGTCCTGCCCTGCCAAATGCACCCGGACAGCGGCCCCAGGGGCTGGGCTCAGCTGCGGCAGCATCGGCACACGGCTGCCCCCGGGCCAAATCCCCTGCGCTGATACCGGGGCCGGGGGCGTGCGATGGGACACGAACCACATGGGGTTCAGCCTCTCTGGGAGGAAGAAACGAGTGTTTGAGGCTATTTGGGAGAGAAAACTGCTCTCGATGGCACCCGTCTGTTGTACATAGGGCTCAAAAGGCATAACAAATACTAGAAAAGTAATAAAAATAACATGTGGTTCAAAAGGCATAAAGAGGTAGTTAGGAGCAACAATTTTACTGACAAAAGATTTCATAAAAGAAAAACGATACTATTAAAAGATCTTTCGTCTGCAGTTTTATCACTGCTTGTGCTTGGTTTTTAAACTTGTTAATATCTTACTTCATCTGCTTTTTTGTGGAAACATTGAAGCAAAACTGAGCAACACCAGGGAAACAGCAACAGCTGGCTCCAAGGCTGCAGAATGGCTGTGGAGCTCCCGCAGGACTGCCCCGCTTCAGCCGTGCACAAACGCCCCTCTCCTTTCCCGCAAGGAGTGAAATCAGAGCTCCTCCTGATTTCCTAGGCTTGCCCTGCATCATTGATCCAGAACCTCCTCCAAGTGCGCTGAGTGAGAGGAGACAGATCAAGTGTGCTTCTGGATCATCTGTTTTCTCTCCAATTTTCCCACTGACACAGCTTTGAAGTGGCCATGTCCATGGTTTGAGTGATCCACAGCAAAAAGGAGCAACACGGCTGAAAGAGAAAAAGTATTTTTGCTTTCGAATCAGAGCATGTAGGGAGGCAAATGCTTTGAGGAAAGTAAAATGCAGTTCCTTCCCCACTGCTGACTTTCAGACAGGCCACGATCATGGATAATGCTGGAGAGACAGATCTGGGCTGTGCTGAGGTTAAAAGAGGGGAAATGAACATGCACAGCACAGGGAGATACCAAAGGTAACAGGCTACACAAAGTGCCTCAAACACCTGACTCACACAATTCCACCAGCCTGGGGACTCTGGATTTACCAGGTTTGCTGAGAGGAAGGGAAAGAGCTGGGGGAAACTCTCGCTGTCAGTACCACGTCCTTCCCATCCGGCACCCTTGCCAACCTCGATAGCTTTGCCTGTCCTTCAACTGAATGACAATTTTAAATGTGGGTTAAGATCTTTAAGTGCAGCATTCAGCCTCAGTGCAATCAAAAGCAAAAGGTACCTACAAAGGTAACTGCTGGTAGGGGTGGGAGACAAAAATACTAATAAAAACTATTTTTTCCCTCTTTAATTTCTTAGGGTTGAAAACCAACAGCAACTGAGTTTGCCTGTAGATGTTTCTGACATTTTTAAGTGTGGCAGGGCAGACAAGATTTTTATGTCAAGACTGCTTCTTTAGAAGCCGCTGATGGGAACATTCTGCTCAAGGGAATTTAAAAACCCTGAAGTCATGGAAGCTTCAGAGACCATTTGAGCTGAGCTACAAAGAATGTTTAAATTCTGTTCACTGTCTGCAAGTGTACACTGATTTATTCCACAAATTCATTTCTTTATCTTCCCCAGGCCGAGAAATCAGAAGTTGTGTGTCAGAACTGGATGACTTGTCTCTTTCTTGCTTGATTCTTCTGAACTATTTCCATAGAAACTTTGGCTTCATACAATGGGATGGGTTCATCCAGCTGAGGCCTGAAATGAAACAGTAAAAAGTGCTGGTGAGCACACTCAGACCAGCAGAAATATCACAGGACAGACTTTACTTTCACTGTGTCAACTTCCCTCCTCAAACAAAGTAACAGGTTTATGGCTCTGCTCCAGTGCACAGAAGAAGGGAAAAGCCCCAAAGCAAACAGGAGCCACAAATAAATGAAAAGAGATCCTTCTTGCAGGGGAAAAAAGGGCTGGTGGGGAGGGTTCTGCTCAGTAGCAGATGTTATCCTGCTTTAAAGGAAGGCATCTTCCATTCCCACCTCATTATGGAAATCTTCCTATAACTTCCTGAAGCTCTGCTCAGGAGTGTTAGTGCTGGCCAGAGTTTTCTACTTTTAATGCTGAATTTAAAAACCCACAAAAATCTCCACATTGTAGGGGGATAGAATATAAGCAAATAAAGATAGTGTAGAAAGTAATCTTCCCCCTAAGGAGCTGCAGCTGGGCCAATTATCAAATATTAGGAGCAGGCCTGACTTTAACAGGCCACAGCTGTAACCAATGAGAAGAAGAGTGCTATAAAAGAGTGGGGTGGTGTTGAGAAGGGAACTGGAGTCAGTTGGCTGCTTTGTGAAGAAGAGAGAGAGTCAGTGCTCTGAGGAGCTGCCCGTGAGAAACACCAAGAAGGTATGAAACTTCTGCAATAAGGAGACAACAGTATGGAACCCCTGCAATAAGATAACAACACCACATCTCTCACCTGAAAATGCCATTTGATAATTTGTCCATGATATCTTCCAGGATGGGTATCCAAGAGGACTGTTAAGGAACAATAGAGCTGGAGGGAAATCTCTTTACAATCACATGTGCTGGTCACAGCCCTGTACTGATACCAACTCAGCAAGATCAAGGGAAAATGAAAATGATCCTCCATTCCAGGCTTTAAATCAGATTTTTGCACTTGTTACTATACCAGAAACCTCGTTTCCTGAAACAGGATGCAGAAATGAAATATGGGATATCTCAATTATTTCAATATGAAAATCTTCAGTATTTCAATATGAAACACAAGGGCAGCCTGCACTAGTACAGCATCAATCAATCAATCATCCATCAATGGCATTTTTTGTGCAGAATGAAGAGAACAGAACTTTGGGACCAGGCAGCTGTTGTGACTGTTCATACAGACACCTGATAAAAAGCCCAAATGGAGCTGGGAACACAGCAGAGGCTGGAAATTCTTGGAGCACACTGCCTTGTGAGGGGCCTGTGAGTTAGTGACCACCAGCCAAGACTGTATTCAGTCTTTGTATGAAACCCAAACAACAAGGTTCATCCTCCATTTTAAGGGCAATCAGGCTGATACTTGGAGCTCAAGTTCTTTTAAAAAGTGATCAATTTGTGATTTCTTCAGATGACAGTAATGCCAGATGCTCCAGAATTTCACAAGATACACAAGTTCCTAAAGCCAAAAGCAGCCAAACCTCTCAGGGCTGAAAATGTCCTGCCCAGGGAGCTCAGTCCAGCTACATCAGCCCAAATGTAGGAGATATTCCTCTTCCTGTTCCCAACCAACATTGTCCCTCCATAAATTTCATGTATGAAACAAATTAGTACATCTTCTGTACATAATATTTCTGTACATTGAAAATAAAGGAGAAGTTAGGAAGCCAAAACATTTCCACTTTTGCGGTGAATATGAGTGCATTAAGTTTACAGGTGAGGCATCTAATGCCCAAAAACACAACCCCCAAAAAATTCCAAAATGTCGCTTTCACAAAATAAAACTATATAGGATCACATCTTCAATTAATTGGTTCAATATTGAACCAAAACACTGCATTTTTTTCCCCAGAATGGGTGTTTTGCAGCACTGCTTTTAATGAAGCTTGTAGACACATTTTCAAGGCCAGGTTGGACACTGGGGCTGGGAGCAGCCTGGGACAGTGGGAGGTGTCCCTGCCATGGCAGGGGTGGCACTGGGTGGGCTTCAAGGTCCCTTTCAACCCAAACCAGTCTGGGATGAATGTAAAAGGAATGCAGAAAATACCTTAAAACCTGAGTGTCTCTCATATGTTATCTCCACCTTTCAGCTGGGTTGCAGCACTGAGCAGAGCAGAACCTCTCAGTGGGATTTCCCAGTTGTGTTTTCACTCCTTTGAGCAGTGAGAATTCCACAGCACCACCAAAGGATATCGAGATACTTCCCCTGCTGCACATTGGACAAGTTCCACACCTCCTCATTCAGGAAGGACACTGTGGCTCCCTTAAGGAACAAGGAATGGCTGTCTGGAGGATCCAGCTGAAGCAAATTGAAGACAAATGTTATTTAGTTACATTTTCCCATACAAATATAAAGGTTAAATGGCTATCTTATAGAGATGGTTGAACCAAACAAAAAACACCCCTTGCCCACTCTTAAAAGAGAGTGTCAGTGTAACACTAACAGGTTGAAACAACAGTTTTATATGTCTGTATGTCTGTTTTCTGTGGGACAAAATCCTCCCTGGCACAGGCACCTTTACCTGCAGGTTCCTTTCGGTGGTTATCCAGCGTCCCCCAACCCCAAGCAGGGTGATGATGTCGTGCTTGTGAGGCAGCAGCTGGCACCTGGAAGCTGGTTCATCTTCAGCACTGTACAACCTCACTGGGAGGGAGAACAAATTCCTCTGAGCTCAGCAGAAAATGTGCAAAATTCAATATGTATTTACTGCCACACCTTTCAGTGGAACTCTAAGGTTTTTGGTTGTTTCAGCTAAAAATGGTTGAAAACTCTGAATTTATTATTCCATTTATACCCTGAGTATTTTATATACTTTACTCAGAATAATATTTTATAAAAGCTCTGAAGTTACTATTCAGAGTAATATTTTGTTTATATTCGTATTCATAATATTATAGTAACAATATAGACTGTAATATAGTATATTACCTATATTATACTATATTATATTATACTAAAATATATTTACTATATAATATATATACTATAATATAGTATATTACCTATATTATACTATATTATATAGTATATAACATAATAGTATATATTACACATAATATACTATATTATACATAATATAGTAGATATAAAATATAAAAATATCTATAATATATAGCATATATAACTTAATGCATAATGTATAAAACACGAAATATAACTATAAAATATAGTCTATTATACTATATGTATTTAGTATATAATGTAAATTATTATATAATTTAAAATTACAAATTATACATCTAGATACTATTATATATTTAGACACTATGATATATTTATATACTATTATATATAAATATATATCAGCAATCTGTTGTAATATATATATGAAATATACAACAATAATAATAAATATATATAATATCTAGTACAATATTTTATTTACATAACTCTGAATAGTAACTTCAGAGTTCTCACCTATGAGAGTTAGTTTCCAATAGAGGCTGACAGTGTTGTTAATTAGGGTTAATTTCTGTATTCAAACAAGGCAGCAAACCAACAATATCACAGCTCTACTCTAGAGCCATTTTTAATTTCCAGTTTCAAAGAGAGGACTATTTCAGCCCCATTTAGCAGCTGCCTGGGAGGTGCTGGCACGCAGCAGTGGGTGACAGAGGAGCTCTGGGAATGAGGGGATGCCATTGCCAGGTATTGGAATATTACCAATATAACTGGCTGGGATGTGCCTGAGCTTGTCTGGCCCCCAAATAGCAGCACTGTGGTGTTTCACCCCACAGACACTTTTGGCTCTATGGGTGTGTGGTGTTTCACCCCACAGACACTTTGCGGCTGGGTATGTGGTGTTTCACGCAGAGAAACTTTCTATGGGTGTGTGGTGTTTCACCCCACAGACACTTTTGGCTGGCTGGGTGTGTGGTGTTTCACCCCACAGACACTTTTGGCTGGCTGGGTGTGTGGTGTTTCACCCCAGAGACCACATGGTGTTGGTTTTGGACACTTTTGGCCGGCTGGATGTGTGGTGTTTCACCCCAGAGACAGTTTTGGCTGGCTGGGTGTGTGGTGTTTCACCCCAGAGACACTACAGGCTAGCAGGATGCTGCAGCTGGGTGCATGGAGACAAGTCCAAGCTTGCAGGAGCTCTGGTTTCCCTCTGGTGGAGAAGCTTTAAGGCGATGGTGAAGGAAAGGAGTCGGTTCTGATGAAGGGTTTGGATCCAGAGCTTTATTCTGGTCCACAGACCTCTGAATGCAGCACCAGCTCCAACAGAACTCTCTGACAATGTGGTTGCTGTTCCTTTTAACCCCGGGGAGAGAGGGAACGAAGAGATAGAGAGCCATCAACCAGGTACAAGGGGAGTCTTAAGGGACAAAGGACACCTGGATGGCCCAATGCTCCCATCCTTTGAATCTGCCAATCACTCAATTGCCTTCTGGAATTCCAGGATTGACAGACAGTGCTGGGAGGGGAAAGGAGAGGTGACTGACACACCTGGCAGGGAATTATCAGGGAATTGTAAACCCTGAACTCACGACCCAACAGCCAGGGCGGCAGGAGCGCTCCCGTACCTCCGGCATCCAGCACGATGTCCACGCCCAGCCCGCCCGTCTCCTCCAGGCAGCTCTCGGCCACGTCAATCTTCCCGTGGGACACGTCCATCACCCGGGCTGCCAGAGCAGGACAGCAGCAAAAACCACTTCAGATCCATGGAAAAGGAGTTTAGGTGCTCCCAGCTGAGAGCTCAGATCCCCAGCAGCACATGCAGCTTCTGCTCTCTGCAGGTACCACAAACAGGTTTGCAGCTACACCCAAAAAACCTGGCACATCTTTCTCTTTTTTTTCATTTTCAACACAGTGCAAAATCAACACCAAAAAGTATGAATGCAGAGTTAATTCATGAGTTTGTTGGCCCAAAAGGATAAAATGTGACAAATCCTTCTCTAAGTTAATTTTTTGCAATTCAAGTCCTGGCTCTCTGGGTCTCAATTAAATGTTTAGATGAAGGATTTACATCTGCTCTTCAAATATTGCTGAACTAAAACCACCAATACATTTCCCTGTCATGTATCTATGATGCCCTGATTATGGTTGGTTATAAAGAGGAAACACAGAATCAAGAATGAGAGAATCCTGGAATGGTTTGGGTTGGAAGGGACCTTAAGGATCCCATCCCACTCCTGCCATGGCAGGGACACCTCCCACTGTCCCCAGTGTCCAGCCTGGCCTTGGGCACTGCCAGGGATGCAGGGGCAGCCCCAGCTGCTCTGGGCACCCTGTGCCAGGGCCTGCCCACCCTGCCAGGGAACAATTCCTCATTGCCAAGATCCCATCCAACCCTGCTCTCTTTCAGGTAAAAGCCATTTTTCATGTTATAACAATAACACAGAGAAGGAGCAGCCACAGGGTTTGTTTCATCATTATGAGGTAGAACAAACATTTGGAAACTAAACAGGGCAAGGACTTTACAGCAAAATGAGAACTGAAAGAACATCAAACAAATGTGGAGCTCAGATCTGCACTCACCCACCAAAGGCTGCCGGACTCCTGGAGTGGGATCCCAGCAGCAGGGAGGGAAGGAAGGAGGGAGGGAAGAAAAATGCAAGGAGCTGGTCATTAAGGATATTAACAAATCATCAATAAATGCCTTGGGTTTGGTTCTTTTTGTCCCTTCAAACCCCCAGTCTAATCATAGGATGCATTCAAATCCCAAGTAATTCCCTCTTTTTTTCACTGAAGTCAAATGATTTCACTGTCAAAATTTACTAAAGATGGGATAAGAATTAATTATTAATGATTGCCACATTCCCCCTGTGCAAATAAACCCCCTTAATATCCTTTTCTTCTTAGTTTTCTTCAGTCAAGAAGTTAAAAGGTTTTCCTTACCCAGGGCAATTTGACATGGTATTATTTCTGCAATAATTTCACTTTTTGAAAATAATTCTGGTTTCACAGACCCAAAGCCTGGCAATCAAAAAGAAAAGGCCAGAGTTCCACCAGTTTGACTATTTTCTGATTTCTGTATAGCAAAAATGTCCAGTTTTGTTCCTTAACTCAGTACAACAGTCAAACAGTACTTCTCAAAATCCTGGTCAACTTCCTTCCTAAAAAATGCTGGAAAAATTTCTCACCATTGTGGAAAAGGCCAAGCAACAAACTGTAATATAACTTTCTATAATCCTTTGTTATTTATGTATTTCTCACAAAATACTGGTAAATGAGTTCAGTTTCTTCTGCTGTGACTCGCACAACTTCCAAAGTAAGATTTTTCTGACTGGCAAAACTTCAGTTTCTCTCCTCCTCCACTGCTGGGGGCACAGAAACACCAGGATCCCACAGCCTGTCCTCAGAGTTTGCTCTGGGGGGTTCTAAGCAGAGCTCAGTGCTGGTGGCACAGAATAAAACCTCACAAAGCAAACAAGGAAAAGCAGGAGCTGCCCTTGGGAGCAGAGGAAATATCTGTGTATGTGCAGATACTTTTCCTTGGGTTCTCTGACAGAAACTCATCCCATTGCTTATGGAATATTCTGTCTCCAGCCTGAAACACAGGCATTAAAATGTCAAAATTTGTTAAAATCCCCTCCTTCATTCTATTATAACTTTTACTCCAGGGATTACTAAAGAAAAAAAAAAAAGCCCCATCCTGTTGGTCTAAACACAAATCCTGAAACATTACCAGAACTTCTACTTCAGGCACTGGAATCACATTAATTAACAAACAAATCAGAAAGTCTGAACACTTTTAAAAGCTTTTTGCTTTTGCACTCAAACTGTTTCTCTCTTCAATGCTGTACCCAGGCTCTATTTCTTTATTTGAAATAAAGTTGCAGTTATCATTTTTCCCCCTCAGCCATTCCAGGAAGCAGCTGGGTATGCTCAACAATGATAACACAAACTGCTGCTCACTGAAAACTGCCCAAAACTAACCAAAAACCCACTGAACAAGCACAAAACTGAAAATTCCCCACCCACACACACAAGAAGCCAATTAGAGCTTGGGTTACTTATGCTCTTATTTGACATTAACATTCAAAAAATTTAAAAATGCTATAAAAAGTTCTCAGGACTGTGAGAATAAAATTGCCAAATCCTTCCCTAGCTCATCAATTTTTCATATAATTAGCAAAATACACCCATAAAATGCTACAAAAGGAAGTTTTAGGTCTTCAGTATTCCCTCTTTGGCCCTGTAACAGGTGGTGCAACAAGGCTCTGCACAGCAACAGCATTCCCAAAAATCTTCCAGTTCTGATGTCTGTCACAACTGCTAAGTGCAGTAAAATATATAAACACAGAGACAGTAAAAAAGGCTGCTGAAATCAGGAAAAAATAGGGGTTTTTTTGGGTCAAATTGCAAAAAAAAATATACTGCTGCTCTCAAGCTCCAGAGAAACGAGTCTGGCAGGTGCTGCAGTGGCAGCCCTGGGCTGCTGTGGTGGCTGCAGCTGCAACCACACAGATGGGGCTGCACAAGGCTCCCCCAAAGGCATCTTCCAGCTCTGTAACCCCAGTGAATGCCAACAAAAATCATACTCTGAAAAACAAACCTGGCAATCACACTGCAGCACTTGGTATTTGCAGGAGGAAGTAGCAGGCACCAGTTTGAACCTTTTGCTGCAATCCAGCCAGACTGACAATCCATCCTTTATTTTAAAACTGTCAGAACAAAGGAATATTCCACTTCCCTCCACAAAACACCAGCAAAATTTTGATCAGACGAGATTCTTACACAGAGTATCTTCTCATGTTGTTTTCAGAGGGAAAAAATCCCAAACTTGAAGTGTGAAAGAGAAGTCAGGGAAGAATGCAAGTGTTGTGTGTGAGGCCAAGCTCCTTTGGAAAGGGGAGAATGCAGAGCCTGTGCATGTGCAGCTCCAGCTGTGGCAGCACCTGACAGCTGATAAAACCCTGGCAGGAGCAATCTGAGGTGCTGAGTGCTGGGTGTCAGGTGTGTGAGCTCTGGCACACACTGGGGGAGTGGTGAGTCAGCAATCCTTCCTTGCACAGCAACCACTTCATCACATGGAAAGATTTCCTGAGCACTTGGGCCAAAAGCCAGCACTCAGCACTACTGGGAAGTACTGCCAGTCATTACCACTGAAATGGAGAATTAAAATGCCATTAAGTACCCCCAAACCAGAAATTAAACACCTGTGGAGCACAGAACAAACCTGAAAACTGTTTAATTAGACTATTTATCAACTTGTGTTTAATTTTTACAGAACTTAGTCTCTAGACCTGACAGAAAAAAATATTTTGAGACATTCTTTAGGCCAAACTTCAGCACTGAAGGATAAAACTCACCCCCAGCAGGCCTGAGCCTCTCCAGGTACTGCTTGTCCTCCAGGCTGTGGGCAGTGGAGATGACTTTGGCCCCTCTGTGTTGGGCCAGCTGAATTGCAATGGTACCAAATGGCTGAGAGGGGAAAAACAGGGTCATTGATTAATTAATTAACTCGTTCATTCATTCATTTACAACAATTTAATGTTAAGAACAATTACATGGTAAAGGCCAGTCAGGAGAGTACCCAGAAATGAACTTACTCCTGCAAAAAACCCACAGCTGAACCAAGAATTGAATATTCACAGATCTGCTTCTGTCCTGAGCAAGGCCAAAACAACTCTTCAGTGACTGGGAAGCTCTGAATGAACTTTTAGTCAGTAACTGGTTCTTGTCATCAATAAAACAGCTCAGATTCCACTTTAATTACCACAGCAGCTGGAACTGAGAGCTTGAAGGGAAAAAAGCTCCAAGCAAAAGGCCCCAGCCATGTTTACACTACAGAACCTTGGCTAAGGGGACCCCACATCTTCATTAGCACCAAGAACTGCAGGGATGCAAACCAAATTATTTATATCCAAGAAAAGGTCAAAAGCAGAGGTGGGAGAGGACTAAAAAAAAGGCATTTTCCTGCAGTTATCCCTGAGGACTCAGGGCAAACTGTGTCAGTGCAGGACACCAGAACATCCTCCCTGTGTGCACCCCACAGCCCAGGCAGGACAACATCCCTGCTCAGGCTCCCACGTGGGACAGCCCTTCCCGCAAAGCCATGAAAGGAAGGGCACTGCCAGCACTCCCAGAAATGGCTGTGTGCTAAAGGGGGAGTGTGTGAGCCCAGGTACCCACACTTGCTCCATCCAGGACGAGGACACTGGTGCCAGGGGACACCGGGGCCAGGTAGTGCAGGGCCGTGTACGCGCGGAGCCCGTCCCGGAGCGTCCCTGCAGCCTCTGCCCAGCACAGCTTCTGGGGCTTGTGAGCTGAGGGACAAACACAAACACACCTCATGAGTTCCTTTGGGATCCCCTGGGAGCCCCCCTAAGCTGTGTGTTCTGCCCAGCACAGCTTCTGGGGCTTGTGAGCTGAGGGACAAACACACCTCATGAGTTCCTTTGGGATCCCCTGGGAGCCCCCTAAGCAGTGTGCTCATGTAGGGGGATACAGGATGGGTAAATGAAGATGGTATAGAAGGTAATCTTATCCCCCAACGAGTTGCAGCTGAGCCAATTACTAAAGATTAGGAGCAGGCCTGATCTGAACAGCCACACCTGTAGCCAATAAGAACAGTGGTATAAAAGAGTGGGTTGGTGGGAGCTGGAGCCAGATGGCTGCTGCAAGGACCAGGAACTGTTGGTGCTTAGAGGAGCTGCCTGTGGGAAACAATGAGGAGGTACAAAACCATGGTGATATGGAATCCTTGCACCATAATGATAATAGAACTCTTGATCTACAGGACAACATGTTCGCTGGTAGCAGCGGGCAGGCAAGGAGACTCCACACAGTTCTGAGAGGGGTCATTAGCTGAGGGTTTATTGGGGGTGCCACGCCTGGGAGCAGCAGGGTTTCTGGGGGAGAAGGGGCCAAGAGAGAGCAAAGAGCTGAGAGAGCCTCTCATTCCCCTGGCACAGCTTAACAGGGAGATTCAAGGTGGGCACAGAGTCAGACTTGGGCCCATGGGATTGCAGATACCTGATACTGCAGGGGAGGATCACAGGCTTGCAATAAACCCTGCATTTTCAAGGGGTGAGGTAGAGCATACCATTTAACTCAAATGTAACACCACACACACCAACAAACACAGCAGAGATGGTAAAAACCCCAGCAAACCCCAGGGCTTATTTAGCAAAGCTGTCACAGTGAGTCAGGAAGGCTGCCCCTGCTAACAGATCACCACCACTGACTCCTGTTTCCCTCTCCTATTAAGAAGCCATGGAGAGGATATTTTGCCATATTTTACACAATTACATCAGGGATTCAACTTTGATATAACCAAGTTTAAGGGAGCCACCTCATAACTACTCAGGAATTCATGGTAGTCACAGACAACACAACCCAAACTTAGATTTTTAGAATCCCAGGGTGGTTTGGGTTGGAAGGACTTCAAAGCCCATCCAGTGCCACTCCTGCCATGGCAGGGACACCTTCCACTGTCCCAGGCTGCTCCCAGCCCTGTCCAACCTGGCCCTGGACACTTCCAGGGTTGGGGCAGCCACAGTTTCTTTGGGAAGAGCAAAAGAATAGCTTGTTGAAGGTAACAAAGTGCTGGAAGAAGAACAGGGACTCCCACATTTAGTATCCTACTCATTAATCTACACCCAGAAAGGGAAAACTGGAGGCTCACAATAATTGAAAACAATGTTTCAATACTGGGCTATCCCTGAAAATTCCAGTCTCCATTTCCAGTCTCCCCATCTGTTAGTCTGGTCCCAGGTGATATTCCTGCACTGAGTCAAAGGGAAGAAAAAACCAAATTTCTCGTCATTACATTTTTTGACATGTTAGGAAAAAGTATAACAACAATGAAGCAACAGAACAGGGAGTTAGAAGGGAAATAAAAGGAGAAGTCAAAAACCAGGGTCAGCTTGTGTGGTTTAGGCCATCATGAATTGTGAAAGGGTGACAGCAAAGGAAAAGCCCTTGAGTGTTCAAACTTCTGTGACTTGGTGGGGCAGCTGGAATTGTGGAATGTTGGAATGGAAGGAGCCTGCCCAGAGCTCCAAGGTATGGGGTACCCTTTAGAAAAGCTAAAATAAAGTCTACAGTAAAAATTATTATTAGCAAAATGTATAATCTACAAACCCAAGTAATGCTCGTGAACCAGGATAACTTCACAGACACCAGACTCCTCAGAATCCAGGGGCAGAATTCCTGAAAAAGAAGGAACACAGACCTTGAATTTCACACAAGCAATCATTCCAACCAAAGCATTGTCCCAAGGAATTCCCTGCTCCTGTTTGGCTTCAGTCCCCTTTTGGCAGGTTTAGGACAGGTCAGAGACCTTGGCCAGGTCCCAGCCCGAGGTGTCCCTGGGCACAAGGAAGTTCCAGGGGCACATTTTGGGATTGAGGGAGAAAGAATGGGGACAGCACCGAGTGCTGTCTGGTACTGGCAGGTGTCATTTTTGGCTGGTGATGTCTGAGTTCATTGCACACTCTGAGAGTTCCCCTTCCACTCCAGGCCATGGATCACAGAGCAGGGATCTGAGGCAAGGAGCAGCCACCCCACAGCCCCTCTCCTCTCCCAGTTCCTGACCCTGTGCTTTGCAAAGGCAGCACCAAGGGCATGGGAAGAAGCAGAGGATGAACACACAGGAATGTGGAAGTGTTAAAAAGCAGGAATAAGAAAGAGGAATTGCAGGAAAAACTAACCAGGGAGGGCAGAGAAAGCAAAAGCAGAGTAGGCAGGAAAAGCCCCTCCATCCTGGTTATAACTGAGCTTTTACCTTCACTGGCCACAGAACCCTCCTGAACAGGAGGTTCTGGCTCCATCTCCTCAATTAACATCCCCTCTATCCCAGGGAAAACCATTCTTCCCTCTCCCTCACAAATCTCACGCTCCATTTAGAGCACAGGGCTTTGCCTTGCAAATCTGCCTGCTGTGTCCAGTCCTTCCCAGTTGCCATTAACAATGTGCTTGTGCCCACCTGGAGCTGTCCCCAGGGTTCCTGCAGGGAATAGCCAGACCCAGGAGCTGCCCAGAGCAGCTCTTGTGCCATGAGGGAATAATGCAGCAAGGACCACAATGCCCAAACACACACTCTGCCCCACCACCTCCACTCTGTCCTGCTTTCAGAACTTCAGCCATGCTCTAATCCTCTCACCCAGCACACAAAACATAAACATGTGGGACAGAATGCTCTAAGAAATAACTCCTCTCTCCTAAGGCATCACTCACAATTTGGTGGTTAACACAACATCATATTTCAAATCCTAAGGGAACATTCTTAGAACAGAATTCCCATTTATAAGTTTATTCCTGTGACAGCAGTTTAATTTTGAAAATCCATGGTCAATTTAGCCTTACCAATTATTCTAAGCTCAGTCATTGATTATAAAAAGATGACTGTTGGTGTCAGCTGAGGCAAACAGGCATTAACTTACCCACCACTTCATCATCTGGCTGGAAAAAGGTCACCTTGCTTCCAACTCACCATGGAGAGGTGAAAAGAGGGGAAGAAGGGAAAAAGAGAAATATTTAGAGCAGGAATGGGATGTGCATTTGGAAGCACTGGTTATCACTAGCTCATAAAACTGAAGATACACATTTCTTGTGAAAAACCATAATTCTATTGATTACAATTATTGATTGATTCTTGATGCCAAGCCCAAATGTTGAATTGCCAAACTTTGGCACCAGGAGCTCCATGCTGGAGCACACAGGGGGTGTCTGAGAGCCAGGCTGGACTCTCCACCTCAGGGGAGTGGTACCAGCACTGGGAGAGCAGCCAAGGAAGCCAAGAGCTCCAAAAAGCTCTCCAAAGAGACTTCTGGGCTCTGAGGGGAATCCCTGCTCCCTCCCTCCCTCCCTGGGCACTGACACTCACTCACCTTCCAGCACAACTCCTGAAATTTCTCTCCCAACAGGCACAAGTTCCTTCTTCAGTTTGATTTCTGCCAGGAGCTAAATGAAAACAATGCTGGCAGCATTCTTGCTAAAGCTCTGCATTTATAAATGAATTACCATCTCACAGTGTTGGATCATCACAGGAAGCCCGGGCCATTACCAAAATGTTATCCAAGGGAAGGAAGTGCACACCTTCCTCAGTATTAAACCATGGCACTGAATTCTGTATTTAATTTAGAAACATTAAATAATAAAAGCAGGGAGTTACTACCAGCCAAGCCAAGCTGTGCCTTAGAGTGCAGATAAAAGGGATTTAGTGCAAGAGATCTCCCAGCTGACAACTGATCTGGCTCCATGAATTAGGAATCAAATTCCAGGTGCTTTTTAATCAGAGCTGTGCAAGAAGCCCAGCCCAGTCCTGTGCCTGTGGAAACCTTCCCCGGGGATCCCCCTGATGGGGACACCCCTAAAAAGTTCTGTGCCCATTGCCAGCAGCAAAGGCACAGCCTGAGCTTGTGCCAGCCACCAGCCAAGGGCCATGGAGCCACAGACACCCCCAGCAAACCAACACAAACAAATACCTTTGTGTCCAGCCTGCTCAGAGCACAGGCTCTGACCTGCACCTTCACATCGTGGTCTCTGCTGGGAGGAAGGTTCTCCTAGGACAGATTGACAGGTCCTTGTTACACACTGCATGTGCCCCCAGGAGCTTCTCCAGCTCCTGAAAGCACTTCTCCTCTTCTTGGGTTGTTTTGTGGGGAGAGCAGGCAGGAATTGTCAATGAAAAGGGGTTTACAACACCATTTTGAGTACATTATTATTATTATTATTATTATTATTATTATTATTATTATTATTATTATTATTATTATTATTATTATTACTATTACTATTACTATTACTATTACTATTATTACTATTATTACTATTATTACTATTATTATTATCAGCATTAGCATTATACTATTATTGCAAACTGGTATATTACTATACTATATTACATTATTGCATTATATTGCATTATATTATATTGCATTATATGTTATGTTATGTTATGTTATGTTATGTTATGTTATGTTATGTTATGTTATGTTATGTTATGTTATGTTAATATACTACTACATTACATTACTATATTATGATATTATTATTGCAAACTGACCACCAGTCCTTACTCATCATCAGCCACTGACATTATTTTTCTGTTGAGGTTTCTTTTCACTTTGTCTGAGGCACAAATCCTGGCAGACCCACTGAGGTCAACATCCAAAACAAGTCCAAGTGTTGTCAAAGGAACAACCCCAGTAAGAACTGGTGTTCTCACCCCAAACCTGATGGATTCCTCATCTCCATTTCTACTTTTTCAGGGACTAGAAAATTCAGTCAGCAAATGTGGCCCCAGGGTTTATTTTTCATGCCTGCAAAGCTTGTTTGTAAAGTCTGGATACCAAAACTGCAGAGAAATCCAGCAGTGGTCTTGGAAGTGCTGCCTGATGACAAAATCCCCTCCCCTCCTTCCCCTGGCAGTGTGTGCAAGGCTCCCACCAGTCCTTCCCCAGCCTGCACACGATTTCTGTGCCTCAGTTCCCCCGTGGCACCCAGCCAAGCTCTCCTGTCCCACTGCCTGAGGGACAGAGCAGTTCTGAAGGGAACTCACCCTTTCCTGGAACACAAATGCCATCTCCTCTCCAGGGGAATTCTGCTGAGCATACAGGGCCTTCATAGTGACCTGAAAAACACAGCGACCTAACTGGGACAGCTGCAGTGGCTGTGGGCAAACAGGGCACGAAAGCCCTGCTAAATTAAATTAAATTAAATTAAATTACATTAAATTAAACCACCCTATAAGAATCACAGGCATTGTTTGCAGGCAATTTGAGTCTTTGGGACACAGAAGCTCTAAACCAGATCAACAGGTTTAGATGCTCATAACAGAGAAAATCCTCAGGACTGAGGATGACCAGACTGGTTTGGGTTGGAAGGGACCTCAAATCTCACCCAGTGCCACCCCTGCCATGGCAGGGACACCTCCCACTGTCCCCAGTGTCCAGCCTGGCCTTGGGCACTGCCAGGGATGCAGGGGCAGCCCCAGCTGCTCTGGGCACCCTGTGCCAGGGCCTGCCCACCCTGCCAGGGAACAATTCCTCATTGCCAAGATCCCATCCAGCCCTGCCCTCTGGCACTGGCAGCCATTCCCTGGGTGCTGTCCCTGCAGGCCTTGTCCCCAGTCCCTCTGCAGCTCTCCTGGCACAGCAGAACAGGCCCTGCAGCACCCAGGATTTATCTGGGGGGCAGTGCAGGGGCTCTTTGGCCCCCAGGCACACAACTCACACCGGGGCACTGCACAGGGAACACAGGGAACTCCTGGGCAGGAATACAGCAAAACTTACAGGAGACTTCACCAAAAATCACCACTTGGCTTTCTGGTTCCTCTCCCGACTCGGCCTCTCCTCTCCCGTGTGGTCCTCAACGAACAGGAACCTTTACAAAGGGAAAAAACCACAAACAATCAAACAGTAAAACTGAGTTAACAAGGAAAAGGGAAAGCAGAGGGTACAGAGGCAGGAAATCATGGCACCATCACTGCAGCTCTAAGCCCTGAAGGAGCACCCGAGACCCCCTGCACGTCGGGCCCGCCCCGCCACCCCCGGGGAGCGACCCCGGCCCGCACCGAGAGGCTCCGGCAGCCCCAGGGAGCCCTCAGGGGCTCTGAGCGGACCCGGCCCGCACCGAGAGGCTCCGGCAGCCCCGGGCCGGCCCTCAGCGGCTCCGCGGGACTCCCGAGCGCCGCGACGCGCCCGCGGTTGCCATGACACTCCCTCACTTCCGCCTCGCCCTCAGGCACCGCCCCCCACCCTGCAACCAATCACAGCCTCCGGCAGCACCGTGATCGCTTGCGATTGGTCGCAGTGGCCGCCATTCATCGTGAAAGCCGAGGTGGGATTGGCCCGCGTGCATGTCACTCATTCAACGAGGTGAGGAGGGAGGCTACGGCGCCCGGCGCGACCTCTGGGACACCGCCGGGGAGAGGCAGGAGACGCCACCTGCGATTGCCCCATGAGTTAACTCCGTATGCACACCACAGGCCCCGCAACGCGCCCCGAGCGCTGGGCCCTCAGCCTGGCAAAGCCGTGATTGGTCAGGGAGGCGAGGTCGTGCCGTTGTTCCGGTCTCTGATTGGTACAGCGCCCTGTTCGTCACGCGGGGGGCGGGCGGAGGTCGCGCGTCAGAGAGGGGCTGTCTGAGCTCTGATTGGTCGAAGGGTACGTGGCTCCGCCCCCTTCCCGGGCTCTGATTGGTGACACTCCCTGTCCGTCACGCGGGGGCCGCGGCCGCGCGTCAGTACGGCGGCCGCGAGGGGCTCCTCCCCCCTCCCCTCAGACGGGGCGAGGGCGGCGATGGCGCGTCCGGCAGAGGCGGCTGCGGGCGCCGCTCCGGCCCCTCCGGCCCCTCGGTGCCCTGGCCGCGGCCGGGGCTGTGAGTAGGGCCCGCACAGACATGAGGTACTGCCCGGCGGGACGGGGACAGCGGGGGGCGCGGGCTGCGAGCGGCGGCGGTTCAGCCCAGGCCGGCGGGGGGCCAGCGCCGCCTCAGCCCCTCACGGTGCCCGGGCGTGTCGCGGTGCCAGGGCCGGCTCCTGTCCTCGCCTCCCGGGGCGGGCGGTGAGCGATGCTGCGCCCCTTGCTGGGGCCGGCTGCCTGCCGCTGTGCCCGTACCGGGTGGCGGTGCCGCCGCCGCGGTCCCTGCGCTGGGATCACCTTGGTCCCGCTGCCTCCGGCCGCCGCTGCCCGCGCCCGCTGCGCCCTGAGCCGGGGACGGAGGCGAGCCCTGAGCCGGGAATGCCATTCCTGGGAACGCCAGCCCTTGGCAGTGCCGTGCCTTGGGGCTCGGCAAAGGGAGCGAGGGAATGAATGTGGGAATGTTGTCGGGGCGTCAGGGGAAGGAAGCCGGTCCGTGGATGGGGCTGTGTCCCTGTGTGTGCCTCTGCCTCGGCTCAGCAGGCACGGATGGTATTCCCTG
Source organism: Camarhynchus parvulus (assembly GCF_901933205.1). Taxonomy (NCBI): domain Eukaryota; kingdom Metazoa; phylum Chordata; class Aves; order Passeriformes; family Thraupidae; genus Camarhynchus; species Camarhynchus parvulus. The sequence continues at coordinate 879,244 of NC_044571.1, read as the reverse complement.
TGGATATCTTTTGTTCTGGTTCAGCTGCTGCTTTATTTGGGGTGAAGTATGGGGTTTGCTTGTGGAAGACAGTATTTTCTGTGAATTCCAGCGGCATGAAGGGAAAACGCTTCCGTGGCTCATCAGAGAGTATTGTTTAGTAAATAATTCCTGTTAGTGACCAACCGGCATTCCAGGTGGGATGGTGTGGCCCTCGTTAAAACAAGAAACACTCTGTCCTCTACCTCTTCCCACTGCCCAGCTCCAAAGTGCTTTTTGTTTGGAGCTTACATGGCAATAGGTATTTAAGGCAATGGCTGTGGGTATTAACTGAATATATATTGGAGTCACGCTCTGAATGGGTGCATTTTCTTAAATCAAAAAGACAAACTGTATTTTGGGTGTTGATGGCTCTGGAGAGTGTTACTTCACACCATCTTTCCTTCTTTGCCTTTTGTTATAGTCACTTGTAACTTCCCATGCTGGATATGACCTGGTGATGTTCTCACCCAGGAAACTTCCTTAGCACCCAGGGAGCAGTTGGATCTGGGCCAGGAGGGATTTAGGTTGGATTTGAGGGAAAGGTTCTTGCCCAGAGGGTGCTGGCACTGCCCAGGCTGCCCAGGGAATGGGCACGGCCCCGAGGCTGCCACAGCTCCAGGAGCCTTTGGCCAGCGCTGCCAGGGATGCCCAGGCTAGGCTTGGTGGGCTCTGGGCAGGGCAGGGCTGGAACTGGGGGATCCCTGGGGGTCACCCAGCTCAGGATACTCCATGATCCTGTGATAGTTTATACCAGAGAATTGATACCAAATTCTCCTCTCTCTGTTGAAGTTTTCCCCCAGAGCCCTGTGGGAGGTGTGGGAGGAGGCGTCTTGCCTGGCTCTGTGTGCCCATGCCCAGCTGCAGCAGGGGGTATCTGCCTGTGGATGTGAGCAGGTGGCACAGGTAGAGAAACCAGCTGCATTTTCTGCTCCCTCAGGGCTGTAAATCCCAGCAGGCTGAGGCAGCTCAGGCTCTGTGCTCAGCCCTGGAGTGCCCTCCCTGGCAGCCTGGCAGGCTCTGCTCAGCCCTGGAGTGCCCTCCCTTGCTCTGGCAGCCTGACACGGGTCCTGTTTTGTGCCCAGAGTGTTTCTGAGCAGTTTCTGCAGTGTCTGAGGCTCAGGCTTCCCCAGAGCTGAGTGGGCTGCACCCTGCACTTGCTGCTTCCCAGACCACACTCCGTTCTTTCAGCTCCTGTGTTCCCTCTCTGGTGTCCCACTGCCTTTCATTCCACATAAGGTCCTTTGCAGAGTAGCTGTGTTTGCTGGAGAATTTTCCATTCTGTTCTGGTTCCTAGATAAAGTAAGGACTGGGATCTCAGAGCCATGACCTGCAGTGCCTGTTCCCTCTCTCACTGCTGTTTGCTGGCCTTTCCTTAATGCCTCTAATCCTGCAATTAGGATAGATTTGGATGCAGGAAAGAATGTGAATTCAGCAGGGAAATGTTTCTGAATCCTGACGTTGGGTAGCCTTTTATGGCGTGTCTGTACTGTAATCAGGGATTGGAATTTCAGCTTTTAGGAGGATAACACCAGAGAAAAGAGGAATAGAAGAATAAAGGAAAAAAGTTAAGGAAAATACAAGCAGTGGGTTGAGGAACGGGGACATCAGTGGGGCGGAAGTTTTATGTAAGAAACTCTTCCCTGTGAGGGTGGGCAGGCCCTGGAATAGAATTCCCAGAGCAGCTGGGGCTGCCCCTGGATCCCTGGCAGTGCCCAAGGCCAGGCTGGACACTGGGGACAGTGGGAGGTGTCCCTGCCATGGCAGGGGTGGCACTGGGTGGGATTTAGGGTCCCTCCCAGCCCAGCCCAGTCTGGGATTCTGTGATCAGGAGTTCCCAGCCATGAACATTTCCCTGTGCTGTGTGCAGTGGCAGAGCAGGATGAGCCATCAGCAGGTTGGTTTGGGGGACACCTCTTTGGGGTGGCTCAGAGTTGTCCTGCTTGGAACCTCAGAGATGTGAGGGGTTTTGGTTTCTTTTTTCCATAAAACAACCCCGGGGCTGCCTCAGCTGCTGTGTGTGCTGGCAGCTTGGAGTGCTCGCTGCTCTTGTGTTGGACACAGCTGCTGAACTTGGGCTGCCCCCTCCACAGCAACTTGGTTTTGTTTTTACTTGCCAAGCATGAAATTGGGGGGGGTGGTGGACAATCAGGAACGGGCTCCAGGCTGAGAGCTGGTGATGAATGACTTGTGCACAGGAAACCTCAGTGAGAGGTGCTAAAACCTCTGTGGGATCTGTGGCACGAGCAGTTAGCCTCTTTTAAAAGTACACTTTGTAGAATTTAAAAAGAATGTACTCGATTGCACTGGTTATTTTTGGCTGGCATTGCCTCTATAGGATTTTAATTGCAGAAGGAAGGATTTAGAGCAGGGTTTGCCAGGCCCTCATCCAACAAACATCAACTGTGAGGTTTGGGAGGCACCACTGGAGGTATCTGCTGGATCCACCTGTCTGGAATGAATCTCTCTGGAGCTCTCTGTGTGGCAGGGCTGGACGTGGTCAGGTTCCTGACAGAGAAATTCCAGCTCTAGCTGCAGGAAAGCACTAATTACTGATAGTAATTAGAAACTAATCTCTCCTATGTGAACAGGGCATTGTCTGTCCCTCCAGAGGATCAGCTTCTTGACCAGAATAGAAAATTTCTATTTAATAGAAATTAAATAATTTTGAGTGGGAACGAGTGAAGAGAGGTATCCTTGGGCATTCTCAGGAAGAAAAGTTATTCTATTTTTGATGCAAAAGGTGCATTTTTACAGCATTCCCTTCACTGCAATCAGTGAAAACACAGAAAACTTGACTGACATAGTGCATCCATGGTTTGGGTTTCTCTTATCAAACTTGCATGTGTTGGATATTATATTTTACTTTTTCACATGTTGTTTTTAAGGTAATTGAATTAATTAGTGTTAATGTCCAAGTGGACATCTTTTCTCTGTGAACTGTGCTTTTCAGCAAGGTGTGTGATAAAATGTGAGTCTGGAATTGTGAAATAATCACAAGTGTCTGAAACCCCAGTCTCTGCTGTGTTTCTCTTCAGCAGCAGTTTCCAGTCCCCTTTCCCTACATTGTCCCTCATGGCAGTGTGTGCCCACAGTTGTGAGAGCTCACCTCTCCATCCTAGGAGTTTCTAAGAGTGAGGTTTTGTGGGATGGCAATCCTGGAAAATCAAGGGCTTGCTGGTATAGTCCATATTACAGATAAATATATTAATAGTGTGGATTAGCAAATCCTAATGGCACTATTAAAATCATTCCACTGGAGACAAGCTGTCTCAAAAGTTCAGGTCTTCCTTTATGTTCTGGTCCTTCAGATTTCCATGATTTCAGATGATAATTTCCATGACTTTCAGAGGATTGAGGTTTTCATCTCTCCCTCAGTATCTCTGAAGGATCTAGCCCTGGGCATGACTGATTGGCTGGAAATGACTGGACAGGGGTTTAGCTGTGCATCATCTCAAGGTGCAGGTTCACGTGCTCCACAGAAATGCACAGTTTGTAGGAAATAGTTATTAATACAGAAATAATACAAAATACACAGAACACCTGGATTGAAAGCTGTGCTTCCTGAGGGGGGTTCCCATGGAGCCACCTGGAATGGTTGGCTCCTCTCTGCAGGACTCAGAGTAACCTCCTCTGCAGCACAGGGGTTTCTGTACTTCCATACAGAACTGGAAATATTTACTGCATTCGAATATTCCTGTGAAAGAATCCAAACTGCCACAGGGCAGGGTTAGGTGGGATATTGGGAATTAGGAGCTGGATGGAATTCCTAATCCTGGATCCCTGGCAGTGCCAAGGCCAGGCTGGACAGGACTGGGAGCCACCTGGGGCAGTGGGAGGTGTCCCTGCCATGGCAGGGTGGCACTGGATGAGCTTTGAGGTTCCTCCCAGCCCATCCAATCTCTGTTAGAATCTCACCTGCTGGGAGTGGCAGCCCAGGTTTTCCAGCCTCCCTCTGGGACCCTGCAGATCCAGGGGGTGCCCATGGCAGAGCTGCTTTGAGGGAACAAGAACTTTTAGTTTTTTCTGACAGCACCTCTGGGTCTCTCTGTCTGAGCCCTCCGAAGCAGTGGATGAGAGAAATGTTTAAATGATGTCTGGTTTTGTTTTTGCTAAAGAGCCCCCACCCATCCTGGGGGAAGGAGAAGAGGCCTCTCTTGTTTCCAGGCTGATGCTGCTCCTGCCAAGCACACACGGACTTTTTGTTCCTTGCCCTCCCAGCTGAACTGTGGAGGGGAGCTCCAACCTTGGCTGCTGGGCAGGAATTCAGCTGTGTCTGTGCAGCCTGAGCAGCCTCAGCTGCCCAGCTCGCTGAGCTGGGGAAAGGCAGCTGCACACTCAGCTTCCAAAGGTCAGCCTGAGGCTGGGAGGGCTCTCTCCGTGGCAGTCTTTATATTGTGGTACCATTTAGCACCTCTGCTTCTCTGTTGGGAACTTGCTGCTTGTATCTGAAGTGTTCACAAGACTGATCTGAGAACTGAAAATACAACTGAGCCAATTTTGTGTTAATCACAAATTAAACTCAGAGCTATGTTAATCGTGTCTTTATGGTGATAAAGCCTTTTATTCTAACTGCAAAAATACATTTTTTTCATTTATATTACAATTTCAGATTCCCAGGCACCAGGTTGTGGGCTGGCCTGTGAACTGCAAGGTGCAATATTTTAATGGTTTTTAAGTAAGTTTTGCACGTGGCCTTCAGGTGTGAACAGGCTTTGTGGGGATTCCTGTACTTTTGGTGAGGCGGTACAGCCAGGAGCTCAGTTACCCTGTGCAAGTTCTAATAACTTCATAAATCTTCAGGGTATTTTGGGGAAGCACAGTTAATTCTTACAGAGAATCATAAAAGCTGACAGCTTGAGAGCTGTGTTTTGTAATAAAATGCCAGTAATCTGGTCATGTACCAAATGGGATGATGTAATCCTTGAATTTCTTGAGCAAAAATCCTGACATTTTCCTTTGAGTCACATGTGAGCCCCAGCTGGATGAACTCAGCTCTCTGGAGCTCTCAGACAGACAGGCTCCTGTGTGGGGTTGGTGCTTGGCTGTTTTGCGTGGCCATTTGGTGTAATTCAATTTTTAGAGGCAGTTCTGTGCCCTGCACCTCTGCTGCAGCTGCTGCCTGTGCCTGTGGGTGCTTTCCCAGCTCCCTGCCTGCAGCCAGCCCCATTCCTACCTGTTCTTTTTTCCTCCCTTTTGTCCTGCACCTGTATTTCTTCATTGTAATGGTCTCTTGAGTTTCAGCATTATCTGAAGGCTGGCAGGTGCTCTCTCTCTCTTACCCTTTGTATTTTGATGTTCATGGGTTTTGTTCTGTTGGGAATTGGAAGGGCCAATCCCAACCAGGAAAAGCTTTATAACTGGAACTGGGCTGTAGAGAGATCTGAAATACTTTAAAAATTTTCTACCTTGTTAACACCTCTATTCTTCTGTGTGGGCTTGGATGGCAAACAACAGAATAAGCATCAAAGAGAAGAGGGCAGATTTTTGTGTTGGATTAAAGTAGTGTGACATGAAGTTACTGTAGGTGTTCAGGGAAGTACTACATTTAAAAGCAGACATGTATCCAGGTTTTCCCCTGTTCTTTTCCAACTGCTCCTTATAGTTTTGTTGGTTTGGGTTTTTTTAAGTTCTGATTTGTAAAATTCCTATTCATAGGAAAAGTTCAAAGCATAAAAGTGTTAAAATATGTTTTCACATAAGGTCATCTATACTTAAATTCATGGCAGGACATTGTGGATTTTTGAAGTGTCTAAGGACAAAGTTTGGAAACAGCCATCATCCAGCTTGGAAACTTCTGCTTGTTCTGCTGTTCTGTTCTCAAACCACACCAATATAATGTGCTTATTAAAGAGCAAACAGCAGCCTGCTATTGAACACAGTGCATGGATTCTGAGAAGTGTGACTGTAATCTAGTTTTTGTGCATATTTGCAGCTGAGAAATGAGGTTGTTTCAAGGAAATGTTATCAACGCTGGCATGGCCAGAGGAAGAAGGCAAATGCAGTTCCTTGTTTGGGTGGTGCAGCACTCAGTGCTGTGTGGGCATCACTGAGCAGCTCCAGCCAGAGCCCTTCAGATGGCTCTGGTGGGACCAGAGGGGATGTTGGGGTGTGACCAGGAGATCCTTAATTGAGATGGGATTGAACCACATTAATCCTCCCGTTTGGGGCCTCCTGGTCTCTGACCCCAGCCTGCTGAGCTGCCAGGAAGCTGAGGTGTTATCCCTGCTCAGAGCGTGCTCCCTTATCACAGCTGTTATCAGGGTAATCTGAATGGAGCTGGAGCTTGTGCAGCATTTTCACTTTCCCAGCTCCATGCTTTTTTAGGGTGTTTAGTCATCCTTTTTGCAGAGTCAGAAGTGAAGGATGACCCCTAAATCCCAGAGCTCTGCACAGTGACTGGAGAGCTCTTGTGACACAGGAATAGGAAGTTCTCCAGCTGCAGTCTGGCAGGATTGTCTGCCATGGATTGTGTGGTGCTGCTCTTTCCACTCAGTCTCTAAATATGAGGGCATTGCTTGGAACTCGTGCTGTCTGCAGATGATGCAAGCAGAACAATTTTGCTTTGTGAGGAAGGAAAAAGCTGCATCCTTTAGAGTCAAGTGCTCTCAGCATTACTCTGAGCTGCTGACAAATGCTATTGTATGGATCAAAAAATCACTGTATCTGTGTTAAATACTGGGGATATTTAACCCAAAGAGTTTAGAACTTAAAACCAAACCCCTGAGTGCCTCTCCTGTGCCCCCAGCACTCCGTGGACATGTGGTGCTCATTCCTGTTCTTCTCTCTGGTGCACCCAGGGAGCAGCTGGGGCTGGGCCAGGAGGGATTTAGGTTGGATGTGAGGGGAAGGGTTCTTGCCCAGAGGGTGCTGGCACTGCCCAGGCTGCCCAGGCCATGGGCACGGCCCCGAGGCTGCCACAGCTCCAGGAGCCTTTGGCCAGCGCTGCCAGGGATGCCCAGGCTGGGCTTGGGGGGGTCTGGGCAGGGCAGGGCTGGCACTGGGGGATCCCTGGGGGTCCCTTCAGCTCAGGATGTTCTGGGATTCTACGATTTTGGAAAATCTGGCAATGTTTACTGTTAATCACACTTTTAATTTGCATACAGTCTGTGTACAGCTAAATGTGATGTGGGATCTCTGAGTTTTTAAACATCAGCTTTTCCCAGAATCCCCAGATGCCTGAGGCTGACAAAGCCCTTCCAGCCCATGGAGTGCCAGCTGTGCCCAGTGCCCTTCTTGTCCCCAGCCCAGAGCACTCAGTGCCACCTGCAGGGATGGGCACTCCAACCCTCCCTGGGCAGCTCTTTCCAATGCTGGTGTGTTTGTGCTGTGCTTCTTGGCCAAACTGCAGCCAAACTCTTGGGGTTACAATTGGAGAATTCAGAATTTCTCAGGTGAACTGGTGGGATCTGAGCTGGTTTCACTCTGCTCCTGCTTGTCTCTCCTGACAGACTTTGGAGTCCTTGCTGAGAGAGGAGGAGAACTGCAGGACTGAAAGGAGTAGGGGTCTGTAGGATTGCTCTGTCCTTGCTGGACTCCCCATCACTTGGAGGCAGAGGGGCAGAGCTGGGGGCAGGGTGGCAGGCGTGCGAGCGGGTGGCAGAGCTGGAGCTGAGGCAGGGTGGCAGAGCTGGGGCAGGGTGGCAGAGCTGTACCTGAGGCAGGGTGGCAGAGCTGGGGGCAGGGTGGCAGAGCTGAGGCAGGGTGGCAGAGCTGTACCTGAGGCAGGGTGGCAGAGCTGGGGGCAGGGTGGCAGAGCTGAGGCAGGGTGGCAGAGCTGTACCGAGGCAGGGTGGCAGAGCTGGGGGTGGCAGAGCTGAGGCAGGGTGGCAGAGCTGTAGCTGAGGCAGGGTGGCAGAGCTGGGGCAGGGTGGCAGAGCTGTACCTGAGGCAGGGTGGCAGAGCGGGGGCAGGGTGGCAGAGCTGGGGCAGGGTGGCAGAGCTGTAGCTGAGGCAGGGTGGCAGAGCTGTAGCTGAGGCAGGGTGGCAGAGCCTCACTGCAGTGGTGGTGCTGGGCTGGCCGAGCTCAGTGAGTTCCAGGCATGGATGACATGTTAGCTGGAGCCTCAGCCTCACAGGCTGCTCTCTGTTCTGCTGCACTCATTGCTGGCTGGGCTCTGCTGGTGGCTGAATAACAAACTTTGTCCCCATTGTGTCTTTGGGGGTTTTGAGGATTTTGATGGAAGTAAGAGGCCAGGACGATTTTTTGATGGGTGATAAAAGTTGCTGCAATCAGTGATCATGTGAAGCATCAGAAATAATGTTACATTTTTTCCTGCCCTCTTGTGCTTCAAGCAGGAAAATGTTACTCTGTGGCTCCAAGGAAATCAGGCCATCCTGCCTGAGTTGCTCAGTTCCTGGAGTTTCTAGAATCTGTTATGGTAATGCCAAGTTCCGGCTTTCCCTGGATTACCTTGATGCAATCCTGGATTAAACCACCTGGGGTTTCTTAGGGAAAGCAAAGCACAGTGTGGCTGGGGCAGGGCAGCAGCTGCATGTGTGCAGGGAATATAATCATGTGAATCTCTTCAGTTGTTATGTTAAAATGAGACATTCTGCTTGGGAAGTTCAAACCAGTGACAGAAATTGAGTCCTCCTCTTTAAAACACCCCCTTTAAAATCCTGCCAGCATTATGAATGAAAAATGCTGACTCAGTCCAGCTTTGTGCACTGAAATGAGACCCAGGGAACTTGAGCACTGAAATTCTGGTGACACTTCATTTCCTTTTGTGGGCAGGTTTATTGTGCTCTGCTACCCTTTCCCAGCTTCAGAAGGGAGGGGAAAAAAAAGAGGAAAGGGGAGAAATAAATAAATACTAATTAAACAAAAGTCCTTGAATCCTCCCCAGAGACCCTTGTGTGCAGTTCCTCTCCATCTGAGATAGCTTTTAGCTGGAGAGCTTTGGAAAGGCAGGAAATGCAAGGGCAAAAGGCTGCAGGTGACCTGGATAGAGCAGGATGCAGCTTCCCAGGCTGGCTCTGCTCAGATGAACGAGTTCAATGTGGCACCAGCAGTGCCTGGTTTGTACCAGCCATGGACAAGGGGCTGCCCTGGCTTTTCTGGCACTCCCTGAATGGGTTGGGGGGGACCTCAGAGCCCACCCAGTGCCACCCCTGCCATGGCAGGGACACCTCCCACTGTCCCAGGCTGCTCCAGCCCCAGTGTCCAACCTGGCCCTGGGCACTGCCAGGGATCCAGGGGCAGCCCCAGCTGGGCCCAGTTCTCCAGGATTTCTGTCAAGGAGCTGAGATCCCACCAGGAGCCAGGCTCTGGAGTGGGGAGGGGAAAACACCAGGTGAGCAGAGCTGACCAAAGGGGAAATTAAATCCATCCCAGCTGAGGCTCTTCTCAGTCCCTGCAGGGGCGTGGAGTGACAGGACAAAGTGGAGTGGCTTTTAGAGGATGGAGAGGAGGGCTGGATGGGATCTTGGCAATGAGGAATTGTTCCCTGGCAGTGGGGGCAGGCCCTGGCACAGGGTGCCCAGAGCAGCTGGGGCTGCCCCTGGATCCCTGGCAGTGCCCAAGGCCAGGCTGGACATTGGGGCTGGGGGCAGCCTGGCACAGTGGATGAGCTTTAAGCTCCCTCCCAGCCCAAACCATCCTGGGATTTCAGACATTTACCTGTTGAGTTCTGTTGTTCTCCCTGTACAGTATTATGAAACCAGGTGAATACATTCTACCAATAATTCCATCTTGCATTAGCTTGGCTTTGTCTCTCATTAAAGATTAAAAACTTTATTCTGTGAAGATTTAAATAGAAACAAAGCCTTGTTGTGATAGAAGGAAGGAGAGCTGTTACCTAGTTAGGTGGTTTCCACCTCTCTTTTGATTTGTAGACTTCTAAAATAAGAATTCCAAAGATGTGCACTTGGGCTGATGTGCATGAACCTAATATTAGACTTGATTTTCCTTATTTTTACAAGTTACATGGAGGTTTGCTGGTTTGTCTTTGAGCTAGGGGAAAGAACACACAAATTCTTAGGTTGTCTTGTTTTGCTGAGAAAAATGCTACAACTGAGGTGCTTGTTGGCCTGCAGGAGGGAGGTTGGGTCTTGTTATGGCTCTGCATGAAAGGAAACCTAAAGTAGGAGTGGCTTTGTCTAAACGTGGTGAGAGCCAGATCCCTTCATTGTTCTGGGGGTTTACAGGGCCCACATTTCAGACAGAGAATCCCAAATCCCCCGTGCTGGCACAGCCCTGCCAGCCCATGGAGTGCCAGCTGTGCCCCATGGGCACCTTGTCCCCAGCCCAGAGCACTCAGTGCCACCTTCAGGGCACACCTGCAGGGATGGGCACTGCAAAGCTCCCTGGGCAGCCCCTGCCAAGGCCTGAGCTCCCTTTCCATGGGCAAATTGCTGCTGCTGGCCCAGCTGAGCCTGCCCTGGCCCAGCCTGAGGCCGTTCCCTCTGCTCCTGTCCCTGTGCCCTGGGAGCAGAGCCCGACCCCCCCGGCTGTGCCCTCCTGGCAGGGACTTGTGCAGAGCCACAAGGGCCCCTGAGCCTCCTTTGCTCCAGCCTCAGCCCCTTCCCAGCTCCTCAGGGATTCTCCAGCCCCTTCCCAGCTCCCTCAGGGATTCTCCAGCCCCTTCCCAGCTCCGTTCCCTGCCCTGGACACGCTCCAGCCCCTCCAGGTCTCTCTTGCTGTGATTTATCTGCAGGTGCCACTGTGGAGCTGGTGTGTTTTGTGCCTGCTTCACCTCCCCAGAGGATTCCCTGATGAACTCTTCCAAGGGACATGGAAATATTAGTAAAGGTGGCCTGTTGGTGGGGGGAGTGTAACCAGTGTGGAAAAGTCTCATGGAAATGCTGCTCCAGAGGAGGGAGGCTGCTGGAGTCGTGTCCTGGCACATTAACAGAAGGTGCACACCTGGGTGTCTGTTTATCTGCTCCTGGTTATCAGATTTGTTTTCAGCTGCCTGAGTTCTGTACAGAACTCAGATCTACACTGTGTTTTGGATCACAGCAGTGACCAGAGTTTTCTCCTCCCACTAGGAATAGGCTAAATTACTTGGGAAAGTATTTGGCATTTGTATCGAATTTGTTCTGTTTGAAAAATATCTCCACAGCTGGTTGCTATAGAACCATTATATTCCTTCCAGATTCAGTGGTGAGTGTTGGATACAGTGGGGAAGTTCTTGGCAAGGTAACTGAAAAAAAATGTGTGAAGTTCTTTGTTCCTGGGGACGGTGCTGGCTTGGTGCCTCCTTGCAGGGCTCCTTTATTCCTGCCTTTCAATGGCTGGCAGGAGCAGTGTTGGTAGATCTCTGACCTCTGGCACTGTGATCTGGTTACTCATATTTTTGGCCAGGCTGTTACATTTTAATGTTATGGCTCTTTTTTCCCGCCCCTTAGATCCCTGTGTATCTGTTCAGTCTGTCCAGTCTAGGGAGAAGCATTTAAGAAATGAGGTTTGTGTGAGTTTGTTATGGGTCTAAACACTGAACTTTGCATTGAAACCAAATTAAATCTCACTTGCAACTGTGAGATCCTGCTTGGAACATCCATGGTTCCCCCTCAGGCTTTTTTTTTTTTTTCATAATGCTTAATTCTCACGTGATTTCTGTGTGATCCTGGGGCTGATCCTCTGCAACTGCTGTTTTCCAAAGCAGATCAATTCTTCTGTCACACAGAGTGTTTTCCAGGGTTCCACTGAATTCCCAGGTGCAGTTCCATGGAATATCAAATCTAAAAGTTTTGCCTGTCTAATCAAAGCTTTTTTAGTCTTTGGGGAAAGCACCTGAACCCCAGGATGTGGGCAGGGTGCTTCATGCCCTTCATGCTGGATCCCTGCAGGATTTATTAGGAATGTTCTCTCCAGGCTTTGGGGGAAGCCACGTGTGGTGTTTGCCTGTTCAGGCAGGTGTGTTTGGATGTGTCTTAATATTCTGCAGGTTTTATTTCAAAGTGGTCTAACAGCTTCCTGAGCTGCCAGCAATGACATGAATTTCAAAGAAAGACTCACAGAAGACTCTCCAAATTCTGAAGTAGACGAGCAAAACACAAAACTCAGTCCTCTGGTAGCCCGATTTGGGCTGGTGACACAGGGTGCCCAGAGCAGCTGGGGCTGCCCTGGATCCCTGGCAGTGCCCAAGGCCAGGCTGGGACTGCCTTGGAGAGCCTGGCACAGTGGGAGGTGTCCCTGCCATGGCAGGGCTGGGATGGGATGAGCTTTAGGGTCCCTCCCAATGCAATCCTTGTGGGATTCTGGGATTCCTTCTGGGATTCCTTCTGGGATTTCTGGCCTCAGCTCTGCCATGCCTGTCTGTGTTTCAGGAACTTCTGCCTCCTTTTCCATGGTGGTTGTTGGGAGTCTCCCCAGAGTTCCCTGACAGATTCTAGTCCTGAGGTGTTGCATTTCCTCCTCAGCCTGCAGGATTTGCTCTGTTGCCCAGTTTCTTTGCCTCATTCCAACCTGATTCCTCCAGTTCCTGGAGGATTTTAACAGTGCTCTGACCCTGTCCTGGCTGCTGGTTGCCAGGATTTGGGAGGCCCCTGCAAGCCTGAAACAGGAACCTTTCAGAAGGCTGAGGGAATGATCTCAGGATTGGAGGATGCTGATTTTTCTGCTGGGCCCAATTCAAGAATCTTTTCCTTTGTTCATGTCCTGAAGGAACAAGAGGTGCTGCTTGGGTTTTTTTTCTCCTTTCTTCCTGCTCCTGGAGCATTCCAATTCCCAGCTGTCCAAGCAATGATTAAAAGGGCCATAGACAAATAGATACCCCAATACTTGTGTTATTCCTTCATTTGTCCTCATTTCATTGAAATCATTAGTGAGATTCCTCAGGGCTGGAGCCATGAGCTGTTGCCATATAGAGCTCCTGTAGCTTGACAGTTGTCATGGATAATGTTTGCTGGAGAACTACAAATAAAAGGAGAAAAGAGCAGAAGTGTGTGAGTAAATGGCCTCTTCAGTGTAGAGTGTGAGGGCATCTCTTGCTGAGGACCTTAATTGTGGAATATTTGCTGCTGCTCTTTCCTCCTTTAAACATATGAAGTGTTTTTTTTTTTTTTTACTGGACCTTTTTTTTCTTGTGTAATTTGGCATTTCCTGCCTGAAAGTTTCTCCAGTCCAGCTGAACATTTGGAGGAGTGCTGAGTGCTTGGATTCTCAAACTGTCAGCAGCAGCATTTAATCAGATGAGACCTGAGGCATGTTCATGTGGTTTTATCTCTACAGGTACTTAATGTTTCATTTCTGTGAGAAAGCCAAGTGGGTTTGATGTAATAAGTGCTCCATGGGGCCTGGTCTGGCTGGTCACAGCTTGGGGACTGAACTTGGAACCTGGAGAATGCTGTGGATCATCCTTGGCACCTTCAGGGCCTCTGTTGGTTCTGCATTAGGAAAGTACCAAGTGCTGCACTTGGGTTGGGGCAACCCCAGCATCAATCCAGGCTGGGATGAGCAGATGGAGCAGCCCTGGGAGAGCTGGGCCTGCCCCAGCCCAGAGCCCCCAGCTGGGATCAGGAGAGGGATTGGGATTGTGTCCCTGTGCCCCACAGGTGACTTCCCAGCTGCAGAGCTGCCCCAGCGCAGGGAGGAGCTGGAGCTGCTGCAGAGAGCCCAGAGGAGGCTCCAGGATGAGCAGAGGGATGGAGCAGCTCTGCTGGCAGGAAAGGCTGGCACAGCTGGCATTGTTCACCTGCACAGGAGAAGCTTTGGCCTGAGCTCAGGGTGGCCTTGCAGGGCCTGCAGGAGCCCCAGGAAAGCTGGAGAGAGACAATTTCCAGGCGATGCAGGGACAGCACACAGGGAATGACCCTGAACTGAAAAATTACAGGTTTAGGTCAGATATTAGGAACAATTTCCTCCCTGGCAGGGTGGGCAGGCCCTGGCACAGGGTGCCCAGAGCAGCTGGGGCTGCCCCTGGATCCCTGGCAGTGCCCAAGGCCAGGCTGGGCACTGGGGACAGTGGGAGGTGTCCCTGCCATGGCAGGGGGTGAGTTTAAGGTCCTTTCCAAACCATTCTGTGGTTCTGTGTATTCATTTTCCTGGTGTCAGTGATGGTTGAGTGTTATTACCCTTTCCTCTCCCCAATGGGGATAAGTTAATTTTGAGGCAAAAATTCAGATTTCTTCCTCTGCAACCATCCAACTCTTCACCCCAGCAAGTTCATTTTGGGTTTTCTCTTCACTTCAAGCACCACTAAACACCTGTGGTGCTTCCCAGGAGAATTGACAACTTCACTGTTGATTTTGAGAAAGGCTTTTTTGACTGATGAAGGTTTGATTGTAAGTACTTCAGTATAGGGTGGTTTTGAACAGTTGAAATATTGACAACTTAATTTTTCCTGTAAAATGTCTTTGGGTTACACTTCTGCAGCCAAGTGACTGCCATAAACTCTTGCTTGCTGTTTCAGAAGGTAATGATTGATGAAGTTGTGGATTCATCATTAGAATGCCAGTTTTCATTTTGAGCTCTCAACTCAGAAGGTAAATAACCAGAAAGGTATTTTTAGTGTGCAGAGGTTATTTTGGAGATGCTGGCAGTTGGCAGCTCGTGGGGAATGCTGTGCTGGAGCCAGGAGCTGAGCAGTTCCTGCTGCCTGCAGTGCCAGCTGGGAGAGCCTCTGCTCCTCAGGCTGGGGACGTGGTTTGGTGCTGCAGCAAGTGGCCCTGGAGCCATCTCCTGCTGGAGTCACAAGGCTGCTGCCCAGGCAGATTGCCTCTATTTTCAACAAGCCAGATGGAGAAATAAAGGAATCCTGATCCACAGTCAGGAGTGGCAGCAGCTTCTGAAGTCGCCTGGATGGATTGGGATTGTCTGGTTTAATCCATTGCTGCAAGTATGAGCTATAAATTGTGCCACTTGTTCCTCCTGTGCTGTAAATTGTACAAACCTTTCATATCTGTTATTGTAGGCACTGATCTCTGCTCCCTGTGAGCAGGGACAGGACCTGAGGGAACAGCCCGAGCTGTCTCAGGGAGGTCTGGGCTCGAGATCAGGAAAAGCTTCTATCAAAGCTGCTGTCAAGGCAAGCCAGACCCTAAAGGAAACTTCTGTCTTCAGATCATTGCTCTGTGGTGGGTGTAGCACCTTCTTCTGAGCAGGTTTGATCTCTGCCCAGAGGTGTGAACCTGGGAAAGCTCATCCTTGGGGAGCTTTGACTGGAGTGCTGTAAGAGCTGTGGGAGTTGGAGGAAAGGGATAAGTTGTGTTTATACCATGGAGCTGCTGTGTCCTGCCCTTCCTGCTCTTCATCATTCCTTGGCTCTCCTCTCCCTGACCTCTCTTTACTGAGTTTCATCTCTTCATTTACCTTTTTCTCTCCCTGCCTTTGCTGAGGAAACATCCTGGCTTGGATCAGCCCCAGGGTGTCCAGCAGGAGCAGGGCAGGGATTGTCCCTCTGTGCTGGGGTCCCTCGAGGGCTGTGCCCAGTCCTGGTCCTGCAGGAGAGCCCTGGAGGGGCTGGAGCGTGTCCAGGGCAGGGAATGGAGCTGGGAAGGAGCTGGAGAATCCCTGAGGGAGCTGGGAAGGGGCTGGAGAATCCCTGAGGGAGCTGGGAAGGGGCTGGAGAATCCCTGAGGAGCTGGGAAGGGGCTGGAGAGTTCCTGAGGGAGCTGGGAGGGGGCTGGAGAATCCCTGAGGGAGCTGGGAAGGGGCTGAGGCTGGAGCAAAGGAGGCTCAGGGGCCCTTGTGGCTCTGCACAAGTCCCTGCCAGGAGGGCACAGCCGGGGGGGTCGGGCTCTGCTCCCAGGGCACAGGGACAGGAGCAGAGGGAACGGCCTCAGGCTGGGCCAGGGCAGGCTCAGCTGGGCCAGCAGCAGCAATTTGCCCATGGAAAGGGAGCTCAGGCCTTGGCAGGGGCTGCCCAGGGAGCTTTGCAGTGCCCATCCCTGCAGGTGTGCCCTGGAGGTGGCACTGAGTGCTCTGGGCTGGGGACAAGGTGCCCATGGGGCACAGCTGGCACTGCATGGGCTGGCAGGGCTGTGCCAGCCCCAGGGATTTGGGGATTCTCTTTGGGATGCAGAGTTCAGGGTGGCTCTGTAGGAACCAACCTGCTGCCAGCACCCAGTGCCTGTGAGCAGGGGTCAGGCTGTGACATCCCAGAAGAACAATTTGTGGGTGTGCTTGGGCACTGATTATCAGTTAAAAACTTGCAAATGTGAGGGTTTTAAGGAGGAGGTTTGTTGTCACAGCTGCCCGGGCTTTCTTCTTGAATCAAACTTGAAAGGTTTTTTAGATCTATTATGTTGGGAAATCAGCATCATGTTACAGTTTTGCAATTGGATTTTTTCCCAGTGCAAGGCTGCCCCACAACCTTGTAGCAAATTTTCCTGATTACAGGGAACTGCAAACCAGTTGACTTTTGAAGTACCCACAGGGGAGAAATTTGTGAGCTACAGTAAACAAACCTCCCCATGCCACAGATTTGTGACTTACAGTAAATAAACCATTAGCACTAACAACAGCCTTAATGTTCTTATCCTCTTGCAGGAAAGGAATTTTTATCCTGGAAAGACCTATTAAAGCATTTCAGGACAGGAAAATTACTCTTTGCGGTGTTATTAACTGTCCAGACTTCCTGGCTCATTTAGAGAAGGACCATAACAAAGTTTTCAGAGCCAGCATGGAAAATGCCTGTGCACATGGTGCTTCTCCCCCAGTCTGCATCCTCCAGAGCAGCTCCAAGTACTTTATAGTGAGGATGAGCATCTCTTCCCTGTCTGATACGTTTGTTTTTTTTTAAAAGGACCCTATTTTCCATATCTAGATGTTTCCTTGGAGTTCTTGGCTTTGTGTGCATCTCCTTGTTCTCTCCAGCATGGCCTGAAATGATTCCCAGCCCTTGGCAGAAATGCAAAGTGGCTGGAACTTGGGGTCACTTGGAGCCATCCTCAGTGGTTCAGGGCTGCTCTGTGGGGCAGGGCTGGAGCTGAAATCTGGCTCTTCTCCCAATAACCTCTTGCCTTGACCTGTAGCTTTGTGCAGAGACAAACCTGAACCTCACTCTCTGTTTGCTTTGGGGAAATCTTCTTCCATAAATCCTCACCCCCAAGTCCAGTGAAATGCATGGAAAGTCTTCCCTTGTTTTGTGTCTGGTTTTGCTCATTTCTTTGCTGTATCTGAACTTGCCATTACCACTGATAATGCATCCAGCAGGATTATTCCTGGCCTTGTATCTCAGCATTAGAAGAGAGCAGGGGTGGATGGGGTACTGGGAGAAATCCTTCCCTGGCAGGGTGGGCAGGGGCTGGGCTGGAATTCCCAGAGCAGCTGGGGCTGCCCCTGGATCCCTGGCAGTGGCCAGGGCCAGGTTGGACACTGGGGCTGGGAGCAGCCTGGCACAGTGGGAGGTGTCCCTGCCCATGGCATGGGATGAGCTTTAGGATCCCTCCAACTCAAAACATTCAGTGATTGCTTTACCCCAGCCAGGAGGTGAAATTTTTCCAGTTGTTGTTGAGATGCTGGAGCCTGGTTTAAGTGGAACTGCTGGGAAAGCACAGTTGGCACCTGGAAAGAAAGCTTACACATTTTTTTTGTGCTATTTGAATGTACTTGCAATCAATTAGTAATTTATTTAATCCAGAAATAGGATCTTTGAGTTGGATTGTGCCTTTTGGAATGTATGTGTATATGTTCTATATGTATGTACAGTGTGTGTTTTATCTTACAGACTGTTTGTTTTTTCCCTTACCCCATTGCCTGTGTCACTTGCCTGGTTTTGTGGTCACACCTGGGATGGTTTTGCTCTTGTGTGAAAACTGGTTCCAGACATTTTGAAGGGAATTGATCTCATGGAACCATGAAACCCTTGCTTTGGGATAGTCCCTGTCTCCTGCAGTGGAGCCCTTTTTGCTTCATTTCCTTAGAGTGTGCTTAAGGATATTTTAAATAGGAGAAAGGAATCTTTACCGTGTTTAATTCCTTGTTTAGGCTTTATGAGAGAGTCCCTGACCCTCCCTGTGAGCTGCTGCCTGCTCAGCCCCCTTTGCAGTGCAAGGAAATCCCTTGATTTTACAAATGCCCAAGGGCCTGTCCTCTCCCAGGAAGTTTCTCTGTTTCTCCAACATTTGCATTTCTTCCCTATAAAGCTGCTGTTTCTTGTCTGCTTGACCCTTTCTCTTCTTGGCCACCTGTGATCAACCAGTGCTGGAGCAGCAGGGCTAGGTGTGCCCAGAAGGAGGGTGAATGACACAAAGCCTGGTCTGAATGCCTCAGTTACAGTCTGTTTGTGCATCTGAAGAGCTCCTCATGTCCTGCAGGAGTTGAGAAGACAGAGCATGGAAGACATTCAGAGCCCAATGTCCTTGGGTGGGAGAGAGGAGCTGCCTGAGGCAGTGGTGATGTGGGCTGACACAGCTCCTGAGATGCTGATAAGAGCTGCTGGGTGCTGAATAATTCTCCTAGGAAATGACTGGTTTGAAAATCTGCTTCCAGATCTGCACCAGCAGAGCCCTGTGCTTATGTAACTGGGAGAGTTCAGGAGAGCAGCTGCTTGCAGGGGACAGAGTGACCTCCCTGGGTCCTGCAGGGGACAGAGCCTTTGCTTTCATCTCCAGCTGCAGCCTGGCCCTGCCCTGCCAGACCTTTTATCTGCTGCATGTGCCTTGGAGCAGGGGGCAGGGAATGGACTGCACATCCTGAACTCCCTGACTCAACACTTGTGCTGGCTCAGGGCTTTTCTTCCTTCCTACCCTTCCCCCAGCAGAGCTGTTACTTAGTGGCAGAGATGGGGAAGGTGAAGTGAAACAACTCAAGAATAACCGATTTTCTTTTTTTTTTTTTTTCATTGTCCCCATTTCAAAGGGTCAGCTGTAAAGTTGAGACAAGCACGTGGATTTTCGCAGCATAGCTAGGTGGGATTAGGTCAGGCCTACAAGTGATTAAATCTTGGGCTGGAAGGCACCACTGCTGTCCGAGCCAGACTCAACAGCTCTGACCTATTCCTTTGGCTGCCCTAATTCCTTTAAAAACATCCAGCTGGACTGAAATGGGAGTTCCTGCAGAGTTGTGTCATGGGCATCTGTAGGAGAGGGAGGGAAGAGGTTTATCAGCCACTTCCCAGAGTATTTCCATGATCTTCTTGACTTGGAGGTGCTGCAGCTGTGTCCCCCTTGCTACAGAAAGTGGCCTGAGGTGGGTGGAATAGGTGTGAGAGTTGATGCAGGAATAAGGAAAGGGATAATCTGCAAAAAGCCATGTAATTATTTATTTGTAATTATTGTAATTATTTCTCTAACCCAATTGGGGTGGTTCTTGCAGAGGCAGCAACTGAAGGAACACGGTTGGTTGTGGTGAGGGCTGGAGAGATCAGAATGTGATAAGGGGAAAATGCCCACAGAAGTGACCCAGCTTTCAAAGGTGGAGTTCAAGAGTCAAGGGTGGCCAGGTTAGAGGTGTGGTGTGACTGTCAGACTCCTCTTAGAACAATGTACTCCCATAAAATGGGGGTAAAGCTGGCACTGAGGGGGTACAGAGCACTCAGACTCAGCCAAGGCTGGACTCCAGGCTTTGGCCACTCCTCTTCTGTTCCAAGAGTCCCCTGAGTGCCATTGCTGAGGGGTCCTGGAGCCATGGACACAGCTGGATGAGCAGCTTGGAAATAAAGCATAACTGCCTTCAGTTTATGGGATGGAGATACTAGAACCCATCTGCTTTACCTGCTTCTCTTGGTGTTCATGGAGTCACTGATGGGTGAGGTTGGGAGGGACCACAGAGGGTCACTGGTGCCACCTCCCTGCTCCAGCAGGGCCATCCCAGAGCAGAGGGCACAGGGTGGGCCCAGGTGGCTCTGGAATGTCCCAGGAGGAGACTCCAGCCCCTCTCTGGGCTCTGCTCCAGCTCGGGCCCTGCCCAGGGCACAAGTTGTGCCTCCTGTGCAGGGGAATTGCTGGGCTCAGGCCCTGCCCGTGGCTCTGGGGCCATTGCTGGGCCTGGAGCAGAGCCTGGGCCTGCTCTGACCTCTGCACACAGGGACACACAGGGACAGACACAGGGACAGACACAGGGACAGACACAGGGCCAGGCAGGGCTGAGGCCCCTCTCTCTCCCTGGGGCTCCTCTCCAGGCTGAGCAGCCCCAGCTCCCCCAGGCTGTCCTGGGCACGGGGAGGCTCCAGGCCCTTGCTCAGCTCTGCTGGATCTGCTCTGGGAGCTCCAGGTCTGTGAGATACATAAAACAGACTGTGAGATGCAGGGCACACAGCACTCACATCCAGCAGGGAATCCTGCGCTTTCTTATCCTCCTTTCCAGATCATTCTTGAGGTTAGTGTCAGGCTGCTGTTAAGGTTGTTGTAGGAGTGCAAGTATTCCCAAGTTCCTAATTCTTGTCTTGCAGATTTTTGGGTTTAGTACTTGTTTTAAAGGAGGAGGAGTCAGAAATTGCCCACTGCCATTGTGTTAATGAAGGTTTTTAACACACCCCCCCCAAACAAACAAAATGAGCAAACAGGTCACTGCTGCATGTGTGTGAGTAAAGACAACTTAAAAACCCAACAAACTGTAGCAGTAAGAAACTCCTGGAATTCCTGCTTTACAGGGTCTGGTGGTTCTGAATGAGCCAACAGCTATTAAACTGAAAATAAAACAAGATACTTATTTCTTATTAAGGGATTTACAGACAGTTGAGTGATACACTGGATTTTCACTGTGCTAAATCTTTTAAAATGAGAGTCAGTCACCTCTTGAGAAGGGTGCTGGATTCCAGGCATGGTTCAGTTGGGACTGGAGGAGCCCATGTGTGAGAGGTCCCAAATCCCCAGGGCTGGCACAGCCCTGCCAGCCCATGCAGTGCCAGCTGTGCCCCATGGGCACCTTGTCCCCAGCCCAGAGCACTCAGTGCCACCTCCAGGGCACACCTGCAGGGATGGGCACTGCAAAGCTCCCTGGGCAGCCCCTGCCAAGGCCTGAGCTCCCTTTCCATGGGCAAATTGCTGCTGCTGTCCCAGCTGAGCCTGCCCTGGCCCAGCCTGAGGCCGTTCCCTCTGCTCCTGTCCCTCCTGTCAGGCAGATGATCTTTAAGGTCCCTCCCTGCCCAACCCATTCCATGTTTCTGGGATGCAGAGGTGACTTCTCTGCAGTTTGATCATTGCCACAGCTGTTGAAAAATGTCTGCAGTGGGGAGGTGCTTTGTTAATCTCTTCTGGGTACAAAATAGAAGAAATGGCAGGACTTGACATTTGTGAAGGTTTTTACTTTATCAGTCACTGCTGTAAGGAACAGAAACCCTGGAAAGTTTTGCAAAGTGGTGACTGAGTTAAAATCTGATCTCCAAAGAGCGAGGATCAGAATTCCCTGAACGTCTCAAAATGCTTTTGTTTCCAACATTGATCCAGAATTACCAGGCTTTGCTAAAACTCTGGGTCCCTTGACTGCTCCTGGTCCAGAGGCTTTCCCATGGAACATCTGCAAGCTCCAAACCCTGCTCTCAGCCTGGACACTCATGGGATGTCCTGCTTGGGGGATTTTGTTGTCTTTTGGAATTCTTGGAGGATGTTAGGACTCTGTCTGCTTGGGTTTGTCTTTTTTTTTTCCTGTGGGAGGAGGAAGGTGACTGATAAGTGGCCTCAGGAATTAATTCTGGCATTCAGATCAAGAATTATCTCCTGAGGAATTGTTTAGGAATAGAAATGCTGGGTTGCATTTTAGGGAAAACAAAACCAGGATCTTTCTTGTGTGAAACGTGTCTGTATAAAGAAATACTGAAATAGCTCAATTATTGTTAATTTATACCTCCTGTGGCTTTATTGCAGTTTTCTCTGTAAACATGGCCTCAGCAGAGCACAGATAACTTTAAATAGAAAGCCTAATAAAGTTCTGAGCCATATTTTTAAAGTCCATACATAATACACTGTGAAAGGAATTTTCATATTTGTCTGACTCCTATGAATAAATGTTTTACTGGAGTTATTTTCAACCTCCTCATTTTTTGAGGTAAAAGCTTTAAACATCAGTACTTAAATTTAGATATGGTCTAGGATTTTATGTATATGGAGTTGTTCTCCGCATAGTTCAGTTTTACTTTTATGTGAACAACTTGTAGGGTTACAGTTAGATTATATATATTTTTAATATATTTTAATATATTAATATTATAATATGATACTATTATAAATATTATAATTAATATTAATATATAACCTAATATATATTTGATCTATATATTTATAACCTTATATATATTATATTTATATATATCTATATTCCCACTCCATCTCCTCTTCTCTGTGTGTTCAAGGTAAAGGGGAATCAATTCCTTAAACCCTAATGTATTTATAATATATATATATAATATCTATTTTTTAATATATGTATTAAAACAGTGCTTGTATCTAGAGTATTGGTTTATGAGAAGAAACAGCTTGGAGTGAGGATCAAGAATTTAAGTGTTTCTGAGCTTGCTACAGCAGTGTAAGGTGGAAGGGAGAGCCCTGAGAGCTGAGCTGGCTGGGCAGGGCCTTGTGTCCCTCACTCAGAGCTGGGGCAAGCAAATGTTTCTCATTAGTGTCTATAAAGATAATTGTACAGGTGATCAAGTCCCAGCTGTAGCTAATGTAAAAGTGCTGCTGCTGGAGTGCCTCGTTGCTGGTGTTTGTTGTTCCGTTTCCATCCCTGTGCCCGGGCTCAGCTCATCATCCCCAGCTCAGGCATGGGGAAAGGCTCCTGGTGCTCTGAGCTCCGTGGGAGGCCATGCATGGGGAGCTTGTGGAGTTTGCTGTGGTGGAAGGGACAAGGAAAGGGGTGGCACTGGATGGGCTTTAAGGTCCCTCCCAACCCACACCATTCCATGATTGTGTGATTGCACTCCCAGGCTTTTTGGGCTTTCCAGAAAGCCCCAGAAGGCAGGAGATGTTCAGTGCAATGGAACAACTTTCACAAGCAGGGCCCTTTCTGCCAGCCCAGAGCAGCACAGGCCAACAGCCCTGAGCAGGGGAAATCACAGAGAGCAGCTGTGGGATGGTGCTGTGGGCATTTCCCACTATTGATCTCCTGCAGTGTCATCGATCTGTCACTGCTGTCCCTGACCTGGGAACACCAACACGCTCCAGTGCCCCACAGACCTGCCAGGAGGGCACAGCCAGGGGTGCCAGGGACAGGAGCAGAGGGAACGGCCTCAGGCTGGGCCAGGGCAGGCTCAGCTGGGACAGCAGCAGCAATTTGCCCATGGAAAGGGAGCTCAGGCCTTGGCAGGGGCTGCCCAGGGAGCTTTGCAGTGCCCATCCCTGCAGGTGTGCCCTGGAGGTGGCACTGAGTGCTCTGGGCTGGGGACAAGGTGCCCATGGGGCACAGCTGGCACTGCATGGGCTGGCAGGGCTGTGCCAGCCCCGGGGATCCTGTGCTGGTTTATTTGCTTTACAATACTTTACATATGTATGATATTTTATAATATAACAACTGTGCCAGATGTTTTGGGGGATAAATAATACCTGTTCTCCACCCCTGACCTCTTCAACCCCAAAAACTGAATCACAGAGCAGCTAGGGTCAGGATGGACCTCGAAAAACCACCTGGTGCAACCTCTGGGGAGAGGCTTGGGGTCCCTGGTGTCACCCCAGGCATGCACAATGAAACCTGTGCTTATGGAACCCAGGTGATCCATCAGCAATGAACAGCAAACTCCTGCATGTTCCAGTCAGGGAGGGATTTGCCTTTCCCTCAGTTTGTTTCCCTGTCTCTCTGGCTGCACTCAGCTTTGCTTTGGGTCTCAGCCTCTCACATTTAAACACAGCTCTCTGCTCCTTCTCTCCATTCCCCCAGCTGGCTTTGGTTTGTTTCTTACTTTCTTCTTTTTTTTCTTCCCTCTGGAAGTTCTTTGGAATAGTTTCTGCTTTCTTTGGCATCCAGCATGGGGCTGGTGTTCAGACTTCCCACTCCCTCTCCTCTTCCCCCTGTGTTCAAGGTAAAGGGGGAATTCAATTCCTTTGGAATCCTGGCAGGCTGTGGAGGAGGCTCTTCCCTGAAGGGCTGAGCCTGTAAATGCTCTGCTGCTTCCCCTTGTGCTGCAAAGGAACAGATAATATGGAAACTGCCTGGGCTCTGAGAGGGGGCCTTCAGGGACTTCTGCTTTTGAGTTTCCTGCTTTTTATTTTTCTTTTTTCTTTTTTTTTTTTTTTTTTTTTTTTTTTTTTTTGCCTTTTTCCCCATTTGGTTTTGATTTAGTTTTCTTTTTGCTTGTTTGGGTGTTTTTTTACTTCTTCCTCCTTGTTTTTTTCCTCCTTTTTTCCCTCCTCCTTTTTTCCCTCCTCCTTTTTTCCCTCCTCCTTTTTTCCCTCCTCCTTTTTTCCCTCCTCCTTTTTTCCCTCCTCCTTTTTTTCCTCCTCCTTTTTTTCTCCTCCTTTTTTCTCCTCCTTTTTTTCTCCCCCTTCTTTTCCTCCTCCTTTTTTCCTCTTTTTTTTTTCCCCTCAAGGTTTCCTTGCACTCATAAAACCCAGCAGCATCCCTGAGTTTTTTCCCAGAGCAGAGAACAGTAAGCAAACAGGCAAAGATAAAAGTGCTGATCTTTCAGCACTTCAGGAATGCTTCTGGGAGAGCCCCAGAGCTCGGGGAGCTGCTCTGAACCCTTGGATCTCTGCACCTGGAATTTGAGACTTTTGGGATAACCCTTGGGAGCAGCATCAGCTGCCTGCCCTGGCCTGGGACACAAGGCTGTGGGGTCACAGTGCTCGGCCAAATGAGGAGGAAAAAGAGTCAGGATTGTGTCCCTCATTCCCCAGATTCCAACTGCAGGGGAGCCTGGCTGGCAAAAGTGCCCGGGGTTTGTGCAGGGACATCTGGGGAGGGACACACAGGAGGTTCCCAAGTTGGGAGCCAGAGGAGAATGTGGGAAGTGTGAAAGGGGGATGGGGAGGGGAGCAAACAGGAATTCAGACAAAAGGAAATTGTTGGTGCAAGTGAATGCCTTTTCTTAGGGATATTGATAAATTTCTGCTGCTGTTCAGGCAGCCTAAATGATTCTCCTGATTCTGTTCCCCTCTGCCTTTCTGCTGTTGCCTGGAAGACACGAGTGGAATCTCCCAGGACAAGAGGCCGTGGCTCATTGTTGTGCTGGCCATTGTCCCCTGGCTCAGGCAGCTCATGTCAGCCTTTGTGTGCAGCAAGAAAAATGGTTTTCCTTCTCTGTGTGCAGATGAAATTTGGAGCCTGTGTGGTGCCTTTGTTGGCAGAGCCAGTGGTGCTGTCCTGGAGCTCCCCTGCCCTCCCTCTGCACCTTGGGCCCTTGCTGCTCCTCAGGGCTGGGGACACAGCAGGACATGCAGTTAATCTCCATGTACCATGAATTTAATTTAGGGCAGGGTATTTGCTGCCAGGATTAAAACCAGATCACTGATGTTGGGTTGCAGCAGTTGGAAATGGAGCTGATTTCCCTCCTGAGCAGGAGCAGGGGCTGTGACACTCAGGAAAGTCATGGAGCCTGCAGCAGCATCCCTGGGATGGGACTGAGCTCTGCCCTCACTCCAGCTCTGGCTATTTATAAATAAATAAATAAACTTATTTTATATATATATAATATTATTTATTTATATATATATATATATAGTATTATTTATATATATATATATAATATTATATATATATATATATATATATATACTTATTTATAACTGCAGGCTGCTTTTGAGGCCATCCTTAAAGCAGAATGAAATGTAGCTGTTTCCTGGTAGGGAGGTGCCCTCATAGATGCACAGGGAAGTGCAAAAATGAGACACCGAGTTTTGTAAGTCCCAGTTGGTGTGGGAAGTATTGATACAATCCTGCTTCCTCACTGCCTTTTTTTTTCTTCTGTAGTCATTAATCATACAGAAAAATATGGAAAATGGAAGATACTGTCAAATATCTAATTTTAATTTTTTTTTCCTTTTCCAGGCATCTATTAAGAAGCTAAAAGTGACAGAACCATGGCTCAGTTTCCAACACCTTTTGGGGGTAAGTGGTTTCTGGTGTGTTCTGAGCTGCTCCTGTGTGCAAAAACTTGGCATAAACACGTTCCTTTCCAAGGGTTCTCTCTAGGGAAGTGTTTGTGCATCTCTCTGAGCTGAGAGTTTTGTGGTGGCTTTGCAGGCACCTCCCTTTGCAGCCCAGAGCCCTGGGTGCTGCATCCATCCCTTCCAGCCCCAGCCTCTGTCCCTGCAGGCCCAGCCAGGCCTCTCTGGTCACTGGGCACCCCCTCTTTCTGCTCCACCTGCACTGGAGAAGTGCAGATGCTTTTTCCTTTCAGGCCTCCTGGACTTGATAGTTGCTGAAAGGCCCAGCAGATGCCTTTGGGTATCACTGCCAGTTTTTCCCTTGTCCCATCACCCACATTTAGGTTAGAACAAAAGCAACACATTTTTGATCTCTTCATTTACAACAGGGGAAGTTGCAGCATCTGGAAATGCAGTGAAAGATCCAGGATGGGCCCTGGCAGTGCAGCAGGGACAGGATTTTTTGCTATTTTTTGCTCTTCACATGAAATCACAGAATCCCAGGCTGGGCTGGGCTGGGATGCTCATCAGTGGACACCTCCCACTGTGCCAGGCTGCTCCCAGCCCCAGTGTCCAGCCTGGCCTTGGGCACTGCCAGGGATGCAGGGGCAGCCCCAGCTGCTCTGGGCACCCTGTGCCAGGGCCTGCCCACCCTGCCAGGAACCATCCCTGCTGTGAAACTCAGCCAGTTCCCCCTCTTTGGTCTGACCCCATCCCTGTCACTCAGCTCTGATGAGCAGTCCCTCTTCCTTGCATTCCCTTCAGATCTGGGAATCCATCTGGGAGTTGGGTTTTGCAGCTGATCTGCAGGAGGGTTACAAAGAGAAATCTCAGTGCTGAGATTTGCCATTTTCCCTGCCCTGTGGGCAGGTCAGATGGGGTACTGGGGGAAGAGGTGCCTTTGCAGGCAAAGGAACTGGAATTTCAGCTGTGAGTGCTCTGGGGGCAAATAACCTCCCACCCCTGGCTTGTTTGAGGAGGCCCAGACTGCTGTGAGGTAATCACACCCAGGGAGAAAAGAGGCTGTTTTTTAGGGAATGTTCCTCAATGTCATTTCTCCATTTCTTTTGGACCAGGCAACCTGGATATCTGGGCTATTACTGTGGAGGAGAGAGCAAAACATGATCAACAGTTCCATAGTCTGAAACCAACTGCTGGATTTATCACTGGTAAACACACAGCTTCCACTTCTCATTTTGTTCAGTTAAATCTTAACTAGGGAGCCCAAATGTGTACAGAGCTGCCTGGGAGACATATGGGCATAATCATTAGAAAATTTGAACACGTATTTCTTATTTTATATCTCATTGTTCAAATATTTTGCCACATCAGCCCCAACTTTTCTGTTATTTTCTGGTATTTTCTATTCCCCATTCTGCTGTGGAAGGCAGTGATGGGTTTTTTGTGCCTGAGGGTCAGCTCACCACACTAATATTATGATAAATAAAAGGTCTGATTAAATAAAGGTGTGTCATTTTAACTGAAATCAGGTTTAGAAATCCAATTTGTGCAGCACTGACATCAGCATGGTTGACCTCTTGGAAAGATCCAAATGCAGAAACAGCGGGAAGCAAAGCTCCAAATCAAGGAATTGCACTGATCCTAATAAATCTTCAACAAACTTTGGTCTCAAAGGCAATAGGAGGCCTCCTCTTCATTACTCTGTTTTGTTACATTGAATTTTCTTAGTGCTCATCAGTCATGGCATGGGCTGGGCTTCTCTTGCAGCTGTTCTTTCCTCCTGATGCCCCATTCCCTCTGCCAGCTGTTTGGAACTGAAGCCATGTCCTGTTTGTTTTACAGGTGATCAAGCCAGGAACTTTTTTTTCCAATCTGGGTTACCTCAGCCAGTGCTAGCACAGATATGGTGAGTGTGGGGTGGGCACACTGGGGCAGGGCTGGGGCTGGGGCTGGGCTCTCCTGGGCTTCCCCAGGCTCAGAACTGGGGCCAGTCCTGCTCAGGGGGGATCTGCATCCAGGGCTCCCTTGGGCTGGGGTCACCCCTGAGATGGGGTCAGTGGGGTGAGGGTCACCCCTGGGCTGGGGTCACCCCTGGGCTGGGGTCACCCCTGGGCTGGGGTCACCCCTGGGCTGGGTCAGTGGGGTGAGGGTCACCAGGGACAGGTGCTGGCTCCTGCCCTGGGGCCACCACAACCCTATGGAGCTCCCCAGTCTTGGGGCACAGGGGCTGAGAAAGGCTCTAGGGGTGCTGGTGGCAGCAGCTGGACACAAGCCCAGGTGTCCCCAGGTGTCCCCAGGTGAGCAGGAGGCTGAGGCCCTGGGCTGTCCCAGCAAATGGCATTTTGGGAGTTGGCAGTTTGAAACTCATTTCAAGTTGCTAAATGCTTTCAGCTCTGTTAAAACTGGACTAATACAATTGCTAAGCACAGTAATTAGTGATAAATCTGCTAATGGGAGAGCCTAGGCAAGACCTGGAGTGTTTGTTACAAAAATGAAGATTGGCATGGACTGTTTCCATTGGAGTTGGAGTCCAAGCTTGAAATTGGAAATTTTTGTAGCTCCTCAGTGAGTTCAGCCAGACCCAAATCTGTGCCCATTCCACAGCACAGACATTCCCACAGTGCCAGATTTTCCTGCAGGAATGAAGGGGTTTCTGCTTTGACCCTGCCAGACCTGGACCCAGGTGTGTGTGCAGGGACAGCACCCAGGGAATGGCTGCCAGTGGCAGAGGGCAGGGCTGGATGGGATCTTGGCAATGAGGAATTGTTCCCTGGCAGGGTGGGCAGGCCCTGGCACAGGGTGCCCAGAGCAGCTGGGGCTGCCCCTGGATCCCTGGCAGTGCCCAAGGCCAGGCTGGACACTGGGGACACTGGGAGGTGTCCCTGCCATGGCAGGGGTGGGATGAAATGAACTTTGAGGTCCCTTCAACCCATCCCATTCCATGAGTCCATGATTATTCATGGTTTGCATTAATAATATTACTACCAACACAGATATTGGTGTGAGACAGAGAGAATTAAAAGTGGTTTTCATTGTGCATTGGGTAAGAGGGATGGAGAACTTTGGGGGAATCTGTTCCCTTTTCCTCTGTGAGCTGTTTGAGAAGGAGTTTATTGCCATTACAAAAACTTTCTGGTGCAGTGAAGGACTGTTAAAGGCAGAATTTTGCTCTGACAGGAGAAAGAGGAGAATTATTTAATTGCTTGGGAAATCTGCATGCCCAGACCTACATGGCTTTTAAAAAAAGAGCTTATTTTCTTTTCTGGTTATCTTCATCTTACAAATATCAAAGCTGGATTGGTTGTCTTATTTGCTGAAGCCTTAGTGAGTGTTCAAATGTCCCTTTGGAACTTGTCTTGCCTCTGAATTAAACAAGGAAATAAGTTTTGTCTTGAACAAGACATCCTTTCTCCAAAAATCTTCCATAGGCCTTTGCTTTAAATAGGTGTTAACAAATCCAAACAGTTGTAAATAGTCTGACTAAGGATCTCCTCCTCTCTGAATTATTCAGTTTTCCAGGCTCTTGAGAGGAAGGGAATCATTCCACTCCCTCTGGAGTTGTCATAGAGACAAGACCTGCACATTTTTGTTAATGAAGCTGAACTAAAACTTATTCAAGCTGCCTTTCTAAATCATAAAGCAGCTCATGGACATTCCTTCCTCTCTGTCTCTCTTATTTTTTCAGTCATCTCTGAATTAAATGAAGTCAATATTTAAGTAAAAATATTTATACAGACCCTTGAGTACTTTGGAGGGGGAGTTCTGGAGTAATGAGCCTGAAATCTCGGAGAGATGGGGGCTGCTGCTCTTCCACCAGGGTTTGCTCCTGGAATAGCTGGGTTAGGGTTAGGAGGTCAGGGCTTTTGGAGGTGGCATTTGATGGGAGAGAAGGGGAGGTATGGCAGTCCTCAAGGAAGGAAAGTAATTCTGAGTTAAAACAACTTGTAAAACTCTGGAATTAATTTTCTGATCTGAGAAATCCCGGGATGGTTTGGGTTGGGAAGGACCTCAAAGCTCATCCCATCCCACCCCTGCCATGGCAGGGACACCTCCCACTGTCCCAGGCTGCTCCCAGCCCCAGGGTCCACCCTGGCCTGGGACACTGCCAGGGATCCAGGGGAGTCCCTGAGGAAGTGTCTGTCTGTCTGGCTGTGCTGTTCTGGAGATGTTTTCCTGTTCTGGGTCATTCTGCTGATCTTGGCTCCAGCAGACTGTGACAGTGGGAGGAGAAGCCTGGCCTGAGTTTGCTGAAGGATCCCTCCCAGCTGGGGGACACAGGGAATGAATCTGCTCAGTGCCTCACTTCTGGGCCCATGAAAGCTTCCCCAGAATTCACAGTCCTTCAAAACAGCAGGTTTTGTTAAAATTGAGAATTCCTGTGTCCCTTGTACTCCTCACGCAAGGAAAGAAGTCTCAGTGAGCAAAGGAGTGAGATATTATGGTCTGCCATGGCAGCTTCTGTGCTGCTGTGCCCTTCACCAGCTCCAGACTCCTCCAGGCTGGGGATCAATTAAGAAGCCTCTAATTGGGCTTTGAGCTGGGCCTGCAGTGGCTTGGGAGATAACTGTGCTTAAGCAGAATAATCTGCCTTTCTTGAGAGCCCTGAGGAATGGCCCTCACAGAGCATCTCCTGTGTGGCCTGGCCCCTGCAATGACAGGAGAGCTGAAATAATCACTGCCAGCTGCTCTCCCTGCTTTTGGGGTTACTGATTTTGTCAGCACAGAGTCACTGGCTGCCTTCCCTGTTCCTGACAGCTGCTTCCCTTCTCACTTTCCTGAATCTGTGTCCAGGGCTGGCACAGTGGGGTCATTCTGGTAATTCCTGCACAGGCATCCATGGTGTGGCTGGGGGCAGAGACCTGAGTGCTGCTCACTGCTGCTGGCTGAGCCTGTGCCACACCTGGGACTGTGCAACCCAGGGGGAATTGCTAAATTTCCTGCTAAATGAGCCCAGATTTGGGAACTGCTCTGTGATCCCTGCTTTAGACAGGGCTGCTTTCATGGATAGGTGGTTTGTGTGCTAATTACAGCAAGTTTGTGTGTGCTAATTAGCATGTGCTAATTTCCCATGTTTGGTGGGAACACTGCCTGTGTTCAGTTTCTGCACCTCATACATGCAAAAGTAATCAAGCTGGCTTTTCATTCTGCAGAACAGATGAGAGAAAGGAGGAGGAAAAGATCCATGGGGATGGATTTGTCAGCACTGAGCCCTGGGGTGGTGCTGAGCCCACTGCAGCTCTTGCATTAGATACAAGCACAGGCCTGGCCTACAGAAGATAATAAATGTTTAGTCAGTGTTTAATCCATTTACCCTGCACTGGTTCCAGCCAGGCCACAAATGAAACAAATGCAAGGGCACCGCATTGTCCCAATTCCATTAGGAGCAGAAATTGGTGGAATTAGGTGGTGTTTGCTGGCTCCCTGCATTTCACAGTAAAATCCAGCAGCCTGACACCAACTTCTGCAACTAGAAATGGAAATGTGTCCTATTTTAGCAGGAAGAGTTTGTCAGACAAAAGCTGCTTTTTCTTTGCACTCTGTAAGACTGGAGAAATTCTGGGGGCTGCAGAGAGCTCTCTGCACTGATGTTTGTGCTGGTAATTTCAATAATGAAGCTGTTGGTGTAGAGTAAAGGAGTTCACAGAAGGTCAGATGTTGAATGAAAAGCTACAGCTGCTGATGTGAATTGGAGTTCAATGAGAGCAGTGACACTGGTGCACATCAGAGTTTCTGAATGCTGGGGAATTAATGTTTCCCATGTAGGGTGCAAAGATTTGCTGTGTCCCAGCAGGAGATGGTGACTGGAGAGCCAAGGTTGCTACAGGATGATCTTTACTCTTCCTGCATTTTCCTGGCAGGGATAGAACCCACTGAGGGTCTAATAGAATTAATAGAAAAGTTTTTGTCTTGTAAATCAAAGTGTTTGCAAGCGTAGAAGCCACTGGTAAGACTATTATGGGACAGGCTGGGAGAGCTGGGGGTGCTCACCTGGAGAGGAGAAGCTCCAGGGAGAGCTCAGAGCCCCTGGCAGGGCCTGAAGGGCTCCAGGAGAGCTGCAGAGGGACTGGGGACAAGGCCTGCAGGGACAGCACCCAGGGAATGGCTGCCAGTGCCAGAGGGCAGGGCTGGAAGGGATCTTGGCAATGAGGAATTGTTCCCTGGCAGGGTGGGCAGGCCCTGGCACAGGGTGCCCAGAGCAGCTGGGGCTGCCCCTGCATCCCTGGCAGTGCCCAAGGCCAGGCTGGACACTGGGGACAGTGGGAGGTGTCCCTGCCATGGCAGGGGTGGGATGAAATGAGCTCTAAGGTCCCTCCCAGCCCAGCCCAGTCTGGGATTCTGGGATTCATCATTGTCCAGGCACAGGTGCAGCACATGCTTTTGAAGGATATCAGTATCTGTGTCTCAGTGTCCTCTCCAGACTTGCTTTAAATGCTTCTCCCAGGTTTTGATTCTGTTATTGAGCCCCATGATATCAGAACTGGTGGATTAAGGCAGCTGCACCACTGGAAATCCTTTCCTAGGAGCTCAGGAGAGGTTTGGAGTGTCTGTGATGCTGCTGGGGATCTAAACCTGTGCCAGTCCCTGCTGGGATCTGCCTCTCCATGGGGGTTTTCAAGTTTTGGGGTTTTTTTTGGAGTGGGAGGATTTCCATTTTGCCACTACCTTTACCTGGCTGTCTCCTTGTGTATCAATTATAAATAGCTGTCAGTTCACTGGGGTGCTTTTGGGATAACTTTCACCTAGCTGCACAAAAACTCTCTTTGAGAGGAATTTGATCAGAAATGAAACTCTGGTTCAGCCACACTGCCCAGGGCCACACCCATGACATAGAAGTAAATGCATGGACTTCAAAATCTGTATTTTTCCAGTGCTGAAATCTGTACTTAATTCTTCAAACAAATGCAAAGAAATAGGCATGGTGTTAAAAAGTAACTGTACAGCTATTTCTGTTACTGATGTGCATTTACTCGGGGGTTTTTGGTGTGCAGTGGCAGGAACTGACACTCTCCTTCCTGCTTCTCTCCCCCCAAGCTCCCAGCCCTGTTCCCTGCTGAGCTGGGTTTTCTTAACTAGCAAGGCAAGGAACAAAAAGCAGACTGTTTAAGTCAGACTCCTTTCCCTGAAAGCCTATTCAAGGCCTAGGCTCAATGTTTCATCTTGAGTGCTATTGTTTAATTGAAAACACATTTGCACACTCCCAGATGGAGCAGTGCTGAGGGGAGTCACAGATTTAAAGAATGTTTTATTTTAATTAGAGCTAAAGTACAGATTTGCAGACTCAGTGATTTGCTTCTCTGTGGTGCTGTTTTAGGACCCTGTGCTTTCATTGGGATGATTCTGCAAAGTTTTTGTGCAGCTGAATTTGTTCTGGATGCTTCCTTGTAATTCCTCCAAGAGTTGAAAAGCAACTTCAAAAATATTTATTAATCACCCAAGGAAAGAAATCAAGGAACTCTTAAGTTTAAATACTGTCTTAGTTTCAGCCTGGCATAGTTTTGGGTGAAAATTAGTGAGAATCTCAGAATTCCTGGTGCTGGCACAGCCCTGCCAGCCCATGGAGTGCCAGCTGTGCCCCATGGGCACCTTGTCCCCAGCCCAGAGCACTCAGTGCCACCTCCAGGGCACACCTGCAGGGATGGGCACTGCAAAGCTCCCTGGGCAGCCCCTGCCAAGGCCTGAGCTCCCTTTCCATGGGCAAATTGCTGCTGCTGGTCCCAGCTGAGCCTGCCCTGGCCCAGCCTGAGGCCGTTCCCTCTGCTCCTGTCCCTGTGCCCTGGGAGCAGAGCCCGACCCCCCCGGCTGTGCCCTCCTGGCAGGGACTTGTGCAGAGCCACAAGGGCCCCTGAGCCTCCTTTGCTCCAGCCTCAGCCCCTTCCCAGCTCCTCAGGGATTCTCCAGCCCCTTCCCAGCTCCCTCAGGGATTCTCCAGCCCCTTCCCAGCTCCCTCAGGGATTCTCCAGCCCCTTCCCAGCTCCTCAGGGATTCTCCAGCCCCTTCCCAGCTCCCTCAGGGATTCTCCAGCCCCTTCCCAGCTCCCTCAGGAATTCTCCAGCCCCTTCCCAGCTCCCTCAGCCCCTCCTGGGCTCCAACCCCTTCATCAGCCTCGAACATCCCCACTCACGTGAGGCTGCTCCTGGGGCAGGGCCTGAAGTTCCTGACTGCAGGCTGTAACTGTGCAAACACTGTGTTTTGCAGGGCTCTAGCTGACATGAACAACGATGGGAGGATGGATCCCTTGGAGTTTTCCATAGCTATGAAACTCATCAAGCTGAAGCTCCAGGGGTACCAGCTCCCGGCCGCGCTGCCGCCCGTCATGAAGCAGCCGCCCCTCGCCCTGCCCGGTGCCCCAGGATTTGGTAAGATCCCTGTTCTCCTCCATTTTCCTCACTGTTACCTGGGACTGCAGCAATTCCATTGGCCTTTTGCAGTTTCTCCAAGAAAATTTTAGGGAAAAGTGCTTCTAAAAGCACATGGACTCAAACCCAGATGTTGCACATGCACTGAGAGGAATTGCACTGGGTTTTTACCTGAGCTGAGCTCCTGTTTGCTTCAGGTTTGCACTGCTCCAAACAAAACATGGCTCAGGTAGCAGGGCTAGTGCATTCCAAAGGGCTGGAGTTGTGGTTTAACCTGTTGGCATTACTGGATCTCCAGCTTTGGATCTCTGCTCTATTGTTCTTGAGTTTTTACAATCTGCTTTGATGAGCAGTGCTGCTCTGGTAGGAGCTGAACAGCTGCTGGGGTGAAGTATTGCCAAAGTCACCATCATTTCTAGGAAGAGTAGGGAAGATGGGATGGGGAAAGGAAAATAACCAAATAAAGCCAAACCTCTGACACCTTGGTCCTGTTTTGAGAGGTTCTTTCCCCTTCTGCTTTAATCTTTGCTGTGGCTCAGGGTTATTGGTGCCTGGGAATCATGGAATGGTTTGGAATGGAAGGGACCTTACACCCCACCCAGGACCACCCCTGCCATGGCAGGGACACCTCCCAGTGTCCCCAGTGTCCAGCCTGGCCTTGGGCACTGCCAGGGATGCAGGGGCAGCCCCAGCTGCTCTGGGCACCCTGTGCCAGGCCCTGCCCACCCTGCCAGGGAACAATTCCTCATTCCCAATGTCCCATCTAAATGTCCTGAGGAAAGGGGGCAGTATCTGATAAACTGCTTGCAGCAGTGTGGTTTAATCCACTGTAACCCCCACAAGTTTTACAGCCAGAAATAAAATTCTTTGGAAGAAGACAGCGAAACTGGGCAGAGCCAATGCAGGGTTAAGTGAGAAAAGGCAGAATGAAATGAGCCCCCACAAAGCCCAGCCTTGGGGAAATGGTGATTCCCTGTTCTCATTCCCTGTAGATTGATGTGAGCTGCTTGCACACCCCTCGTTCCTCCCCTGGCAACACTGACCCTCCTTAACCCCCCTGTTCCCTGCAGCTGTGCTTGCCTTCAGCCTCTCACTCCTGGGCTCTCCATCAGCTTTGCCCCGGCTCACCCCAGCCCAGGGATCCCAGCAACCCTGCTGGGACAGCCTGGGAGCTGCTCCTCCTCCCTGGGGCTGCTCCTCCTCCCTGGGGCTGCTCCTCCTCCCCGGGGGCTGCTCCTCCTCCCTGGGGCTGCTCCTCCTCCCCGGGGGCTGCTCCTCCTCCCTGGGGCTGCTCCTCCTCCCTGGGGCTGCTGCTCCTCCCCTGGGGCTGCTCCTCCTCCCTGGGGCTGCTGCTCCTCCCTGGAGCTGCTCCTCCTCCCTGGGGCTGCTCCTCCTCCCCGGGGGC
This sequence comes from Camarhynchus parvulus, assembly GCF_901933205.1. Lineage (NCBI taxonomy): Eukaryota > Metazoa > Chordata > Aves > Passeriformes > Thraupidae > Camarhynchus > Camarhynchus parvulus. The sequence continues at coordinate 843,601 of NC_044571.1, read as the reverse complement.
TGCTGCTCCTCCCTGGGGCTGCTCCTCCTCCCTGGGGCTGCTCCTCCTCCCCGGGGGCTGCTCCTCCTCCCTGGGGCCTCCTGGGCTGCTCCTCCCCTGGGAGCTGCTCCTCCCCGGGGGCTGCTCCTCCCCTGGGGCGCTCCTCCTCCCTGGGAGCTGCTCCTCCTCCCCTGGCTGCTGCTCCTCCTCCCCGGGGGCTCCTCCTCCCTGGGGCTGCTCCTCCTCCCTGGGGCTGCTCCTCCTCCCCGGGGGCTGCTCCTCCGGGGCTGCTCCTCCTCCCTGGGGCTGCTGCTCCTCCCTGGGGGCTGCTCCTCCTCCCTGGGGCTGCTCCTCCTCCCTGGGGCTGCTGCTCCCTGGGGGCTGCTCCTCCCCTGGGGCTGCTCCTCCTCCCTGGGGCTGCTCCTCCTCCCCTGGGGCTGCTGCTCCTCCTCCCTGCAGCTGCTCCTCCTCCCTGGGGCTGCTCCTCCTCCCTGCAGCTGCTCCTCCTCCCTGGGGCTGCTCCTCCTCCCTGGGGCTGCTCCTCCTCCCTGGGGCTGCTCCTCCTCCCCGGGGCTGCTGCTCCTCCTCCCTGCAGCTGCTCCTCCTCCCTGGGGGCTGCTGCTCCTTCCTGGGGCTGCTCCTCCTCCCTGCTGCAGCTGCTCCTCCTCCCTGGGGGCTGCTGCTCCTTCCTGGGGCTGCTCCTCCTCCCTGGGGCTGCTCCTCCTCCCCGGGGGCTGCTCCCCCTCCCTGCAGCTGCTCGTCCCTGGGGGCTGCTCCTCTCTCCGGTCAAGGCGCCCAGTTCATTCCCTTTATAGCCGATGCTGCTGGACAGCTGGGGGCAGTGCTGCCCCGCTCTGGGGCTGTCCCCGCGTCCCGTTCCTGTCCCTGCAGTGCCACCCCGCACCGGGAGGGCTGTCCCGGGGTTGGGAGGTGCCGCTGGAGGTGTCGGTGACCCCGCGGGCGCCGTCTCGGTGTGCGTCAGAACCAACGTGTGCTTTTCTCGCCCGTAGGTCTCGGGGGCATTGCCAACATGCCATCCCTCAGCAGTGTGGCCCCGGTGCCCATGGCATCCATCCCAGTCGTGGGGATGTCCCCCCCGCTGGTGTCCTCTGTCCCTGCCGCCGTCCCTCCCCTGGCTAACGGAGCTCCTGCTGTCATCCAGCCCCTGCCTGCTTTCGCTCACCCCGGTACGCCGCTCTCACTCTCTTCTCCTGCTCCTAACAGCTCCCCTGCATTTCCTGGGACACGTGGGATTGCCCACTCCAGTGATGCCTTTGGGGAAGGACTGTGCTTTGCTTTAACCCACTTGGCACACTTGGAGAAGAGCTAAAAGGAGGAATGTGGACATGGCCTCCCGCAGGAGTCCCTCGTGGTGAGAAAATAAAGCAGCACTTGGAGAAATGAGCTTGCCAGGAAGCTGTTGCCTGGAAATTGGGCCTCTTCTGTCTCTTTGTACTGCTGTTTGTTAGGGTGACTTTAATACTGAACTACATGTACCAAAATATAATTTGGTATCAACAGGGTTTCCATAAAGCTGTGGAAGTAAAAAGATAAGAGGGAAGTGCCCTTGTGTTTCCCCCTGTCCTGCTGGACTCCCTGATTTTTATATTGTTTAAAAGTTCCCATCAGACCCACAGTGCTTGTACTGGATGTAGGGGTGACAGAATGTCATGGGAACTGCCTGGGTCACTGTGAACAGCAATAAATCCCTGTTTTCTCTCTTCGCAGCCACTTTGCCAAAGAGTTCTTCCTTCAGCCGCTCGGGGCCGGGAGCTCAGCTCAATGCGAAGCTGCAAAAGGCACAATCCTTCGACGTGGCCAGGTGGGGCTGGGCCGGGGAGGTTGGGTCCCCAGGGCTGGGAAAACTCCTTCCCTTTCCCAAAGTGCTCATCTGAAATAATAGTTCTAGCAGAAATCAGTTCTGCAGAGGTTCCACTTCCGCATTCCGTGGGGTGCTGTAGCTTTATTCACCTTTTAATGCTCCAGGAGCAGGGAATCATGGAAATGAAGTAATTAACTGTTAACAGTGATGACATTACCTTCACTTGATTTTTAGAACAGCATTTGCTTCTATAAACAAAACCTGCATCGTGCACAGACATTTCTGGTACTGGGAAAACAAGACAAGTAATGCATTATTTAAAATTAGCAACTGCAGGGTAATTGCTGAAAGCAAAATATTTCATAGGTCTCATATTTTAAATGCACTCCACATCAGTGTTTCTTCTATATTCTTCAAGTTCTGTGTGAAAAATCACTTTAAGGGCTTATAGATTATTCAGAGGCCTAGAAAAACGTGTGGTTGGGCAAAAAGGGTTTTACTGTGGTTTAAAAATGGATCTAACAAAATAAAACTTCCTGAGAGGAGTTAAGAGAGGGATTTCTCAAAGTCCTTATAAATCATCTCTCTCATGGATCTGTGGCACATGTTTTTTGCAAGAGGAAAATGGATGGGACACAATTAAATGGTTTTATTTTCATTTCCTTCTGCAGGCTTGTTTATTGCCCTGCTATTAGATAGGTGACACTACTCAGTATTGATTTGGAGTATTGACTCCAAATAATCAAAAGTCTCTCAAAACAATTAATTTTCTCTCTGAAACCAAAACTGGCCAGGACCAGAATAGGGATGCTCTGGTATAATTTATATGTAACACAGAAATTAAAATCTGTGGAACTCCCAAATCCAGCAAAACTGAGGAGGAATTCCTATGGGTAAAATTTAAATGTTTGGCCTTTTTTGTGATTTTCATTATTGAAGGGGCAGCTTATTTTTGCTTTGCTCCCACGAAGGGGTATTATAAAGCTCAAGAGTTTGGAAATCAAAAATAGAAATAGAGATACTGGGCCTCTCCTTTGTGTCTTGTCATGTGAGAATGGTTTGTAAGGTCAGAAAAAGGACAAAGTTTGAATGTGCCTAGAGGCAGAAAAACTCTGCTCCTTGTTTTTCAGAATTAGGATTTTTCAGCCATCAAGCCTGGGAAATCAGAGCTGCAAATCAGCTCAGCCTGTTATGGGAATGGATTAGAACTGGGAATATTACATTCCTCCCTTGTTCCATTAGGAGAAACTTTACATTCAAGTGTGGCTTTTTCACACCTTTTTTTCTACATTTCCAATATATTTTACATTTGTTTTCCTTCAGCAGCTCTATTTGGCTAAGAGAAACAGTTAAAGACAGAGTAAAATGTTATTCTGCATTTCCTGTTACATGTTTAGGTAAAATCTTGTAGCTCCTCTGAACAATTTAGATTCCTTCATTTTCTGCCAGTGAAAAAAAAGGAAAACACTTAAAAATAAAAAAAAAATTTCCGAGAGACTGAATTGTGATAAATGTTTGCAGGCAAGAGGTCAAATCTGTGGTGGTTTCAGGAGTAGCAGGGAATAGTAGATCATGGAATAATGGAATGGTTTGGACTGGAAGGGACCTCAAAGCTCATCCAGTGCCACCCCTGCCATGGCAGGGACACCTCCCACTGTCCCAGGCTGCTCCAGCCCCAGTGTCCAGCCTGGCCTTGGGCACTGCCAGGGATCCAGAGACACCTCAGAACCTCCCCACCCTCCCAGCAAAACTGGGGGCAAGAACATTTTCAGGCACAAAACTTGATCTCAGTGCAGCCCTTCAGCCTCTTGTGAGGGGTGAGGCCCTGGCACAGGGTGCCCAGAGCAGCTGGGGCTGCCCCTGGATCCCTGGCAGTGCCCAAGGCCAGGCTGGACACTGGGGACAGTGGGAGGTGTCCCTGCCATGGCAGGGCTGGCACTGGGTGGGCTCTGAGGTCCCTCCAGCCCAAACCGTGCTGTGATTTATGACTCTGTGATTGTTCCATGACCTTCCTGAGATGAACTCTCCAATTGTCCCTGTTCTCCCTGCCCTCCTTGCAGCTCTCCTGCCGTGGCAGAGTGGGCTGTGCCTCAGTCCTCACGCCTCAAGTACCGGCAGCTCTTCAACAGCCACGACAAAACCATGAGTGGACACCTGACAGGTACTGGCACAGCTTCTCTTGTCTCCTTGTTTCAAGCTCTAAGAGCCAATTTCATGCCTCTGAGGGTGTTGTTCACATAGTAAGAGGCTCATCAGTGTTTTTCTGTTTGAATCTCCACGTGCTTAAAGCTCTTGTTTAGAAGCAAATACTCATCACAGCTGGGATCCTTTTAGCACCATCTTTCCTTTATTTTCTGCAAAGCTGACCTTGGGAAATGTTTCTGGAAAAGGGCACAGTGGGTTCTGTGAAAACTTGTGCAGCCATTTCCAGTGCTTGGTTCACCCATGTGGTGATCACATATCCTCTGAACAGAGAGAGACACAGTTCTCTGCCAGGATTTTCCCTTTCTGGGAAGCTATGAGGAGCTGTGAGAAAGTTCAGAGAAGAGAATAGAAAACAATTCTTATCTCCATTTGCTGCACCTGTTGTTGTGCACATGTAGAATGTGTTATGGAGATTGTTTACCACAAGGTAGGTTCTTAACTAGACACTGGATAGTGTTTAGATAGATTGACCAATTAGGTTAAAGCTGTATCTAACAGCCTGTAAGAGTTAAAAGTTTCTTAATAGCACAGTATAGTATAGTATAGTATAGCTTGATTAAACAATTGGTCAGCCTTCTGCAATCATAGAATCAATGCCAATTATTTCCTGTTCAGGGGACCATTACCATGATACACCCACTGCTGAGAGCAGTGACCAGCTCCAGGGAGAGACTAGAACTGGTCCCCTGGCTTGATTTTGCCAGTTCTGGTGCATGCCTTTGTGGTTTAGAGCTTTCTTGGGTTTTCATCTGAGGGATTTGGTTGCCCAGAGCAGCTGGGGCTGCCCCTGGATCCCTGGCAGTGCCCAAGGCCAGGTTGGACCCCAGGGCTTGGAGCAGCCTGGGACAGTGGGAGGTGTCCCTGCCATGGCAGGGCTGGCACTGGGTGGGCTTTGAGGTCTCTCCCAACCCAGCCCAGTCTGGGATTCTGTGGTTGTTGTGCAGAAGTGAAGTGAAGTGTTATTTCTTGGTTATTGGGGGAGTCAAGTTCCTGCTGCTCACATCTCTTGCTTATTTTGTTAATATTTGTTTCCCTTCCTAGGTCCCCAAGCAAGAACAATTCTCATGCAGTCAAGTTTACCCCAGGCTCAGCTGGCTACAATATGGTAAAAGAAATGTTTCCATTTCCATCAAAACACAAACTCTTCTGAAACCTCTGCTCTGGAGCCCGTGGGGTTTTCTCCGTTTTCAGTCTCACTGATAAATCACATGTTGCTCTTTGTCCTGTGTAACTTTATAAACAAAACCTGCACTTCCATGCCTTTACTAGAGTATTCCACAGGAGCAGCAGGAGCATCTTTTGTGTTCCAAAACATCTTTTGTGTGATGATTTGGAAGTTGTGGTTCAATGCTGGGTTTTTAGGCAGAGCAGATGTTCAGCATCCTGTGCCTCCCACATCCCCTGACAGAGCACCAGGAGAATTTACCTTTGCACAGGTGGCAGGACAGGAAGCTTAACCCAAGCCACACTTTCTGTGGGGTTTCTCTGCCTTTTCCATGGGTATGGGAGGGCTGATTTCCCAGGGACCTGTACAGTAATGGATTTTAAAAGCATTTGTCTCAGCTTCCCTTTTGCCTTCCAACTTGTTGTTTGCTGAACTTTATTATGTTTTTACTGCCCCATGGGAAGTTGTTCCTAATTAACTCCTGTCCTTTAGGAGTGTTTGCTGAGGAGCATTGGAGCTGGCCCAGGGCTCAGTGTGAGGATGGCAGTGGTGCAGCCACTCTGACAAGGCCATTCAGCTGCACTTGTTCTCTTTGCAAAGCACTGGCAGTTGTGTTATAAATTAAAAATCACTCTTTCCTTCTGTGTTTCCTAACAAAGGGATAAAAACAACCCAGCCCAGTCCCCCAGCAGATGATTAACCAAGAAATGCTCTGCTTTTGCCAGCCTTGGAGAGGTTGTGTGGGCAGGCAGCTGCCACCAGCTCACTGCAGGAGCTGCAAGCAGGGCTCACTCAGCTGGGGACAGTGACAGCTGCCAGTGCACTGAGATAGGGAGGGGATATTCCAGCTCTTGTTGGTCCTTTCCTGGGCCCTGCTCTGGGCTGAGGTTTGCCAGCCTGTGCTGGGGCTGCACTGCCTGGCTCAGACACTCCAAGGGAGGAGGTGATGCTCCGCCTCTGGGCTGTCCTGGGAGCTCTGACCCAGCTGATCCCTCATTTCTGTGCGTGCTGCATTCCCAGTCTCCTGGCTTGTTCCTGTGCTCCAGCCTGAGGAGTTCAGTGCCACGGGTGTGGATGGAGTGAGGCTGGGATTGTCTCCCAAATTTAAATTCCATCAGCAAAGTTCTGTGCCTTGGGACTGCAGATGGATTTATCACTTACTTCCCTTGGATCGTCACAGTATCATGGCAGATTTCCCTGCATGATTAGAGTCCAGCATGCTGGAGAAACAAACCCTGAGCTGAAGAGACCCCCAGGTATCCCTCAGTGCCACCCCTGCCCATCCCTGGCAACTCTGGCAGCCTCAGGGCTGTGCCCATTCCCTGGGGCAGTGCCAGCACCCTCTGGGGAAGAACCTTTCCTAAAATCCAACTTAACTCTGCCCTTGCCCACTCCAGCTGCTCCCTGGGTGCTGTCCCTAGCTGTTAATTTTGTCCAACACCACTGTAACAGGAGTTAAAGCATTTTGTGTCTCTCTTGGAGCTCTGCTTTGGGGCCATCCAGAGACATGAGTCTGTAATTTTTAATATGTGCATAATGCCAGGGTAGGTCAGTGCTTGTCAGGACTAGAACATCAATGGCTTTGATTTCACTGCCAGTGGGTGCTGGAATGTGAGATAGGAGCCTCCAGGGAGGAAGGAGACCAAACCTAACAGTTCTGCCAAACACCTGAGCTGGTGCTTTTGGGTGTTCACGAGGTGTTCAAGAGAACTCCACTGGTTCAAGGTCCTTCTCTGGCACCACTCAGAGCAAGTGAAGGAGAAGCTGTGGCTGTAAGGCTGACAGCCATGAGAAATGGGGGAAATAGGGAAGCATTTGGGGTTTGCTTTTCATTTATTTTGAAAAAGCAGAGTAATGTGGAAAACATAGTCGAAAAATTAAATCAATTTGGAACTGTTCTATGTTGAAGCAATGCCTTTGAACAATGTTTTTTAATATTTAATAATTTCCTTGCTTTGTCCCTTCCCTTTAACAAGGAATCTCTCTGACATTGATCAAGATGGGAAGCTGACAGCTGAGGAGTTTATCCTGGCTATGCACCTCATTGATGTAGCCATGTCTGGTCAGCCACTGCCTCCTGCCCTACCCCCAGAGTACATCCCACCTTCATTCAGGTAACTGCCCATCCCCTGGGAGCTCAGGTACCTTCATTCAGGTAACTGCCCATCCCCTGGGAGCTCAGGTACCTTCATTCAGGTAACTGCCCATCCCCTGGGAGCTCAGGTACCTTCATTCAGGTAACTGCCCATCCCCTGGGAGCTCAGGTACCTTCATTCAGGTAACTGCCCATACCTTGGCAGTTCAGGTACCTTCATTCAGGTAACTGCTCATCCCTTGGGAGCTCAGGTACCTCCATTCAGGTAACTGCCCATCCCCTGGGAGCTCAGGTACCTTCATTCAGGTACCTCCATTCAGGTAACTGCCCATCCCCTGGCAGCTCAGGTACCTTCATTCAGGTACCTTCATTCAGGTAACTGCCCATACCTTGGCAGTTCAGGTACCTTCATTCAGGTAACTGCCCATCCCCTGGGAGCTCAGGTACCTTCATTCAGGTAACTGCCCATACCTTGGCAGTTCAGGTGCCTTCATTCAGGTAACTGCCCATCCCCTGGGAGCTCAGGTACCTCCATTCAAGTACCTTCATTCAGGTAACTGCCCATCCCTTGGGAGTCCCACTCCTGAGTTCTGTGTGTCATTTGGGATGGTTCTGGGAGTGCCAAGTACAGGAGCTGAGCAGTGACCCCTCACCTTTTTCCCTGTGAGGCTTTGGGTGGGTGTTTATGCTGGCACACCTTCCAGGCCTGCTCAGTCTGGCCATAGAAATCTAGATTTAAGTTCAGTACAGCAATCAGAATGTATTGGAATTCCAGGATGGATTTGCACTGCACCACATTCAGACCTCCTTGGGTACAGCTGGGTTTGGGAACACTGGGGTCACTCATGACTTCTCCTGCTCCATTTCACTTCTTTGGGGAGAAAAAGATGGGAAGAAAGTAACAGCAATGAAAATAAGTGTTTTTATACTGGGTTCTTCACATGTCCTCCTAAAGATTCCCATTTTTTGTGTATTCCACCTGGGATCTTACTTTTAGCTTGGCTATAGCAAGCTCTTCCTCTGTCTCTGCTGTTTTTGCTGTAGTTTAAGTCAGCATTTCCCCAACCCCAGACTGGCTGGGGAAAAATCTCCCCTCAAGTGAGAGATCTTGGGGACAGGGTTGAACCCATCTGGAAGCAGAATTTGGGACTGGGGTTCTCAGCTCACCAGAACTGCTGTGATCCTGGAAAATCCTGCTCTCCTGAGGCAGTGCCTGAGTGAGACCCTCTGGGCAGCACTGAGTGAACACTGAGTACCATGAAACATTACATTACTGCATTTAATTTGATCTCATCATTAAATCTGAAATAATTTGGGTAGCCTGGCTTCTGTTAAGCACCCCCAATTCCTGTTTCCTTGGCAGAAGAGTCCGCTCTGGCAGTGGCATTTCTGCTGCCAGCTCAGTGTCTGTAGACCAAAGGTTACCAGAAGAACCAGCACTGGAGGAAGAACAGCAGCAGCTGGAAAAGAAATTGCCAGGTGAGCAAGGGAAAGCAGGGATATTTAGTGTGCTCTTCCCAGAAGGGTTTTCCCCTTAGGTCACAGCCTGGGAGTAAACATGGGCTGACTGAGAAATGTCTTTCCAGAGCAGTTTGGGACAGGTCAGAGGCACAACCAAGACATTGCTGGGTCCAGCTCATTCCTGTGCCTGGTGCTTGGGGTTGGTGGCACTGGAGATGGGAAGAGCCTTCAGGCTTCTCATCTCCTGCACTCCCCACCCAGCCCTTGGCAGCCCTGGCACAGGATTGCAAGGAGAAATTCCTGCTGCCTTCATCCTCTGGCTTAGGTGGAGCAAAGCTTGGCTGAGGTGCTCTGTGGAAGATCCCAGTATTCCCACAGAGAGCTGTTTCCTTGGAGTCTGTGTAACACTGTGGGGCTCAATACAGATTGCAGCAGGTCCAGGAAAAGAACTAAAGGAAGAGGGAATTGGCAGCTGGAAAGGGGCACAGACTGGAAAAGACAAGAACTGAGCTGGTTCAGCAGCTGTTGGGCTGATGTGTCCAGCTGTGCACACTGGGAAGGCAATGTGGGCTCTCCCTGGCCTTGCATCCCAAAAATGTCCATGCTGACCACACAAGGGACAGAAACCTGCACTTTGGGTTGTGGGAATGGCACAGAGGGTGTGAAAAGGAACAGAAGGTGAAGGGAAAGAACCATTTGGATGGAGGTGCTGAGGAGTGAGGAGGAGGAGGAAGGACAGTCCCTGGGACTGCAGAGGGGCGTCAGGGAAGCTGTGCTGGAAGTGAGGCTGTTCTTTAGGACAGTAGGTGGTGAGGATGTGGATCTGCAGGAATCCAGACTTCCTGGCCTCAGCTGCTCAAGAATCTAAACCATTTCTTTTCCTGACACTAATGGGTAATCTAATGAGAATTGCAACTTTAAGTTCTGGTCATTTGCATAATGGCCTTTTGATGATGTCAGCAGCTGAATTCTTTGCACTAATGGAAGTGTTGGCTCTGGGACTGCTTCTGTTACCCCATGTACAGAGGAATTCCAGATCCATGTCCTCATGGAGGATCAGCTGGAGAATGGTTTGTCTAAATTATCCCCACTTACTGAGCTTTGTGGAGAAAGCTGGAGGCCTGAGGAATGGGAATTCCCTCCTTGGTTTGCTGAGGGGGTGATTTGAGGGGATCAGCAATGTCAGTCTTTCAGTTCTATTTCTCCAAGGTACCTAGAGGCCATTCTGCAAGGCCATTCTCTGAAACTTTATTCTAGCTCAATTTCTCTCTCAGCAATGACTGTCCTGTTCCATGGCATTTCTAAGTCAGCATTTCTTGTCTCAAAGTTTGCACACAGATGCACACTGGGTGAGCCTTCTGCCAGGCCCTGAGAGCTCTCTGCAAATCCATTTCCCACACTAAGGCCCACGCTGGCCTGTGGAGCTGTTATCCCTAGTGGGGAGCTGCAGGGCTATCCCTGCTGGAAGGTGGATTCCCTTTGCTGGGGATCCCTTTGGATCTCTGTGGTGTATTTGTTCCTAAATCAATGGCAGAGTTTAACAGTCCTTTTTCCCCACATTTCCATGCACAAAGTGACATTTGAGGACAAGAAGCGGGAGAACTTTGAGCGGGGTAACCTGGAGCTGGAGAAGCGGCGGCAGGCCCTGCTGGAGCAGCAGCGCAAGGAGCAGGAGAGGCTGGCCCAGCTGGAGAGGGCCGAGCAGGAGAGGAAGGAGCGCGAGCGGCAGGAGCAGGAGCGCAAGCGGCAGCTGGAGCTGGAGAAGCAGCTGGAGAAACAGCGCGAGCTGGAGAGGCAGCGCGAGGAGGAGAGGAGGAAGGAGATCGAGAGGAGAGAGGTGAGCCAGGGGAGCACAGCGGGGGCTGGGCCCTCTGCAGTCTTGGCTTCTTATTCAGCCAAGGTCGGGATGAAATGTGAGACAGTTTCTTGTTGGGACTTCGCGGGTTTTGTGTTGCTGGAATGGCTCCTGAGGTATTAAAGAGTCTTTTTTCCCAGCCCCACAACCAAGGAAGAAGTTGAGATTCCTGGGCTCTGCTTTTCAAGGTTGTTTATTTTCTCTTATCCATTACGTTCTTTCTCTGACCTGCTGAGATCTGTCCAGCAGGTTGGGTTGAGGCACACTGACCACCTTGGGACAGTGCTAGTTTTTTATTCTAAAAACTACCTGTACTTTATTTACAATAATTTTCCAATACCTATCACCTATGTTAGACAGTCTGTCTCTGCTCTAAACCAATCCAGAAGTGCCACCATCACAGCAGAAGATGGAGGCCAAGAAGGAGAAGAAGGAGGACAGGACATGCCCAGATTCCTCCATCTTGCCTCTTGAACCCCCATTCTAAATCCCCAAAATTCTACTTTTTCACCCTGTGATAAATTCACCATCATTCTATTCAAACTCTTGTGGCTTGTAACTCCTCACACAAAGCTGGTCATTTTTTCCATGGGCTAAAATTGAAGGCACAGGTGTCTTTGACTCCATGCCAAGGTCTCTGAGCCCCTTGCCAGAGTCTTGAGCCATCCAGGGCAACCAGAGGAATGTCCTTGGTTCCAACAGGGACTCAGATATTTATCAGTTCTTATCTCTGTCACCAACCCTGAGTTCTGCAGCTCTTCACTCCAACAAACTAAAAATGGAGCCCTGTCTCTCTCTCTACAAGGCCTTTTAAGGCCTGTAAAAAATAATAATAATAAACTGTCCAATTAAGAAATGACACCTAAATTATTTTTACTTCTAACCCAATACCCAACTACCCGTGCCTGCAATGGGGACTTTTTTATCCAGTTGTACAAAACCACCCAAACCCATGGAGAAAAAGGTGAAGAAGAAGGAGCAGCCTCCACCCTAAAACCTCCATCTTGCTTTCTCTCTATTCCTGTATTCTAAACCCTTAAACTCTGAGTTTCCCCCCCTGTGATATCACACACTTCTATTCAAACTCCACACCCACAATCCCAGTCCTGCCATTCCATTCTGGAAGCTTCTCCAGGCCCTCAGGTCAGTGCAGTGTTCTCTGGGGGTCAGTGCCTGGCAGCACAGAAAGTCTGGAATTCTCAGTTACCAGGGTTCCAACAGTGCCCCAGCTTGGGAGCATCCAGGTGAGTGCTGGGCACTCAGTGTGTTCCTGCCAGGATGGGGAGGAAACTTTTAAAGCAGGAACTAAAATTTTTGGGATGTTAAAGGCAAGGAAGGGGCAGCTTTTGCTTCATTTTTCCTGTGTAATGAATGGATGAGACATTGACATCTAGGACAACCTGACCTCTCATTTCTTTAAAGATAATATTTATTATTACTGTTATATTATTCTATTTGATATTAAGAGGGGCGTGAATGATCCAGCACTCATGATTTTCCAGGGCTGAGTTCATTTCATAGAGTCTCAGAATGGTTTGAGTTGGAGGGAACCTTAAAGTTCCTTCAGTTCCAACCCTCTGCCATGGGCAGGGATAACATCCAGCAGACCAAGTAGCACCATCCAACCTGGCCTTTAATTTGTTAAAGGAGACTGACCCTGGTTAACTCAAAAATGTCCCCTTTTCTCCCATGGCCAAACTGTGATAGGTTCAGCACGGAAACACTTGGCTGTTCTTTGCAAAGCTGCAGCGGGTCTCATGCTGGAGGTTGGAAAGAGATTTGAATCTGTCCTGGAGAGTTCTCCTGGTATTAAACAACTGTTAAATCAGCAAACTGGATCTTGGAAAACAGAGAGGTTTTCTGTTCAGTCACCTCTGTGATACCTCAAGTTTGAGCTTTTATATTTTTCACATTCTGTGCTGCTTTAGTGTTTGGGTCTGAGCTTCACATTATGGGATGGTGAGCTCTGTGCACAGAGCAGGGAGACAAAACAATTCCTGCTCCAGCTGGGCACCAAGGACAAATGACCCAAATCTCAGCCCAGGAGCACAAACACCGTGGGCTGGAGAGAGAAAAACAAGCAGGGTGGGACTGCCTGGGCTAAAGCTGGAATGGGACAATGAACTGCAAGGTGCAAATGGAGCAGAACTGATCCCAGGGACAGACCCCGTGCCCGGCCGTGCATTTTGGGGCCATTTTGGTTCATCTTGGGTGCAGCCCTGGCTGGGCTCTGGTGCTGCCCAAGGTGCATCCATGGAGGAGATCCTTTTCATAAATCCTTACTTTATTCTTGAGCTCTGTTTGGTCTTTGGTCTAGGTCAGCCTTCCCAAGGCATCTCCTGCTGTGCCTGGAAGCAGCCCTGAGCAATTTGTGTGTGCAGAGCCCAGAGCAGCCCCATTTGTACCAACATTCCAACTGAATTTCAGCATAGGAACACCCCAAATTCCAGCTGTTGGGTTTGCCCCTGCAGGCTGCCAAACGGGAGCTGGAGAGGCAGAGGCAGCTGGAGTGGGAGCGCAACCGGCGGCAGGAGCTGCTGAACCAGAGGAACAAGGAGCAGGAGGACATCGTGGTGCTCAAGGCCAAGAAGAAAACCTTGGAATTCGAGCTGGAAGCTCTGGTGAGTGGTAGAGCAGCAGCTCAAGCACACAAGTGTCACCACATTTCACAGAGAAAAGCAAGGCACAGTTCTCCCCAAGAATATTTCTGGGTTTCACATTCTCTGAATCTCAGAGAAAGGAAAAACAATTCTTATCTTATTTGCTGTGCCTGTGTTTGTGCAAAAGTAAAATGCAATATGAAAATTATTTACCCAAAATAATAATATTTTGTTTCCTTGACCTATCAGGGCCAAGTGTGTATCAGGGCTGTCAGCTGACAGTCACAAAATGCTGTGCAGTTGAGTGCTTGGCAGATTCAGTTTAGATGTAATGTAACATAGTGTAATATAATATAAAATAATATAGTATGATAAAGTAACTAATTAGCCTTCTAATAGGATGGAGTCAGCTGCACCATTCTCTCCCCTCATCAGGGCTGCCCTGCAAATTCCCCACACAAACACAGCCTGGTGGTGACTGTGCCCTGGCTCTGGTTGTTTTCTATGTTTTCTAGAATTTCCACCACTGATATTTCTCTTAGTGTCACTTGAGGTGTTTTTATCCCAATTGTGATCCCAGAAAATGTCACTATGTAGGAGAAAAGGCCAAATTTTGTCTGGGGAGAGCCTTAAACACTTTTTCCTGAAAAAAAAAAAATATTTTTTCAAATGTTCAGTAAATTTTCCTATCTCATCTGTAGAGGACAGACTAAAGATGTAAATGAGTTTTAAAAAAGGAGTTTTTAAAAGAAGGTTTTAGATCCAGACTTGCACTTTGCATTTTGGTAAAAAAAATTATTAAATAGATGTTTTTCTTTTCTTTTAAAGAATGATAAAAGAAACCAGTTGGAGGGGAAGCTTCAGGATATCAGGTGTCGGCTGTCGACCCAAAGACAAGAAATTGAAAGTACAAATAAATCCAGAGAACTCAGAATTGCAGAAATCACCCATTTGCAGCAGCAGCTACAGGTGAGAAAAGGTTCTCTATTTTTATTCTTAGCCTTGAATTTTGACCTCCTCAAAACCATCAATATCCTGGGCAAACTTGGAATGAGCTGTTCCTCACACTTAATTTGTCATTCCTGTAAATGAATGTCCTTCAGAGGTGCCAGGAACTGCTTCCTACACTTGCAGGTGTGTCTGGGGTCATCCCTCCATCCTCCTGGGCCCCTGCTGGGGAGCAGGAAAGGCTTTGGCTGCAGGTGGTTCTGGGGGGGAGGAGAAGGAAATTGTCCTGTGGAAGTTTTGCAGAACTGACTGCAGTGGTTGCAGGCTTCTTGATGGTTCTTTTTAATTATAAAAAATCATGAACTTTGGAAATGGAAGCTCCCAGTGAAACCAGGGAGTTGTTGGTCTAAGCCTGGCATTTGCCTTTCTTACTGAAATTCTGAAATTACTGAAATTCTGTCACATGAGAGCTGCAGCCTTTAGTGAAAGAATATTCACTGTAGTTTGTAAGGGTTTTTCAATGGGCTGTAGTATTTGATTCAGGAATTTTCCTCTTTATTAAATAATTCATAGGGCTTGAAATTAATTCTTGGCTGGTCATGGGGGCTCTCAGTGTGTTTGTAGCACTACAAAGAATCTCACATTTATGGAGCTGAGGTGTAAGACCTGCCTTAAAACCTAATCCTGCTGTTTTATTATAAAAATTAATGATCAAGTTAAAAAGTAATTAAATTAAAAAGTAATTAGTTATTAAGTTAAAAATAAAAAGAATTTAAATGTCGTTTCATAATTAAATAATTTTTCCTTAGAAAACCTTATAAAATAAATACAAGACTATTTTATAACTTATTAATTAAGTACTATAAAACTCACTACTTATAAAACTATAATGTAAGTAAAAAATAATAAACATCTAAGTCCAAACACAAAATACCATCTCAAACACTTTCAGTCCCAACCCTAACAAAAACAAACAAACAAAAGAAACCAAACCAGCATTTAGTGGTGCCCTGTGTGAGGACAGTTGTTCTGTTGGGTTTTGGGCTTTGAGGTGTTTTGGCAGCAATGGCTATGGCTGTGTGGTGATGCCTGCTCTCATTGTTTTCTATGTTTTCTAGAATTTCCACCACTGGTATTTCCCTTAGTGTCACTTGAGGTGTTTTTATCCCAATTGTGATCCCAGAAAATGTCACTACTTAGGAGAAAAGGCCACATTTTGTCTGGGGAGAACCTTAAAGCTTTTTCCTGAAAAAAAATTTATTTTTTCAAATATCCTGTAAAATTTCCTATCTCATCTCTAGAGGAGAGACAAAGATGTAAATTAGTTTTAAAAAAGGAGATTTTCATCCTCTCAACTCTCAAAAAGGTTATAAAGTCAATATTGTCATTATCTATACTTCATTGGAAGTAGTTTAGTTTAATACATCTGACACTTGCTGTGGGAAGATGAGTTGATTCAGAGGAGTAATTATCCTTCAGCCTATTAATTACTGCCAAGATGCAGTTTCATGAAGCTTGTGGGAGAAGTGGTGTCCCAGTTAGTGCTGGGGATGAGGATGTGTGCAGTTCCCTGGCTCTGGGCTGCTTGCAGGGCTCTCAGCAGATCCTGCTCCCCAGACACTGGGCTGTGCTGGAAACACCTTTGTGCTGTCACCTGCAGCACACCTGGGCTCCTGGGTGATTTGAAGGGAATTTTCCCTTGTCCAAGGGGCAGGAGTTGGGTTTTGATTTCCCCTCCATGTGGGACATTGCTCAACTCTTGGCCATTTCTTGTTGCACAAGTTTCCAGAGTTTGTGATGCTGTTAATTTCTTTCATCTGTTTCTTCAGTATGTGGAATCCATGTGGTGGGTGTTCTTGGCTAGATGCTTATTCCATGCTTGTCTGAGCTTTCAGGAAACAGGACTTGACCTTCAGGATGCCTTGGCATTCTCTGTCCTTACACACTCCCCAAACTATTTGGTGCATTGAGTAATCTGGGATCTTTGGAAGTGTTCTGGCCTTTACAAACAAAGCAGCTGATGTTGTGATCACATTCCACCCTCAAATGCTGTCCTGTGGTGCTTTTTGTACTTGGAGAAGGAAAATTTCTGTTTCATGTTGTTCATTCTGCTGCTTGGTTGATCTGCAGCATTCTCAGAGCCACAGAAACCCAGAGGGGTTGGGTTTGGAAGGGACCTTAAAGCTCATCCACCCAGAGCAAAGCTATAGATTGTGTATATTGCTGATTCCCATCTTTCCAGGCACACAATAGTCCCAGGATGGCAGTCATGGAATGTCCTGAGCTGAAGGGACCCCCAGGGATCCCCCAGTGCCAGCCCTGCCCTGCCCAGAGCCCCCCAAGCCCAGCCTGGGCATCCCTGGCAGCGCTGGCCAAAGGCTCCTGGAGCTGTGGCAGCCTCGGGGCCGTGCCCATGGCCCTGGGCAGCCTGGGCAGTGCCAGCACCCTCTGGGCAAGAACCTTGCCCTGCTGTGCAGCCTGAGCTGGCCTGGCCCAGCCCCAGGCGCTCCCTGGTGCTGTCCCTGTCCCAGAGCAGAGCTCGGAGCTGTCCCTGCGCTGCCCCTCGGGAGGAGCTGCAGCCCCGGGGAGCTCTGAGCTCAGGCTGCTCCAGGCTGGGCTGCCCAAGGCACCTCGGGGGGCCCCTCCTGACCCTTCCCCAGCCCCGTGTCCCTCCTCTGGGCCCTTTCCAACAGCTTCTGGTCTTTCATTGACACACCCAGAACTGTCCCAGCACTGGAGGTGAGGCTGTCCCAGGGCAGGGCAGGGTTGGAGTGTTCATCTTCTGGGATGTCCCTCAGGGACTGGGAGAGCTCTGTGGTTATGTCAGGCCCTGCAGCTGTGAGGGACATGTGCAGCTCCTCATAATCTAATCTGTAGCTTATCTGAATTCTGCTGCTTTGCTACTTGTGAATTCCTAAAGTCCTTGACTGTGCTGTGTGCTGTCTCAGGGTATTTTCTGGAACATCAGGAGCTCACAGGAGGCTGCAGTTGTTGCATAATGCTCAGAGCTGAGCTGGCCACTGCAGGGCCCATCAGGGTTTGCAGGAGGAAAGTGGGACAGCCTAGAGCCGTGGCAGTACGGTCAACCCTGGCTTTAACCAAAATTAAAACTTTTTGTGGAATTGTGGGATCACAGAATGACTTGTGTTGGGATGGACTTCAGATCCCACCCAGTGCCACCCCTGCCGTGGCAGAGACACCTCCCACTGTTCCAGGCTGCTCCCAGCCCCAGTGTCCAGCCTGGCCTTGGGCACTGCCAGGGATGGGGAGCCCACGACACCCCTGGGGCTCACTCTGGTGTTCAGGGATCACAGGACATTTACTCTTAGCATTCAGTGATGTCATTTACAATCCTCCATGACAAATTGAAGCTGTTAGCTGCTTGATTCCTCAAAAGCCTGCAGTTCCAGAGACCTGCTCAGAGAAGTTCCTGGGTTTGTGGGAAAGATGGCACATTGATACTCAGGTGCTGTTTCACCTCGTGCTGCTGAAGGTGTTTTGACAACTTGAGCTGGGAGGTCCAGGCTTCAGAAAAGTGTGTGAGGTGGCACTTCATGCTCTGGAAAGGGCCAGGGTTCTACAGGGAATACATTTATAGGATCCTCCTGTGATGGTGTTCACAGGGGTCCCAGGATGAGGGAAGAGATGAGAATTAACTCCATGTTTCAGAAGGCTGATTTATTATTTTATTATAGATATTATATTGAAAGAAAATTATATATTAAAACTATACTAAAGAATAGAAGAAAGGATTTCATCAGAAGACTACCAAAGGAAAGGAATGGAAAAGAATGATAATAAAATCTTGTGACTGACCAGAGAGTCTGAGACAGCTGGACTGTGATTGGCCATTAATTAAAAACAACCACATGAGACCAATCAAAGATGCACCTGCTGCATTCCACAGCAGCAGATAATTATTGTTTTTCTTTTCCTCTGAGGCTTCTCAGCTTCACAGGAGAAAAAATCCCAATGAAGGATTTTTCATAAAATATGACTGTGACATCCTCCAAAGAGAGAGGATCTTCTGCAGGACCCAGTATCACACAGGGCTGTGTTACACACACCTTCTGCAGGACCCCTGTATCACACAGGGCTGTGTTACACACACCTTCTGCAGGGGCCCTGTATCACACAGGGCTCTGTTACACACATCTTCTGCAGGGAGCCCTGGAACACACAGGGCTGTGTTACACACACCTTCTGCAGGGACCCCTGTATCACACAGGGCTGTGTTACACACACCTTCTGCAGGACCCAGTATCACACAGGGCTGTGTTACACACACCTTCTGCAGGGCCCCTGTATCACACAGGGCTGTGTTACACACATCTTCTGCAGGGAGCCCTGGAACACACAGAGCTGTGTTACACACACCTTCTGCAGGGAGCCCTGTATCACACAGGGCTGTGTTACACACACCTTCTGCAGGACCTCTGTAACACACAGGGCTGTGTTACACACACCTTCTGCAGGGCCCCTGTATCACACAGGGCTGTGTTACACACACCTTCTGCAGGACCTCTGTAACACACAGGGCTGTGTTACACACACCTTCTGCAGGACCCCTGTAACACACAGGGCTGTGTTACACACACCTTCTGCAGGACCCCTGTATCACACAGGGCTGTGTTACACACACCTTCTGCAGGACCCAGTATCACACAGGGCTGTGTTACACACACCTTCTGCAGGACCCAGTATCACACAGGGCTGTGTTACACACATCTTCTGCAGGGAGCCCTGTAACACACAGGGCTGTGTTACACACACCTTCTGCAGGGAGCCCTGTAACACACAGGGCTGTGTTACACACATCTTCTGCAGGGAGCCCTGTATCACACAGGGGCTGTGTTACACACACCTTCTGCAGGAGCCCTGTATCACACAGGGCTGTGTTACACACATCTTCTGCAGGGAGCCCTGTAACACACAGGGCTGTGTTACACACACCTTCTGCAGGGACCCCTGTATCACACAGGGCTGTGTTACACACACCTTCTGCAGGACCCAGTATCACACAGGGCTGTGTTACACACACCTTCTGCAGGGAGCCCTGTATCACACAGGGCTGTGTTACACACACCTTCTGCAGGGCCCCTGTATCACACAGGGCTGTGTTACACACATCTTCTGCAGGGAGCCCTGGAACACACAGGGCTGTGTTACACACATCTTCTGCAGGGAGCCCTGGAACACACAGGGCTGTGTTACACACATCTTCTGCAGGGAGCCCTGTATCACACAGGGCTGTGTTACACACATCTTCTGCAGGGAGCCCTGTATCACACAGGGCTGTGTTACACACATCTTCTGCAGGGAGCCCTGTAACACACAGGGCTGTGTTACACACACCTTCTGCAGGGGCCCCTGTATCACACAGGGCTGTGTTACACACACCTTCTGCAGGACCCAGTATCACACAGGGCTGTGTTACACACACCTTCTGCAGGGAGCCCTGTATCACACAGGGCTGTGTTACACACACCTTCTGCAGGGCCCCTGTATCACACAGGGCTGTGTTACACACACCTTCTGCAGGACCCAGTATCACACAGGGCTGTGTTACACACACCTTCTGCAGGGAGCCCTGGAACACACAGGGCTGTGTTACACACATCTTCTGCAGGACCCCTGTATCACACAGGGCTGTGTTACACACACCTTCTGCAGGGAGCCCTGGAACACACAGGGCTGTGTTACACACACCTTCTGCAGGACCCTGTATCACATAGGGCTGTGTTACACACACCTTCTGCAGGGCCCCTGTATCACACAGGGCTGTGTTACACACACCTTCTGCAGGGCCCCTGTATCACACAGGGCTGTGTTACACACACCTTCTGCAGGGAGCCCTGTATCACACAGGGCTGTGTTACACACACCTTCTGCAGGGAGCCCTGTATCACACAGGGCTGTGTTACACACACCATCTGCAGGACCCCTGTAACACACAGGGCTGTGTTACACACACCTTCTGCAGGGAGCCCTGGAACACACAGGGCTGTGTTACACACATCTTCTGCAGGACCTCTGTAACACAGCACTTCACAACCTTCCAATCACGTGCTGAGTTTGAGATCAGAATCCCCTGCCAAGAGCTCAGCGTGGAGAGGTCAAGGACTCAGGGACTGTCATCCCACAGGGCTTGTGTTTCATGGCTTTTGGCCAGAATATTTTCCTTTAAAAGGGAAGTCTTTATTTTCTCTTCCTGTAAATGTTTGTCTTTCTATTCCTGACCTAAGTTACTAATCATTAACACTGTTGTGTTAATATTATGAATTAACTATTAGTGGAGGGGACAGCCAGGGCAGGCTCAGCTGGGACAGCAGCAGCAATTTGCCCATGGAAAGGGAGCTCAGGCCTTGGCAGGGGCTGCCCAGGGAGCTTTGCAGTGCCCATCCCTGCAGGTGTGCCCTGGAGGTGGCACTGAGTGCTCTGGGCTGGGGACAAGGTGCCCATGGGGCACAGCTGGCACTGCATGGGCTGGCAGGGCTGTGCCAGCACCAGGGATTTGGGGATTCTGTGTTTCATTTATTAAAATCAGAATTAAACATTTTGTAAGTGCTTGTTTGAACATTTCCTCAAATTTAGCCTTGTCTCCCTGCCCTCAGTTTTGGGTAATTCCAGGCCAGGTTCAATATTCAATGAGATTCAGATCAATTCCACGACTGGCAGAGAATGTCTGGGGTCTGTGGGGGTGTCACACAGGCAGTGCTTGGATAAGATCATAACACAAAGGAGGAAACAAGCAGTAACACATCATGCAGTGAGGGAACAAGCAGAAATGAAGATGGGAGGTGTGGTGGCTGCAGTTTCCCTCTCTCACCGTTGTGCCTGGTTCTGTTTTTGTTTCCCCTGGCCCTGTCTGTGCTCCAGGAGTCCCAGCAGATGCTGGGCAGGCTGATTCCAGAGAAGCAGCTGCTCAATGATCAGCTCAAGCAGGTCCAGCAGAACAGTTTGCACAGTGAGTAGATTTTGGGGCATGCCTGAGCTGGGCCAGGGCACATTCCCTCACTTGGGGTGTCCCCTGGAATTGCGCTTTGTGTGTTGCAAGATGCAGATGGGAAAATGTTGCTTTCTGTGACCGAAACAGAAGGAAATACTGACTTGAGCATGTGTTCCAAACCAGGGGATTCCCTGCTCACCATCAAAAGAGCCTTGGAAGCCAAGGAACTGGCACGGCAGCAGCTCCGGGAGCAGCTGGACGAGGTGGAGAAAGAAACCAGATCTAAACTGCAGGAAATTGATATTTTCAATAATCAGCTGAAGGTAACCCAGGGCTCCTGAAGCCTTTCTGAATGTTCAGTTAATTCTTTTCTAACCTGACTGTGGGGGGGGAAATGAACTGAAATGATTAAGAATGTCAGTTTGGGGAGCATTCTCAACCTGTCTGTTGAGGATTTGATTTAATTTGTATTTTATTTAAGAAAATGCTGCTCAGCTTTCAAACTCAGGGTTTGACTCCATTTAATCTGCAGAGTCTCTTCAGGAGGAGATTTGAGCCCTGATTCCGAGTGTGTGATTGCCAAAATGAAATTACCAATTTCTGTGCTTTTCATCCAGGAAGGGCAGGACAAGGTCAGCACATCTGCTGGAATCAGGAGTTCAAATTGAAATCTTGAATAAAAGAGACTTGATTTTCTGCTGCCACCCAGAATTGTTATCTGCTGTCTGTGTGCTCCTGCTTGTCCCTGAGTGTAGCTGCCTGTGGTTTGTGGTTTCATGCTTTACTGCTCAGTCTTTGTTAAAACTGTGATTTTTTTTTTTTTTGGTGTATTTCTGCACTGGCAATGTCAGGGTTCTGCAGAGAGAGGTTGGAAATCAGTCTGGAGTTACAAACTTGTAATAGCATTCATTTCTTCATAAACTATTCCAATGTTCAAGTAGTTTATCTGCTAATTCCACTGGTGGGTTCTCCTGAAAGCTGACCAGAAATGCTCCATTTCCTGTCACAAATTGTACTACAAATACTCAGCAGGAAAATCTCTGTGACACAGACATTAATGGGGTTGTTGTGAAAGTTGATCAACTGGGATTAAATCAACCAATTTAGGATGGAAGGTGGGGTTGAATTTAAGCAACAAATAGCTTGTTTCAATTGGAGTTATTAATAATTACAGGAAAAACTAGAAGTGAGGCTCTGTTTTAAGGCTCATTTGAAGATGACTCTCCCAGTCTGAGATGGGGAGGATGGAAAGGGAGAATCTCAGCAGAGTGAGAAACAGGACAAACAAAATGGGCACAATTTATGTTTAAAAGAAAATAGAATGGTCTAATCCTTGCTTAATTAATCCTTGAGGTTTAAACCTTGCTTAGTTTTTCTTCATATGTGGTTTTTGGATACATCTTAGCATGGTGTGCTTCTTGGGTATTATTTTTTTAAATGGAGCCCTTTAAAAGTGACAAATTGAACCAAAGGATATTAATTCTAAAATTAGTGCCTGTGTGTGGTTTGATCTTAAATTACCTAAACATAAATGGGAAAGGGGTGAACAGTCTTGGTATTGTGACAGCAGAAAAAAAACCAAAACAAAGCAACAAAAACAAAAAACCCAAAAACCAAAACAAAAACAAACAAAAACAAAAAACAACAACAAAAAACCAAAACAAAAAAAAACCAGACCAGTCCCCCAAAACTCAATCTTTTAAATATTGAAGGGATGCACTTCTCAGATAACAAGCTGATGGTAATTAAAAATGGAAGTTGCCTATTAAGCATGTGCCGGGAATCCAGGAATGCCTTGACTAAAGGTAAATGGTTGTGCAGTTTAACAGGAGAAGTGATTTCAATCAATTGATAAGGAGTTGTGGAGACACTTCTTTGGGAAGAGCAGATTGTGGGACTCACCTGCCAGGAGGAGCAGATCAGGAGGAGCTGTCTGTGGGGATTTCTGCCTTGCTGAGTTGAGGAGGAGCAATCACAGAATCCCAGAATTGTCAGGGTGGGAAGGGACCTTCAGGATCACCCAGAGCCAGCCCAGCATCACCCCAAACCCTGTCCCCAGGGGCCACATCCAGACACCTCCAGGGCACACCTGCAGGGATGGGCACTGCAAAGCTCCCTGGGCAGCCCCTGCCAAGGCCTGAGCTCCCTTTCCATGGGCAAATTGCTGCTGCTGTCCCAGCTGAGCCTGCCCTGGCCCAGCCTGAGGCCGTTCCCTCTGCTCCTGTCCCTGTGCCCTGGGAGCAGAGCCCGACCCCGGGCCTGTGCCCTCCGGGCGTGTGCAGAGCCACGGGCCCCTGAGCCTCCTTTGCTCCCGCCTCAGCCCCCCCGCCCTCAGCGCCTCCCACCTATTCACCCCCTCCCACACCCCCCACTAATTCCACCCCTCCCAGCTCTAATTCTCCAGCCCCTTCCCAGCTCCCTCAGGGATTCTCCAGCCCCTTCCCAGCTCCTCAGGGATTCTCCAGCCCCTTCCCAGCTCCGTTCCCTGCCCTGGACACGCTCCAGCCCCAGCTCTACTCTGGAACTGAGCAGTGGGAGCTGA
Source organism: Camarhynchus parvulus (assembly GCF_901933205.1). Lineage (NCBI taxonomy): Eukaryota > Metazoa > Chordata > Aves > Passeriformes > Thraupidae > Camarhynchus > Camarhynchus parvulus. Next base: position 819,980 of record NC_044571.1, on the reverse strand, counting down.
ATTCAGAGACTTCTCCCTTTTGTAGTTTCTCAAGATATGCAAGGCATATTTTGGTGGGCCTGGAGGATTTTATAACTGAATTTAAAACCCTAAAAAGGCACATGAATTTTGGTGGGCTCAGCATGGAAGGGGTAGAGAAACCATTCAGAAACTGCTGAGTGCAGCAGTGATTCCATGGCTGTTGTTCTTCATGGAACCATGGAATGTTCTGAGGGAAGGGACCCCCAGGGATCCCCCAGTGCCAGCCCTGCCCTGCCCAGAGCCCACCAAGCCCAGCCTGGGCATCCCTGGCAGCGCTGGCCAAAGGCTCCTGGAGCTGTGGCAGCCTCGGGGCCGTGCCCATTCCCTGGGCAGTGCCAGCACCCTCTGGGGAATTTTGTGCTCAAGGCCAGTGAAGGCTTTCCTGGAATCCTGGATTTACTGGGAGTTGTGTGAAGTGGAAGTTCTCCACCCACAGAGAACACAGGTGATCACATCACTCCAAACCAGGTATATCACATGATATTACATGATATCTCATATCAGTGATCACATCACTCCAAACCAGGTCCTAATGAACTCCCATAGTACATAGTTTATATATATCACAAATATCACATGCTGTCTCATATCAGTGATCACATCACTCCAAGCCACGTCATTATGAACTCCCATCATTCTCACATACAATTACCTAAACAATCAAAAATCTGTGGCAACTTCTAGGAACCACCACTGGAAAAGTGACTGACATTGGCAATAGGTAGAAATTGGCTTGTAAATAATACTAAATTCATAATTTCCCTAAATAGCAGAAGAAGTTGTTGAGTTCTCAGTTCCTGGCTGTGTGCTGTGGTGCCATCTGTGTGATTATCCATGATCCAGGCAGCTGGATAATGCTCACAATGAAATGGGACATTTTTCAAATCGTGTCTCAACAATTCTACCACATCTGAGCTCTAAATATGATAAAGGTTTCTTGTAAATTAAGGGATAATAGGTCAAGATGAGAAAGATGGAACTCTTCCTTTTTAAAACACATTTTTATCAAACAAATAAATTACAAACTCTGGATTTAATCAGTGTAATTTAGTTTACCAGGCAACTTTTCCAAACCACAGCAGTTTACAGGATACTCTGGATTTGTCTCCATGTTTTTATGTTCTGTGATAAGTGAATACTTCATACAAGTGTTAAATTACATCATCTTTGCTGTGTGTCTTAATACCATAGGAGTGATTAGGGAGAGAAATATTTCTTCTGCTGAATCTTTTTTCACCTCTCCAAAACAACTGATTTCAGTTCCTTCTGATGAGTCCTTTGGAGTGGGAAATATTCAGAGAATTTGGTGCATTTCCACCAACAGCTTTCAGGCTTGCAAAATATTATTAATATTGCAAATCAGGTGGTTTGAATTGTAGTATTGGATGTCTTGAGGTAGAGCCACTTGGTTTCAGGAGGTTGCTGGAGCTTGTTTGGCTGCTCAGGTATCCTTTCCAATGGGATTTGGGGCAGTTTTTGATACAAGATAACCCCTGGTGGATTGGGCTGGATTTGGCTATAAAGTGACTGAGTTTGTTACAAGGTTGAAAGTTTGGCCACTTCTTTGTGTCTTAGGGCTGAAGGAGTGAAACTTCTGTGCACTTTGAAGATCTCAGCCTAGAGATCTAATAATTGCTATTGATGCAGATATCAATGAAATGGAGCTGGTCACTTGTTTCTTTTGTGATCATAGAATGGTCTGGGTTGGAAGGACCTTAAATCCATCCCATCCCAGGGCAGGGACACCTCCCACTGTGCCCAGTGTCCAGCCTGGCCTTGGGCACTGCCAGGGATCCAGGGGCAGCCCCAGCTGCTCTGGGCACCCTGTGCCAGGGCCTGCCCACCCTCAGGATGCAGAATTCCTCCCCAACATCCCTGGGTCTAAACTGACCCTCCCAGCTCCAAACACCTAATGCCCCTTTCCTATAACATGGAAGAATCCAGAATTTCTTGCTGCTGCTCCTGCCCAGAAGCACACAAGGGCTGAGTTCATGTTTGTGACGTGGTTGTGCTGAGAATTCTTTCCCAGTGCCTGGCAGAAGCAGAGGCCCCCAGTGGGCTGAGCTGTCCCAGTGCTGTCCGTGTGTCCTGTGGCTGTCGGTGCTGTGTGTCAGTGTCAGCAGGGCACTCCTGCTCCCAACCCTCTTTACATCTCAGCATTTCTTTCTTCCAGTCAGTGGCAGTGGAAGAGGCAATGCTGCAGTGCCTGGCTCTCCTCCTGGGCTGCATCCAGCACTTACACTCCTTGCCCAAGGTCTCCATGGCCTGCTCAGGCAGGACCCAGCTCTCTCTGAGCCTCCTCCAGTTATGTGCTTCACTTTCCCTAAGCAGATGAGTGTGCAGAGTTTCACTGAGTCACTGTTTGCCGAGGGGTGCCAGCACCAAACCAAAACCAGACTGAAGAGTTTAGCATTAGATTTTTATCTAATCCTTATGCCTGCCTGAGGGGTGTGCCTTGAATTGCAACTTGGGCACAGTTGTAGTGTTATTTTTGTCTTTTGTTCATCTGGAACTTCAATATTTTAAATTGCCTGTTTTGGTCATGATGTACAGAATTTTTAAAAAGCAAACACTTGGATGGAAAGTATCCCTACACATCACTGTAACCTGTGATTCCAGGTAGGAGAGGGGTGGCAGCTCCCTTCCTTTGCCCACAACCCCCAGGATGGGGTGAAGGGAGGAATTGGCTGCCAAGGCCAAAGCAGGGGCTTTGGGAGCTGGGGAATGGGCAGGAAAGGGTTACTCTGGAAAAGCTTCAGGGAGCACAGAGCTGCAGGGTCCTTTCCTCTGGGAGCAAATGCTCTGCTTGTCTCAGGGGGAGATCTGATGGAAACCTCGGATTGTAATCCCTGAACATCCCAGGTCGTGTTGTCTTTCTGTCAAAAAGGCACAACCTGGACTAAAACAACTCCACTTCTTCCATGAAGGTTTTGTAGCAAATGACTTGGCTGTATATAGTGAATATTGAAATGCTGCAGTTCCTATTCAATAATATGAATGTGGCTGTTGTAACACCTCAAACCCTCCTTGTTGCTCTGTTTGGATTTAAATGCCAGGGGAACAATTGCTTTGCTTTTAAGGTAAGGCATTCCTGGTCCAGGAATGAGCAAAGCCTTGGGGTGCTGTGATGGTGTTCACAGGGGTCTCAGGATGAGGGAAGAGATGAGAATCTTGACTCCGTGTTTCAGAAGGCTGATTTATTATTTTATGATAGATATTATATTAACATGATGTATTAAAACTGTAGAGGAAAGGATTTCATCAGAAGGCTAGCAAGGAAAAGAAGGAATGTTAATAAAATCTTGTGAGTGACCAGAGAGTCTGAGCCAGCTGGACTGTGATTGGCCATTAATTAAAAACAACCACATGAGACCAATCAAAGAGGCACCTGTTGCATTCCACAGCAGCAGGTAATTATTGTTTTTCTTTTCCTCTGAGACCTCTCAGCTTCTCAGGAGAAAAGATCCTAGCAAAAGGATTTTTCATAGAAGATGTCTGTGACAGGCTGCCCCTGGAATTGCAGCACAGGAGGGGGAATGCCCAGCTGGGAGCTGTGTCTGTGCAGGATGAGTGTAGGTGTGCTCAGCATCCAGCTGGAAGTGTCCTGGCTCTTGAGGTGTTAGCAGAATTTTGTTCAGCTGTGGGAGATGCTGGCTCTTCCTCCCCCATCCTCCCATTGGCAAAGCAACGTTGCCCAGCACATCTTTGTTTCCTCCTGACTGGCCCAAAAGGGATGTGTATGGGATTTTTTCATCTCCAGAAATGTCCCATCCAGTGCCAGCACTATGAACTAGGTTTGGTTTTCTTAACACACAGTCCTGTCACAGAAAAATCCTTTCACAGAACACTGACCCAATACATCAGCTTGGCTGGGAGGGATTAGTGTGTTAAAATGTCTGTGGAAAAACTTTAAAAATTCTTAAAATGTCTCTTTAATTCCAACTTCCCTGGGAACTGGTTCTCTCTTTAATGATGCTGAGCTCAGTTTTCACTGAATTTAAAATTGAGGAGCATTAATGAAATAAAGCTGAGACCTGGGCCACCAGGATCAGCTTCCCTTTGGAAGCTTTCACCCCTGTATCCCGTGGGTTTGAATCACTTCTATTTCTTTTTTTGTTTTTTATGCAATTTTCTCATTTGGGTCAGTGCATGAGGAATGAAAACTTCCTGTGGTTTGTAAATTGTGAATTTCTGAAAAACCATCCAAATACTTCCAGGATTAATTGTTTCAGTCTCACCTGTACCGTATTTTCATGATAAGATACCAAATCTTGAAGTGAACTATTTTCAGTGAAAATCCTCAGTTGTCATAGGTAAATTTTCCCTTTTTCTACTGTAATGCTGAGGAGTTCAGATGCAAAATTCCAGGTCATGCAAAGAAATTCCAAATAAAGGTTGGATTTGTGTTAATAGGTGTTAATGCAGAGAACAAATCTTGAGGAAAATATTATGGTATTATTATTATTATTTATATTCTAATTTTTCAGGCAATTGAAGAAAAGCTGACACATATATGAATGAATACTCTCTGTACCATGACTCATCCCAAAGACATTCCTTAAGGATTTCACTCTCCTGTGTATAAACCAGCCCTGAAGGTTCTTTAGTAAATCAGCATTAATTGGCAAATGAAACTGATTGAGTTGCTGTTGTGAGAGCTCAGAGGGCAGATTTGTGTATGGAATTCAATAAATGGATTGCATAAACCAACAAACAAAACAGAAGTGACTGTTCAGATTAAGCTTTGTCCATTTTTTAGAGTCTCATTTAAAGGATTTCTGGTTTCCTGACCCTTTAATGGATAAAAATAGGAAATCAGTAGGTGGTTTATAGGCTCTGGGAATGAACCTGAAATATCTGCATTTGGCAGGAGTGTGACTGTGAGAGATCCCCAGCCACTGCCAGGTGTTGTCCCCTCACAGGGAACTCTTTGGGGCCATCAGTTCTGATTCACAGAGTGGATTTTTACACCTGTTTGTCTTTTTTTAATCCAGGAGCTGAGAGAAATCCATAACAAACAGCAGCTCCAGAAGCAGAAGAGCTTGGAAGCTGAGAAGTTGAAACAGAAGGAGCAGGAAAGGAAGACAGTGGAGCTGGAAAAGCAGAAAGAAGCTCAGAGGTAACAAACTGCTTTAGTGGAGCCCTAAATGTAACACCTCCCTTGGCACTCCTGGAAAATATTCCTGATTCCTGTGTGCCCAAACCTTCCAGGGATGCAGATGAGGTTTGTGTCCTCTAGTGCCACCCTCTGATGTTGGGAAGTGGATTGGTTGGACAGCAGCAGGAATTTGCCCATGGAAAGGGAGCTCAGGCCTTGGCAGGGGCTGCCCAGGGAGCTTTGCAGTGCCCATCCCTGCAGGTGTGCCCTGGAGGTGGCACTGAGTGCTCTGGGCTGGGGACAAGGTGCCCATGGGGCACAGCTGGCACTCCATGGGCTGGCAGGGCTGTGCCAGCACCAGGGATTTGGGGATTCCATGAATTAGGTTTTCCCTCCCACTGTTTTTGATCAGGAATTGGCATTGTCCTTGAACAAGGTCTGTTCTGTGCAGCACACCCAGGGTGTGAGGAGCAGCTGCTTCTCAGGCTTTTGGCTCTGATTCTGAAGGGATTCCAGGGCTGGAATAGCCATGGAACAGACTGGAGCACACTGGGCAGCCTTCACATCTTCACAGCTGTCTTTTCTGGGGCAAATTGTTTCCAGCAGGGAATATTTATTCATTTCTTGGTGTCCTCTGGTGGAGGGGAAGGACTTGTTAACTCTGGCATTTGGGAATGGGAAATATTCCCAGTAATTCTCTGGAGTGCTGTGTAAAACTTGCAGATACTTCTCCTCCTTGCCCCTCAGCATGAGGATAAGGATGGCCAGGTGTCTGATTCCTGCTTTTCTCTTCCTGCTTTGCCTGTTTGGAGTCTTACCTTGGGTTGGATCCTCAAGGTCCCTTCCAACCCAAACCACTCCCTGAGTTTGTGATTTCTGGGAATCAGTCCCAGTGTGAGGAGATGCTGGGGAGTGATAAGTCACCAAAATGAAGTAAGGGCACAGAAAAGCCCTGCAGAGGACTCTTGGTACTGGAGATGACCCAACAGCTTTGGTGGCTTTGCTGTGAGTGGCTCTGTTGTCCCCACTGTCCCCCAGGCGGATCCAGGACCGGGACAAACCCCGGGGACAGCCAGAGGAGGAACCACAGTGGCAAAAAAAAATCCAGGAAGATGACAAGCAAAAAAGGGAAGAACTACCCAAGAAGAAGGACAGTGAGGATAAGGGGAAGCAGGAGATGCAGGAGAAGCTGGGTAAACTCTTCCAGCCCCACCAGGAGCCCAACAAGCCCGGCCAGGCCCCATGGTCCAACGCAGGTAGGGTCCAGCAGCAGGCAGTGCTCTGGGACAGCTCAGTTCTCTTCTCTTTTCCCATTTCACATAGAACAAGGTGGAGTTCATGGCTGGATTGGGAGTCTTGTTAAAGTAAATAATGCATGGGTTGAGCTCCAGGCTCCAAAAATGGTTCTGTTAGGCAGCACAGCTCTTCCCCAGAGGCTGGTGTTCAGCAGAGGGGACAGCACAGCTCTGAGGCTGCAGGGCAAGGGAAGGGGATCTCAGCTGCAAGGGGCTGGATGCAAGATGTCAAAACTATTTCTGCAGTTTTTATTTTGGTGTGGGATGCATGCCTTGGGATTTTTCAGAGTAGGAACAATATGTTGTTTAGTCACCCTTTTCCTTTCCTGCCTTCCTTTGTTCACTGGACCAGTGACCTGAAATGTAAGGTTTAATTCCCCTTTTCTGCCTCCACACATTCACTTTCAGCTGAGAGCCTTTTTCCTGCATTGTATCCTAGTTTTTGCCTGTAGTGGGAATCCTGCTTCCCTCTTAGGTGGCTTGGATACACACAAGAAATGTTTGGGAATGTAAAACTGGTTTAAATATTTGTCCAAAGGATTGCATCCATTTTATAACTAAATTCTGCCCAGAGAGAGGAGCTATGGAATTCCAGTTCCTGGCAGGGCCCAAGGCCAGGCTGGACACTGGGGCTGGGAGCAGCCTGGGACAGTGGGAGGTGTCCCTGCCATGGCAGGGTGGCACTGGATGGGATTTAAGGTCCTTCCCAACCCAGACAATTCTGTGTTTCTAACATTTTCCCTTTTTTTAGAGGAGAAAATAATAAGAAAATTGTATTCAAATAATCAATTTTTATGTTTCCCTTGTGTAAAAAGGGGATAAGGTGTTGTTCTGCAGACCCTGCAGTTTTGGTGACTCTTGTCTCCATTTCCACCCCATTTTCCAAGTGTTTAAAAATCAGGTGGTTTGATTTCTTCTCTCTGTATCTGTGTGTTTCCTTTGCTCAGAGAAAGCTCCTCTAACCATTTCTGCTCAGGAGGATGTAAAAATAGTGTATTATAGAGCTCTGTATCCTTTTGAATCCAGAAGCCATGACGAGATCACCATCCAGCCTGGAGACATTGTCATGGTAAGCAGGGATTGGGATATTCCTTGGGAAAAGCCTTCAGCTTCTGCCAGGGCTGCCTTCAATTTTCTGTGGCAAGAAAGGAAACTGCAAATCCCAAAAATCTGGTTGCAGGTGTGTTGGTAGAGAATAATTTCCAGTTTTTCAGGGATTGTGTCAAACTCTGAAGCAAGGTTTGCTTTTGTCTCTCTGAGTTTTAATTCCCTGGTTCATGGCTGCAGGGCTTAAGTGGATATTAATACTAATTAATCATTAGTATGTTCTTAACATGCAGAATGAAAATTCCTGGGGGAATTCTTAAATATTGTTCACTGGGGGAAGTGTATTCCCAACAGTGTTCTATCCAACAAAATTGATTTTAAGAGCTTTTACATTTTAGTAACTGTGGATTTTGGAAAAATACACTTTGTGGAGTCCTCTGAATTGTAATTATCATTATTTTAAAAAAAACAACCCTGTTCTGGGAAATGGAACCTTTTGGGGTTGGTTTGGCTTTTTACATATTGGGTGTTTGTGGCCTTGGAAAGAGTTCCTGGAAAATCCAAAGTGAATCCTGGCTCAGGGTCACTGCTGAGGACTCTGATGAGGATACAACAGGTTGGAAAGCTGCAGGAAATGGTGTTGGAGAGGAGGCTCTGGAGGCTGCTGGGAAATGCTGGGATGCCTTGTTTTCCTGGGAAATGGGGGTGGCCTGGATTTACAGAGTGATCACTGTAAGGCAGACTTGCTGGGAAAATAACAATTTTCCCAACATTGTGATTTTAAGAAGTGTTTTGCACATTTTTAAATAGAGATTTGCAGAGAAAATAACATTTTTCCTCAAAACATGTGGTTCTAGGCAGTTCTGCACATATTTATCCCTGTTCTTGCAGGGAAAATAACATTTTCCCTCAAATGTGTGATTCTAAGGAGCACTGAAATAATTTTTGAAAATAGGTTTGCAGGGAAATACCAATTTTCCCAAAATGCAAAATTCTAAAGAGTACTGAAATAATTCTTAAAGAGAGATTTGCAAGGAAATAACATTTTCCCCCCAAATACACAATTCTACACTGAAATAGTTTGTAAAGACAGATTTGCAAGGAAATATCATTTTTCCCAAAATACACAATTCTAAAGAGCACTGAAATAATTTTAAAGGAGAGATTTGCAGGGAAATAAGGTTTTCCCCCAAAAAGAGCACTGAAATAATTTTAAATGACAGATTTGCAGGGAAATAACATTTTCCCCAAAATACACAATTCTGAAGAGCACTGAAATAATTTTAAAGGAGAGATTTGCAGGGAAATGAGATTTTCCCCCAGAATCTGTGATTCTAAGGAGCACTACACATATTTTAAATAGAGACTTTGAGACCATCTCAGTCTCGTTGCTTATGGACTTGATTTTAACCCCTTCAGCCCCAGCAGGGTCACTCCTCTCATTGCCTTTATTCAGGTGATTTTGGCCAGAATCACAGCAGGTTCCTGGGGGCTCTGCTGCCCTGCAGGGAGGTTAAAGGGCTGCTCTGGGCAGTGCTCAGTGCTGAGCTGTGCTCTAACCATGCCTTGCTTTGCATCCCTGCTTCCCCTGGAGGTGAGCAGGGAGTGGGTGAGTGCTGCCAGGGAGCTCCTCAGAGCTGCCTCCCCTGCACTTCCTTGGCTTTGAGCCCACCAGGGGTCAAACTAACACAGCCCAGCTCCTTAGCAAAAGTAATTCAGACACCCTGGAGCACGGTTGGCTTTTGATGCTGCCTTTGGCTCCTCCTCAGCCCTCCTGTGCTTGTCCTGTGCTTCCCAAGGTGCCTTTCCCTGGAAAGCAGCAGTTTGCAGGCTCAGGGTTGAGGTGAGGCTGCTGGTGGCATCAGTGCAGCTGCACTCCAGCTGGGAGCTCTCTGTGCCACCACATCCCTGCTCCTTGGATAACTGTCCTCACACAAGTGGAGATCTCCCACCCTGGAACTCAAATCCTGACCCATTTTGGAGCAGGCACCAGAGCCCAGGGCCGGATCCCAGGGCTGGGCTGGGATCTGATCCTGGGTTGGAATTCCTGGTTTGGGATTCCTGGGCTGGAATTCCTGGGCTGGGATTTCTGTGTTGAGATTTCTGTGTTGGAATTCTTGGGCAGGGATTCCTGGGCTGGGGTTCCTGGTTTGGGATTCCTGGCTTGGAAATCCTGGGCTGGGATTCCTGGGCTGGGATCTGATGCTGGCTGGGATCTTGCCTGGAATCCTGCCTGGAGTGGGGTTGCAGGGCTCATTCTGTCACGGGAGCTGGGCCTTTCCCAGAGCCTGGGAATGATCTTTCCAAGGGAGAACCTCTGTGGGTTATTCAGCCCAGCTGGGGTCACTGATCCCTGTGTGGATTATTCAGCTGGGGTGTGACTGATCCCTGTGTGGGTTATTCAGCCCCTCGGTGTTTTATCCCATTTTCACCCACCCTCAGCTGTGCCCTCCCCTCTCCCATCCTGCTGCTTTCCCATCTCTGCTGCAGTGGAAGTTTTGCTCTGCACTGCAGGAAAAGCACATGGACCCGGTCAAACACAAAGTGCCTTCACTGCTGGGATTGCCTCGGGCTGCCAGGGGCTGAGAGAGAGGAGAGGACTCAAATCCTGCAGGAATGAGGGATGGGTTTGCACCGGGAGGGGGAGGGAGGATGCAAATTCCAGTGGGAGGCACAGAGTCAGCAAATGGCCCGAGGCAAAGAAATTTGGCAGCAGCTCCTCCTGAGGAGCCCGGGGATCCATCCCTGCCCTGGGCTGAGCTCCCAGCTGGGGTCAGGAAGGGATTGGGATTGGGATTGTGCCTTGCTCAGGTGATTTCCCAGCTGCAGAGCTGCCCCAGCCCTGGGCCCAGTGCAGGGAGGAGCTGGAGCTGCTGCAGAGAGCCCAGAGGAGGCTCCAGGATGAGCAGAGGGATGGAGCAGCTCTGCTGGCAGGAAAGGCTGGCACAGCTGGCATTGTTCACCTGCACAGGAGAAGCTTTGGCTGCGCTCAGGGTGGCCTTGCAGGGCCTGCAGGAGCCCCAGGAAAGCTGGAGAGAGACAATTTCCAGGGGATGCAGGGACAGCACACAGGGAATGGCCTTGAACTGAAAAATTACAGGTTTAGGTCAGATATTAGGAACAATTTCCTCCCTGGCAGGGTGGGCAGGCCCTGGCACAGGGTGCCCAGAGCAGCTGGGGCTGCCCCTGGATCCCTGGCAGTGCCCAAGGCCAGGCTGGGAGCACCTGGGACAGTGGGAGGTGTCCCTGCCATGGCAGGGGTGGAGCAGGACAGGTTTGACCTGACCCCAACCGCTCCATGGTTCTGTGGTTTCAGTATGGAAAGAAAAGGGGAAAAACTTGTCAAGTCCTCTTGCATTGCAAAAAGTTCATTGCTGCAGAGGAGATCTGGGTTGTTTTCAGTACAATTCCCATTTGCAGGATGTGGTTGTTAATTCTCTGATTTCCTGTGTCTGCAGGTGGATGAAAGCCAGACTGGAGAGCCAGGGTGGCTTGGTGGAGAACTGAAGGGGAAGACTGGATGGTTCCCTGCAAACTATGCAGAGAAAATCCCAGACAGTGAAGTTCCAGCCTCTGCCAAGCCGGTGGCTGAGCCCTCTGCTGCTCCCAAAGTGTCTGTGCAGGAAAGCTCCACGTCCCTGGGAGCTCCTGCCCCCGCAGAGGCTCCAGCAGCAGCCAACAACTGGGCAGACTTCAGCTCCACGTAGGTCTGGGGGCTCAGCCCTCAGTGCCCGGGGTCCTTGGGAGCTGGCACTGAGCACAGGGCCAGGGTGCAAACTGAAAACACCTTCTGGGAGGGCAGGGTGCTTTCTGTGGGAATCAGTGCAAGCTGCAGCCCTGTGGGGCTTGGGGCTGCTCCCATCACCCCTGCCGGGCACAGCATGAGCAGGAGACATCCCCATGTGGGGTGTGGGCATGGGGGAAATCCCAAAGGTTCACTTCCCTTGGAATCACAGAATCCAGGACTGGTTTGGGTTGGGAGGGACCTTACACCCCATCCAGTGCCACCCCTGCCATGGCAGGGACACCTCCCACTGTCCCCAGTGTCCAGCCTGGCCTTGGGCACTGCCAGGGATGCAGGGGCAGCCCCAGCTGCTCTGGGCACCCTGTGCCAGGGCCTGCCCACCCTGCCAGGGAACAATTCCCTCCTCATCTCCCACTGAAATTTCAGTAGGAACCCATTCCCCCTTGCCCTGCCCCTGCTCTTCCTAATGAACAATCCCTGTCCAGCTCTCCTGGACACCCTTCAGTTGCTGCCACCTCCTCAATCCCTTTCTCCTACATTGGTTTCCACCAAGCCTTATTGAAGGTTCCCAACCTGCTTATTGTCATGTACAATATATTGTTATATACATATATACATATTGTTATGTACAATATTCTAATGGCAGAGATGACATGAAAAGGTGATTTAATTCCTGGTCACAGCATTAGTAAAACTGATGGAATTGGAACATGTGCCTATCCCTGGGTGTCTTAATACACTGGGCACTTCCATCAACTGCAATTCCTTCTCCTTTGACCATGAAATCCATATTTATAAACTGATATCTCAATGGGTGCCCAGAGCAGCTGGGGCTGCCCCTGGATCCCTGGCAGGTTGGACACTGGGGCTGGAGCAGCCTGGGACAGTTGGAGGTGTCCTTGCCATGGCAAGGGTGGCACTGGGTGGGCTTTGAGGTCCAAACCCAAACCATTCCATGATTCTGTGTCTAAAGGAAAGAGATGTGAGAGGTCAGTGATATGCAGAGGGGAAGATTTCAAACCAAGTTTTGGAAAGAATGATTATTTTTATTTATCTTTCCACTGTGCATAATGCAGCCTGTACGGCTTGAACTTCTGTTTGTAAGGACACAGCTAAGAATTGAGATAAAAGCCTGTCCTTCAGTGGCAAGGACAAGGAGCTCAGTTTGGGGGTTGCCTTTGAAGGTGAAGTTTTGGCTAACCAGTGTTCAGTTGCACCTGGAGTTAAGGTGCTGGATGCTCATGGAAAAGAAATTGATGTAGAACGTTGAAATATTTGTTCTGTGTGAATTTTTTTTTTTGTTCCTACTATTAAAACCAGTAGGAATCACATCATTCTTTTCTTTTTCTTTCCAGCTGGCCATCAAACAGCAGTGAGAAGGCAGAGAGTGATAACTGGGATGCGTGGGCAGCTCAGCCCTCGCTGACCGTGCCCAGCGCGGGGCAGCTCCGGCAGCGCTCGGCCTTCACCCCGGCCACTGTCACCGGCTCCTCGCCGTCCCCTGTGCTGGGCCAGGTGAGCTCCTGCCAGGCCTCACCACTGCTCTCAGCAGAGGCACACTGTGCTCTGCAAGTGGTGTGAAAATCCAACTGCCAATCAGTTTGCCTCTGGAATAATTTAGAATTATTATTATTATTATTAGAGTAACAGTTTATGTATGTTGTGTATAGAGAAGGAATAATTTCACATTTCACAAAATAGATGAAAATATCCAATAGAAATATTGGAAAAAGTACCAACTACAAAAGATATGAAAATATGCAATAGAAATATTGAAAAAACGTACAAACTACAAGAGATATGAAAATATCCAATAGAAATATTGGAAAAAGTACAAACTACAAAAGATATGAAAATATCCAATAGAAATATTGGAAAAACGTACAAACTACAAAAGGCTTGGAGAGCAAAGTGGGAACCTTGCCTGTGCATTGAAGCACTCACCTGACAGGACATAGTGAGCACCTCCAGGAGGGATGGCAGGGAGAGTCCCAGCTGCAGAGCTGCCCCAGCCCAGGGAGGAGCTGGAGCTGCTGCAGAGAGCCCAGAGGAGGCTCCAGGATGAGCAGAGGGATGGAGCAGCTCTGCTGGCAGGAAAGGCTGGCTCAGCTGGCATTGTTCACCTGCACAGGAGAAGCTTTGGCCTGAGCTCAGGGTGGCCTTGCAGGGCCTGCAGGAGCCCCAGGAAAGATGGAGAGGGACTGGGGACAAGGCCTGGAGGGACAGGAGCCAGGGAATGGCTGCCAGTGCCAGAGGGCAGGGCTGGATGGGATCTTGGCAATGAGGAATTGTTCCCTGGCAGGGTGGGCAGGCCCTGGCACAGGGTGCCCAGAGCAGCTGGGGCTGCCCCTGGATCCCTGGCAGTGCCCAAGGCCAGGCTGGACACTGGGGACACTGGGAGGTGTCCCTGCCATGGCAGGGGTGGCTCTGGGTGAGATTTGAGGTCCCTCCCAATCCAGGCCATTCTATGGATCATTGATTCATTGGCAACATCTAGAGGAGGATTTAACACAGAGCAGTTTCTGGTTTGCTCGCCTGGAATGGCTTTTTTAGGTTTTGGTGGTGCAGGTTTGAATCTCTTCCTTGGTTCTTTCTTCACTCCCCTGACAGCCTCACTCCCAAGTGGGTTAAGTGGAATTCCAATGGCAAAGCTTCCCAGCTGAATTCCGTCCCTCTCTTCAGGCATTTCCTTCTCCTCAGTGGAACAATAAACTGTTCCTGGGAGCTCATGTGCTCTGGGAAGTGCTGAATATCTACCTCAGAGCAAAAAGAATAAAATGCAGCAAAGCATCATTTTCCATAAAATGGCCTAGAAGTCCTGCCAAAGCAGCTTCACAATGGTTTATTACATGTGTGTCTTAAATAAAAGTAATTAATTGAATCTTGCCTTGCATTGATGATGTGTTAACAGACAGAAAAGCAGGAGGACTGTAACCATTTCTGGAATTACTTTGCAAGTTTAACTGGTGCTTTAGTTGAGAGATTTGTTGCTGTCTAAGCAGCCTGAGGATATAATTCCCTAAGCAGCTTTCTTGCTAAAGGTGGAGCATGACTGACTCCTGGTTTCCTTTCTGAAGGGTGAAAAAGTGGAAGGGCTTCAGGCCCAGGCTCTGTATCCCTGGAGAGCAAAGAAGGACAACCACCTGAACTTCAACAAGAACGACGTGATCACCGTGCTGGAGCAGCAGGACATGTGGTGGTTTGGGGAGGTGCAGGGCCACAAGGGCTGGTTCCCCAAATCCTATGTCAAGCTCATCTCAGGCCCCATTAGGAAATCCACAAGGTATTTTATTTGTTCTTCCTGTCCTTCACTTCTGTGCTGGGGTAGAAGGAAATTGGAAGAGCTGCACACTTGAATTTTACCCTGTGAAAGGGACCCTGGTTTTATCTGGAGGGTTTTGACTTCCCATCCTGAGAATTTAAGAAATTTTCAATTTCTTAATTGAGAAATTAAGAAATAATAAGATAAGCAAATTAAGAAATTCAATAGTAAGATAAGAAAATAAGAATTTAAGAAATAAAAAAACTGATCTCATTAAGAATAATAAGAAAACTGACCTCAGTTCTCCTTGGGTCTCACCTCACCAACAAAAGATTAATTAACCTTCCTCATTTTATGTGACTTGCAACTGAAAAATGAGTGTACAGCTGTGTAAGTCAGAGCTCCTCTCTGCCCAAAATTCAAAGGTATTCCTCAAATCTAAATCACTTCTCATTATTCTTGGAGGATTAAACATTTAAAATCTCATTTTTTGTAATGTGAAGGCAACATTAGCATTAGGAATACAAATGATAATGATTTTAGATAATTTTTTTCCTGAGGAAAAAGAGGAAAAAAAGTTCTGTATTTAAGGCAGTTGTTTAAATGTGACCGTGGCAGACCACTGGATTCAAAACTTTTATTTTGCACATTTATTTTGCACTGTCTCTTCTTTTAAAACCCAGGGAGTTACTTGGGGGTGCAGGTGCATTTTATATTTGAAATAGAAGAATAATTTTTCTGAAGAGATTGAATTTCTTAAATAACCATTATTTTCTTCTAAAGCATGGATTCTGGTTCCTCAGAAAGTCCTGCTAGTCTGAAAAGAGTAGCATCCCCAGCAGCCAAGGCAGCAGTGTCAGGGGAAGGTGAGTGCTGGCTGCCCTGGCAGCTCTTGCTCTGCATTGAACACAAGAACTCTGCTTTTTGCCAAAATCAGGAGTCAGATTGGGCTCTTCAAGTGGTGTTAAAATCCAAATACCAATCAGTTTGCTTCTGGTATAAATTAGAATTATTATTATTACAGTAACAGGTTTTTTATGCTGTGTATAGAGAAGGAATAATTTCACATGTCACAAAAGATATGAAAATATCCAATGGAAATATTAGGAAAAGTACCAAACTACAAAAGATATTAAAATATCCTATAGAAGTACTGAAAAAAGTACAAACTAAAAAAGATATGAAAATATCCAATAGAAATATTGGGAAAAGTACCAAACTACAAAAGATACAAAAATATCAATAGAAATATTGGGAAAAGTACCAAACTACAAAAGATACTAAAATATCCAATAGAAATATTAGGAAAAGTACCAAACTACAAAATATATGAAAACATATTTTGTAGTTTATACTTTTTCCAATGTTTCTATTTTTTTGCCTTTATTTTGGTAATATTTTCTGATGTAGAATGGGTTTTCACAGAGGGCCAAAAAAGCACATCTGTCCATGGTGTCAGGAATTGGTAAATATTTTAATTTCCCCCAAAGCTCATTGCCAATGTTTCGTTAGAGCTCTTAATGAAGGCACTGGCATCACTTAGGGAATCCTGGGATCCTTGTGGGCAGCTCCATTTCAAAGCTGGAGCCTGGGCACAGACTCAGAGCTCACAGGTATTTTCTGAAGGGGTTTAAAGGGGGAATTCCTGTTTGCTGCCACCCTTCAGCTGGAGGGGAATGTCCCCACCTGAGCTGCCTTAACTCCTAATCCCCTGCAGTGCAGAGGCAGCTGCAGGTTCATTAAATCACAGGCAGAAGAGATCAATTAATTGTTACAGGTGAACATTTGTGTGTGGTCCCTGCAGCACCCCTGAAAGTTCTAACTGTAATTGCAGGTGCAGTTTTGGGGACATTTACATTGAATTTGTGCCTGGCCTGAGCACCACAGAAACAAAAGAGGGAGCAGCAGAGAAAAGGGATATAATCAGTTATTTCAAAGTACAGCTGCTCTGCTCATTAATTATTCCATATGATCCCAGCTGGTTTGGGTTGGAAAGGACTTTAATTATAAAGATCACCTTGTTCTGGTTTTCCTGGTGTTTGAGGAGAAGGAACTGTGGGCAGGCAGTCTTGTCCCAGGTGGGATATCTAAGGTCTTGTGTTTGTATTAAAAAGGAGCACAGCTTTAGTTTAAACACTTCAAAAAAGTGTGGTTTTGAGAGACAATAAAGCAGAGATTGAGAGGGTTGCAGAAAAGCTGATGTGCTGAAGGTGATTTTTAAGCTGTGTGCACTTTGCATCCCAAACTCTGAAAATCCCAGTCTCCAGCACGAACCAGAAACCACTGGGAAGCATGTTTAATATCTGAAGGAATGATTTATGTATATTTAAGGAATTCAAATGTACATAAAATATGCACATAAAAATATATATATGTTCATAAAATTAAAATAGGAGATTATCTACAAACCCCCTGAGGCAGCCTTTTGATAGATCCTATTCAGTTCTCATAGATACAATTTTATTCATTAAATATTGATGTTTCTATGAGCAATAAATAATAAATTTGCCTTCTGCCTAACCCTGATATTACTGAGGCTTTGCAGGGGATCCCTGGGGTTTCTCAGGAGTTTTCCATTGTATATTTCTTTCTTGATGCTGTATATTTATTTATTGATGCTGTATTCCCTTTTGCAGAGTACATTGCCATGTACACCTACGAGAGCTCGGAGCAGGGGGACCTCACTTTCCAACAAGGTGACCTGATCCTGGTGACAAAGAAAGATGGTGACTGGTGGACGGGAACGCTGGGTGATAAATCAGGAGTTTTCCCATCTAATTATGTGAGACTCAAAGATTCTGAGGTAGAGAAATGTTTTCTTTGGGGTTGTAGTGCTAGCTGCAGGGCAGTGCGTGGTAGGGGAAATAAAAATGCAGATTTACTGTATGAGACTGAAAAAATTACAAATACAGCTGCACAAACAATATATACAACATATATTAACATATATACGAACATATATATACAATATATACACAATACATATAACAACATATATACAAACAATATATTAACATATATTAACATATATACGAATATATATTAACATATATCCAAACATATATAATATATACACAATATATAACAACACATATTAACATATATATCAACATATATATACAATATATAAAATATATATACAATATATATACCAATATATACACAAACAATATATATTTATATATTAACATATATAAATATATATACAATATACATAACAACATATATATACAAACAATATATACAACTATACTAAACAATTACAATAACAACTATAGTTGCATTTTACAATTTAATATAATAAATAACTTGGGGGATGATCCATGAAAATAATGCAAACATCAGTAGTGCACTTGGCAGTTTTTTAGACACTGATCAGAACAGCCATGATTGTTTTATTGCCCTGGTAAGTTTTTAATGCCTGAGCTGTATCTTATTGCCATTATTAAAAAAAAAAAAACAAAATCTACATAGTAATATTTCAGTCTATTACATTTTTCCCTATAATTTCTTGCAATCAAGAATTTTGCATCAAAACATTGCTAACTACTGTATTTATTTGTCAGGTTTTGACTGAATAATAGAGGTTCTGTTTCATCTCTTTTTATCTTGAAGTAATTCCATAGACCACATCCTTGTTGGGGTTTTTTGGGGTTTTTTTTGCTTTCTTTTTAGACATTTTAAAGAGAGATATTCTCCCATATATATGGCTTGAGAGGATAATTTATCTCCCAGTAGGAATTAGTTTAGATTCAGAGTTGGGTACACTGATCTCTTGATGAGAGGGATTCTGGTTTATATCTCTGGAATAATGGGGGGTTAAAGATAAATGAATAAAAATCAGTGGATCTGGGGGGATTTGGGTGGTAAAAAGTGAAAGACTGCAGCACAGACCTGGGCAGAGTCACTCCTTAAAAGCATTCCTGCGGCTGGAAAAGCCAGAGGATAAAAGGTACAGTGAAATTCAGCGGTAAGAAACCTTTCAAGAGGAAATTTCTGCAGTGTCAGGCAATTCCAACAACATCCTCTGGGGCAGGATTAAAAACCTTGTGGTTAGTGATGTTTGGTATTGCAGTCCTTGGAGAGGTGGGACTGGGGCACTGCTGGCAAATCCCAGTGCAGAGCTCAGGTGTTCAGTTCCCCTTTGGTCAGAGAGCTCAGTTTGGGGTTTCTGTCACCCCAGCCCGCCTGGGGCTGCCCCAGCTCAGTGCACTTCACCCAAAGCTGCTCCCAGTGCCCTTTGTGCTGGTGAAAACCCCACCTTCAGCTCAAATCTGGGTGAGAGAGGGAGGAACAAGCACAGAGCTGATGGAACCCCTGCTCTGGGGTGTTGTTTCCATGCCAGGGTTCCTGCAGGACGCAGATCTGCCTCCAAGTGGGGAACTGGGTTTTGCTCCCCAGCCTGCTCCCTGAGCCAGTTTTTGCAGAGGATTTCAGAGTCCTGGCTCTCTGAAATCTCACTCTCTCACACTCAGATGTGCTGCTGTGCTTGGACAGCTGCCTGGGCTGGAAAGTGTTCTGAAAAGAGGAATAATGTCATGTGTTCTGCACTATTGACAGAACCAAAGAAAAGCAGGGGTGATCTTTCAGCAGCAAGAGCAGAGTTTCTAGAAATGACTCAAAATCTCAATGGTTTCTACAGCTGAAGAATTTTTTAAATCTGTTCTTGTGTGCCCATTCACCTCAGGGTGGTAAAACAAACCATTCCCTGTTCCTTTATTGAAAAAGTGGGAAAGTCTTTGTTCTTCAGAGGAACAATGGCCCATGCTGAGGCTGTTCCTTAGGGGAGGGATGGATACAGGGTTTTATTCTGGACACTGCTGAGAATTCCCTCTGTGGGGATGGCTTGGAAACACAGCAATTTCAAGACATCTGATTATAAAACTTTGCATAGTGCTTCAGAAAATAATCCCTGAATGGATCAAGTTGGGGTTTGAAGGGTCCTGTGTACAGCACAATTGGCAAGTCCTTGCTGGGGATTGTTAAATTGCTGGCTCAGGAGATTTCATCACTTGTCACAAAGTGCCCTCAGTGTTCAGGAGTGTCCCAGGTGTGCAGGGACAGGCTCTGTCCTCACTGCTGTGTTTTCTCTCAGCTGAAGGAATAGGAAAAGCTTCTCCCTCTCCTGAGTGGGCCAGAAATGGGCACCATCCTAAATGTGTTATTTATTCATTTAGTTATTTCTTGAAGTGCTGTAGGACTTTTCCGTGTGTTCCTTCTGCTTTTGCATGGAGGATTCAGAGAATCCCCAAAGGAATTCAGACTCAGTGTGATCAAGGTGGTTCTGGAGTTTCTGTTTGAAAATCACCTCTCTGTTTCCCGGTAAAGGCAATGTCCCAGCCTTTGGTGTGTCCATGTGCCTCTAATCCAGCAGCATGGGTGCTGCCCAAGGCATGGCTGGGAAGAGAGGCTGCTCTGGAGGTCCAGACACTTGTTCTGGAGAGGTTTCTCTGAAGGTCCAGCACTTGTTCTGGTGAGGTTTCTCTGAAGGTCCAGCACTTGTTCTGGTGAGGTTTCTCTGAAGGTCCAGCACTTGTTCTGGAGAGGTTTCTCTGGAGGTCCAGGCACTTGTTCTGGTGAGGTTTCTCTGAAGGTCCAGCACTTGTTCTGGAGAGGTTTCTCTGGAGGTCCAGGCACTTGTTCTGGAGAGGTTTCTCTGAAGGTCCAACACTTGTTCTGGAGAGGCTTCTCTGAAGGTCCAGCACTTGTTCTGGAGAGGCTTCTCTGAAGGTCCAGCATTTGTTCTGGAGAGGTTTCTCTGGAGGTCCAGGCACTTGTTCTGGAGAGGTTTCTCTGGAGGTCCAGCACTTGTTCTGGAGAGGTTTCTCTGGAGGTCCAGCACTTGTTCTCTGCTGAGGAGGGCAGAGGCTGTTCCTCTGCCAGAAACACTTCCCAGGGCAGGAGAAGTTCCTGGCATCACCCTGGTCCATCCCCTCTGTGGGGCTGTCAGGGCCATGTCCCCCTGTCCCCAGGTGCTTCAGCAGCACCAGCCCCACTCTGGGGGTGTTAAACTGCTCCCCTCAGCCTGCACATGCTCTGGGGACAGGGCTGAGCCTGGCTCTGAAGGACAGCAGAATTCCTGCCCCTGGTCCCCTGGGGGCTCTCTGGGGCCCTGCTCACAGGGCAGGGAGGGGATCTGGGGACAATCAAAGGAGTGAGGGAGGAGAGGAGGATCTGCTGCTCCTGTATCTGGAGTAATGTGTGACAGGAAAGGAGCTCTGAGACATCCAGGCAAGCTGAAGATGTACCTGCTAATCCATTTTATAGGTGGCTCACAGCCAGCACAGGGGTTTGAGGCGCCCTTTTCTCTCAGCCTGAGCTGTTCTTGAGTTACTCCTCAGTTTCATTCCTGCCAGAATCCCCAAGCTTTCAAAACATCAGTTGACAGGGAGAATGTGGGGAAGGAAACTGTTCTTTTCCACACAGGAATGAGGATTCTGTGGAGGCCTTCAGGTGCTTTGATGTTGGCTCCAAGTTTGTGAGGGGGATCCTGAAGGTGAAGTTGAGGGAGGTGGAAGTGTTGAAGGCAAGGGGACTTTTGTGGCTCCCCAACGTTCCTGGCCACAGTCCAGTTTAGATTAAAGTTGCTGTTTTCCACCTCAGACCTCTTTCTGCAGGACAGAAAACTGTCAGTGGCCTGGGAGGAACCTGCAGGAATTATTTAGGGGCAGGAGCTGGATTGATGTCAGGTTTTTCTTGTGGCTGTTCAAAGGCTTTGCTTCCCAATCCCTTGGGTGCAGATGTTCACCCCTCACCTCACCCTGGCTGGGTGCAGGGGGCTGCTCAGGAATATTTGCAATCCAGCAGTTTGGAGGGATGGAAACTTCTGTTGTTGTTTCAGCTCACCTCCACAGAATTCCCATTCTGCAGATACGTGGATCTGCAGTCAGAAATGGGATCTCCTTTGGGATTGCACATGGGATCTACTGTGGAATTACAAATGGGATCTCCTTTGGAATTGTAACTGGGATCTCCTTTGGAATTGTAACTGGGATCTCCTTTGGAATTACAAATGGGATCTCCTTTGGGATTGCAAATGGGATCTCCTTTGGTCTTTGCAGCCCATGAAAGGGAATAAAAGTCTGCACTTCTGCATTAACAAACCATCCACTTCATGCTTGGTATTTATTCCCAGATGTTTATTGCCATCTGAAATATTAAGGATTTCTGTAAGAACAGAATTTCCTGTGAGTTTTTGACTCACATGCTTGTTGAAGCTTTGTAAATCATTTTCATGTACTGGAGAAAGAAACCTGAGTGCTAAACTTGCCTCTTGTTCTCCATTTCAAGGCTCCAGGAGCAGCTGGGAAAACAGGAAGCTTAGGGAAGAAACCTGGTGAGTCAAATATTGTGGCAGCACCTTCTCTCTGTTCTTAAGTGTTCAATTCAATGGCAACAAAACCTTTTCCATGAAAATAGAATGTTTGCTCTTGGTCATCTTGGAGTGGTTTGCACTGATGAAAACCATTATCAAATAACTGGAATAAATGCAGTTAATAAATAATGTAAATGTAATAAAAGAATTCATCCTCTAATCATTCTAGTGTGTCAATCACTAAGTAACATGTAGCTAGAGAGTGAAAGTCTGCTTGCCCAGAGGTGGATGTGAACTTCCAGCTGGATTGCTCAGCAGAGCAGTGGGAGCCATTCCCCCTTGTCCCCAGCCCCTCTCCAGGTTTCTTAGCTGTGGAAGCCAAAGACAAGAGGGGGAATTTCTCATTAAATGCAGCAGGTCCTGGCAGGGGAGTGGGAGGTTTAAACAGAGAAAAATCAGGAGCAGAGTCAGTGCTGGGTGAGGGCAAACCAGGGAGGAGCTGGGCTGGGAACTGGCTCTGCTGCTGGGAAGGGCAGGGCTGGATGGGACACTGGCAATGAGGAATTGTCCCCTGGCAGGGTGGGCAGGGCCTGGCACAGGGTGCCCAGAGCAGCTGGGGCTGCCCCTGCATCCCTGGCAGTGCCCAAGGCCAGGCTGGACACTGGGGACAGTGGGAGGTGTCCCTGCCACGGCAGGGGTGGCACTGGGTGGGCTGTGAGTCCCTCCAACCAAACCATTCCATGACTCCATTCCATGACTCCATGGCCGTGTGTGCTGACCCCAGAGCCAGTTTAAAGCCCCTTTGTCACTCCAAGCCTTCCATCCCCTGCCTGGCTCCCTGTCCCTCCTGAGGGAGGTTCTGCTGTTCTGTGTTCTGTGCAGGGCCCTTGGACTGCTCCTCATCCTCCTCATGCTGCTCATTTATGTCTCAGTTGCTTCTCTGATCATTTCTAATGTTCCTACTG
Source organism: Camarhynchus parvulus (assembly GCF_901933205.1). NCBI lineage: Eukaryota > Metazoa > Chordata > Aves > Passeriformes > Thraupidae > Camarhynchus > Camarhynchus parvulus. The sequence goes on along the minus strand of NC_044571.1, from coordinate 797,232 downwards.
GTCCTTTCCTTCTAAATCTCACATCAATCATTTCATCATTTCCATGCTGGGCTTCACCTCCCTTTGTCTCTCCCCTGCCCCAAAGCCTCCCTTGTTCCCAACCCTGCAGGGTTTGTGGGTTCCTGTGCCTGCAGCTGCCCTGGGAAGGAATCCCTGAGGGCTGAGGCTGCCCTGGGTCCCTCAGGAGGCTCCAACAGCCCCAGCCCCACTCTGGGTGTGTTCAGTGTGTCCCCCTGAGCCTGCCCATGGCCTGGGGACAGGGCTGAGCCTGGCTCTGGGAGGGCACCAGAATTCTGCAGCTCCACTTGGGTCCAAAGCTGGCTTACCTGTGGGGACCAGAACTGTTCCACACACACTGGGGGGCAGAGAGAACTCCAGCACAGCTTGGGGTAATTCCCTGGGACTGTCAGCTCCCAGCTCCTGGGCTGGGAGGCAACAGAGATTTCCAGGGAAATCCTCTCTGCTGCATGGGAAAAATATTCCTTTTGGGGGCCAGGTGGTGGGAAATTCTGTGCCAGCCTTGATTTGCACCTCTGGGTGCAACTTCATTGTTTTGTCATTGTGATTGTCTCCTCTCCTCAGGGAGCTAAATGCAAAGATGGATGTACTGGAAAACACTGCATTTTAAGAGCTATTATTATTATTGTTATTGTTATTGTTATTGTTATTGTTATTATTATTCTCTATGTCAAACATTTTTGATCTCCTACCACAGAGCTGCTGCCCCTCTGGTTTATTACTTCTTTATTCTCTGAACCTCTCATTTATTTTCCAATTACCCCATGCATTCATGGGAATACATAAATCCATAACAATTTTATGGAAAGGAATAACGCAGTCTTATAGCAGAATTAATGTTGGATAAAATGTGCTCGGATTTTTTTCAAATTAACCTTTTCTTTCCTCCTCTGCTTCAACAGAAATTGCCCAAGTTATTGCCTCTTACACAGCAACAGGCCCAGAACAGCTGACTCTTGCTCCTGGCCAGTTGATTCTCATCAGAAAGAAGAATCCAGGTGGTTGGTGGGAAGGAGAGCTCCAAGTTAGTTCCTTTTTTTTTTTCCTAGTAAAATCCCATTTTAAAAAAATGGTTGTTAGTCATTCAGAATGCTGAATGTGTCGATAAGAAATAAATCTGACAATGCTTTGCAGTGGAGCAGGTGCCAGTAAAACCCAAAAAACCCTTCCAGGAGCTCCCACACCTGCCTGCCTGGCTTGGGGACAGCCTGGGGACAGCAGGAGCTCAGCATGGAGGGCTCAGGGTGCTCTGGTGGTTCTGAGAGCAGAATTTGACAGTTTGGTCCCCCTGAAGGAGGCTCTGGTTGCTTTGGGGATTTAGCAGGAAATTTGAGGTGGAACAATGCCATGGATATTTATTTGTGCAGTGCAGATCTCTGACTAATTCAGTTCTTTTTAACTCTTGGTGCCCTTCTTGCCTTTCCTGGTGATGTTTTTTTCATCTTTTGTGGAGAAATCCTCTTCCAGGATTCCTTTGGGTTTTCTCTCACTAACCTTGCTGCTATTGGTAACTTTTAGCTTTAAAGAGTCTCCCTTGAATGTATTTTGAGACAGAAAAGAAACTTCTCTGGGCAAGAGCTGCCACAGTTAGCACTGAGCAGCTGCTGGGAGGCTCTGAAACAATTCAGGTTTGGTTGTGTAAATACTCAGATGTAATTTAGATGCTTTAATGTCTTACATGTGGTTTTACAATTGGGTTTTATTTTGTTAGCAAACCCTGACTGTTGTTTTTATTCTCCTGCTCCACGCTTGGGGGTCAGAGTGAAAGGAAAATAAGGCAAATGTTTTAGCATTAAGCATTTAAGCATTAATGTAGTGTTCAAAAATATCTTAAATTATCTAAATAGACTTTAGATCAAGTGTTTTCTTTTTCAATAAAGGTTTAGACAGGGAAGAAAGTAGTTCAAGAATAGTAAATCATTTAGATGATTTTTTTCCTATCAAAGTTAACAGTCTGTTTTTCAGAGGCAGAATTCTCCTTGCCCAAAATGCCAACCTTAGTCTAACACAAACAGAATAAACAATTAAAATCATTCTTGAGGTAGAGTTGGAAGCTGAGATTCAAAGTTCTGGAAGAACCTTTCTTACTGCAAGGAATTTTTATGGATTTGATTTACAATGGTCATTGGGTTTGGGGAGATAACAGGATGAGGTTTCCTGCTTTGGTGACACAAGGCATTGGAAAGCTTGGATCTGTTTCTGTAAAAGAAAAGAAGAAATTTGGATTCTTAATCTCTGTTTCAACTGTCACAACCTGGGGATCTATTTTAATGTAACAGGTGTAATAATGAACAAGCATTTAATTAGAAATACTAACAAGATTCTACGTTAACAATTAGAAATACTAACAAGATTCTATGTTAACATTATAACATTCAGCTGGTGGCACAGAACAGCTGAGTTCTCCCTCCCCAAGCCCTTTCCCTGCTGGGCTGGGCAGTTCTGAGCCCTGGAGCTGAGCAGTTCTGAGCCCTGACCCCATCCCCTGGCTGAGCAGTTCTGAGCAGTTGTGGGCAGTTCTGGGCAGTTCTGAGCAGGTCTGAGCAGTTCTGGGCAGGTCTGAGCAGTTCTGGGCAGTTCTGGGCAGTTCTGAGCAGGTCTGAGCAGGTCTGGGCAGTTCTGGGCAGTTCTGAGCAGGTCTGAGCAGGTCTGGGCAGTTCTGGGCAGTTCTGGGCAGGTCTGGGCAGTTCTGGGCAGTTCTGAGCAGGTCTGGGCAGTTCTGGACAGTTCTGGGCAGTTCTGAGCAGTTCTGGGCAGTTCTGGGCAGTTCTGAGCAGGTCTGGGCAGTTCTGGGCAGTTCTGGGCAGTTCTGGGCAGTTCTGGACAGTTCTGGACAGTTCTGGGCAGTTCTGGGCAGTTCTGAGCAGGTCTGAGCAGTTCTGGGCAGTTCTGGGCAGTTCTGGGCAGTTCTGGGCAGTTCTGGGCAGTTCTGAGCAGGTCTGGGCAGTTCTGAGCAGGTCTGGGCAGTTCTGGGCAGTTCTGGCAGTTCTGATCCTGTCCATCCTGGCTGAGCAGTTCTGTCTCCGCAGGCGCGTGGCAAGAAGCGCCAGATCGGTTGGTTCCCGGCCAACTACGTCAAACTGCTGAGCCCTGGCACCAGCAAGAGCACCCCCACCGAGCTGCCCAGGCCTGCAGCACCCTCAGGTGAGCCCTGCCTGCCCCTGGCAGCCCTGCCCTGCCTGTTGTGCCCGTGCTGGGCCTTCAGCTGGGAGGGGTGCAGTGCTCCAGAGCCTCTGGGGCGTTCCTGCATCCCCCATCCCATCCCATCCCATCCCATCCCTGACTGTGGGACAGGAGCTCTGGGGTGTTCCTGCATCCCCCATCCCATCCCATCCCATCCCATCCCTGCCCTGACTGCAGCAGGAGCTCTGGGATGTGTTTCCATCCCCAAACCACCCCATCCCTGGGTTGTGGGACAGGAGCTCTGAGCTCTGGGATGTGTCTCCATCACCAAACCAGCCCATCTCTGCACTGTGGGACAGAAGCTCAGGGTTCTGGGATGTTCCTCCATCCCATCCCTGACTGTGGGACAGGAGCTCTAGGGTGTGTTTCCATCCCCAAACCACCCCATCCCTGGGTTGTGGGACAGGAGCTCTGAGCTCTGGGATGTTCTTCCATCCCCAAACCAGCCCATCCCTGACTGCAGCAGGAGCTCTGGGATGTGTCTCCATCCCCAGCCCAGCCCAGCCCAGCCCATCCCGTCCCTGAGTGTGGGACAGGAGCTCTGGGTTCTGGGATGTGTGTCCATCCTCAGCCCATCCCATCCCTGAGTGTGGGACAGGAGCTCTGAGTTCTGGGATGTGTGTCCATCCCATCCCATCCCATCCCTGAGTGTGGGACAGGAGCTCTGGGTTCTGGGATGTGTGTCCGTCCCCAGCCCAGCCCTGCCCTGGGTGCAGCAGCAGCTGCAGAGGCTCAGGAGGATCCAGGGCTGCCCCTGAGGCTCCTCTCCTGCAGAACCCCCTGGTCTGAGGGGATGTGGGACAAACCCCCATGGGGAGGGACCCTTCCTGTGCAGGGTTGGGGAAGGGACTCAGGAGCCACAGAGCAGGAACATTCCCACAGAATCCCAGCCTGGCTGGGCTGGAAGGGCCTTCCCAGAGCCCATTCCATGGTGCTGTGTCTGGGGCACTGCTCTGGCTGCCCCTCTGGGGGTGTTACAAAGATCCAGCAAGTGCCTCTCTAAAGCCCCGTGGAGTTCAGGCTGAGAATGGCAACTCAGCATTGAGACACAACCTTTTACAAGGAAATAGGATGAGATTTTCTAATGTATTTTTGAAGTTATTTCAGGTTTGACAATCTGTGGCTTTCCCCACATGCTAAATTTTACAGAATAAAATTTTAGCGGTTTTTGCAGAACATCAAAATCTTAATCAAACTGTAATTAAAAAAAAAAAAAGGAAAAGCTGTTTGGCAAATTGAAATAAGTTGCTGGCTTGGTACAAGGACGAAAATAAAAGCAAATTTTAGGATGAATTCACTGGAGAGAACCTGCCAGCAAGGCTCATTAATGGAAGTCTGATGTCTGGTGGGAAAACCAGAAGCCCCGTGGCCTGGCAAAGAGAAAACAGCAGAGAAATAGAGGGGATTATTTATTTAACTGAACAGTCCTGCTGCTTCAGAGAGTTCAGGGAGCTGCTTTGTCAGAAGTGAGCAGGACCAGCTGTATTCTGGGATTGGATGAGTTCCACTGCAAGGAAATAGAAAATCCCTGCTGGAACCAGTCCTGGGTGCCAGCAGAGCAGCCTGGATGGCCTGGGATGCTTTTGTCCAGTTCTGTTCATTTTCTCTTGTATTTTCCAAGATTTTTTTGTTCTGAAAACCTCACTGGGACAACAAAGGCATCACCATTGGCTTTCTTTTGGATTATGCAGCTTCCAATAGTGGAAGTTCCAGTGTGTCCCAGATTTTCCTGTCCACTGACCAGTCCTGGTGGGGGGTTCCAGGCCAGGCTGGAGCACCCTGAGACAGTGGAAGATGTCCCTGTCCATGGCAGGGGTGGCACTGGATGGGCTTTAAGGTCTCTTCTAACCCAAGCCCTGCTGGGATTCCATGAAACTCTTTGGGATTTTTAAACCCCTGGAGTTTGAGCTGAGCCCCAGGATGGGCTCTGGTCACTGCAGGGTCCTGGATGGACAACGAGGCTGGAGAGGGGCTGGGAACACAAACCCTGAGAGGAACCCCTGAGGGAGCTGGGGCTGCTCAGCCTGGAGAAAAGGAGACTCAGGGCTGCCCCCATCACTCTGCACAGCTCCTGAAAGGTGCCTGTGCTCACCTGGGGCTGGGCTCTTTCTCCAGCAGCACTGACACAACCAGAGCACACAGCCTCCAGCTGCACCAAGGGAAATACAGGTTGGAGAGCAGGGAAAAGGTTTTTCCAGCAAGGGTGAGAAAGTTCTGGAATGGCTGCCCGGGGAGGTGGTGCAGTCCCCATCCCTGGGTGTGTTTAACAAAGCCTGGATGTGGCACTGGGGGCCAGGGCTCAGTTGAGCTGCTGGGGCTGGGCTGGACTCGATGGGCTTGGAGGTCTCTCCCAGCCTGGTCATTCTGGGATTCTGTGGAGCTGTCCTGAGCCATGGGCAATGTCCAGAGGTGACCTCTGCATGTGGGCAGGGCCAGGCTGGAGATCAGGAGAGGTTCTTGCCCAGAGGGTGCTGGCACTGCCCAGGGAATGGGCACGGCCCCGAGGCTGCCACAGCTCCAGGAGCCTTTGGCCAGCGCTGCCAGGGATGCCCAGGCTGGGATCTGGGGGATCTGGGCAGGGCAGGGTGGCTCAGGGATGCCCTTTGGGGGGTGGCTGCAGCCCCAGGTGACCCCTGTCCCCTGTCCCAGTGTGCCAGGTGATCGGCATGTACGACTACAGCGCGCAGAACGACGACGAGCTGGCCTTCAGCAAGGGCCAGATCATCACCGTGCTCAGCAGGGAGGACCCCGACTGGTGGAAGGGGGAGGTCAACGGCCACGTGGGGCTCTTCCCGTCCAACTACGTGAAGCTGACCACAGACACGGACCCCAGCCAGCAGTGTGAGTGTCCCTGGTGTCCCTTGGTGTCCCTGGTGTCCCTCCCACATGCAGCATTGCCGGGCCCCGCCGCCCCCGGGCCCCGGGCTCTTTGAAGACCTTCTGTCCCCGCTGTGTTTGGTTGGTTTTGTTCCCATCCCCCCAGCATGTCCCCTCCCCATCATTTTTGCTCCATGCCTTGCCACGCCTGCCTCATTTCCCCAGCTTGAATTTGCTCATTGTTTTGTTTTGCTTATGTGTTGTTTTCCTCCTTTTTCTAGGAATCATATGTTGTCCATCCCCCACTCAGGCTTGAAAGTCCTCAAAGAGACCCACTATCCCATAGCAGTGCCCAGAGGGATGATGGGAGATGCAGCCTTGATCATGTGGCTTCCAGCATGATCATCTACTGCCTTCTGAGTCAAGAACACACTGCACAGCAGTTTTACCTCACTTGACATTTAGTTGCATGGAATCGCAATGGTTGAGTTAATTATCGACAAAATTAAACTGATTCAAAACAAAAAAAAACAAAACAAAAACACACACACGCAAAAAAAATAAAAATCAGAGGATAGTGGGTCCTTTTGTGGCTTTCAGAGTTACCAAACTAATTTTTCCACCTTTGCACAGGTGCTTTTGGTAGTTTTAAAAATTATTTTTTAAAGATATATTCTAGCCTTTTAAAGGAAAAGTATAAATTTAATTTCTTCATTGCAATTTTGTTTGTGCAAAAAGACCCACTATCAAGGAATGCTGCATGTGCTATTAAAATTGTTCCAAATGTCCATGAATTGGAGACTTTATGTATCTTTCTTTTTTATTGTTCACTTGTCCAGTGTTGTCAATGTGTCTTTTTTTTTTATTATTTTAATTTTTTTTTTTTTTTTTTTAATTACAAAAGAACAGAAGGAGTTAAAATCAGTTTAAGGAAGTTTAAATGTGCCCATTCCAGGTATTTTGTTGTAGTTACTGTACTGTTTGTAACAGGTGTTGTTGTTGAGTGTGTAACCCATTGTGGGGAGGGGAGATGCCCTCCCCCTGTGCCAGAGGCAAACCTGGAGTGCTGTTTTACCCAGCTCTGTTCATTTGATTTTGCACATGACTTGTAGCTGCAAACAGCGAGCAAACAGCCTGGTTTGTGTGTGTCCCTCGGTTTGTCACATTCCTGGGTCAGAAATGGGTGCAATGTTCCCTGCTGGGGCTGCCAGAATTCCCCACTTCCCCTGGGACGGCGCCCGGGCTGCTCAGCTGTGCTTTCTGTGGAGCAACACCTGAACGAGTCATTCTCCTGACAAGAACGAATGTATAGAACTCAATCCCTGCAATCCATTGCCAATGTTTACATTTTCTAAAGCAGACTGTGGAACTGACACACATGAGTAAGAGCTGGAGCTCTCAGTGGAGCTGGAGCTGTGCTGCCGTGCCCGGCAGTGCCCTCTCCCAACGCCTCACAGAGCACAACAGAGCCCTGCTACTCATGATTTACCACGGGGTTGCTCCTGGTGTCTGTGTCCCCCTGTCCCAGCCCCTGCTGGCAGCCTGGAGCACTCCCAGCCCAGCTCCCTGCTCCCCACCCGTCCTGCAAAGGTGCCGAGGACAAGTGAAGCTCCTTACTCAGTTGCACTTCAGTATTTCATCACTATGAATGTAAATTATATAAATATATAAAAACCTGCAGCTTTAACAACTGTAATCCAGCCTTTCCAATTAGCTCCATGTATAGAGAATTAAATCCTTCGTACAAAAGAGGCCGACAGTGTTTGTTGTTGTCTCGTTGCTGGGTCACGCCGAGCTCGCCCCGAGGGCTTTGGCAGCAGCACTGGAGCCCTTTGCCTCTCAGGGACACCTGCCTGGCTTCTTGGAACCCTCCAGGGACACCTGCCTGGCTTCTTGGAACGTGGTCTCCCTGAAACTGCTCGGATCCATCATTGCTCCCTGCAGCCTTTGCCCCTCTGGCTCAGGGAGGGGATTGCTGGTGTGTCCTTGGACTCCTGGCAGGTCCCTTCCAGCTCAGGATGTTCTGGCGTTCTCTGATTCCCTGCCCAGGGACCAAGCAGTGGATTTTGATTTTTTTTAAATAGATAAATTAAATATTCTTTCTTGGTTTGCTGTGGAGGCCCTGGAGGGGCTTCTCCTAAGTTCCACCCCCTTGGCTCCTTCCCCCGTTGCTATGCCTGAACAAAGGTGTTCCTGGATTTGGGATGTGTTTTATGCCAGAAGCTCAAGTCTGAAAATATGAACAACTGCACAGATTTTCCTTCTTTTTAGGACAGTATTTAAATAGTTCATTTCTACCATTAAAAAATAATTCTTCTCCATCATGGCCACTTGCTGACAAGTGCAGAAATGGAACAGCACATCCCACTTGTGATTTTCAGTGCTCTGAGAGGATGGAGCCAGGTTTGACTCCACTCTGTCAGAATTTTGTGCATTAACTGACATTTGAACCAGAGCCTCTCCCTCTTTTCCCATCCTGAGCTGACTTTTCACTGGATTGAAAACCTGACTCGACTGAAAGCTCTGGCCCTTAGGGACACTGAGGGTCCTGTGACCTCAGGCCAGAAGTACAGATTGAATCTGTGTGAAATATTTGCAATGCTTCAGCTGTAGGGGATTCAGGTGCTGCTCTGTCTTCCTCTTCACATCGAGTGAAGAAGCTCCTGCAGTCCCTGAGGGTGCAGCTTCTCCCCCCTGGTGTCTTCAGGGCTGGGGCTGGAGCCTCCCAAGGTCACTGGAGGCTCCTGGGGCAGCTCTGGGAGGCTGGGAGGAGCAGTCTGGGGTCCCTCACAGGGAATCCCCAAATCCCCGGGGCTGGCACAGCCCTGCCAGCCCATGCAGTGCCAGCTGTGCCCCATGGGCACCTTGTCCCCAGCCCAGAGCACTCAGTGCCACCTCCAGGGCACACCTGCAGGGATGGGCACTGCAAAGCTCCCTGGGCAGCCCCTGCCAAGGCCTGAGCTCCCTTTCCATGGGCAAATTCCTGCTGCTGGCCCAGCTGAACACACACGAGGCACTGCTGGTGCCTCAGGCAGAAGAGCAAAATGAATCCCATGTACAGAGTCCCAGACACAGCCACTCCCCTGGGGCTTCAGTGACAGATGCTGAAGTCCCTGTGGTGTGCATTCCCTCCCTGAGTCCCTAAGGGTGCTCTGCTGGCTCAGCAGGGAGGGTTTCATCCTCCTCCTCCTCCTCAGGGATTCTCCCTGAGCTGCAGGGAACAAGGCATTGCAGTGGCTGCTTTACTTGTCTTTATGGATATCAATATATATAAATATATAAAAATAGGCATATGAGAAAGGGAGAGTGACAGTGACTGCCCCAGCAGCTGGGGCTGCCCCTGGATCCCTGGCAGTGCCCAAGGCCAGGCTGGACACTGGGGCTGGAGCAGCCTGGAACAGTGGAAGGTGTCCCTGCCATGGCAGGGGTGGCACTGGGTGATCCTTAAAATCCCTTCCCACCCAAATCACCCTGGCATTCTGGGAATTGGTTTTGTCTTCACTTCCCTGTGCCAGGGGCCTTCTCCCCTTGCACGGGAATTGTCACTTGAGGGATGGAGAGGAGACTGGAATTCCAGAGGCTGCCAGTGCTGCTGGGTTTTATTCACTGGTTTTATATTTGTGTGAATTCCTCCTGTATTCGACTGCTGACAAAGAATTCCCATGGATGTTCTTTCAGAGAATTTGTTCTTTTCAATCCTTGAAATCTGTCCAAGACAGATCTAAGTCTGAAATGTGGGTTTATCAAGAACATTTTTCTTTATATTCAGGATCAGTTTTATTTAAACCTCAATCCTTTTGGAGCTTTAGTGGCTTCACTTTCTGTCCCCATGAGCTCAGTGAGCACATTTTATTCCCAGAAGCAAAATGAAATTCTGGTTTGTTCTCTGGCTTTAAAGCACTTTTTAGTTCTCTGTGGTTATTGACTCCAGCTATTTAACTTGTTAAATAGCAACTTCTGTGCAGTAAATTCAGATGACAAATGAGTTGTTTTTAGACAGCTTCAGTAGATTCAGGAGCAATATACCTCAAATATTACTGCATGAGTAGAATTGACAGGGCAGGGTAACCAAGGGCTCCTCAGCTAAACACGGTGCTGAGGTGATCTTTGGGTTTCAGGGCATTGTCCTGGGGTTCAAGTGGAAATGGTTTTCAGCAGGACCTCACTGCCCACCTGGGGACTTCAATGAGCAAAGCTCTTGAACTGAGCTGAAGGGACCCCCAGGGATCCCCCAGTGCCAGCCCTGCCCTGCCCAGAGCCCCCCAAGCCCAGCCTGGGCATCCCTGGCAGCGCTGGCCAAAGGCTCCTGGAGCTGTGGCAGCCTCGGGGCCGTGCCCATTCCCTGGGCAGCCTGGGCAGTGCCAGCACTCTCTGGGCAAGAACCTTGCCCTAAAACCCAACCTAAATCCCTCCTGGCCCAGCCCCAGCCACTCCCTGGGTCCTGTCAGGTCACAGGAGCAGAGATCAGAGCTGTCCCTCTGCCAAATGAAAGTGAAAAAAATAAAATGCTCTTTGATAAGAGGTTGGAACATTTAAAATACTGCATTTGGCTCCCACGTTGCTGGTTCCAAGTGAAGTGCCTGCACAGCAGCTGTATTTGTGAATTCCCTGTGGAATGGGCTCTGCTGTCCCTTCTCCTTGGACCCCTGGCTGCTGCTTGTGACTCTGCTGCTCCTGTGCCCTGAGTGCCAGGGGCTCAGGCAGCCCTGGGGCACAGCCCAGGGGTGAGCTTTGGTTTCCTGGTGTGTTCTGAACCCCTCCAGGCCTTGCTTAACTCTGTGATTTACATTTTTGGAGGCATTCTTGCCCTCACATGTGGGATTTCACTGTCCCCAGGCAGCCTCTGGAGAGGGATTGGTAGAATCAGTGGCTCTGGAGTGGTTGAGGTTGGAGCCCCAGCAGTGAGCCCATCCTCAGTGCCACATCCAAACCTTTGAACACTCCGGAGAGGGCAATCCCACCCCTAAATAATGCTGCAAGTTTTGCCAGTGGGAATGCCCAGATTTGTTTCCAGCTCCTTCCCTGCAGCTCAGAGGGAAATGCTCTGCTCTGACAGGAACTGGACACACTGGTCTGCTTGAGAAATTCCAAACCTGCTGAAATGATTGAAAACAGCTGAGAAATGGGCTTGAGCATTGCAGATGGAGAGATCTGTTTGATCCCAATGTCCTCACCCAAAGCCTGGGGTGGCCTCTCAGTGGAGGGTCCATCCCAGGAGATTTAAGGGGAATTGATTGCATCTGAAACAGGTGCTAAGAAAGCTGAATGTTGGAATGCTGTGACTTAAATAACTCAGCACTGAGAGGCCCCTGCAGGGCTGTGTCCAGTTCTGGTCCTGCAGGAGAGACCTGGAGGGGCTGGAGCGTGTCCAGGGCAGGGAACGGAGCTGGGAAGGGGCTGGAGAATCCCTGAGGGAGCTGGGAAGGGGCTGAGGCTGGAGCAAAGGAGGCTCAGGGGCCCTTGTGGCTCTGCACAAGTCCCTGCCAGGAGGGCACAGCCGGGGGGGTCGGGCTCTGCTCCCAGGGCACAGGGACAGGAGCAGAGGGAACGGCCTCAGGCTGGGCCAGGGCAGGCTCAGCTGGGACAGCAGCAGCAATTTGCCCATGGAAAGGGAGCTCAGGCCTTGGCAGGGGCTGCCCAGGGAGCTTTGCAGTGCCCATCCCTGCAGGTGTGCCCTGGAGGTGGCACTGAGTGCTCTGGGCTGGGGACAAGGTGCCCATGGGGCACAGCTGGCACTGAGGGCTGTGCCAGCCCAGAGATTTGGGATCTGTGAATAATTAACCTGAGTGAAGGGCTGCTCCCCTGGTGTGCTGTTCCCTTCTCCTAAAGCATTTGGAGGAAAACTCCAAAGTGTGAGATCACTTTTGCCTGCTCCTGGTCCCTCTAACAGGACAGATTCCTGTCTCCTGTGACCTGGTCACTACAGCCTGGGCCAGCTCAAGGCTCACAGGGAAATCTGGCAGTGGCAGTGCTTAGAAAGGAAATGAAAAGGGATCAGCAGCTGTAGCCATGGATGTGGGTCAGTGATTTCCACAGCAGAACCTCCCTTTCCAAAAAGCAGCATCTTGTTTTAGGCTCAGTGTTTGTGTTGGGAGACCCAGATCTTCAGGGCTGACTTTGCATGGAAGAGAAACAACATCATTACTCTGTGCAAAGGATTTGCAGTGATTTTTTACATTTTTGGAGCCCATTAACCTGCAGGGACTGCGGTGCTGGAGGTCAAGGCACAGATTTGCAGTTCCAACATTTGTCTCTTGGTTCTCCAAGTCCAGCCAGAAAGGCAGAATTCATGGATTCACCCTCCTGAGAACAAACCAAGTTCATTATTGGCATTTCCCCATCCTTCCCTGGCTTTCCTGGATTGAAGCAAAGAATTCCCAGAGCAGCTGGGGCTGCCCCTGCATCCCTGGCAGTGCCCAAGGCCAGGCTGGACACTGGGGACAGTGGGAGGTGTCCCTGCCATGGCAGGGGTGGCACTGGGTGGCTCTGAGCTCCCTCCATGCCAAGCCACTCCATGACTCTGTGATCTGTGGAATCCAGTTCACCAAAGTTCTTTGGCATCCATGAAGAACAAGCCAGACATCTCCACCTGGAAAGGAATCCAGTTCTTCTTCGTTGTTCTTCATACAAAGACAAGAAAAATCTCTGCACTTGTGCACCTCACAAAGAAATCTCCTACCAGGAAAGTCTCTTTGGGATGTTCTGCTCACATTTGGCCTTTTTTTCCCCAAATACTCCATACCCAAAAGCAGAGTGTTTTCAGTGGTTCAGAGCAGCCATTCACAGCCCAGCTGGCTGCCAAGGGAGCCACTAAAATGGTTCATTATTCAAAATGTCAGTGCTCTCTCCAAGGGCTTGGTGCTTGGAAATCACCTTCAGGCCAAGGATTTTGAACATCTTTGAACAAGAACTTCCCCAAGGAAAAGTAATTAAACACTTGGTTCTCTTCTAATGAAGCACTGGGAGAACTGGGGCTGTTTCTCAGACCTGTGGTTTACTTGGTACCAAAGAAGCTGCTCTGAAATCAGGCATTTATTCAACAGAGATGGAACTTCTGGCTTTTGGAAGGGGCCAAAATCCATTGTTTTGGCATAAAGATGATATTTCTCCACATCTGCTTTTAATTCCAAGTTTGAATTGCACTTTGTGAAGGGTTTGTGACATCCTGTGTCTCAAGGGAGCCTTGTCTGTGTCACTGTGCTTGCCACCTGATCCCTCCCAGACTCAGAGCCGGAGAGGAAACAACCTTGGCTGGCTGTACCTCCTTTTCTGGGTTTGTTTCATTTGGTTTTGTTTGGGTTTGGCTTTTGGTTTTGCTTTGTTGGTTTTGTTTGGTTGGTTGGTTGGTTTGGGGTTTTTTGGTTATTTTTAAGTCAAATCCATCATTCGCCTTTCAGAAGCACAGATCAGTTAAAGCAGATGTTGCTGGTGTTCCATGGAAATATTGGTGATACACCTGGACCTGCCCAGAGGCATTGTCTGAGCTCCCTTCAGGAAGCTAAAAATGCAGGAAATACTCCCTAAGTATTAACTTTACTTGCAAAGAACTGAAAGAGTTACCTGGGGCCTGATGTTTCCATGAGGAAAGTTTCTTTCCATGAGGAATATACTGAATTTGCTGAGGGCTGAGGGAAAGAATTCAGCTGGAGAATTTTGGTTGTGTGAAAATGGTTGAATAGATCATTTTTAGAGCCAAACATTTTCCACCTGTTTGAAATCAACTTTGCTTTTTGAAATGCATTGTATTTTATGCAGAAAAGTAGCAAAAACTGGAGGAAAACATTCTGTGCTCCAGTCTCAGAAGAACTTCATTAAGCTCAGCTGAAAAATAATGGCCTACAGAAGAAAGAATGGAATTAAATGTTCTGTCTAATTCAGAGTAGAAAAGAAAATTCAAGATTGTGGAACTGATATAAAAACCCTCCCATCCGAGGGGATCAGTGCAAGGGAGGTTTGCAGCGATGAAAGGACAGAACTGATGGAGGAGGAGCTCTCAGTGCCAGCCTTTTCCTGTGCTTTGAGACAGAAAGGAGAACAAAATCCACCCTGGGCTCAGCCCAGACATCAGTGGGGATCTCCAGTGGCCTTTGCATGTCCTGGCTCAGGCCCTTCAAATGTTTGGGAGCAGTTTTTAATTGAAGAGTGGAGAAGTGCAGAGGCCCTGCAGGCCCTTGAGCAGGATTTCTGTGAGCAGAGGGGCCAAGGTGAACCTGAACATGGAGCATCCATCAGCTGAGGGACTCATTCCAAAGTGCCCCTTGGAGCACTGGGTCACTGCAGCTCCTCCCTAATTCCCTCTGGGATAGCTCTGTGTTTTCCTCACACCACATGGAGCCCTTTCCCCCTTTTTCACTGCCAGCCATCCATGTGGGATTGGAATGGCACAGCCCAAGGGCTCAGGGGCCTCCAGGGAGAGGTTGGGAACGGGCAGGCAGAGGTGAGGGAGACTTTCAACTTGGCCACCAGGGAGGAGTTCACACACAGAGATGGCTTTTGTAGTAATAAATAAAAAATGTGTTAAATGGAGTGTTTGGAGTTCCTGAGAGCTGTGCCATGTGAGCAGTGATGCAGTGAGCAGGGCAGGCAGCAGTGCTGTCCATGCAGGGCTGCTGTGGCTGCCCCACTGGGGGTCCCTGTGCCCCCAGCCCCACTGAAGCCCCACTGGGGGTCCCTGTGCCCCCATCCCCAGTGAGGGTCCCTGTGCCCCCAGCCCCACTGAAGCCCCAGTGAGGGTCTCTGCCCCAGCCCCACTGAAGCCCCACTGCTGTTGTGTTTTGCAGGGTGTGCAGACCTGCACCTGCTGGACATGCTGACCCCCACGGAGAGGAAGAGGCAGGGCTACATCCACGAGCTCATCGTCACCGAGGAGAACTACGTGAACGACCTGCAGCTGGTGACAGAGGTGGGGCAGCCCCGGGCCCCTCCTCCCTCGGCCAGTGCAAAATCCCTGCATTGTGCAAAATCCCTGCATTGTGCAAAATCCCTGCAGTTCACTGCCGGCCTGCCTGCCTGCCTGCCTTGGGGTCTCTGTCCGGTCCTCCTTTATCTGTATTGATACAGATATACAGATAGATACAGATATACAGATACAGATACAGATAAATACAGATACAGATGAATACAGATATATAGATACAGATAGGTACAGATACAGATATACAGGTACAGATATACAGATTTAGAGATACAGACATAGATATAGATATAGATAGATACAGAGATAGATACAGATACAGATATACAGAGATACAGATAAAGATACAGAGATACAGAGATACAGATATACAGATATACAAATACAGATACAGCTGTGGGTGGGTGCAAACCATGGCAATCCCCTGTGCTACCATCACCAAAATGCTGATCTTTGAAGTGTCATTTTAGCAAAGCCCTTTTGCTCCTGACTCTCAGTGTTCACTTCTCATGTAGAAGTTGTGAAGCTTAACCAAATGTTCTGGAATGAAGCACATTCCCTACCCTCTGAGGGGGGCAGTGATACTGAGTGATGACTGAGCAGTGGGGCTCAGTTATCACTTCCTGTGATTGGCTTTAGAGGTGGAAAAACAAAGGAATTAGTACAGCCAACTATGGACAATTCATTTGACAGAGAAGCAAAGTCCTTTTTTGAGGAAGAGTTCAAGATATGCAAATCTTGGGACTCTCAGAGCAATCAGGTCTTCCATAGAAGACTCCAAAGTAAAACCTATATTCAGTTGCAGTATCAAAGGAATGCTGGGATCTTTTGCAGGAAACCTCTGCTAAAATTCCCTGGTTTCAGACAGATCATTCAGATCAGCATTAACACCAGCACCCCTACAAATTCAGAGTGTTCCCTGTTAAAGGCCCCCGTACCTGAGGGTCTCCTTAGTCCCAGCCGTCCCCGGGAACACCATGGATGTCAGGGACAGGGCTGGGCTGGGTCTGTACTTACCCTGGGCACTCTAAATGGCCTCTTCTCACTCCCCAGATCTTCCAGAAACCACTGATGGAGTCTGAGCTGGTCACAGAAAAAGAAGTCGCCATGATTTTTGTGAATTGGAAGGAGCTGATTATGTGCAATATAAAACTACTGAAGTAAGTTGGTTTTTTCCCCCATACTTCACAAAAACAGAACCCTGGGCCTCTCCCCCTCCTTCTCCTTTTATCTGCATGGAAACATTTGCCACTTACACAAATCCTGACCAGAAGGGCCACGTGTTTTTCTCCTTGGGGGAAAAAGCAAACTGGGGGCAGGGTTTGCTGTGAGCTGTTGAGGAGAACCCAGCAGTTCTCTGCCATTTGCACTCACTTGTTCCAGTGCTGCAGAAGGCAAATCCTCCTCTCCCCTGGAGAGCAGGGCTTGCCAAGGCTTCCCACAGGGCAGGACTTTCCCTGCCTGGCTCCAAAGGGTTTGTGCCCAGGGCATCCCTCTCCAAAGGCTCCGGGTGCTGCTGCCCCCAGTCACTGCCAGGGAGCTGAGTGGGAGCACAGTTAAACCTGCACCTTGATAAGCAAATCATTAATAAAGGTATTCTCTACTCAGCTGCTAATTTTCACTGAACCTACAGGGATTTTGTAATATCTCCTTTTTTGTTGTTGCTGTTGTTGTTTTTTTGGTTTTTGGTTTTTTTTTTTTTTTTTTGTAAAATGTATTGAAAATGGCCCACAAGTTGAAAAGTTGTGGCAGTGACAGCACAAGTGACAATGAATCTTTCCTCAGGACACCAGGCTAAAAACTCAGAGTGATGGGGTTTCCCTGCCTCACTCACACATCAGTAACTCTCTTTCTAAGGCAATAGAAAAGGAAATTACCCTCCTCTTCCTCTCACCTGTGATCTGGCATTGCATTAAAGACAGGCTGCAGCTGGATCACAAGAGAGGGAAAGGTGGTGGCTGAGAGTGCAGCCTGAGCCGTGTGGAAGCCCAGGGCACCAGGAATATTTCTGTGTCTGCTCTGGGGTGCCCTGACCCCCAGGGCAGCACTGACTCTGACCCTCATCCATGGAGAAAGTTTCCCAGACTTCAAGATAGACTGGAATCCACAAAAGTGTGAAATAGATTATAGAGAGCAGTGTAGGTGTATCACTGGGTGAGAAATTGAGGTTTGGGGTTTTTAGTGTGCTGTGGATGGAAGCAAGATGGAGGGCACAGGGTGCTGGGTTGTTCTTCTGCGGTTCTCCTTCTTCCTCCTTCTCCATGGGTTTGGGTGGCATTTTGTAATTGGGCAGAAAAGTCCCCATTGCAGCTCTGTGGGATCAGTTATTGGGTTAAAAGGGAAAATAATCCAGGTGTCAGTTCTTCATTGGATAGTTCAGTCTTAAAAGACCTTGTACCAAGAGATTGTTGGGCATTTTGTGCCTTCTAATGAAAAGCTGCTGAACTCACACTAGTGACACTGTTTTAGTGATAACAAATAATAAACACCTGAGTCCGAACATGAATTACTGTCTGGAGTGCCTTCAATCCAGACACAGAGAAACCAATGACTGGGACCCCCACAATTGGTGCCTGGGTGTAAAAGAGCAGCTCAGTAGGAAGAAGCTGTTCATTGTGTCCCTGCAGTAAATCTTGTGGCTGGTGTATTTATGTTTCTCTGCCTTTCCACAATGAATAAGAACCACCCCTTTGTTCTGTAACTGAGGAGTGGCTCTGTGTCCAACCCCTGCCCTGCTCCTGCCCAGGGCCCTGCGTGTGAGGAAGAAGATGTCGGGGGAGAAGATGCCGGTGAAGATGATCGGGGACATCCTGACGGCGCAGCTGCCGCACATGCAGCCCTACATCCGCTTCTGCAGCTGCCAGCTCAACGGCGCCGCCCTCATCCAGCAGAAAACCGATGAGGTGCCCGACTTCAAGGAGTTTGTCAAGGTGGGAGAAGCAGCAGCCCCTGGGAGTTCTGTGCATCTTCTCTTCTCCCCTGGCTGAGCTGCTGAGCAAAGGAGGCACCACCTCCTGTGAGGGCTGTGTCACTTCTGGGCCACCCCTGGAGGGGCTGGAGCGTGTCCAGGGCAGGGAACGGAGCTGGGAAGGGGCTGGAGAATCCCTGAGGGAGCTGGGAAGGGGCTGGAGAATCCCTGAGGGAGCTGGGAAGGGGCTGGAGAATCCCTGAGGAGCTGGGAAGGGGCTGGGGCTGGAGCAAAGGAGGCTCAGGGGCCCTTGTGGCTCTGCACAAGTCCCTGCCAGGAGGGGCACAGCCGGGGGGGTCGGGCTCTGCTGCCTGTCCCAAGGGAAAGGAGGAGAGGAAATGGCCTCAAATTGCACCAGGGCAGGTTCAGAATGGAGATTGGAAACAATTTTTTTCCCTCACAGAATGGTCAGGCCTTGGGCTGAGCTGCCCAGGGAGGTTTGGAGTCCCTGGAATTGTCCCAGAGCAGTCTGGATGTGGCCTTGGGGACAGGGATTGGGGTGATGCTGGGGTGGCACTGGGTGATCCTGGAGGGCTCCTCTAGCCCTCGTGATTCTGGGATTCTTGTCCAGACAAGGCAGGTGAAGAAGTGTTGTACAAACCACCAGGAGTTCTCCTACTGATGTGATCTCAGAGCAGATTTAGCTGAGGATTGGTGCTCATTTATTGCCTTCCCTTTTCATTTTGTGAAGGAGCTCATATTTGGGATTAAACCAGCTGACTAACCAGATTTTCCCTCTATAATGTTTCAGAGGTTAGCAATGGATCCTCGCTGTAAAGGAATGCCACTGTCAAGTTTTCTACTAAAGCCTATGCAACGGGTAACCAGATACCCACTAATCATTAAAAATGTACGTTCCTTTGCACACCTGGTGGGTTTGGTGCTGCTTTGCTTACACCTTAATTACAGGGTTGTTTCCTTATTTGTGTCAGGCTTTGCACTGGGAGGTCTCTGATGTGCTGGGGAATGTGGGATGTCCTTTAATACTCGATTCCAGTATAGAAAATGGGATTATTCCTTGGGCTTTGGCAAAGTTATTCAATATTTCCATTTGAAACAGAGCTGAAGCTTGCACCCAAAGAACCAGAAGGCAGTGAGTGCTGAGGGAAATTTTAAAATTCAGATAACAGCAGCAACAAGACAACCCTGGGCTCATATTTGCCTTTCCCCTCAGTGCCATTACCTCCCCATGGGCTGAGCCTGGATTGCTGCAGGTTCCCCTTGTGCTGATGGTGCTGGAGGATTTACAGCCCCTTCCTAACTTCCACTTGTTGCTTAACCCTTCCCATCCAAAATAACACCATGGAGCATGGCCCAAGGCTGTCACAGAAGATTATGAATTGGGTGTTGGTGTATATAAGGGATTCCTTCAGCAGTCGTGGCTCCATTTCTGTATTTGGCTGCAACGTGTGTGCTTCTGTCAGAGGAGCCAGCAGTGTCCTGCTGCAAAGGCTGTGCAGGCAGGCCTGCAGTCCAGCTGTTCCCAAATAGTGCTGGTCTCCCATGTCTCACATCTGTCAAGGAGGAGAATGAACGTGGGGCTGGCTCTGCTGGAAGTGCGGGGCTGACAGGGAGTGCAGCTGAGCTGTGGTGCCAGGAGCCTGACGGTGCCTTGGCTTGTGTGCAGATCATAGAGAACACCCCCGAGAACCACCCTGACCACAGCCACCTGAAGCAGGCCCTGGAGAAGGCGGAGGAGCTGTGCTCGCAGGTGAACGAGGGCGTGCGGGAGAAGGAGAACTCGGACAGGCTGGAGTGGATCCAGGCCCACGTGCAGTGCGAGGGCCTCTCCGAGGTAACGGGGACAGGGACACGGCAGCACCGCCCCCTCCCCTGGCCCCTGGCCCCTGTCCTGCCCCCTCCTGGCCTCCTGCACGCCGTCCTGGCTGCTGCTCGAGCTCCTGACCCCTGCTTGGGTGCCTGGCTCCGGAGCAGCGCCGCGTTCAACGCTGCCACCTGCAACCAGCACTCCCCAGTTCTTTGTGGTGCACTGGTTATGGCGCTGCTGGATCCCACTCCAAAGCTGCACCTGACCACTATGGACTGCTTTGAAAACCAAATACTTAGAAATATTTTCTGTGATAAAGCTTTGTATGCATTTGAAAACTCAAGAATACTGATCAAGCCTCTGGAGACTTTACAGAGAGAATCCCTGCCTCCCATGCCATGTTACGTGATAAGTTTCTAGAAATATTGTGTTTGTATGTCCTGCAAAAGGAGGGAAGATATTCTGATGGCCTTCCTGTTGTTGGTGGAGGTAACAGAGGCAGACAGAGCACAACTTGATTTTCAAAGTATGCACCATTCTAGAAGGTAAAAAATTAATGAGCACTGGTTGGTTCATCAAGCAGAAAAATTGCATTTCACCTGAGGAAGTGTGACTGTTCTGGGAGAAGGACGGGTGTGACACTGTCAGCACACCCAGCTGTCTGCCAGCAGGAAAGTGGCTGCTTTATCTTCTGTAGGTGGTGCCTGGCCCAGAACAGCAGCTCCACGCCCTGGCAGAGCCTGTGGTGCTCACTGCACCATCCCAGCAGCAGCCCCAGCCATGGCAGGGAACAGCCCAGCCTCTCCCTGTTTTCTGTCCAAGGGCTTTCCAGCCTGCCAAAGGAGCCCCTCCAGAGCCAGCTGACCAGGCTGGGGAGAGCTGTGCCAAACCCTGGTGAAAATAAACCTGAAAATGGCACTTTAGGCAAGGGCAAGACTCTGCTGATCCCTAACAAGGCCTGGCTGAGTCTGGGGTTGTGCCAGTCCCAGTGGTCAGCAGCTCTCACTTGGGGTATCGTGGCCATCTGAAGTCCTCTGGGGCATTGTAAGGGGTGAAGTTCAAGCAAAATTCAGAATGCAGGCCTTAGGGAAGCTCAGCCTGTGGAGAGGCCATTGGCAGAGCTGCTGCTCATCCAGGACAGGGCCCTGGCTCAGCCCCAGCCCTGGAGGTGCATGTGTGTGCCCAGGGGGCACAGATGCTTTTGGCTTGCCCTGCCTGCCCAGCCCTGTGGCCTTCAGGGACTCTCCCAGGGCCCCCTGTGACTTGTGCTGCTTGTGGTGCTCGAGGCATGGCTGGTCATCCCTGCCACAGACTGGAACCAGGACTCAAAACTGTATTTGGTCTCTTGCAGGGCAGCCCCGATTGTTTCACTTTATACAGTGCGTTGTTGTTCTTCTTCTACTTTTCGCAGCAACTCGTTTTTAATTCAGTTACAAACTGCTTGGGACCACGCAAGTTCCTGCACAGTGGGAAGCTCTATAAAGCCAAGAGTAACAAGGAGCTCTATGGTTTTCTCTTCAACGACTTCCTCCTCCTCACTCAGATCATAAAACCTCTTGGCTCTTCTGGCACAGACAAGGTCTTCAGCCCTAAGTCCAACCTGCAGTACAAAATGTACAAAACTGTGAGTGCTGCTCTGATACAGGGATGGGGACGGGGCTCAGGAGCTCCATTCTGGGGGTGTGGGCAGGAGCCTTCCTGGAGAAGAGATTTGAAAGCTTTGGGGTTCAGGGGCTGATGGCGGGAAGGGTGGCTGTGTGCTCTACGGAAATAAGAAAAGATGCTTTGGAGGTTTTGCTTGAATAAAACTCTTCCATGAGGGCTCGTGTGTTTGAGGGAGTGGAGGGAGAGCAGCATTCCTTGCTCTCTGGGGGAGGAAACTCTGCTGTGCTTGGCTCCCTCCAGGAGACACTGCTGTGCTTGGCTCCCTCCAGGAGTGTCCCCAGGCTATGCAGGCACCTCTGTCTTTGTCAGCTTTTAAAATTTTCTGCAGAAATATAGGAGGCAGAAGGGGGGAGATACTTGGGGCATGGAATAATCCTGCTGTGAGCTGATGTGTGCTGAATGCCCCTGTACAACTCCAGCTCTGCTGATGTTTTACAGCCCATTTTCCTCAACGAGGTACTGGTAAAATTACCCACAGACCCTTCTGGAGATGAGCCCATCTTCCACATCTCCCACATTGACAGAGTCTACACGCTGCGGGCTGAAAGCATTAATGAAAGGTAAGGGCCTTTGTGGGCCTTGAAAAAGTCTGGGAACTGTAGGATGGGAATGGTTGTGATGGAAACTTGCAGAACACCCTCCAAGCTGGTTATTTTACAAGACTGGAAAATTCCTTCTTGGGATATGATGATCTGAAAAAGAAGGAGAAATAATGATGTTTCCTGAATTCCAGCTAGACCAGTGATGAAATGGCTGAGGGTGGATGTTTAGGCTGCATTTCACAGTTTATGGTAACATGAAGAAGCCAAGAGATGCAATTCTATCTTCTGCTGTTGTCTGGGATAGTGGACAGTGTCCCTGCCCATGGCAGGGAGTGGGACTGAGTGAGCTTTAGGATGCCTCCCAACCCAAACCATCAATGTCCTGTGGAGCAGCAGCTCTTCATTTGGGGTCCCAACACTGATCCACAGTCTCCAGATTCTCCCATGTTTCCTTGACTCAGGCTTCCCTGTATGTCACAGCAGTTCTTCGAAGCCCTTGAGGTCACTTTGTAGCCTTCCTGCCACCCTCTTTCTCTGCCAACCTTCCCCCTCAGCCTCCTTCAGGCACAGGCTGGGATTGCTGGGGTGGACTCAGTGATCCATGTGGGTCCCTTCCAACTCAGGACGTTCTGTGACTCTTAATCATGAAATGGTTTGCAAGAAGGGCCCATTCACCACCCCTGGACTCCCCAGGTTACGCTTTTAAAGCCCAAGAGTCAGAAGAATTGGGTTGGAAATCTCAGGGACCAAGGACAGTGGCCACCGCAGCAGCAGCAGTGTCTTGTACCTCCTGGCTCCAAGTCAGTTTATTTCAGGAAAACAAGGGGCTGGATGAAAGCAAACCTGTTCTTGAGACCTTTTGTCTTCTCACCAAGCATCTCCTGCTCATGGTTCTCTTGAGCTTTCTCTGTGTGCTGGGGTTTGCTGCCTTGGGATGGTTCCATTCTGCAGGTGCTGTGAATTCCAGTAAGATCCCTTCCAGGCAGACAGCTGTGGGATGGCAGGGCCTGGGATGGGGCCAGAGCCTTGGCTGGGGAGGAGGGACCATTTTAGTTTTGTCAGCTGTGCTCCAGCAGGGAAAAACAGAAATGGCATTTCGCAACTTTTTTTTCTCCTTTCCTTTCCAAGGACTGCCTGGGTTCAGAAGATCAAAGCTGCTTCAGAACTTTACATAGAGACTGAAAAGAAGAAGAGGGAAAAGGCCTACTTAGGTACAGCATAGGATGTGGGGGTCTCATCTTCTGTGGAAAAGTCCCTGGGCAGGAAAGTCCATTGGTGACATTTCTCTCTGCTCTCCTGTTCCACCACAGTTCGCTCTCAGAGGGCAACAGGCATCGGGAGGCTGATGGTGAATGTTGTTGAAGGCATTGAGCTGAAACCCTGCAGGTCCCATGGTGAGTGCCTTGGCTTTCCTTGCTCCTTCCAGAGGACATTCCCATTTGCCAGCCTAACTCTGCAGGGGTTCTGTCCCAGTCGTTACTTTGTTAAATGATGTGGGTTTAGTGAAGGTAAAATAGGCAGAGGTGACTTTGTGCAGCTGAGCCGTGGTCCTGCAGTTGTCCTGCACGAGGCTTTTGTTTCAGGCTGGCTTCGTTTCCACCACACAAGCCATAAAGTCCTGAAGGGAAGGGTGGAGGGTGCTCAGCACCCAGCAGAGTATTCACTGTGATGTTAATGTAGCCCATTACAGAGGCAGTGAAGCAGAGCCTGGGATGGGAACAGAGCCTTGGATGGGACCAGGGGCCTGGTGTGGCCAAGGTCTTTCCCAGCTCAGGTGGCTGTTGGAGCAGAAGGAAGCTCAGGAGCAGGAGCACGCAGCTAAAAAAGCCCCGCTCATTTCTGTTTGTTCCCATCTTCCCAGGAAAGAGCAACCCCTACTGCGAGGTGACCATGGGCTCCCAGTGCCACATCACCAAGACCATCCAGGACACCCTCAATCCCAAGTGGAATTCCAACTGCCAGTTCTTCATCAAGGACCTGGAGCAGGACGTGCTGTGCATCACGGTGTTCGAGCGGGACCAGTTCTCCCCGGATGGTGCGTACAGGGCTGCCCCTGCCAAGGGCGTTTGCAGAGCTCTTTTTTGAGGAGAAGCATTCCTGCCGAGGGAATGGGCTGAGCTGGGAGATGATCTTTAAAGATACCCCAGATTTGGCCCTCTTTGCACACAGGAGGAGTCAACTTAACCTTGCTCCTCACAGTATCAGCACAAAAAAGATGCAGCTCCCTCTGGGTTTTGAGAGTTCCTTTTCTTGTGCAGTTGACAACACCTAAAATGTGATTTGTAATTCTGCTAAGAGTCCAGGAAGCTCTGGATGCTGCTTGCACACAGATGGGTTCAAGCAGGAAGAAATGTCCTTGAGTTCCTGTTATATGCAATAACAGTAGCAAAAATGAGCCCAGGATTCCAAACCCAACAGAGTCATGGAACAGCTTGGTTTGGAAAGGACCTTAAAGATCATCCAGTTCCAACCCCTTCCATGGGCAGGGACACCTTCCACTATCCCACGTTGCTCCAAGCCCCATCCAGAGTGGCCTTGAACACTTCCAGGGTTAAGGATTCTACAGCCTCTCTCATTCTTATTTCATGAGCTGGGATGAACATGTGGAGCATCACAGGGTGTATTTTTGGAGTCACAATCTCAGGCAGTGTTTGGATAGGACTGGTACTGGCTCATTGACCTCGTGGCTGGGCTGATGACCTGCTTGGCACTGTCATCTCCAGCAGGTTCACTCTCAGGTTTAACTGAGAACTTTGGCCTTTGGCCTTATTTTCTATCAAAAATCAAGAGGTCCCTGAAGCGAGGCAGCTGTGAATTCCATAGTGGATTTTTCCACTCATGGGCCCATTTAGTTTTAATGCTGCTGCTGTTTAACATGGTCTGGCTAAATGCCCTGTTATGCAGCTTGGCAACCTTTGGCCCTCTTCAAGTGCACAACTGGAGTAGGACTGAAGGCTTGTTTTCTCTTTTGCTGTGTGTGGGTGGAAGTTCAGGTCCTTCTGCAGGCTCTGGTTTCCCTTTCCTGAGCACGCTGTGTTTCTGCATTCCAGACTTTTTGGGCAGGACAGAGATCCGTGTGGCAGACATCAAGAAGGATCAGGGTTCCAAGGGACCAGTTACAAAGTGTCTCCTTCTGCACGAAGTCCCCACGGGAGAGATCGTGGTGCGCCTGGACCTGCAGCTGTTTGATGAGCCTTAGGAGAGAGGGGCCGAAGTCAGAATTCAGCCAGAGGTCACTGCAGGAGGTGTCTGCAGAAGCTGTCACCGAGTCCTTGCTGGTGTGGCATGAAACTACTGCTCACCCTTCACACGTCAGAGGGTTATCAAAGCAAACAGGAGCAGCTTTGTGCCTTGATAATTCTCACTGAACACACGAATCCCAATTTAGTGAGGAGATCTCTCTCAATCTCTCTGTGTGGAACTTGGCGTTGGTTTCCTGGGCTGGTGAAACAACCCTGTTGTTCCCTGTGCTGCAGTGGGGATAGCTGGCAAGCCACGTGGGTGGCTGTGCTTGCTCCAGCTGCCCTGCTCTTTAATTCCCGTGGAGGAGGCAGTGTGGGTGTGTTTTGGAGGCTTTCTGAGGGTTTCCCCCTTCAGGAGTTCTGTGCCTGTTGCCTAGCAGAGTGGTGTGTAAATGTGAGTGAATGGAAGGAGCAGTTTTGCGGCAGGAAGATCTTTGAAGGTCTTCATGATGGTACTGAAAAGACTTAGAAAATAAATAGTCTATATCTATAAACAGAGAAGATTCTATTAACATACCACTTCATGACTCGTGTTGCCCCTGAAAATAAAAGCTGTCCAGGCCTTCTGCACAGAGATGAATTGCAGTCCAGAAGAGTGCAGCCCTCGGTCCCTGTGGAAGTTGCTGTTGTGCCCAGGTCTGTAAGCGCTGGGGCAGGAAGCCAAGGGTGAGGCACAGAGCCCTGCTGGTGTCGTGTGTACCTCCTGGTACTCCTGCACTGCTGCTGCTCCCAGGCTGAGCCTCACCTGCAGTGGGGGAGAAGAAACAATCGTGACTCCAGCTCAGGAAGAGAAGGTCCAGCCTGCAGGGCCTGGTGTGCACAGCAGTGGGTGGTGCCCAGGTACGGGGCTGAGCTGAGCTCACCTGTGTGCAGCCAGGGCACGGGGGCTCGGGGCAGCCCCGGGGGCTCGGGGCATCCCAGGGGGCGGCTGCTGGGTGTCACCAGAGAGCTCGTGGTGCTGCTGCAGAGTGGGGAGCCCAAAGCCATCCGGGGAATGCAGGGCTCTCCATCCCTTTCACTCCATGGATAACAACGTCCAGGCCCACGTCCCTGTTTGGCAGAGCTCCCGGGCACAACATCTGCTTTCCATTGGGCACACGTGTGAGTGCCCTGCTGAGTCTGGACTCGGGGGACAAAACATCCCTGAGAGTCAAATTCCTCTTTGTTCTGCTTGGATTCCTTTTGTTCATGCCCTGCCACGCATCCACTGGTATTTTTGTAAGGACTTCATTCCGGATGGGAGGTGCCAGCCCGTGTCATTCGCATGTGAACGTTCTCGTGGAGCTGTTGTTAGGTTTTGGTGTTCCTTGCATGTCCTTTCAGTACTGGTTCCCACCTCTCCTGTGTCGGCGGTGTTCTCTAGCACTCCAAGTCTTATTGGTTTCCATTAGGAAATTAGGATATATCCATAACAGGTAGGTAGATCAGTATGGTAGTAAGTGTAAACTGTGCTGGGAAGTGTCTGTGTATTATAATTTCCTAAAAGACCACTGTAATGTTTCAAGCAATGGGAAGGAAAAAAAAATGTATGTTGGAGGGACAACAAAGTTTACATTTCATACTTTTCAGAATTGCTTTATTATTTATTTATTGAAGATAGTGTAGAATTTTGTATCAGAAATGACAGACATACTTATGTATTTTTTGAAACAAAACAGAGATACACACTTTAGTTAGAAACTTTCAACTGACCACATTTTAGAGGGAGTGTGACTTCCTAGGCATGCATTTGTTTACCACTAACTGGCTGAAAACACGATTAAGAGAACCTTAAGTTTCTATTTTTCAATGTTGTTAAGAAAATTGTTTCAATTAAAATATGTAAATAGTACTAAACCCATGCTTTCCTAATTCCATATCAATACATTTTATTAAATATAATGTATATGAAAATACACATTGTTGTGGTAGGATAAAAAAAGTGATAAAATCTATTACTGGAGTACCATTAAATGTCATTGTCTAACCTTTTATTGCTGTCCTAATTTTACTCAGTGCTGCCAACAGGGTGAACGTTCATTTCAGTGTTTCACAAGTAGCATCACTTCGTTTGTTAATAGTGTCATTTCACCAGCATCAATTACAGTGACAGCTGAACTGGCCAACAGAACAAAAAAATCTCGTGGCTGGAATGCAGGAACCTTGGGCAGGATTGTGGAGGGAGCCCCAAGGAGCTGCACCTGCCTGAGGCTCATTTGGTGCTGGAAGTGGGGGACCCTTCACTCAGGGGCCCCTCTCAGACTGAAACCCATGTCATGGACATCAGAGAATCCCAGAAGGGTTTGGGTTGGAAGGGACCTCAAAGCCCACCCAGTGCCATCCCTGCCATGGGCAGGGACACCTCCCACTGTCCGAGGCTGCTCCCAGTGTCCAACCTTGGACACTTCCCGGGGAAGTGCTGTA
This sequence comes from Camarhynchus parvulus, assembly GCF_901933205.1. Taxonomy (NCBI): domain Eukaryota; kingdom Metazoa; phylum Chordata; class Aves; order Passeriformes; family Thraupidae; genus Camarhynchus; species Camarhynchus parvulus. The sequence continues at coordinate 769,712 of NC_044571.1, read as the reverse complement.
GCAGCCTGTGGGATTGCCCCCATTTTGGAGAACTGTGACAGCCCCATTGCTTGGGATGGCCCACTCCCCCTGGATGCACAGCCAGTGCCAGCAGGGGGTTACTCAGGACGTTGATGAGGAAAGGCTGGAGTTTGCTCACAGAGATCCAGTGAATCCCTCACAATCCAGTGCTAAAGGAGAAGCTCAGCCTGTCCCTGTGCATGGAGGACGGCTGTGAACATGCCCTGGTGACAGTGTCACTGCCCTTGGAGCTCAGCAACACATCAGCACTGCTGGCTTCCCAGACAGGACTATGATCCCTGGAGTCACACAATCCCAAATCCCCAGGGCTGGCAAAGCCCTGCCAGCCCATGGAGTGCCAGCTGTGCCCCATGGGCACCTTGTCCCCAGCCCAGAGCACTCAGTGCCACCTCCAGGGCACACCTGCAGGGATGGGCACTGCAAGCTGCCTGGGCAGCCCTGCCAAAGCCTGAGCACTTGAAGTGCTGTAAAAATAAAACCATGCCCAGGCTGGCCTTGGCTCAGAAATGCTGAGAGCCTGCCCAGGGCAGAGCTGATGGAAAGCCAGGCTGGAAAGTCAGGAGAGGCTGCTCAGAGCTGGGGAAGGGACTTGGGCACCTGGGAGACAGAGCCCGGCTCTGAGCTGACACTGAGCCAAATAGCTGAGTGATTGCAGCACGTTTTTTTCTAGATGCACTTAATTATTCATTATTTTCTCAATGTGAGTTTTTATAGGGGCACTTTTTCAATGCTCATTTTACAATTTTTTACCCTGTAAAATTATTCTGTTACTTTTTGTTACGTGTGAGGAGGATTGGTGTGGGAAACATTGTGGGTAATGGCGTTTTTCTTATATTCTCAAAACTGAGATGTGACAACTCCAGACTCTGACTCCAACAGCAGTGCCCGCTTGCAGACTGCTCTGCTTGTCACAGTGAGTTCATTCAAATCCAGCAGTCCAAAAGCCCTTGACTGCACCTGCCTGAGGCTCATTTGGTGCTGGAAGTGGGGGACCCTTCACTCAGGGGCCCCTCTCAGACTGAAACCCATGTCATGGACATCAGAGAATCCCAGAAGGGTTTGGGTTGGAAGGGACCTCAAAGCCCACCCAGTGCCATCCCTGCCATGGGCAGGGACACCTCCCACTGTCCGAGGCTGCTCCCAGTGTCCAACCTTGGACACTTCCAGGGAAGTGCTGTAGCAGCCTGTGGGATTGCCCCATTTTGGAGAACTGTGACAGCCCCATTGCTTGGGATGGCCCACTCCCCCTGGATGCACAGCCAGTGCCAGCAGGGGTTACTCAGACGTTGATGAGGAAAGGCTGGAGTTTGGCTCACAGAGATCCAGTGAATCCCTCACAATCCAGTGCTAAAGGAGAAGCTCAGCCTGTCCCTGTGCATGGAGGACGGCTGTGAACATGCCCTGGTGACAGTGTCACTGCCCTTGGAGCTCAGCAACACATCAGCACTGCTGGCTTCCCAGACAGGACTATGATCCCTGGAGTCACACAATCCCAAATCCCCAGGGCTGGCAAAGCCCTGCCAGCCCATGGAGTGCCAGCTGTGCCCCATGGGCACCTTGTCCCCAGCCCAGAGCACTCAGTGCCACCTCCAGGGCACACCTGCAGGGATGGGCACTGCAAAGCTGCCTGGGCAGCCCCTGCCAAGGCCTGAGCACTTGAAGTGCTGTAAAATAAAACCATGCCCAGGCTGGCCTTGGCTCAGAAATGCTGAGAGCCTGCCCAGGGCAGAGCTGATGGAAAGCCAGGCTGGAAAGTCAGGAGAGGCTGCTCAGAGCTGGGGAAGGGACTTGGGCACCTGGGAGACAGAGCCCGGCTCTGAGCTGACACTGAGCCAAATAGCTGAGTGATTGCAGCACGTTTTTTTCTAGATGCACTTAATTATTCATTATTTTCTCAATGTGAGTTTTTATGAGGGCACTTTTTCAATGCTCATTTTACAATTTTTTTACCCTGTAAAAATTATTCTGTTACTTTTTGTTACGTGTGAGGAGGATTGGTGTGGGAAACATTGTGGGTAATGGCGTTTTTTCTTATATTCTCAAAACTGAGATGTGACAACTCCAGACTCTGACTCCAACAGCAGTGCCTGCTTGCAGACTGCTCTGCTTGTCACAGTGAGTTCATTCAAATCCAGCAGTCAAAGCCCTTGAAACAGGGAGAAGCTGGGAATCAGGAGAAACTGCTTTGAGGGTTTGCTCTGTGTGTACATTCCACATCTGCCCTTCATTTGTTCAGCCTCTCCACTCCTGTCCTACGTGCACATTGCTGTATCCAGAGTTCAGTACATGCTTATAGATATATATGTGATTATTGAACATACAGTACAAAACCACAGCTCTATTGTCATTGTCAAATACCAAGGAAATCTCACAGAAAAGCGTTTAAAGGCACCCAGTATTGTTTGTTCATTTAAATAGTTTAAAAGAAGGAGTGTCCTCAGGAAATTATTTTTCTGTATGTAGGATATATTTAGGATCTCATTAAAAAAATAAAGAACTGCAGTGAGAGTCTGTTAAACGGCCCTAATTACTTGATAGAGTTGTCAAAGGCTCTGCTGTGACCGTGGGTCAATTCCTTGGCTGCCTGTAAAGCTGTCAAGTGTCACTGTCCCTGGGTTTGGGGACCAGTTCTGGCATCTGACAGGGCTGTGCAAGCAAAGGGAACTGGGGCTTCCTCCAAGCCCCCGTCAGCCCCTGGGTCCTGCCCCTGCCCTGAGCACAGGAGAGGGGCAGAAAGAAGAAATAGGGACAGAGCTGAAGGGTCAGAGCTTGGTGAGCAGCAGGAGCTCTGCCCTCCCTCCATCCTCCACAAGTGGCTGGGTGTCTGAAGGGTGATGGATGGGAGGGAAATCCATGCCAGTTCTGGGAGCTGCTCCATGGGAAGGGGACTGTGGTGTGACACAGGAGGAGGAAAAGGCTGGGTGTGGGGCCATGGTGCTGGTCCAAGGGCTGGCCCTGTCTCCAGCCCAGCTCTTCAGGGAATCACAGGATGCTTTGGGGGGTCCTTAAATCCCACCCAGTGCCACCCCTGCCATGGCAGGGACACCTCCCACTGTCCCAGGCTGCTCCAGCCTGGCCTTGGGCGCTGCCAGGGATCCAGGGGCAGCCCCAGCTGCTCTGGGCACCCTGTGCCAGGGCCTGCCCACCCTCTGAGGGGTGCTGCTCCCTCTTCCCCATCTCACCCTGGCTTTTTAGTGCACATTTTGCTTTTTGCCAAACAAATGGTATGGACTAGTTTCCTTTTCTTTTTCTCTTTTAAGAAAAACAGAGAAAAATTCTACTGTTTGTGGAATTTGTATGACCCTAAAAATTTTGAAGGCATTATTAAAATTGTCTGGCAATAGAAGATAAAGTTACCCTTTCTTTCAATAAAATGCAATTAATTTCTATTGTTGATTTACAGCACATTTAACTATTCCTCAGTGAAATATCTGTAGTGTGAAAATGGCTCCTTTTGGTTTTTAAGGCATTTGTAACAGGTATGCATCAGGCAGCACTGTTTCTCATAATGCAATTTTAACTGATTTCAGTTTCTGTGAATGTCTTGTTTCCTCAGTCCCTCCTGGTTAAACAATTCTATTTACAGACAAGCTATAATAAACAAGAGCTCCTAAACTATGCCCCCCTGTGTGAGGCCTGGTGCTGCTCCAGCTGTGGTGGCACAGCAGGTGTTGGGCTGTGCAGTGTGGGACACAGCTGAGACTGGGCTTGTGCAAGTGAATGATGCAAGAATAAATGCAAATAGTGCAAGAATAACTTTTTAAAGTTCACCTGTGTGCTGTCACTTTTCTGAGAAGTGCTGGAGGGAGATGGAGTCAGGAAATCTGCAGATGAGTCACTCTTCCCTGAAGCTCCAATCTCTGCTCTGGCACAGAGACAGCACCCAGGGAGTGGCTGGGGCTGGGCCAGGAGGGATTTAGGTTGGATTTGAGGGAAAGGTTCTTGCCCAGAGGGTGCTGGCACTGCCCTGGCTGCCCAGGGAATGGGCACGGCCCCGAGGCTGCCACAGCTCCAGGAGCCTTTGGCCAGCGCTGCCAGGGATGCCCAGGCTGGGCTTGGTGGGCTCTGGGCAGGGTAGGGCTGGCACTGGGGATCCCTGGGGGTCCCTTCAGCTCAGGACATTCCATGATTCCATGACTATTTATGCTGCCAGCACCTGCCTTGCTCTCGAGGTAGACCAGGCATGGACAAGCCCAATTGGGAAAAGCAGCATTTTTATTAACGTGTTGTGATCACCCACTCATAAGGGGAAGGAAGCACCCAAGAATCATAAATGCTCAAGGACAAAAGCAACAATAAAAGCTGGAGCATCCACAAAATAATCAAAACCTTTTGTTAAACACTTATTTTTAGCAATATATTAATAGTTTGTTAATTTGACTTATTGCTACACAACTGCTACATTAATCTCTGACCCACTCTCACTGTCACTATCCCCTTGGGACAGCTCTTTCCTGTGGTAGTCTTGGCCCTGGGATGCCTCCTGGTCACTCTGCTTGGCCCCTGGGGAGAGCTGGCTGGCATTGTCCCTTTGGACAGCTCCAATGCATTCTTATCCCCTGGGAAGAGCTCGGTGTCATCTACCCTGGGCGCTTCTGCTTCTTTAGTTCATCTTCCCACTATTTGTTCTCTTCCCACTATTTGTTCTCTTCCCACTGGGACACTGAAGACAGACACCTCCAGCAGGAAGGTGCACACAGCAATGTGGAACAGGGATAACCCAAGGGCAGCACAGGAACAACAACCACTTTGTACCCTCCTGATTTCATGAAACATTTTCCTGTTTGCAACAGGAACAGGGGCAGCTCTATGTGCAGACCAGCCTGACTTTTGTCAGCCCCTGGGCTCACACACAGCAAGGAAAACCGTGAGCTGTTGAGCTGCAATGGGATGAAGAGTTTTCATTTTGGAGCAGGAACTGCTGTGTATCAGCCCTCTCTTTGCAGCAATTTGTTCAGCTTGGCAGAGGTGAGACGTGTCCTCACTGCTCCCACAGCAAGCACTTCAATCACAGAGTGCAGCCTTAACTGCGAGAGTGTTGGTGAGGATGGAACAGGGAAGCCTTATCAATATGATTGCTTAGCAAAAGATTTTGAGAATACAGAAACTATAGACGAGATTGAAATGAAAGCAAGCTTTGAGATGCCCTAGTTACTGAACACTGGGAAAACAATGGTGTGGCCGAGAAGGTAATCCCCTTTTTGATGAAACAATACCCTCTCCTTGCAGGCAGGTCCAAGGGTCAGAGCAGACCCTACAGCTTGGCAGGAGGGGTCCAAAGAGTAGTTTTTGGGGTTTAAAGTGTAACACAGTATGGTAATGTAGTGATTCTTATAGGCTGTATGTAAATACTATAGGATTTGTATCTTGTACTAGATTGGTTACTGAGAATCAGAATATTCAACACAGAAGATGATTTAATGTATTGTAACAGGAACTTCGGTCTCTTTTCTCCGTTTCTCACTCTCTCTTTGCTCTCTCTCTCTCTCCTTCTCTCGGCCCTGCTCTGAGCTGTGGCTGGCAGCTCCCAGCAGGGCCCTGAATTCACGCCCTTTGCAATAAACTGCATGTCCACGACCTGGCTTCAGAGATCCCTCGTCTCCGTCCATCCCGACCGTGCAGGGGACATTCAGATGCTCCTACAGGAGAGGTTTGTCATTCCCTGTCTTTCCTCCTACTCCCTCTCTTTGCTCCCACTCCCTGCTGCCTTGCTACAGAGCTCCCCAGCCCACCAGAGCTGTGATGACCATGCACAGCCCCATCATGGCACATCTCCCCTCATGGCCCCTCCATGGCACATCTCCTCTCACAGCCCCTCCATGGCACATCTCCCCTCACAGCTCCACCATGGCACATCTCCTCTCACAGCCCCTCCATGGCACATCTCACAGCTCCACCATGGCACATCTCACAGCCCCTCCATGGCACATCTCCCCTCACAGCTCCACCATGGCACATCTCACAGCTCCACCATGGCACATCTCACAGCCCCTCCATGGCACATCTCCCCTCAGGGCCCCTCTATGGCACATCTCCCCTCAGGGCCCCTCTATGGCACATCTCCCCTCACAGCCCCTCCATGGCACATCTCACAGCCCCTCTATGGTTCACGCCCCTCTATGGCACATCTCCCCTCACGGCCCCTCCATGGCACATCTCACAGCTCCACCATGGCACATCTCCCCTCAGGGCCCCTCTATGGCACATCTCCCCTCACAGCCCCTCCATGGCACATCTCACAGCCCCTCTATGGCACATCACCCCTCACGGCCCCTCTATGGCACATCTCCCCTCACGGCCCCTCCATGGCACATCTCACAGCTCCACCATGGCACATCTCCCCTCACGGCCCCTCTATGGCACATCTCCCCTCACGGCCCCTCCATGGCACATCTCCCCTCACGGCTTCCTCCCCTCACGGCTGCGGCGCCGCTCGGGCGCCCCCTGGCGGAGAGCGAGGACAAGCGGGACCCTCTCCCACCCTGCTCCCTTCCTTCTCCACTTTTTCCCCTCTCTCTCTCCCTCTCCCCCCGCCCTTCTCCTCTATCTCTCTCACTCCCCATTCCCCGACCCTCCCGTCTTGCCCCTTTCTTCCCTTCCCCGCCCGTTCCTTCCCCTCTCTCTGTCCTTGAGCGCGGGGTTAGAGCCGCGGCCCGTCCCTCCTCTTCCTGCGGCCCCTCCTCTTCCTGCGGGTCCGTTACCGGCCCGTTCCCGGGGCCGGCCGGCGGCACCAGGCAGGTGAGGCGGGGGCGGGCCGGGCTCCAGGTGCGGGCCCCCGGGCAGCAGGGAGGGCGGGAGCGGGACTGGCTCCTGGGAGGCCCAATCTATCCCCCCTTCCCAAATTCCAGCGGCATCGCTCGGTTCACACCTCTGGAGTAACCCTCCTTTCCCAGCCGGCCCCCTCGGGAGGTGAGGATTCTATATATGGATCTTGACAACAGGGTTATTGATATTGGGGCTACCCAGGTATGAGAAAGTCACTTTCGGAGCAATAATTGAATTTTAAAAGTGTGTTTATTGATCATTCTCTTTAAGTAGTAGTTACATGGGGTTTTATGGCCGTAGGAAAATTAGTAGTTATCTTTGTCCGCCACCCAGATGGAATGAAATCATTGGGTCATAAATAAAAGGTGTTAATGACCTCCATTATCACAAGCTGATGACTTAATGTTAATGCCTTACATGGATCAAAGCCAGCTGAAAATATTGAGGATTGATCCAGTCCCAAGTACTTGTCCTTTTCCTTCTCTGGGTTAAGGGAGAAGGGCAGTTTGGTTTGTACAGAAGACATAAATGCTACTTATTCTTTGATTAACCTTGAGGAGTTGATTTGACCTAGTTTTTTGTTTGGAGATGGAGTGAGCAAAGGAGATGTTGCCCTCTCTGTGTCTTTAGGTCCACTGATCCAGCATTTCCTTAAGGATTTCCATGAATAAAGAAGAGTTGGCTGATGTGTAACTGGTGTGTGCAGTTAGTGTTATATACTTTGATTTTACATAAGGACTGACTTTGTCCCTGCTGAGGTGCTGCCCTGGCTGTGTCCCCAGATAGCCCAGAATCACTGGAATTGCTGACACAGTGACATACTGACTGCTATCGATCTGTTCTGAATTCCAGGTTTATGCCCCTGCCTGGCAGCAGCAAAGGAAGTTGACCACTGCTGGATACAAAGGCTGACCCAGTGAATCTGTAACCTGAGTGCTGATCCAGACGCTGCTGTGAAATACCAATAATGTGCTGTGGTGACCTCCTTTGCCATCGTACCAGGTCGTAGGGCTTGATCCAAGGGAGTAGGAAATTGAGCCGTTGATGAATGTAGGTAAAGAGGAGAAGGGAGGGATTTGTTTCAGCAGTTATTGCTTAGCATCAAGCTTATTTCCAGTTTACAATGTTTGCTGAAAGGCAATAAAATAAATAGTAGAAGAATAAAGGCGATAAAAATGCTTCCAGGGAATTCTGCAGTGCAAAACAAAGCTGTGTTCCTGTTGTCATACCAGGAAAAAAGTAAATTGAGAATTAATTTTCATTTACATTGTAATACTACTGCTTCAATACTAATTAATTAGAAATGTAAATTAATGACTTTAAGCTTAGGGAGGGCAGGGCTGGATGGGAGATTGGGAGTGAGGAATTGTTCCCTGGCAGGGTGGGCAGGGCCTGGCACAGGGTGCCCAGAGCAGCTGGGGCTGCCCCTGCATCCCTGGCAGTGCCCAAGGCCAGGCTGGACACTGGGGCTGGGAGCAGCCTGGCACAGTGGGAGGTGTCCCTGCCATGGCAGGGGCTGGCACTGGGTGGGCTTTTTCTAACCCAAACCATTCTGGGATTCTGTGATTTCAATAATAGTCTGTAAAAGTCTGTAAAAGAAAAAAATACTGCTGAATTTCAGTTGGGATTTCTTTAGTATATCAGGCTAAAGATAAGATTTATGCCCTGGAAGTTCTTGAAAAAAAAGGGTATTTAACATGGTTTTTGTCCAAATGTGTCTGTAGGTTCTTTATAATGTAACTGCACCTGAAGAAATCCCCAGTGGTTTTGTGTCATGCTGAGTAACAACATGGGGCACTGTTTCGTGGGACGGGGAGCCATGATCCCAAGGAAGCTGAAGCCGTTTCTGTGCAGGATGTTGTCGGGTTACAAACCCAAAAATGACGTCAAGGACTCTTACAAAGTTCTGGAGCTGGAGGAAGGCTGTTCCCTCGACGACGTCAGGAACTCCTATCACAATCTTGCCAAAAAATACCACCCGGACAGCAGCTCCGGCATGGCCGATTCCAAGGCCTTCATACGGGTGGAGGAGGCCTACAGGATGGTGCTCGGCGACCTGGCAGCCAAACAGAAATCAGACTCGGGCGAGGAGGAGGAAGACCAGTTCAAATCCAAGTCCCTGCAGCACAGGCACTACCTGAGCTTCGAGGGCGTGGGCATCGGCACGCCGAGCCAGCGGGAGAAGCAGTACATGCAGTTCCGCGTGGACCGCGCCACCGAGCAGGTGCTGGAGTACCGGCAGCAGCGCCTGGAGAGCCGCTACGCCGGCAGCGACCTCAGCAGGGCCCAGGACGTGCGGCAGAGCAAGAAGGTGAAGATCACGCAGGCCGTGGAGCGGCTGGTGGAGGACCTCATCCAGGAGTCCATGGCCAAAGGAGACTTCGACAACCTGAGCGGCAAAGGGAAGCCCTTGCAGAAGTTCTCGCACAGCCCCCACATCGACCCCATGACCCACAACCTGAACAGGATCCTCATCGACAACGGCTACCAGCCCGAGTGGATCCTGCTGCAGAAGGAGATCCGCGAGACCATCGAGCGCCTGAGGAAGAGCATCGTGGCCTCCAGGAGGAAGCTGGGGGAGCCCATGACGCTGTCGCAGCAGAAGCAGTGGGGCCGTGTTTGCGAGCAGTTCGCTGAAGACATCAGGAAGTTGAACAAGAGAGTTGACAACTTCAACCTGGTGGTGCCCATCCTGAGCAGGCAGATGGTGCATTTCAGCACCGACAAGGAGATCCTGCGAGCACGAAAGACTTACGAGGCTGTCGCGGAAAAGGTTTCTGATCCAGGCACGAAGGAAAACGGGGGGGAACAGGGCAAAAGGTTTGGGTGGAAGTCTTCTCTCTTGAAGTGGTTAAAACTTGCACCGAAATAATTTCATACTAATTCCTCTTGCCAAGGTTTTTGAATGCACTTTATTAATGAAATATAGCACTAGAGAAATTTCAGGTTCACTGGAAATGTCAAATCCACGCTGTTACACTACTTGAAGGAAATTTGGTTGTGTGATGAGCATTTGCATTATAAATAATTATTTTTAAATATTATTAAATGAAATGCGCCAGTTTGGGTTGTGGTAGAGTTAATTTTTCTCATCATTAGCCTGGGGCTGCATGTTGGAGGCAGTGCTGACCATTCGAGGGTGTTTTTATTACTGGGCAGGGCTTGCACAGCACCTTTTGTGCCCTCCCCACCTCCCCATCCCTGAGCAGCTGCTGGCTGGGTTAAACCACAGCAACAACAAATCAGTTCTTCTCTTGCAGTCCATTTTCCTTCTGCTGAAATTCCAAATTAATCACTTTTACAGGCTTTTATCACTTCAAAGGGGAAACGGAGGCATAAGAAAAGCACATTAAAGTGGAGGCAAACATCTTGCTGTGCCCTGTTTGACCTTTGCTCTCTTATTTCAATACTTGCAACTCATGAATTTTTGGCAGGTTCTCTCCATGTTTTTTAAAAGTACATTCACCTCTTCAAGGGTAAATTCAGTGGCTGTGAAGGGAGGGTTCTGGATGTCTTGGCTTGGAATGTACATGTGCACAAGTCCATTTTTGCATCTTTAATACAGAAAGAGGTCTTGGAAAGTTATTTATTGGTGAACACCCCCTGCCACGGGCAGGGACACCTTCCAGCTCTGTGTATGAATGTTTGTTTCCATAATTTATTCTTGTTTATAACAAAAACTTAATTAAAGATACTGTGAATTAAAGACACTTTTCTGCAGGTCCTTTGACATGGTACTCTCAAAAACCTCACATTTTGATTCACATTAGGATCTGCAGGAATTGGATCAGAATTGCTGTTCAGACAAATCCAGTGGGAGATTTCAAGAGCAAATCCAGTTCATGGCACAAGGGTAAACAGAAGCCAGTTTGCAGGAAATGGGACCCACTTTGGCTCACAAAGAAGCATCAGCACTTCCAGTACCAGAGGTGCCATAAAGGGTGAATCAGCAGACTGAGGGATTTTTATGTTCTTACTAAAACCACTTGGGTTTAAATGGAGCAGGTGTGACCTGACCGAGGCACTTTAAATCAGCCTTGCACTGATGCCATCAGAACCTGCCAGGCACAGAAATCCACTTCTGCAACATTTATAGTGATGATGGAAAAAATAATTTCCACTTTAATGTTCCCCAGGTGTTTAGAGGAGTTCAGTGTTTCAGGGCTTGTCTATAATTTTGTTGCTCTTAAGAGCAGTGTTTAGTCAATACTAAGGAATATCAACTACTGCACACAGAAAAGCCAGGAGAGAATGGCCTTCAGAAGGAATTTTTCTGGCTGACACTGGGCTGTTAATGTCAATTTGATAAATGTTATTTTATGACTGTGAAAAAGGGTGCAGTCATTGCTGACCCCAGATCCAAAACCACATTGTTTATTCCCAGAACTTCCTATTTGTTGGTCTAATGGCCACATGCCTCATGGCTTGAAAGGCTTAAGTGACATCTTAATACAAAGACAAAAGATTGTATATGTATATAATTTTATATATTATGAAGATACAATACTTGAGATATCAGTTTTTCTCAGAGTGAGGAATCTGTTTCTTGCCCAACAGGACAAGCGTGAATAGCTTGAAACTGAAAGAGAGATTTAAACAAATATTGAGAAGAAATTCTTCCCTTCTCTAGGCACTGTAGATGCTGAGTCCTGCTGAGGATTTCTGTGTTTCAGAGCAGTAACATCTCGGGATGAACGTGGAGATACAGAGGAGGCTCTGAGGAGGAGGAATAAAGGAGAAGCAAGAGCAGGGCACCTTGTAAAAGAAATATGTAAATGATAAATCTTTATTCTTATGCCCCTCTGAGGGAGCAGGGAGTGTGGTGTCTCTGGGCTTGATGGAGCGCAGTGTGTTCATTTAAGTTAAGGTTAAAAAAGGAAGCAGGGAGGGCTTTGAGCACAATCTGATTCTTTCAATTCCCCGTCTGTGAGATGTGCCCTCTAACCCTCAAAACACTGACTTTAATCCAGTTCTTTTCTTTGCCCAGGGCTTTTATTCAACATGTCTTTTGGCACTTACTTGATTTGCTGTTTTAGATGGGTAGTGTTCCACAATACGTTTATTGAACTGTTTGTTACCCCCATATTGCCTGTCCTTCCAACCCAGACCATTCCGTGATTGATCCTATGAATTAGAATTTATCCGTGTTTATTAATTCCACTTATTTTCATTAAACCAGACACCGGACTGAGATTTAAGTGCATTTAGGGGTGAACTTTATCTATTCCAACATGGGAATGACAGTACTGTGCTGTTCCCGTGGGGCAGCGGAGGCGGCCGGGGGTCATTCCCGGCCGTGTGGCGGCGCCTCAGGGGCTGAGGGGGCCGGGATGGGGCGGCCATGGCGGGACGGGGCGGGGCCTGCGGGGAAAGGCGGGAGCGCGCTGGCCCCGCCTCTTCCCGCCCCGCCCGAGCGGTAAGGGGCGGGGCTTACAGCGTGTGGCGCGCATTGACCAATCACACAGCTCTGTCCTTACCCGGCCCTCGGCCGACGCGCAGCACTGGGCTCTGATTGGCCAGAGGGCGCGTCAGTCAGGGGGCTCGGTGCCCTCAGGCGGAAGCGTCGCGCCCGGGAGCGGGTACGTGCGGCCGCGCCGGGCCGGGCCGGGCGGCACCGGGACAGGGGCCGGGACAGGGACCGGCACCGGGACAGGGACACGGAGCGGGATGGGGAGCGAGAGAGAGAGCGGCACCGCACCGGGAGGGACCCCGGGGCCGCTCCCCTGTGACACCGGCGTGTCACGGATTGTCCGGCCCTGAGGACGCGCCGCCGGCGCTCCGCGGGGAGCGGGGACTGCAGGGGAGGTGAAAGGAGCAAACGCCGTGTTTAATCTAAATAACAATGTACCCCGCCGGCCCTCGGCATCCCTGGCGGGGCTGTAGCTCAGGCGCGGGGCTCGCCGTGCCCCGTCACGCCCCGGTGCCAGGGCGGGCACAGGGGTGCGCGCGGAGCGGGCCTGAGGCAGAACCGGCCCTGGAGAATTGCGGAGTCCAGATGGGTTCTATCCCCTGCCCCCTCAAGTTCTAAACTTTATAGCGCTCTTAAAGAATCCCCGCTGCGGGCAGTTCTGGGGCTGAGCAGAATATTGGTGTAAAGGGATGAATCATGGAATGGGTTGGGTTGGTTGGGTTGGGGGGACATTAAATCCCACCCAGTGCCACCCCTGCCATGGCAGGGACACCTCCCACTGTGCCAGGCTGCTCTAACCTGGCCTTGGGCACTGCCAGGGATCCAGGGGCCTTGTAAGGAATGGAAATATAGTTAATATCACTTTTTAATAAGTTTACCACATAGCCTTGGTTTTGTGTAAATTAACTTTAAACTTCCTTTCTTTGCTCTTGTCTTTCTGTAATACTTTAAAATCAGAGAGTGCTATTGAATAGGGAGAACTGAAAGTGAAAGTGCAGGAAATTACTGAAATAAGTGGGAAAATGAGAGTGGCTGTTACAGAAATGTTCACATAAGCCCCTGATATTGTTTTCATCCTCTGTGCATGTGGGGAAATGTGTGACCCAAAGGATATTCTGATGAGTTGCTTGTGGAAGGTGCATGTTCTTCAAGGAAAACTTGAATATTCTTCATGCCTTTACGTTTCTTCCGTTTTTCCTTCTGTCTTTTCCTCTCTTTGGAAACAGGCAGTTCTGTTCTTTACTAACACAATGATGTTCCACATTAAGGCATTTTCCTTCCTGCAGACTTTCTGTATTTCCTTGCAACTGCTTTCAATATTTTGTTCAGGTGAAACCAGCTCATGTGGGGAGAGAAAAGCTGATTTTCAGGTGAAAATGTGGAGCTGCTGCTGCTGTGTTTTCTGTCTGCATAACAGAGCAGTGGGCTTGCTCTCCATGCTGGCATCTGCCAGGGGTGCTTTTTACAGCTCCAGAGTCTCCAGTTTGTTCCTGCAGATGTGTTTGTGTTTGCTGGACAGGCTGAGGAACGTTCCTGCGTGCCCTTGGCACAGGGGAGGAGGCTGATGGTGGGAAGGGCGTTGAAGGACAGGAATTCCAAGGGCTTTACCTGTTTCCTGCCTGGGAGCTGTGTGGGTGGGAGAGTTTAAAGCAGAGAGTGAGTCCTGCACCTTGATCCCGGTGGAAAATCCCAGCTGAAGGCATCTGCCTCCCCCAGAGGGGTGTGTGCAGGGAGCCCCTGTGCCCCTGCTAATGCTCCTGGGGACAAACCTCAGCCTGGCTCTTGTGCCATGGCCCTGGAGGCTCAGCTTCACTGTGGGGCTGGGATTTGAAATGCAGTTGATTGTGTTCTTCCTCTTTCTCTGAGGAATTATGGAGAATTACAGGTCATGGAATGTTTGGTCTGGGAGGGACCTTAAAGCCATGGCAGGGACACCTCCCACTGTCCCCAGTGTCCAGCCTGGCCTTGGGCACTGCCAGGGATCCAGGGATGGAATTCCATCCCAGCCCCTGCCCACCCTGCCAGGGAACAATTCCTCATTGCCAAGATCCCACCCAGCCCTGCCCTCTGGCACTGGCAGCCATTCCCTGGGTGCTGTCCCTGCATCCCCTGGAAATTGTCTCTCTCCAGCTTTCCTGGGGCTCCTGCAGGCCCTGCAAGGCCACCCTGAGCTCAGGCCAAAGCTTCTCCTGTGCAGGTGAACAATGCCAGCTGTGCCAGCCTTTCCTGCCAGCAGAGCTGCTCCATCCCTCTGCTCATCCTGGAGCCTCCTCTGGGCTCTCTGCAGCAGCTCCAGCTCCTCCCTGGGCTGGGCCCAGGGCTGGGGCAGCTCTGCAGCTGGGAAATCACTGTGGGGGCACAGGGGGCAATCCCAACCCAATCCCTTCCCTAGTTCTTGTTCCCCAGCCCAGGACACCTCTGCCTCTCTGACTGCCCTGTCCACTGTTGCTTTGTGGCCCTTTTATCCCCCAGGGATGCTCTGCTGAGGTCCCTTGGGAGGATCTCTCCCCTCCCTCCCCTGTGTCAGTGCATTCCTTTTCTCTGCCATATTGAATCCAGGTTATTTTAGCTGGATTTCTTGAACGCCTTGGGAAGAATTGCCCACCCTTTTTGGGTTGTCCATGTGCCAGAGCAGCTGGGGCTGCCCCTGGATCCCTGGCAGTGCCCAAGGCCAGGCTGGACACTGGGGACAGTGGGAGGTGTGCCTGCCATGGCAGGGGTGGGATGGGTGGGCTGTGAAGTCCCTCCCACCCCAAACCAGTCCATAGCTCCCTGTTTCCCTGCAGCCACTCCCAGCAGGCCCCCCTGTTCCACCGGTGGGGACAACAGCGCTGGGCAGTTCCAGCGTCCCAGAGCGGAGGGGAAAGCAGAGCGCCACAGGCGACACAGCTCTGAGGGAACAGAAAGAGACAGCAGGAGCCATTTAAGAGTGGAAAATGAGGAAGGCTTCGCAGCTGTGGGTGGCTGAGGGAGCTGGGAGGGGCGGAAACCCGAAGCGAAGGTGGCTGGAGAATCCCTGAGGGAGCGGGAAGGGGCTAGACACATCCCTGAAGAGGAACAGGAAGGAGCTGGAGAACCATTGAGAGGTGGGAAGGAATGAGGAATCCCGGGGAGCTTCAGGAGCAGCTGTAATTCAGCTGAGGGAGCTGGGAAGGGGCTGGAGAATCCCTGAGGAGCTGGGAAGGGGCTGAGGCTGCAGCAAAGGAGGCTCAGGGGCCCTTGTGGCTCTGCACAAGTCCCTGCCAGGAGGGCACAGCCGGGGGGGTCGGGCTCTGCTCCCAGGGCACAGGGACAGGAGCAGAGGGAACGGCCTCAGGCTGGGCCAGGGCAGGCTCAGCTGGGACAGCAGCAGCAATTTGCCCATGGAAAGGGAGCTCAGGCCTTGGCAGGGGCTGCCCAGGGAGCTTTGCAGTCCCTGTGTCAGGGAGTGTTCAGGAGGCCCTTGGGGACACAGTTCAGAGGTGGCCCTGGGTGATCTCAAAGGGCTTTTCCCACCGTGCTGACCCTGGAGTTCTGTAGGAGCACAGCAATTCCCTGTGAAAGCTGTGGGATGAGCAGGCATCTGGCCACTGCCAGGGAAAGGTGAGAGGAGAATTCCTGAGGAGAATAACCAGATGGCTGAGCCCAGATGCTGCACAAATTAAAATAACTTTGGAATTTGAAGTGGCATCACACGTTTGGGTTTCTGGAGGACAAACCTTTGGATCGTGTTCCAGGAGGTGACCTGTGTTTGTAGCATAGACAAACTGTTTATTGGTTGATTTTTATTCCACTTCTTCTCACTGCTGTTGTTAACCTGAAAATGTTCTCCAGCAGCCTGTGCTGTCCCACAGTTGTGAAGGACATTTTTGTTAGTCTTTACCAAATGGCTGGAAATGAATTATGGCAGGCTGGGAAATGCAGAAGTTGACAATACTAAAGCACATTAGAATGGTGCTCAGAGCAGCTGTGAGTCAGTTAATTAACTTTGCTTTCCTCTTCCCATATTTAAGGTTCCCTGTGACCTTTTCTCTGTGCAGCAAGCCCTTTTTTACCCTCAGAAGCAGTTGATTTGCTGAGTTGGGCTCTTTTTCTCTGTGTTAAAAAGGCACTAAATCATATTATCTGTTAGATTGGAGACTGGAAATACTAGAGTTTAATTGAGACTCCTTGACATGACTTAAGGACCAAGTTCTGCCATAAGTTTTGAGGTTGTGTGGTGATTTTCTTTTGTAGTTCTGTGTAAGGGAGGTTGTTTTGTGGATATACCTCAATAGAGTTTATCATGGAGTGGTTTGGGCTGGGATGGCTTTAAAACAATCTCCTTCCCTCTCCTGCCATGGGTGGGGCAAATTCCACTGGAAGGTTCTGTGTAAAAACCTGATTTCTATAAAAACCCCCAGGCTGTAATTTGTGAGAGTTGTCCAACATCTCGAGATGTTCCTGATTGATACTGAGGGTCTGCCTAGAGCAGGGGCTGGACAGAGTTAAAGGAATAAAGTAATAAATAAATAAGGAATAAATCCCTTATTAAAAGGCCTTTAAAGGACACACCTTGGGCAGTACAAGAGCCTGGCTGTGGCTCCACCCAAGATAGACCCTGGGTCAGGATTTTCACACTTTTATAAGTTTTTCTCCATTTCCATCTTGGGGTTAATTACAATTCCAGCTCCAGGTGATGCAGTCCCATCCTCCCAGTTTGCTCTCCTCAATTCACTGGTTTTACACTTTTTGGAGCTGAAGCTGCAGCGGTGTCCTTGGTTCTGGGGCTGGAGAAGGATTGTTCTGTGTGACTGAGCTGTCAGGAGAGCTGCTGACACTTTATATGAAATTCAGAGTCACACACCAATGCAGTACAGAATCTGGAAGATATGAAAGCTCAAACTGAAGGCATCAATACTGACCTCACCCTTGGCTGTGTTTCAGGCACTCAGGAGCTGCTGTTGATGGAAGAGTCCAGGAGAGAGTGCTGGGACAGCGGGGCAGCGACAGCCGTGCCCAGGGCAGCCTGAGCTGTGCCCAGGGCAGCCTGAGCTGTGCCCAGGGCTCTGTGGGCTGTACCCAGGGGGCTCTGTGGGCTCTGCCCAGGGCACAGTGAGCTGAGGCCATGGCAGGGTTCCTGGACAATTTCCGCTGGCCGGAGTGCGAGTGCATCGACTGGAGCGAGCGCCGCAACGCCATCGCCTCCATCGTGGCCGGGGTGCTGGTGAGCCACAAACTGTCACACTTGGGCCTCAGGTTCTGCCACTTCTGCCTCTTAACTTCCCCCAGTCCAGCCTGGTCCTTCCAGGGGTCACTGTGGGGTTGGCAGCAGCGTTGTCCCAAGGCCTGTGACGTTGCTGATCCTGAGCCATTTCTGCCCTCTCTTCTTGAAAGGAAATTCCTCATGGGTTTCTGTAGAATTGGATCTGTTAGAACTGCTCTGTTCTGCACCACCTCCATCTCATGTGTGTTTAGAGTTTGGATTCTTGTTCTTAAGGGGAGCAAGGAACAGGGAATTTCACAGAAATTGCACTGGGAATTTCATAGAATCCCAGAAGGGTTTGGCTTGGGAGGGACCTGAAACCCCATCCATGGGCAGGGACACCTCCCACTGTCCCAGGCTGCTCCAAGCCCCAGTGTCCAACCTGGCTTTGGAGTCTTCCAGGGATCCAGGGGCAGCCCCAGCTGCTCTGGGCATAAATTTACCCCTAGCCCACTCCTTAATGTGAACAGAAAGTGTGGCTGATTCCCAAACACTCCCCTGAAAACAGCAACGCTGGGATTTGTGCAGGCATTGACCATCAAACACGTTTACATCACTGTCCAGAGGAGTTGGTGCTTGTTAGAAGGCAGTTAGGGCAGTGCAGTCCAGACCCCTGCCTGGTTTCCCTGGCCCCCCAAGCTCACCCCCTGTGTCTGTGCCCAGTTTTTCACAGGCTGGTGGATCATGATCGATGCTGCCGTGGTCTATCCCAAGCCGGAGCAGCTGAACCACGCCTTCCACACCTGCGGGGTCTTCTCCACACTGGCCTTCTTCATGTGAGTGCTGGGGACAGGGCTCATCACAGAGCCACCAGAAACCAGCCAGGCTTTACTGGCAGTGTGCTCAGCATGGATAAATCACAGAATCCCAGAATGGTTTGTGCTGGGAGGGACCTTAAAGCCCACCCAGCGCCACCCCTGCCATGGCAGGGACACCTCCCACTGTGCCAGGCTGCTCCAGCCCTGTCCAGCCTGGCTTGGGATGGAGAATGCAATGCTTACCTCAATATGGAACAATTCACTGCATTTCCCTCAGTTTTTACAAGTTTTACAGCTGTTCCTTGCCCAAAACCTCCTCAAATGGGAGGGGTAACAATAGCCTGGCTCTTGTCGTGCAGATGTAAATAAAAGTAACAGCTTCCCTTTTTCTTGCCAATATTGAATGATTCAATAGATTATTTGGAATTTGTGACTATGCAGAATGCCAGGGAATTTCCCAGAGTTTGTCACATCTTAAAAAAAAAAAAAAAGCTGGGGTTTTACTTAGAACTCTAAATTGTTTCTCTGTAATCTGAAGTGTATCTCTTGTTTTTTGCCCTCAGGATAAATGCTGTATCAAATGCACAGGTGAGAGGAGACAGCTACAGTGATGGATGCTTAGGAAGAACAGGTAAATTAACTCTACAAATCCTGCTCAGGTGATCATTTACCTGCTGGGGTTTTTTTCCAGGTGGTGGTGAAAGAAATAATCAGGAGATAAGGAGTAGGATAGAGCTTCTGTGAAGTAGTTTCTTTACAGAATTAACCCTTGGAGATAAGTGCTGGCTTTGTTAGGAAGGGAACTTGGTGAAATTCAATTTCTGGATGTCTTGGCTTCCTAAACTTTCCCTGCAAATCCTGGAGAGCTGCTGGGAGAAATCAGTTCCTGCTTGGGGTGGCTCAGGAGCAGCCATTCCCTAGGGAGTGTCACAGACATTTCCATTTCCCCTGTGTCACTGCTGTGGGTGTCCCTGCACCTGCTGTCCTCTCTGCTTCCATTCATAATTCCCTTTCTATTTCCCTCGTGGATCCCAGCAGCCTTTTCCATGGGATTTGTAAATTTGGAGAGATTTGCTGCCATTTGAAGTGGCCTGTGGTGCTTTTTGTGTGTCATTCATGTTCAGCTCAGAGAACTTCAGCACAGGAATATCTTTCCTTCCCAATGACTGAGCAGGTGGATTTTGTCCTTGATCCTTGGGTTTAACCCTTTCCATTTGTGCCTTTAGTGAGCTCATGTGTTCCATCCTCCAGGGGAGCAGCTGGGTTCTCTGTCCCTGGGGATAAAAATCCACATTTCACTCTCCCTGCAGGGGCTCGGATCTGGCTCTTCATCGGCTTCATGTTGATGTTTGGATCCCTCATTGCTTCCATGTGGATTCTCTTTGGAGCATATGTCACACAGAGTAAGTCTGCCTGCTTGCTCCTCTAGGAAAGTGCTGTTGGTGCCAGCTTTGGCAGGAAATCCACAGGGATGGAAGCCTGTGGTCTCTGGGAAATCCAAGCCACAGCATCCAGGTTTTAGTCTGAGATTGGCACTGGAATGTCCTGTTAAACCCAGCTCCCAGTTACTGGAATAGTGTGTGTTAAACCCAGCTCCCAATAGCTGGAATATCCTGTTAAACCCAGCTCCCAGTTACTGGAATATCCTGTTAAACCCAGCTGCCAGTTACTGGAATAGTGTGTGTTAAACCCAGCTCCCAATAGCTGGAATATCCTGTTAAACCCAGCTCCCAGGAGCTGGAATAGTGTGTGTTAAACCCAGCTCCCAATAGCTGGAATATCCTGTTAAACCCAGCTCCCAGTTACTGGAATATCCTGTTAAACCCAGCTCCCATTAACTGAAATATCCTGATAAACCCAGCTCCCAGTTACTGGAATATCCTGTTAAACCCAGCTCCCAGTTACTGGAATAGTGTGTGTTAAACCCTGCTCCCAATAGCTGGAATAGTGTGTGTTAAACCCAGCTCCCAGGAGCTAGAATAGTGTGTGTTAAACCCAGCTCCCAATACCTGGAATGTCCTGTTAAACCCAGCTCCCAGGAGCTGGAATGTCCTGTTAAACCCAGCTCCCAGTAACTGGAATAGTGTGTGTTAAACCCAGCTCCCAGTTACTGGAATACCCTCTTAAACCCAGCTCCCAGGAGCTGGAATACCCTGTTAAACCCAGGTGAAAGAACTAAAGAACTGAGTGTTTCCTCTGTTCCTCCTCTGCAGACACTAATGTGTACCCTGGATTAGCAGTGTTTTTCCAGAATGCATTAATATTTTTCAGGTAAGTTACCTGGGCAAATTCCCCTCTTTCCAAAGGGACTTTTGTGCTTCCATACATTGATACTCTGGAAAAGCAGCTCTGTTTTCTGCTCCCTTTGCTGCAGAGCTGAGAGGGTTTGATTTGCCATGCCCAGGCTCTTTGCTCTCTCCCTTGTTGGTCCAGCTGTCTCTGCTCCCCTGGATGTGCAGCTCTGGAATGTGGGTGGCCAGGGATGCACAGAGTTCTGGATGAGGGATTGCCAGTGATTTTGTTTTTGGGAAATGGCCATCACTCACCTCTGTCCTGCAATCCCTTGGCTCCCCTCCCAGCAGAGCCAGCTGGGGGATCCCATTCCCATTTTCCAGACTATTTCACACCAATGGCTCAGGTCTCTGGTACTTGATATTCCCTGAATTTCCCTTCACTGGCTGAGCTTGCAGTTACAAAGAGTGAGAATTCATTTCTGTGAGAGCATGCTGGTGTGTTTTGTAACAGCACATTGGATTTATGTCAAATAATATTATTAAATCTATCATATAACAGTTAAAAATCAATTTGGAGTCTCTAATATTAAACTCCTTTTAGCTGTGGAATGCATTTTGCAGTCCATGGATTTTATTAATAAAAGGCACTGAAAGTGTTAAACAGTGTCAGTTCCAAGATGAGTCACTGAAAGTTTCACCTCACCTCCTTTCTTCTTTCAATTCCTGGCTGATCCTTTTCCTTCCAGCCCCACACCAGGTGCATTGCAGTGACCTGGATGGGCTCTGGGAAATGAGGGATATTCCTGCAGGAAACAGCAGCTCCTAAATCCCCTCTGGGACTGAAAAGGGAAGCTGCTGAAGGCAGATTTTATGCCTAAAGTTTTTAGTTTGATTTAGAATCCCAGAAGGTTTGGGTTGGAAGGGACTTTAAATCTCATCCAGTGCCACCTGGGCAGGGGCACCTTCCCCTATCCCAGGTGGCTCCAAAGCCTGTCCAGCCTGGCCTGGGACACTGCCAGCCATGGGGCAGCCACAACATGTGGCATTTGGGATCTGATTCTCTACCACAGGCTTCATATTCTTTCTGATTTGTTCAGAAAAAATGGAATTATTTAGGTTTTATCCCAGCACATCCTGTCACGCTGAGCAGATTCCCAGGTGCCAGAGTGAAACTTGCTGCTCTGGACTCCTTGAATTTCATAACTCCCAGGCTTTTCCTTCAGAAGGGCTGTGAAAGTGGGTGTTTTTCTGTTTGGGCTTCAGCTGGCTCCCACAGTTCCAGCCATGCACAGGAAACCAAATATAAACACCAAACCCAAATCCTGATCTGACTAAAAGTTCATGGCTGGGCTGTTGATTTGCACAGGGTAAGATTTAAGGATACTGTTAATGTTACCCTATGTGTGGTCTGATTTTTATTTCTTTTCTGTTTTTCCCCTCAGCACCCTGATCTACAAGTTTGGGAGAACAGAAGAGCTGTGGGGCTGAGCTCCCTTGGTCCAGAGCTGCCACGTGGTTCTTGTTTGTAGATAATTCACAGTCCCTTGTCCTTGGTTTGCTTCCCAGCCTGGTGGAACTGAGACAATTCCAGGCTCTGTCTGAAGCTCTCCTGTGCCAGGACACACTTGTGAATGTGTACATAGGACAGGATCTGTCCTTTCCAAGGGAAGGGCAGGCTGCCAGCCTTCCCTGCTCAGCCTCCAGGCTTTCTCCTCCAGCTCCCTGCCCTCCCAGCAGCTTCCCCTCCACAGCTCCACCCGTGTCCGAGGCTTCTGTGAACAATAGTGAGCAAACAGGACAGAGCCCTCCCAGCCCTGCTGGGATAAGAGCTGATTTTAAACATTTTATATTATTGTTCAGGTAAAAATAAAGTAGAATTCTTTTTTCCTTCTTCTTCTTTTGGTAAAAGGTTATGGGTTTTTAAGCAAGTCCCTACACTCAGCAGGTTGTGCATGGCAAAGCAAAGTATTCCTGACTTGTGATGGCTCTGGCACAAAGGACATTTGCTGGCACCACAGTCCTTGGAATTAATTTCATGCTGCTCAGTGTAAGAGATACCAGTTGGTATTTAATGTATTTCCTGATATTAGAATAAAAAAACTCCAACAAACTGATGCCAGTTGTACTTGATATAAAGAATAAATGAGTCAGAGCAGTGTCTTGCTACTCATGCCAGTGTCACTGTCTCTAGGGGAAGCTGTTTGCTGATAAATCAATTTTCCTGACCTGCTCCCTCTGTGCTTACAAGGAAGTGAGGTATGGATGGATTTATTGCTCACAGTCCAACCTTGTAATAATTTCAAGTTTCAATAAATTCTAGGAGTGACTCACACCCAGTTTTAAGGATGCTGTTGTCTCAGTTTAAAATGTATTTACCTCTTACATTTTATGGCTGTTTCCATTAATGAATTATTGAATCCAGTTTCATCTCAGCAGAGTGAAACAGAAAGTGAGGCTGAGGATGTTTAATGTCCCTGGAGTGTCCCTGCAGATCCATTTGCTGGGGTGAGTCCTTCTCATGAGTTCTCTGTGCTTTTTACAGCATTTGCCTCTCCCCTGGCTCCCAAGGCTTTTACAACATCCATGTTTTCCCCACATCCAAGCTGCTGCCCCAGTGCTGCCAGGAGCTGAGTGGAAATGCTGTGCTGGGGCTGGGAGCTGTTTGTCACCTGCTCTGGGTGGGAATTGCTGCAGGGCAGGAGCTGGGGCCAGCCTGGAGCTGCCCTCGTGCCCTGGCTGCAGTGACCCCATCCCAGGGGTGCTCACTGCTTGGAATTCCAGAATAAAAGTGAACCCAGGTGCTCAAATAGTCAATTTTGCACAGCAACTCACCCTTGCACAGGGCTTGCACCAGCCAGGAAAGCCAGGCTTTGGTCCAGGCCTGTCAGGTTTCTTGCCCAGGAGCTTGGGAATGTTTGTTGGGTTCTTTAGGAAGTCAGGAAGGAGCTTGGGCTGGAACTGATCCCTGAACTCCTCCCAGGGCCAGGAGCTTGTGCCTGGACTTGGAACTTGAACTGCAAGCCAGGCTGGGAGAGCTGGGGGTGCTCACCTGGAGAGGAGAAGCTGCAGGGAGAGCTCAGAGCCCCTGGCAGGGCCTGAAGGGGATCCAGGAGAGCTGCAGAGGGACTGGGGACAAGGCCTGCAGGGACAGGACCCAGGGAGGGCTTAGTGACAACAACCCTGGAGTCACTCCCAGCAAATTCTTTTTAATTGTTTGTGTAGAAACATTTACCACCACCCTCCCTGCCACAAGCCCAGTGCAGGGTTTATTCAGGAATACCCACAGATATTCCCAAAGGGGTTTAACCCCATTTCTGTCCCCTGGCTGAGTTTGGTGGCTCCTTTTTGTGAGCTTTGTTCCCAGCCCAGCCTCAGAGTGTGGGTGCTTAAAGCAGAGCTGGTGCTGACCTGGCCATTCCTGCATGAGTCAGGCTTTCCTGGAGCTCCCTTGGCAGCAGCCTGTGGAATCCCAAGGGACTGGAGCTGTTCTGCAAGGACAGACCTGATGAAGTTTGTGTAATCCCAAGGGATTGGATCTGTTCTGCAAGGGAACACCTGATGAAGTTTGTGTAATCCCAAGGGATTGGATCTGT
The DNA here is from genome assembly GCF_901933205.1 of Camarhynchus parvulus. Taxonomy (NCBI): domain Eukaryota; kingdom Metazoa; phylum Chordata; class Aves; order Passeriformes; family Thraupidae; genus Camarhynchus; species Camarhynchus parvulus. Next base: position 745,707 of record NC_044571.1, on the reverse strand, counting down.
TCTGCAAGGGAACACCTGATGAAGCTTCTGGCAGCTGCTGGCCTGGCCTGTTCCTGAAAGGCTGGGACAGTGGCACCTCAGCTCTGCCAGGGCCCTCCAACCAGGCACTTACACAAACCCCACATTTTTATTGTTTTTTTTTTAACAATTCATATGAAACCCAGGGAAAAAAAATCAAATAACCCAATTTTTTAGTACAGAAGAGGTTCACTTGTTCTTTGTGCTTTATTGGACACTCCAGACCCCACAGGGGCTGATGGGGGGTTTAACTTGGGCTCTTCTGCTTTAAGGCACTAAAACTCTCAGTCAACTTCTCTTCTGCTGGTGCTCAGCAAGAGGTTTTAGTGTCTGACAGGGACTGAAACACGTTGGAAAAACTCAGAGTAAAATTCCTCTCAGGTCCTTTGATGTGTGCAGGGCCCTGCCTGGCTGCAGCAGCAGATTGCAGCTTCAGCAGGGTGGGAGGAGGCAGATAAGAGCAGATCTCTCTGGGAGGGGCTCTTGGCACAGCTTCACCCCAGGAAAGTACCCACAAACTCCTTTTTAGTTTGTCCTGTACTTAAAATGAATCAGGAAAGCAGACTGGGGTGGGTCTGATGGGAGTGTTACTGCCAACAGAAACCAAGCAGTGTAAATGGAATTCACACCCTGAAAAATCCCAGGTCACCCCACATCAATAAAGTGCAGTTATTCTTCCAAACTGGGGTGGGAATTCACCCCTTTCATCCACCTGGCTCCAGGCAACTTAGTGTTCCTTCCCTTCCACCTTCCCTCTTCCCAGTGCTTCCGGCACAGTGAGGAGCTGGGGGAGCTGGGCAGAGGCCCCTGGAGCATCAGGGTCTGGGTTCAGGGTGGTCCTGTGATCCCAGGGAGGTCCTGTGATCCCAAGGGATTGTCCTGTGATCCCAGAGATTGTCCTGTAATCCCAGGGAATTGTTCTGTGATCCCAGAGATTGTCCTGTAATCCCAGGGATGGTCCTGTGATCCCAGGGATACATGTTCAGGATTGTCCTATGATCCCAGGCTCTGTGGTCAGGACTGTCCTGTGATCCCAGGGGTTCATGTCCAGGATTGTCCTATGATCCCAGGCTCTGTGTTGAGGATTCTCCTGTGATCCCAGGCTCTGTTCCTCTGTGTTCAGGACTGTCCTGGCAGCAGCCTCTGGACAGCCCTGGGCAGGTGGCACTCACTGGGGTGGCCCTGCAGTGGCTGCCCTGTCCCTGGAGGTGTTGGGTGAAGGATCCTCACCCTCCTGGCCAGGTCCCTCTCCCAGCACAAGGGCCTGGGGCTCCTCCTCAGCAGGACTGCACAGCTCCTCCAGGCCAGCCGAGCCAGGGTCCCTCAGGAACTGGGAAAAACCACACAACACCAGGTTAGCTCCTGTTAGAAACCCCAGAGCCAGCAAACTGCTCCAGCCCAGAATCCACAGCAGGAGCTGCTACCTGCATATCCCATCCTGGGCTTCCTTAAAAAACAAGGAGAATGTTAAAAAACCCTTATTTCTGTGGGGAGAAGAAATAAATTATCCCTCCAATATCCCTTCAGGTGAGTTAAAAGCAGCTGCAGCTCCTCATTGGGTGTTTGGGGGTTTTTTTAAATAAATTTTGGCCAATCTTTCCACGTCAGCTGAAATCCCTCTGAGTCAGGAGCAAACCCCTTGCAGCTGGGGGGTGCTCAGCTGCAGGAATGCAGCACCTGCAGCAAGGGGCAGCCCAGCCCTGCCCTGCTCAGAGCCAGCCCAGGGCAGCTGCAGCTCCTCCTGGCACCCAGTGCCCTCCAAAACCAACCCAGCAGCTCTGCCAGGGAATACATCAAATACAGGCTGGTAACAAAGCAAGCAGCTCCAGAGAAGTGGGACAAATCAAATCAGGTTTCAATCCAGGCTCCACTTTCTCTGCAGCCACCACAAGGCCAGTGAGCCCCTTTCCCCTCTGTCCTGCCCCATGCCAGGCTGATCCCATTTATTATTTCACATTTTAAACACTCTGGCAGTTCCCCTCTTTTCCCTCTGTCCTGCCCTATTCCAGGCTGATCCTTTTTAATAATTCACATTTTAAACACTCTGCCATTTCCTTTCTTTTCTTCTCAGTGTCCTGCCCCCTCTCAGGCTGATCCCTTTTATTATTTCACATTTTAAACACTTTGCCAGTTCCCTTCATTTCCTCTCTGTCCTGCCCCATGCCAGACTAATCCCTTTTAATATTTCACATTTTAAACATCCTGCAAGTTCCCTTCCTCTCCCCTCTGTCCTGCCCTATTCCAGGCTGGTCCCATTTATTAATTCACATTTTAAACATCCAGTTCCCTTATATTCCTTCTTCTCCGCTCTGTCCTGCCCCATCCCAGGCTGATCCCTTTTATTCATTCCCATTTTAAGCCCTCTGCCAGGCCCTGCTGTGCAGGGGATCCACTACTGCTGCTCATTCATCTGGGAAATTCAGATTCAGAAATTCAGAACGCAGGAGGAGCCTCAGTCCTGGCAGGTGCTTTGCATGACAGGCTGCACTGTTTAATACCCTGCACAATTCTTTTTATTATTATTTTAATTCCCAGCACAACTTTTTTTATTATTAAGACCCTGTACAGTTATTTTTAAAATTATTTTAAAACCCAGAACAATTATTTTTAAACTATTTTAATATCCTATCCAAGGACTTTCTTACTTACTTTTCCTTCTTATTTTATTATCCTCTAAAAATATTATTATTATTATTAATAATAAGAATAATAATAACACCCCATACAATGATTATTTTTTTATTATTAATATCCAGTACAAAGATTTTTTTACTATATTAATACTCTGTACAAAGATTTTTTTTACTATTTTCATACCCTGTAGAAGGAGTTTTAAAATTATTATTTTAATACCCTGTACAAGGATATTTTACTATTTTAACATACTTACAAGGATTTTTTTCTGTTCTAATACCCTGCACAATTAATTTTTAATTATTTTAATACCCTACACAATCTTTTTACTGTTTTAATACCCTGCACAAGGGTATTTTACTATTTTAATATAATTACAGGGATTTTTTACTCTTAATGTCCTGCCCAATTATTTATTAATGATTTTAATACCTTCTACAAAGAGTTTTAAATTATTTTAATACCCTACACAATTTTTTACTGCTTTAATATCCTGTACAAGGCTATTTTTTTTTTGGTATTTTAATACTCCGTATGAGGAATTTTTTTTACTATTTTAATACCCTGTACAAGGGTATTTTACTATTTTAGTATAATTACAGGATTTTTTATTCTTAATACCCTGCACAACTATTTATTAATTATTTTAATATCTTCTACAAGGAGTTTTGAATTATTTTAATATCCTACATATTTTTTTTACTGTTTTACTACTCTGTACAAGGATTTTTTTTCTATTTTAATACTCTGTACAAGGATTTTTTTTCATTGTTTTAATACTCTGCACAACAATTTTTTTATATTTTAATATAATTACAGAGATTTTTTTACAGTATTTTAATCATTGTACAAGCATTTTTTTCATTATTTTAATACCCTGCACAAGGATTTTTTTACTATTTTAATATAATTACTGGGAACTTTTTTTACACTATTTTAATCATTGTACAAGGATTTTTTTTCATCCTTTTCATACCCTGCACAAGGAAATTTTACTATTTGAATATAATTACAGGGAGTTTTTTTACTATTTGAATCATTGTACAAGGATTTCTTTCATTATTTCCATACAAAAGGATTTTTTTACTACTTTAATATAATTACAGGGATTTTTTACACTATTTTAATCATTGCACAAGGATTTTTTTTTCATTATTTTAATACCCTGCACAAGGATTTTTTTACTATTTTAATATAATTACAGGGATTTTTTTTTTACTATTTTAATCATTGTACAAGGACTTTTCTCATTACTGTAACAGCCTGCACAACAATATTTTTGCTACTTTAACACACTGTGCACATGGATTTTTTTGCCATTTTAACACACTGCACACGGATCTTTTTGCCATTTTAACACACTGCACATGGATTTTTTGCTATTTCAACACACTGCACATGGATTTTTTTGCCATTTTAACACACTGCACATGGATTTTTTTGCTATTTTAACACACTGCACATGGATTTTTTTGCCATTTTAACACACTGCACACGGATTTTTTTGCCATTTTAACACACTGCACACGGATCTTTTTGCCATTTTAACACACTGCACATGGATTTTTTGCTATTTCAACACACTGCACATGGATTTTTTTGCTATTTTAACACACTGCACACGGATTTTTTCCCCTAAATGAGATGCACTTCCCTGGACAAGTGACCCCTATGAAATGCCAGCTGAGGCAGCACAAGGACAGAAAATAATTCACTCTGGGTTCCTTCAGCCCATGGCTACAAAAAGCTGGGAATTCTCTTCCAGAACCACAGGAGCTCTGACAGACACAAAATATTCACCTCCACGAGCTGCACACAAATAAAACCTTTAAAAAAAGCCCAGGATTTTATGCTGAATAAGAACTTTTACATCAAAGCTCTGCTTGAGGGCTGCTCCTTGTGCAAGGGGAAAAGAGGAAGAAGAGCAGCACTGAAAGCACGTGGTTTAACCCAGAAATGTCTGAGCGACCAGGGGGAGCTTCTCCTCTGAGCCCTGCTAAAAACAAAAAGAGGAATTGCCCAGGAACAGCCCCTTGAGATCACCCTGAGGCATCAAAATTATCACAAAAATAAAAATCTTTCAAATACCCTGGGTTGGTTTGTGCAGAGCTGCTGCAGGCCTTGTGTCACAAAACCTCTGAGCCCCAGCCTGGGGCCAGGGCCTGACAGTGACAGCGAAAGAGGGACAAAGAAACGAAAATAGTGGCAAAAATAGTGACAAAGAAATAAAAATAGTGGCAAAAATAGTGACAAAGAAATTAAAATAGAGGCAAAAAATGGTGACAAGAAATAAAAACAGTGGCAAAGAAATGGTGACAAAGAAATAAAAATAGTGGGAAAAAATGGTGACAAAGAAATAAAAATAGTGGCAAAAATGGTGACAAAGAAATAAAAATAGTGGGAAAAAATGGTGACAAAGAAAGAGGAGCAGGAACCAGGAGCAGCCAGGCTGGGTTTGCCAGGAAAGCAATAGACTGATAGAAAGAGTGACAAAGAAATGAAAATAGTGGCAAAAAATGGTGACAAAGAAATGAAAACAGTGGCAAAGAAATGGTGACAAAGAAATAAAAATAGTGGGAAAAATGGTGACAAAGAGATAAAAAAAGTGGCAAAAAATAGTGACAAAGAAATAAAAATAGTGGTAAAAAATGGTGACAAAGAGATAAAAAAAGTGGCAAAAAATAGTGACAAAGAAATAAAAATAGTGGGAAAACATAGTGACAAAGAAAGAGGAGCAGGAACCAGGAGCAGCCAGGCTGGGTTTGCCAGGAAAGCAATAAACTGATAGAAAGAGTGACAAAGAAATGAAAATAGTGGCAAAAAATGGTGACAAAGAAAGAGGAGCAGGAGCAGCCAGGCTGGGTTTGCCAGGAAAGCCCAGCCAGGCACAGGAAGGAGCCTTGAGCTCAGCAAAACAGGAAAGGAGTGGGAGATCACAAAGAGCACATTTTGAGCCATCACTTGCTCATCTCTATTTCTGTTCACTGCTTTGGGGGATGCTCCCCCAGTTTCTCTGCTACAGGAGAAACCCCACAGGGCCCCACGTACCTCCTTGAAGTGGGATGGGATTTCCAGAGGGGGCTGAGCCCAGTATTTGATTTTTTCGCGGTTTTTCCACAGGATCAGCAAAGCAGCTGCCACCAGATTGGCAACCACCAAGGCCAGGACAAACAGGGGGATGATGTACCCAGCTCGGGTTGCCTCTGGAAAAGAAGGAAAAAAAATCCAAATACACATGGCAGGTTCACATTTATGGAATCATGGAATGGTTGGGGTTGGGAGGGACCCTAAACCCCACCCCTGCCATGGCAGGGACACCTCCCACTGTCCCCAGTGTCCAGCCTGGCCTTGGGCACTGCCAGGGATGCAGGGGCAGCCCCAGCTGCTCTGGGCACCCTGTGCCAGGGCCTGCCCACCCTGCCAGGGAACAATTCCTCATTGCCAAGATCCCATCCAGCCCTGCCCTCTGGCACTGGCAGCCATTCCCTGGGTGCTGTCCCTGCAGGCCTTGTCCCCAGTCCCTCTGCAGCTCTCCTGGAGCCCTTCAGGCCCTGCCAGGGGCTCTGAGCTCTCCCTGCAGCTTCTCCTCTCCAGGTGAGCACCCCCAGCTCTCCCAGCCTGGCTCCAGCCCTGGGATCAACTCCTTTATCCCATTTTGCAGCAGATTAGGAAGGAAAAGGAGAAGGTACCACACTCCCTCCATCCCTGGCTGAAAATTCCTGGTTCTTTTGCCACTGATGCCAGGAGTGAAGTCCCCTGGTGCTCCCAGCACTGCTGACACACTGGGGGTGACAGGGACAGCCCAGGCGATGCAGGACTCGTGTTCCACCCCCTCCCACCCCACACACCCCCCATTCCCAGCCCCTACCACTGAGGGCAGTTCTGTGACACTCTGGGGCACTTGGCTGCCCTTCCAACAGGTGACCTGAGTAAATCCTCAGCTGCACTTGAACCCTGAAGCAATAAAGTGTTGACTCCTTGAGATTTCCAATTTGGAATAGTGTCTTGCTTTCACTTAGCTTCTGCTGGAAAGGCACACACACAAAAAAGGTGTTACTGTAAAAACCAGACCAGTTTTCAACACAAATATCCCTCCCCCATTTAAATTTCTCATTCAAGAAGCCCAATTTTTATTTGTCCTCGCTCAGCTTTCCCAAACAGCAGAAGCAGTGGAATATTTCAGTTCTTCTGGGAGTTTTGATGCAGCTTCTGCAGCAGCTCAGGCAGGCAGCAAAACACAGAGGAATGGAGGGGAAAAGGAAACCACAGTACTCCTTTCCTGGCTGTCAGCTGAAGGTGTTCTGTGTGTGAGAAAAACACACAGCGCTGCAAGGCAGGAAGGAAGTGGAGATGATTTAACAGGGACCTTGAGGCAGAAGGGGGTTGTAAATAAGTTGTTTTTGCTTCCGTTTTTCAGATGTTTGAGTTCAGATTGGTGTCATTTGGAAGCTTCCTCTTTTTCAATTTTTTTTTTAGGCTTAACACCTCCCCTGCACCTCTGGCCTGTCCAAACACAATTCCCAGGCAGCAGCAGGAGCAGCACACAATGATCCCAAACCTGTGAGGCTCAGGATGAACAGGGATGATCCCAGCTCACCCCAGCTTACCCCAGCCTGTTCCTGCCATCCCCTCCCCTCCCTCCCTGGGCTCAGGCACACCAGGCCCCAGCAGCTGCTGCTGCAGCTCCCAGCACAGCAGAGCAGGAGGGACTTCCCAGAGTTTCCCAAAGTGCTGAGGAAACTGTGGAGTGCAAGGTGACCTCTGGCAGCAGCTCTGTCCCCGGATGTGCAGAGGGGTTTCATCTCTTTCCAAGCACAGGGAGAAAGTTCCCAAGTTTGGAAGTGCAGCAATCCCTGTGCCAAGGCCAGACCCCTTTACCCACAGCCCCATGGTGACCCTGGCTGAGGGTCACACAGAATCCACTGGATTTCTGTCCTGCCAAGGGACACTGACCCCAGCCCCCAGCCCCCAAGAACAGACTGGAGAGGATTCTGACCTTTTCTGTGGCACTGGTGCTGTTCTCCCAGTAGGACACGAGGTACTGGAGGATGTCCCCAGGCTCAGGGGCGAAGGGGGGGCTGACACTGATGAGCAGAGAGCCAGGGCTGGCACTGACACTGTTCACCCTGGGGGGGCCCAGAGTGGCTGAAAACAAACAGAGAGAGCAGGGAAACCCAGGGCTGCACAGCTGCCTCCAGCCCCACAGAACCCCCAAATCCCCTGGGGCTGGCACAGCCCTGCCAGCCCATGGAGTGCCAGCTGTGCCCCATGGGCACCTTGTCCCCAGCCCAGAGCACTCAGTGCCACCTCCAGGGCACACCTGCAGGGATGGGCACTGCAAAGCTCCCTGGGCAGCCCCTGCCAAGGCCTGAGCTCCCTTTCCATGGGCAAATTGCTGCTGCTGTCCCAGCTGAGCCTGCCCTGGCCCAGCCTGAGGCCGTTCCCTCTGCTCCTGTCCCTGTGCCCTGGGAGCAGAGCCCGACCCCCCCGGCTGTGCCCTCCTGGCAGGGACTTGTGCAGAGCCACAAGGGCCCCTGAGCCTCCTTTGCTCCAGCCCAGCCCCTTCCCAGCTCCTCCTCCGCTCTCTCATTTGCTCCAGCCCCTTCCCAGCTCCTCAGGGATTCTCCAGCCCCTTCCCAGCTCCCTCAGGGATTCTCCAGCCCCTTCCCAGCTCCGTTCCCTGCCCTGGACACTCTCAGCAAACACCCCAAATATCAACAGCTTTTGTTCAGGAAGGGCAAGCATCTCCCCACCCACTTTATGCATTTACAATATTTGCTTAACTTTCCCTGGAAATTCAGTAAATATTAACCAATAGTTGATGCTCCGTGTGTCTCAGTTTATCTGCAGTTACTGGCCAAAAATCATTATCTTTTCCTCTGATCAGCCTGCCACACCTCCCATGCTCCCCAGAGCCCCACTGTTTGGGCCCTAGGTGGGAAGAGGAATAATGAGTGTTCCTCTCCTTGCTTTGATGTCTCCACGTGTCCATTAGGATAAGCATGGTGACCTCCTTTTGTGAAGTGCCCCAAGGTGTAAATCATGAAAATATCAATAGAGTGCTGTCAGAAATAACAGCAAAAATCCCTCCTTGCATGCACCAGCTCCTCACTGTGCCTCAAACCCCGTGACTCTGAGCCAGGCACTGAAGGAGGAGCCATGGATGTGGTTTCTGGGAACTGATCTCCAGGGCAGTGACACAGGAATGACCCCAGAACGTTCCTCCTCTCCCCCCAGCCTCTGCTTTGTCCCACACTCCCATCAGCTCAGGGCTGTCCCAGCCTCCTGAGCATCCCAGTCCTGCCCCACGGAATACCTGGGGATATTCAGAGTTCAGTGCAGGATTCAGGCATTTCCTCACTCTGCTGCCACAGGAAACCCAGATTCAGAACCAGGGCAAGTATCAGACTCTGGAGCCTGGACTGTGGCTGCCCCTCAGCAGCTCTGGGAGATCAGGGAGAGCCCATAAATCCCTTCCCTGCTTAGCTCCCATTTCAAAGGTACTTTTTAACCTGAACATTGACTTTTTTTCCTAATCCTAAAACCAAACACAGCAGGGCAAAGAGCAGATCTCAGAAAAGCAGCACCAAACCTGTTCACACAGAGGGGTTGTGGCTGCCCCTGGATCCCTGGCAGTGCCCAAGGCCAGGCTGGACAGGCTGGACACTGGGGACAGTGGGAGGTGTCCCTGCCATGGCAGGGGTGGCCCTGGGTGGGCTCTGAGGTCCCTCCAGCCCAAACCAGTCTGGGATTTAAAGTGTGGCCTTGACACTTCTTCACTGTAGTGCAAACAATTTACACTTATCTGAACCATTTATACTTATCTGAACCATTTCTATTTATCTGAACCATTTATACTTATCAGGACAAATTATATTTATCAGGACACTTTTGACAATTTATATTTATCAGCACATGTTTTGTTTATCAGAAAAGGGATCTGTCCAGCAGAAAGAGGTGGTTTAGCCTCCGAGAGTTTGTGGTGTGTGTGTGGGCAGAGCTGAGTGGGGAAATGAGAAGGTGGAAAATCCTCCAGCAAAAGAACACCGGGGCTCTTTGAAGGCCCAACCACCCCAGGAGGCTCAGGGGCTCCTCTGGTGACACCTGAGGGAGCAGAGCAGAACCAAACCCTGGGGAGGCCTTGGACAATAACATCTCAACCCCCTTGATACCTTGGGCTTGAAGTTTCTCTGTTCTGCTCAGTGTGCAGCTTCTAGCTGTATATTAAGTTATATTAGATTATATTAAGCTTTGTATTATCCTTTTTACTAGGATCTTTTCACAGGGTGGTGAAGACAAAACCACCCTATTCTAGCTGGAGACTCAAGGACAATCTCTTCAACCTTCAGGCCCAAAGCACAAACAATGTGAAAAGAGGAGGGTGGGCAAGCGAGCAAGGAGGATGAAACCTCATCATTCGAAGTCATTAATTGGACAGTGAACTCCTGTATGCAAATGGACTAAAACTTATACAAATGTGACACCTCATGACCAAGCTCTTTTGCTTCCATCTTGGTGCCACCTGGGCAGGACTGTGGCTGGGACAGTGGGAGGTGTCCCTGCCACGGCAGGGGTGGCACTGGGTGGGATTTAGGGTCCCTCCAGCCCAGTCTGGGATGCCATGACTGCACACTGTTTATTTTGCATTTAGAAATGAGTCATTCCCCCTGCCAGCCCCAAAACCACTCAAAAGGCCCTTCAATCAATATCCCCTTTATTCCTCTGAACTCATCTGGCCTCTGTCCCAGGGCCCCCTGTCCCAGCAGAGCCCAGAGAGGCAGCCTGTCACAGACATATCTCATGAAAAATCCTTTTGCTAAGATCTTTTCTCCTGAGAAGCCGAGAGGCCTCAGAAACGAAATGTAACCAATGGTTATCTGCTGCTGTGGGAGGCAACAGGTGCATCTGTGATTGGTCTCATGTGGTTGTTTTTAATTAATGGCCAATCACAGTCTGGCTGTCTCAGACTCTCTGGTCAGCCACAAGATTTTATTATCATTCCTTTCTATTCCTTTCAAGCCTTCTGATGAATCTTTTCTCTTTCTTTAGTGTAGTGTTAGTATATCATTTTCTTTCAATATAATATCTATCATAAAATAATAAATCAGCCTTCTGAAACATGGAGTCAAGACTCTCATCTCTTCCCTCATCCTGGGACCCACAAACACCACCACAGCAGCTTAGCTGTCCCCAGAGCCCCTGGAGCAGGCTGTCCCCAGCACTCACTGTTGGTTTGTGTCCCAGCTGTCCCCAGAGCCCCGGAGCAGGCTGTCCCCAGCACTCACTGTTGGTTTGTGTCCCAGCTGTCCCCAGAGCCCCGGAGCAGGCTGCCCCCAGCACTCACTGTTTCTCTCTGCCACGAAGGCAGGGCAGTGTGCCCAGGCCGATGCCAGCGTGCCCAGCTCGCCGCGCACCCGCAGCAGGATCGTCCAGCGCCGCCGCCGCTGCAGCTCGGGGGGGAACCAGCACTGGGGCTGGGGGGTCCTTGTACAGCCCATCTCATCCCAGGCACTCCAGGACCCTCTGCAGAGCACAGCAAACACCATCCCTTAGGCTGAGGGCGAGATGGGAGCACAGGGGTGTGTGTTCTACCCATCACCAGCGTGGGGTCTGTCACTGGGGAAGGGGTTTTACAGCACTTCTGTGGGCCAGAGAGCTTGGTAAGAGGATCCATGTTTACCCCTGAAAAACTTCTCACAGAATTAACAGAATCCCAGAATGACCAGGTTGAAAGAGACCTTCAAGACCATCGAGTGAGTGCCATCCCTGGCTGCTCCTGGCACTGGGGTTACAGGGGCACTGAGCCCAGGGTGACATTCCCAGCACAGTTCCAGTGGTCAGTGCCATCCCTGGAGCCAGCCCTGGCTGCTGCTGGCCCAGGTTTGTCTCATTGCTGGGAGGTTCTTTGTAAATCAGGTTATTTATCACACAGAGCTTGCTGCTAATGCTGAACCACCAGCAGGGTTCTTGCAGGAGATTTGTGGACACATTTAGAAGTGGAATTTAGGTTTATTCACAGAATCCCAGAATGACCAGGCTGGGAGAGACCTTCAAGCCCATCGAGTCCAGCCCAGCCCCAGCAGCTCAACTGAGCCCTGGCCCCCAGTGCCACATCCAGGCTTTGTTAAACACACCCAGGCATGGGGACTGCACCACCTCCCCGGGCAGCCATTCCAGAACTTTCTCACCCTTGCTGCAAAAACCTTTTCCCTGCTGTCCAGCCTGTATTTCCCTTGGTGCAGCTGGAGGCTGTGTGCTCTGGCTGTGTCAGTGCTGCTGGAGAAAGAGCCCAGCCCCAGGTGAGCACAGGCACCTTTCAGGAGCTGTGCAGAGTGATGGGGGCAGCCCTGAGTCTCCTTTTCTCCAGGCTGAGCAGCCCCAGCTCCCTCAGGGGTTCCTCACAGGGTTTGTGTTCCCCCCTCTCCAGCCTCATTGTCCCCTCTGGATGGGCTCAGTGTCCCAAGGTCCTTCCCAAACTGAGGGGCCAGAGCTGGGCACAGCACTCTACCAAGGTCACTGACACAGAAACCAAGAAAGGATAAACAAGAGAAATCTGCACCTGCCCATTCCAATGAGCGCTTTGTTTGTCTCTCCTGACCAACGAGTAAAGTGTAAACTTCTGAGCTTTGTAAGAATGTATAAAAAGCATGCATGCTAGAATAGAAACAGTTTGAAGCCTTCTGAAAATGGAGTGTGTTGCTTTGTATTGTCTCCATCTCAACTACAACATATCATTGTCTGTTGAAACCAGGTGGGGCAGTGTTTTTTATCTTGCCCATGATTTTTATAAATGGCAGGAAAAGATTTTAAGGTGATTTTCCTGCCCTTGAAAAAGGGATATTTTGATTGGGCATGGCAAAAATCAGAGGATTTGCAAATTGCATTATTGAACTTCTCATGTGTTTGTTTTATTCACTTTCCAGGCTGTAGCAAGCAAAACTGAGCCTCAGAGGAAAGCCCATGTTCAGTGCAGTGCCTTAAATGCTGTAACAGCATTTACTGATGGCTCTGGGAAAACACACAAATCAGAACTAACATGGCATGACCAAACAACTAAAACATGGGAATCAGATATTGAAATAGTCAAAGGTTCTCCTCAAATTGTTGAATTAGCAGCAGAAGTTAGAGACATCCCTGATAATTCCAGGGGGATATCCTCTGATAATGGGCCACCTGTTAAAATCAGGTGGGGCAGTTTTCTTTCTCTCTGCCACAGCCAATCCTCCCTCCAGGAGATCTCTGCTGTCCATGGCCACTGAGCGTCCCTGCAGGGCTGATCCAATTCCAGCATCCCATGGGGAGATGCTGCGCCCAGGGGAGGAGCCAAGCATTCCTACCTGGATCCAATCTGAGCCTGGCACAGCACAGCAGCCTTTGCCCACTGCATTGCCAGAGAAGCAGCTTTCTGCTGCCCTGCATTGCCAGAGGGAGCCCAGGCCCATCTGCAGCAGCCCTGGAGCTGCAGAGGAAAACTCCCCCTTGTGCAGGATCCCTGCTCCAGCAGCAGCACAGCTGGCACTGCAGGAGGGCTGAGCCCCCATGGGATGGGGCTGTGCCACCCCCTGACACACAGGGGGGCCAGTGGCTTGTTTTCGTTTTTGTATTCTTGCATTTTTATTTTTAGTTTTTCCTAATAAAGAACTGTTATTCCTACCCCCATATCTTTGCCTGAGAGCCCCTTAATTTCAAAATTATAATAATTTGGAGGAAGGGGGTTTACATTTCCCATTTCAGGGGAGGCTCCTTCCCTCCTTAACAGACACCTGGCTTTTCAAACCAAGACAACAAAAAACCAAGAGCAAAATTATAATAATTTGGAGGAAGGGGGTTTATATTTCCCATTTCAAGAGAAGCTCCTGCCTTCCTTACAGACACCTGGCTTTCAAACCAACAGAACAATAAACCAAGAGCAGGCAGTGCAGCCACCTGGAACACCACACCCCCTCCCAGCCAGTTCTGGTGAGACAAGAATGTGTTACACAGCTCTGGCTTCACGAGGGTTAAGCTAACCCCAGGGCCCACCCAGCCCCTTGATCTGGGGAAATTTAAATTGGCCAGAGAGAACCAGGAAAGGCTAAAATTCTGTGCAGCATTTCTGGGTGTCCTCAGGGCTGCAATCTCTCCTCAGCTCAGAGGACTCATCAAGGGCCAAGGGCCTGTCACTCACCAGGAGCTGCTCCTGGAGATACATAAAAACATCTGTGATAAAAAACGCTTTCCATTCTGTGCTTATTCATTTTCAGGGTTTCTGGGCTTTTTAAAACCAGCTGTTATCCTGGGTTAGAAAAAAATGAGTTGGTTTTATTTACTGTTTACTCACGTTCTGTACTGGGCTGTGTATAACACTGTGCCATTCTCCACTGGAACAGGAGACCACCTCAGCAAACTCTGGAAGTTGTAGGAATAAACCTCCACATTTTTGGGGGCTGGTAAATAGGGAGGAGTTTCTAAAGGAAAAAGAGAAAAAAAAAAAAAAAATATTGAGACATTCAAGTAACCTAATTTTGGTCTCCAAATTCCACCATGATATATTAAATTTTCACTGCTTTGCAGGTAAAACCATTTCCCCTCCTTCTCCTTCTGTTTCCAGGGGCTCTGAAAGTTCAGGTGGGCAGGCCCTGGCACAGGGTGCCCAGAGCAGCTGGGGCTGCCCCTGCATCCCTGGCAGTGCCCAAGGCCAGGCTGGACACTGGGGACAGTGGGAGGTGTCCCTGCCATGGCAGGGGTGGCACTGGGTGGGGTTTAAGGTCCCTTCAAACCCGAACCAGTGTGGAATTCTGTGTATCCATGAATTCCAACTCCCTGGTTTTTATTCATTCCACAAAGAACATAAAGCTGAAAGTACCAAGCCTGACACAAAAACACAAACCCCACCCAGTCCCCCATGAAGCCTTAAATGAGGGTCCCAGAATCCCAGAATCACCAGGGCTGGAGGAGCCCTTTGGGATCACCCAGTGCCACCCCAGCCCCACCAGCATCACCCCAAACCCTGTCCCCAAGGCCACATCCAGAGTGCTCTGGGACAATTCCAGGGACTCCAAACCTCCCTGGGCAGCTCAGCCCAAGGCCTGACCACTCTGCCAGGGAAAAATTGTTTCTGATTTCCTATCTGCCCCTCCCCTGATGCAATTTGAGGCCATTTCCTCTCCTTTCCCTTGGGACAGGCAGCAGAGCGTGACCCCCTGGCTGTCCCCTCCTGGCAGGGACTTGTGCAGAGCAATGAGGTCCCCCCTGAGCCTCCTTTGCTCCAGGCTCAGCCCCTTTCTGCTCCTCACAGAACATTCTTTTTTTTTTTTTTTTTCTGGAAGGTTTTCCAGCCCTTCCAAGGTTTTCTGCCCCTCCTCTGCCCACTGGTGACCACAGCAGTGATCACCCTGTGCCAGGGCCTGCCCACCCTGCCAGGGAACAATTCCTCATTGCCAAGATCCCATCCAGCCCTGCCCTCTGGCACTGGCAGCCATTCCCTGGGTGCTGTCCCTGCAGGCCTTGTCCCCAGTCCCTCTGCAGCTCTCCTGGAGCCCTTCAGGCCCTGCCAGGGGCTCTGAGCTCTCCCTGCAGCTTCTCCTCTTTTTTTCCCCCATCTGCCTCCTGCTGACCCTGAGGTCATTCCAGTGAAACCTTCCAGGAGCCAGCTGGAAAAAAACCCTTCAGGGAGACGTGGTGGCCCTGAGGAACCTCTGGTTGTGCCAGCTTTGGAGGTGATCTCAGCAGGCAGGAAATGGCAGGAGCTCGGTGGGTGAGGAGGGCCCCAAACCCAGCTGTGAATAATGCCTATTTTATGATTGGCTTTTTGCAAATATTCAAATGAATATTATATGTGTTATGTTAGAAAGTTATGCTGTAATAATTTTCTTAAGTATGTCTTAAATATAGTGTTAGATTATAACAAAATGTTAAAATAGAAACTCTGCTATGTAAGATACTTTTTAAAGAAAGGACTCGCAGTGAGACAGCAGCCACAGGACACCTGAATCTTTCAGAGAAAGAGAATTCATTGCTCCATTATCAGAAGAAATGAACTTCTTCCTGCCTCACTCAGCCCTGAGACGCCGTCAGGATTCAGAGGCAGAAGCTGGCACTGCCCAGACAGAATCCTGTGTTTGAGTGGAATTTATGCATCATGGATGAGCTGTGTCAATATGCAACAGGTTATTGTTTTTAAGGGTTAATCCTCTGTTAACATGGGTCCTTTTTCGGGCTTATTTTGCCCAGAAAAGGTACCCAGACTGTCCATAACTCTTTGTTTCTATTGTCTTATATTGTCCAAATTATTATTACTCTAATTATATTGCTATTTTTATAACCATTTTATTATCCTTAAACTTTTTAAATTTTAGAAACAAGTGACTGGCGTTTTTCACAGCGGGCACTGCAGCAGCCACCATCGGCCTCCAGCTCCTGCTCAGGAGGAGCAAAGCACAGGGAAGAGCTGTGGGACAGGAAAAGGACAGACTGACAGCCCAGGAGGGGAGGAGGAAGCTGCCAAAACATGGCCAAAAAAGGGACAGAGGCAGGCAGGGGCTGCAGGGCAGCCACAGGCAAAGAGAAATGGGAAATGGGGGCGGTGGGGAGGAGGAAGGGCTGAGGAGAAGGGAGGGAGCAGCTGGAGCCTGGGAGGAGCAGCAGAACCAAAACCTCTGCAGGACACGGCCCAGCTCCAGGGGCAGCCCCAGCAGCCCTGGGATCTCTCCTGATCCTGCAGGGAGAAAGGTTTTCCTTCTGCACCCCATGTGCTTTTCTGGGGTGACTCCTCACCCCATGAGAGTCACAGAATCAGGGAATGGTGGGGGTTGGAAGGGACTTCACAGATCACCCAGTGCTCCCACCATCCAGCCCGGCCTGACAAAGAACCCTGACAAAATACCCATAACACAGCAGGTCATTTTTAACTCTGAAGAACAGTCTCCTAAGACACAGTCTGTTAATTTTTACGTCAATGAGAGTAGAAGATCAAGCTTGACTTAAGTCAAATTCTGGCCCAGCTTCCGTGGAAATGTGGATTCCTGTTAAAAAGTTTGTGGTTTTTTGATTTCTACATCGAGTTGCACTAAACCCTAAGTCCAAAGTACCAAATAACGAGTTGAGCTCTAGCTTTCCAAAAAGCTGTGGCTGCCCCATTCCTGGAAATGTCCAAGGCCAGCAGGCTGGAGCAACCTGGGACAGTGGAAGGTAGCCCTGGTAGGGGTGGAACAGTGTGACCTTAAACACAGCCAAGCCAGGCTGTGTTTCTCTCAGAGCTTTAATCAGGCCTGTCAATAATTTCTCACAGGTCAATAATTTCTCAGCCTCCCCTCTCAGCAGTGCTTTCAGAACACACACACTGCCTCAGCCCACACGTGGCTGGCTCAGCCTTGCAGGCCTGTGGGAGATCCCTCACAGCTTCCCAAACCACTCACCTCCCAGGTGTGTGTAAGGCCCTCAAGGAGCCATCTCTAAACTGGTGAGAAATGTTCACGTTCCAGTCCCACGGATCCTTTCTTGCACTCTCGCTGCTGGTCTGGCACGTGGTGAGGTATCTCACACCATCTGTGCCCTCAGACCTCTGTCACACATTGTTCTACAGAATCCCAGGAAGCTCTCAGAACCAAACACCACAGGCAGCAACTCCCACCACACCTTCAGAGTAAATCAAGAGCAGTGAAGGGCAGGGGGAGGTGGGATCTTGGCAATGAGGAATTGTTCCCTGGCAGGGTGGGCAGGCCCTGGCACAGGGTGCCCAGAGCAGCTGGGGCTGCCCCTGCATCCCTGGCAGTGCCCAAGGCCAGGCTGGACACTGGGGACACTGGGAGGTGTCCCTGCCATGGCAGGGTGGGATTTAAGGTCCCTCCAGCCCACTCTGGGATCCCCTGGCTGCACACTGCTTATTTTGCATTCAAAAATGAGTCATTTCCCCTGCCAGCCTCAAAAACATTGCAGAGCTCTTCAGAAACACTGCAGAGATTATCAAAGACACTGCAGAGCTCACCAAGAACAGCCCAGGGCTCATGTGCCCTCTGAGGGCTGCCACGAGGGTGCCACGAGGCTGAGGAGCTGCTTCCTCAGCACCCAGGGAAATCTGAATTTCTGTCAGATCCCTCCCTCACAGGGCAGGGACTGCGACTGCTGAAATCACACGCTCAACTTCCTCCTCATCTCCAGTTGGCATGGCCTAAAATAACAACATGAGCACTTCGAACACAGCACCCACGGGTCCAAGCACCCTCAAAACCCAACTCCCTCAGCCAGGGGAAGACAGAGAGGTCCCTTCCCTCCTGGTAGGGGTTTGCACAGGGCTGGTTCTTTCAGAGCAGCAGCCTAAGGAGGCTCAGATTGTTTCTTCCTGCTGTTCAGACGATTCAAGGTACTTCAAACCACGAGTCAGAACTTTCACAGCAGAGTGTGAAGCCACAATCACAGCCACTGAAAGCAGCCTGGCTTGGGTGACCCCCCCGTGTCGCAGCTCCTGCTGCTCCCCAGGGATTCCCGATCCCTTCCCTGCATCAACCCCCAACAACCATCCTGCTGCCCTGGTGTCGGGATCTCTAGCTGGTCAGAGTGACCCCGAGAAAAGTTCGAAAGTCTCTTTTCCCAGCCCGGCGCTTGAAGAAGGAGTCAGGGCTCTTCATTTCTCGGTCTCAAGGTTGTTTATTTTATCTTATCTATAAAAAATTTTCTCCTGCCCTGCCGAGGTCAGCTCAGCAAGACAGTTCCAGGCACTCTCCCCCCGTCCCCAAGGCTGTGTCGTCTTTTGTACTACAAATCACGTATATCATATTTACTTTTACCTTCCAATACCTATCACCCATGTTAGACAGTGCACCTATATTCTAAACCAATCCCCAAGTGCAAACATCCCAGCAGAAGATGGAGGCCAAGAAGAAGAAGGAGAAAGGCTGGACACATCCAGTTCCCTCCATCTTGCCTCCTGAACCTCCATACCAAAAAACCCAAAATCTTCTTTTCCAGCCCGTGATAATTTCACTATTATTCTACCTAAACTGTTGTGGCTTGCTGATCTTCATATAAGGTTGGTAATTTGCTCCATGGGTCATAATCAACCCATAATCAAACCACAGGTGTCTTGGGCTCCGTGACAGGGTCTCTGAGACCCCTAGCAGGGGTCCTGGTGTCCTGGACAGCCAGAGGTGTGTCCTGGGTCCTGACACCCTGGCAGAACAGGAATCTGGGCTTTGGGGGATTTTGTGCGGACTTTTGCTGTTCCAATGCACCAAAGTGGCTTCTCAGGGATAGTGCAAGACTGGTTTCCATGGCCGGGGGTTGGAATGAGACCAGCTACAAGCTCCTTCCTGATCCAACCTATTTTGGGATTCTGGGATTCCCAGAGCTCCCTGGGAAGTCCCTCGGCTGCTGATGGAATGAAACTGAGCAACGCTGACTGCAGGAGGCCCTGCCCTGGTTTGCCTCAGTGCAGCCAGCAGGTCTGGAACAACCAGAGAGCCCCACAGGGCTCACCAGGGCCAGGCTGGTCAGGCACGCCGTGGCCACCACCGGGACATGGGACATGGGACATGGGACATGCTGAACCCATGGGGAGCCCAAGTGCCAGAGCGAGCACCACATTCTGTGTGTGCACAGCTCGATCCGTCGTGGAGTGGTTTTTGTTGGGAGGAACCTTAAACATTGTCCCATCCCACCCCTGCCATGGCAGGGACACCTCCCAGTGTCCCCAGTGTCCAGCCTGGCCTTGGGCACTGCCAGGGATGCAGGGGCAGCCCCAGCTGCTCTGGGCACCCTGTGCCAGGGCCTGCCCACCCTGCCAGGGAACAATTCCTCATTGCCAAGATCCCATCCAGCCCTGCCCTCTGGCACTGGCAGCCATTCCCTGGGTGCTGTCCCTGCAGGCCTTGTCCCCAGTCCCTCTGCAGCTCTCCTGGATCCCTTCAGGCCCTGCCAGGGGCTCTGAGCTCTCCCTGCAGCTTCTCCTCTCCAGGTGAGCCCCCCCAGCTCTCCCAGCCTGGCCCAGAGCGGCTCCCCTGGGACACACCGGGAGCCGGGGTCACAGAGCTCGAGCCTGCAGAGCCATTTCCACCAAACCTAAACCCAAACTCGCGTCCATCCACACATTTAAACGCCATTTAACGGGAGGTGCCACCTCCCAGACCTCCGCCACGCCACGAGCACCGGACGGTGCCACAGCCCCACACAAGCCCCTGCGGCCCGGCCCGGGCTCCACCACAGCGGGGTTTGGGAGCAGCACCCCGGGCCGGGCAGGACCAATCCCGGCCTGGGCAGAACCGAACCTGGGCCGGGCAGAACCGAACCTGGGCCGGGCAGAACCGAACCTGGGCCGGGCAGAACCGAACCTGGGCCGGGCAGAACCGAACCTGGGCCGGGCAGAACCGAACCTGGGCCGGGCAGAACCGAACCTGGGCCGAGCAGAACCGAACCTGGGCCGGGCAGAACCGAACCTGGGCCGGGCAGAACCGAACCCGGGCCAGGCAGGACCGACGCCGGACCAGGCAGGACCGACCCCCGGGCCGGGCAGAACCGAACCCGGGCTAGGCAGGACCGACGCCGGACCAGGCAGAACCGAACCCGGGCCGGGCAGGACCGAACCCGGGCCGGGCAGGACCAATCCCCGGCACGGCCTGAGCCCGGCCCGGCTCCAGCGGCTGCGGCCGCCCCAGGCCCGGAGACCCGCAGGGGAAGGCACAGGGGACACCGGGACAGGCCCCGCGCGGTGACCGAGACCGCGCCGCGGCACCCAGAGCCCGCGGGCACCGAGCCCCGCAAACACCGAACCCCACAAACACCGAACCTCGCAAACACCGAACTCCACAAACACACAGACACCGAACCCCGATTTCCCTCGGCCCCGCACCCACCTGCGGCCGAGCCCAGCAGCAGGAGCAGCAGGAGCGGGAGGGAGCGGAGCGGAGCCCGGCCCCGCATGGCCCCGCTCGGCCGCGGCTCCCCCCGAGCGCGGCCGGGCCGAGCTGGGCTGCGGCGGCTGCACGCTCCGACCCCGCTCGGCCGCGACCAGCGCCACCGCTCCGCCCCTGTCACCGCCCCTGCCACCGCCGCCGTCACCGCCCCCGGGGGCTGAGCCCGGCCCGGCCCCGCCCGAGCGCCCGGCACGCTCCGGGATCAGCCGGGAGGGCCGGGGAGGGCAGCGCTGTCGCGGGCTCCGGCCCTGTACTGCCCCTTCTCCTGCCCCTGTCCTTGTCTCTGTCCCCTTCTCCTGCCCCTGTCCTTGTCTCTGTCCCCTTCTCCTGTCCCCGTCCCTTCCTGCCCCCTCTTCCCCCCCCAGCCCCTATCCCCATCCTTATCCATTCCCTATCGCTGTTCTTGTCCCTGCCACCGCCTCTGCCCCTTTTCCTGTCCCTGTCCCTGCGGTTGATGTGAGGGCATCTCGCCCCGGGTTTCTCCAACTGCACTGGGCACGGCAGCAGCCCCTGGTGACACTGATACACACCTGCAGCCCCTTGGTGACGCTGCACACCTGCAGCCCAAACTAGCCCAAACCTGCCGCCCCTGGTGACACTAATACACACCTACAGCCGTGGTGACAGTGACCCACACCCCAAGAGCCCCTGGTGACACTGACCCACACCTACAGCCCCTTGGTGACAGTGACTGCACACCTGCAGCCCCTGGTGACAGTGACTGCACAACTACAGCCCCTGATGACAGTGACCCACACCTACAGTCCCTGGTGACACTGCACACCTGCAGCCCCTGGTGACACTGCACACCTCCAGCTGACACCAGTGACAACAGATTGTGACTGAAAACACTGCTTTGGTTAAAAGCAGCTGAAGCAGAGGGGTATTTCGTGTGTCTCCTGAACACAGCCAAAATACTCCCTCTTAAACCCTTCAGAGAGGAAATATGCTGGTATTATTATTATTATTATTATTATTATTATTATTATTATTATTATTATCATCATCATCATCATCATTATCATGGTTAGTAGTGGTACTATTGTGTCAGCAGGCCTGGCAGGACTGCTGACCAAAGAAACCGAGCAAGGTTAGGTGTCACCCCATTTCTCTTCACAGAGAAAAGCAAGGAACAATTCTTCCCAAGAATATTTCTGGGTTTCGCATTCTCTGAACGTCAGAGAAAGAAAACACAATTCTTATCTCATTTGCTGTGCCCGTGTCTGTGCAAAAGTAAAATGCAATGTGGAGATTGTTTACCCAAAGTGATGGTGTTTTGTTTCCTTGTCAGGGCCAGGTGTGTGTGTGTGTGTGTGTCAGGACTGTTGGGGGACAGTCACAAAATGCCGTGCAGTTGTGCAATTGAGTGCTTGGCAGATTCAGTTTCGATGTAATATAATACAGTATAGAATAAGACAGTATAATAAAGCAATTAATTAGCCTTCTGATAAGATGGAGTCGTCCTCATTCTTCCTCCTTCTTCGGGGGCCAGAATACCCGCTTCAAACGGCTCTAATGAACGCAGATGATGTTTGGGCGCCTGCGGGGTCCCTGAGCAGAGCCGGCACCGCTGCCACGGGATATTCCCGAGCGGAGGAGAGCGGCAGGAGCAGCAGGAGCTCCGGTTCACCGGGGCAGGCCTGGCAGCTCGGGTTCCCGGTGCATGAATCACTGGATTTCGCTGCAGTTCAGCTCTTCTCCATCCGGGGGAAGATTTCTGCCTGTCCCTTGGCCCCGGGCGCTCGGGGCGTTTGCAGGGCGGGGCAGCGATAAAACAGGCGAGGCTCTCACAGCCTTTAACCCCGACACGAAGCATGAACGGCAGAAAGGAGCACAAACACAGCCTGAGCCTGCCTGCCCCGAGCTGTCCCGGACCCTGCGGGGAAGGTGACGCCTCCCCAGGGCTCTGCCGAGGGCATTTCCCCGGAGCCTCCCGTAATCCCGGCCCCAGGGCAGGGCAGGAGTGCCAGGGTGACTCAGGGACAGGGACAGGCTGCGACACCGCCCCTGTTTCTAAACAGGAACATGGAACAGCAAAACAGAGCCCGCAGAGGGCACTTTGATTAGAGGGACGCCTTCATTAACGAGGCTTTGATCGATGAAAGAAGCGTGGAGGAACTCGAAATTGGAGAAACTCGACTTGTGACTTATGCAGCGGGGTTCCCCTCCTCCCTTCTGCTAAAGGACGCGTTTGAGTACAGAAATCCCAGAACCTGTCACGTCTGCTTGCCCTTTGCCAAGGCAGAGGGGGAACTTGGGCAGGGTTTTGGTTTCGGCCCAGCTCTGTCTTCTCTGGAGCCTCCTGATAAATCAGAGCCCAAGAAATTACTCTCCTGATAAGGCAAAGCCCAAGAAATGACTGTCCTGAGTCCTCTCTGGGAGGAGGGAGGTCAAAGTGAGAAAAGGTTAATAGAAGATGTGGTTTCTACCATCAGCTGATGAGGGATGATTTATTAAAAATGGGAGCTTAAGGAGAATGGGGAGAGTGGAGAATAAAGTGATTTAATGAAGACAGAGGGATGAGAGAGCTGGGTTTAATGCAACATCCAATCAAAAAGGAAAATAATATCAATAATTCGGGAAATCTGCAGAACCTACAGGAGTTTAGAGATAATTCTGTGTGTTGGCTTTCTTGTCTTTGAACCTAGGGAGAGGGAAGCAAAGTCAATGTCAAATCAGACAGTGAGGGATAAATGATCCTGTGATTTTCCTGCAGCCAAATTTCTGGCACAGAATCCAGAAAAAAAATTGAATTTACAAAAAGATAAGGAGGGTACCCAAAAATCACAGAGAGAGAGAGAGGGGAAATGAATCCATTGCCAGACCCAGGGGCAGTTCCACATCAGGCAGTGATCAGGTTGTGAACAATTTTAGGACCACAGTGGTCTGGGAGAGAAATCAGCCCCTGCCTTGTGTTCCTCAATTGTCCCTCTATTCGTGCAAAGAACCACAGGTAACTCAGGAAACTGAAACAAGAAAGGAAAGCAGGAAGGATCCCCTGTCCTATTCAAATTACACTTCAGAAAGCCTTAAGCAAATTCCAGACTTACTATACCAAAAGCTCTTCAAACTCTGACCTCATTCCTTGCCACTCCTGGTATTTGCTGCTTGGATTTTTAACCTTCTTCCTGGAAGAGAAACAGAATTGAGTTGTTTGATAGTGGCCTGACATGAAAAGGAAAATAATTCTTAGAGAAAACCCACATTGGTCTGGTCAGCCCCAAACCCTCCCACTGCAAACTCTGCTGTGGGGGCTCTGCTGATGTTTGGGGGTGGTCTGGACCCTCATGTGCCAGCTGGGGACTCTTGGAGGTAGATGGGAAATTATCTAGATGTATAAAGAGGCATCTCCAATTCCATTTTGGTCCCCTTTTCCAGTCCTACCCTGCCCTCTGGCACTGGGAGCCATTCCATGCCTTGTGCCCATTCCCTCTCCTGGAGCCCCTTTAGGTGTCTCACCTACGGAGGGTCAAAGGAAATTACATCACCCTGGGAAGAGATTTGAGTTTTAATGGATGATTTTTAAGGTCCTTTCCAGCCCAACCCAGCCTGGGATTCTGTGATTTCCCCAGGCTCAGGTGACACAGATTGTGCCTGTAAAAGGGAGAGGTCACAAAGAGATCAGGAAGAAAAAAGCAGCTCCTCCTTCCCTGGGTTGTGTGGAATGTTCTGTGTTCTGACCTAGAGCAGGATTTTGGGTTTGCTGCTGAATTCAGAGCTGGGCCAGGCTTTCCCAGAGCCTTTGGGCCCATTCTGTGTGTGCATTTCAACATGTTGTGAGGATCAAAGTAAAAAAAAATGGTGTTAAAAGTAAAAAAGTGGTGTTAAAGCAAAAAAAAAAAAAGGTTTAGTGATTCACTTACAGTAAATCAGTGATGAAATCGAATCTCTGGGAGAGAGGAAGTGCAGGCAGTGCCTGATCAGAGCAGTTTCCATGAGCCCAGTAAACAGAGCTCTACTCATGTGAGAGATAAACACCCCAATCTGCCAGGAATGGACTTGTCTGCCTGGTCAGCCCTTCTGAGAACAGGCTTGTCTTGGGTATGAAACTCATCCTGGGTGTCTGGGCATGACACTGAGGGTGGTAAAGAGCTGTAGGAACAAAAAGATCACAGTGGCAAAGGAAAGTCAGTTCCTCAAATGGTGACATTTAGGGGGAATCCCAGAATCCCAGAGTGGGTTGGGCTGGGAGTGACCCTAAATCCCACCCAGAGCCGCCCCTGCCATGGCAGGGACACCTCCCACTGTCCCCAGTGTCCAGCCTGGCCTTGGGCACTGCCAGGGATCCAGGGGCAGCCCCAGCTGCTCTGGGCACCCTGTGCCAGGGCCTGCCCACCCTGCCAGGGAACAATTCCTCATTGCCAAGATCCCATCCAGCCCTGCCCTCTGGCACTGGCAGCCATTCCCTGGCTGCTGTCCCTGCAGGCCTTGTCCCCAGTCCCTCTGCAGCTCTCCTGGAGCCCTTCAGGCCCTGCCAGGGGCTCTGAGCTCTCCCTGGAGCTTCTCCTCTCCAGGTGAGCACCCCCAGCTCTCCCAGCCTGGCTCCAGAGGGGCTCCAGCCCTGGAGCAGCTCCGTGGCCCCTCTGGATGAGGATCCCTCGTGGATCAGTTCTTGGTGGAGGAGTTTTCAAGGTGATGTGTAGGAAATGAAAACATGAATTTGAGGAACACACCCTAAGGCACCTTGGTTCTGGTAACAGAAAATTCAACAGTTCCAGAGTCACCCCAGCATCACCCCAAACCTGTCCCCAAGGGCACATCCAGACACCTCTGGGACACTCCCAGAAACTCCCCCAGCCGCTGGGAAACTCATCCCAGTGCCTCACCACTCTGGCAGGGAAAAATTGTTTCCAGTCTCTGATCTGAACCTCCCCCTGGGAAGGGAAGGGAAGGAAGGGAAGGGAAGGGAAGGGAAGGGAAGGGAAGGGAAGGGAAGGGAAGGGAAGAGGCCTCCAGGAGGCCACCAAGGGCCTTGTGAAAACCCCAACACCCAAAAAAGGACATTTTGCTGGGAAAGAGTGAGAAGAAATTCTGTGACTCACTGAAGGAACTCAGCAGAAGTGAGAGGAGGTGAACACTCCTGCTTTTATAAACAAGTCCAGACATAGTGGGGGTGACAGGCAGGGGAAGGAAGAGATTTTCCAGGGGAAATAAGATTTTTTTTTAGGGGAAAGAAGACATTTTTTAGGGCAAATAAGAGATTTCCAGGGAAAATATGAGATTTTTTAGGGGAAAGATGAGATTTTTTTAGGGGAAAGATGAGATTTTCAAGGGGAAAAAAAGATATTTTTTAGGGCAAATAAGAGATTTTCAACAGGAAAAGAAGAGATTTTGCAGAGGAAAGAAGATATTTCCAGGGGAAAGAAGTGTTTTTCAACGGGAAAAGAAGAGATTTTGCAGAGGAAAGAAGAGATTTCCAGGGGAAAGAGCCAAGCCAGCACTGCAGGGATGTGCCAGTCCCAGTTTGGGGTCTGGGCTGTGTGAAGGGCAGTTGGGATTCTATCCCATTTATACATTCACAGCCTCAATGCTGTACGTGTATAAATAATATATTTATGTATGTATATAATATAAATAATATAAATATATAGTGTATAATACAATATAATATAAATAATATCTATATATAGTATATAGTACATAGTACAGTATATAGTATATATAATCTGAGCTAAAAGAGGCTCTAAATGGGTCCCCAAAATGCCCCCAAGCTGCCAAGGTGCCCCAGATTGTTCAGCTTTCCAGGCAGGAGATTTCCTGGGTGTGTTTGAGCTCCAGGGATGCAGTGGGATCACTTTTTCAGGCACTGGAATGGATCTGATTTTTAATTTGCTCTTACCAGGTGAGCAGATGGAGCTCAGAGGTACCAGCACAGGTGTGCCTGGAACCCCCTCACCTTGCCCCAAAAATACCTGGATGGACATGAATCCACCCTGAAGGGAAGGGAAATAAATCTCCTAAAGCCAAGCAGAGCTGCCACTGACACCTTTTTGCTCAGGAAATGTTTTGGTTTTGCTGCCTCAGGGCAAAGGCATCCCCAAGGCAACAGGGCTGGATTTGGTGCTCATGATGGGATTTCTGGGACTTCTCCCAGGAACTGCAGGAAAGAGAAAACTAATAACAATAACAATAGAACTAATTTAATTTTTAAAAATTAAAAATTATTTTTTAAAATAAAAAAAATTTAAAAGTTAAAAATGGTTTTCCAAGAGTCCCCATTAAAAAATCATGGTCCAGCCCCAGTTTCTTTGGTTCTCTGCCACATTAACCCCATCATGTGTTGCTTTTATGGAGGTCTAACCACCAATTACAGGAATTTTGCACTTACTGTGGTGCTGGGATGGTTCAACACCACTGAAAAAACAGCCATCCAAATCCCACCTGCATTCACCACCCAAATCCCACCTGGATTCATGTCCCAAATCCCACCTGGATTCACCACCCAAACCCCCCTGGATTCACCACCCAAACCCCCCCTGGATTCACCACCCAAACCCCCCCTGGATTCACCACCCAAATCCTATATGGATTCACCACCCAAACCCCCCCTGGATTCACCACCCAAATCCCATATGGATTCACCACCCAAATCCCACATGGATTCACCACCCAAATCCCACATGGATTCACCACCCAAATCCTATATGGATCCACCACCCAAACCCCACCTGGATTCACCACCCAAACCCCCCCTGGATTCACCACCCAAATCCCACCTGGATTCACCACCCAAATCCTATATGGATCCACCATCCAAATCCCACCTGGATCCACCACCCAAATCCCATATGGATTCACCACCCAAACCCCACCTGGATTCACCACCCAAACCCCCCCTGGATCCACCACCCAAATCCCATATGGATTCACCACCCAAACCCCACCTGGATTCACCACCCAAATCCCACCTGGATTCACCACCCAAATCCTATATGGATCCACCATCCAAATCCCACCTGGATTCACCACCCAAATCCTATATGGATTCAGCACCCACTGAACTCCCTAATACAATTTGATTTATCTATTAATTATCTATTTATCTATTAATTATCTATTTACCCATTATTTGTCTATTTGTTTCTCTATTTTTAAATTTGCCTACTTCTCACCTGGGACTCCCCATCAAGGATATGGCTCTGAACTAATAAAAAACTGTAATAATAGAAAAATAAAGCCTAGTCAATTCTAAATAAATAAAATTAATGATATATAAAACAAAACCGAATCAATTCTAAATAAACAAATGAAACCTAATAATAAAGAAATAAAACCTAATCAATTATAAACAAATAAAACAAAATAATAAATAAACAAACCCAAATTGATTCTAAAGAAACAAATTTTTAAAACTAACAATAAATAAAACCTAATCAATTCTAAATAAGTAAACCCTGATAATAAATAAATGGAACCTAACCAATTATAAGCAAATAAAACCTAATAAATAAACAAACAAATGCTAATCAATTCTAAATAAATAAAACTTAATAATAAATGAAGCCAAATAAATTCTAAATAAGTAAAGCCTAATAATAAATAAAGAAATCCTAATAAGTTATAAATCAATCAATTCTAATAAGTAAGCAGGTTCTAATCAATTATAAAAAATAAAACATAATAATAA
Organism: Camarhynchus parvulus; assembly: GCF_901933205.1. Lineage (NCBI taxonomy): Eukaryota > Metazoa > Chordata > Aves > Passeriformes > Thraupidae > Camarhynchus > Camarhynchus parvulus. The sequence goes on along the minus strand of NC_044571.1, from coordinate 717,543 downwards.
ATAAAAAAACCTAATCACTTACAATTAAATAAATAAATCCTAATAATAAGTAAATCAAGCCTAATCAGTTATAAATACATAAAACCCAATAACAAATAAAACCTAATACATTATAAATAAATAAACAAAACCAAATAATAAATAAATAAAACCATAACCAATTATAAACAAATCCTAATAGTAAATAAATAAACTCTAATAAACTCTAAAGAAATAAACTCTAACAATAATTCAGGCCAGTCCCAGGATCCATTCCAAAGGCAGAAGTCATGGGAAAGTCCCAGCCCTGGGACCAACCATGGAAAATCTGCTGGAGTCCCTCAGCTCGTTCCAAATAACTCTGGAGCTGTTGGCTTTCTCCATCATTATTGGCTTTTGCAAATTCTTATTTATAACAGTAATCATGATATTATTTATATATTAATTATAATATAATGACAATTTTGATACAGTACAGTTTGTGACCACTTTGAACTGCTTTAATATTTATAATAATTATATTCATATATATCATCAATAAATATAAAATATATTGATATATATAATCATGTGTAGCTTGTCTACTTTAGTGTGACACATATATATTATAGCATAGATGTTGGAACCTTGCTTGCTGAGAATTTCAGACTTTCTGTGCTGACAGGCACTGACCCCAAAAAAACACAACATCTCACCTGAGGCCATAGAGAAAGCTTCCAAAATTGAATGATAGAAGAATTAAGATTACAAGTGTGTAGTTTAAATAGAAGTGTGTAATATCACATAGTAGAAAACTTAAGAGTTTAAACTTTTAGAATATAATAATATGTATAAAATAAGATAGAAGTTTTAGAGCAGAGACTAGTCCTTCTTACCTTCTTCTCCATGGGTTTGGGTGGTATTTAATTAAATAAAAAACAAATAAAAAAATAAAAAAATTAAATAAATTAAATAATTTTAATTAATAAAAATAATGAAATAAATTAATTTTAAAAGTAATTAAATAAAGTCCACATTTCGGACCACAAGTAGTTAGTTAAAAGTTAAAAATAATTTAAGTGTCATTTCTTAATTAGACAGTTTATCCTTAGAAAATCTTACAAATACAACTCCATTTTTAGTTTACTAAAATAAAGTACTATAAAACTGACAGTTTATAAAACTATAATACAGATAAAAACTAATAAACATCTAAATCCAAACAAAAATACCATCTCATATGTTTAATCCTAATCCTAACAAAAAAAAAAAAAACCCAAAACCTCCATATTTAGGCTTTGGCTAAACATTCAAATAGAGACTATGTGTTGCACATTGTGATGTTAAATGCTTTTATTTGTGTAACTCACTGCCAATGGTGAGAATAACTCAGATCATTTGGGAAGTAGCTAATGTGGATTTCATGGACTTGTGGAGAATCTCGTCTGTGTAAGATAACATTGGAAAGAAAATAAACAAGAATGCAAGGAAGGATTTACCACTGACCTTTGGTTTTCAAGAACGGGCAAACCACAGAACAGGGGCCTTGAGAGAACATTAAACAGATAAATTTCATCTGCAGCACTTTAAGAAGATGGGCCAAGAGTCAGACCAAGCAAAAGAATTCCCAGAACGTGTAAACTCAAAGGGATGTTCGAATATGCATAATCCTCATGAACATGCATTTGACCAATGCAATGAGAAAGTGTGTAAGGAAATTATTTCAAACTAACTGATGTGCCTCTGCCAAGCTCCCAGTGCTGTAAAAGTCCCTTCTATCCCTTATTAAACTTTTAAAATTGTTAAGGAGTGAGCCTTGTTTCTCACAAGCTCAGTCCCAGACACAAAACCTGCCCTATCATCCTCCCCTCCCTGGGGCTGGGAGCTGATACTGAATTGATCCCACAAAATCAACATGGATTAAGTGGTTCTGGTTTCACAAACACCCACCTTGAGGTACTTCCCTGTTATTCCAACACCCACACAGAGCAATCCAGCTCTTCCCAGGGCATTACCATTAATGTTGGTAATTCCAACATTACCAGCATAAATTCAGTGAAGAGAATCACAGAATTATGGAATTCTTCGGGCTGGAAAGACCTCCAAGCTCATCCTGTTGGGAATATCCTGAACAAGGAGAAGGAAACCACCCCAAGGGCCACATTCCTCAGAAACACCTTGGAACTGAACAAATCCATTTAATTACAATTCCTTTACACTCTGAGATGAGGAGTTCTGTGACCTGTAGAATTCTGGTCAAATCCTTTTTCCAGTATTTCTGGATACATCTGAAAAATCAGAATGAGGCTGACTTGGGCATTTAGGAACTTAATTTTCCAGTTTAAATATTTGACACTAAAACAAACAAACAAACAAATAAATTTTCTACTACTACTACTACTATTATTATTATTATATATTCATATTAGATATTTAAATACCCATTGAATCAAGGAGTTTTTCCATCTCACTGTCCTGGTTTTGCTGCTTCTGGCCCCAGTGGAAAGAGCTGGTACAAGGTTTTCTGTAAGCACACTTAGAGCACAAAATACAATAATAACAACAATAAATATCCATTCATTAGCATCCATTTGGTTCTGCACTCCAGAGGAAAATGGGGATTGCCTGTGAATTATCCTGCCTCTTTCAGGAACATTCACTGGGTGCTCTGCTTAAAATCTGGCAGTGAAATCCCTCCCATGAATTAACTTTTGTCCAAATGATGCCATTAATTCCATTTCTACATAATTTATAGGGATATTCCATTCTACCCTTTACATTGGGTTTTTCAGGAAGGACAGCTCCTCATGGGAGCTTCCCAAGCATCCACAGCTTCCCTGTCACTACACCAAAAACACACAGAACCAAGAGAGGGATAAGTAGCAAATGTGCAAAATTTATTATGTTCTTCAATGAACACAGGGATAGGAAATTTATAAAATTAGGTAGTATCTTCAAAATTAAAAAATAAAATATATATAAACACCAAGAGTTCCTAGAGAGAACAAACAACAGCAGTCCATGGGATGCTCAAACGCAGCTGACTCCAAAGCAGTTTCTTCATAAAAAAATAAGGGACTTAAAAAAATTGGCTCCAGAAGACAGTGGAGTCAGCATGGAAGACATGGAATAAGAAAACTGAAATGTTACTGCAGCACATCCTGATTGTCCAAAGAAAAGTCTGTTGGCAGAACAGGGAAAGCTCTGAGTGCCAAGCTCAGCCCTCTGCTAAAGGCATCTCCTAAATTCCACCAGGATCCTGCTAATTCCAGAATGAGTTTGGAGAGAGCTCAGAGTTCATCCCAACCCGTCCCTGCCATGGCAGGGCCACCTTCCACTGCCCCAGGCTGCTCCCAGCCCCAGGGTCCAGCCTGGCCTGGGACATTCCAGGCATGGGGAGTGGAACAAGCACTGGGAACATTCCCAGACACATCCATGAGGAACCCCGTGAGGAACCCCAGCCTCCTCACTGCTGCTCCTCTTGCTCCCTTGGCACCTTTAGCTCTGCACCAAGCAGGGGCTGGAGGTGACAATCCCACAGGATTGTGCCCAGCATGGATCCCTCTGGCTGTGTAAACACTGTGGGAGTGACCCCACACAGAACTCTGCTGGAGCAGGCAGGGGGTGCTCAGCTCACAGCTTCAAGTAGAGAAGTGCCCAGAGCTGCTCCTGGTGCAGAGGGACAGCCCTGGGTGGGGTGGGGACACTGGGGTCATTCCCAGCCAGGCCTGAGGAGCTCCCCCAGCAAGGGCAGCTCTGGGAACCCAAACCCAGCAATCCCAAAGTCCACAGTGTCCCCTGAGGACCCCAAAGGTCACAGTGTCCTCATAGGATCCCAAAGGCCACCGTGTCCCCCTGAGGACCCCAAAGGTCACAGTGCCCCCCTCAAGCTGGAACTTCCATCAAAAAGAGGTTTGAAGTGTCTGTGAAGTTGACAATCCCATAAAGGAATTGTGATTCCCAGAGTTACACTATTTCCTTTTCCAGTGTTTCTTTGGATCCTTTGCTCCCAGAAGTGTTGTCATCGTTGGAATAATTCCCTGAGTCTCGACTGCTCTGGGTGGAATGTTTGTAGCCTGTGAAAACAATCTGATTTCCCTCTTCTGTGATCATGGAGTCAATCACACAGCAATTTTCCACTGCTTCCTCTGCTGCAGCTGACAGGTAAGGGCTGCTGAAGGGCTGTGCTCCAAATCCCTGAGGACAGAAGCAGAAGGGGAAGAGATGAACATCCATAAATAATAATGATATACTGATTTAAATAATTAAATACTAATTCTGCTTATCACCACGGTCACACAAATGTGATTTATCAGATTCTTTACTGTGAAGAGGGGCAGGCCCTGGCACAGGGTGTCCAGAGCAGCTGGGGCTGCCCCTGCATCCCTGGCAGTGCCCAAGGCCAGGCTGGACACTGGGGACAGTGGAAGGTGTCCCTGCCATGGCAGGGGTGGCACTGGGTGGGATTTGAGGTCCCTCCCAACCCAAACCAGTCTGGGGTTCCATGCTCATGTTGAGCAGCAATGTGTGGTTTCCCACCCCTAACATGCCCCTTGTTTCCCTAGGGTCACCAGCTCAGATTTAGGATGAAGTTTCAGTTCACAGAATTCCCAAATCCCTGGTGCTGGCACAGCCCTGCCAGCCCATGCAGTGCCAGCTGTGCCCCATGGGCACCTTGTCCCCAGCCCAGAGCACTCAGTGCCACCTCCAGGGCACACCTGCAGGGATGGGCACTGCAAAGCTCCCTGGGCAGCCCCTGCCAAGGCCTGAGCTCCCTTTCCATGGGCAAATTGCTGCTGCTGTCCCAGCTGAGCCTGCCCTGGCCCAGCCTGAGGCTTCCCTCTGCTCCTGTCCGTGTTCCTGGGACAGATCCCAGCTCCCATCTCCCAGCTGCATTCACAGAATCCATCACTAAGGGGTGACTCCAACATTTTATCTCAGCCCTTTTCCTGCTCTCAGTTGCCAATCACCAAAGAATTGCAACATTGCATGGATTAGCACCTGAGGAGGCCACACAAGAATGAAAAGAAAATCCAGGTACACAGGTTTCAAGACACACTTGAGTGTTGCCCTTCTCATTCCAGAACAGGATCCTGCTAAGCAGCACCTGTGCCAGGCTGGAGACTGGACAAAGCTCTGGAGACCTCTGATAAAACCTCTGCAATGAACCCTGGCTGACCCAAAACACATGAACATCATTTTTCCATGATATTTAAAGTTCATTTTCCTACAAAGAAGCTGTGTGATGCCTGAGAAGTCAGAGCTCACCTCGATGTTCAGGGGGGGCTGGCAGGAGGGGAAGAACACGTATTTGATTTTGTTGTAGGCTTGGTAGAACACAAAAACAAGAGGAGCGCCCACCAGCAGGACAACCAGCAGGGCACCCATGAAAATCCCAGCAATGATCAGAGCTGAAGGTGTACCTAAAATTGGGAATAAAAACCACTCAGTCGAGGTATTCACAACCAGCAGAAATTAAAGCACAGCTCCAAATGTTCTGCAGAATTTATCAAATAATTCAACATTTCCACATCATGGAAACATTTCACAACATTTCCACAGCCATGGGCACCAGGGAAAAGTGATGTTGTGCCAGTGTCTGAGATAATGTTGCTTAAAGAATCCACAAAATATTTTCCAATACAAGAACACAGAATCACCAAGGTGGGAAGGGACTTCCAAAGCGCTCCAGTCCCTCCATCACCCCCAGCACCAGCAGCTGGGGGGGCTCACCTGGAGAGGAGAAGCTGCAGGGAGAGCTCAGAGCCCCTGGCAGGGCCTGAAGGGGCTCCAGGAGAGCTGCAGAGGGACTGGGGACAAGGCCTGCAGGGACAGCACCCAGGGAATGGCTGCCAGTGCCAGAGGGCAGGGCTGGATGGGATCTTGGCAATGAGGAATTGTTCCCTGGCAGGGTGGGCAGGCCCTGGCACAGGGTGCCCAGAGCAGCTGGGGCTGCCCCTGGATCCCTGGCAGTGCCCAAGGCCAGGCTGGACCCTGGGGACAGTGGGAGGTGTCCCTGCCATGGCAGGGGTGGGAATGAAATGATCCTCAAGGTCCTTCCCACCCAAACCATTCCACGATTCCATGATTGCCTCAACAAACTGAAAGGAGTTTGGGGATACTGAAATTAACAGGCACCAGCAGCCACTTTCCAAGTAATCCCAAGGACACAATCAGGTCTTATTTCATGATCAAAGAATGGAAGATTTTCACTCTGGCGTACAAAAACGTGGGAAAGACAGAGCATGGTCTGTCTTGAAGGCACTGTTTGGATTTAAAGAGATTCATTGAGGTAGCAGGATAAGGGAAAGAGGAATACCTAGGAAAATAGATTAAAATATTTTCTTACTCAGGTAAAAAGTAGCATTTGGTTCTTTTTAGGCTTGGTAAGACACAGCAGTGAGGACCACAATATAAATGAATCCTGAATGTGAGCCAGGCATGGCTGTTATTACATTTTCTTGGTTTTAAGGCAGTTTGAAGAGTCAGAAATTTTCACAGTGTTAATAAAATTTTACGTGTCCAATTATCTTCACCATGATTTGTTCTTGTGTTCTGAGTGAGTGCAATCCCCTCACTCTCCCTGGGCACCAAGATGAACTTTCAGCCCTAACAAATCTGATTTATCTCCTCACTCTTCAGCACAGGAGATTCATTCCCAGAAGGACTAGGACAGTTTCAAGGCTAAAATACCCCTGAAAATGTGGAATTTAGTGATTCCTTGCTCCCTCCCAGGATGTAGGCTGGGAAGGGAAGCTCTCTGCCCAGCCAGGTGCTCCCAGTGCTGGCAGGAGTGTTGAGTTCCCAGAGAAGGGGTATGAACTGCAGCTGCAGAGGGTGTGGATGCATTTCTGCCAGGCTGTGCCCACCTGCAGGGGTGTGGATGCATTGCTGCTGGCTGTAGGCACTGCTCTTGTTGTAGGGCTCAGAGAAGGCCTGCACCTGCACACAGTACAGGCTGGAGGGGGACACGTCAGGCACTGTGGCTATGGTCTGCTTCACCTCCTTCTGCTTCACCTCCTCCTGGAAAAGCAAATCAGGGAGAAAGGAGGGATCAGAGCCCATGGGCAGCACAGGAATCTCAAACAGGCGAGAGCTGCAGCCTCTGGTGGATAAGTGATTCTCTGAAATGTCACACACTGCTGCAGCCCCAGAATCTGCAGGGCTGGAGAGACTTTCCAGCTCATCCAGTCCCACTTCCAGGTGCCTCTGGAACACTTCCAGGAGCTCCACCACCTCCCTGGGCACCCAGATTCAGTAAAATAAATAAACCACCCCTTAGCTCCTAAGCAAAACTCAGCAAACACCTCCTGGGCAAGAACCAAGTGCTTTCCCCATCCTGAAATGTCCCAATTCCATGTTTCCAGGAAACTCCTTCCTGCTGCAGTTTGCTTCCTTCTCTTCTGCCCCCTTTTACCAATTACTGTGAAATATTTTAACCCTAAGAAACATTTAAAGAACATGGAAAAATTCATTAAAATGTGAGCTAAAAAGATGCAGGACTTCGAGGTTTGAGGAGCTTTTTCCATCCCATTGCACACAGACTCATCCATGGAAATGGAGATTTTACCCCATCACTGGGAGATAAAAATCACACTGATCAGATTTCTAAAAGAGTTACAAAAAATCTCAACCACTGGGTGATAAAAGTCACAGTGATCAGGTTTTTGATAGAATCTTTCATTAGAAAACCCAATAAACTGATTTTTTTAAAGACTGATATACCACAAATGCGTCTCTTTTGGAAAGGAGCTCCTCAGGGAGAATGGAAACTCAGGATTTAAGTCAGAATCAATTTTATATTGTTTGTAATTTGTTCACACCTTCATATCTGAGGAATTCTTCCAGTACAGGATCCTGTAGGACAAGTCATAATGGTCCCTCATGACTTCATCCTCATCTCCTCCTGGAGGAGAAATAAGGATGTGGAGCAAAGTGTCACTGAGGTCCAACCTTACACCAGGAGGGCCAATTCCATCTGAAAACAATAAAATCAATAATTAAAATCCAACTAAAAACATTGCCTCAAAGACTGTCAGTGAAATCCATGATAATTTTGAAGAAACATAGAGTTAGAAGTAGAATTTCATAGTTTTATTCAGAACATCAAGTCCTGAGAAACATTTCAACTAATTTCACTACATTCTTGTGAAATCCCCCCTCCTGTCAGCTCATAAAGACATTTGGCAGGAGTTTGCTGAGCAATGAGCATTTCAGGAAAGCATTTCCTTACTTGTTTTCAGAGGATCCACTTTGACTTCCCTGGAGAAGCAGGATTTGTTGTGTCCCTCCCTGGCCTGCACTCGCAGGTAATAAAATCCAGTGGTGGTGATGATGGAGGAGAAGTTGCACCAGGTGCTGGTGATGTTCTCACACCTGGGGACACTGAGCCACTTGTCTGAGTAATCATCATTGAGATCCTTCAAGTAGCCACTGCAACAGAGAATTCAAGAGTTTTCATGTCAGCTCCCTGAACTCCTCCAGAAAATCCTATTTGTTTGTGCTGCACTTGGCTCAGTTTCGGGCAAGAAGGCCTCTAGTAATAAAATAAAAAAAATTTTTAAAAATCAGCATTTTAGTATGAGACATTTCTAAGTGGAAGAATGGAGATAAAAGGGCCAGGGAATACAAATTAGGGCTTTAACCAAGCAGAGAAATGAAATGTGGGGTGGGCAGGTTCTGAAAATCCAAATGAGAAGTTCTCACGTAGCTGTGTGCAGTCCATTGATTTCCTGCCATCACAAAGAACTCCCAAGGAATGCCAGGGGGTCCCTCCTCTTCTGTTAGGTGCTGGCCACAACATGTATGCAGCAGCTGGAGATTGACATACAGGTTTATAGAGCTGCTTCCTACGGGGATTTTTTGGATGTGATTCAATGGGATTTTATGGGATATGATGGGGGGGTTATGGCATTCCTTGTTTTTTGATGCAATATGATTTTTATCTGCTTTTCTTTATGTGATACAGTGTGTGATATGATGGGGTTTGATGTGATACAAGGGTTATTTCACGTGACAAGAGGGGGTTTTTATATGACTTGATGGGTTTTTTATGGGGCACAACACTTCTTTATGTGACACGACCTTTTCTTTATGGGACACACCATTTCTTTTATGGGACACACCATTTTCTTTATGGGACACACCATTTTCTTTTATGAGACACACCATTTCTTTATGGGACACACCATCTTCTTTATGGGACACACCATTTTCTTTATGGGACACACCATTTTCCTTATGGGACACACCATTTTCCTTATGGGACACACCATTTTCCTTATGGAACACGTTTTTTTTTTATGGGACACAACATGCTACCTTGTGTTTTCTCCCCTATTTGGGTCTGCCCAGAAGAAACCCAAGCTGCTGACTACTGAAACCTCCACCACCTGTATTCTTCGTCACTTCTACTCATCTTATTTCTTCACATTCAAAAAGCCACTAAGCAATTCAAGGTTTCCAGCTTTAAAAATGTCCCTCAGCATTTAGGAGTCCCTTCCATCAGGAGTTTAACACCCCCAAAAGCAGCCCAGTCCCCGAAATTCCAGGCTCAGGTGTTACATGGAATTCTTTTAACATCAATGAGCCACTCATGCTCCCATTAACACACGAAGCCACCAAATATTTCACTTTAACCTCTAGGAAACACCTGCAGAACACAAGAAATGGGATTGCAGAAGGCAGGGGTGGGATGGCTGAACTCACATCAGGTACTGCACGTTGTAGTTCACATCCTGATTTTCCTGGCCGCTCCAAAGCAGGTGGAATTTCATGTTCAGAGCCAGGACACTCAGGTTGGTGGCACACAGGAGGTCGTTCACTGCTCAGGGGGAAAAGGAAACCCAAAGTTACCAAAAAACTTCATGGGAACGGACATTTCTCATGTCAGTAATGAAAACATAAAGATTATTCACTATACAGATTGCAAGTCACAGGCTGTGATATGCAAAGCATCCTATCAAGCATTTAATTAAAAAAATCAGTTAAAATCAATTCAGAAAAAAAATCAAAGTACACAACTATTGAGAGAAGCAGAGATAAACTGGTTTGGGAATAACATGAGGAGAAAAATGGATAAAATACACACTGTATTTATTATGTATTTTGCTTTTTGTTTTAATATTTTATTAAAATATGAATGTGACAATTACTTAATATTTTATTAAAATAATTTAAACTTGCATGTATCAGTTATTGTAATATTTTATTAAGATACACATGTATTATTTTAATATTTTAAAAATACACATGTATTCTTTTAATATTTTTAAAATACAGATGTGTATCAATGTATTTTGTGTATAAAGAAATTTTCATTTACCATCACTTACATTTTGATGTACCATCAACTCATTATGATGTACCACCCCTGTCCAATCTAATATTTGACTTTCTGCAGTTATTTTTCCTAAAATAAACATCTAAAAGCAACTGCACAGCACAGAAAAGAATTTAATTTTACATAACAAGGTGGCAAACTGCCCCCTCAAAGCCTTTTTTCAGCAGCCGTAACAATCAATTCACCAAGGATTATATAAAACCAGAATTTTTTAAAGCTCAAGTCAACTTTTTGTGCATTCATTGAGTGCCAAGTATCCCAGAGGCTTTTGGGTTTTTTACCTCCTGATTCAGTCACTGATTCAAAAAGAAGAGTTTTCCAAAGCACACAAAGAAGTTTTTGTTCCAAATTAATGTCAAAGTTTGCCTCATGGCAAAAAAAACCTTCTTGTACCATTAAAACTCTACCCTTCACATATTTTATGTCGATTGAGATGTGCAAATATATATATTTTTTATACCAAAATGAGGAGGAATTTGGCCCTTCTGCCTATTCCTGTTGCTTCAGAGCACCTCACTGTGTGCCAGTTTAATAGAAGTCACCATTTGCAGGTAACCTGATTTCCTGGGTACCTTTCTGGGCAGTTTTCACACATCTGGTGGGGCTGAAGAAGCCTTGCTTGCCCTCGCTGGGGAGATTTGCTTGGACTTTGAAGCAATAGGTGCTATCTGGGGCAAGGTCATCAATGGTGTCAAAAGGGAAAATTTTTTTGCTCTGGAGCTGGAAGAAACAAACACAAAGAGCCTGTGAGGGGAACTGTGCTTCCCCAGGAACATTTTAAATGATCATTTTGCAAGGTTTCAGCCCATTTGTATCACACCCCACCTAAAAATGTGAAATAGAGAAAGTAGGAGACTGTTTGAGCTAGAGAAATCCTAAAGGGAAGTTTGCAGTTTAGCCAGCGACTGACAAGAACATTTTGGGCTCCTTTGCCATGGAAGTGGGGAGGGATTGGGAATGAGCAGTTCACCCCAGAGACATTCCAGAATGCAGCAGGACATTCCCATCCCTGCATCACCCAAACACTCCTCCCTCCTCTGCCTTTGGCTTTCACTGACCATACCCAATTGTACTTCTGGGCCTTTTGCTCCTTTGGTGTGTGATCCCAAAATCCCAGAGGCGGGAGGAGCCCTTTGGGATCACCCAGTGCCACCCCAGCCCCAGCAGCATCACCCCAATCCCTGTCCCCAAGGCCACATCCAGACTGCTCTGGGACAATTCCAGGGACTCCAAACCTCCCTGGGCAGCTCAGCCCAAGGCCTGACCACTCTGAGAGGGGAATAAAATTCCTCAAGGTGCACCAGGGAGGTTCAGGTTAAAGAAAGAATAAAATTCTGTCTTTAACCTGAACCTCCCCTGGTGCACCTTGAGGCCATTCCCTCTTGTCCTTTCCTCATTCCTGTCTTTCCCCTTGGCTGTGCCCTCCTGGCAGGGACTTGTGCAGAGCCACAAGGGCCCCTGAGCCTCCTTTGCTCCAGCCTCAGCCCCTTCCCAGCTCCTCAGGGATTCTCCAGCCCCTTCCCAGCTCCCTCAGGGATTCTCCAGCCCCTTCCCAGCTCCCTCAGGAATTCTCCAGCCCCTTCCCAGCTCCCTCAGGGATTCTCCAGCCCCTTCCCAGCTCCCTCAGGGATTCTCCAGCCCCTTCCCAGCTCCCTCAGGGATTCTCCAGCCCCTTCCCAGCTCCCTCAGGAATTCTCCAGCCCCTTCCCAGCCCTGGACACACTCCAGCCCCTCCAGGTCCCTTCTGAAGTGATGATTTTGATCTGACCTCCAAAAAGAACACAGATTGCCCTTTGATCCCTGCCCTAATTTAGATGACTCTCACTTCCCTAAAAAAGATTAAAAAGGAAGAGTTTCTCCCCTGCTCTTCACAGGAGAGCTCTGGGTGCTCTGCAGGACACACATGCTGCCTTGGAAGCCAGTTCACAATGGCAGCACCCCAAAAAAGTCCCTGGATCAGGGCAATCCCTATAAAACAATCCTGTGGTAAGAACAAAATCATCCCACCAAGAAAAAAAAACCTCTCCCAACTTTCAAACACACATAACAAAAAAGAAGTGCTCATACCTGAGCATGGGAGGAGTTTTCCCAGAAGACCAGGTTATATTTAAAACTCAGATCATTGATCCACATTTTTTTCCTCTGATTTGCTTCTGGAGGAGAAACTGTAACTTTTACAACTCCATTTGTGGACTGCAATTCCAGTCCTGGTGGACCAATCTGAGCTGCAAATATGGAAAGAAAAAAGAAACATTAAACATGTCTACTTTGAGAAAATAAACCCCAAGAAGTGGTTTAAATAATAAACCTAAAATACCTGTCTATGGTTTCTTATTTTTAATAATTTTGAATAATCACCCACAGAATCTTAAGTTTTCATGACTCTGGCAGTTTCTAAAAGTAATTTTACCTAGCAACCAACTACCATCACCGGGTTCTAAAAGCAGTTAAGATTAAATATTTCCAGCAAATGTTGTCCAAAAGAATCAGGATAAATTATTCTAAAACCTGCAAGGCAAGGGATTTAGCTCAGTCCAATAAATCCAACTTCAGAGAAAGGATTCAGTAGCACTGGAACTGCCGAAAAGCCACAAACTTCCCAAAAATGGGGTTCTTGGGGCAACCTGGTCTATGGAAGGTGTCCCTGGAAGGGGTGGAATTGGATGGGTTTTAAGGTTCCTCTCAATCCAGACCAGTCTGGGATTCAACAAAAATCTACCATCAAAAAGGACTGTTCCAATAAATAATCTGGGAAAATACAGAGTGACAGGAAATTCAGTCAGGAAACCAGCACCACCTGGAATAGTTTTCCCTTTCCAGAAAAGACAGAATTGCAGCATTCCATGACCTGCAGATGCCTGATCTCACGTTCCTGTTGGGAAACTTCCCCTGTCCTACTGGTACCAGCAGTGGAAACCACACGTGGTTTTCCCACAATCCCTCATTCCTGACTGCTTTGGGTTGGGAAGGACCTTAAAGCTCATCCCATCCCACCCCTGCCACGGCAGGGACCCCTCCCACTGTCCCCAGTGTCCAGCCTGGCCTTGGGCACTGCCAGGGATGCAGGGGCAGCCCCAGCTGCTCTGGGCACCCTGTGCCAGGGCCTGCCCACCCTGCCAGGGAACAATTCCTCATTGCCAAGATCCCATCCAGCCCTGCCCTCTGGCACTGGCAGCCATTCCCTGGCTGCTGTCCCTGCAGGCCTTGTCCCCAGTCCCTCTGCAGCTCTCCTGGAGCCCCTTCAGGCCCTGCCAGGGGCTCTGAGCTCTCCCTGCAGCTTCTCCTCTCCAGGTGAGCCCCCCCAGCTCTCCCAGCCTGGCTCCAGATGGGCTCCAGCCCCGTGGCTCCTCTGGGCTCCCTCCAGCAGCTCCAGGTGCTCCTGCTGCTGGATCTCAGGGCTGGAGGCTCTGCAGGTGGGCTCCCACCTGAGCAGGACAGGGAGCAGACTCCTCCCGAGGTGCTAAAGGAAGCAAATCGTCCCTGCAAACCCCGAGCTCGTACCAACTTGTTCTGGCACCATCTCCAGGACCTGGGACCACGGGGACACCAGTGGCCCTGCCTGGGCCCTCACGCGCACGTAGTGGGCATCGTAGTACTCCGAGATGGCCGAGGAGAAGTCACAGCCTGTGCCAGCCACAGCCTGGCACCCTGGCAGCTCCTGCCAGCCCGTGGGCTCCAGCTCCGGCCTGTGGGACAGAGAACAGCCCGGATTAAACACCAGCCCCAGGAGAAACATCCCAGATAAACAACAGCCCCAGGAGAAACACCAGCCCCAGGAGAAACATCCCAGATAAACAACAGCCCCAGGAGAAACACTCCAGATAAACAACAGCCCCAGGAGAAACATTCCAGATAAACAATACCCCAGGAGAAACAACAGCCCCAGAAGAAACAACAGCCCCAGGAGAAACACCTCAGATAAACAACAGCCCCAGAAGAAACAATAGCTCCAGGATAAACAACAGCCCCAGAAGAAACAACAGCCCCAGGATAAACAACAGCCCCAGGAGAAAGCAACACCCCAGAATAAACACCAGCCCCAGGAGAAACACCCCAGATAAACAACAGCCCCAGAAGAAACAACAACCCCAGGATAAACAACAGCCCCAGGAGAAACAACAGCCCCAGGATGAACAACAGCCCCAGGAGAAACACCCCAAATAAACACCAGCCCCAGGAGAAACACCCCAGATAAACAACAGCCCCAGGAGAAACACCCCAGATAAACAACAGCCCCAGGAGAAACAACAGCCCAAGGAGAAACAGCCTGGAATAAACAACAGCCCAGGATAAACAGCCCACATTAAACAACACCCCAGGATAAACAGCTTGGGATCAACAGCCTGTGAGACACAAGGCTCACTCTAAGTTGGTGACAAGTTGAATAAGGGGTAGCAGGGACAGTGCCAGCTCTGGGGTGCCTGGCAACTGCCAGAAGCACACGTTGACTGGAACAGTTCTGAGGCACTTTCTCAGGGCATGAGTCAAATGCATTCGCATGAAGATTGTACATATTCAACCTTCCCTGAAGTTCACATGCTCCAGGAATTCTTTATCTTAGTTTGGCCCATGATTTCATCTTCTTAGAGCACAATGCACGTGGGATTGTGAGAGTTTTGTATTTTATTTCCTCACAGATAGGATTTTGAGAGTTTTGTATTTTATTTCACAGATGTGATTTTGAGAGTTTTGTATTTTATTTCCTCACAAGGCCCCCTGGTCTGTGGTTTGACAGCTATTGATAGCCCAAGGGGCAGTGGTGGATTTCTTTTGCTCTTTTGGTGCTATTTGCCTAGTTCTTTCCAATGTTTTCTTATCACACAGAATTGTAGCCAGTTTTACAAGTACTTTCAATCAATATTAGCTATTTCACTATTGAATAGATACTAAATAGATATTTCACTATTGTCAGTTAGTCACAAAAATAAAGGCATTAGTTATTTCACAACTAAAATAATTATTTTATTAATTTTTAATTTAATTTTAATATCATTAATATTAATATAATAATGCAAAATAATAAGTTGTTATATTCATTATTATTTCTTCACTACTACAATTACTTCTGCAGAAATTAATGTTATAATACACAGTGCATAATATTTTGCAAAAGCCCAAACTATAATATATATCTATCACACTAAGATATACAATCCACACAGGGATTAGAGTATTAACTAGAAAAGGCTGACAAATTATACTACATCAAAAGCAGTTAAAAAGAGATTACAAACTGTACTCCATCAAAATAATTTAGAAAAGCCAATAATGGCAAAATACAATAACTACACAGTTATTTATGAAACATCCCAGGATAAATAGCCTGGGATAAATCCAATCCACAACCACTGAAATTATTCTTATTTTCTTCTTAACTTTATAAACATCACCCCTTTTCATGCTGCTTTATCAGCAGTGCAATCGGTGTTATCTCCTTATAAATTATCCTACAACTGCCAGATCACAGAATTACATCGTCAGGATTATTACATTTCCTAGCCTGGCAAAGATTTTATAATTCATGGGAAGAAATTTTAAAGTCTTGTCAAAAGTGGGTACAGGAGCATAAAACCAGCAGAACTCCACTAATCATCACATGAGCCAGGAATGGAAATTAAGGGAAAATAAAAACCACAGAGGTGAAAAGTGGAGTTCAGCAACAATCAGCTTTTCAGCAGCTCTTTTTTAATCAGCACACATCCACACCTCAGTAAAGAAAAAGATTTATAAAGACATTTAATATGTCCTGGCCAAAAAAGGAGGCACAGACTTGAAGGAGTAATTGCTCATCCTCAACTCCTACCATGTCTTTCAGACCAGTCTGATATTTTTAAAAGTAAATCTACTTTCAAAGCAGCTGTTCTTATCTACATATTGGAAAATAAGAGCTATTTTTTTAAAATCCAAAATCCCAGAATGGTTTGGGAGGGACCTTAAAGCCCATCCTGTTCCACCCCTGCCATGAGACCTTCCATGATCCCAGGTTGCTCAGAATTTCAGTAATTTTATCTCAGAAATGTTTTTCAATATTTACTTGTCAGGAAAGTGCCACAGACTGCTTGTGCTAATGTGTGCAAAAGAACTGGGATATGGAACAACTGAAGGAAACCAAGGAAATATTTAAGAACAAACTTTAAATTGTTTTGTCTGGGCATTAAACTTGCAGCTGAGAAATGTGGGTCAATTAACTCTGAGAAATTAGTTGAAAGTTATACTGAAAATTCCCTCAAATCCTCTGTGTTTGGCCATAGCTACAGAAAAACCAAACAAACCAGACTAAATTTAGGAAGGCCATTGAGAGTCTTGAGTGCAGCCAGAGGGGACAATGAGGCTGGAGAGGGAACACAAACCCTGTGAGGAACCCCTGAGGGAGCTGGGGCTGCTCAGCCTGGAGAAAAGGAGACTCAGGGCTGCCCCCATCACTCTGCACAGCTCCTGAAAGGTGCCTGTGCTCACCTGGGGCTGGGCTCTTTCTCCAGCAGCACTGACACAGCCAGAGCACACAGCCTCCAGCTGCACCAAGGGAAATACAGGTTGGACAGCAGGGAAAAGGTTTTTGCAGCAAGGGTGAGAAAGTTCTGGAATGGCTGCCCGGGGAGGTGGTGCAGTCCCCATGCCTGGGTGTGTTTAACAAAGCCTGGATGTGGCACTGGGGGCCAGGGCTCAGTTGAGCTGCTGGGGCTGGGCTGGACTCGATGGGCTTGAAGGTCTCTCCCAGCCTGGGCATTCTGGGATTCTGTGAATAAACCTAAATTCCACTTCTAAGTGTGTCCACAAATCTCCTGCAAGAACCCTGCTGGTGGTTCAGCATTAGCAGCAAGCTCTGTGTGATAAATAACCTGATTTCTTCCAGCAATGAGACAAAGCTGGGCCAGCAGCAGCAGCCAGGGCTGGCTCCAGGGATGGCACTGACCACTGGAACTGGGCTGAGAATGTCACGCTGGGGTCACCGCCCCTGTACCCCAGTGCTGGCTCCCAGGGATGGCACTCACCACTGGAACTGGGCTGAGAATGTCACGCTGGGGTCACCGCCCCTGTACCCCAGTGCTGGCTCCCAGGGATGGCACTCACCACTGGAACTGGGCTGAGAATGTCACGCTGGGGTCACTCCCCCTGTAGTCCCAGCTCAGGGTGAAATTGGTGTTCACCACGTGCACCCGCACGTCCTCAGGGCTCGGCAGGCTGCTCTGGCCTAGGAGACACCAGTGAGCACAGAAATCAAATGTTACAATCAGAAAAAAAGAAAATATAAAGATAAAATTAAAATAAAACATTTAAAAAAACCAACAAAGTATTATGATAAAAAGCAAATAAAATATTAGGATGAAATTAAGATTAAATATTACCATAAAAAGCAAAGAAAGTATAAAGATAAAATGAAAATAAAATGTTAAAATAAAATAAAGTATTATGATAAAAAGTAAATAAAATATTAGGATAAATTTAAGATAAAATATTACCATAAAAAGAAATTAAAGTATTAAAGTAAAATTAAAATAAAATGTTAAAACAAAATATAATAAAAAGCAAATAAAATATGAGGATACAATTAAGATAAAATATTACAAGAAAAAGAAAAGAAAATATTAATATAAAATGAAAGTAAAATATTACAATAAAACAAAATCTAAAATAAATAAAATATAATAACAATAATTGAAATAAATACAATAAAATAAAGTAGAACAAAAATAAAATAAAATGAGTAAAATAAAAACTAAAAAGTAAAAAATAAAATAAATATAAAATTAAAATAGAAAACAAAATAAAAATGAATGAAAATAAAGATACGTTAAATAAGTAAAACACAATAGAATACTAAAATAAAAATTTTAGATATAATAAAAATTAAAACAAAATGCAATCAAATTTAAATAAAATGAAATTAAATAAATAAAAATTAAAACTAAATAAAATAAATTGAAACAAAACAAACCACATCTCTTAGCTTTGACATTCTATTTTATTTGGTTCTATTTTATCTGAAGTCATTTATTAATGACTTCCCAATGGTCACAATTTTGAAGTCGTATCTGAAATTGCTGTTTGGGACCAGTCTGATATTTGATTGTATGAGGAGGAACCCAGAGCCAAGAAATCCCATTTCAGCTGGGCACTCTCTGGACACCAATGGCTTACCCTGAACCTGACCTTGGGAAAGGCTCTTCCTTACAAACCGAATTTATTTTTCTGCACAAGTTCCCTTTCTACAAAGGGAACATGTGGAAAAGCAGAATGACTGAATTCTCCAAAATCCTTTTGGAGAATTAAGTTGGACCCACATGATTTTGGGAAATAACTCCCGAAAGCACAAAACCATGAAAGCCAAATAATTCAATAAACCCTTGTGATCCCACTACAGAATTTATTCCCACAAGGCAGGAATTTGTTGCTCTTCTGACAGAGTAGGACAAACCCAGAGAATGCCAAAGGACGTTTGCTCAGAAAATAAGAAAACAAAGGAAAAACCAGGTTTTTCCCCAGATATTTATCCAACAGATGGTTTCAATTCAGCCAAAACCCTTTGTGACAACAAGGGCCCCACAGACTCCAACTGATAAAAACACTACCACATTCCAATTATTAGAGTATTTTTGTTTGCCTGGGGTAGAAATTCAAATATTTAGTGTATCCTCCCCATCTTTTCAAATCCTTAATTTCTCGAGCATGAGGCTTTCCAGAACTCCTTGTTAGACCTCAGCAGGCCAGATGGCAAAAAGGAGGAAGATCCTGTCCAGATCCATGCTCTGAGCAGAGATTTTCTGAGCTTTAACCCAGCCTGTGTTCTGTTCAGCTGGGAAATACCCCAGGAAGGTAATTCTCAACACAGCTCCCAACCAAGAGAAAGCTGAATGGCAGCAGCCATTCTTGAAGTTTTCCTTTTAAGCAAAATTTCAGCTTCCTGAAGGAATTTTATTGTTCTCTTTTGTATTCCCTCCAAATGGTTCAACTTGCTTGAAGCAGTGTAAAAAAAATCACAATAAACTGGCTGAGATTAATTACTAGAGGTCTAATTTATGAGACATGACCTAATCTTTTCCTTCTAACTAACACTGCTGTGCCCTGATACTTTTGGGGTTTCTAAAAACACCCAACAAAACAATGCTGTGTAATTTATGGGTAGAAGTTTGTGCTTTTTCAGCAGGTCTGATATTTTAACCCTCCTCTCTTTGCCTTGCACATTTTCCTGTTCAACACCACTGCACTTGTTTCCTGGAGTACTGATCCAGTTTCTCCCAACAGACAGGAATATGTGATCCAGGCATCCACCCTTTCACATATTTCCCTATTTCCAATGAGTTTTGTGCTTGCTTCCCTAAATTAATTCCACAAATCATTAATTTCCCAATGAACAGCTATGCAGGAAGGAAGGAGAAAACTCAGTGATGTTTAATCAGCAGGGAAATTTTGTGATTTAGGTTGTAACTGGATATGCAAAGAAAAGCCTAAAAATCAACATTTCTATCTGGCTTATTTTATTAATGATTAAAAGCCAGACACTTAAAACCAATTCCTGTTTGTCCACTTGAGCATGATGACACTTTGGTTCTGAGAAACCATTACAAGGGATTAGACTTGTGTGGAAAGAAGAGATTAAAAACCAGAAATGCTTTTAGCACATCTGCCCATCTCTTTCCCCTGTCAAATTCAAACAAACCAAACCACCCCAAACTGTTCCAATACACAAAAATTACTGCTTCGCTCAGGAGATGTTCACCAACACTGACGGCTGAAAATAAGAATGATTATATAACAAAATCTATTCAGCAACAGAAGAAAGCAAGAAATGGCAGCAGAGCAAATCCCACAGTCAGGGGAAATCCCAGGAGGAGCACATGATGCTCGATGCTTACGACATCCCTGGGTGCAGGAGCCAGCGGAAAATTTCAGTCAACATTTCAGCAGAAGAAGGAAGAGGAGGCCCCTTAGATGTGACACCAGGAAAGGCTATGAAGGACCCTGATGTGCAAAGAAACTCAGAACCAGAGCTTTACCCTGGAGCAGCAGCACAGGGAACAGCTGGGCTTGGCCCAGGGGAAGGGAGAGGTCACAGAAGCAGAACGATTGGAATTTCAGAGTGAGAATCACCCCCTGGTTGGGATCTCAGAGCCCACCCAGCCCCAGGCTGCTCCCAGCCCCAGTGTCCAGCCTGGCCTTGGGCACTGCCAGGGATCCAGGGGCAGCCCCAGCTGCTCTGGGCACCCTGTGCCAGGGCCTGCCCACCCTGCCAGGGAACAATTCCTCATTCCCAATGTCCCATCCAGCCCTGCCCCTCGGCAGTCTAAAACCATTGTGCCATGTCCTGTCACTCTCTGCCTGTACAAACAGCTCCTCTGCCCTCCTTTGTAATGCTTCGCAATCCTTCCTCTTCCAGCAACAGGTTTTGGGCAATAGCTGTTTTTTGCTGCGTAAGGACAAAAGACAAGGCACAAGCTCCTACCCTGCGAGCCAAAACCCCCATCCTGCCATTACACCTCTCATTTCCTCATTTATCCTCTAGGCTCTGCCAGACTGTGACTTCCAAGCCAAAAAACGGGAATCCAAAGGTGTTTCACCCACAGCGGCTGCAGCCGCTGCAATTCACCTGGAACGAGTGGGACTGGGGTGGAGGAGAGCGACAGTCCTCAGGGGAATGGGGACAGAAGCCAGGGAATGGCTGCCAGTGCCAGAGGGCAGGGCTGGCTGGGATCTTGGCAATGAGGAATTGTTCCCTGGCAGCGTGGGCAGGCCCTGGCACAGGGTGCCCAGAGCAGCTGGGGCTGCCCCTGCATCCCTGGCAGTGCCCAAGGCCAGGCTGGACACTGGGGACAGTGGGAGGTGTCCCTGCCATGGCAGGGGTGGCACTGGGTGGGATTTAAGGTCCTTCCCAACCCAAACCCAGCTGTGATTCCATGACGGCCCTGCAAACACGACACATCCTCACCGATACCGTTATTCCGCCCCGCATCCCCGCAGAGCTCCGGGACCGCAGCGGGACCCGCGCCCCGCTCCCCCCTCGGCCCCGGGCAGGAGGCTCCGCACCGGCCCCGCTCCCTGAGGGCCCCCGGGACCCACCTGCGCAGGGCAGCGGCACCAGCAGCAGGGGCAGCACGGCCGCCAGCCAGCGCCCGCCCGGCACCCACAGCCGCCGCCGCTCCGCCGTCCATCTACCCCATGGCTCCTCCGTCCATCCATCCCCGGGCTCCTCCGTCCATCCATCCCCGGGTTCCGCCGCCCCTCCAGACCCGGGCTCCGCCATCCAGGGCAGCGCTGCCGGAAACGCCGGCGGCAGCGCCTGCGCGGAGGGGCCCGGCCGCTGTGAGGGCGGTCGGGGTTGTGCGAGGGAAGTCAGGGCCGTGAGGGGCGGTCAGGGCCGTGTGAGGGGCGGTGTCCGGGCTGTGTGAGGGCGGTCCAAGCTGTGTCGGGGCTGTGAGGGGCGGTCAGGGCTGTGTACGGGTGGTCAGGGCTGTGAGGGGCGGTCAGGGCTGTGTGAGGGCAGTGCAGTGTCGGAGCTGTGTCAGTGAGCTGTGAGGGCGGTATGAGGGCCGTGTGGGGGCTGTGTTAGGGCAGTGTCGGGTTGGTGTCGGGGCTGTGTGAGGGCGCTCTGGGGGCGATGTCGGCACCCCCCGGCACTCGCGGTGCCGCCCCAGCCCCTGGCCGGTGTCACAAAGTGACAGCGCAGCCCCTGCTGAGGACACACGGCGATCACCGGCCCTGCACGGCCCTTGGCACAAACCCCGGGTCACGGAGCTGCTCCGGGGCTGGAGCCCCTCTGCAGCCAGGCTGGGAGAGCTGGCGGCGCTCACCTGGAGAGGAGAAGCTGCAGGGAGAGCTCAGAGCCCCTGGCAGGGCCTGAATGGGATCCAGGAGAGCTGCAGAGGGACTGGGGACAAGGCCTGCAGGGACAGCACCCAGGGAATGGCTGCCAGTGCCAGAGGGCAGGGCTGGATGGGATCTTGGCAATGAGGAATTGTTCCCTGGCAGGGTGGGCAGGCCCTGGCACAGGGTGCCCAGAGCAGCTGGGGCTGCCCCTGGATCCCTGGCAGTGCCCAAGGCCAGGTTGGACACTGTGGTGGGAGCAGCCTGGGACAATGGGAGGTGTCCCTGCCATGGCAGGGGTGGCCCTGGGTGGGCTTTGAGGTCCCTCCCAACCCAAACCATTCTGTGATTGTCTGGGGAGGGAGGAATCTCTCTTTAGCTGCAGTTTGTCCATTTCTCAAATGTTCAGCTGAATGCTGCAGTGAGCATTAAATGCAGTGTGAATGTTACAGCCCCTGAACTGGGTCTTTGGCTCAGCTCCCTTTTGCCAGCCACAGATTCTGACCACAAGATTAGAGAACTCCTCTTCTCTTTTTTCTTGTTTCATATTTTCCATGGGCCTGCCCAGCTGCAGGCTTGGGGAGGTAAAGTCAGGTGTTCACCTTTCACTTCCCACCCCTCAAACACAGACTCCGCAGTGGGCAGACCAATGGTTTCAGAGAGGAGGATTTGAAACTCTGGTGGACAAAGGTCTGTGCCCTCAACATCCTGGCTGTTATCATCAGCACAGGCTTTGCTTCTTAGGGTGAACACAGACTGACTTTTGGATAAAAATCTTCCTCACTGCTGCTGCCTGTTGTGCCGTGGGGTGCTGCAAGTCTGCTGATCTCAGATCCCAGAATCCCGGAATCCCAGGATGGGTGAGGTTGGGAGGGACCACAGAGGGTCACTGGTGCCACCTCCCTGCTCCAGCAGGGCCATCCCAGAGCAGAGGGCACAGGGTGGGCCCAGGTGGCCCTGGAATGTCCCAGGAGGAGACTCCAGCCCCTCTCTGGGCTCTGCTCCAGCTCGGGCCCTGCCCAGGGCACAAGTTGTGCCTCCTGTGCAGGGGAATTGCTGGGCTCAGGCCCTGCCCGTGGCTCTGGGGCCATTGCTGGGCCTGGAGCAGAGCCTGGGCCTGCTCTGACCTCTGCACACAGGGACAGACACAGGGACAGACACAGGGACAGCCAGGGACAGACACAGGGACAGACACAGGGACAGACACAGGGCCAGGCAGGGCTGAGGCCCCTCTCTCTCCCTGGGGCTCCTCTCCAGGCTGAGCAGCCCCAGCTCCCCCAGGCTCTCCTGGGCATGGGGATGCTCCAGGCCCCCAGGATTGTAGAGATCAATGCAGGGCTCTGGCAGCGTGTGAGGGGCATTGCTGAGGCACTGCTGGGCCTGTAGAGATCAATGCGGGGCTCTGGCAGCGTGTGAGGGGCTTTGCTGAGGCACTGCTGGGCCTCAGGCAGGCTCAGCCTGTGAGGGTTGTTGTCACCTCCTGCCCCAACAGCTGATAAGGAAACATGATTGTGGCATTTATTTATGTAACCACACCTCAGGGTCACCGTTTTGAACCGAAACTGCTGAACCAGTCTGGCACTGCTAGAAACATTTTATAACCTATAAATATTTACAGTTTGTCTTCTGCTGAGTTTGAATACAACTTCCTCAGCGATGTCATAGAAGAAAGGAGCAGAAGCTGGTGCTGCCCAGCCTGTGAGGAGAGCAGTGCTATCTGCAGAGCACAGGCAGCCAGGGGGGACACTGTGTGTCCCTGTGGCCATTGATGTCTGTCCCAAACCTCCCCTGAGACAGAGGAAACAAGGCCTGCTGGAGTTTGGGCTCTGCTGGGTTTATTTCTGTTGGCTGACAGACAAAGGAGACATAATTTGGTGGTTTCTTCTCATGCCAGCTCTGGACCAGATGAAAGGGGCAAATACAGCATTTCCTCTTGTGTGAAAAGTGGAGGAGCAGCGGTCCAGGAAGGAAGGACCTCAGGGAGCCCAAGGAGGGATCAGATCTATCTCCCCTTCCCAACGGATTTTTGTAATATCCCCCTTCTCAGGCAATATCACCTGTGGAGTTTTTGTTTGTTTGATCATTAGAAAGCTTTCCTTGTCCCTGTTTTATTGCAGTCCTGTAACTGCTTCCAGCTCCCTCAGGAACACAGGTGATTCATCCCCTGCCCTCAGAAGCCTTTCCCATGTTTTAACACTGTCATTACCCTGCCATCAGACTTCCTTCCCCAGACCACATAACAACATCTCCTCCCTGTTCCTTGTCCTGCTCCTGACTCCCCAGCCCTGCTCACAGCTCTGCACAGGGCCTCAGCAGTGCTGAGGAGCAGAAGGATGATCCTTGGGGTCAGGTGTTGGAATGATTTCCCCAGGCAGGTTTGGAGTCACTGTCTGTGGGAGTGTCCCAGAGGTTTCTGGATGTGCCCTTGGGGACAGGGCTTGGGGTGATGCTGGTGCTGGGGTGGGACTGGGTCATCCCAAAGGGCTCTTCCAGCCTTGGTGATCCTGGGATTAGGTTTGGAAGGACAGAAGTGTCCTAGGTGGCATGGACCAGGCTGAAAGAATGAGGGAAGCCTGGCATGAACCTCTTTTTACAGCCTATGGGGCCTTCCAAAGGTGTAATTTTGAGCACATCTGCAAGTTCCATCTTCATGGAGAATATTTAGAATCCCAGAGTGGTTTGGGTTGGGAGCAACCCTAAATCCCACCCAGAGCCCCCCCCTGCCATGGCAGGGACCCCTCCCACTGTCCCCAGTGTCCAGCCTGGCCTTGGGCACTGCCAGGGATCCAGGGGCAGCCCCAGCTGCTCTGGGCACCCTGTGCCAGGGCCTGCCCACCCTGCCAGGGAACAATTCCTCATTGCCAAGATCCCATCCAGCCCTGCCCTCTGGCACTGGCAGCCATTCCCTGGGTGCTGTCCCTGCAGGCCTTGTCCCCAGTCCCTCTGCAGCTCTCCTGGAGCCCTTCAGGCCCTGCCAGGGGCTCTGAGCTCTCCCTGCAGCTTCTCCTCTCCAGGCTGGAATTTCACAGAGATCAGTGAGCTCTGCCCTGTTCAGGGGAGTTCCAGAGCCTGCTTCCACCCCTGGGTCAGCAGGGCTGAGAACCCAAGCCAGTGCAAACCCTCTTGTCAGGACACTGACCCAGACGGGAGAACCAAGTCACTCCCTTCAGAAACTGCCACAGAGCCAGAGGGGCAGAGAGGAGGGGGTGGGAGTTAGAGAGGAGAGCTGAGTGGCTGCTGGCAAAGCTGATGGGGAAATGAAGAACTGACGTTGTTCACCAGGTTCTTTGGGGCTTTCTGCAGTGGGGAGCCCTGCGGTTGGTGATGCTGGAGTGAGGATTTCCTCTCAGGCTTCCCCAGGGCTTCTCTCCTGTCTCTGCGATGCCATCATCATCATTCCATGCCCTCAGGGTCTGCAGTGATGGCTTGAGGGAATGCACAATGAACTTCAGGAACTGCAGTCCCTAAGGAAGGGATATTTCCAGTACATTGCTCACAGGTGGCCCAAAGCCTGTGGATTATTCACAGCTCTTCCTGTAAAGCTGCTCTTTGCAGCCCTGCTGTTCACAGCAGCACCATCTCAAGGGAAGAGCCTTGCTCTGCATCCCACTCATTCAATAACAATGTTCTAGGATGATGGATCCTAGAAAATGACATTTTGCCAGGTGATAATGGATCTCTCCCAATCTGCCTCAGAAAAAACCAGTCATGCAGTTACAAGAACAAGTGTTTCTGGTTAAGAATCAATTTAAAAGCTTTTCTAGAGCTTGGTATGGATTTTTCTGAAAGCCTCTCTGGCTCTGCTGTTCCGTGGAACTCCTTCTGGATTGGGGGGGACCTGCTGGGCAGGGAAGACCCCGAAGTTCCCAACAGGAGAGATGAAAATGTGCAGCTGGGGGGTGGCTGTGTCCCTGACCCCTGGGTGCTCCTGGGTTCTTCTTTCTCCCTCCACTGCCGTGACTGGAATTCTCTGAACTGTTCCTTCCTGCCTTCCCTCATTGCTCTCTCCTGGAATCTGTTTTGCTGACCACAAGCTCAGACTTCCCTATTCCCTATTCCTTAATCATCCCACTTTTCTTTGCATTTCAGGTCTGACATCCTTTTCCAAGCGCTCCCAGGCCTTTGAGGGCTCTGTTTTCTCTGTGGCTTTGCCAGAACACGCCGTACCAGGGTGAGCAGCCTCCAGCATCCCGCTGTACTTTCAGTTTACATCAGCACGTGGTCAAAGTTCACCTGATTTATTGACTTGTTGTCACTGTAATGTCCACAAGCTCAGCTCAAGATGAACTCTTCAGTGAATTGCTGCTTCCTTCTAAATTATTGCTCCTCCTCTAAATTATTTCTGCCTTGTTGGGCCACACAGCCCATGTGGGGACAGGCAGAGGCTGTCCCTTGTCCCCAGGCCTGGCTCATGCTGTGACTCTCAGGGGAGCTGTGGCACAGGAAGAGGCCTCTCACCTACAAAAGCTTTCCTGGGTGTGGGGCAGGAAGATTTCTGCAGCAAACCAAAGTGCACATCTCTAGCCATGATATTTTCTGAAAAATCCTTTCCTTAGGATTTTTTCTCCTGAGAAGCTGAGAGGCCTCAGGAACAAAATGTAAACAATGGTTATCTGTGGTCCATGTGGTTGTTTCTAATTAATTGCCAATCACAGTCCAGCTGTCTGGACTGTCTCAGTCATAAGCCTTTGTTATCATTCTTTTTCTATTCTTAGCTAGCCTTCTGTCTTGGTTTAGAGCAAAATTTTGGGAGAGAGAGAGAGAGAGAGTCCCCAGAGGGGCTCTAGTAGGAGGATAAATTCAATCGGCCCCTCCCCCCCCACAACCAGTCCGGGAGAAAATACCTCCTTGAAGAAAAGTGGAAAAAAGCTGTTTATTAAACAATAGAACCTAACAATATTAAAACAATAAAACCCCTTGCCGCTCTAAAAGAGATGACCAATTGAGAAAACCCCCCCGGGTTGCAGCCCAGCTCACTCAGTCTCTTATCAGTCCTTCTGGTGCTGGAATTCTCGCAGGCCAGGCCCGGCCCGGCCCGGTGGCCACAGGTGCAGCTGCTGGTGCTCCCCTGGGTGTTCAGTCCAGAGCAGGTTCCAAGAGGTCCAAAGAAAAGGAAAAGAAAAACCACAGTCCAGGGACTCTTCTTTGCCTCAGCCAGCTAAAACTAACCAAAAGCAAAAAGAGAGCTCTCTGTCCTGCGTCTGTCTGTCTGCAGACAACACAGTCCTGGAGCAGGAATGCGGGGGAGTACGTGCAATGTCTGAGCGAAGAAAAAAAAAGAACTGTGCGATTCTTCTCTCCCCCCTCTCACTCTCTGCAACAAGTCTTAAAGGTGCAAAACTTATTATTATTCAGCATAAACCAATGAGACGATTTGGGGATAAAAGCATCATATAGTCAACCCAGGACATTCCACCCCTTATCCCCATATCGTCTGCTTACTACTAAAACTAATATAAATTTAACTCTACAAGCACATACATTATACATCCATTATACAGCTATACACAGACAATGGTAACAGCATTCAGCAAACAGTGATATTTACACAGAGGTCTCACCCAACAATCAGATCTCCCTGAGGTACACATCGTGTTCTCCCATCTCTTTGCATTATCCACCATGTGTAACCTGGTCCCTGAGCAAAAACAACCCCACGAATGGGTTTGTCTGTATTCGAGGCAGAATTAATCCAAACTGTCTTCCCTAACAAACCTCTGACATGTACCACTGGGACTTTGTCTCCATCTACTCTATGCAAAGACTCAGATTGGGCAGGGCCCACTCGGTTAGTAGAGCCTCGGGTATTAACTAACCAGGTGGCCTTTGCCAGATGCTGCTCCCAGTTTTTGAAAGATCCCCCACCTAATGCTTTCAATGTGGTTTTTAACAGTCTGTTGTACCTCTCCACTTTGCCTGCAGCTGGTGCGTGGTAGGGGATGTGGTACACCCACTCAATACCGTGTTCCCTAGCCCAAGTGCTGATAAGGCTGTTCTTAAAATGAGTCCCGTTGTCTGACTCAATCCTCTCAGGGGTACCATGTCTCCACAGAATTTGCTTTTCCAGGCCCAGGATAGTGTTACGGGCAGTGGCATGAGGCACAGGGTAGGTTTCCAACCATCCAGTGGTGGCTTCCACCATGGTCAGCATGTAGCGTTTGCCCTGGCGTGTCTGGGGCAGTGTGATGTAGTCAATCTGCCAGGCCTCCCCATACTTGTACTTGGACCACCGCCCACCATACCACAGGGGCTTCAATCGCTTGGCCTGTTTGATGGCAGCACACGTCTCACAGTCATGGATAACCTGAGAAATACTGTCCATGGTTAAATCCACCCCTCGGTCTCGTGCCCACTTATAGGTGGCATCTCTACCCTGATGGCCTGAGGCGTCATGGGCCCATCGAGCTAGGAATAACTCCCCCTTATGTTGCCAATCTAAGTCTATCTTTGACACCTCTATCTTTGCAGCCTGGTCTACCTGCTCATTATTTTGGTGTTCCTCATTAGCCCGACTCTTGGGGACATGGGCATCAACATGACGGACTTTCACAGGTAGCTTCTCTAACCGAGCAGCAATGTCTTTGCATTCATCAGCAGCCCAGATCGGTTTTCCCCTACGCTGCCAGTTGGCCTTTTTCCACCTTTCTAGCCATCCCCACAGTGCGTTGGCTACCATCCATGAATCAGTGTAAAGGTAGAGCTTTGGCCACTTCTCTCTCTCAGCAATGTCCAGGGCCAGCTGAACAGCTTTGAGTTCAGCAAGCTGGCTTGATCCACCTTCTCCTTCGGTAGCTTGTGCAACTTGTCGTGTGGGGCTCCATACAGCTGCTTTCCACTTCGGTTCATTCCCACAATGCGGCAAGAACCATCAGTAAAAAGAGCGTATCGTGTATCTTCTGCTGGCAGCTGGTTATATGGTGGAGCTTCTTCAGCCCGTGTCACTTCTTGTTCCTCTTCATCAGTGAGACCAAAATTTTCACCTTCCGGCCAGTTTGTAATTATTTCCAGAATCCCAGGGCGATTCGGGTTTCCAATCTACGGGCGCGCTGTGTGATAACAGCAATCCATTTGCTCCATGTGGTGCTGGTGGCATGGTGCGTAGAGGGAACCTTTGCTTTGAACATCCACCCCAGCACTGGTAGTCGGGGTGCCAGGAGGAGTTGTGCTTCTGTGCCTATTACCTCTGAGGCAGCCTGGACTCCTTCATAGGCAGCCAAGATTTCTTTCTCTGTTGGAGTATAGTTGGCTTTAGACCCTCTGTAGCCCGACTCCAGAATCCCAGTGGTCGGCTCCGAGTCTCACCAGGCACCTTCTGCCAAAGGCTCCAGGACAAGCCATGGTTCCCGGCTGCAGAGTAGAGCACGTTCTTCACCTCTGGTCCCGTCCTGACTGGGCCAAGGGCAACTGCATGGGCAATCTCCTGCTTGATTTGTGCAAAGGCTTGTTGCTGCTCAGGGCCCCAGTGGAAATCGTTCTTCTTGAGGGTGACCAGGTAGAGAGGGCTCACGATCTGACTGTACTCGGGAATATGCATCCTCCAAAAGCCTATGGCACCTAGGAAAGCTTGCGTTTCTTTCTTGCTGGATGGTGGAGACATTGCTGTGATCTTGTTGATGACATCAGTGGGAATCTGACGCCGTCCGTCTTGCCACTTCACTCCCAGAAACTGGATCTCTTGAGCAGGTCCCTTGACTTTGTTCTTCTTGATGGCGAAGCCAGCTTTTAGGAGAATCTGGATGATTTTCTCCCCTTTCTCAAACACTTCTGCTGCTGTCTTCCCCCACACAATGATGTCATCAATATATTGCAGATGTTCTGGAGCCTCACCCTTTTCCAGTGCAGCCTGGATCAGTCCATGGCAGATGGTGGGACTGTGCTTCCACCCCTGGGGCAGTCGGTTCCAGGTGTACTGCACGCCCCTCCAGGTGACAGCAAACTGGGGCCTGCATTCTGCTGCCAGAGGAATGGAGAAAAATGCATTGGCAATGTCAATAGTGGCATACCACCTCGCTGCCTTGGACTCCAGCTCGTACTGGAGTTCCAGCATGTCCGGCACAGCAGCGCTCAGCGGTGGAGTCACTTCATTCAAGCCACGATAGTCCACAGTCAATCTCCATTCTCCTTCAGATTTACGCACAGGCCAAATGGGGCTGTTGAAGGGTGAGTGGGTCTTGCTAACCACCCCTTGGCTCTCCAGCTCACGGATCATTTTGTGGATGGGGATCACAGCATCTCGATTTGTCGGTACTGTCGGCGGTGCACTGTCGAGGTGGCAATCGGTACTCGTTGCTCTTCCACCTTCAGGAGTCCTACTGCAGATGGGTTTTCTGACAGTCCAGGCAAGCTGTTCAACTGCTTGACACCCTCTGTCTCTACAGCAGCTATTCCAAATGCCCACCTGAGTCCCTTTGGGTCTTTGAAATACCCACTTCTGAGGAAGTCTATGCCTAAAATGCATGGGGCCTCTGGGCCAGTCACAATAGGGTGTTTCTTCCACTCATTTCCAGTCAGGCTCACCTCAGCTTCCACCAAAGTGAAATCCTGGGATCCCCCTGTCACGCCAACAATAGAAACAGACTCTGTCCCCACATGTCTTGATGGAATTAATGTACATTGTGCACCAGTATCAACCAAAGCTTTATACTCTTGTGGTTCCGATGTGCCAGGCCAACGAATCCACACAGACCAGAAAACACGATTTTCCCTAGCCTCTACCTGGCTAGAGGCAGGGCCCCTCTAAGCCTGGTTATCCTTCTTTCCCTGGGCATATGACTTGGATGTTCCTTCAAGGGGATCGGACATGTCATCATCATCATACCTGGCAGTTCGGCCACGGGCAACTGGAGCTGCTTTTCTTTTGGTGGAATTCCCTCTCTCAGCCCTGTCTTCCTTCAATTCACGCACTCGTCGTGCCAGAACAGCAGTAGGTTGTCCATCCCACTTCCTCATGTTTTCTCCACAATCACGCAGGTAGAACCACAGCTCAGCTCATGGGGTGTACCTTCTCTCGCCATTTGGGAAACGTCTGCCTTGGATACCAGAACCTCTGATCTGTACCGCCGAGATCTGGAGAAGGTCTTCTTTAATCTCCTCTCTGAGCTTCTTGTGGTTCTCCTCTATCTTGTCCTCTAATTTCTGCAGACGTGATTCTACTGCTGAGATTCTGGCATGTGTTGGGCCATGCACAGCGTCTGCATATACTCGGAGCTTCCTTGCCATATCCAGCACAGTCTCATCCCTCTCATCCCTCTTCATGATGGCTAAGGCAGAAGCATATTCATGTGGCCCAAGTCGCACAAGTTTTCGCCACATCACAGACGTGCATGGTACCAAGTCTGGGTTCCTAGTTGTTACATCGTCTGAGAAGATAATCTCTGCCACTGCCATTTCTCTTAGGCGTTGGATCCCTTGCTCTATGGTCTTCCACTGTGTTTGTTGCATATAAAGATCATCTGCACACAGGTATCTTTGTGCAACACTTTCCAAGACCCGTGCCCAGAGGCTCTGTGGATTAGCCCCCCTCATCATTCCTTGGTCAATGACAGGATCCTGTGACAGGGATCCCAAATGCCTCGCTTCAGTGCCGTCTAGAATTGTGGCCTCACCTGCAGCATCCCAGAGACGGACTAACCAACTAATTATGGATTCATCAGGTCGTCGGGTGTAATCCTTCCGTAGTCCACGCAGGTCCTTCAGGGAAAAGGACTCAATATTTGCATCTGATCTTGAACCTGCTGCTTTGACTCCTGATTTTATGTCGGGAGGTGTTGAGGTTCCTTCTCCTGCATCATCATCCTCATCATCTGCTGGTCGGTTGGTTTTGTCCGTGCATTTCCCGCTTCTAGTACTGGTAGCAACAGCCATTGGTTTGGCTGCTGGCTTAGGCTCACTATCTGGTTTGGCAGCTGGCTTCGAGCCTGGCGTGCTGGCTGCAGCCTGACTGACTGGGATAGCGCTGATTTATCTCCCTGCCCCCCTGCCTCTGTCTGCTGCCCTACAGTATCTAACAGAGTGCGATAAGCATAGGCCAGGGCCCAGCTTATTGCAATTAGCCTTTTCTCGTTCGAATCATCATGGCACTTCTCCTTTAGGTATTTCCCCACCTCAGCTGCGTTCTGAATTTGTTCCCGTGGAAAATCCCAGCCTAGAGGATCAGAAAATTCCTTCAGGGTTTGGCCTATATTTTCCCATTCTCCACACCACTCAGGATTTTCCACGCCTGCATCTGCTTCTGGGTCAGGGGTCTCACCAACTCTTCTGGATATCTCAGCTTTCATTTTAGAGAAGCTCCAGACTATATAGAGGAAGCCTACCAGATTAAATACCAGAAAGATGGTCTCTTTAACACTCAGGGGAAACTGAACATTCTCAAACAGTGACATAACAGCTTCAAAGGAGAAGAAGGAAAAGAAAGCCTGGAAAGCCTTATTCTCAGCTCCTCCTCTAACAAACTCGGTGCAATTACTAATAAATTCCCAAAACATACTACTGGAACTGGGAGGCAGGGTAGGACGAAACATATCGTAAACAGACGCCAGCATCTTTATAAATGCCCTATAAATCATTATCACCAAGGCCAGCACAAGAGCTACTCCAATCCGTGCCCGTCTACCGTAAGAATTACGTATTATGGACAATAATCCGAGTGACCAGAATGGTATCGAAACCTCAGAAAGGTCTAGAGACCAGAACCACATGAAGGTCTCCACCGCAAGAGATGTTACGAATTCCAGCAGCATGGCTATTGACTGCTCTAACTCACTAGCTAGTGAGCACAACCAACGCACACAATAAGCTTTTTTCCACTTTCTCTGGCCACGAGTTGGGCGCCAAGAAGTGTATCTGTCTTGGTTTAGAGCAAAATTTTGGGAGAGAGAGAGAGAGAGTCCCCAGAGGGGCTCTAGTAGGAGGATAAATTCAATCGGCCCCTCCCCCCCCACAACCAGTCGGGGAGAAAATACCTCCTTGAAGAAAAGTGGAAAAAAGCTGTTTATTAAACAATAGAACCTAACAATATTAAAACAATAAAACCCCTTGCCGCTCTAAAAGAGATGACCAATTGAGAAACCCCCCGGGTTGCAGCCCAGCTCACTCAGTCTCTTATCAGTCCTTCTGGTGCTGGAATTCTCGCAGGCCAGGCCCGGCCCGGCCCGGTGGCCACAGGTGTGAGCTGCCGGTGCTCCCCTGGGTGTTCAGTCCAGAGCAGGTTCCAAGAGGTCCAAAGAAAAGGAAAAGAAAAACCACAGTCCAGGGACTCTTCTTTGCCTCAGCCAGCTAAAACTAACCAAAAGCAAAAAGAGAGCTCTCTGTCCTGCCGTCTGTCTGTCCGCAGACAACACAGTCCTGGAGCAGGAATGCGGGGGAGTACGTGCAATGTCTGAGCGAAGAAAAAAAGAACTGTGCGATTCTTCTCTCCCCCCTCTCACTCTCTGCAACAAGTCTTAAAGGTGCAAAACTTATTATTATTCAGCATAAACCAATGAGACGATTTGGGGATAAAAGCATCATATAGTCAACCCAGGACACCTTCTGATGAAATCCTTTCTTCTATTCTTTTAGTATAGTTTTAATATAATATATATCATAAAATAATAAATCAAGCCTTCTGAAACATGGAGTCAGATCCTCGTCTCTTCCCTCATCCTAAGACCCCTGTGAACACCATCACACATGGCAGCCTGAAAACCACATCTGGGTTGATTTTAGCAGCCCCTAAATCCTGGAAGTGTCCAAGGCTGTGGGGCAGGGCTGCTCCCAGTCCCATCCAACCTGGCCTTGGGCACTGCCCCAGATCCAGGGGCAGCCCCAGCTGCTCTGGCCATGATGTCCTTGCAGACACTGGGACATCCCTGCTGTGCCCTGGCGTGCCTCAGCAGTGAGCCTGCACTGCATTGGCACAGCCTTATCTCTGCCTTATCAGCCCTCAGCAGAGCCTTGGAACCACCTGGACTGCAGCCACTGACAGGAACTCACTGTCCTGAGCAAAGCAGCTGCTGGAGAGGGGAAAGCAGCTCCAGGAGCACTGAGGGAGGGGCAGGGATCTCCAGCCCCCCCTCAGCTCCATGTGCACTGGGCATTTTGCCCTCTAAAAGCCAAAATAAAAGGGGAAAAAAGGGGAAAAGAAAATATAGAAAGAAGCTGTGGGAGGAGGGCCAGGGAACACAGAGGGAGCTGGACTGGTTCCTTGGAGTGGTGATCCAGACCCAGGATCAGCATACCCAGAGCAGCCTTGGGGACAGGTGCAGAAAGGCACCAATGAAACAAAATACCTTGGAAAAAAAATCAATTCAGTAAATTCCATATTCCCCATGAAAGCAGAATGTGACCAAAATTAAAAAGTGCAGAAAAACCAGGTACAGATTCTACAGAATCCCCAAATCCCTGGGGCTGGCACAGCCCTGCCAGCCCATGGAGTGCCAGCTGTGCCCCGTGGGCACCTTGTCCCCAGCCCAGAGCACTCAGTGCCACCTCCAGGGCATACCTGCAGGGATGGGCACTGCAAAGCTCCCTGGGCAGCCCCTGCCAAGGCCTGAGCTCCCTTTCCATGGGCAAATTGCTGC
Organism: Camarhynchus parvulus; assembly: GCF_901933205.1. Lineage (NCBI taxonomy): Eukaryota > Metazoa > Chordata > Aves > Passeriformes > Thraupidae > Camarhynchus > Camarhynchus parvulus. The sequence goes on along the minus strand of NC_044571.1, from coordinate 682,884 downwards.
TGCTGGCCCAGCTGAGCCTGCCCTGGCCCAGCCTGAGGCCGTTCCCTCTGCTCCTGTCCCTGTGCCCTGGGAGCAGAGCCCGACCCCCCCGGCTGTGCCCTCCTGGCAGGGACTTGGGGACACTGGGAAGGTCCCCCTGAGCCTCCTCTGAGGAGAGCTGGGAGATGAAAACTGATGGAATCAATTCCTGATTTCTTCCTGCAACTACTGCCAAAAAGGAGATATTTACCCATCAATAACAAACATCAGCCCCAGAACCGTGCAATTCCCACATCAGGCTGAGACACAACTTCACTCCTGGACGGTTCCTTTGGTGACAGAATTTAATTTCTCACTCTCACTTTGATGCAGTGACACAAACCCAGTGCCAAGGTCCCACTTCTGCCCCAGTGCTGGGTCCAGCCTTTACCCAGCTGTGCAGGTGAGGCTGGCTTTGGAGCAGGAAGTCACAGTTCCCCAGATTTCTCAAATTAAGAATACACATCAGCAGATAATTAAAATAAACCTCATTTAACTCCCACTTCAGCTGCCAAGTTTCCCACAGACATCAGTTCATCCCACCCTCAAAACTTCACAACTTTGTATCAGGGAAGAATAAATTCCATAGAAAGATGATCCCAATGGGAATATCCTTAAAAACACATCATTTCTCATTAGAAAACAAATAAACAGATCTTTTCTTAAAAATAAACCAGGTCTTTCCTTACAAAATACTATTTTCTTTTATAAACATTCTGATTAGTTTTTGCAATAAATAGTTCATCAAAGTTAAATTAATTAGTATTATATATAAATATGACATTTCCTTTTTAGTGTCATAATCAGTGCCTGAATTGCTACAACCGCTCAGAGAGCCACAACCAGCAGTAGCAAAAGTTATGGATCATTTAATTCCTCCTTTAGAGCCAAGTTTCTTGTACCTGAAAAAATAAAATGATTCTGTCAAAAGTCTGTGACCCCGTGTTTGCCTGTGGGTTTTTCCTGCTGGAAAACAGCAATGAGATAAACCCAAAAGTCCATTTGCTTCTCCTTTTCCAAGGAAGAACGAGGAGGATATTTGGGCTTTTCCTGAGGCTGCTCCCACTCCTGAGTCAGTCTCCTTGAGCAGAGTGCTGAGGGAGCTCTGGTGTCCTGCTGGGCCCATCTCCAGCCCCTTCAGGGAGGCTTTGGGATTGCTCTGAAATCACTGTCAGCTTGTCACAAACCAGGAGCTCTTCTCGGGGAGGGAAAGGCTGTGGAGCACCAGGGGGTTTGCTCAGAAACTGGGAAACAAAGAGGAAGTGAGCATTAGGTCTCTGCAGCTGCCCCATCCTGTTTGCTCAGGAACACTGGGGTTATTAAACAACACTGGGGTTATTAAACAACATTGGGATTGTGCTGCACACACCAAGTGACTTTCTCAGGCCTTACAAGTCCCACAGGGCCAACAGCGTCACATCCTCCCTAAAATCCTGTTCCAGGCCTGGGAGCAAGAAGGAAGTGCCTCTCAAGAATAACCCCAGGGCTCGGAGACTTTTTGGGGTAGAAACTTGAAAAAAATTAAAGTTTTGATTGGGAACAAGCACCAAATGGTAACTGGGCTGTAGGGGAAGAGAGATCTGTCAAGAACCCTCCCTTCTGGCACCGGCAGCCATTCCCTGGCTCCTGTCCCTCCAGGCCTTGTCTGCAGTCCCTCTGCAGCTCTCCTGGAGCTCTTCAGGCCCTGCAAGGCCACCATGAGGCCACCCCAGAGCCTTTCCTTCCCCAGGCTGGGCAATCCCAGCTCTCCCAGCCTTTCCTCACAGAGCTGCTCCATCCCTCTGCTCGCCCCAGTGCCCTCAGATGAAACAATTCTGAACTGAATTTGGAATGAGAAACCAGCTGCTGTCAGGAGTGCTGGGCACTGCAGATACAAAAATCAGCACAAATATCCTCACTGTCAGACCCTTTTCCACCAAACTGGGATTGGGAATGTTGTGGCCCAAACCTGCAACTGAAACATCCCTAGTGAAAGCACTGCCTTGGCCAAAGCACATTCTGGGGGGGCACAGCTGCCCTTTGATTCCTGGGATGGCACCAGCCCAGAGCTCTCCCTGTCCTTAGAGGCACCTGGAGCAAAGGAACCTCGAGCACATCCTGTGTGGGTGTGGTGCTGCTGAGCTCCAGGATCTGCAAATCAAGGGATGCAGGGACCGGAGCCAGGGCATGGCTGCCAGTGCCAGAGGGCAGGGCTGGATGGGATCTTGGCAATGAGGAATTGTTCCCTGGCAGGGTGGGCAGGCCCTGGCACAGGGTGCCCAGAGCAGCTGGGGCTGCCCCTGCATCCCTGGCAGTGCCCAAGGCCAGGCTGGACACTGGGGACAGTGGGAGGTGTCCCTGCCATGGCAGGGGTGGGACTGGGTGGGATTTGAGGTCCCTCCCATCCCAACCCAGCTGGGATTCTGTGATTCCATGACACTCCTGGTGCTGAGCACGTGTTCAACCTAAAGCAGGAGCCAAAGTCAGCTGCAAACCTGGGGGTGCTGAGCTCTGACTGAGTGAGAATGAAAGCCCCAGAGGAACTGCAGGGACTCAGGAGAGCACAGGAGGGGCAGGGGTGTTTTGTACATCCTTGTTTCTGGGGAGGGACTCTGCTGCAGCCTCTCTGTCCTCTGGCTGTGTGACAGGGGCAGTGGGTCCCCATCAGCACTGGCTGCTGGTACTGCTCTCCTTTCAGCTGAAATTTTCAGACTCCATAGAATCACAGATTCCCAGAATGGTCTGGGTTGGATGGAGCCCCAAAGCTCTTCCCATCCTGCCATGGCCAGGGACACCTTCCACAGCCCAGTCTGCTCTGGTACAGCTGATCCAGCCCAGGTTCCTTCCTCAGGCACTTTCCTGGAGTTAAAACTCGTGATTACACTCGTGACAGGACTTTGCTGCAGGAGAAAAAAGGAGCTGGTTTAAGTCTAAAAGGAGGCAGGAGAGACAGAGATTTCTGTTGCTCATTGGCCAAATGAGGAACTCAAGTTGACACCTGGTACTCTCTCACTTCAAAATCAACAAACCCATCCTGTTTCTGAGCCAGAAAAAGCTGGTAATTACAAACTACAGACCACTGACCATTAGGTGCCAGTGAAAGGAGGCAAAATAAAAGAAGCCCTAAATGTTTTGGCACTGAGAGCCTTGAAAAAACCAGTGGCTCTGCTGGAAAGTCTGATTTTCACGGGTTAGGCAGGAAACAAACCTCTTTCAAGTGTTCTGGGAAAAGGTAGGAAGGGCAGAAAACATGTTTGATGAGTCTGTACAGATAAAAACTGGAGAAGAAACAAACGGTGACAGCTGTGCCCACGACCAGCATGGACCCCACCAGAACAGTCATAATGATCCACACAGGGGTTACACCTGCCAGAGACAAGGGGAAAAACAATTAAAACTGTCATTATTCACTGCAAATGATTATTTTTAAATTATCACTTTCTCCATGGAATGTCCCTGGATCCCTGGCAGTGCCCAAGGCCAGGCTGGACACTGGGGCTGGGAGCAGCCTGGGACAGTGGGACGTGTCCCTGCCATGGCAGGGGTGGCCCTGCTGGGCTGTGAGGTCCCTCCCAGCCATCCCAGGTGATTCCAGGATCCCCAGCTGCCAGGTTACCATTGTGGGTTGTCTGCTCACAGAGCTCCCTGCTCAGCTGCCCTGTCTTGTTCCACTCGGGAATCAGCGCCTGCACTCGGACACAGTAAACTGTCCATGGCTCCAGCTGGGCCAGGATCTCTGAGCTGTGCCTGGTGTCCACCTGAGCCACCTGCAAACACACAAACACAGCAAAGGGAAGCTGGGAGATCAGCTGCCTGCAAACACACAAACACAGCAAAGGGAAGCTGGCAGATCAGTGACTCAGCTGTGGGATCAGCTAAGGAACAACCAAGGAATTGCAATTACAATTAAATTACAACTGGACTGAATTACAATTACAATTACTTACTGTACAGCCATCCACACCACTGCCCTTTGGGCTGTTTCCAGCAGCACTAACGAAGTTTCAGGCTAATGAGGGATGATAAATGAGATCTGCTGGCAGCCAGAAACTGTCACCCAACCAAATGAGATCAGCTTGGAGCACAGCTACACACAAACACCATCCAGCTGCAGATGCAGCAAGTGGGATGGAGCAACAACACAAGAGGAAAAGGCCTCAGGTTGTGCCAGGGGAGTTTTAGATTAGGAAACATTTTTAAACATTTTTAAAACTCCAGGGGAGTTTTAGATTAGGGACAGGAAAAATTCCTTCAGTGAAAAAGCTGTCAAGCCCTGGAATAGGCTGCCCAGAGAAATGGTGCAGCTCCCACCCCTGGAAGTGTTAAAAATGTGTAAGTGTGGCACTTGGGGACATGGGGTAGTGGTGAACATGGGCTGCTGGGTTAATGGCTGGAACTGAGGGCTCTTCCAACCAGCCAATTCTGTGATTCTGTGACCTGTCATCTAGGCAAAACCAAAAAAAATGAAAGAAAGAAAATATTTCTGGGAGCTGTGAGTTGGCTGAACAGATGAATTTGCTGTTCAGGATCAGTTATGTCCCTGTAACTGCAGAGCACCCCTCAGCAGCAACAGGAGACTCTCCAGGCAGCTTTCAATCCTGGAGCAAGCACCCAGCTCACAAATCACCCGTGGAGCTCCCCAGGCTCTGCCTGCTGCCTCTGGGATCCCAGGGGAATGTTCCAGATTGCAGCTGGAAGTGCTGCAGGCACAGACTCCAGGTGCAGCCCTGTTCCTCTGGTGAATGCACTGAGTGCATCCCAGGGCCAGGAACACCTCATCCCTCAGGAGCCTGGGAGTGGAAACCAGGGTGGGAAACGAGGGCCCCTGATTTCTGGAAGTGGCAAAGCACTGAGCAGGTAACAGACAGAAATCAGAATTACACCTGGTGGAGTCCATTCTGTAAAACTGCACAGATGGACAAAGCACTTATTAACTGGGACTGGGGGCTGCTGGTCAGACACTTTCTGTTTGCCTGAAACAGAGGCCAAAATGCTCTAATTAATACATTATTAATGATCTTTCTCCATGCACTGTGTATGGAGGAGCAGAACTGCCTGTGGAAGAGGCTGGCCCTGAGAGGGAGAAAAGGAACTGCAGCGGATACAAACTGCAGAGCTGCAGGGGGCCACAGGGAATAAAAGCCTTATCCATTGTAGATATTTTTGGGGGTAAAAAACCCAAAGTCCCACTGAGGGGGGAAAAACACAGAGTTATTGATAACTATGGAAAGAGAAAATTCTGTCCATGCTGCTGTGTAATTACACAGCTCCTGCATTTACTCAGTCCTAGCTGTAGAGAACAGACTTGATTAATTTTAATTAGGAGAGATCCATTTTTACTCTTAGAATCACAGAATCCCAGAGTGGGTTGGGATGGAGAGACCCTAAATCCCACCCAGTGCCACCCCTGCCATGGCAGGGACACCTCCCACTGTCCCCAGTGTCCAGCCTGGCCTTGGGCACTGCCAGGGATGCAGGGGCAGCCCCAGCTGCTCTGGGCACCCTGTGCCAGGGCCTGCCCACCCTGCCAGGGAACAATTCCTCATTGCCAACCATCCAGCCCTGCCCTCTGGCACTGGCAGCCATGCCCTGGGTGCTGTCCCTGCAGGCCTTGTCCCCAGTCCCTCTGCAGCTCTCCTGGAGCCCCTTCAGGCCCTGCCAGGGGCTCTGAGCTCTCCCTGCAGCTTCTCCTCTCCAGGTGAGCTCCCCCAGCTCTCCCAGCCTGGCTCCAGAGCTCTGTAACCCGTGCCAGACCCTCCAGGAGCTCCCAGGACACTCCTAGGATGGCGTTTTCCAGGAAAAGCACAGATGCAGATCAGGGAGTCACAATACCCGGGAAGCAGAGGCCGGGTCTGTGTCCGTGCTGCCCTTCCTCCAGTAGAGGATCCTGTAGCTCCAGGAGCCGTAGTAGAGCCGCAGGGGCCACCGGTCCTGGCCGAGCTCCGCAAAGGGCCCCGAGAGATCCACGTGCAGCGCCCCCTGCTCCGGGCGCAGCCGAACCTCGGGGGCACCGATGGAGGCTGGGGAGAGAGGAGAGGAGAGGAGAGGAGAGGAGAGGAGGGGAGGAGGAGAGGGAGGAGAGGAGAGGAGAGGAGAGGAGAGGAGAGGGAGGAGGGAGAGGAGAGGGGAGGAGAGGAGAGGAGAGGAGAGGAGAGGAGAGGAGAGGAGAGGAGAGGAGAGGAGAGGAGGGAGGGGAGGGGGGGGGGGGGGGGGGAGGGAGAGGAGAGGGAGGGGAGAAGAGAGAAGAGAGAAGAGAAGAGAGAAGAGAAGAGAAGAGAAGAGAAGGAAGAGAAGAGAAGAGAAGAGAAGAGAAGAGAAGAAGAGAAGAGAAGAGAAGAGAAGAGAAGAGAAGAGAAGAGAAGAGAAGAGAAGAGAAGAGAAGGAATTCAGCTGGGCATTCTCACACAGCCCAAAAGTCACCTTTTAAATCATGCATTAGAAAGAAGTAATTTCTTTTTCCTGGGTCAGGCATTAATTAATGCTTTCCTCACGGAACTGCTCTGGAAATTGATTTTGTTTTTGCAGCTAAACACCAGGTACCAAAGCAAGCCCCATTCCCACACCCTCTAAATGAACTCAGTTCCCTTTTGCCAGCTGTGGTGACTGCAGGAGAGGAAGGACATTTCCATGGCTATCACTCACTTCTCCTTCTGGGCCAAACTGCCACAACATCTGTCTGTCCTGAGCAGACCCTCTAGAAAAGTGATTTATTGGGGGTTATGTGGGTTTTGATCATGGTCAGCTTGAAAAATGAAAACATTTGAATTATTTCTGCCTTGTGCAATCAAGATTCCTTGGCTGAAAATTAACCTTTTTATGTGAGAGTGGGTTTTTTTTGAAGTAAGAAAAAATAGAAATTAAACTTTTTGTCTGGCAAAGCAATGAATAAGGAAGTAACTGAATTTATTTAGGTATACAGGAAGTCTGGCTCCTTGAAGACAACTTCTCCCTGTCTGGAAAATAGAAATGTTCCTTATTTTAAGAGAAAATGATCAATACTATAACAGTGAAGCTACTGTGCTTTCTGCCAGTGTTGCAACTAAGATTTTATAGTTCAAGGTAATTAAATGTATTTAATTATGTAATTAATTATAAAATAGACAATAGAAATGTTCCTCTTTTTAAAAGAAAATAATACTTTTTTTGAAAATCTTCTCCAGAGGTTATCAGTACTATGACAGTGAACCTACTCTGCTTTCTGTCAGTGTTATAACTAAGATTTTATATTTCAAGGTAATTAAATGTATTTAATTATGTAATTAATGATAAAATGTAATTAAATGATAAAATAGAAAATAAAAATGTGCCTTATTTTAAAAGGAAATTATGTTTGTTTGAAAATCTCCTCTAAAGAGGTGATCAATACTATGACAGTGAACCTACTCTGCTTTCTGCCAGTGTTACAACTAAGATTTTATAGTTCAATGTAATTAAATGTATTTAGTTATGTAATTAATGATAAAATAGACAATAGAAATGTTCCTTATTTTAAAAGAAAATTATGCTTTGTTTGAAAATCTCCTCCAAAGAGGTAATCAATGACAGTGAACCTACTGTGCTTTCTGTCAGTGCTACAAATAAGATTTTATAGTTCAGTGTTGTTGGAGCCCTGGGTGCTGAGAATTCCAGACGTTCTGTGCTGCCAGAGAACACTGCATTGACCTGAGGGCCTGGAGAAGCTTCCAGAATGGAATGGCAGGACTGGGATTGTGGGTGTGGAGTTTGAATAGAAGTGTGTGATATCACAGTGGGGGAAACTCAGAGTTTAAGGGTTTAGAATACAGGAATAGAGAGAAAGCAAGATGGAGGTTTTAGGGTGGAGGCTGCTCCTTCTTCTCCATGGGTTTGGGTGGTTTTGTGTAATTGGACAGAAAAGTCTGCATTGAGGACTTTGAGTGATCAGTTACTGGGTTAAAAGTGACAATACTTTAGGTGTCATTTCTTAATTGAGTAGTTTAGCCTTAAAAGACCTCATAGAGAAAGACAGTGAGCCATCTTGTACCTTGTTAGTGAAATACTGCAGAACTCACTGCTGTGAGACTGTAACACAGATAAGAAAAAACAAACACCTAAGCCTGAAACACCATCTCGAGTGCCTTCAATGCCGACCTCCACAGAGGTACAAAAAAGCAGCCAAGAACTGGCACAACGTAATGAAATGATAAAATACTCTTTATCCTCTCTCCCAGAGCAGGCAGTATTTTTGGGAAGAACAGGGAAGGCTCACTGTCATCCATGGGCTTGAAGGTGAGGGTGACCCAGGAGGAGTGCAGCTCTCCTGCCTCGGCCCGCAGGCGCAGCATGTAGCTGCCGTAGGGTGACAGCGAGGACACGTCACACCAGGGCAGCCTCAGCTCTGTCCCCAGCGTCTCAAAGGTGTCCCCAGGGTAGTAGATGCTGCGGGGAACAGAAACAATGTGTAAGAGATGGCTAATTACAACTGGCTAAATGGCTTTAAGGCAGCAGAGCTGTTAATGCAAGCAGTTAGCACTTGTGGACATAAAAACGTACCCAGTGTGTGTAAGACTCGCACTAGGGATTTTACACCCATCCATAAGTCATTATAAACCTAGGGATTAAAATTCTAACTCTGTAAAAAATGCCCTTTTCCTGACCAAAATTCTAACTCTGTAAAAAATGCCCTTTTCCTGACCAAAATTCTAACTCTGTAAAAAGTGCCCATTTCCTGGCAGGGTCCCAAGGCTGCACTCACCAGGCAGAGTTCAGAGAAGCAGCAAACACTCAGCCAGTGCCAGGGCAGGGCACTGCTGTCTCACTGGGACTCTGCTCAGAGCTGTCCCCAGGATTTGCACACGAGGAAAACGGGGCTGGGAAGGGACCAGGCGCTGCTTATGGAACAGAACCACAGAGGGTGTGGGCTGGGAAGGACCCCAAATCCCACCCAGTGCCACCCCTGCCACAGCAGGGACACCTCCCACTGTCCCAGGCTGCTCCCAGCCCCAGAGTCCAACCTGGCCTTGATCAATACAGGATTTAATGGATGATATTTAATATCTTTTGTTCTTTCTGCTTCGCATCAAAAGCCTGCCCAGAAATGTACTGATCAAGGGAACATGGCTACAGAACCCAGAAAAATCTTCTCTCAACTCAGCATGAACAGAAGGCTCTGGGCAAAGCTTAGAGCTCCTTCCAGTGCCTGGAGGGGCTTCTAAAGAAAAGGGAGAATTTTTATATGGGCAGAGAGTCCAGGAGCCAGGGAACGGCTGCCAGTGCCAGAGGGCAGGGCTGGATGGGATCTTGGCAATGAGGAATTGTTCCCTGGCAGGGTGGGCAGGCCCTGGCACAGGGTGCCCAGAGCAGCTGGGGCTGCCCCTGGATCCCTGGCAGTGCCCAAGGCCAGGCTGGACACTGGGGCTGGGAGCACCTGGCACAGTGGGAGGTGTGGATGGGATGGGATGGGATGGGATGGGGGATGGGATGGGATGGGACGGGACGGGATGGGATGGGAGATCAGGGAAGGGCAAACACTCAGCACAACCAGGTCTCTTCAATCACAGAAGAGAAGAACCACACACAGAGCCAATAACTGCCAGTGTTAGAATGTGTTTGTGGTTCCAAACCAAACAGGACAAAGCTGCCTTGGGTGTGAATGCCCAGGAAACTCCTCTGCCCTGTCCTCCAGCTCAGCAGAGAAGCCTCTCACAAGCTGAAAAAAAGGGACAGCTCCTGGGACAGCAAAGTCCCTGAAATAAAGGGACAGAGTGTGCTCTGCAGAGGACACAGATCCCAAGCACACAGAGCTGCAGGGTGTGAGTGAAAGCCAGCCCAGCCCAGGCCAGCCCCACCTCTTGGACTGGACAGTGTAGGTGAGGTTTCCTCGGGGGAACCTTGGTGCATCCCACTGCAAGGTGCTGTGAAGATTGACTGAAGTAATTCTCACATTCCGGGGCTCTGGGACCATTCCAGAAACTGTGGGAGGAATCAGAACCAACATTTCAGTGTTTGCTCCAGCACTTGTCACTCATCCAAAATTTAAATGCAGCCTCTGCCTTGCCTCGGGTGCTTATTCAAAAACAGAGCCCAGTTTAATTAAATTTAAATCCTGATGCCTCTCCTGCCTCCTTATGCAACAAAACAAATTACTGGCACCAGTGACTTCCAGTAAGTGCTTGTGACACCAACATTTCTGGGGCATGACTGAGCTGGTGCTGCCCAGCACTCGGGGCACGAACTCTCCCTGAGATTGTCAAACCCCAATTTTTCTAAGCAGTGCTCCAGCAGCACTGTGGGAATAACAAGGGTGTGGGGATTGATAAACTTCAGCACCTCTGAAGCTAAGAGAGCTATTACATGTAATTAACCAGCATTATTCATGAGTGACAAAACCCCAGCTGTTCTCCTTTCTTGGAACTGAATCAAAGAAACTCCAAACTAGTGTAAATATCAATGAAAAGCCCATTTCTGTTATGACTTAATTATTCTTACATAATTGTAGGAGACCAAAATAGCAAAGATTCCAGCCCATTACTGCCCCACAAATGAGCAATGCAAACAAACCCTGCCAGAACAGAGCAGTGCTTAAATGTCACAGGAGGCACACCTGATGAGACACTCTCAGATAAATAACACATTTTCCATGTCTGTGCTTCACAGAATCATCGGGGCTGGAAGAGACTTCAAGCTCACCCTGTGTCACCCCAGCAGCCCATAATCATCCCTGAGCTGTGTCCCCAGCTGATGCACAAAGGAATGACATTCCTGTGTCAGTCACCCCCTCTGGCAGGCAAGAGTTTGAAATCTGAACCTGCCTTAAACAAAATCTGTTTCAGGTTGCTCCTACAGTGTTACCCCTGCACCCAACAAATAAATCACAGTGCACATCACGTATACAGAAGTTCAAATCACTCACTGGCGTGGGATGGGAGGGACCATAATCCACCCAGTGCCACCCCTGCCATGGCAGGGACACCTCCCAGTGTCCCCAGTGCCCAGCCTGGCCTTGGGCACTGCCAGGGATCCAGGGGCAGCCCCAGCTGCTCTGGGCACCCTGTGCCAGGGCCTGCCCACCCTGCCAGGGAACAATTCCTCATTGCCAAGATCCCATCCAGCCCTGCCCTCTGGCACTGGCAGCCATTCCCCTTTATTATCCTGGCATTCCACCCCTTGTCCAAAGTCCCTCTCGTTTCTCTTGGGGAGCTGTCCCTGCTCTGAGGATGAGGTCTGAGGCAGGCATGCGAATTCCCAGGAAAAATCACATTTCCTTGCCAGGCTCCCTTCCCTCACAGTGCTGCCTGCCTGAGGAGCCTCCAGGTAAATTGCTTCTTTGGGCATCGTGGATCCAAAGAGATCAGGAAATATTTCTGGGCTTTCAGATTTGTGCTCAGCCCTGCCAGCCCATGCAGTGCCAGCTGTGCCCCATGGGCACCTTGTCCCCAGCCCAGAGCACTCAGTGCCACCTCCAGGGCACACCTGCAGGGATGGGCACTGCAAAGCTCCCTGGGCAGCCCCTGCCAAGGCCTGAGCTCCCTTTCCATGGGCAAATTGCTGCTGCTGTCCCAGCTGAGCCTGCCCTGGCCCAGCCTGAGGCCGTTCCCTCTGCTCCTGTCCGTGTTCCCCGGCTGGCCGCTCTACAGACAGTGACACGCGGCTGTGGGGCCGCGGTTTCGCCGGGATTTGCAGCGTGCCGCTCCCGGCAGGACCGGCCCCGCTTCCCAGCACAGAGCCAATAACGCCCTCGGTGGCCGGGCAAGCTGGTCCCGCTGTCCCCGCTGTCCCCACAGGGCACTCCCGGGGCCGCTCGGTCCCTCACAGCCCCCGCGGAGCCGCGCCGGGCTCGGGGCAGCGCGGAGGCACCGCCGCCCCAGGCACCGCCGCCGCTCCCACCGAGGCCAGGCGGCACCGGGAACTCACTCCGTCCCTCCGTCCCTCCCCGGCAGACTCACCGAGGAGCAGGAACCCGCTGCAGAGCGCGGCCCGCAGCGCGGCGGCCATGGCAGCTCCCTCAGCCCCGGCGGGGCGGCCGCGCCATGGCAGCGGGAGCGGGGCGGCCCCGGCACCCCGAACCTTCCGCTTCCACCTCAGGGCGGGCCCCGGCACCCCGAACCTTCCGCTTCCACCTCAGGGCAGGGCGGGCACCCGGAGCCCCGGCACGCCGAAGGAACCTTCCCCGCTTCCCCACAGGGAGGGCCGGGCTGCGGGCACGGCGGCGGCCCCGGGCCTGAGGGTTCTCCCTCAGAGAAACAGCAGATTTGTCTTTCCAAACCAGCTCTGGGTCTGCTGGTGGATAAAACCAGCACTGGGAGATAAAAGAAACAATGGGAAGGATTCCACTGAGCGATGAATGGAAAAAGATTTTTGCTTTTACAAATAAACTTTAGGTTTGCTGATAAATGAAATTAGACGTTGAAAGATGAAAGAAACAATAGGGAAGAAAACCCCCTAAATTCCTTAAGAATTGAAAATGAAAAGGGAGGGTTATAGATTAGAGGGAAATCTCGGGTATCAGCTGTTTTGGGAAGTCTGTACCTCTCAAGTGGCTCAGCCAATGGGGAAAAAGAGAAGGGAAATGCAGCCGGGAAATTGGGATAAAAAGGAGGCTGTGTCCTCCAAAAACCTGAGAGATGCCAGGGGAATGCCCCATGGCCTCTCTCTTTATTCAAATAAAGTAAAAGGATGCCTCTGTTTCCTTTTTGGACATAAACGTCTGGTGTTTGTGGATTAATTTGCCTAACACCCCTCACACATTGGGCCTGTTTCCCCTCACACAACAGGGCTGCTCACACCGCTTTTAAATGGCTCATTTGGGTTTTAAATGTCATAAAAATATTTTAATATGAATCAGCAATGGTACAAAAATGATACAAAAATAAATTCAAGAAGTGTATTAATGCCTCAATCCATTCTTTTGTCAGCTGAGTGCTCCTGCCTCTGCCCCCATTATTCCACTTGATCAGTGCTCTCTGCACAAATACAGTATCCAGCCAGCAGAACGGGTTTCACAAAAAATCCAGTGACAGAGATAAAGAATAAAAAAATTGTAAGAGTGGTCTGTTTGGGAGACCAGCCTTCCACTGTGCCAGGCTGCTCCCAGCCCCAGTGTCCAGCCTGGCCTTGGGCACTGCCAGGGATCCAGGGCCTGCCCACCCTGCCAGGGAACAATTCCTCATTGCCAAGATCCCATCCAACCCTGCCCTCCAGCACTGGGAGCCATGCCCTGGCTCCTGTCCCTCCATCCCCTGCAAATTGTCTCTCCTCGCCCTCACAGGGAAAAATTTCTAATCCAAAACTGCCCTCTGTCAGTTTGAAGCCATTCCCTCTTGTCCTGTCCCTCCATGGCTTGTCCAAGGCCCCTCCTTTGGAGCCCCTTTGGGCACAGAAGAAGCTCGAAGATCTCTCTGGGTCCTTCTCCAGACAAACACCCCCAGCTCTTTCTGCAGGAGCCCACGCTCACAGGATGTTAATGAAAGGACAAGATCTGTGTGTTCAGTCCAGAAATAAGAGTTGAACAACACTGGTTCCTATGTTATAAAGTAAAAGCAGTTCTCCCTTCTTCATCTCCTCATGTAGCCCGTTACTTGCTCTGTGTCTGAGTCCAAAGAGTCGCTTTCCTCAGAGGAAGAGGAGGAGTTTTGCCACTCATGGAAGGCATTAGAACAAGGCGCTCCCTGCCCACTTCCCGGGTCCTGCAGCAGCTTTGCCTGCGCATCATGAGCACAGTGCCAGTCCCCTGCATCCTGTGGGGCTGGGGGAGCAGCTGCAGGGCCGTGCCCATCCTGCTCCAGGGTGCCCAGCAGCACGGTGTTCAGGCTGATGGTGAAGCACCCACTGCCCCCCTGGGGCTCATGGCTGTCCCCACACAGAGGGCTCAGCAGCTCGCTCCTCGTGTCCCCGTCCCCTGCAGGGTGCCCCTGGGGCTCCTGGGGCTCAGCAGCTGGCGTGTCCCCAGCCTGGCTGCTGCTGTGCTCACAGGTGCTGCTCCCTGAGTACTGCTCCGGGCTGCTGGGGGTGTCACAGCCCCGGGGACACTGCCCCTGCCCAGCCTGCCCCGCCTGGTGTAGTCGTGCTCACGCAGGGCACTGCTGTCACTGTCACTGCTGTCACTGTCAGTGTCATCACTGGCACTGCCTCTGCAGCCCCTGGCCTTGCTCTTCACCTCTCTGGGGATGATCTCCACTGAGGCCACTGTTTCTGACTCGGACACCCATGGGGAGTAGGCCAACCTCCTGATGCATGCCTGGAGAGTAAAAGGAATTAAATCAATCAGCCACTTTTGCACATATGCACACAACAGCACGAAAAAAAATCCCAAATAACCTCCAGCCATCAGGCTGTCAAACAAATGATTCCTTCTGTGCCACACTTTGGGCTTTTTCTGCAGAGTTCAGGGTATCTAGGTATTCTAGGCTGACTATATGATGCTTTTATCTCCCAAATTTGCCCTAAACCAGGACAAACACAATTGTTCCTTCTTTTTCATTCCTGAACATCACACAACCCCTGAAAGGTTTGAGTGAGAAGGGATCTTAAAAAATCATCACGTTCCAATCCCCTGCCATGGCAGGGACACCTTCCACTGTGCCCAGTGTCCAGCCTGGCCTTGGGCACTGCCAGGGATCCAGGGGCAGCCCCAGCTGCTCTGGGCACCCTGTGCCAGGGCCTGCCCACCCTGCCAGGGTGAGCTGAGTCTTGTCACTCTCCCAACTCTTGCAGTCACCTCTATCACAGCTGAGCAATTTTAATATCCTTTAGAAACTATCTTTTGAAGCAATTTTCACCATTTTACCATCCCAAGCCCTGTCTTCCCTCTGCACTTCAGGGATTATTCAATATTTGAAGCATTCATCAAGTTGACAATAAAAAATAAATAAACCTTAGACACTCCTTAGGAATGTGTTCAGCAATTGTTGGGATGTGAAAGTGACACAGCAAAGGACAGAAACATGTGGAAGAAGCCTTAGAAAAAAGTGATACCCATCTGCTCTGGGTATGTTTGTAGAAAATGCAAAATATTTGTGCTAAAAAACTGTAGAGAATAAAGGTAAAAGAAGCCAGAGACTGTAAAAAAATAGAACAAGCAAGAAAAGATAGAAGACAGAAACAAGAAATCTTGTTATTTGTGATTGAAATTTAGTGGCACAATTATTTGTGAATGAAATTATCCATTTAAATTCAATCTATGGAAATAAAAAACTAGCTGGCTCTGGAGTGGCTCCCTCTGTGCTTGATCACAGAGGAAGTCCAAGAGAGATTATTTTATTATTATGAAACAGTGGAACAACTTCTCCTCCAGTCTCTCCTCACAGGGCAGCTTCTCAAGCCCTCTGCTCCCCCCTGGCCCTGCTCTGGGCCACACCTTTTGTGCCCTGTGGGGACCAGAACCGGGTGGAATATTCCTGGATGTTCCCCCTGAGCAGGGTGGGATGATCCTCTCTGTTAGTAACTTGTCACAGAAGTAGCAAGAAATGGTTTTGAATATTTGTTCTGAAGATCAGACAAAACTTAGCAGCCTAGAGAGCATTTTGACTGAGGTAAACTACAAATGCAAACACTCTGTGCTGTTACAGAACTTGTACCTAAAGCACAGGACTGGAAATTCCAGCTGTTAAACCTCCTGCTGCCAGCCAGAGAGGGCAGACCTGAGAGCTCTTACATACCAAGGCCTGAGGAAGGGAAAACTTCGGGAAAATAAAGCCTGCTGCATGCACACACTTCAGAACTGCAACAATGATCAGTGAGACACAGACAGCACCGGCCACTGCAGCTTCATGGTACCCTGGAGTGAAAAAAATCAAATAAACACACATGGAGGAAGTGTCCCACCAACACATTCCAGATCTCCCAGTCACAACAGCTATTAGGAATCCCAATAATTTTAGTTAGAAGGGATCTGTGAAAGTCAGAGTCAGAACAAGACCAAATCCTAAATTAGCTTCAGGAAATACAAAAGAAGTGACTCCCATCTTTCTGCAGAGCTAGTGGAGATCTTTATGGCTCAGGGGATTGCCAAGAGATTTGCTGCCCCAAAGTGCTGGGTTTTTATATTTCACTCCTAAATACCCACAATGGTTCTCTATTGGAATGTTTCTCTCTGCCAGCGAGGTCCTGAGGGACAGCACCCAGGGAGCAGCTGGGGTTGGGCCAGGAGGGATTTAGGTTGGATTTGAGGGAAAGGTTCTTGCCCAGAGGGTGCTGGCACTGCCCAGGGCATGGGCACGGCCCCGAGGCTGCCACAGCTCCAGGAGCCTTTGGCCAGCGCTGCCAGGGATGCCCAGGCTGGGCTTGGGGGGGTCTGGGCAGGGCTGGGGTGGCACTGGGGATCCCTGGGGGTCCCTTCCCTCAGGACATTCCATGATTCTGTGATCACTTTTTTTTTAGGACTGAACTGTAAATGTCCCTACACCAAAAGAACACGTTGCACACCCAGACCAGCCCCCTGCCCACAGCTCCATTACCTTGCTGAGCCTCTGAGTCTGCAGTGACACATTTCCAGGGGGAGGGGACAGAATTCTTGTTCAGGGATGCAGTGACCCCCACAGACAGGCAGTAATTCCTGCTGGGATACAACTCCTCAATGACAACACTGAACACCTCTTCATTGGTTCTCTGCCGTGGCCTCTGCCATGAAAAACAATGGTTTGAAGTCAGTTATTGGCTGAGAGAGCCCCTGCTCCCTCCTCCAGACCTGCCCCCTGCAGGGAAAGGAAGCTCAGATTCTGCTGGCCATGGTCTCTCTTTTCTTCTAAGAAATCTATTTCTGTTTTCTTTTGCTTCTATCCACATATTTGGATTTAGGAGCCTATTAACCATCACAGCCATTTCATGCCCTCTGTGTTCCTCCCCTAAAGCACAACTATTCCCAAATTTCCCTACCTTATGCTCTCCATCCTGTGATTTCAGGGTGATGATATAATCCAGCTCGTCATAGATATCAATTAAAGACAGCAGCTTCCCATTCTGTCTGAAGTGAGAGGCTGGCAGCTTTATGGTGACGTTGAGGCAGTTTGGACAGGAAGTGATATTCACTTCTGGTGGTCCCAGAATTGCTGTTGGAAAACAAGAAAGAGGAAAAAATGATCGAAAAAATACAGTTCTACTTTATCCAGTACCAATTCCATCTCTGTGATACACACAGCTGCCTCAGCACACTCCAGAGGGGGCCCTGCTGTAAATCCACGAGGCCTTGCAACATTTAACTTCCACAGCCAAACCATCATTTCCCACATGGCCAGACTTTAAAGGAAAAGGAGTGGAAGGAAGAAGCAGAAAGGGGACAGAGGATTTGCTCCGGCTCCACAGAGACGTGATCTTTGTATCTACACGAGATTAAAGCTGAGGTTAAAGTACAGAATAGAATCCTAGAATGGGATGGGTTGGGAAGAACCTCACAGCCCACCCAGGCCACCCCTGCCATGGCAGGGACACCTCCCACTGTCCCAGGCTGCTCCCAGCCCCAGCGTCCAGCCTGGCCTTGGGCACTGCCAGGGATCCAGGGGCAGCCCCAGTTGCCCTGGGAATTCCATCCCAGCCCCTGCCCACCCTGCCAGGGAACAATTCCCAATGTCCATGTAACCCTGCTCTCCTTCAGCTGAAAGCCACCCCCGGCCTTGTCCTGTCCTTTTTATTAAACCAACTGCAGGGCTCCTCCTCAGGATGTTCTCCTTGTCCCATTCTCCTCATTCCCTACAGCATTCCCCCATGGCTGACTCTGGAAGGGGACACAGCAGTTGCCTCTGCTGAGCTCAGAGGAAACACCATCAGTTCATCCTCCACAGCTCTCCAGCTGCTCCTCAATATCTCAGCTCTGTGAGCTCAAAACTCCATTTTAAGCAGAGCCAAGGGTGAAGCCACCTCTGGCAAGAAAGACAAGTACCTTCAGCAGGGAAAAGGGCAGATTGATTGTTTGTCCATCAATCTCTTCCCTACACCTGCTGCAGAACTGCCACTTTTTAACTCAACATTCATTATTTGAACACACAAATACAATGTTCTTCTTTAAGTTATGTACCTTACACAGTCAAGAGATTTTTACTTGGTGTTTGTCAATGCACAACTGTATTTTCTTTATAATTATAATGTATTTATTTCAAAACCAGAGCCTCATTCCTTTAGCAGAGCTACAAATCAGGACTACACATAGATGAAATACTACATACAAATAGCCACCAACACAGCCAGTGTGGAGCCTTACAGCAAAGGTAACAGAACACAATTCAGGATTAGCTGCTAATGAAAACTACAAAAAGAAGAAATGCAGAGACAGAACTTACTCTCAGTGAGTGGCACAAAACGCAGCAGAGAAGAATTGAGCACCTGAGCTCCTCCAATGCTCTGAACAAATACAGAATACTCAGTAGACCTGTCCTTGAACTCCTCTGTCAGCTCACAGGAGAGCTGGGCAATGCCTGAACACTGCTGAGCACTCATCCAGTTCTGGCTCCTGCAGGAAAGAGCAAGAGTCTCAATTCTCTGATGTGAGAAGGCATGGCAGTGTGAGGAGAGCATCCCAAAGGAAAATAAAACCTCAGAAAAACTAAGAAAAAAACCAAGAAAAACAGAGAAAACCTCAGCCTTACTATTTTCAGAGAATCCCTGAGGCTGGCAAAGCCCTGCCAGCCCATGGAGTGCCAGCTGTGCCCCATGGGCACCTTGTCCCCAGCCCATGAGGAGAGCACTCAGTGCCACCCCCAGGGGACACCTGCAGGGATGGGCACTGCAAAGCTCCCTCCTCTTTGAGTCAATAAACATTAAAAGCAGAATTTGTGCCGTATTTTGTGTGACTTGCCTGTAGTCTTTGTAGAGCACGTTGTAGGATGCTGGCACAGCTGGGTCATGTTCTGCCTGCCAGGACAAAATGTGCTGGAAATTGTGGGAGTCCATCTGGAGGTTGTAAGGAAGCCCCTTTCTCTCTAGAAAGGAAAAAATAACAACAAAAAAAATCCCAACAAACAACTCCGAGCTTTGCAACCATTCTAATAAATAAACCCATTTAGAGCAGCTCAGGATTTGCCCCAAAAAGCAGCCCCAGGGGAGAGCTCAGCACAACAGACACAGCAATGCAAAGCACTGTGCACATGGACTACATTTCTCTTAAGTTCTTTCTCCAAAAAGCATGAAGTTCCAAAATGATGATTGGTGAGGATGCGCAAGCTACGAAACGTGCTAGGAAAAGCATTTTAGAGATGGTAACACTCTTACCAGGCAGGCTGCAAACAGCTGCAGACAGAAAGGTGAGGCACACTGGAAAGTGAAACTCTGTATTAATGCTTTGGTGTATCCACAGGACCTGACTTTTATTACAAGATCTCATTTGCAACAATTGGTTCATACCCAGCACTCCCTGGGGGAACTGTTACTTTCTTTCACACCTTCCTAGACTTCCCTACACTTCCCTCCTCCTCCAGAGCCCGGGAGAAGCGTCCAGAACCTGGGGCTCCGAGGAGGAGCTGGTTCCTGGATCCCTCCTCCCTATGAGGTTCAGGATTCAGTGTCAGCAAAACCACCCAAGATGTTCTCACCAAATCATGTCTCAAAGGACTCTGGCTCTATTTCAAACACCTTTTCAAGCCAATCCAAGAATTTTAGGGCTGATCTGGGAAAATATTCCATTATTGCGTGACTCAGCCTCATAGATCCCGGCAGGGTTTGGGTTGGAAGGGACCTTAAAAAGCACCCAATTCCACCCCTGCCATGGCAGGGACACCTCCCACTGTGCCAGGCTGCTCCAGCCTGGCCTTGGGCACTGCCAGGGATGCAGGGGCAGCCCCAGCTTTCCTGGGCAATCCTGCCATTCCAGAGGTTCCTACATCTTCCTGTAAAACCTCCCCAGGAGCCCGTGATCCACCCTGGCTCTCACTGCATCCAGGATTCTTTTCCTTGACCAACCCAGCTCCTCACTGTTCCTATCTTTTCAACACAGCGCTTCAAAACATTTGAAGTTTTTGTTTGATTCCTCTAATTTTCTTTTGTTTCAAGACCCTTCAGCCTCCCTTCTGCTTTGAGTGCAATAAAAAGAAACTTCCTGTTCTTGTTTTAAAGCATTTTGTGGTCATGCCTCTGACTCAGGAAATGCTGACTCCCATACCCAGTTGGCCAAAGCAGTCACTACTTTAATTCCAAACACATGTCTTCTCTGTTTTACATGAATTCCATGGGAAAATCTGGAGAGTTCCTTCCTTATCTTCCCTAAAACTCTCTTTTGTCTTCACCTGTCGTGTTAAAAAGATGTGCCACAGTCAGCACGACTGTGAAAAGAGAAGAGAAATCTGGGCCTTGAATAAGAGAATTTAAACAATCTTTATGGAGATCCATAAATAATGAGTTTAACAGCAGCTAAATATAGAACAATGGATTTCCTACCAGGTAGGAAATCACTAATTTGGAAAAAAACATCCAGTGGGGGTAAATAAAGCAATATTTTAACTATTATTATTATTATTTGAACACAAGCTCAAATTTGTAATAAATTGTGTGTGCTGAATTGCTGCTGCATTCCAGTTAGCATTATTTGATTTTTCAATGCCTCTTCTCCATCCAAACCAAATACCTTTCAGTTCAGAGCTCAAACTGCCTCTGAACTTTGTTTCAACAAACAAGTTTAGCAAAGGAAGTTGAACAGTTGCAAAACTGTGTTACACTCTTACAAAGGAGACACAGCCAAGACAAATATCTGAGAACAAGTAACTGGGAACGTTCAGCCCGGGGAAATAGGGATGGTCTGGAATCTGCATGGGGAATCTTCTGCAGCATCTTGGCCTATTTGAGTTTCTACCACCCTGGCAGTGTCCCAGGCCAGGCCGGACACTGGGGCTGGGAGCAGCCTGGGACAGTGGAAGGTGTCCCTGCCATGGCAGGGGTGGCACTGGGTGGGATTTAGGGATTTAGGTTCCAACCCGAACCAGTCAGATGATCTGACCCTTTTTACAGAATTAAAGGACCATAACAAATCCCCTTCTCACAACCAGTACAGCTCAGCCATACTGAGCTTGTTTCACCTGCTGATCCAGAAACTGAGGAGTGCCAGAAAAATTCAGAATAAAAAATAAAAACCCCTCACATGTAACTGAGAGTTCCTGGGTGTGCAGGGAGGCAGAACCATGGGATGGAATGGCCTGGACTGGAAGGGACCTTAAAGCCCACTCTGGGGCCAGAGTCACCAGTTCAGGCATGGAGGAATCCCAAAAAGTCTGGGTTGGGAACAACCCTAAATCCCACCCAGAGCCACCCCTGCCATGGCAGGGACACCTCCCACTGTCCCCAGTGTCCAGCCTGGCCTTGGGCACTGCCAGGGATCCAGGGGCAGCCCCAGCTGCTCTGGGCACCCTGTGCCAGGGCCTGCCCACCCTGCCAGGGAACAATTCCTCATTGCCAAGATCCCACCCAGCCCTGCCCTCTGGCACTGGCAGCCATTCCCTGGGTGCTGTCCCTGCAGGCCTTGTCCCCAGTCCCTCTGCAGCTCTCCTGGAACCCTTCAGGCCCTGCCAGGGGCTCTGAGCTCTCCCTGCAGCTTCTCCTCTCCAGGTGAGCACCCCCAGCTCTCCCAGCCTGGCTCCAGCCCTGCTCATGGTTTATGCACAGAATGGAGCATGCAGGGGTAACACCAGAGATCCTTACTCTGGGAATTACTCCAGGGAAAGTTCTACAATACAATGATGGTCTCTTACTTCATTAACTCAGTAGGATTATTAATGAATTAATGAGTCCCCTGCAGTGCTGCTCTCTACCCCAAAGGTTCAGGTACTTACCAAGCTGACAGAGAGGCATTGGCACATCCATTGGGGTTCTCATGGAGATTAACAAACAAACCTCTCTGCTTGCAAAAGGAACATCTTGCTTCTGTTCCTACAAACACATGAAAAACAAGCACATTTTACTAAACGATCACAGTAAATTGCCTTAGTAAATCACTTCTAACTAACCCAAGGTTTCTGTAGAGAATTGTTTTACCCTCTCCAGTGTCTGAGGGAGGGCAGTGGTACTGAAAGAGTTACTGGGGGAGGCACTGATCCTTATCATTTTATGGCAATTTTGGTCCATTTCCATGGCAACAGCACTTCGCTTTTTTCACATGGAATGGGCTCCTACCACTTCAAATAAAGCAGAAACCACTGCATAATTATTTACATTAACTTTGCATTGGGATAGTACCTGAAAATTCAATGCCACTCAGTCCAACTTCATTAATACAAGGAAAACAAACTCTGCTTGGCTTTGTTTGAAACAAACTCATCACCATTGTAGGAATTGTTTCCAAAAAGGGAAAAGATAACAGAGCACTTAGAAAAGAATTAATTACAAAGAAGTTATGAAGTTTGCTACAACTTTTTAATGCATAGGATCTATTAAAATAATCCTTCTCTTCACTGTTATTTTTTACTCTATTTAACATCCCCATAATATTAATATCCACAGGACCTGGTTTTGAGTTAGCTGGGCAAAGGTGTATCTGTTTCTAAAGAACCTTCCCCTCAGGTTTAACAAAAATTAACTGCTTTTTAATTTAACATTATTTGCAAATACAACTGGAATTATTTTTCTGCAAAACAACCAGTTTAAAATTGTACCAGAGTACACTCTGTATATGAATATATTAATATATAACCCTGTACATTCATATATTAACACAGGATAGAAGTCATCTGTTAAAATCAGGTTAAACCCCTTTATCTGAGAAGTCAATCTCCCAGTGCTCAGAGAGTAGGAAGTCACTGGGTAAGTGTTAGGAACTTGGATCTGTGCAAGTGACAGTCCCACAGCCTCAGGGAATGCTCTCTTCCCCTCACTCTGTTCATTCATTCAAGCAGAAGCCATTCCAAAGAGCAGCTGCACCTGCAGACAGGGACCTTCCAGGCTGTTCAAAGTGTTCCCTTCAGGAGAAGCCTTGGGGATGTTGCATTCCCTTGGTAAATGATTTCCTTGCCCTGATAAGCCCTGCAGCTCACCCAGGCCCTGTCTGAAGCACTCCCTGCCCATGGGGATGTCTGTGTGTACCTGGGATCCTGGCTGGCCATGCTGCAGGGATAACAAGAATGCCACTCTGGGAATCACAGCAGGCTGCCGGCTGCCTCTGCCTGCTGAGCAAAGGAGGCTCCCACATGAGGCACACTCAGAGCCAGGTTATTTGTTCAGCACCTTCCACTGCTTGAGAAAATGTGATAAAATGTGCTCATCTCCAGGATTCCACAGCTGTCTAAAGCTGGATGTCCTCTGCAGATCTACCACTGCCGGGGAGATTCCAGGGGAAAACCATTTCTGTCAGAACTCTGGTGAGCTTTTGTTGCTCCTCCTCTTCAGAGCTGCAGCAAGCCCTGTGGAAAAGCCATGGAGAGAGCAGTGAGTGCAGCACCCGAGGCCAGGCTGTGCCCTCAGGAGATCCCTGGGAGCTGCCTGGAGCCCCACGGCTCCCATGGCACAAGGGACACTGGCACAGCACCCACAGCTGGAGCTCATGGGATCCCACACTGCCTGGAGGATCCTAAATCCCACCCAGGGCCACCCCTGCCATGGCAGGGACACCTCCCACTGTCCCCAGTGTCCAGCCTGGCCTTGGGCACTGCCAGGGATGCAGGGGCAGCCCCAGCTGCTCTGGGCACCCTGTGCCAGGGCCTGCCCACCCTGCCAGGGAACAATTCCTCATTGCCAAGATCCCATCCAGCCCTGCCCTCTGGCACTGGCAGCCATTCCCTGGCTCCTGTCCCTGCAGGCCTTGTCCCCAGTCCCTCTGCAGCTCTCCTGGAGCCCCTTCAGGCCCTGCCAGGGGCTCTGAGCTCTCCCTGCAGCTTCTCCTCTCCAGGTGAGCCCCCCCAGCTCTCCCAGCCTGGTTCCAGCCCTGGGATCAGTTTAGTGGCTCTCATGTTCAGGCTGGATGGGGCTATATTGGCTTCCAATCAGAAAAGAAAAAAAAAAACAGCTTTGAGGTCTTGAAAGCCAGTGGCTCGTATTTCAGAAAAGCTCTCCCCCAATTCTCTGAAAGAAGCAGATGGTCTATTTCTTTACATAAATCAGCTCAGGGGAATACTGAGAGATGCAGAGAGGCTGACTGACAGCAGGGAAGTCTGCAGAGGAACATTCTGAGCCTGTAGAGGCACCTCTGAGCCCTCCCAGCCCGGCCCCTGCCCAGGCAGGGTCACTGCAGCAGTGACACAGGAACGTGCCCAGGGCGTTTGGGATGTCTCCGGAGAGGGAGACTCCAGCCCCTCCCTGGGCAGCTGTTCCAGGGCTCTGCCCCTCCAGGGAAGGAAGTTCTTGCTCAGGCTGGGCTGGAATTGTTGTGTTTTAGTTCCTGGCCATTGCTCCTTGTCCTGCCACTGGCACCACTGAACAGTCTGGCACCATCCTGACACCCCTGGAGCTCTATAAAAGCCTGAATCCACCCAAGCCAGGGAACCACACCGTGCCTGTAGCATTATTCCCACCCTCGACTGCTGGGAGACTTTGGATAAACCACTCGTAAGGACATGGAAATCACTTAATCTCCATAACCCAAGGCCATTACCAACAGCGCTTATCCATGGGTTGCCACAGTGCTGGGACAGGAGGAGACAGCCTCAGGCTGGGCCAGGGCAGGCTCAGCTGGGACAGCAGCAGCAATTTGCCCATGGAAAGGGAGCTCAGGCCTTGGCAGGGGCTGCCCAGGGAGCTTTGCAGTGCCCATCCCTGCAGGTGTGCCCTGGAGGTGGCACTGAGTGCTCTGGGCTGGGGACAAGGTGCCCATGGGGCACAGCTGGCACTGCATGGGCTGGCAGGGCTGTGCCAGTCCCAGGGATTTGGGATCTGCCACGGGGACCCTCGGGGATGCCCCAGCAAACCACGCCTGAGACAAGGGGCGCTGCGAGAGCCCTCGGCTGTTCCTCCCAGCCACCAGCTCTTGGTGCGATCCCCGCACCAAACCCACCCCAAGCACCTCCCGGGCCACCGCCGGGGCCAATGCAGCGAGCGGGACGCTGCCAAGGGCGAACCCGGCGGGGTTTTGGGGCACCGTGTGAGGTTCAGGGGGCTCCACACGGGCCCGGGCCCCACACGGCTCCAGCAGAGCCCCCCAGGAATGCCCGGGCAGCGGCTCAGAGCGCTCCCCTCAGCCGGGGGAGGGAGCGCGGCCCCGCTCCCCTCAGGGATCCGCTCCATTGCCACCGCAGGGCCGCGCCCGGGCGCAGCGGGGGGACACAGCACCGCAAACACCGCCACCTGCCAGCCGTACCTCGCGGCGGGGAACGCCCAGGGGCTCCGCTCGGGCTCCTCATCGCTGCTGACTGCTTCTATAACCCCTTATCAATGCGATCGATCCCAGCGCGACCACCCACCCCACCGCCGAGCGGAAAATGGCGGCAGGAAGGGCACGGCGTTAGCCACGCCCACAAACAGCACACGCTCATGTGACCAGACCACGCCCCCATGCCATCAAACCACGCCCCAATCAATTACTCTACCACGTCTCCATACCACAAGCCCCGCCCCTTCCCCTCAGGCCCCGCCCAGTTGCGCCATGGCGGCGCTTCCTGAGGGCGCCGCTCTCTTCCCGCGCTGGCGGGAAAGGCTTTTGCTGACTTTAGTTCGGTTCCTGCCTTTATTTCCGTTCCTGCCTTTATTTCCGTTTCTGTCACCCGTCCGGGCCCGTTCCACCCCCGGCTCTGCGGTGTTCGCTGACGAGAAAGCTGCGGGAGCAGTGGCTGATTCCCTGCCGCGGTTACAGAGCCAGAGTCGCAGCAGGTTTGGGGTGGGAGGGACCTCAGAGCCCACCCAGTGCCACCCCTGCCATGGCAGGGACACCTCCCACTGTCCCAGGCTGCTCCCAGCCCGTGTCCAGCCTGGCCTTGGGCACTGCCAGGGATCCAGGGGAGCCCCAGCTCCTGCAGTGCCACGGGAAGGGAAGGGGCCTGCGGGTCCTGGTACGTGGGCAGCCCTGGAGCCAGGAGGGACATCCCTGTCCTGGGTGCACCATCACCTTCACTTCCCTCTGAAGGTGTGAAAAACACCAATCACTTGTTTTTAAAATGTTAAAAGTTTAATAGTAATAAAATGGTTATGAAAATAGTAATGCAGTTAGAGTAATAATAATTTGGACAATTTGGATTAGGACAATATGAGACAATAGAAACAAAGAGTTACAGACAGCCCGGGTACCTTTTCTGGGCAACATAAGCCCGAAAAAGGACCCACGTTAACAGAGGATTAACCCTTAAAAACAATAACCTGTTGCATATTGACACAGCTCATCCATGATGCATAAATTCCACTCAAACACAGGATTCTGTCTGGGCAGTGCCAGCTTCTTCCTCTGAATCCTGACGGCGTCTCCAGGGCTGAGTGAGGCAGGAAGAAGTTCATTTCTTCTGATAATGGAGCAATAAATTCTCTTTCTCTGAAAGATTCAGGTGTCCTGTGGCTGCTGTCTCACTGCGAGTCCTTTCTTTAAAAAAAGTATCTTACATAGCAGAGTTTCTATTTTAACATTTTGTTATAACCTAAAACTCTATTTAACACACTACTTAAGAGAATTAATACAGCATTACTTTCTAATACAACACATATAATATTCATTTGAATATTTGTGAAAAGCCAATCATAAAATAGGCATTTTTCACAGAGGGGGTTGTCCCACTCTGCTCTGGGCTGGGGCAGCCTCACCTCCAGTGCTGGGACAGTTCTGGGTGTGTCAATGAAAGATCAGAAGCTGTTGGAAAGGGCCCAGAGGAGGGACACGGGGCTGGGGAAGGGTCAAGAGGGGCCCCCCGAGGTGCCTTGGGCAGCCCAGCCTGGAGCAGCCTGAGCTCAGAGCTCCCCGGGGCTGCAGCTCCTCCCGAGGGGCAGCGCAGGGACAGCTCCGAGCTCTGCTCTGGGACAGGGACAGCACCAGGGAGCGCCTGGGGCTGGGCCAGGCCAGCTCAGGCTGCACAGCAGGGCAAGGTTCTTGCCCAGAGGGTGCTGGCACTGCCCAGGCTGCCCAGGGAATGGGCACGGCCCCGAGGCTGCCACAGCTCCAGGAGCCTTTGGCCAGCGCTGCCAGGGATGCCCAGGCTGGGCTTGGTGGGCTCTGGGCAGGGCAGGGCTGGCACTGGGGGATCCCTGGGGGTCCCTTCCCTCAGGACATTCTGTGATTCTCTGATTCACTGTTCACCCTGTGCCAGGCCCTGCCCACCCTCCCAGGGTGGAGCAGAACTCCTAATCACAGTTCTACTGTCTCTGAATCCTACCTTTTACAGCTTTCCCCAAAACCCTCTAATTTGAAAGCTTCCCACATTCCTCATTCCCAATCTCCCACCCATCCCCGCCCTCTGGCACTGGCAGCCATTCCCTGGCTCCTGTCCCTCCATCCTTGTCCCCAGTCCCTCTGCAGCTCTCCTGGAGCCCCTTTAGGGCCCATTCCTCCCAGAGCATCCCAGGGTGTGTCCCCAGCCCAGGCTGTGCTGTCCCTCCCAGGGCTGTGCCCTGCCCTGCCAGCCTGGCGAGGAGCAGCTCAGGCCATGGCAGTGCCCTGCAGAGCTGCCTGGGCAGGGCAGGAGGTCTTTGGGGCAACAGCTGAAATGCTGAATTTCCTGCTCGCTGCAGCCTCTGCCCTCTGTTTCTCTGTTGCAAAACAAAATTAGAGAAGACGACCTGGAGAGTTCACTGTGATTTTCCTGGCACAGTGAATCCAGTCTGATTTAAAACCAGGAACTGTGGAATTGGTTTGGCTGGGAGGGAGCCTAAAGGTCACCTCATTCCATGCCATGAGCAGGGAGCCTCCCCTTTTCTCTCAGCAGAGAGGGTTTGCTCTTTCTGGAGGGCACTGGCACAAACATTTCCTTCTGTGGTTTAGTGTCTGATGTCTGAATTTGGAGGAGACATCTGATTTCTGCTGAGAACCTCTTCTTGCACAGCCTGAAACATCCTGTTTTCTACGGCTCCTCTACCACACGGACCTTTTGTCTGTGCTGTTCTCATGGGGATTTCAGCTTGCAGAATAATTGCCACAGCACTTGGTAAAAGTGGCTCTTTTCAAAGAAATGGAAAAAAAAAAAATACGTATTTATATTTTTGCTGTCTTGATTCTTTTTCTGTGTGGGCTCTTCTGAAACTTCAGTGCATCCAAAACTAGGAGGGACTGCTCCTTGCCTCTATTTTTTTAAAATTTGTATACAGTCCTATTTATTTTTCTTTTTTGCATGTTCATGTTTTGCAATCTTGGCTCAGAAAGAAATTAAAAATGTGCAAGATTTTCAAGATTTTGAGAAGTATTTCTCTATGATTTCCCAATTTAAAAAACTGGAATGTGTCTTTTTTTTTGGCCTGAAGGTGATGCTGTTTCTCTAGGAAAAACTACTAGAAGAGCCATTGGGAAGTCTGGTGGGAAATACTTCTGTTAAAATTCAGCATACACCGATTTATGCTCTTTGTCTTGGCAAGTTTTCACCAATTCTTTGGAAGATTGAATTCTGTATGAGCAGAACTCAGTTATTAAACCTCCCAGTGTGTCATGGATCAGCACACTCAAAATAAAAGCCAATTTAATTTTTAAAAATTTTCTTTTTTTTTTTTTAATGGACACCCTTCCTGTGTGGTGCTGGCCCTGTGCTCTGCCGTGCTGTCAGGTTTGTGGTGGCCCAGCTGTGCTTTCTGTCCCCACAAAAGCTGCTTTTACTTGTTTGTTTTGAGAGATTTCCTGTGCAAGGCTGGAGCCCCAGCAGCTCTGTGCTGTTTCTCCAGCACATGGCTCACCCCTGTCCCTTTCTGCCCCTCTGGGCTTTGTCTCCAGCTCTGACACCCGAGCACATTCCTGCTCTCTGTTGGCTCTGAAACCTGGTGAGACCCTTCCGTGTGCTGAGAACTCTTTTGTTTTGGGCAGGGTTGTTTGAAATCCTTTCCAGGTTCAGGTTCCTCCCTGGCAGGGTGGGCAGGCCCTGGCACAGGGTGCCCAGAGCAGCTGGGGCTGCCCCTGGATCCCTGGCAGTGCCCAGGGCCAGGCTGGACACTGGTGATGCCTTGGGAAGGCTGACCTAGAGCAGAGGCTGGACAGAGGTGAAGAATAAAGAAAGGGTTTATTAAAAGGCCTCCATGTGTGGAAGAGGTTTTACAGCGATTTCTGTGAGCCAGAGAGAAGTTTGATCAGTGTTCACCCCTGAAAGAATTTCCTACCAAGGTCACCGACATAGAAACCAAGAAAGAAAGAAGGAGAAATAAGAGAAACCTGAGAAACCTGCACCTGCCCATTCCAATGAGCGCTTTGTTTGTATCTCATGACCAATGAGTAAAGTGTAAACTTCTGAGCTTTGTAAGAATGTATAAGAAGCATGCATGCTAAAATAAAACCAGCTTGGAGTTTTCTGAAAATGGAGTGTGTGGTTTTGTATTGTCTCCATCTCAACCACAACAGCCATGGACCCACCTTGGGCAGCACCAGAGCCCAGCCAGGGCTGCACCCAAGATGAACCAAAATGGCCCCAAAATGCACGGCCGGGCACGGGGTCTGTCCCTGGGATCAGTTCTGCTCCATTTGCACCTTGCAGTTCATTGTCCCATTGCAGCTTTAGCCCAGGCAGTCCCACCCTGCTTGTTTTTCTCTCTGCAGCCCACGGGGTTTGTGCTCCTGGGCTGAGATTTGGATCATTTGTCCTTGGTGCCCAGCTGGAGCAGGAATTGTTTTGTCTCCCTGCTCTGTGCAGAGCTCAGCCTCCCCCAGATCCACACACTGAAGCAGCACAGAATCTGAAAATATAAAAGCTCAAACCTGAGGCATCATTTCCCCCCTTTCAAGGCTTGACAAGGCCTTTGTCAAGTCTCTAATCTAAATATCTACTAATGACAGGTATTTAATAACAAGTACCTAACAATAATAAGCATCTAAAATAGTAAACATCTAACAAGACATAAATATCTAACAATAAATAAATATCTAACACTAGATAAATATCTAGTAAGAGTAAATATCTAACAGTAAATATCTAACACTGGATTAACATCTAACCACAGAAAACAGCTAACAACAGCAAGCACCCTGGGACAGTGGAAGGTGTCCCTGCCCGTGGCAGGGGTGGAATTAAATAATTAAATGATCATTGAGTTCCCTCCAACCCAAACCATCCCACATTTCTATGATTCCATGACTCTTTAACCCAAATTCTGTGTGAATTTGTGGCACCTCAGTGAAGCCAACAAAGCTTACAGGGGGGCAGAATCTCTGGTGATTTATACTCATTAAAAACCAGCACTGAGCTAAAAGACCATCAAATGCTTTCTGGGGCTGCTAAAACTCCTAACTGGTCTGGGTTTTTTTTCTGATTACTCTGTTTTAGAGTAACTTTAATCCTTGCTGATAAAGAGCTGCAGGAACTGCACAATCCTGGCTATGACAGCACATCATTACCTGGGGGGAGCTGCTGGAACTGAGAATTTCAGATTTTTACTGAGAATTCCAGATTTTTACTGAGAATTCCAGACTTTCTGTGCTGCCAGGCACTGATCCCCCAGAGAACACTGCATTGACCTGAGGGCCTGGAGAAGCTTCCAGAATGGAATGACAGAACTGGGATTGTGGGTGTGGAGTTTGAACAGAAGTGTGTGATATCACAGGGGGGAAACTCAGAGTGTTATATATATACGTATTATAATATTGGCTTTTCACAGATATTAAAATGGATTTTATATGTGTGGTGTTAATGTAATTTTGTTATAAATATATCATTTTTATTTCTGTTATTAATGAAGCCTGGACATAGTAATGAAATAGCTCTGCTTGTATTGAAATGTCTACTTAGATAACATCCAATAAACATAAAATGAGAACACTTGCTACAAATATGCTAACTATTAACACTCCCCATCTAAAGCCAGTGCAGACTAAGGCCTAGAACCTGGAAGTGATAAGAACAGACTAAAACTACAACCAAAAAAAAGCATACTCAAAACAGGCAGACCTAAAGAAAAGCCATCCGAAACAACTTTTGAAACATGGAAACTAAGTGTGAAGAAAAAGTTTACTATACATAAAAGTCTATAAATATACAGCAAGCTAATATAATGAGAAAAGTATTTAAGGAATATGCCCAAAAATAGCAGTGTGCTCTTGGGTAAGTGCCAAAATACACCTGGCTGTAACAACCTTTGCTCCATGGTCCTTATCTCCTATTGTCCTTTATTAAACTTTTTAATTTTCACAAGAGAGTGAGTGTGGTTTTCACATGGAGTTTAAGGGTTTAGAATACAGTAATAGATATTTAATAATGTAATGTTAGAATACAGGAATAGATAGAAAGCAAGATGGAGGTTTTAGGGTGGAGGCTGCTCCTTCTTCTTCACCTTCTTCTCCTCCTTCTTCTCTTCTCCTTCTCCTCCTTCTCTTTTTTTTTTTTTTTTTTTTTTTTTTTTTTTTTTTTTTTTTTTTTTCTTCTTTTTTTTTCTTTTTTTTTTTTTCTCCTTCTTCTCCTTCTTTTTCTTTTTTCTTTTTCTTTTCCTTTTTCTTTTTTCTTTTTCCTTTTCTCTTTCTTTTCTTTTTTTCTCCTTCTTCTTCTTTCTCTTCTTCTTTCTTTTTTTTTCTTCTTTTTTTTCTTTTTTCTTCTTCTTCTTCTTCTTCTTCTTCTTCTTCTTCTTCTTCTTCTTCTTCTTCTTCTCCTCCTCCTCCTTATCCTTCACCTTCTTCTTCAACTTCTTCTCCTTCTTCACCTTCTTCTCCATGGGTTTGGGTGGTTTTGTGTCATTGGATAAAAAAGTCCCCATTGCAGGCACGGGTGGTTGGGTATTTGGTTAAAAGTAAAAATAATTTAGGTGTAATTTCTTAATTGGATAGTTGTTTATTATTATTATTATTTTTTTTAAAGGCCTTCAAAGGCCTTGTAGAGAGAGACAGGGCTCCAGTTTTAGTTTGTTGGAATGAAGTGCTGCAGAACTCAGGGTTTGTGAGACTGTGACAGAGATAAGAACTGATAAACATCTGAGTCCCAACAAGAAGTTCTGTCTCACACATTGAATCCCAACCTGGCAAAAAGAAGTTAAGGCTCCACATGGCACCAGTGGTTTCCAGGGCTCTCAGACAAATATAAACACAGGAACATGCAACCAGTGCTCCCCAAAGCAGATCCTGCCCCAGCTGGGGTTTCACAACCTCTGGGCCTTAAATCCCCACAGGTTAATCAATATGGATGGCAATTGTTCTCAGTGCACACACCAGATGAAATAATAATTTCAGTTTCTCCTGCTCTGCTCTGCCTCCTCACTCAGGTGGAGCACAGAAATAGCAAAATGATACAGCAGTGCTGGTGGAGCAGTTGGATTTCTTTTGTTCCATAAGAGAATGTGGGGAATGAATGTGTAGAAAAATAGAAAAAAATTGTGTAGAAAGTCAAAAAAGAACTTAATCTGACAGGATTGGGAGGAGGATGCTGGAAAATCCCAACCCCCTTGGTTTGTGGGACATGTGAAGAGTGGACCTCAGAGGGGTTTATTTATCTTTTCCCTTTTGTAAACTTCTGGGAAGTTGGTGGATTTCCAGTCCTGGGAAGTTTTTCCTTAGGATTTGACAGATTAACATGGAATGTACATGAACCATCCCATGGAGGCTGCATAAAAGGGATGGAATTTCAGAATTTCAGTGTTCCTGTA
This sequence comes from Camarhynchus parvulus, assembly GCF_901933205.1. Lineage (NCBI taxonomy): Eukaryota > Metazoa > Chordata > Aves > Passeriformes > Thraupidae > Camarhynchus > Camarhynchus parvulus. The sequence goes on along the minus strand of NC_044571.1, from coordinate 650,361 downwards.
GCCCCCCAAGCATTTACTTGATCTGACTCACAGGAATAGTCTCAGTGAAATAAATGAGATTATTAAATGAGTGTGAGTAAAGGAGCTTGGAATGGCAGAGAAAGAATAGAGAAGGGTGCAGAAGGGGTGGAGAACTTTAATTTCCAGTGGGAATTTCAGCCTCCAGAAGCTGCTGGGCTCTGGATTTCTGCTCTCCTGGTCTCTGGCTGCTCCTGTTCACTTTGGGGCTGGGTTGAGCCTTGTGCCCCACAGGAGTTTGAGCAGAAGGGAACTGAGCCTTGAGCAGGGCCCTGTCAGGACCCCAGAATTCCAGAATCAAGGTGGGAAGAGCCCCTCAGGATCATCCAGCTCCACCAGCATCACCCCAAACCCTGTCCCTGTCCCCAAGGCCACATCCAGACTCCTCTGGGACAATCCCAGGGACTCCAAACCTCCCTGGGCAGCTCAGCCCAAGGCCTGACCACTCTGTGAGGGACAAAAGTATTTCTAATCTCAAATCTGTCCCTCCTTGGTGCCATTTGAGGCTTTTCCTTTGTGCTGTCCCCTTGGGCAGTGCAGGAGGGGAGATGTGCTCTGCTGGGCCTGGTGGGAGCTGCAGGGATGTGGGCACAGGTTTCATTTCTGTGGGCACAGGTTTCATTTCTGTGGGCACAGATTTCATTTCTGTGGGCACGGATTTCACTTTCTGAGGACACAGATTTCCTTTCTATGGGCACAGATTTCCTTTCTGTGGGCACAAGTTTCATTCCTGTGGGCACAGGTTTAATTCCTGTGGGTACAGAGTTCATTTCTGTGGGCATCTCCATCCTGGGAGTGGAACAGGAACCTCGAGCCCCCCTGTTTGAGCTGTGCCCTCCCTCGATGCTCTCCTGGCTGCAAATAACCAATAATGGCACAGCAGAGCCCTTTTCTTCCTGAGGAAATCGTTGTTAATATTCTAACAATGTCATTAACAAGGCCGTTTGCAGCTCAGCTGGCAGCAAACAACTGCTGCCCTCATCCCTCCGTGGGATGGGAATCTCCAACTCGCCATGGAGGTGAATTTCTGTCAGCTCTGCCATGGGAATTCCAGGAGAGAACAGGTGGGAGTGTGGAAAGAGCCCCAGGGATGGGAGGAGAGGGGTTCCTGTTCCTCCCCCTGCAAATCCAAGCAGCCTCAGGGTGCTGAGCACACAGACCCTGAGCAGAGGGGTTCCATCCCTGCGATGGGTCTGAAAACGTTCCTGAAGGGCAGGGCTGGCATGGGGGGATCTCCCCTCCAGCCCCCTTTTCCCTGGACACCTCTGCAGTGACTCTGGGGTGTTGGGTTCTGTGGTGGTTTTTTTTTTTTTGTTTTTGGGTTTTTTAAATTTTTTTTTGGGGTTTCGTTTTGTTTGTTTTTGGTTTTGTTTTGGGGTTTTTTTTTTGGGAGCTGTTTGAGGGGTTTTTTGGGTGTTTTTCTCTTGCTTTTGTTTTTGTTTGTTTTTGGGTTTTGGGGCTTTTTTTCCCTGCAGCTCATTAACCTGTTATTCCCCCCAAATCTGAGGTCTTTGCCACCCTTTTTAGTCTCGTGGAGAGCAGCAAAACCCCCACTGCAGCAAGATTTGGTGGTTTCCCCTTCCCCCTGTGTGTGATTTTTTGCTGGAGGGAGCATTGTGCCCACAGCAGGACCCAGAGTGCTCTGGCCATGGCACTCAGTGGCTGCAGTAATCCAGAGAGTGACCTGGGAATTCCACCTTTCCCTTTTTTTAGCAGAACAGGGTGAATCTTTCAGGCCTTGAGTGGAAAGTCATTGTTTAGCCTGATCCCTACTCTTTATTTTGAGGAAATACTGCAGAGTTTTGCCAGAAGATGGCAATTGGAAACACTCATTGTGAAACTCCTCCTTTAATTTTACAATCGGAAACACCTCCTAATAAAAGGATTTATTGTAGTGGGGACGTGTTGTTAATTATCATTAGACCCCTGCTTTTGATTAATGCTGCTAATTAGTTTCTGCCCTTGACTTTTTCCAATTAAGGAGGGGATGCCTTGGTGCTGAGCACGTGGGCAGATTCTCTAATTAGAGGAGAGGAACTCTCTTTGTAGGTGATGATTGGAACTTTCAGGAGTTTCAGGGAGGTTTTAGGGTTTAACAGGAGGTTCACACAGTAGGTATTCCTATATAAATGTTGAGATAAGGAATGTTGATTTAGAAATGCCATGGATTAGGATAGATACTGTTGAGAGAGAAATGAAGATAAAAAAAAAGTTTTAAAGGATGGCCTTACAAATAAGAGTAGATACTTTGGAGAAATAGAACTATGAAAGATATGTTGTAGTGGGACCCATGAGGTCATCTACAATATATGTATAATATTAAATATGTACTATATATATATTACATATATATATTGTACATGTACAAATGTATATCTATACATATATATGTATATATGTATATGCATATATATAGTACATATTTAATATGTACAAATGTATATATATACATATACATGTATATATATGTACATATTAAATATATACAAAATATATACATATATATTACAATATCTATATTACATATAGTACATATAGATGTACTATATACATAGTTTTTGATTATTAACTAATAATTTTAGTTTTAGTTTAGTTTTAGATTATTAACTTCAGATTAGTTTTAGATTATTAACTTTCAGGCATTTACAGCAAGGTGTGGCTAAAGCTGATAGGCCAAGAAGCACTTAGAGTGCATTGTAATTAGGAAATAGTTGGCTTCTGATTGTGAATTATAACATCTGTATTGTCTCTCCCTCCACATGAGACTGAAAATGGAATAAAAGTTTGTAAAACACCTCTCAGTTGCCCCATCTGTGGGTCAGAAAAAGGTATTATCCAACAAATTGGTGTTTTGTGTGAGGATAGAACCCAGGAGTAACTGTCTTGGTTTACACGTGCAAGTGAAATAACCTGTGATTCTGTGGTAGAAGAAATTCTCCTGTTCTGTTCTTCCCTTCTCTTCTGAAGGAGGGGCTGGGGGGCCCTGCTGGTGCTCTGGGGGGTCCTGGGGGTGTTGGGTCTGGAAAAAGGGGGCTCGGGGGTCACAGCTCCTGCCAGGAGGGGCAGTGAGGGGGGTCGGGCTCTGCTGCCTGTCCCAAGGTGTCCTGGGTTGACTATATGATGCTTTTATCCCCAAATCGTCTCATTGGTTTATGCTGAATAATAATAAGTTTTGCACCTTTAAGACTTGTTGCAGAGAGTGAAAGGGGGGAGAGAAGAATCGCACAGGTTTTTTTTCCCTCAGACATTGCACGTACTCCCCCGCATTCCTGCTCCAGGACTGTGTTGTCTGCAGACGGACAGACAGACGGCAGGACAGAGAGCTCTCCTTTTGCTTTTGGTTAGTTTTAGCTGGCTGAGGCAAAGAAGAGTCCCTGGACTGTGGTTTTTCTTTTCCTTTTCTTTGGACCTCTTGGAACCTGCTCTGGACTGAACACCCAGGGGAGCACCGGCAGCTCACACCTGTGGCCACCGGGCCGGGCCGGGCCTGGCCTGCGAGAATTCCAGCACCAGAAGGACTGATAAGAGACTGAGTGAGCTGGGCTGCAACCCGGGGGGGTTTTCTCAATTGGTCATCTCTTTTAGAGCGGCAAGGGGTTTTATTGTTTTAATATTGTTAGGTTTTATTGTTTAATAAACAGCTTTTTTCCACTTTTCTTCAAGGAGGTATTTTCTCCCGGACTGGTTGTGGGGGCGGAGGGGCCGATTGAATTTATCTTCCTACTAGAGCCCCTCTGGGGACTCTCTCTCCCAAAATTTTGCTCTAAACCAAGACACAAGGGAAACACAAGAGGAAATGGCCTCAAATGGCACCAGGGCAGGCTCAGGTTGGAGATTGGCACAGAAAATTTCCCTGGCAGAGCGGTCAGGCCTTGGGCTGAGCTGCCCAGGGAGGTTTGGAGTCCCTGGAATTGTCCCAGAGCAGTCTGGATGTGGCCTTGGGGACAGGGACAGGGTTTGGGGTGATGCTGGTGGGGCTGGGGCACTGCTGGAACCCTGGATACTGAGAATTCCAGACTTTCTGTGCTGCCAGGCACTGACCCCCAGAGAACACTGCACTGACCTGGGGCCCTGGAGAAGCTTCCAGAATGGAATGGCAGGACTGGGATTGTGGGTGTGGAGTTTGAATAGAAGTGTGAGATATCACAGGGTGGGAAACTCAGAGTTTAAGGGTTTAGAATACAGGAATAGATGGAAAGCAAGATGGAGGTTTTAGGGTGGAGGCTAAGAAAAAGAATCCATTACTGGGGTGGCACTGGATGATCCTGGAGGGCTCTCCCAGCCCCAGTAGTTCTGGGATTCTGGGATTTACACCTTTAGCAAGACAGTCCTTAACTGCAATTTCCCTTTCCACAATCCACTGAGCTCTGGGGAGCAGCTGGAAAGTTGTTCCCAACTATCTTGGTTTGAAAAGCCAGGTGTTTGCTCAGGAAGGCAGGAACCTCCCCTGAAATGGACAATGCAAACCTCCTCCCTCTAAATTATTATAATTTAGAAATTAAGGGGCTCTCAGGCAAAGATATGGGAATAGGAACAATATTTTTGCTTTACTGGGTGCTGGGGTACCTGTCACAGATTCCCTGACTTCTGGGCCTCAGGCTGGGCCCTCCCAGGGGGTGCCCTGTCAGAGGAAACCCTCCTGGAGCAGTTTTGTGTCAGGAAAGAGACACACACTGGATTCTTTCAGTCTTCAGGTTCTTGTTTATTGTTATCTTATCCAGAGTTTTGCACACTGTCCACACCAGGCTCAGCACCACTGGAAAAGCACCACAAAAATGGCCAACAATCTCTTGTTCCGAGGTCTTTTAAAGCTAAACTATCCAATTAAGAACTGACACCTGGATTATTTCTCTTTTAACCCAATAACTGATCCCAAAGAGCTGCAATAAGGATTTTTCTGTCCAATTACAAAATGCCACCCAAACCCATGGAGAAGAAGGAGGAAGAAGGAGCATGAAGAACAAACCCAGGACAACACCCTGTGCCCTCCATCTTGCTTCCATCCACAGCACACTAAAAACCCCAAAACCTCAATTTCTCACCAAGTGACACACCTACACTGCTCTCTATAATCTATTTCACACTTTTGTGGATTCCAGTCTATCTTGAAGTCTGGGAAACTTTCTCCATGGATGAGGGTCAAAGTCAGTGCTGCCCTGGGGGTCAGGGCACCCCAGAGCAGACACAGAAATATTCCCAGGGCCCTGGGCTTCCACAACCAGGAAAATTAAAAATAAAAATGCAAGAGTACAAAAAAAGAAAACAAGCCACTGTCCCCCTGTGTGTCAGGGGGTGGCACAGCCCCATCCCATGGGGGCTCAGCCCTCCTGCAGTGCCAGCTGTGCTGCTGCTGCAGCAGGGATCCTGCACAAGGGGGAGTTTTCCTCTGCAGCTCCAGGGCTGCTGCAGATGGGCCTGGGCTCCCTCTGGCAATGCAGGGCAGCAGAAAGCTGCTCCTCTGGCAATGCAGGGGGCAAAGGCTGCTGTGCTGTGCCAGGCTCAGATTGGATCCAGGTAGGAATGCTTGGCTCCTCCCCTGGGCGCAGCATCTCCCCATGGGATGCTGGAATTGGATCAGCCCTGCAGGGACACTGAAGATAATTAATATATTAAGTGAAGATATTAATAAAAGATAGTTAATAATTAATGGTCCATGGACAGCAGAGATCTCCTGGAGGGAGGGTTGGCTGTGGCAGAGATAAAGAAAAAACTGCCCCATGGACAGCAGAGAACTGCCCCAGCTCTGACAGATGGAAATTGAATTCACCCCCCATTTCCAGCCTAGGACACCAACTTCCCATGTGGCAACGTGTGGGAGCTGCAGGGAACTGCTCTGGGATTTTTTGTTGATTTACATTGAGTATTTATTCCAAACCAGCAGGTTTGGGGCCAGTTATAATTATAAAGCAGTTATAACTATAAAGAATTAACATAATTATAATTATAATTATAATATAATTCATAATTATATACTATATATTAGATACTATATACTATATATTATATATGATAAATTATATATTATATATAATTATTTTAATGTATTTTTCTATATTATAGTTATATATATATAAATAATTTTGTATAATTATTTATTTTTATAATTGTGAAGCATTCACATCATGTTAAATGCTGTCTGTTTCATTTAGTGCAGTCAAATGTTGCAGCCATGTGTTTTCACAGCCGATTTTGGTGATATAAATTTGGATGGCCAGGGCGAGCACTCCTTCAGAGAGCTTGGAATTCTGTGTATGGAATCCCCTCTGAAAGTGCAGAGAGCTCCTGAGCTGATGCTGCCCTGCAGTGGAGTTTCCTCATCCTGCACATAAATCCAGGAAACCTCGCGGTCCTTGTTGGCACAAACATCTCCCTTCACACTTCTCCACAATGGGGGAAATCCAGAGAGGATTAAAATAAATGAAGGGACTGATCATTTCCAAAGACTGGAGCTTTGTAGATCCCGGACTTCAAAAAGCATAAAATAACCCCATTTCTTATCTTTATTGTAGAGTAACCCTAAGAACATCTCTTTGCTTTAAAAATAAAATTTCCCCTAATTTCTATTTACTTTTGGTGTTGTATTCTCAGATCTCAGAGAGGCTGGGCCTGTCCTTTCTCTCTAATTAATTTCTCTGTAATTTCTCTCTAATTTCTCTCTAAAATTTCTCTCTAATTTCTCTCCTTCCCTGTGCCCCAAATTCTTCTCTGGGATATGACAATAAAAATTCTACCTTTCAAAGAGGACTTTTCTCTCTTTAGCTCTGTTTGATCCCAGTTCTGCTTTGTGAATAATTTTTTTTCAGCTGTTCCATCAGGTGAGGTCTGCCTAAAAATGTAAAAATTCGGTAGAAATAAATGGGATAAACAATGGGATAAAAAAATGGGATAAAAGTATTTCTCAGAGTCTGTGGGGGGGTTACCCTGCACGTGTAATCAAGGCATTATATTTATAATCTGTTTATTTTTAATCCTCTCCACATCTATAAGTGACTCAAATAACTGTGGCCTCTTGTGTTGCCCAAACCAAAGAAAATTTATCTGATTATCAATAATTTTTTCATCACTGAAACTGTCACAACACATTGTGAAAGCGTGGATTCAAAACAACCCACAGCAGGTTTTTGAGAAAATGGGTTGGGATGGCTTTGTACTTGGAATATTTCATACGATTCAAGAAAAAAAATCTTTTTTTAGAGGGAGAAAATATTAATTTCATAAGTTGTATTAAATTTTTGGGGTTTTTTTCTGTTGTGAGGTTGGATTTTTGTTCCTGGGGGAAAATGTGCTTTAATTAAAAGATAAAGAAGAAAGAATTTTTAGTGCATTATTTCTTGTTGTGCTGTAACTACTGGAACAAATCATGCTCAGAGTCTATATTTCCTTAAAAAGTTACCTGCCTTTAACCTGGAGGTCTGTTAAAATCCAGTTACTCTTGAAAAATCACCTTTATTGGTTCCTTTATTCTGTTTTCCATGGATCAGTCTGATAGTTTTGTCTTAGTTTGGATTTATCAGAGGGATTTGATGCAACTGATCTCAAACATTTAATGTTAAATGTCACAGATTTGAGACGTAGCAGAGGAGCCTCCAGCAGTTCTGCTGTCCCAGAGCTTTCATTCCAAGCTTTTGGCTGGGTGTGTTTGGTTCCACAATAAAAGGGAAAAGGTTCACATGCCTTAAATCAATTAACCTTGATAAAATATATTTAATACTCAAATTTACCCTTCTGGGACTGTTTCTCCTTGATTTTCCTTTTCAGCACCTCTTCCCAGTGGGATACACCCAACCTGCTGCTGCAAATCTTGGTTAAAATCCTTGAATCCTCTCACAGGAATTCTTAAATTTAGCCTTTGCCAAATTCCGCCTTCCCTGTGCCCGTGGTGCAGCCGAGATTGCGGGCATGAAGGGAGAAGATGGGAGATAAAGGTGCTGATTTGATTTTCTCCCAGTGAAATGGCACCTTACTGAGGCACTTCTTGTGTGTTTAGTTCAGACATGAAATTACTTCCCTTTTCTGAGCCACAAATAATTTAATTGAAAGAGAGCAGGATCCAGTCCACAGCACAGCCAGGGTTTGGGGTCTGTTTGGGGACATCCATCTGGTGCTGGACATTTCACCCCTTCCTGGAGATTTCAGCCCTTCCTGAACATTTCACCCATTCCTGGACATTTCACCCCCGGCACCTTCCTGAACATCACCCCTGGCATTCACCCCTCCTGGAGATTCACCCCTCCTGGGATTTCAGCCTCCTGAATCAGCCCCTCTGACCCACCGACACACCCACCTGGAGATTTCAGCCCTTCCTGAACATTTCACCCATTCCTGGACATTTCACCCCTTCCTGAACATTTCACCCATTCCTGGAGATTTCAGCCCTTCCTGGAGATTTCACCCATTCCTGAACATTTCACCCATTCCTGAACATTTCACCCATTCCTGAACATTTCACCCATTCCTGGAGATTGCAGCCCTTCCTGGACATTTCAGCCCAGCCTGGCTGGGCTGTGTCTCCTGCAGCTCCTCTCCTGCTCAGGAATTCTCCAGCTGCTCACAGAGCTTTGTCACCCCTGTTTCTCTTCACAGAGAAAAGCAAGGCACAATTCTCCCCAAGAACATTTCTGGGTTTCACATTCTCTGAACCTCAGAGGAAGGAAAAACAATTCTTATCATTTGCTGTGCCTGTGTTTGTGCAAAAGTAAAATGCAATATGAAAATTATTTACCCAAAATAATAATATTTTGTTTCCTTGGCCTATCAGGGCCAAGTGTGTGTCTGTGTGTCAGGACTGTCAGCTGACAGTCACAAAATGCTGTGCAGGTCTGTGCAGTTAAGTACTTAGAAAATTCAGATATAATGTAATGTAATATAATATATAATATATAATATATAATATATAATATATAATATATAATATATAATATATAATATATAATATATAATATATAATATATAATATATAATATATAATATATAATATATAATATATAATATATCATTAATATATAATATACAATACACAATATACAGTATACATTATATATAATAGAATAGAATAGAATAGAATAGAATATAACATTATATATATAATATAATATAATATGATATGATATGATATGATATGATATGATATGATATGATATGATATAATATAATATAATATAACGTAATGTACTATAATGAAATGTAATATAATATAATGTAATATAATAGTATAGTATAGTATAATATATTATAGTATAACACCGTATAATATAGTATAATAAAGTCTAATAAAATAATTAATCATCCTTCTAATAAAATAAAAAATAAAACTAACTAAATAAATAAAATAATAACATGTGGTAATATATATTATAATAATATATAATAATAATATATAATGAAAATACATAAATAAAATAATTAATTAGCCTTGTAATCAAATAAATTCCTCCTCATCATTGCTCCCTCGTTGGGGCATTCCCTGCAAGCACTCTAGCCCTTCAGTTTGTCCTGTGAGCCGAATGCACCCAGCTGCCCTCAGTGGCAGCGCCACCAGGACGTTCCGTGGAGCTGTGTGCGTTTCCAGCCCGGGCAGAGGCAGCCCCTGGCCCCTCATTTCCATCCGGGCCTCCCTTAAATGCAGATTTGCAGGGGGGCTGAGCGGGAGCCGGAGCGCAAATCCCAGGAACAATGGGTGGGATTTGTGGGAGCTGTCCCCTCGGAGGACGGCAGAGCATTAACTCCTCGTGGGTGAATGTGTTATTGACTCGGAGCAAACAGCTCCTTTGAAAGGCCCTACAAAGTGTTAGTGGCCAATAATCCACAGCAAACACACAAAGAACGACACTGTGACAGTCGGGACAAAAGGGACACGCAGGGGTACAGATAATGAATCATTAATGACCTGTGCTGCCCCCAGGGGCTGCCTGAGGGAGCCGAGGGGAGGGCTGCAGCTCCCGCACGGGCTGGGGACACCAGGCTGCCTCTGGGGACACCGAGGGACGGGTCCTCTCCCTGGGGCTGGTTCCTTTCCTCTCCCTGGGGCTGGTTCCTTTCCTCTCCCTGGGGGTGGTTCCTTTCCTCTCCCTGGGGCTGGTTCCTTTCCTCTCCCTGGGGGTGGTTCCTTTCCTCTCCCTGGGGATGTGGCTCCCTCCTGCATTCCCAGATCCAGAGATCTTCCCAGGGCTCCAACCACAGCCTTGTGCCACAAGGTTTTGATTTGAAAGGCAAGGCCAGCAACAGAGAGCTGGGGAAAGGAAAAGGTCTCCCTTCCTTTTTCCTTTCCTTTCCTTTCCTTTCCTTTCCTTTCCTTTCCTTTCCTTTCCTTTCCTTTCCTTTCCTTTCCTTTCCTTTCCTTTCCTTTCCTTTCCTTTCCTTTCCTTTCCTTTCCTTTCCTTTCCTTTCCTTTCCTTTCCTTTCCTTTCCTTTCCTTTCCTTTCCTTTCCTTTCCTTTCCTTTCCTTTCCTTTCCTTTCCTTTCCTTTCCTTTCCTTTCCTTTCCTTTCCTCCTCCCCTTCCCCTTCCCCTTCCCCTTCCTTCTCATTTTTTTCTCCTTTTTTCTCCACCCTTCTCCTCTCCTGATGTTTCTCCATGGTTTTTCCTGGCTGTGACCTCCTGTGGTGGTTGTCTCCCACTTTCTTGGACTGAAATCATCTCCACCCTGCCCTGCTGTCTGCTCATCCCATAGATCTGGGCTCTGCTCACCTACGTTTAACAGAGGAGAGAAGGGAGTAATCCTCATTTTTAAATAGCATAAAACATCAGCAGCTAATTAATTTTTACTCAGCACAACAGAAGTCTCTTGATTTACCTTAACAGAAAACCCCAGACGCTCAAAGGGACTCGGCAATTCCTTAAAAGCAAAGATCAGCTCAAACCCCAAATTCCTGACTTTGTGGGGAAAACAGAACCCTGAGCCCATCATGACTGTGCAGTGGCTCTGAGCCATCCCCAAGGGAGACCCTAGAGCTGCCGTATTCCTAAATTGTGGGGAGGAACACAGAATCCTAGAGAGGAGACTCAGAGGGTCACTGAAGGTTTGGGTTGGAAGGGACCTGAAATCCCACCCAGTGCCACCCCTGCCGTGGCAGGGACACCTCCCACTGTCCCCAGGCTGCTCCAGCCCCAGTGTCCAGCCTGGCCCTGGGCACTGCCAGGGATGGGGACCCCAAAGCTCCCTGGGCAGCCCCTGCCAAGGCCTGAGCACCCTTTCCATGGGGAAATCCCTCCTGAGAAACCCCCTGACTGCTCCCACACATCCATGCCATTCCTTTATCTTTTCCCGTTTGTAAATTTAAGATTTCTAAGCTGGCCAGTGTGAAGTGAGGGCAGGAAAGGACTGAGGGTCATTATTTGAAGGCAAATCCACACTGGTTCCCTTGCTTAGGAATTCAGATGTGTGAGGGAATTTGAGACTCTCCTCAAAACGATTTTATTTAAGCTGAGAAAAAGGTGAAGGACAAAAGTGAGACGGTGCCTGTGAGTCTGAAAGGTGGCAGATGCTCGATGTGAGCAGGGGCACTGCCTCAGCCAAGGCTGACAACCAACAGCTCCTGCAATTTTGGGATGAATTGCCAATGGTGCTGGAGTGCCCATCCCTGCAGGTGTGCCCTGGAGGTGGCACTGAGTGCTCTGGGCTGGGGACAAGGTGCCCATGGGGCACAGCTGGCACTCCGTGGGCTGGCAGGGCTTTACCAGAACCCCAGGGATTTGGGGATTGTGTGAAAGGGGCACATGGGGACTCACTGATGGTTCTGGTGTCTGTGGGCTGGGAGATGAGGAGGAGATTGTCCTCTGCTGAGGTGAGGAGCGTCCCTCCATCCCTCCCCGAATCCCCGAGTGCTCCTCGGCTCCATCCCTCCCCATCTGCCTTGGAGCTCCCGAATCCACTGTGCAGCTCCTGACTTCTGCTGAGGCAGGGACAGGCACAGCAGAGCCACGGCAGGTGACACCTCCCAGGCAGCATTTTCCTGGCAGGCTTTCAGCTCCAGGGCCACTCTTGCTGCTTGCCCTGTCCTCGTCCTGGGGGGTGTCCCCAGCGCTGGGGACACTGCGGTGTCAGCAGTGATGGGAGGAGCACAGGGACACAGCACAGGTGACATCCCGGGCTGGGTGGCAGCAGTGATGGGAGGAGCACAGGTGACAGGGACACAGCACAGGTGACATCCCGGGCTGGGATCAGCAGTGATGGGAGGAGCACAGGTGACAGGGACACAGCACAGGTGACATCCCGGGTGGGGTGTAACAGCGATGGGAGGAGCACAGGTGACAGGGACGCAGCACAGGTGACATCCCGGGCTGGCCACAGGGACAGAGCACAGGTGACATCCCGGGCTGGGATCAGCAGTGATGGGAGGAGCACAGGTGACAGGGACACAGCACAGGTGACATCCCGGGCTGGGATCAGCAGCGATGGGAGGAGCACAGGTGACAGGAATCCAGCACAGGTGACATCCCGGGCTGGGTGTAACAGTGATGGGAGGAGCACAGGTGACAGGGACACAGCACAGGTGACATCCCGGGCTGGGTGTAACAGTGATGGGAGGAGCACAGGTGACAGGGACACAGCACAGGTGACATCCCGGACTGGGTGTAACAGCGATGGGAGGAGCACAGGTGACAGGGACACAGCACAGGTGACATCCCGGACTGGGTGTAACAGTGATGGGAGGAGCACAGGTGACAGGGACACAGCACAGGTGACATCCCGGGCTGGGTGGCAGCAGGGGTGGGAGGAGCACAGGTGACAGGAATCCAGCACAGGTGACATCCCGGGTGGGTGTAACAGTGATGGGAGGAGCACAGGTGACAGGGACACAGCACAGGTGACATCCCGGGCTGGCCATGCCGTGCTGAGTCCAAGGCTTTTCCTGACCAGGCTCCTGGTCCGTGGGGTGGCTGATGCCAGCCCGATCTGTTCAGGGACGTTCAGTGAGCTCTGCCCTCCCCTTGGCAGGCGGGCAGGAGCTCCCACGGGCTGTGCCAGGGGATGGACGGGCAGTGCCCCGTGCCAGGGAGCATTCCTGTGCCTTCCCTGCTGCCCTGGAGCCACCCCACACTGCCTTGGGCTGGAATAAACCTGGATAACGGGTGTGTAAAATACATAAATAATAGTTAAACCCGGGTAACAGGTGTATAAAATAAAGAAATAATAAATAAACCTGGGAAACGGGTTTGTAAAATAAATAAAAAACCCAGAACACGGGTGTATAAAATAAATAAATAATAAATAAACCCAGATAATGGGTGTATAAAATAAATAAATAATAAATAAACCTGGATAACGGGTGTACAAAATAAATAAATAATAAATAAGCCTGGACAACAGATGTATAAAATAAAATTTTAAAAAATAAGCCCAGATAATGGGTGTATAAAATAAATGAATAAATAATAACCCAGATAAAGGGTGTATAAAATAAATAAATAGTAAATAAACCCGGATAAAGGGTTTGTAAAATAAATAAATAATGAATAAACCCAGATAAAGGGTGTACAAAATAAATAAATACCAAATAAACCCAGATAACAGGTGTATAAAATAAATCAATAATAAATAAACCTGGATAACGGGTGTATAAAATAAATATTAACTAAACATGAATAATGGGTGTATAAAATAAATAAATAATGAAAAAACTCCGGATAACGGGTGTATAAAATAAATAACTAAGAAATAAACCTGGATAATGAGTGTATAAAATAAATAAATAAGGACTAAACCTGGATAAGGCCCTGCACAGGGAGCCTGCCAAGAGCTGCTCCTCCTGCCCTGCTCCGAGCCCCTCGTGCCCTGAGCTCTCTCCTGGGGCTCCTCGGCTGCAGCTCCACAGATCCCAAATCCCTGGGGCTGGCACAGCCCTGCCAGCCCATGGAGTGCCAGCTGTGCCCCATGGGCACCTTGTCCCCAGCCCAGAGCACTCAGTGCCACCTCCAGGGCACACCTGCAGGGATGGGCACTGCAAAGCTCCCTGGGCAGCCCCTGCCAAGGCCTGAGCTCCCTTTCCATGGGCAAATTGCTGCTGCTGTCCCAGCTGAGCCTGCCCTGGCCCAGCCTGAGGCCGTTCCCTCTGCTCCTGTCCCTGTGCCCTGGGAGCAGAGCCCGACCCCCCCGGCTGTGCCCTCCTGGCAGGGACTTGTGCAGAGCCACAAGGGCCCCTGAGCCTCCTTTGCTCCAATCTCGGTGTAAAATCACAAGTTTCGGTTGTGCCTTTTCCCTGTCCTCCTGTGCCACAAAAGGGAAATGCAAACCTGTCCTGGGTGTGTCACAGCAGGTTTTGCACCACGGGGCTCATGCAGAAAAACAGAACCAGTCTTGATAGGAAAAGGTTTGATTCCAAAATTTATTTGCCTAAAAACAGAACAATTGAATTTTAAGGTAATCCAGTTGCCCATTCGCTGCCATGGGTTTCCCTTTCCCTGTGAATAGGTGGGGAATGAAACGATTCTGTGGGAGGTGTTGGGATCCCACTGGCAAGCATCAGCACATGTTCTGAATGAATAAAATCAGGACATTCCTGCCAAGTAGTTTCACAAATGCTCAAATATCGTCAAACAAAGACTTAATCTGGGCTCAAAGACACGTATCTCAGCAGATGTGTGTAAACCAGACCAAATCCCCTGGGAACAGTACTTAGGAGTTATTCTTAGGCGTTGGAAGGACAAGGATGGTCCATCTGTGAATTTATTACACGAGATGAAAAGCATCAGATGAAAGTCATTGCTGGCCTGGAGGACAGCCTGGTTTGATTTTTCAGGAAGTTTAGAGGTCATTCCTAAAATCTCAGTTTAATTACAACAGAATCCCTCAGAATCTGGGCAGAAAATGCTGCGTGGAGCCTCTCCTCTCCCGGGGTGTGGCACAGGTAATTCTGCTGCTGGATTCAGTGGGGCCAGCATTTTGTGGAGAGACTGGATCAGTACAGAAGGTTTCTCTGGCTGTACTGATATTTCCTCCCTTGTCAGAATAAATAACTGGCAGGAGCATAAATGTTTGAGGGATTGATGATTAAAAAAGGCGTGGAAGGATCCTGGTGCAAAAGTCTCCGTGGTGTAAAATATTCAATATTGTGGGGAATTTTAATTTTTCCATACAAGGTGTCAGATAAGAAAATAAATTATGAAACTACCTAGAACTGTACCAGTTTAAAATCCTCTTAGACCTGGAGCTTTTTAGAAACCTCAGGGAAGAAAGAGTTTGAAACAATGCTTCCTTCTGTATCCACAAAAGTCTGGGAGAAGGATGGGACTGTGGGAAGCTTTCCACACCTCAGAGCTCTGGGAATGGGAATCTGACCAGGATTTTAACCTGATTGCAAAGGGGGCGCTGCCTTTGGAGATCACATCTCTGCTAAGGGTTCAGGTGGGGTTTGGTCAAAGAAATGTAAATAAATCCCAAATCCCTGGGGCTGGCACAGCCCTGCCAGCCCATGCAGTGCCAGCTGTGCCCCATGGGCACCTTGTCCCCAGCCCAGAGCACTCAGTGCCACCTCCAGGGCACACCTGCAGGGATGGGCACTGCAAAGCTCCCTGGGCAGCCCCTGCCAAGGCCTGAGCTCCCTTTCCATGGGCAAATTGCTGCTGCTGTCCCAGCTGAGCCTGCCCTGGCCCAGCCTGAGGCTGCTTGCTCTTGTCCTGTCTATAAGACCAGGCTTTGGCCCCTGCGCCACCAGAACATGGCAGTGGCTTGGGATGGCTCTGAGTGGCCACAAGAGATGTGTCCTCATCCCTTTCCCTTGCAAAGGGAGTGGGGTGGAAGCTTCAACCTTAAACCTTGTGCTGGTGAATTGCCAAGGATCAGGCTGCCTTTTCAGGAAGGATTTTTTTACTCAGGTGAAATTTTCCCCATGGAAAGGGAGCTCAGGCCTTGGCAGGGGCTGCCCAGGGAGCTTTGCAGTGCCCATCCCTGCAGGTGTGCCCTGGAGGTGGCACTGAGTGCTCTGGGCTGGGGACAAGGTGCCCATGGGGCACAGCTGGCACTGCATGGGCTGGCAGGGCTGTGCCAGCACCAGGGATCCCATGGGACCTTTTTTTTTGTACACTTTGCCTGGATTTGGAAAACAGGAATTCAGCTCAGTGTTCCTTGATGGTTCTTACACCTCTGTCCTGAATCATCTAGCAGGAGACAGAAGCAGAGTCCAAAAGCTCCCCTGATCCTGCCCCCTCTCAGCTGTGATTCTTCAGCACCCGAATCACCCCTGAGACTGAGACATGGGGAGCAGGAGAAGCTGAGAATGTGACTGCAGACATTTTATGTATTAAAAAAACCCCTTTTTATTTTGGAAAAGTGTTTTCAAATCACTGTCAGAGAAAGAGTCTTTAAATTCCTTACACTGTTGTACTCAGGTGGTTACTTGTGACCAGGGCAGACTTGAAGGAAGCTCCGATGTGTTTTGTGGGGTTTTTTCGCTTCCATTTAGGAAAAAGCACTAATCATGACTAATTACATCCTCCTCAAAGGCAGAGGCTCAGGAGCAGCCCCGGCTGCAGCCAGAGCATCCCTGGATTTCTCCCGAGAGGGCTGCACCAGTTACACAGGGATGATGGTCTGGAGGCCGGGAAGTTTGGGGATCTGCCCCGGGAAGCGCACCCCGTGCCTTGGCTCTCACACTCTCCTGTTGCAGTGCCCATTTTAGCGCTGGTTCGGGACTCTCACTGTTGAAGAAAACGTTCTTTCCTGTCCCGGGATTCCTGCCCATCCCAGGGCCCTCCCTGAGGGCCGGGCAGGGAGCGCCGAGTCACAGCGATGAGCGGGGCAGCTGATGGGGGCGACCTCAGCCTGGCCCCACAAATCCTCCTCGGTT
Source organism: Camarhynchus parvulus (assembly GCF_901933205.1). Lineage (NCBI taxonomy): Eukaryota > Metazoa > Chordata > Aves > Passeriformes > Thraupidae > Camarhynchus > Camarhynchus parvulus. Next base: position 633,560 of record NC_044571.1, on the reverse strand, counting down.
TGCAGGACCGGGCTCTCTCCCTTTCTCTCCAGAGGGCCGGGCAGGAGGCGTTTGCCCTTCTCTCCAGGGATTTCCGTGCCCCTTGGGCACACCCCAGCCATCGATCGCCGCACGTGGGATGCGCTGAACGCCGCGGATCCTACCACCGCCCGCTGCTATAGATGATTTATTTTTAATTAAAAAGAGCTTTTTCAAGTGGCTAAGTGGCTTTTTAGCTTGGTCTCAGCCGTGCCCTCCCTCGGGGCCGCTCCGGCGGTGTGCGGGATCCGCAGAGCCGCGCCCCGCACCGAGTGCTGTGCGCTCAATGCGCTGAACAGACTGTGATCAAATCGGGATCTGATCACACCACCCTGCTACAGATCATTTATTTTTAATTAAGAAACCGGTTTTCAGGCGGTTTAAGAGAGCTCTTAGCTGGTGTTCCCCCCGGCGCTGCCCTGGGGCCGCTCCGGAGGTGTGCGGGATCTGCGGAGCCGCATCCCGCACCGAGCGCTGTGTGCGCAATGCGCGTTACACCACACAGCTGATCACACCGTGCTGCTAGAGATGATTTTAATAAGAAAGCGATTTTCAGGCCATGTTTAGCCCCGTGTTCCCCCCTGCGCTGCCGCGGGGCCGCTCCGGCGCTGTGCGGGATCTGCGGAGCCGCGCCAAGCGCTGCGTGCGCATTGTGCTGAACGCCGCGGATCTGATCACCTCGCCCTGCTACAGATGATTTATTTTTAATTAAAAAGTCGTTTTCAAGCCATTTAAGAGGGCTTTTAGCCCGGTGTTCCTCCCTGCGCTGCCTCGGGGCCTCTCCAGCGGTGTGCGGGATCCGCGGAGCCGCACCAGCGCTGCGTGTGCCATGGGCGGAATGCCGCGGATCTGATCACACTGCGCTGCTACAGACGATTTATTTTTAATAAAAATTCGGTTTTCAGGCCATGTTTAGCCCGGTGTTTCCCCTGCGCTGCCGCGGGGCCGCCGCGGGCGGGATCCGGTGGCCCGCACCGGGTTGCATGCGCTGAACGGGGATCTGTACACCGCCCTGCACAGAAATTTTAAAAAAAAGTGGAGGTTGTGGTGTCCCCGGCGCTGCCTGGTGCGCATTGCGCTGAACGGCGCGGACCTGATCACACCGCCCTGCTATAGATGATTTATTTTTAATAAAAAACCGTTTCTCAGGCTGTTTAAGAGGGCTTTTAGCTCGGTGTTCCCCCCTGAGCTGCCACAGGGCCGCTCCGGCGTTGTGCGGGATCAGCTTAGCCCCATCGAGCGCTGTGTGCGCAATGCGCGGTGCGGCACAGAGCTGATCACACCGCGCTGATTTATTTTTAATAAAAAACCGTTTTCAGCGTTGATTTAGGAGGGATTTCAGCCTGGTCTCAGCCGCGCCCTGCCCCGGGGACGCTCCAGCCGGGTGCGGGATCCGTGGAGCCGCGCTCCGCACCGAGCACTTTGTGCGCATTGCGCTGAACGGCGCGGATCTGATCACACCACCCAGCTACAGATGATTTATTTTTAATTAAGAAGCCGTTTTCAGGCCATTTAAGAGGTCTTTTAGCCCGGTGTTCCCCCTGCGCTGCCGCGGGGCCTCTCCAGCGGTGTGCGGGATCCGCGGAGCCGCGCCAGCGCTGTGCGCGCAATGCGCGGTGCGGCACAGAGCTGATCACACCGCGCTGATAGAGATGATTTATTTTTCATTAAAAAGCCGCTTTCAGGTAATTTAACAGGGATCTGATCACACGGCGCTGATTTATTTTTAATAAGAAAGCGGTTTTCAGGCGGTTTAAGAGGGATTTTAGCCCGGTGCTCCCCCCTGCGCTGCCTCGGGGCCGCTCCGGCGCTGTGCGGGATCCGCGGAGCCGCCCAGAGCACTGCGTGCGCATTGCGCTGAACGCCGCTGATCTGATCACACCGCGCTGCTAGAGATGATTTACTTTTAATAAAAAATCCGCTTTCAGGTGATTTCCGAGGGCTTTTAGCCCGGCGTTCCCCCCGGCAGCTGGCGGCTCAGCATGGAGCGGCGCCGTGCCCGGCCCGCGGCAGCTGCGCCTTCAGCTGCTCCTGGGGCAGAGCAGCGGCCCCGGGCCCGGGTCAGCGCCGCAGCCCGGCCCGCCTGCCAGGGCGGTGTCAAACTGCCACTCTTGTCCCCTGGCTGTCCCCTCCCCGGCCAGGGCGGTGTCAAAGTGCCACTCTTGTCCCCTGGCTGTCCCCTCCCCGGCCAGGGCGGTGTCAAAGTGCCACTCTCGTCCCCTGGCTGTCCCCTCCCCGGCCAGGGCGGTGTCAAAGTGCCACTCTCGTCCCCATGGCTGTCCCCTCCCCGGCCAGGGCGGTGTCAAACTGCCACTCTTGTCCCCTGGCTGTCCCCTCCCCGGCCAGGGCGGTGTCAAAGTGCCACTCTTGTCCCCATGGCTGTCCCTCCCCGGCCGCAGCCCGGCCCGCGAGCATCACGGACATCGAGGATGCCGCACTTGCCCCGACCTCGGCAGCTCCCGGCACTTCGACTTTCGGAGTTTAAGGCTTCACTCAAAGCTCTTTTTTTAGGAAAAAATATATTTATATATAATTCCGCTGCAGTTGGTGCGTGCGGTTGCTGCGAGTGATGCAGCAGCAGAAGATCCGCAGGGTCTCCAAATCTAACAGCACATCACGTTATTAATTGCTTTTGAAAAATTATACTCTGCACGGTGATCAAAATATTTTAGAGAGAGCTTTTAGTGCGGCGGAAAACCTGCCAGAATCTCAGGCAGTGATGCTGATGATCCCTGCCCAGCTCTGAGACACTCCGCGGTGTTAAATTCCTTTCTCTCATCACCAAACGGAGCTGAAACTCCTCGTGGCTCTCAGTGTAACGTGGCAAAAATCAGGGGTTTATGCCATAATATTTATATACTATTTATATAATATTTATACATTATTTATATAATATTTATACAATATAATACAATATTTCTACAGTATTATACAATATAGCAATACAATATAATATTATTATATAATACAATATAATTATACAATATTTATATAATATTTATACCATAAAATACAAATTTATATAATATTATTGCACAGTATTTTTATAATAGATAAACATTTATATTATATTTATATAATATTTATATTATAGATAAATATTAATATAATATTTATTATTTCATATGTAGAAATTACCCACACTGATCTTTTATCTGCTCATTGCTGCACCAAAGCATTGGAGTGAAACATTTAGGAAAGCCTTGGAATTATAAACCCAGATTTTGACTTCACCCTTTGACCATTTTCTCCTGCAGAAGTTGAATCAGGAGGCTCTAAAGCATCCCAGTGAAATCTCCTGGACGCTGCCCAGAGGGTGGTGAGCACATCCTCAGGCACAAAATTATTCATCCTTTCCATCCTAAAATATTAAAATGTTTTAAAAATGAAATGTCCTTCTTTTCTTTTGTCAGGACAATCTTTAACCAAGTAAATAAAAGCACAAAAGGGAAATGAAGAGAAATTCTGGATGAGGCAACAAGAGAGAGCTTTGTGATGGGGCAGCTTTAGGTCTGCATTAAAAGGCAACTTCTTTGGATCCTCAGCCCTGAAGGGGCTCAGGTTTTATTTACCGAGGGATCAGTGGGATCCGGGGATCAGGGGGATTGAGGCATTGCTCCACTGCTGTGGGGTGTCTGTAGGAACAGGAGGGAAAGGGAAAAGGCCAGTATGGAACAGGATCAGGGACCTGCCAGCTCCAGGTGCTCCTGTTGGACCTGTCCTGAGAGCCTGGGCTGGGGGAGCTGTGCTGGGATCTCCTCCCAGCCCAGGGAAGCCCTGGAATTCCCTGTGTTTTCATTCCTGAACAAAAGCAGAGTGTCCCAGGTTTTTTCCCACATTCCCTTTCCCTCCGCACCCCTGGAATTCCGTGGGTGAGATCACCAGCACAGCTCACTCTAATTTAACTGCTGTGCCTTACACCAGCTCATGCCCTGGAGCTGGGGCTGAGGAGCAGCACCCTCCCCTGCAGATCACATCCCTGATTCCTGTTACCTTCCTCCCTGAACATCATCCCAGGAATGCCAGGGGGTTGTTGGGAAAATGATCCAGAACTGAGTTTTAGAATTTGTCTGCATCCAGCCCTGGGCCCAGCGCAGGGAGGAGCTGGAGCTGCTGCAGAGAGCCCAGAGGAGGCTCCAGGATGAGCAGAGGGATGGAGCAGCTCTGCTGGCAGGAAAGGCTGGCACAGCTGGCATTGTTCACCTGCACAGGAGAAGCTTTGGCCTGAGCTCAGGGTGGCCTTGCAGGGCCTGCAGGAGCCCCAGGAAAGCTGGAGAGAGACAATTTCCAGGGGATGCAGGGACAGCACCCAGGGAATGGCTCCCACTGAAAAATTACAGGTTTAGATCAGATATGAGGAACAATTTCCTCCCTGGCAGGGTGGGCAGGCCCTGGCACAGGGTGCCCAGAGCAGCTGGGGCTGCCCCTGGATCCCTGGCAGTGCCCAAGGCCAGGATGGACACTGGGGCTGGGAGCCCCTGGGACAGTGGGAGGTGTCCCTGCCATGGCAGGGGTGGCCCTGGGTGGGATTTAAGGTCCCTTCCCACCCAGACCATTCCATGATTCCATGACTTTGCCACTGCAAAAGAAAAGAAAAGCAAAACCTGTGAGAGCCTCCAAGCACCATCCCTAAATCCCTTCCAGCTTTGCCCTGCTGGGGTGCATGGATGGCCTGGTGAAATCTCTGCCGAGAGGATTTTCCTGCCTGAGGCAGAGCCTGAGATCTGTGGCTGGTTCATGCTGCAGTTCTTCCTCTGGTTTTTTGGCACCACCTGGGTCAGTGGCGATGCTGAACCTTCCAGAGGTTCCAGGAAGGTGGGGTGTCCCCATCTCCAGGGGACAGGTGACCCAGAGCTCACAGGAGCCCTTTCCCTGAATCCTGCACTACATTCCCACACGGAATCCTTCCTTGGGATGCCCTGGCTGGCTTTTACCAGAGGGTGGGATTTAGGCTGGAAGGGTTCCAGCAGGGCCAGCTCTGGCATCAGACCAGGCTTTGCTCAGGAAGGGCTGGAAAAGCCAGGATGGATCCAGCACAACTCCCTGGGGCATGATTTAACCCAGGGAAAGGTGATCAAGGGCAGGAGGGGAGGAGGGAAGGGGCGAGGAGTGCCCTGGAGCCCGTGGGCAGCACCTGGAGCTGCAGGGAGCAGGTTTGGGATAAAACTGCATTGCAGCCCACGGGAAGTGAATTCCCGAGGGAACCGTTGTCTCACAGAGCTGTAACAGCTGTTTCGGGGGAGAATTCCCGTTTTCCAAAAGGCAGCGTCTCCGGGGAGAATCCTGGAGCAGGGAAACCCCGAGCTCAGGCACCATGGGCGGGGTCCTGGTGGAAAGAAATTGATGCCGGTGGGTGGAGGGACGTCGTGGGATCGTGATGAGGGAGATTTAGCTCAGGAATCGCCCATTTTTTACAATATCTGTGTGTTCTGTAAAAAAATAAACCCCGGAACGCCTTTAGAGTATCAGGGAATTTCTTATGAAGGGATCCAGGAAAGCTCCATTAAAATCACGACACGGATGTGCTGGGCACAAAAAAACGCCCGAATTTTCCCCTGTTTTCCTGTATGACATCATTTATTGCTACAACTGATCTGCTTTTCTCTGACATTATTGGCCATTTTTTATCTATGTATTTATCTGGGTTTTTTTGAGGACCACTTTAATTTAATAGCTGAAATTTAATGCCCTTTTAATTCCTCCATTCCTCGGGACAGGGAGCCGCTTTTGCAATACGCGAAGAAGCTGCGTACTTAAGAGCTCTGGAAATGTGGGAATTTCCCCTTCGGCTCCAGGATGAGGGAGCGCATCCCTTTGGGATTTGCTGGGAGCAAACCCCGGCGGCAGCAGCGGCGGTGCCCGAACCCCGGCGGTGCCCGAACCGGCCCGGCTCGGTCCGAGCATCCCCCGGCACATCCCCGCTCCTGCGGCTGGGACCTGCCGGGCACGGGGCTCTGCTCCGGGATCTGCGCTCGGATTCATGGGCTGCCAAACTTCCCAGCCAAGGGAATCCTTGTCCCCGCACGGGCCGAGGGGCAGCGCGCCGGTACCGGCCGGGAGCCGCTGTCCGCTGGAAACGCCCGGTGCCGAGGGTTCCGAGCCCCGGGATGGTGCTGGAAATTCCCATCCCGAGGGTTTCCCGATGGAAATTCCCATCCCGAGGGTCCGAGCCCCGGGACAGCGCTGGAAATTCCCATCCCGAGGGTTTCCCGATGGAAATTCCCATCCCGAGGGTTTCCCGATGGAAATTCCCATCGCGAGGCTCCGGAGCCCCGGGCCGGCGCTGGAAACGCCCGGTCCCGAGGGTTTCCCGATGGAAATTCCCATCCCGAGGGTTTCCCGATGGAAATTCCCATCCCGAGGGTTCGGAGCCCCGGGCCGGCGCTGCCCGGCCCTGGCGGGACCATGAGGAGCCGCAGCTGAGGCCGGCACGGGCAGCTGGCGGAGCCGGGGCTCAATTAAGCAGCCGCGCTAATGAGGCTGGGCCAGCCCGGCCGCGCGGGGGGCGAGCGGCGGCGACAGCGACACCGGAGGGGCCGGACCCGGACCCGGCACCGGCACCGGCACCGGCAGCGGCTGCAACAGGTCCGGGCCGGGCCGGTCCCGCCCGCTGAGCTCGGGCTCGGGGCGCGGTTCAGGGGAGAGCTGGGAAGGACACGGCAGAAATTGAAGGTTTGTTGGTTTTTTCTAGGGATAAATCAATATTCCTGGGATAAGGGAAGAGGAGATTTTGGGTGGGAAACGCGGGGATTTTATTCCCTCCCTGGCACAGGGTGCCCAGAGCAGCTGGGGCTGCCCCTGGATCCCTGGCAGTGCCCAAGGCCAGGCTGGGCACTGGGGCTGGAGCAGCCTGGCACGGTGGGAGGTGCCCCGGGGCTGGAATTTGGGGATCTTTAAGATCCCTCCCAACCCAAACCACACCATGGTTTCGTGAGTAACTCCGTGAAAAAACTTCAGGAGTTGTCATGTGGAGGATTGTAAAAATCCTCACATCCAGCGTTACAGCTGGGCTCGGTGATCTAAACGGTCTTTCCAGCCCAAGTGATTCCATGAAGAATTTAATTTCCTTCTCCTCCTAACTGCCCGACAGCTTTTCCCTTCCCTGTGTCCTCCCTGCCGAGCAGGGAGAGCCGCAGTGACAATCACAGCCCAACAGAAACCGGAATATCTGCTCTCCAAAATACTGATTGGGCAGTATTCACTGATAGCAGCGAAGCTCAAAAACAACAAAGAAACCAACCAACCAACCAAACAAACCCAAACAAAAAACAAAACAAAACAAAAAAACCCCACAAACCAACCAAAACCCCCAGATAATTCTAGTTTTCCAAACGAGATAATTTTACATGAATGCAAAAGACGTGTTACATAAACCCCTCGTCATTTTAGAAAGTAAATTCTGTTATTTTTTTGTCTTTCTGTGTCACTCAGCAGTTTGCAGGTAGAGAAGAGACCAAGATAACCTCAGAAAGGATTTTTGGTTTTAGCAGGACATAAATCAGCATTTTCCTTTCAATGAACCGTGCCACTTCCAATCCAAATTTCCAAATGCTACCTCTTTTAATATTCTTTAAATTTCCTCTATTTAATTTACTTTTTAAAAATTTTATGTTTAATTTTTCATTCCATTTCATTCATCTTAAGATGCTTTGCAGCTGATTTACAGCTGTGGGTATTTCTGTATGTGTTTAATATTTAAAAATCTGCAATAGAGAATTTTCTGCCAAACTTAAGTTTCCCCTAGAATTATTTTTTAAAAATAAAAGGTATTTTATTATTTTGAATACCGTGGACATTTTTTCCTGGCAGATAACAGTTAAAGCTTGAATATGCCTTTGTTAATGGCTGTTACTCTTTACCTGCAATGCCTTTAAATGAGCTCAGTGCAAACCCAAATATTTCCTCAGCACTCCAGGGGATTCTCCACCCCGGAGTATTTTTGGCTCAAAATCCCTTGAGCTCCTTTGTTTGTGTGAGGGTTTTAGAGGATTGTCCCAGAAAAAGGTGACACGGAGATTTTCCCTGCCCACCTGTTGCAAAAAGACCATCAGAGACTATGCCTTTTCCTGGAAAATGGAATTATAAGGACAAAATGGAGATTTCTAGGATAGTGCTGAAATCAAAGCCCCAGTTCAAGGCTCCCTGGGGTTCAGATAATCCCAGGATAAAGTGAAAACTTCATGCTCAGTTCTGGGGGGAAATGGTGCTCCTGGACTGCCGTGTCCTGTCCAAGCTCTCAGCCAGGAGCAAAGGGAGCATTTGGGGTCACGGTGGGATTAAAACAATGGAGCAGCTGTGGGGAAACGCTGGAGATGGCCATTGCCGAGCTCTGCCTCGGGGGAGAGGAGGGAAAGGCTCGGGAAGGAAAATTCCCCACGGGAACTTTATCCCGAGCACCTGGGAAGGGCGCTGGGGAGCCCGGGCAGCGATGGGAGCCCTCGGCTGGGGAAGGGGCCGCTCCTGCAGGAGGGAAAAAGGCTCAAATCGTGAAATTGAGGAGGGTCTGGGATGAGCGGGGTGAGCAGGGATCCAGCGAGGAGGAAAAAACGGGGAAAAACTCCAAGATGCTGTTGGGAAGTGGTGCTGGGCTGAGGCAGAGCATGGGGCTGTGTCTGCTCTGCTGCCTGCTCCTGCCTGGAAAAGCATCCCTGTCCTGCCTGGAGGAACATCCTGCCTGGAAAAACATCCCTGTCCTGCCTGGAGGAGCATCCTGCTTGGAAAAACATCCCTCTCCTGCCTGGAAAACATTCCTTCTGCTTCCTGGAGGAACATCCCTCTCCTTCCTGCAGGAACATCCTGCTCCTGCCTGGGAAAATGTTCCTTCTCCTGCCTGCAGGAATATCCTGCTCCTGCCTGGAACATCCCTCTCCTTCCTGGAGGAAAATTCCTACTCCTTCCTGCAGGAACAAATCCCTCTCCAGCCTGGAACATCCTTCTCCTTCCTGCAGGAACATCCTTCTCCTTCCTGGAGGAACACCCCTCTCCTTCTTGGAACATCCCTGTCCTGCCTGCAGGAACAAATCCCTCTCCAGCCTGGAATATCCTTCTCCTTCCTGCAGGAACATTCCTGTCCTGCCCGCAGGAACATCCCTCTCTTGCCTGGAAGAACATCCCTCTCCTTCCTGCAGGAACAAATCCCTCTCCTTCCTGCAGGAACAAATCCCTCCCTGCAGGAACAAATCCCCCTCCTGCAGGAACATCCCTCTCCTGCAGGAACATCCCTCTCCTGCAGGAACAAATCCCTCTCCTGCAGGAACATCCCTCTCCTGCCTGCAGGGCCATCCTGCTCCTGCCAGGACCACCCTGCAGTGCCCAGGGCTCAGGGCAGGCAGTGCCAGCTGATCCAGCTCCACTCCTCACAGGAAGAAGGCCGGAGGGGGGTGAGGCACTGGATGACCTCCTGTGCCAGCTAACAGCAGGGATGGGGCAGAAATAATCCTCAACACCACGACAGCAGTGGGGCCTGGGGCAGGAGCAGGGAGGGGAAATTCCCATAAATCCCAGCCTGGGAGCCAGAGCTGTGTCCTGCAGTGTCCCTGCTCCCGCTCCCTCCATCCCAAACAGGGCAGGGCCACCAACCCATCCCCTCCTGCGGCACAGCCAGGCTGGTGTGGCACCCCAGGGCCTGCTCTGCAGCTCCCAGGCCCTTGGTTTCCTGCAGGACAGCCCAGCAGGAGAAATCAGGAGCAGTGGGGAGCGCCAGCCCAGCTCTGTGGGGTGGGATCTGCTCCTGAACTCGGCCTCTGGGAGCTTTCCTGGAGGTGCCAGCCTGGGGACACGGGTTCCATGGCCCTGGTGGGTGGCACAGGTGCAGTGGCTGTGGGGAATTTTCAGTGTCCAGACTAAAACAACCTCCCAGGCCCCAAGGAATGTAATCCTAATGTCTAACCCAGCTGTGGGGATCACTGATGCATTCCCCTCTCTGCCAGCATGCATTTGATTTCTGTTCCTATTCCATCCTGGTGGATCCATTATCAAACTGAGCCAGGCAACTCTTCCAATTTAAGAGAAAAAAGTGGGTCTTTGGTTAAAATCCCTTTTTGGAGGGAAGACTGGACAGGTTTTACTGCAGAGCTGTTGCCCCCTGGATAGATTCCAGAACTCTGGGAAAAGAGAGGGAAGGGACTGAGAGAAATGTGTACCACCAGCCTGAGGGGCTAAAAAGTGGGAAATTCCTGCTAAATCTCCTAATGGATAAAAATTTGGAAGACTACGGGGATGAGAATCTGGGAGATGCTGAAGGATGTTGGCTGCATTTTGGGAATCAGGTGCTTGTTGTGCACAAGCAATTCCAGATTTATTGGCTGTGCTGATTTACACCAGGGCTGAGCAAGGAGCCCGGAAGTTTGGGAGTTATTTGGCAGAAAAAGCAGGAAAGGGAGGGGGTTTGCATCATGTCAAGAGTTGGAATAAACATCTGTGTGCGAGGACAGCATGGAATGAACTCAGCAGAGGGGAGTCACAGAGCTCTGATGAGAGAGTGCACCTGAGACAAAGCCATTCCGGGGGCTCGGGGTGACTTTTCTGCTCCTGAGGTTCTGTTTTGCAGCAGAACCTCGTGAAAAACAATGCGGGTGATGGTGCAGGAGCTGCCTCGGTGCCATCCCCTCACACACCCTGCGGGCACTGCCCTTCCCCGAGGGAAAACTTCCTTCTGGGAAAGGGGAAACCACGTCCTGGGCTCCAGACTGAAACAGCAAAGCACGAGGGTTTTAAAGGGATTTAAACACCCCTTCCCCAGCTTCCTCTGCTGCGGAGAGCTGAACATCCCACCGTTCAAACAGCAAACCATGAGGATTTAACCATCCCTTCCCTGCTAATTCCTCTCCTTTGGAGACTTGAAACTCGGATGGAAAAGCTTTTGCTTTGGGAGACCTTGGTTGGAGTGAGTGGGAAAGGAGGGAGGGAGGTTTGCACGCACTGGGAAAGGGATAAAAATTAAAAATAAAAAAAAAAAAAAAGAAAGAAAAGTGAAATTCATCGCTGCTCCTGCCCAACCTCAAAGCAATCCCGGCAGAGCTGGGGCCTGAGAAGGAGCTGTCAGATGCTCCCGGTGGGAAGCGGCCCCGGTTTTGTCCTTAATTGCCCCGGGAAGGCCGGGCCGTGCCAGCTGTACCTGCCCGGCCGCAAAAAGGCCCCATTAGGGATGGTTTGTTAAACAGACACTGATAAGTTGTTATCTTTCAGCATCTCCGGCTAATTAGACACCGCCAGCCAAAGTTAATTTGGTGGAAAACATTTCTCGCCTTAATGACATTTATGGGCAATTAGGCGCGGAGCAGATTTACATTCCAGGCTCTTCCCGGAGCCTAACAAGAACCCACCTCTCCCTCCACGGGAGCTGCGGGGTCCCCGGGGAGCTCTCCCGGCGCACACACCGCGGGTCCCGCTTGTTTTTCTGGGAAGGGCGGCTGTGAAACCAGGCACGGGCGGTAATGAGGCACAGCCGGGCAGCAGGAGGGAAATAAAGGCGTTTATCCTGCTCAGGCTCCTCCTGGGGCACGGCCAGAATGGGGCTTTGCTCCGCAGGATCGGGGTGTCGGTGATCCCTGAGGAACGGGGTGCCAGAAGGGCTGGGCTTGGGAAAGCCCCTGAGATCCTCAAATGCAGCCTTTGGAACCTCTGAGATCCTCAAATGCAGCCTTTGGAACCTCTGAGATCTCAAATCCAGCCTTTGGAACCTCTGGGATCTCAAATCCAGCCTTTGGAACCTCTGGGATCTCAAATCCAGCCTTTGGAACCTCTGAGATCTCAAATCCAGCCTTTGGAACCTCTGAGATGTCAAATCCAGCCTTTGGAACCTCTGGGATCTCAAATCCAGCCTTTGGGCCTCTGAGATCTCAAATCCAGCCTTTGGAACCTCTGAGATGTCAAATCCAGCCTTTGGAACCTCTGGGATCTCAAATCCAGCCTTTGGAACCTCTGAGATCTCAAATCCAGCCTTTGGAACCTCTGAGATCCTCAAATCCAGCCTTTGGGCCTCTGGGATCTCAAATGCAGCCTTTGGAACCTCTGAGATCTCAAATGCAGCCTTTGGAACCTCTGAGATGTCAAATCCAGCCTTTGGAACCTCTGGGATCTCAAATCCAGCCTTTGGGCCTCTGAGATCTCAAATCCAGCCTTTGGAACCTCTGAGATCTCAAATCCAGCCTTTGGAACCTCTGGGATCTCAAATGCAGCCTTTGGAACCTCTGAGATCCTCAAATCCAGCCTTTGGGCCTCTGAGATCCTCAAATCCAGCCTTTGGAACCTCTGGGATCTCAAATCCAGCCTTTGGAACCTCTGAGATCCTCAAATCCAGCCTTTGGGCCTCTGAGATCCTCAAATCCAGCCTTTGGAACCTCTGGGATCTCAAATGCAGCCTTTGGAACCTCTGGGATCTCAAATGCAGCCTTTGGCCAAGCCCAGCCTTGCCAGGCAGCAGGTTCTGGAGGTGTTGGTGCAAAATCTGACAGAGGATTTGGAACAGCAGCACGTGAACCTCAGCTGCTCCAAACTCACTGAGGAGATTTTAATGGGATTTGTTTCTTTCTAATTCCCAGGAAGGAAAATGAGTGTGGCCCGTGGTAATTGCAGAAACATGGGATCAGCAGGGCTGGAAGAGCCTTCAGGATGAGCCAGTGCCACCCCGGCAGCACCAGCAGCAGCCCTGCACCCAAACCCTGTCCCCAAGGGGCACATCCAGACACTTCCAGTGACAGGAACACTTCCCAAGCCAGCCCATCCCAGTGCCCGACCCTTCTTACCCTCAGGCAAGGACAGGGCAGGATTTCACAGAATCACAGAATCCCAGAATGCCCAGGCTGGGAGAGACCTCCAAGCCCATCGAGTCCAGCCCAGCCCCAGCAGCTCAACTGAGCCCTGGCCCCCAGTGCCACATCCAGGCTTTGTTAAACACACCCAGGCATGGGGACTGCACCACCTCCCCGGGCAGCCATTCCAGAACTTTCTCACCCTTGCTGCAAAAACCTTTTCCCTGCTATCCACCCTGTATTTCCCTTGGTGCAGCTGGAGGCTGTGTGCTCTGGCTGTGTCCGTGCTGCTGGAGAAAGAGCCCAGCCCCAGGTGAGCACAGGCACCTTTCAGGAGCTGTGCAGAGTGATGGGGGCAGCCCTGAGTCTCCTTTTCTCCAGGCTGAGCAGCCCCAGCTCCCTCAGGGGTTCCTCTCAGGGTTTGTGTTCCCAGCCCCTCTCCAGCCTCATTGTCCCCTCTGGATGGGCTCAGTGTCCCAAGGTCCTTCCTTTGGGAGGTGCTGCCCAGCTGGCACCCCCTGGCTGCTTTTGCCCCTGTCCCTCAGCAGAAAACACCAGCTGGGACTCCTGCTCCTGCTGCTCCTGCTGCTGCTGTTCCCAAAAATTTGCCAAATCCTGGAACTGGCAGGGAGGGCCAGAGTGGGGTTAGAGCTGAGATGGGTCAATGGCTCCAAAGGTCACATGGACTGAAAAATCCTGGTGGTGACATCCCTGTGCCCCAGGAGTTTGGGCAGAAGTGCCCATGCCAGGGTGCCCTGGGGTTCCCTGGGGTCCACCCTGATGGACCCAAGAGCCAAAGTGCAGAGAGGGAGAAGCCAAATCTCTGCTGGGGCAAAAAGGATCTTCCGTGTCCCGGGCAGGGAACGGAGCTGGGAAAGGGCTGGAGAATTCCTGAGGGAGCTGGGAAAGGAGGAAAAGGGGAAAGAGCCGGGAAAGGGGAAAGAGAAAAAGGGGAAAGAGCTGGGGAGGAGAAAGAGAAAAAGGGGAAAGAGCTGGGGAAGGGAAAAGAGAAAAAGGGGAAAGAGCTGGGACTCAGCCTGGAGAAAAGGAGCAGAGGGAAGCAAAGGGGAGCTGGAAAGAGCAGAGGGAAGGAGTGGAGGGAAGGGAAAGGAGCAGAGGGAAGGAAAAGGAGCAGAAAGGAGCGGAGGGAAGGAACAGGAGCAGAAAGGAGCGGAGGGAAGGGAAAGGAGCAGAAAGGAGAGGAGGGAAGGGAAAGGAGCGGAGGGAAGGGAAAGGAGCAGAAAGGAGCGGAGGGAAGGGAAAGGAGCAGGGGGAAGGAAAAGGAGCAGAAATAAGCAGAGGGAAGGAAAAGGAGCAGAAAGGAGCAGGGGGAAGGAAAAGGAGCGGAAATAAGCAGAGGGAAGGAAAAGGAGCAGAAATAAGCAGAGGGAAGGGAAAGGAGCAGAAAGGAGCAGGGGGAAGGAAAAGGAGCAGAAATAAGCAGAGGGAAGGAAAAGGAGCGGAAATAAGCAGAGGGAAGGAAAAGGAGCAGAAATAAGCAGAGGGAAGGGAAAGGAGCGGGAAGGAGTAGCAGAGGGCAGGCAAAGGTTGGGAACGGGCTCGTCCCGGCCCGGCAGTGGCGCTGCGGGGCCCGCAGGGGGCGCTGCGGGGCGGCCGCGCCTCCGCTCCCCCCGGGCGGGGGGACAGAGGGACAGGGGACAGAGGGACAGGGACAGAGGGACACCCCCGGAACACAGAGAAAGCCTGTCCGGCATCCCGGCACATAGCACAGCCCGGACAGCTGGGAGAGCTGGGGGGGCTCACCTGGAGAGGAGAAGCTGCAGGGAGAGCTCAGAGCCCCTGGCAGGGCCTGAAGGGCTCCAGGAGAGCTGCAGAGGGACTGGGGACAAGGCCTGCAGGGACAGCACCCAGGGAATGGCTGCCAGTGCCAGAGGGCAGGGCTGGATGGGATCTTGGCAATGAGGAATTGTTCCCTGGCAGGGTGGGCAGGCCCTGGCACAGGGTGCCCAGAGCAGCTGGGGCTGCCCCTGGATCCCTGGCAGTGCCCAAGGCCAGGCTGGGCACTGGGGACAGTGGGAGGTGTCCCTGCCATGGCAGGGGTGGCACTGGGTGGGATTTGAAGTCCCTCCAACCCAAATCTTTCTGTGATTCCACGATTTTATGAGTCAAAGAGAGTGACACAAGATTTTCTACCTCGAGAACAAAACCCAGAACTCGTTGCTGAATTCTCTCTTTTCCATGCACTGCTCAGGGGGGATAAAAAGGGGATTGAGCCCTTTCAAGGCTTCCAGGGACATTTAATAACACCTCAAGTGGAAGTGACAGAAGAGTTGGGCAGGAAAAGCATGGCCAGGAAAGGGTGAAATGTCCAGGAATGGATGAGGGGTCCAGCACCAGATGGATGTCCCCCAGCAGACCCCAAACCCTGGCTGTGCTCCTGGGTCAGGATTGGCTCCTGCTCTCTTTGACCTTCTGTTTCCCATCTGCAAAAGGTTATCCAGCATCCCCAGAGCCGCTGTGAGGATAAATCCTGCTGGGTTTGCACAGAGCCCACACCCTGGGATGGGGCTGGAGAGCTCCATGGATGTGCTCTCGTGCTGGGGCTCCCTGTGGGTTTGGCTCCTTCTTTTCCAGCCCTGGGCGTCCCAAATTCCAGGCTGGGAGCTGCATCCTCAGCTTTGTGCCAGGAAGGGGCTGCAGGAGAGCTCCAGCCCTGCAGCAGCAGGTGCTGGGGAAGCAAACTGGACAAAGGGAAGGTAGGATTCCTTCCCAGGGGTGCTTCTGCTTCGTCCCTGGCAGTGAAAAAGTTAAAACTCATAGGGTTATTCATGAATTCCGCTTTTTAAAAACATGTCCCATTAAAATGCAGATTTAGGCTTCCATTTGCAAAGAACATCGTTATTTCCAATTCTGTATGGGAATCCTTTTTGTATTTGTATCTTTTGGGGAGAAAGTCCAGCTGCCTCTTGTGAGATTGCACATATCTCTTCAGATGTCAACAAATCATTGAAAAGTGTCAGAAAGGGGGAAATGAAAGATAATTATTCAAACCATGGAGAGCTGCTTTGAAAGTGAATAGGATCTGTCAGATAGGCTTTGAGAACAGCAGTTGGCTGCTTGCATGGGATATATTAAATGGACATATCCAGAGGCAAGGGATGCTGGTTTAGATTCAGATCAGTGGAAGCCAGAGGATTTTTCAGGTAGAAGAAGCTGAAACCACCAGGAATTACTGAGAGGAAATCAGATTTTTTTTGGACGGAAGAAGCTGAAATCACCAGAAATTACTGAGGGAAAATCAGATTTTTTTTGGGGGTAGAAGAAGCAGAAACCACCAGGAATTACTGAGAGAAAATCAGATTTTTTTGGGGTGGAAAAAGCTGAAACCACCAGGAATTACTGAGGGAAAATCAGATTTTTTTTTGGGGGAAGAAGCTGAAACCACCAGGAATTGCTAAGTGGAAATCAGAATTTTGTGTGGAAGAAGCAGAAACCAGGAATTAGGGAAGAAAATCAGCTGGGAAGGTGTTTTTCAGGGTTAGGGTGAGGTGTTAAAGGGCAGAGAAAGGTCTGTAAATAAAGGAAAATGGAGCTTTAATGTTTGTCAGCTCTGGTTTGGGGTAAAGGAGGAGGAGGATTTGGCTGAACTGAACATAAATTGGGGGGTGTAAAGGGAAATATTCCTCAAAGTGCCCCCCAGCCCCAGCAGCATCACCCCAATCCCTGTCCCCAAGGCCACATCCAGACTGCTCTGGGACAATCCCAGGGACTCCAAACCTCCCTGGGCAGCTCAGCCCAAGGCCTGACCGCTCTGCCAGGGAAATTTTCTGTGCCAATCTCCAACCTGAGCCTGCCCTGGTGCCATTTGAGGCCATTTCCTCTCCTTTCCCTTGGGACAGGCAGCAGAGCCTGATCCCCCTCACTGCCCCTCCTGGCAGGGACCCCAGGAACATTTCAGAGGAGGAATTTGCCCATGGAAAGGGAGCTCAGGCCTTGGCAGGGGCTGCCCAGGGAGCTTTGCAGTGCCCATCCCTGCAGGTGTGCCCTGGAGGTGGCACTGAGTGCTCTGGGCTGGGGACAAGGTGCCCATGGGGCACAGCTGGCACTGCATGGGCTGGCAGGGCTGTGCCAGCCCCAGGGATTTTGGGGTTCTGTGGAATTAAAGGCACCCAAAGGGGTGCCAAAGGGGAGTGAGGAACACCTGGGCGTGGGAATTTAAGGGTCCCTCCCAGCCCAATCCAGTCTGGGATTCTGGGATTCTAAAACTGTGTCCAGCCCTACCTGCTCCAGATCCCCTAAGGGAAAATCCAAAGGAAGTTTTTAAAGTAGCTTTGCTTGTTGCAAAGTCCTTGCCCAAAAGTCACAAAATGAGATCTCATTAAAAAGTTCCTGTTAGCTTTTAAAATTCAATCCAGTGTTTTACATTGTGCCACAGGAGCAAACTGAAACTCCACTCCTCCATTCTGATCCTGACCAGAAAACCCCACAGATTAAAGGACAGATTTGCAACACCGAACACAAACCCAGTCTCTGAAATCCTTTTTGAAGGAAGGGCAGGACCCAGGCAGGTTTGGCAGAGCTGAGTCCCATCCCTGCCCTCTCCAGGTGCCTGCAGGGGCTCCACCAACCTCCCCAAGCCCAGGTGGGAGCTGTGACAGTCATGGAGAGCGAGCATCCCTCCCAAGGAATTCCTCTTCCCCAGCTTCCCCTCGTGGAGTCTTGGCTTCTCTTTTCTGCCAAGGTTGGGATTAAATCTGGGATTGTATTTCTTGTTGGGACTCAGATGTTTGTCAGTTCTTATCTCTGTCACAGTCTCACAAACCCTGAGTTCTGCAGCACTTCACTCTGACAAACTAAAAATGGAGCCCTGTCTCTCTCTACAAGGCCTTTGAAGGATAAACTGTCCAATTAAGAAATGACACCTCAATTATTTTCACTTTTAACCCAATAACCAACCACCCGTGCCTGCAATGGGGACTTTTTTATCCAATGACACAAAACCACCCAAACCCATGGAGGAGAAGAAGGAGAAGGAGAAGGAGAAGGAGAAGGAGAAGGAGAAGGGGGAAGGAGAAGGAGAAGGAGAAGGAGAAGGAGAAGGAGAAGGAGAAGGAGAAGGAGAAGGAGAAGGAGAAGGAGAAGGAGCAGCCTCCACCCTAAAACCTCCATCTTGCTTTCTCTCTATTCCTGTATTCTAAACCCTTAAACTCTGAGTTTCCCCCCTGTGATATCTCACACTTCTATTCAAACTCCACACCCACAATCCCAGTCCTGCCATTCCATTCTGGAAGCTTCTCCAGGGCCCCAGGTCAGTGCAGTGTTCTCTGGGGGTCAGTGCCTGGCAGCACAGAAGGTCTGGAATTCTCAGTACCCAGGGCTCCAACACCCCCCAGCTCCCTGGCAGTGCCCAGAGCCAGGCTGGAAGGGGCACAGAGCTCCCTGGGATGGGATGGGATGGGATGGGATGGGGGGATGGGATGGGATGGGATGGGATGGGATGGGATGGGATGGGGTGGGATGGGATGGGATGGGATGGGGGGGTGGGATGGGGTGGGTGGGGTGGGATGGGGTGGGATGGGATGGGATGGGGTGGGATGGGGTGGGATGGGATGGGATGGGATGGGATGGGATGGGGTGGGATGGGATGGGATGGGATGGGATGGAAGGTCCCCACACAAACCATCTCCTGCTGCTGTCCTTGCTGTCCCAGTTGGGATGTGCTGGGACACTCCTGGAGCCAGAGGTGCTGAATCCTGGCCCACTGAACAGTCCAGCAGGGAATCAGCTCCATCCCAGGTGCCCTTTGCTCCCCAGGAATGGCAACTGCCCCCTGCCCAGCTCTGGCTGTGAGCAGATGCTGTGCTGAGGGAATTCCGCAGAGCTGGGGAGCGCCCAGGGCTCCACTCAGCTCCTGCTGCAGCTCAGGGGGATTAAAATGAGGCAGAAACAGAAAGGGAAGAGCTGAAATGAAAGAAGTCTGAAGAAACAAACAAATTTTTTTAAAAGGTTGTCTTTGGGGAGCTCTGTCCTTCCTCCAGGGAGTTTTCCAAGGAGATAATCTTTGAGATGCTGGCACAAGGTATTTAAATCCCCGCTTCAAGACAGGAAAAGAAGAAAGTAAAGAGCAAAAGGAAACGGTGCCTTTTTTCTGTCAAAACACAATCTACCTCTTACTTTGGAAAACAAAACAAAACAAAACAAAAAAACCAAACAAACAAAAAAAAAAACCAAACCAAAAAAACCAACCTTGCTCTATTTTGTTGATAATTATTTCTCCAGCAAATGGGGGTTTATATTTCAATGGATTCTTCTGCTGAGAAGACTGCACTTGGCTTTGGAAAATCTTCTTCTTCCAGCATGGTGGTGGTGTTCATATTTATATATAGAAAATGCTTAAAATTGGGATTCTTTTTAGTGGGATCTGTGTCCTTGCCTGTAGAGACCAGTGAGCCAACCCCAACAAGGCATCAGTGGGAGCTCCCTGCTGCTCCCAGGTGCTGTCACCATGCCCAGGACAGGCTCCTGCAGTATTTTCCAGGGATTTGAGGGAGTTTGGGGGGTTTTTAATGCCAGGTGTGTGTGGCTGAGGCTGGCACTGCAGACCTGGGAGGGTAACACGAGGCCCAGGCCAGAACCACAGCCCCATTCCATGATCTGAGTAGGGCAAGTTTAATCCTTTGAGTGTGAGATTTGTAATTCCACAGCGGATTAGAGCCTCTGCCACTGAAAACTCCACACTGGGGACCGATTTATTCACCTTTGTTTTAGCTTTTGGGCCTGCAGAGTGTATTTTCATCAGGAGAGATGGAGTCTGGGGTTCAGGTGTTCGCCCATAAAAAGGCACTTTGTGTCTGAGGGGAGAAGTGGGCAAAGAGAATTTCTGCTAAAGGGAGAAGAGGGTTTTGAGCTGGTCTGAATTCAGCTCCAAAGAGCCAAGTCGAAGCTGGGCAGGATGGTTCACTCCTGATTTTGTTTTCATTTCACTGTCAGGACGGTTCTGATGCTCTGGTGAGAGGGAGGGGGAAAAAAGGAACCTTTTTGTGCCCAGCACAAGGTGTGCCTTCCATGCCAGGAATCCCAGATTGCCCTGAGTCATTGCCATGGAATAATTCGCTGGCAAGCCACAGTCATTCTCCATGTTTATCCTCATGGATTCCCGTGGATTCCCAGGGATTCCCGTGGATTCCCTCAAAATCCCATTAATTCCCATGTATTCCCACGGACTACCAAAAATTCCCATGGATTCCCATGGATTCCCATGAATTCCCATGGATTCCTGTGGATTCCCATGGATTCTCATGCACTCCCATGGATTCTCACAGACCCCCATGAATTCTCATGGATTCCCATGAATCCCCATGGATTCCCACGGATTCCTATGAATTCCCACAGATTCCCAAGGATTCCCATGGATTCCCACACATTTTCATGCATTCCCAGAGATTCCCACAGATTCCCATGGATTCCCACGCATTCCCATGGATTCCCACAAATTCTCACAGGTTCCTATTGATTCCCATGAATTCCTATGGGCTCCCATGAATTCCCACAGATTCCCATGAATTTCCATGAATTCCCAAGGATTCCCATGGATTCCTATGAATTTCCATGGATTCCCATGATTTCCCATGAATTCCCACGAATTCTCACAGATTCCTATAGATTCCCATGAATTCCCATGGGCTCCCATGGATTCCCAAAAATTCCAATGGATTCCCATGAATTCTCATGGATTCCCACGAATTCCCACAAATTCCCATGGATTCCCACAAATTCCCACGGATCCCCATGAACTCCCATGAATTCCCATGGACTCCCATTGATTCACATGAATTCCCATTAATTCCCACGAATTCTCACGGATTCCTATTGATTCCCATGAATTCCAATGGGCTCCCATGAATTCCCATAGATTGCCATGAATTCCCACGGATTCCCATGAATTCCCATAGATTCCCATGAATTCCCATGGACTCCCATTGATTCACTTGAATTCCCATTAATTTCCACGAATTCTCATGGATTCCTATTGATTCCCATGAATTCTAATGGGCTCCCATGAATTCCCATAGATTCCCATGAATTCCCACGGACTCCCACAAACTCCCACGCATCCCTATACATCCCCACGCATCCCTATACATCCCCAGGCACTCCCAGGCGTTCCCGCTCAGGTGGGGCCGTGCCGAGGCTGCCCCGCTCCAGCCCGGCCCGTGGCACGCTCGCTGCTCCCGCCTGGCAGGGGCAGAAAGCCGCCCTTGTTCCAGCAGGGCCGGCTGCAGGTGCTGCCCCCAGTGAAACGCTGCTGCTGCTGCTGCTGCTGCTGCTGAAAGGGCTGCAGGTGCTGCGCGGCACTTCCTGCACCCCGCGCCTGCCAAGGGCACACAGAGCCGCTCTGTTGCCTCCGGAGTGCATGAGAAAAGATGTTTCAATGCTGTCGTCGGATCTGGGTGCTTTGCCACGGAGGACAAAACGTCTCCTGTGAAATTGGGTTTAAATAGTCCTATCTCACTTGTGCTCCGGGGGAGCAGATTCCATTGTGCCGGTGTCCCCTCTGCAGTATGATATCATAGCTTCAGAGGAAGCCTTTATCCCGGGGTCACATCAGTTTGTCCTGGGCATGCAATCATTTTTTGTGCCACGGACAATGTTTTACTGTGGAGATATGGGCCAGATGGCTCAGCCACTTGCAGTCCAGAGTGAAACAGGCTCTTTATTGTGGCTGAATAAACAGAACCTATTGTCCCCCGCTCGTGAAACTCTTGTGGCCGCGGCCGGGCGAAGATGAAGTATGAAATTTTCACGGCTGAGGCAAGAATATGTAAAACAACAAGCAGAAGGGATGTGGGCTTCCAAAACATTTCCTCACTGTCCCTTCTGTTTCCCCCCCCCGGTAGAGATGAGGCGTTTCCACGCCCTGCTGTTGTCCGGGGGTGTTTCAGCTCTCCCTGGGTCCCCCCTGCTCTGCAGCTCCCACCCTGCTGCAGGGCGCAGCCAGGTGTGTGCCTGCACAGGTGCAGCTTTGCCAAGTCTCTGTCTCATCATTTATTGTTTCACAGCCCCCAGAGCTCCCCCTCGGCCGGGGCTCTCCCGTGGGCTGGCAGCACATGGAGCCACAGTGAGTGAGTAGGCAAAAAGAGATTTTCCTCCACGCAAAAGAAATAAATTCCTTTTTCTCCCCGTTCTTCCCCCACCAGGGTAGACACGGCAGCTCAGAGGGTTTTTTCCCTGCAGAAAATTCACATTTTCCTTTTAAACTCCCCCCATCCAGAGCTTCCTCCACGGCAATGTCAGAAGTGTTCCTTTCCTCCCTCTAATTGCAGCCCAAGCCAACCTTGACTGGCAAGGAGAAAGTCCCTGACAGGTTTGGGCTGAGTCCAGACCTTCTCAGAGAGTCTGTCAGGCACTGTTTGACAGCATGCAAATGCATGCAAATGAGGGGACACTGGCCGAGCACCTGCGGAAAGTGTCCATCCCCTCTGCCGCTGGGCTCTGCCCGCTCCACACGTGGGGTTTTGGAATGCTGCTCCATCTCCCCGTGCCAGAGGATTCTGCGGCCGTCAGCACAACGCGGCCCGAGCCCGAGCCGCGCTCTTTGTCCTGCCGCCAGCGGGGCCGTGGCTCCCGTCCAGCCCTTGCGAATCCTCCTGCGGACCTTCCCCGCGGCATCCCGAGCCTTTCGGGGGTCCCGGAGCAGGAACGCCTTCTGTTTGCCGAGGGCTGCCAGACAGAAAGGCGGCAGCTGCAGCGGGATGCGCTGGGAGCTGCGGCAGCTCCGGCTCCGGGAGCGGGGACAGGAACCTCGAGCGGGGACAGGAACGAGCGGGGACAGGAACGAGCGGGGACAGGAGCCTCGAGCGGGGACAGGATGAGCGGGGACAGGAACCTCGAGCGGGGACAGGAACGAGCGGGGACAGGAACGAGACAAAACGGAAGGAGCTCGAGCGGGGACAGATGAGCGGGACAGGAACCTCGACCAGACGAGCGGGACAGGAGCCTCGAGCGGGGACAGGAACCTGTGTGACGGTGTTCACAGGGGTCCCAGGATGAGGGAAGAGACGAAGGACCTGACTCTGTGTTTCAGAAGGCTTGATTTATTATTTTATGATAGACATTACATTAAAACTATACTAAAAGAATAGAAGAAAAGGTTTCATCAGAAGGCTAGCTAAGCTAAGAATAGAATAGCAAAGAATGATAACAAAGGTTTGTGGCTTGGGCTCTGTGTCTGAGCCAGCTGACTGTGACTGGCCATTAATTAGAAACAACCACGTGAGACCAATCACAGATGCACCTGTTGCATCCCACAGCAGCAGATAACCATTGGTTACATTTTGTTCCTGAGGCCTCTCAGCTTCTCAGGAGGAAAAATCCTAAGGAAAGGATTTTCCATAAAAGATGTCTGCGACAAACCTCGAGTGGGGCAAAGCGGCCAAAGAGGAGCTGGGGCTGCCCCAGCCCTGGGGAGCAGCCGGGGGTACCCCCGGAGCAGCCCCTGGAGGGCTGGAGGGCGCAGGGATGTGGGGAATTCCTGCACCCGGGAGAGCTCCTCAAGGAGAGAAGGGCTGCGAGCTCAGGGACCTGAATGCAGACCTGGCATGGGAAGGGTTCGGGGGCCTTTGGCACCTTGGATTTGGACCTGGCATGGAAAGAGCAGCTGGGTTTTGAGAATGTGTCAGACACACATCCCACACCAACTTCCAGCCAAAATCAGGGTGAATCCTTCCAAATCCCCCGTGGCAGCTTCAGTTTCACACAGCTGCACATCCCAGCCAGGGTGAGCCTGTGACTGAGCGAGGGTCACACACAGGACAGGGGCTGGATCCCAGCCTGGGGCACCTGGCACTGCCCTCCCTGGGGGCTGGCAGGGCAGGGGTGCCCTCCCCTGAGCCACAGCCTCAGCTGGAACCGGAGAATCACAGGATATGGAATGTCCTGGGTGGGAAGGGACCCCCAGGGATCCCCAGTGCCACCCCAGCCCTGCCCAGAGCCCCCCAAGCCCAGCCTGGGCATCCCTGGCAGCGCTGGCCAAAGGCTCCTGGAGCTGTGGCAGCCTCGGGGCCGTGCCCATTCCCTGGGCAGCCTGGGCAGTGCCAGCACCCTCTGGGCAAGAACCTTGCCCTGGATGTGCCAGTGTGCCAGTGGGGGCAGGATCCTCACTCTGCTCCATCACTCCCAGTAGGAAAAGCCAGATTGTTCTGGACTTGAAACCCAACCTGGAAAGCAGCTGGTAGAACACCCAGAAAAATCTCAGAGTGTGAGGCAGCACAGGGACAGCACAGCCAGGTGCAGGCCGAGCTTCGAGGGTCAGAGACCTGATAAAAGTGGGAAACATCCCTTGGGCTGGGGATAGCAGAGCTCTGGGAAATGCAGGCTGGGAGCCAGGTGGGCCCAGAGGGGCTGGGAGCTGCTCCTGGGGCTTTTCCCCTGGCTGGGGACGGGTAAGAGCCAGGCTGCTGAGCAGGGATGGGATGCACAGCCAGCAGGGACCCCCAGAGCTCCCCTGGCCGCAGTTTTGTCAGCCACCCCCGGAGCAGCACACCCCGAGGGAGCAGCTCCACTCCCCTGCTCCGTATGGAAATCAGCCCCGCTTTCTCTGGAGAGAGAAAACCAGCGCTGCTCCGTCCGGGCTTTTTTGTTTGGTTTTTTTTCTTCCCACTTTGGAGCCCAAGGTAGCTGCATTTAGAAGCTTTATGTCCTTTTCTTTGCCGCTGCGGCAGGGTTGTGGTCACTCAGGCAGCAGTAACTTTGAAAAAATGACCCGTCTACACCCAAACAATAACAGAATCCCCCTTTTTATGTTGGCAACGCCCAGCGCTTTCTCTGCCCTTCAGGACTCCCCACGTAGACGCAACTGTTTGCCCAGCCCTCTTCTGAACAACTTAATTAAGCAAAAGAAAAAGTGTCACTTTCTGCCGGGCTCACAAAAACAGAGCTGTGGGGGTAAGGAGGGGACGCGGCAGCAGCCCCGCATTCCTCGGAGGGCTCGGCAGGGACCCCGTCCCCAGCCCGGCCGAGCCTGTCCCCAGGTGCCAGCAGGGGTTGGTGGCACCCCTGTGCCCCTTCCTGGCCGAGCCACGCAGGTTCAGGCAGCTTCCCAAAATTAATGAAGGGAGGAGCAGCTTTTTCCCTCTGGGGGATGGAACTGCCCGTCCTCCCGGCCTGGAGGCTCCCAGATCTCGGGTTTTGGTTGTGAATTGCTGCCCCGAGATGTGCAGGGTGTCTCTGCTTCGGCTCACGCAACTGAGGAACGAGTCTGGACTCTTCACTTTTCGGTCTTGAGGTTGTATTAATTCTTATCTATAAAATTTTCTCTCTGCCCAGCCGAGGTCTGCTCAGCAGGGCAGCCACAGGCATTCTGACCACCCCCGGGGCGGTGCTGTCCTTTTATACTACAAACTATGTATAACATATTTACACTTAATTCCCAATACCTATCACCTGTGTTAGACAGTGCACTTCTACTCTAGACCAATCCCAAAGTGCCAACATCACAGCAGAAAATGGAGAACAAGAAGAAGAAGAAAGGCTGGACACACCCAGATTCCTCCATCTTGTCCCCATAACCCCCATACCAAAAATCCTAAAACCTATGTTTTCACCCTGTGATAATTTTATTATTACACTATTCAAACCTGTGTGACTTTCAGGTCCTCATACAAAGTTGGCAACTTGCTCCAAGGGTCAAAATCAAATCCCCAGGTGTTCTGGGTAACATGGCAGGGTCTCTGAGCCCCCTGGCAGGGTGCTCGGCAACTCTGGACACCCAGAGGGATGCACTGAGCTCCGACACCCAGATTTGCCTGGATGCGCTCTGGAGCTGCTGGGAAGGTGTGGGATGTGTGCTCAGGGGGAGCTGTGGTGGTTCCAGAGCCTCCCTCCAAACTCCTGAGCTGCCCCAGGGGAATGAGGTTCCTTCCTCTCCTTCCCTCGGAGCTGCCCAGGGAGCTTTGCAGTGCCCATCCCTGCAGGTGTGCCCTGGAGGTGGCACTGAGTGCTCTGGGCTGGGGACAAGGTGCCCATGGGGCACAGCTGGCGCTCCATGGGCTGGCAGGGCTGTGCCAGCCCCAGGGATTTGGGGATTCAGGGACACAACCACACAAACCCCTCTCAGCCCTTCCCAGGCTGCTCCAGCTGCTCCCTGTCCAGGGAAAGGGATGAGCCTCTCACCACGAGTGCTTCAAGGGCCCGGGCTCTCAGGGCTTTTTTCTTTAACAAGGGGGAGAAGTTGCTCTTAACCAGGCAGGGGAGGCTGGAGCAGAACTGTCTGGCTGAGTTATGTTCTCCCCTTCTGGCTTTATCTCCATTAAAGGGGCATAAATTCATTTTGGGCTCCAGTTCTGCAGGGGTCAGGCTCTGCACAGCCCCAGATCAATGGCCCGGCTGTTCACCCTGCACACACGGGGGGCTCTGAGGCAGCAGGGCTTGGGGGGCTCTTTTCAGATAAAAAAGATAAAAAATAGTGGTTTGCCATTATTCCCTCCCACCCCAGCCACTGCTTTCCTGTGGCACTTCAGAAACCCTGCAAGCCCCAAACCAGGCCGTTCCATTTTGAAATACTGAAAATTAACAAAGCCAAAACAGGCCCTAAAATGCTTGGCTGGATTTTCTGGGCCTCTTTGAGTGCTGATAAACCCTTTTATCCAGGAGTAAAGGAAGCCAGGCAGCAGAAGCCACATCCCCAAAGACTCAGATCTCTTGGGATAGGGGTGGGATATTCCCTTGGGAATTCCGAGGTGGGAACAAGCACAGCACATTGTGGGGGGGGGGCTGGAGGGACAAAGCCCCTCCCTGGATGTGGGGCAGCACCAGCAGCACCCTCAATGCCACCCTGGGCATCCTCAGACTGCCCAAACTGCTCCACACGTATGTGATCACGGAGAACAGCTGGGAGGAGGAATGTGCCCATGGAAAGGGTGTCCAGGGAGCTTTGCAGTGCCCATCCCTGCAGGTGTGCCCTGGAGGTGGCACTGAGTGCTCTGGGCTGGGGACAAGGTGCCCATGGGGCACAGCTGGCACTGCATGGGCTGGCAGGGCTGTGCCAGCCCCGGGGATTTGGGGATTTGGGGACACAAACCCCCCAAAGAGCTGGGGAGGGGCCGATGCCGGGGTCAGGCAGCCTTTGGGGTGATTTAACCCATTCCACGCCATCAGGGCACAGAGCAGAGCGAGCCGGGCTGGCTCTCAGGGCGATCCCAGCCCCGCCGGGAATTCCAGAGCTCTGTCCCTAAAGGGTGAAGCGGGAGCAGGCTCCGTGTGCAGCCTCCTCCTGCTCCTTTCTCCTGGCCAGGCTGCGGGATCGGCCCTTCCCTGTGATTAATATCTGGGAAGCTTCTTAACAAGGCCGGGCTTGATAGGTGGCTCTTGTTGGAGGAAATTTATGGCCTGGTACTTCCTCAGCGAGACTTCCCACGTCGAATTGTTGAACATTACTGACCCTGCTGCCCAACACGAGGGGGTGGGGATTTACACAGATGTCTGGTAACTGTGGAAGGTGCAAAAATCCAGAAGAACAACCTGCATGACATCCATTGGAAGCGGCTGGTGCGCAGAGGTCAGGGGGAGGCCCGCGCCAGCGTGTGAGCCGCAGTGTTTTGGTGCAGTTTGTTTTTTGATTAGTGCAGTTCATGACCGGGCCATCCCACCTGAATAACAATCAGCGCGATTCACGGCGGGCCGGGAGAGGGCAGGGCCGCCCGCCGCGCCGCCCATATGGAGCCGGCCCTGGGAAGTGCGGAACCTTCCCAAACCCAGATGGTTCGGCTTGACGGCTCTGGCACGGCCCCAGCAATCACCTCGGCTGCGATATGAAACCAGGCAGGGGCCGAGCCCCCCTCCCCGCAGCCCCCGCCCGCCTCCCGGCCACTGCACGCAAGGAAACAAAGGGAGACAGGGTGCGCGGGCAGCCCGGGATGGCGTGGGTTAATGGGATGGGGTGGCGTGGCATGGCATGGGTTGGGATAATGGGATGGGATTGTTGGATTAAGGTTTGTTTTTTTTTTTTATTTAGAGATGGGGTAACTGAGAGGTGTTTTAAAACTTTCCATTTTCAGTCTCATGTGAAGGGTGAGACAATACAGGTGTTATAAATCACACCATCTCAATCAGAAGCTATTTATTTCCTAATTATAATACATATAAATGTTTCTTGGCCTATCAGCCTTAACCACACCATGCTGTAAATGTCCCAAATCCAATCACCTAAATTACCCCTCGTGGGTCCCACTACAATGCATCTTTTATAGGATGCATTTTGGCCTTTTTTTTGTAAGGCCACCTTTTGAAACTTGTTTCCAGCTCCATTTCTCTCAATGTCTGTCCTGTTCCATGGCATTTCTAAGTCAGCATTTCTTGTCTCAAGGTTTGCACACAGATGCACACTGGGTGAGCCTTGTGCCAGGCTTTGGGGATTTTCTGTAAATCCATTTCCCACTTACTTATGGGAACAAAGCCAAGGGATGGCATGGCATGGCATGGGATGGGATAATGGGATGGGATGGGACAATGGAATGGGATGGATGGCATGGGATGGGATGGGTCACCATGGCTCACCAGCTGGGCCATGCTGGTGTTAAACCCAGGCTCTGCTCCACTGCAGTTGGGTTTTGCTGTGATTTTTTTATTGTGTGGGATTTTTCCTTTTTCCCTGCCGCTGTTTTGGCTCACACAGGTGAGGGGAGCAGTGGAGGGACAAAGCTGTGCCAGGGGGAGCAGGGGGAGGTGAGGAGGGGAGGCTGTTTCGTTTTTGGGGACAGGAGCTGCTGCCTGGACCCTTCTGTGCTGCTCTTTCTGCTGCTCAGGCAGAGAAATCTCCACCTGCAATGACAGCTCCAGTCACCATGGACAGGATGAATTTCTCAGGGTAAATCCCCAAATCCCTGGGGCTGGCACAGCCCTGCCAGCCCATGGAGTGCCAGCTGTGCCCCATGGGCACCTTGTCCCCAGCCCAGAGCACTCAGTGCCACCTCCAGGGCACACCTGCAGGGATGGGCACTCCAGCACTGTGAGATAATCACAAGAACCAGCAGCTGGAAGAGCCAGAGGGGCACCCCAGGGATAAATAAAATCAAGTCCTGGCCACTCTGGTGGCTGGGTGGGAGGATGTGGGAGGTGCTGGGTGCTCGGGGAGGGAAGGGCAGGGCAGGAGCTCTGCTGAGCTGGCCGAGGTTCTGGAGGGAGCCTGGGCCAGGGTTTGGTTTGCTGCCAGCAGCCAGGACACCCTGCAGGGCAGGGGACAGCCAGGAGCCTTTGGACCATCTGGTTCTAGAAAGGCACCGGGCAAAGGTTGGGCTGGGTGACCTTGGAGGGCTCTTCCAGCCCTGGGGGCTCTGGGCTTTGGTTTTACACCTCGGAGCAGAGCCCTGGGGTGGAGAAACCCCAGGAAAGGGCGAAATCCGAGCCCAGGGAGTTCTTGTTGAAGAGAGGAATGGGAGGGTATCACAGACATGTTTTCTGAAAAATCCTTTCCTTAGGATTTTTCCTCCTGAGAAGCTGAGAGGCCTCAGGAACAAAATGTAACCAATGGTTATCTGCTGCTGTGGAATGCAACAGGTGCATCTGTGATTGGTCCATGTGGTTGTTTTAATTAATGGCCAATCACAGTCCAGCTGTCTCAGACTCTCTGTCCGAGTCACAAGCCTTTGTTATTAATTCTTTCTTTTTCTATTCTTAGCTAGCCTTCTGATGAAATCCTTTCTTCTATTCTTTTAGTATAGTTTTAATATAATCTATATCAGAAAATAATAAATCAGCCTTCTGAAACATGGAGTCAGATCCTCATCTCTTCCCCCATCCTCGGACCCCTGCGAACACCATTACAGGAGGGGAGGAGGAGGAGGAGGAAGAGGAGGAAGCGCTGCTGAGAAACGCCCAGCCTGAGGAGCCCCAGCTCTGCCTCCTGCCCAGGGAGTTCACTGATCTCTCCCCCTGCTCCCTCAGTGCCCTGTTGTGACAATTCAGGCTGGGGACATTGAAAGTGCAGCTGGAGCTGGGCATTCCTGAGACTGTCCCTGTCCTTCAGGGTCCAGTGTAGCAGGGAATTGGTATATTTGGTGTTTTACTGCTTTTAAAATATTTCCTCCCAAGGAAACAAGTGAATCCCTGATGCCGAGTTTCCAAACAGACAAGATGAGAGCTGCTAAAAGGAATCATTTACACAAATAGCTTGTACAGGGTCCTTTGAACACTGTGCTCTAAATCTTTTGAGTCTCATGAGTATTCATAGAGATTTTCAAATAATTTGAAAGCGATTTCTTAATGAAGGCTAAAATATCCCTTTTAAACTTCTAAGTGATGTTGTTTTCCTTGATCACCTCTATGCATCCCATATTCCCGTGCCCTTCCCTCTGCTGCATATTCATGTCCCTGGGATAATTTCAAGGCATGTTTGACAGTGATAAATAAAACTCATCCATCATGGAGCAGAACCTCTGGGGAAAATGAACTCTCCCCGTTCCAGCACCGTCCCTCTCTGCATGATTATGAACCTGAGCTGCTCGAACCCCTGGCAGTATTTAAGGAGCTGGCAGAACATTTATTCCTGGTTAAAAAGGAAGAAAACTCCCTGCTGGTTCTTTCCAGACCCTGGGACAGGGCCAGCCCTTGCTGCACCTTGCTGGATTTGTCCCAGCTGTGCCCCTGCTGCTGCTCCAGGAGAGGAGGGATGGAGGCTCTGGGCTGTGCCTGGCTCCCCTGGGAAAGGTGGGGAGTTTATTTGCTTGTGGGATATAAATACAATATTTTTGGGTGCCTTTTCAGCGGAGTGAAGCCATTCCAGCTCGGGACACTGTGGCTGGAAGAGCCTCCAGAGATCCCTGTGCTCCTCCCAGAGGTGCTGCTGCACCTCAAAAATGGGAATCTTGGCCAGGAGCCCTCCCTGTCCCAGCTCCCAGGAGCTCCCTGAGGTGGCACAGCAGCGCTGGAGCTGGAATGCAGGGGGAGAAGCAGGGAGGGAAGCTGCAGCAGGAGAGCCCAGCACAGCACAAGGGCGCCAGGGCTGCTCTCAGTTCTCCCCCTGTCACGATCCATCCTAGTGAAAGGGTGTCGTGATGCTTCACAGGGGTGATCTTGGTGCAAAAAACCAACACAGCACAGGGGGTTTGCAGTAATAATCGAAACAAACGCGCCTTTATTGAGTGACCACAGCAAAATGCGATAGAGGGATTAAGGGAGAGAAAAAAGAGAGAGAGAAAAGAGGCAGGGGGGGATATAGCTACTAAATGCAGAGATGAAGTCCTTTGGTCCAGTCCAGTCGAGAATCTGCCTGTTAGGTCAGGGAGATCTCAAAATCTCTTGCTAACTCAGAGGTTTTTATTATGATAACTCTACTGGAAATTGCGAGGGGGGGAAACAGACACGATAAGGAATAGATGTAACAGGCAGTCCATGTTCTCAGCAGTAAACGAGAGCCATTGTCTTCTTGGTGCAGCAGTCACAACCTGCAGGCAAACATCTCGCTTTGGTCAGCTTTGGTCCCCCACACACCTGCCCTGGGCTGGGGGTTTCAGTCCCAGTCCTTGGAAGGAGCAGAGGGGCCTTTTCACATGGGGGTTTCATGTCTCAGTCCTTGGAAGGAGCAGAGAGGCCTTTTCACATGGGGGTTTCAGTCCCAGTCCTTGGAAGGAGCAGAGGGGCCTTTTCACATGGGGGTTTCATGTCTCAGCCCTTGGAAGGAGCAGAGAGGCCTTTTCACATGGGGGTTCCATGTCTCAGTCCTTGATGGAGAGGCTCCTTACATCTCAGTCTGTCTGTCACGGCGGTTGTAAAACAGGTGAGGGTCTTCTGTGGGAGACCACCCAGAACTCAGGAGAAGTCCAGCCAGGCCGAGAGGTGGGACAGCTCCCAAGGCTGTTGTTGCAAAAAGGGCACGGTGCCCCTTCTCCTTCTCATTGGGCTCAGTGTAGCATCCAGCAAACATCACCTGTGAAAGCAGTAACTTAGCACTGTGCTCTCAGGCCTCAGGGCCTTTGGCGTGTGACTTTCTCCTTCAGAGCCAGAGATTTTAGACAGGGCAGTCTTCTCTTCAGTGGTCCCCTGGTGACAATTGTGAGGCAGATGAGGGAAAATTCGGACAGACTCTCACACCCCCACGGCTTGCTCCAGCTGGAGCTGGGGAGGTTTGGGAGGGCATTCCATGCCAGCCTGGCACAGCAGTGGCACTGAGCCCTGCTGGCTGCCAGGGGTGCCTGTTTGCACTCAGGGTCTGTCTGGGGAGGGTTTAGGGCCCTGCTTTGGGATGGGGAAAGGTTTAGGGGCCTGCTTTGGGATGGGGGAGGGTTTAGGGGCCTGCTTTGGGATGGGGAAAGGTTTAGGGGCCTGCTTTGGGATGGGGAAGGTTTAGGGGCCTGCTTTGGGATGGGGGAGGGTTTAGGGGCCTGCTTTGGGGTGGGGGAGGTTTTAGGGCCCTGCTTTGGGGTGGGGAAGGGGTTAGGGGTCTGCTTTGGGATGGGGAAGGTTTAGGGCCCTGCTTTGGGATGGGGAAGGTTTAGGGCCCTGCTTTGGGGTGGGGAAGGGGTTAGGGGTCTGCTTTGGGATGGGGGAAGGGGTTAGGGGCCTGCTTTGGGATGGGGGAGGGTTTAGGGGCCTGCTTTGGGATGGGGAAGGTTTAGGGCCCTGCTTTGGGGTGGGGAAGGGGTTAGGGGCCTGCTTTGGGGTGGGGAAGGTTTAGGGGCCTGCTTTGGGGTGGGGAAGGTTTAGGGGCCTGCTTTGGGGTGGGGGAAGGTTTAGGGCCCTGCTTTGGGATGGGGGAGGGGTTAGGGGCCTGCTTTGGGGTGGGGAAGGTTTAGGGGCCTGCTTTGGGATGGGGAAGGGGTTAGGGGCCTGCTTTGGGGTGGGGAAGGTTTAGGGCCCTGCTTTGGGGTGGGGAAGATTTTAGGGGCCTGCTTTGGGATGGGGAAGGTTTTAGGGCCCTGCTTTGGGGTGGGGAAGGGGTTAGGGGCCTGCTTTGGGATGGGGAAGGGGTTAGGGGCCTGCTTTGGGGTGGGGAAGATTTTAGGGCCCTGCTTTGGGGTGGGGAAGATTTTAGGGGCCTGCTTTGGGGTGGGGAAGGGGTTAGGGGCCTGCTTTCCTCCAGCTACTCCAGCAACCAACTGCGCCAGTGCAAGGGGGCTTGAAACCATGTCAGGGACTCAGTTCTGGAATGGTTTTAGTTGGACCTGCCCATCCTCACATCCCAGCCTGGCTGGGCCGAAGGAAAGGGAAAGTTTGCTGTGTCAGGAGCTGGAGTGAAGGCACACTGTGAGCCAGGAGGGGAGCACAGGGCAGGGTCTATCTCACAGAATTCACAGAAATCTCTCCTCCCTCAGGGCTCTCGTGTCCCCTCGGTCACCCTAGGGCACCTGCAGGGAAGGGTGGCTGCATTTGCACCTCCTGTGGGTGCCACATGGCTCAGCACAGCCAGGTTGAGCCAGGCTGCTCATTTTGGGCTGGTTAAATCAGGTCTGGGGGGCACAGAGCCCTCAGGTATAAGGGCACAGAACCCTCAGGTGTGGGGGCACAGAGCCCTCAGGTATAAGGGCACAGAGCCCTCAGGTGTGGGGGGCACAGAGCCCTCAGGTGTGAGAGCACAGAGCCCTCAGGTGTGAGGGCACAGAGCCCTCAGGTGTGGGGGCACAGAGCCCTCAGGTATAAGGGCACAGAACCCTCAGGTGTGGGGGCACAGAACCCTCAGGTGTGGGGGCACAGAACCCTCAGGTGTGAGGGCACAGAGCCCTCAGGTGTGGGGGGCACAGAGCCCACAGGTGTAGGGGCACAGAGCCCTCAGGTGTAAGGGCACAGAGCCCTCAGGTGTGGGGGCACAGAGCCCTCAGGTGTGGGGGTACAGAGCCCTCAGGTGTGGGGGGCACAGAACCCTCAGGTGTGGGGGGCACAGAGCCCTCAGGTGTAAGGGCACAGAGCCCTCAGGTGTAGGGGCACAGAGCCCTCAGGTGTGGGGGCACAGAACCCTCAGGTGTGGGGGGCACAGAACCCTCAGGTGTGGGGGCACAGAGCCCTCAGGTGTGGGGGCACAGAGCCCTCAGGTGTGGGGGCACAGAACCCTCAGGTGTGGGGGTACAGAGCCCTCAGGTGTGGGGGCACAGAGCCCTCAGGTGTGGGGGCACAGAGCCCTCAGGTGTAAGGGCACAGAACCCTCAGGTGTGGGGGCACAGAGCCCTCAGGTGTAAGGGCACAGAGCCCTCAGGTGTGGGGGGCACAGAGCCCTCAGTGTGTGAGCACAGAGCCCTCAGGTGTGAGGGGCACAGAGCCCTCAGGTGTGGGGGCACAGAGCCCTCAGGTATAAGGGCACAGAACCCTCAGGTGTGGGGGCACAGAACCCTCAGGTGTGGGGGCACAGAACCCTCAGGTGTGGGGGGCACAGAGCCCTCAGGTGTGGGGGGCACAGAGCCCACAGGTGTAAGGGCACAGAGCCCTCAGGTGTAAGGGCACAGAGCCCTCAGGTGTGGGGGCACAGAGCCCTCAGGTGTGGGGGTACAGAGCCCTCAGGTGTGGGGGCACAGAACCCTCAGGTGTGGGGGGCACAGAGCCCTCAGGTGTAAGGGCACAGAGCCCTCAGGTGTAGGGGCACAGAGCCCTCAGGTGTGGGGGCACAGAACCCTCAGGTGTGGGGGGCACAGAACCCTCAGGTGTGGGGGCACAGAGCCCTCAGGTGTAAGGGCACAGAGCCCTCAGGTGTGGGGGCACAGAACCCTCAGGTGTGGGGGTACAGAGCCCTCAGGTGTGGGGGGCACAGAGCCCTCAGGTGTGGGGGCACAGAGCCCTCAGGTGTAAGGGCACAGAGCCCTCAGGTGTGAGAGCACAGAGCCCTCAGGTGTGAGGGCACAGAGCCCTCAGGTGTGGGGGCACAGAGCCCTCAGGTATAAGGGCACAGAACCCTCAGGTGTGGGGGCACAGAGCCCTCAGGTATAAGGGCACAGAGCCCTCAGGTATAAGGGCACAGAACCCTCAGGTGTGGGGGCACAGAACCCTCAGGTGTGGGGGCACAGAGCCCTCAGGTGTGGGGGCACAGAACCCTCAGGTGTGGGGGGCACAGAACCCTCAGGTGTGGGGGCACAGAGCCCTCAGGTGTGGGGGCACAGAGCCCTCAGGTGTGGGGGCACAGAGCCCTCAGGTGTGGGGGGCACAGAGCCCTCAGGTGTAGGGGCACAGAGCCCTCAGGTGTGGGGGCACAGAACCCTCAGGTGTGGGGGCACAGAGCCCTCAGGTGTGGGGGCACAGAGCCCTCAGGTATAAGGGCACAGAGCCCTCAGGTGTGGGGGCACAGAGCCCTCAGGTATAAGGGCACAGAGCCCTCAGGTGTAAGGGCACAGAGCCCTCAGGTATAAGGGCACAGAGCCCTCAGGTGTGGGGGCACAGAGCCCTCAGGTGTGGGGGCACAGAGCCCTCAGGTGTGGGGGGACAGAATACTCATCATGGCGTGGGGGGAAGGCAGGAGTGCAGGGAGGAGATGCAAGGAGGAAGGGGATGCAGGAGGGAGATGCAGGAAGGAAGGTGATGCTGTACACGGAGGAGATGCAGGATGGAGATGCAGGAATGAAGGAGATGAAGAAATGAAGGAGATGCAGGAAGGAAGGAGATGCAGGGAAGAAGCAGATGCAGGATGGAGATGCAGGAAGGAAGGAGATGCTGTGCAGGGAGGAGATGCAGGGAGGAGATGCAGGAAGGAGACACAGGGAGGAAGGCAATGCTGGGCAGGACGAGGGGACGCTGCAGTGCCCCGGAGCCCCGGGCAGCGCTGCGGGGCCGGAGCAGCCGCGGGGCTCAGGAGGGCTCAGCACAGCCGGGCCGCGCCGGGCGGGCTCCAGCGCCGGTCCCGGCTCCGGGATCACGGCCGGGGCTCCTCGGGGATTACAGGCGGTGAGGAATGACCAGGCTGATCTTTCCTCACCGCCCGGCCCGGCCGCAGCGCTGTTGCCATAGCGGGGACATTCATTCATTCCCCCGCAGTTGCCCAGAGACCGGAGCCCTGGTGGCACTCGAGATGTTTTATGTGCCGTGCGGGGCCGGGGTTAAGACCTTGTCCCGTATTCCGGCCCTGCTCAGCCCATCCCTCCCTCTCGAGCGCTCTCGGGGATGCTCGCGGGGAGTGACCTGTGAGAGCGACACTCCAGCCCTTTGTCCCCGCAGAGTGGCCCGGCTCTCAAAGCGGCGCTGAGAGGGCTTGGGCCGTGTCCTCAGAGGCGGCGGAGCCCCCGGCGTGCCGGGGTTACGGGAGCACGCAGGGAGAGCTGATTCCCGGGAGGGGCTGGGCTGTTTCCCCTCTGCCACAGACATGCTTTATGAAAAATCCTTTCCTTAGGATGTTTCCTCCTGAGAAGCTGAGAGGCCTCAGGAACAAAATGTGACCAATGGTTATCTGCTGCTGTGGAATGCAACACGTGCATCTGGGATTGGTCTCATGTGGTTGTTTCTAAT
Organism: Camarhynchus parvulus; assembly: GCF_901933205.1. Classification (NCBI taxonomy): domain Eukaryota; kingdom Metazoa; phylum Chordata; class Aves; order Passeriformes; family Thraupidae; genus Camarhynchus; species Camarhynchus parvulus. Next base: position 597,420 of record NC_044571.1, on the reverse strand, counting down.
TAATGGCCAATCACAGCCCAGCTGTCTCAGACCCTCTGTCCGAGACACAAGCCTTTGTTATTCATTCTTTGCTATTCTATTCTTAGCTAGCCTTCTGATGAAATCCTTTCTTCTATTCTTTTAGTATAGTTTTAATATAATATATAACATAAAATAATAAATCAAGCCTTCTGAAACATGGAGTCAGATCCTCATCTCTTCCCTCATCCTAAGGCCCCTGTGCACCCCTCACACCCCTCCTCAGCTCCCATCCCAAGGGAATGCTGTGGGTGAGGGGCTCTGCCACTCCCAGAAATTCCTGGGCTTTTCCAAACCTCCCCCCCGGGTGTCACCTCCTCAACCCCCCACCACCTCCTGACAAAGAAAAGGAGGAAAAGTCGGTGCTTCCCTCCAGCCAGGGCTGTGGCTCTGTTCCTCCCTCCCTGACATGTCCCTCGGCAGATTTGAGCTGGAAGGTCGATGGAGCAGGGATTTCAGGATCCCTCTCCTAGCGGGTTTATCTGAAGGCTCTGGTGCCTTTCCTGCTGCTCCCAGGAGGAATATCAGGCACACCCTGTAAAATCCTCCTGCACTGCAGCACGTGAGGAGTCAGAGGGGGGTTTGCTCAGCTCAGGAGCTCAGGTGGGTTTATCCGGGGGCTCTGGGGGTGGGAGCACTCAGGAGAAGGGGTCGGGGTGGTCTGGGACAAGGGAAGCAGCCAAGGACACAGAGCAGGGCTCAGGCAGAACCTCACGGGGCTGGGGAGGAGGAGACTCCAGAGGAGCCATCCTGGGGCTGATCCTGGTGTGGGGTCCTTGCCCATGGAGGCCACTGGTTCTGCTGGAGCTGAGGGAAGGGAGCTTCTCCTCTGCTCTCTCTGGTCACACAATCCCCAAATCCCCAAATCCCTGGGGCTGGCACAGCCCTGCCAGCCCATGCAGTGCCAGCTGTGCCCCATGGGCACCTTGTCCCCAGCCCAGAGCACTCAGTGCCACCTCCAGGGCACACCTGCAGGGATGGGCACTGCAAAGCTCCCTGGGCAGCCCCTGCCAAGGCCTGAGCTCCCTTTCCATGGGCAAATGCTCCCTGAGAAGGAATCTGTCCCATTTCCATCCTCGGGGAAGGCAGCCCAAGGGTCAGTGAGTGAGCAGAGCACGGGGATCCACCTCAGCGTTTTTGGGATGAGCTCCAGGCTCTGAGGCTGCCTTGGGTTCCTTTAGCAGAAGGAACAACCTTCCAGAGGGACCTTTTACACCTCAGAGTGGATTCCTAAAGATCCCTCCCAGGTGAGCTGGGCTGGAGCCTGCACAAGGAGCTGCTGCTCCTCTCCCTGTGAGCTGCTTTGGGCTCACCTGGAGCCCTGGAACTTTGGGACTGGGAGTTGTATGGCCTGTCTCACTTAGCTCTGTGGCTCCTGAACCTTTTCTTTAAAATTCTTTCTGCTGAGGGTGCTGTTGAGACTCTGCCAATGCCACCCAGCTCTGAGGAGCTGTTCCCATTCCAGGCACTGCTCCAACCCTGCTGAGCCAGCCTCGAGGGGAGTCCTGTGTGTGCAGGAAGGCTCCCAGCCAGCTTCCAAGGCTCAGTGGGATTTGCACATGGAATCATGGAATGGTTGGGCTTGGGAAGGACCTTCCCGATCATCCAGTGCCACCCCTGCCATGGCAGGGACACCTCCCACTGTGCCAGGCTGCTCCAGCCCCAGTGTCCAACCTGGCCTTGGGCACTGCCAGGGATGCAGGGATGGAATTCCATCCCAGGGAACAATTCCTCATTGCCAAGATCCCATCCAGCCCTGCCCTCTGGCACTGGCAGCCATTCCCTGGGTGCTGTCCCTGCATCCCCTGGAAATTGTCTCTCTCCAGCTTTCCTGGGGCTCCTGCAGGCCCTGCAAGGCCACCCTGAGCTCAGGCCAAAGCTTCTCCTGTGCAGGTGAACAATGCCAGCTGTGCCAGCCTTTCCTGCCAGCAGAGCTGCTCCATCCCTCTGCTCATCCTGGAGCCTCCTCTGGGCTCTCTGCAGCACAGCCTGTGGAATATGTGGGAGCAGGAATGTGCTGCCTTGTGCTCCCCAGCCCAGCCACACTGGGACTGTCACCCCAGGGCCACCGGGTCCAGCAGGACCTGCTGTTATTCTCTGTGGTGGCTCCCACAGGTGGGGCAGGCCCGGCAGCACTGGACCAGAAGGAGCAGAGCAGGTCAGGGTCAGTCAGGGTCAGTCAGGGTCAGTCAGGCACTGGCCCTGCTGCTCTTCCAGGGATCCTTTCCTGGGGAAGGAGGGAATGGGGGAATGGGGAACGGTGGCTGGACAGAGAGACCCTGGGAGCCTTGGGAGAGGGGACAGGGAAGCTTGGGGGCATGGGAACTGTGCCACCTCCCTGGGCAGGGCAGGGCAGGGCAGGGCAGCCCATCCCAGCCCAGCCCAGCCCAGCCCAGCCCAGCCCAGCCCAGCCCATCCCATCCCATCCCATCCCATCCCATCCCATCCCATCCCATCCCATCCCATCCCATCCCATCCATCCCATCCCACCCATCCCATCCCACCCCATCCCATCCCATCCCATCCCATCCCATCCCATCCCATCCCATCCCACCCCATCCCACCCCATCCCATCCCATCCCATCCATCCCATCCCATCCCATCCCATCCCATCCCATCCCATCCCATCCCATCCCATCCCAGCCCATCCCATCCCATCCCATCCCATCCCATCCCATCCCATCCCATCCCATCGCCATCCCATCCCAGCCCAGCCCAGCCCAGCCCAGCCCAGCAGCTCTCTGGGATCCCAGCCTGGCCGTTCCCCCTGACCCTTTGCCATGGGCTTGGTGTGTTGGTTTTTTTTTGGTTGTGTTTTTTTGTAGAATTTCTTTCCTTTTTTTTTTTTTTTCCCTTGGAAGAATTAAAAAGTAGGGCTTCCATGAATAAATATAACTCTTAGCTCCGTCTTATTAACCAACAGCAATTTCGGGCTAAATACAGTGAGTGCTCACAAAAAGCCAAGAATAGAAAATTGTTTAAGTGGCCAAAGAAAGTTTCTCCCATTGTGCTGGGAGCCAAGCTATGCCAGCTATATGTAAATGTATGCAGTGGGCTCTGTGCATGTGTCCACTTTGAAGTTGCCATCTGAATTTAATTCTGCCTTTGTGATTAAATCAGGCCATTACGTTTAATCTCACTTAATAGTAAGAAACGCTCTTTGTTGTTTTCTATAGGCAACATATTCTGCCCCTAACATATACAGCTTGGCATTCACACTTCCCTATTAATCCCCGATGGCTGATAATTGCCTCAGCTCCAAGTTCTGTGTCCAATTCACAAGGGAACTGATTGCAGCCATTCTTCCCCTATACATTAATGCCCTGTTTTGGTCCCACTCCTTTGGCTCAGTGAACCCTATCAAGCTGGCCACATTTTCTGGCCATGTGGGCGTATTGTAAGATGTTAAATTAAATTCGGGGCTGACCCCCTAAACACCAGAATCCATTAGAGCTGCGAGGTAGCTGATTGACAAGTGGGGCTACTTTGCCACTCAAAAAAAAAAAAACCAAACCCTGACATAAAAAAAACCCCACCAAACCCAAACCAGGCTAAATAAGGCTGAATATTGTGTTTCAAGGTCTTCTGCCTGCTGTCTCTCTCCTTCCAATTTCATTACTGGCCTGGTAATTATTGCCATGGTGTTGTTTCATTGATCCTACATATGTCAGGCAGGGAATTTCTTTGGAAAAAGACCAAGGAGCTGGGAGATGTCTTTAGTTTGCTTCAGTCTGAGAGCCCATGCAGGTTTTTTTTCCCAAGTGTAATCAATTGAGACTGCTGGGTGTTGGGGGTTCCTCTTTTCCTCATTTCTTTTTCCTTCCTAGAAGAGGAGCCTAACTCCCACTTACTGATGATGCCCAAGGAGCCTCAGGCTGTCATTTTTTTATTTTCCCAGATATGATAAAAAACCCAACTCAGGGCAGATTCCTGCAGGGAGAGGATTGGAAAGGGACACTCAGACTCTGCAGGGACGAGCACCAATGGTTTGGGTTCCTTTCCTTTCCCAAAATCCTGCATCTAAACAGACCCAGAGGTTTTTAATCACAGAAAAAAGATAAACTGGTGTCTCAAAAAGCACAAATAAACGGGGTCTTGTCACTCATGGTGTGACAGCTTCCCTCCAGAGCAGGGGCTACAGTTCCATGTGATTGCAGGAGTGTCAGGTCACAAAATCCCAAATCCCTGGTGCTGGCACAGCCCTGCCAGCCCATGGAGTGCCAGCTGTGCCCCATGGGCACCTTGTCCCCAGCCCAGAGCACTCAGTGCCACCTCCAGGGCACACCTGCAGGGATGGGCACTGCAAAGCTCCCTGGGCAGCCCACTGTGCATTTATTTGTTTTAATTCCACAGGTATCTGGAATAACAATCCATAATGCATCCCCACAGATGTTAACTCCTAACCAACACGAACTTAAAATCATTGAATCCCAGCATGTGTTGGGTAGGGAAGAACCTTAAAGATCACTTTGTCCCATGGGCAGGGACACCTCCCACAGCCCCAGATTGTTCCAAGCCCCAGCCAACCTGGCCTGGAATGGATGAAGGGAAAAGGAATGGCAGCCCCTGGCACAGGGTGCCCAGAGCAGCTGGGGCTGCCCCTGGATCCCTGGCAGTGCCCAAGGCCAGGCTGGACACTGGGGACACTGGGAGGTGTCCCTGCCATGGCAGGGGTGGCACTGGGTGGGATTTGAGGTCCCTCCCAACCCAAACGGTCTGGGATTCTGGGATCCCATGGAACAGCTCCTGGGTTTGCTGTGCCCAGCCCAGGATCTGGGATCCCATGGAACAATTCCTGGGTTTGCTGTGCCCAGCCCAGGACCCTGGCAGCATTCCTGGCTGCTTTGCTGGGCCAGCACAGGGACAGATCCATGGGCAATGTCCCACCTGGAGGAGTTTGCTGCCCCAAGCAGCTGAGCAGGGGCAACATTCTGGAGTTTGTTTGAGGAGTGCCAAAGGAAAAATAGAAGTATTTTAACACTTGAGTCACTTGAAAAGCACCCTCCGAGCCCAGGGAAGCAGATCTCAGCTGCTATTGAGCGATTCCATCAATCTTTGAGAGTTCTAATGAGAAAAATCTGATTTGAAATCCTTTTATAACCAGTTCTTTATGGAAGTGCTATTAAAAATTCCAGTAAATTGCAGCTCAATATAAGGGGGATTTAAGTCCAAAAATCCTGAGGGGCAGAAGGTGATCTGAGCCTCATCTTTGGATTTCCTTCCTTTCTCCTGCCTCTCAGCCCTTCAGTACAGAACCAAACCCTTCCTTTGCTCCAGGTGCCTTTTCCCTCCCATTTTTGTCTGTTCAGGAGGCTCCAGGTGTGGACTGACCCGAGCAGAACTTTGGGGTTTCTCAGCCACTCCTGGAAAGGACAAAGCCACCCTGACCCACCCATTTCTGCCAGCACCAAGAACAGACAGACGATGTTTTTTAATTTTTTTTATTTAAATGTAGGTGCTGCTCCCAAAGCTGCGATTTCCAACATTCACCTCCAAACCAGCAACCCTAAAACACTGCATGAGTGCTTTTTATTTTCAGCCTGTTTCAGCCTTTTTGTGAGGAGTTCTGTGGCTCCTGTGAGGCGTTTGAATTAATTAATTAACGCTGCTACCTGGCCTCACACTGGCCTGGACAAAAGTCACTTTATCCCAGGAGCTGCCCCTGTCCTGCTGCACTCTCTGATCTTGGGGCTGGAGACCTTGTGAGAGCAAAGGGATTTGGGGTTTTGTCCTGGTGGTTTCCAAGGGCCACTCTGAGGAAAACTGGTGGGGAATGAGATTAATGCTTTAATTAAGGAGCAGGGAAGAAATCTGCTGGGTTTGTCTGAGCAGCGATTTGTGTTTGCAACAAAACCCCCAGAGCTCCCCAAACCCCCCAGAAGCTGAATGGTGTTTAATAAATCAATAATCTGATTAAGTTACCCACCCATCCAGATAATGACCTGACTTCATGGGGATTTTCTCTGGACTCTGCCACAGCCTTAAACTTATTTCCATTGCTTTGGGTCAGACAAAGCTCTGGAGGGAGCCTTGGGAAGTCTGCCTGAGGTCTGGAGCTGGTTTTTCATCTTTCATCAGAAGTCAGGTTAGATGTCAGCAGGGCGGGTGCTGCTGGTTGGAGCAGCACACCCAAAGCAGAGATTTGCTTTGAAAACAACCAGAAAAAGTGGCCCCAAAGCTGCTGACCGATGAGGTGTGACCCCAGCACAAAACTGGAAGCAGCAGAGTCACAAATAAATTAAAAATTAATCATATTTATCCCTCCCTGTATTCAAAGACCAGTTTAAGTTTTGAATTTCTCCCAGGCTGCCCCCCAGCTGCTGTGGATTTGGTCTTGGCTGTAACAGGGGGCTGGGGACATTCCCAAACAAGACCCCAGAAATTCTGGGTGTCTCCTTGAAGTCCTTCTGTGACAAAGCAGGAACAGAACTGTGCCAGCTTTAAAGGGACTTGGAAATCCCTGCAGGCAAAGATGCAACAATTTCATCTTGCTGCTGTTGTTATTAACCAAGGTTTGCAGTGTTTTCCTGATAAACCCCCTGGGATTTCCAGCGGGGACCTGTGACAGCTGGGGGACATCACCTGGGCAGGAGCAGGGAGAGGATTCCCCTCACTGGGCTCTGAGGGTTGTTGGATGTTCTGACCCAGAGATGGGGCAACTGAGGGGTGTTTTACAAACTTTTATTCCATTTTCAGTCCCACAAGAAGGGTGAGACGATACAGACGTTATAATTCACCCCATCACAATCAGAACCCAGCTATTTCCCGATTATAATCCATTATCTGTAGCACTCTCTGCCAGTCCGTTTCCTCCGAGGAGCTGCCCGGCATTTGGAATTCCGAGCCCGTGTGCGGGTGCAGCACAAAGCTCCAGCTCCTCTGGCAGCCCTTTATTCCCCGGGCTGTGCAATGTGCCCGGAGCCTGCCCACGTCCTGCCGCCCCAGCGGCGCTGCCAGCCCGGCGCTGAATGCTTGGCACGGCTTTCCCGGGAGCTGCTCAAGCTGCCCAACCTGCATCCCGCATCCTGCCACCACCCAAGTCGTACAATAACCATCTGGACTGGCCTCGCAGCTCCTTTCAGCGCCCGGACAAAGTCACTGGTTCCTTTCCATCGGCAGCAGCGGGGCCGCCGGGCGGGGCTCTGCTCTCCGGGCCGCTCCTGCAGGATGCTCCTTTCATCCGGGCTGCCCCTGCAGGATACTCCTTTCTCCCCGGGGCTCTGCTCTCCCCGCTGCCCCTGCAGGATACTCCTTTCTCCCCGGGGCTCTGCTCTCCCCGCTGCCCCTGCAGGATGCTCCTTTCATCCCGGGGCTCTGCTCTCCCCGCTGCCCCTGCAGGATGCTCCTTTCTCCCCGGGGCTCTGCTCTCCCCGCTGCCCCTGCAGGATGCTCCTTTCTCCCCGGGGCTCTGCTCTCCCCGCTGCCCCTGCAGGATGCTCCTTTCTCCCCAGAACTCTGCTCTCCCCGCTGCCCCTGCAGGATGCTCCTTTCTCCCCGGGGCTCTGCTCTCCCCGCTGCCCCTGCAGGATGCTCCTTTCTCCCCAGGGCTCTGCTCTCCAGGCCTCTCCTGCAGGATGCTCCTTTCTCCCCGGGGCCCTGCTCTCCCCGCCGCTCCTGCAGGATGCTCCTTTCTCCCCAGAACTCTGCTCTCCCCGCTGCCCCTGCAGGATGCTCCTTTCTCCCCAGAACTCTGCTCTCCCCGCTGCCCCTGCAGGATGCTCCTTTCTCCCCAGAACTCTGCTCTCCCCGCTGCCCCTGCAGGATGCTCCTTTCTCCTCGGGGCTCTGCTCTCCAGGCCTCTCCTGCAGGATGCTCCTTTCTCCCCGGGGCTCCCGGACCGGCTCCGTTTGTCCCCGTTTTGGATTCAAATGCAGAGCAGCACCCTGCTCGTCCTGCTGCTGTGCCCTGGCAGGTTTTGGCTGGGTTATCCCAAGGCTGTTGCTGTCAAGCACCAAAGGTGGTGATGGGATGTCCCCTCCCAGCTGGCAGTGCCAGGGCAGGGCACCTTCGGCAGCTGAAGTTATTATTGATTAGCTAATTGTTAAATATTACACCTTTAAGGATGCCTAGGCACTGACAGCTGCTCCTCAGCAGGATTTTGTGTGTTCTGAGCCCAGACGTGGCCATGGAAGCAGAGTGGGACAATCCCTTCCCTCTGGGCAGTGATGGTGGCCCCAGGACAGGGATGTCCCTCCTGGCTCCAGGGTCTCCTCTCCTCCCAGGAGTCAGGGGTGCACTCAGGGCGCTCCCTGTTTCACCACTCCACTCTCACGGAGCCCAACCATTCACACAGGTTGTGCAGGGTTTTCCAGAGGGAAATGCAGGAGGGGGCTGCAGGACTCCCCTGGGTGTTCAGAGGGCCATCCTTCCATGGCCAGCCATATCTGGGCTCAGAACACACAAAATCCTGCTGAGGAGCAGCTGTGCTTCCCGTGAGGGCAGAGCTGTGCATGAATCCCCAAACTCTCACAGAGGGCAGAGCTGGGAATGAATCCCCAAACACCCACGGGGGAGGGGATGTCAGGGACCCTTCAGCTCTCCATCCATCGTGCTCTACAAACACTAAATTGGAAGCACTTTCTGCCATTTTCCTGCTGGCTGAAATGCCCAGATCCATGAGGAGACAAGAGAAACCTCACGCTGTGAGGAGGCAGAAGCAGAGCAAACCTCTCACTCCAGGGGTTTGTGCTTCCAGAGTCCAGAGCTCAGTTTGCAAACCGGAACACACTCCCTGTTCTCCTCACAAAACCTCTGCAGAAATTCAGCACAGAGGAAAAACCGAGTGCAGGTGAGGGAAAACATGAGGAGACTGTCCTGGGGAAGCTGCTGGGACTGAAGTTCCCAAGGATGGCCTTTTTCCCTGGATCATGGAATGGGTTGGGTTGGGCTGGGTTGGGCTGGTTTGGAATGGGCTGGGTTGGGTTCTGTTGGGATGGATTGGGTTGAGTTGGGTTGAGTTGGATTGGGTTGGGTTGGATTGGATAGGTTGGATTGGGTTGGGTTGGGTTGGGTTGGGTTGTGTTGGATTGGGTTGGGATGGGTTGTGTTGGATTGGGTTGAGTTGTGTTGGATGGGTTGGGTGGGTTGGATTTGATAGGTTGGGTTGGGTTGGGATGGGATGGTTTGGGTTGGTTTGGGTTGGTTTGGGTTGGGTTGGTTTGGGTTGGGATGGATTGGGTTGGGTTTGGTTGGGTTGGGCTGAGTTGGATTGGATAGGTTGGGTTGGGTTGGGTTGGGTTGGGTTGGGTTGGATTGGGTTGGGTGGGTTGGATTGGGTTGGATTGAGTTGGGATGGGTTGTGTTGGATTGGGTTGAGTTGGGTTGGATGGGTTGGGTGGGTTGGATTGGGTTGGATTGAGTTGGGATGGGTTGTGTTGGATTGGGTTGAGTTGGGTTGGATGGGTTGGGTGGGTTGGATTGGATAGGTTGGGTTGGGTTGGGTTGGGCTGGGTTGGGCTGGGTGGGCTGGGTTGGGCTGGGTTGGGCTGGGTTGGGTTGGGTTGGGCTGGGAGGGACCTTAAAGCCCATCCAGCGCCACCCCTGCCGTGGCAGGGACACCCCCCACTGTCCCAGGAACAAAGTATCCGTGGAAGCAGAGTCCATCACATGGACAAACCTCCCTTGGACAGGAAAAGTAGGGATTGGGATAAGGGAATGTTGGAACCCTGGTCACTGAGAATTTCAAACTTTCTGTACTGACAGGCACTGACCCTGAAGAGAACACTGCATTTGACCTGAAACTCTAAAAAACCCTTTCAAATTTAAATAATAAAACTAAAATTGTAAATATATAGTTTAAATAAAAGTATGTAATATCACATAGTAGAAAACTTAAAGTTTAAAGTTTTAACTTAAAGTTTAACGTTTTAAACTACATAGGAGGACTTTGCACGGAGCCAAGGCTTCCCTTTGGGAGTTCCTGATCAGAGGAAGTGGCACCAGGACCCCGTGGTTAGATGGGATCTTTTTCCTTCTTGTCTAAAGTGAAGCCAGGAGGAAGATGAAGATTTGAGGTTTTTTCCTGAACCTCTTTCCCTGTTTCTCTGTTTCACACCCTGTTCACAACCTCTTCTCCAGCAGCAGCACCCGAGGGTCCAGGGCAGGGTTGGGATCTCCTGTGGTGGGAGAGGAGCCCTGGGCACTCACACACCGTTTTTCCTTCTCCAAGGGAATTATAGGAGTAAAATGCACGGCACTTCACAGTGGAAATGCTGGGCTGACAGTTGGTCTTGTTGGTCTTAAAAATCTCTTCCAACTTTGAGGATTTCTGTGATTCTCCTGCTCAAGAAAATGCGCCAGGCTCAAAGCTGTAAATGGCTGCTTAGACTTCATAGAGTCACAAAATCCTGAGCTGGAAGGGACCCACAAAGTCATTGAAGTCCAACTCCTGCTGCACGGCAGGGGTTTGATTGTTTCCTTGGGGTTTTTTTCCTCCTGGGAGGGTATTTTTCATCGCTGGAGGAGAAAAAAAAAACCCCATACATTAAACCCCAAAAGGTTTCGGTTATTGTTGCAAGAGCTCAATCCTGGTGGCCACCATCCCTTCCCTTTCTTTTTATTTCCGAGAGGAAAAGACACAATGAATGAAAGAAAGGCAGCAAAGCCCTTGGAAAGGAGCGGGGTCTCCTCCCGGCAGGCAGAGCCCCTGGCACGGCGCTCCCGTGGCACGGAGCCGCTGCTGCCAGCCCAGACTTGGCACCGTGGGCCGGGCCTTTGTGTCCCGGGCACCTTCCTGATGGCAGCGGGGACAGGCGGCCGTGCTGGGTGACTGCATCGGCCACCCCGGCCAACAGGGGCAGGAGAGGGGACAAACGCTCCTCGGGAAGTGGCGGGAGGGAGGAGAGGGGACAAACACACCTCGGGAGGTGGCAGGAGGGAGGAGAGACCACAAACACACCTCGGGAGGTGGCAGGAGAGAGGAGAGACCACAAACACACCTCGGGAGGTTTATCCACTGCCAATCAAAACCTCAATCAAGTTCTGGTGTAAAATGATCAAGGAGATTCTTTACCTGTAGAACATCTATTTTACCACTAAAACAAGGTTTACAACATCAGAAACCCAAACCACCATGCAAAGCACCGTGACTTTGGGCAAACAATCTCCACATTGCATTCTACTTTTCACAAACACAGGCGCAGCAAATGAGATGAGAGTGTTCTTGGGAAGAATCGCCTTGCTTTTCTCTGTGAACAGAAATGGGACTACAGCAGGAGGGAGAAAATAGGGGGAAAAAATGGGAAATTGGGGTGTTGGGAGAGGGGAGAGTAGCACCGGCAGGGAGTGACACCAGCAGCTCCTGCCCAGCTCTGTCCGGGGCTTTTTGGGGGCTCCCAAAGCTCTGCTCCTATCCCAGCCCGGGCTCCTGCCACCCCCACAGCTCTGGGCTCACTCCCAGCCCTGCTGAAGGAACTCGGGGTCCCCCAGCTGCACCTCGGGGTCCCCCAGCTGCCCCTCGTGCCTCACCAGAGCCATCCAAAGTCACCAATCCAGCCGAGCCCAAATCCTTTGTGCCGTGTGGGGAGCAGGTGGGGATGGAGCAGGACCAGCACAGCCCTGAGCTGGCGCTCTGTGGGGTTTTTAGAGGGTGCTGTGTGTGGTGGATTCCCGTTTTTCCCCGTTTTCATAGCAATAATGCATTTTCCACCTGCAAGCACGGGAGCTGTGCAAAGGCTGGATCGAGTCATTCCTAGCTCAAACTTGGTTATTGTTTCTGTTCGGTGCAAAGGCTCAAAAAGCAAACTGAAATGCCACTTGCAAATAATTCTAGTGGAGTGAATATTTATATTTTGCTGCAGACACCGGGAGCTTCAGTAAAAATAACTGGAGGGCAAATATCTCCCCTTGTAGCAGCTGGCTGGGCTCTGTTACCCCACAGCAGCTCCATGCAAAACGCAGTTAGCCACAGGTTTCACTCACTGAAAATTGACGAGGACACGGAAGTTAGAGAGTTTTTCTTTGTCTAACACCTTGAAATGAGCAGTCAAACGCTCCCTAGAACCATGTCACACGACAGAAAATCAGCGCAAAATCATTTGTAGCCTTTCAGCGGCCAAGCCGAGCTGTGAAATCCCAAAAGGCCGGCGCATAAAACCCCTTTGAGAGCCTTGGCTCTGCTCACGGCAGCCGGGACGGCGCTCGGAGCCTCTCTGGAGTCAGCGGGCAGAGCCAGCGCTCCTTGGGGCTGACAGCGCTGCCGTGCACAGGCACAATTTGCTCGGGAGCCTGTGCCCAGCGCGGAGCACAAAGCGCGGTGCCGCTTTGCGGTGCCCACCCCGCTGCCAGCTCGGCCCGGCCTCTGCCCGCAGCGACGGGAGCGCTCCCGGCCGGGGCTGCCCCGCGCTCCAAACGCCTCCATTCACAGCCACACACGGCCAAGAGCAGGCAGCGAAACCGGGCGGCGAACAAAGGTGCCTCTGAAGTCATTTCCCAGCGCTCCATCCAGCCATCCGGTTTCGCTCCTCGCCCATTGAGGGGGCAGAAAGCGGCAGGAAGAGCGCGGCTGAAAGGGAACAAACCGGGGGGAGGCAGCCGGGGCCGGGGCAGCCCGGGCCGGGCGAAGCTCCCATTCTCCGTGCCCAGAAAGGGATGAATGATTCATTAGAGGCGGCCAAAAGGTAATGGATGTGCCGGGGGGCGGCGTCCCCGCGCCAAGTTCCTCGAGCACCTGCGAGGCCGGGGCGCGGAGCACAGAGCGCCTCTGTTCCCTTCACCTGGGCTGTGCCCGCGGCAAGCTGAGCCCCTCTGTGCGCTCAGAAAGGAGCGGGAGATGCCAAAAGGTGAGGGGGGGTCTGGGCTCCGGCCCTGGGACCGAGGATGCAGAGCTGAGGTGCCAAATCCCATCTCCCCGCGGAGCCTGGCAGGGGCTTCGGGCTGATGCATGGAGGGGCAGGAGCTGGGATTGCCAGGGGAACCTGGGAGCGTCAGACACGGATCCCACTGCAATGAAACACAGCTGAGCTGCCTCGGGAACCCTGGAAAATCCCAGCCTGCCCCATAGATCCAGAGAATGAACTGAGCAGGAGTTGTATTGGAGTGAGTGGGGCCTGGTGACTCCCAAACTGGGATGGAAACATCTTCATCCCACTGGTTTTGTCAGCGAGTTTGGAAAATGCCCTGCACAGGTGGCACTTCCCCAGGGGGCACAGGTGGCAGTGGCTCAGGTGGTCCTGGTGGAGAGCAAGGAAAGGAGTTCTGAGTCCAGTTCTGGTCCTGCAGAAGAGCCCTGGAGGGGCTGGAGCATGTCCAGGGCAGGGAACGGAGCTGGGAAGGAGCTGGAGAATCCCTGAGGAGCTGGGAAGGGGCTGGAGAATCCCTGAGGGAGCTGGGAAGGGGCTGGAGAATCCCTGAGGAGCTGGGAAGGGGCTGAGGCTGGAGCAAAGGAGGCTCAGGGGCCCTTGTGGCTCTGCACAAGTCCCTGCCAGGAGGGCACAGCCGGGGGGGTCGGGCTCTGCTCCCAGGGCACAGGGACAGGAGCAGAGGGAACGGCCTCAGGCTGGGCCAGGGCAGGCTCAGCTGGGACAGCAGCAGCAATTTGCCCATGGAAAGGGAGCTCAGGCCTTGGCAGGGGCTGCCCAGGGAGCTTTGCAGTGCCCATCCCTGCAGGTGTGCCCTGGAGGTGGCACTGAGTGCTCTGGGCTGGGGACAAGGTGCCCATGGGGCACAGCTGGCACTGCATGGGCTGGCAGGGCTGTGCCAGCCCCAGGGATTTGGGATTGCCGTGTGGGATCTGAAGGATGCCTGCCATGGGAAGCTGGTGCTGGGTCTGGAATTCTCCTGGCAGATTGGTGCCATCACTGCAGGGCTGCACGTGGCAGCTCCGATGGGATTTGTGGGAGCTGCCCAGGAGACACAAGGCAGCAGCAATGAGGAACCTGAAGCACCCCAGGCCCTTTCTTCAATGGGATTCAGCTCCCTCAGTTGTTTAGGTTTGGCTGCTGAGTGGAATGACACCCAAATCCCCCCACGCCCATCCCATACCTGGTGTTCTGGGGTGTGAGGAACTTGGGGAGCAGTGCAGGCAGCACAGCCTTTGCCCTGGAGAACAGCCAGGGAAATGATTCCTGAGCCTCTGGGTTCCTGTTTGGTGGGGAAGATTTGGCAGGGCAGGGAAGGCAAACACACCAGACACTGGGAATGAGCAGCCAGTGACAGTGACACTGCTGGAGCTCCCTTTCACCATTTCCCTCATCCTTCCATCCCCAACCTGCTCCTGCTCACGGGGCTGAGCAGCCAGGCCAGGCAGCGTTTGGACAGGGAGTGCTGGAAAAGTTGCTCATCCATCGTGGTGTGGCCAGAAGTGCCCTCCCCAAAGCCCTCCTGCCAGAGGAGCCCCGGGAGAGCCCAACGGGAGGCATCAGCAGGAGCTGGCTGACTCCTGCTCAGGGCAAGGGGTGCCAGACCCACCTCCCTCACTGGTACCTGGCACGGGTCACCCCAAACCGAGGCAAAAATCCCCGTGGGTGGGTAAAATCACTCCGGCCTTGGGCGGGGCTGTGGCAGAGGAGGCGCCGAGGGCAGCGCCGCTCCCACAGCCAGCCTGTCCCGCCTGTCCCCGCGTGTCCCCCTCGGTGGCGCTCGGGAACGAGCCGTGCCCGTCCTTGTCCCTGTCCCCGCAGGGAGCGCGGGGCTGCGGCCGGAGCGGGGGGGTCTCTCTCTCCCCGCTGCCGTTTCCAGATGGTCGCCGTGCCCGGCGAACAATGGCCAGGGCGGCAGCGCCGCGGCGGCTCCCCCTGCATACAGAGCAGCGCCCGCCCCGCCCGCTCCCGGCGGGATCCATCCCCATTCCCGGGATCCATCCCCATTCCGGGATCCATCCCCATTCCGGGATCCATCCTCATTGCCGGGATCCATCCCCATTCCGGGATCCATCCCATTCCCGGGATCAATCCCCATTCCCGGGATCCATCCGCCTCCCAGGATCCATCCCCATTCGGGATCCATCCCATTGCGGGATCCATCCATTCGGGATCCATCCCTCCGGCTCTCGGGAATTCGGGACATCCATTCCGACTCCCATCGAACACGGGATCCATCCGCCTCCCAGGATCCATCCCCATTCCGGGATCCATCCCCTCCGGGATCCATCCCCATTCCCGGGATCCATCCTCATTGCGGGATCCATCCCCATTCCCGGCGGGATCCATCCCCATTCCGGGATCCATCCCCATTCCGGGATCCATCCCCATTCCCGGGATCCATCCCCATTCCCAGGATCCATCCCCATTCCCGGGATCCATCCTCATTCCCGGGATCATCCCCATTCCGGGATCCATCCCCATTCCCAGGATCAACCCCATTCCGGGATCCATCCCCATTCCCCGGGATCCATCCCCATTCGGGATCAACCCCATTCCGGGATCCATCCCCATTCCGGGATCCATCCCCATTCCCGGCGGGATCCATCCCCATTCCAAACCATCCCCCCACCATCCCCATCCGGGATCCATCCCCATTAATCCCCATTCGGATCAACCCCATTCCAGGATCCATCCCCCTCCCAGGATCCATCCCCATTCGGGATCCATCCCCATTCCGGGATCCATCCCCTCCCGGGATCCATCCCCCTCCCGGGATCCATCCCCATTCCCAGGATCCATCCCCATTCCCAGGATCCATCCCCCTCCCAGGATCCATTCCCCTCCCGGCCCTCTGGGGGATGCTCGGCCAAGGGCAGCCGGATGAGCCCGGATTAAGCCTGGGTCTGGCCTATCCTTTGTCAGGGTTAACAGGAGAGTTTTGTTCCTCCGAGAGCAAACCTGGAAGAAGCGTGTTTCGGTCTCTGGAGGAGCTGGGATTCTGGGGAATTTGGGATTCTGAGGGGGAATAAAACCCACAGTGAAACCCCTCCAGGCTGACCCAGGCAGGGCCCAGGAGCAGAGATCTGTCTGTGCCGCTCTGCTCGGCTCCTCGTGGGTCCACAGCGCTAAAATGGCATTAAAATCACCAATGGCAAATCCCTCATTGGCCACGGGAATGCCCCACTCCCCAGAGCTCCTGGAACCCAGGAGGTGACCCAGCTGTGGCCTTGCAGGACCTGCAGGAGCTGACAGGAAACATGGGCAGGGACTGGGGACAAGGCCTGCAGGGACAGCACCCAGGGAATGGCTGCCAGTGCCAGAGGGCAGGGCTGGATGGGATCTTGGCAATGAGGAATTGTTCCCTGGCAGGGTGGGCAGGCCCTGGCACAGGGTGCCCAGAGCAGCTGGGGCTGCCCCTGGATCCCTGGCAGTGCCCAAGGCCAGGCTGGACACTGGGGACAGTGGGAGGTGTCCCTGCCATGGCAGGGGTGGCACTGGGTGGGGTTTAAGGTCCCTTCCAGCCAGTGCCACTGACCAGAGGGGGACACCAGAAGAAAAGTTCTGGTGACAAAACGCACCTGTCCTCCCCTCCAGGTGTGGGGCTCATCCCAGGGGGGGATTGTCCATGGTTTTGTGAGCCTGGAATCCAGCCTGGGGCCTGGCAAATCTCCTCTGGACTCTGGGATTGCTGCACTCCCTGTGTGGAAATCTGTGCTGCCCAAAAGGCTTTCAGACCCTGAACATTTTATTCCCTTTAAAAGAATACAGAAGAATTATTTTAACAACAAAACTACAAGTCCTGCCGCAAATTCAGCTGAGCATCCACCTTGGAAAGCTTTTGTGCAGTGTGGTGACCCAGGATTGTCACTCCAGCAGGGTTTTCTCCCTCTCTCCGTGCCCAGCACTGCTGGGATGGCAAAAATCCAAAGTGCTGCCAACAGCCTGGCTGGCAAATGTCCCTTTGGTGGCCTGTGGCAGCTCTTGGTGTGCCCGTGGAGTGGGCAGAGGTGTCCATGGGGTGGGCAGAGGTGGCAGTGGGGTGGGCAGAGGTGTCCATGGGGTGGGCAGAGATGTCCTGGGGTGGGCAGAGGTGTCCATGGAGTGGGCAGAGATGTCCTGGGGTGGGCAGAGGTGGCAGTGGGGTGGGCAGAGATGTCCCTGGGGAGGATGGAGGTGTCCCTGAGGTTGGCAGAGGTGGCAATGGAGTGAGCAGAGATGTCCCTGGGGAGGGCAGAGGTGGCAGTGGAATGGACAGAGATGTCCGTATGGTGGGTAGAGGTGTCCCTGGGGTGGACAGAGATGTCCATGGGGTGGGTAGAGGTCACCCTGGGGTGAACAGAGGTGTCCATGGGGTGAGCAGGGGTGTCCATGGGGTGAACAGAGGTGTCCATGGGGTGAGCAGGGGTGTCCATGGGGTGGACAGAGATGTCCATGGTGTGAGCAGGGGTGTCCATGGGGTGAACAGGGGTGTCCATGGGGTGAGCAGGGGTGTCCCTGGGGTGGACAGAGATGTCCATGGGGTGAACAGAGGTGTCCATGGGGTGGGCAGAGGTGCCCAGCTGCTGTTGGGGACTCTCTCCCTCCACGGGCAGCCCTGAGGCACTGCCAGGGAAATGCCCGGCCTGGGTCTGCTCCTGCCTGCTCGGAGCTGCTGCATCCGGACCCTGAGGCTCTGCGGCAGGAGAGCAGCTCATTACTGGCGCTCATTAGCCCAGCCAATGCCACAGCCGGGGGCTCCGGGTGGATGCGGGGCTGCTCCCTCCCTGCCCTCCCGGGTGATGATCGGTCCTGGCCGGGCCCTGTGGGGCACACACGGCTGGGAGGCTTTGGCAGGTTCTGCTGCTGAAGTGAAGCTGCTGAGGGGCTGCAGGGGCTGCAATTTCCCTCTCACACCAACGGGTGGGCCTGGGGGGCTTCTGGGTGTGCTGCTCATGGAGACCTCACGGTGATGGCAAAGATCCTTCTGCCTGAGCGGTTTGATGGCATTGGTGGTGTCCAGGTGCTTGGACAGCTGTGAGAAATGTCATTGTCACACAATTATGGAGTGGCTGGGTTGGGAGGGACCTTAGCCCCATCCAGTGCCATCCCTGCCAAACTCCAGAATGTTGCCCCTGCTCAGCTGCTTGGGGCAGCAAACTCCTCCAGGTGGGACATTGCCCATGGATCTGTCCCTGCGCTGGCCCAGCAAAGCAGCCAGGAATGCTGCCAGGGTCCTGGGCTGGGCACAGCAGATCCAGGAGTTGTTCCATGGAATCACAGAATCCCAGACTGGTTTGGGCTGGGAGGGACCTTGAGGATCATTTCATTCCCACCCCTGCCATGGCAGGGACACCTCCCCCTGTCCCCAGTGTCCAGCCTGGCCTTGGGCACTGCCAGGGATCCAGGGGCAGCCCCAGCTGCTCTGGGCTGTTCTCACCCTGCTCTCTCCTCTCCCTGACTCTGAACTCCTGGCCTGCCTCACCTCACTCACTGTCAGATCCCCTGAAATCCCAGATTCTGCCCAAATCTGCCTCTCCCGATGAGGCACAGCAGGTGAGCACAGCCCCAGGTGATGCCAGCCCAGGGACGGTCCCCGGGCCGGGATTTGGGAACCCGAGCTCCAGGGCTGTCCCTGCAGCCTCCTGAGCTTCTGAGGGGTTTCTCTTTCCTTTTGGACCACCTGGGCCAAGCACAGGCAGGGAGCAGTGGGCAGGGGGAGCGGGGGCAGCGCTGAGCCCCATTCCCAGAGCCCATTCCCCATTCCCAGATCCCCATTCCCCATTCCCATTCCCCATTCCCATTCCCAGAGCTCATTCCCCATTCCCAGATCCCCATTCCCCATTCCCATTCCCCATTCCCAGATCCCCATTCCCCATTCCCCATTCCCCATTCCCCATTCCCAGAGCCCCATTGCCCATTCCCAGATCCCCATTCCCCATTCCCATTCCCCATTCCCAGATCCCCATTCCCCATTCCCATTCCCCATTCCCAGAGCCCATTCCCCATTCCCATTCCCAGATCCCCATTCCCAGAGCCCCATTGCCCATTCCCAGATCCCCATTCCCCATTCCCATTCCCCATTCCCAGATCCCCATTCCCAGATCCCCATTCCCAGAGCTCATTCCCCATTCCCATTCCCCATTCCCAGAGCCCCATTCCCCATTCCCAGATCCCCATTCCCATTCCCCATTCCCAGAGCCCCATTCCCCATTCCCATTCCCCATTCCCCATTCCCATTCCCCATTCCCATTCGCCATTCCCCATTCCCCATTCCCAGAGTCCTATTCCCCATTCCCCATTCCCATTCCCATTCCCCATTCCCCATTCCCCATTCCCCATTCCCTATTCCCAGAGTCCTATTCCCCATTCCCGATTCCCATTCCCCATTCCCCATTCCCATTCCCCATTCCCATTCCCCATTCCCCATTCCCATTCCCATTCCCCATTCCCCATTCCCCATTCCCAGATCCCCATTCCCCATTCCCCATTCCCCATTCCCATTCCCATTCCCATCCCCATTCCTCATTCCCATTCCCCATTCCCCATTCCCATTCCCCATTCCCCATTCCCAGATCCCCATTCCCATTCCCCATTCCCCATTCCCCATTCCCCATTCCCATTCCCCATTCCCCATTCCCCATTCCCCATTCCCCATTCCCCATTCACATCCCCATTCCCATTCCCATTCCCCATTCCCCATTCCCCATTCCCCCCATTCCCATTCCCCATTCCCCATTCCCCATTCCCCAGATCCCCATTCCCATTCCCCATTCCCCATTCCCATTCCCATTCCCCATTCCCCATTCCCATTCCCCATTCCCCATTCCCATTCCCATTCCCCATTCCCATTCCCATTCCCATTCCCCATTCCCATTCCCCATTCCCAGATCCCATTCCCATTCCCCATTCCCCCCATTCCCCATTCCCCATCCCATTCCCCATTCCCCATTCCCCATTCCCCATTCCCCATTCCCATTCCCATTCCCCATTCCCCATTCCCATTCCCCATTCCCATTCCCCATTCCCATTCCCCATTCCCCATTCCCCATTCCCCATTCCCCATTCCCCATTCCCCATTCCCATTCCCCATTCCCCATTCCCCATTCCCATTCCCATTCCCCATTCCCCCCATTCCCCATTCCCCATTCCCCATTCCCATTCCCCATTCCCATTCCCCATTCCCCATCCCCATTCCCATTCCCCATTCCCATTCCCATTCCCATTCCCCATTCCCATTCCCCATTCCCCATTTCCCCATTCCCCATTCCCATTCCCCATTCCCATTCCCCATTCCCCATTCCCCATTCCCATTCCCCATTCCCCATTCCCCATTCCCATTCCCATTCCCCATTCCCATTCCCCATTCCCATTCCCCTTCCATTCCCCATTCCCCATTCCCCATTCCCCATTCCCATTCCCCATTCCCATTCCCCATTCCCATTCCCCATTCCCCATTCCCCATTCCCATTCCCCATTCCCATTCCCCATTCCCCATTCCCCATTCCCCATTCCCATTCCCCATTCCCCATTCCCATTCCCATTCCCCATTCCCCATTCCCATTCCCCATTCCCCATTCCCATTCCCCATTCCCATTCCCCATTCCCCATTCCCATTCCCCATTCCCCCCATTCCCCCTTCCCCATTCCCCATTCCCCATTCCCCATTCCCATTCCCATTCCCCATTCCCATTCCCATTCCCCATTCCCCATTCCCATTCCCCATTCCATTCCCCATTTCCCATTCCCCATTCCCCATTCCCATTCCCCATTCCCCATTCCCATTCCCATTCCCCATTCCCCATTCCCATTCCCCATTCCCCATTCCCCATTCCCCATTCCCCATTCCCATTTCCCCATTCCCATTCCCATTCCCATTCCCCATTCCCATTCCCCATTCCCCATTCCCATTCCCCATTCCCATTCCCATTCCCATTCCCCATTCCCATTCCCATTCCCATTCCCATTCCCATTCCCCATTCCCCATTCCCCATTCCCATTCCCCATTCCCCATTCCCATTCCCCATTCCCCATTCCCCATTCCCATTCCCATTCCCATTCCCCATTCCCATTCCCATTCACCCCATTCCCCATTCCCCATTCCCATTCCCCATTCCCATTCCATTCCCATTCCCCATTCCCCATTCCCATTCCCATTCCCATTCCCCATTCCCATTCCCATTCCCATTCCCATTCCATTCCCCATTCCCCATTCCCCCATCCCCATTCCCATTCCCCATTCCCCATTCCCATTCCCCATTCCCCATTCCCCATTCCCCATTCCATTCCCATTCCCATTCCCCATTCCCATTCCCCATTCCCCATTCCCATTCCCCATTCCCCATTCCCCATTCCCATTCCCCATTCCCATTCCCATTCCCATTCCCATTCCCATTCCCCATTCCCCATTCCCCATTCCCCATTCCCCATTCCCCATTCCCATTCCCCCCATTCCCATTCCCCATTCCCCATTCCCATTCCCATTCCCCATTCCCATTCCCATTCCCCATTCCCCATTCCCCATTCCCCATTCCCATTCCCATTCCCATCCCCATTCCCCCATTCCCCATTCCCATTCCCATTCCCCATTCCCCATTCCCCATTCCCCATTCCCCCATTCCCATTCCCATTCCCATTCCCATTCCCATTCCCATTCCCCATTCCCCATTCCCCATCCCCATTCCCATTCCCCATTCCCCATTCCCATTCCCCATTCCCAGAGCTCATTCCCCATTCCCCATTCCCCATTCCCGTTCCCATTCCCCGTTCCCAGCGCGGTGGTGCCGCGGCAGCCGCAGGTGACAACTTTAACGAGAGCGGGAGCAGATGAGGAGTTGATGGGCTGCTAATAAACTGTAACCAATCGCTGAATGCCCGCGCGTTGTGTTCAAGCTGTTTGGGGCCACAGGTCCTTGGGAGAGCTTGCACTTGCTCTGCCTTTATCCCGACGTAGCAGGACATGAAAGGCCGTGGCAGACTCTTGATGTTTGTTCCCGTGAATAGACATATGTCCCTCACACTAGCGCGGGAATATCTAATTAAGGCGCACAATGCTGGCTTATACCCAGGGGCAGTGGCAAACAAGACGCTGTCACACTCTTAAGAACACAAACAAAATGAAAATTGCCTCTTTATACATTATAATGAATATGTTCTCCATGCATTAAAAGTTCATTTACTCCCAGGCTCTGCGCGGCCGGCTGGATTTCAGTTAATATCATCTTTTTTTCAGGAGGTTTGGGTAGGATTAGGGACAGGTTTGTTAATGAAGCTGCAGAGGATTTTCCCCCATAGACATGAAAAAGGAACAAAATCTGAATTGCGCGTTTATTGTGTTGTCTCAGGCAAATCCCACTCTTCAGCTCCCCGCCTCAGGAGCGGCTCCTCCCTTCTGCAGGACACGTCAGACACGGATTTGTGGCTCCTTTCTCCCACCTCCCTCTCCCTCAGCAGCTTCTGGCATTTCTGCGGGGGCTCTGTCCTGCTCCTGCACCGGGAATGTCGGTGCCAATGCCAGGCTGTGCCCAGGGCTGAGTCCTGGCCTGTGCAGCTTCTCCTGGGGCTGATACTTCCCTCCCCCCTTCCCCATCACTTCCAAACACCTCCAGCCCTGTGGAAGCTCCTGGGATGTTGCAGCCCCTTCCCTTCCCTTCCCTTCCCTTCCCTTCCCTTCCCTTCCCTTCCCTTCCCTTCCCTTCCCTTCCCTTCCCTTCCCTTCCCTTCCCTTCCCTTCCCTTCCCTTCCCTTCCCTTCCCTTCCCTTCCCTTCCCTTCCCTTCCCTTCCCTTCCCTTCCCTTCCCTTCCCACCAAGGCATTTTTTGCACTTTTTCTGCATTTCTCCAGTTAAATTCCTTTATTTTCAGCTCTTGCACAGGTGCCTGGGCAGAGTCTGGAGCTGGGCAGAGCTGTGGGCCCTGAGGTGGCGCCCAGGGATCTCCACCAGCCCTTCAGAGGATCCTGGGGTCCCAGGATACCCCGAGCTGCAGGGACCCACAGGGATCCTGCTCCTGCCCTGCTCTCCAGGCCCAGAGCAGCTTCCCACGGATCCTGTGGGGTTCCCTGGGGATTCACAGGTGACTCCCTGAGCCACCCTGGGCGCTCGAACAGGGGCTGGGATCAGGGAATGCTGCCACAAAGCTCCTTGAACCATCCTGGGAAGGGAGGAGCAGACAGGGAGGGTCCTGGAAGGGCAAATTCCTTCTGACAGCTCCTGGCAGAGCCACAAACCCTGCAGGGAAACCTGGCCCCAAAGCAGGTCCCAAGGAAACCTGTCCCCAGAGCAGGTCCCAGGAGCACAGGGAGGGGCTGTGGTTCCTCAGCCTCAGCTCTGACACTCAAATAAAATCTGTCACAGGTTGGGTTGGGTCGAGGGACCTCAAATCCCACCCAGTGCCACCCCTGCCATGGCAGGGACACCTCCCACTGTCCCAGGCTGCTCCTCAGTGCCCAGCCTGGCCTTGGGCACTGCCAGGGATCCAGGGCAGCCCCAGCTGCTCTGGGCAGGGGAGAGGAGACCTCTGAGAGCCATCCCACGTTGTTCTGGGCACAGATCCTTTCCCCAGCCACCTTGCACGCTTTCTGCCCTCTGTGCCTGAAGTTGTGACTTGGAAAAGGATTCTCCCCATCCCTTTTGGGCTTTGGAGTGGGTGTGGGATCGGGACCAGTTCCTGCTGTCCTGGTGTGCTCAGCTCCCGGGGGAAATCCTCCCCTGTCAGTGGAGCAGCATGGAATTCCCATGGAATTCTTTCTGCTGGGGACAGGAGAGAGGGAAACTTCAGCACAGCCCCAAACCAGGGCTGGGCACATCAGGGGGGCTCAATTCCCACCTTCCAGGGGTTTCTCTCTCAAAGAAAATCCTCAGCTCCACCCTTTGGAAGGAGTTTGGGGTCTCTGTCCTTTTGGGACATTGTGAACCTCCTCTCCTTAGGCACAGCAAGCCAAACCTTGCTCCACTCCCTCAGGAGGAACAAACAAGATCCCCCCCTCCCAAAACTCTGCTCAGTTTTCACTCGAAGTGATTTTCCTCATGAGAGTGATTAACGCTGCAGCAGCTTTTCAGAAAAAAAAAGAAACTCAACAAGATCCACACACAAAAAACCCCAAAACCCCAAGAACCGTGTGTGTTTTTCTGTTGTTTTTTTTTCCCTTTTCCAAGCAGACAAAGAGGTGTATAAATGTGTCTTATACATTTATGTATACGTCTTTCTGCAAATAGCATTTAACAAATGCCTGCTGCATCTGCGGGATCCTGCAACAATCCTGACGCTGTGATCAATCTGCGGGCCGGTGATGTTTGCTGACAGTGATTGATTGATTTTCCCCGCGAATAGGACCAACACGGGGAATACATTAAAGCGAGAGGCGCGCTCGTGGCGGGCAGGGAGCGGCCCCGGTTCCGATTGTGCTGGGCTTGGCAGCGCTGGGACGATGATTGATGAACGCGGGGGGAGCCCGATCCCCTCGGCGCCGTCCCCATGCGTGTGACAGCGCTGCCCTGCCGCCGCGGGGACCGGGACAGCCCTGCCCGGGGACAATGGAGCAGGGTGGCCCGTCCCGATAACCCCGGCCAGTGCGGGTGGGGAGAGCTGACCTGGCGCTTCAGGGAGAGCGGGCCGAAAGCTGATGGGAAATTGATTCTCAGGAGTTTGTCAAGACATCTCCAACAAGTGAAGATAAATGGCAGAACAAAACTTCTAAAGCCAATCCCAAGAATGGGCCTGAATGGCCGAGGGAAGCACTCTTTTGCATTTACATCCATCTTTTCTCGGGGCTGAGCCTCCCGAGGATCCCAACCCTGCCCTGCCGGAGCTCCCGAGGGAATTATGATATTCCATAATCAGGGAATTATGGAATATCAGTATCAACATTCAAAGGCCAGAGGGATCAGGGAATTATGGAATATCCATATTCAAAGGCCAGGAGAATCAGGGAATTATGGAATATAAATGTTCAAGGGTCAGGAGAGAATTATGGAATACCAATACCAATATTCAAAGGCCAGGAGAGTCAGGGAATTATGGAATATCAATATTCAAAGGCCAGAGGGATCAGGGAATTATGGAATATCAATATTCAAAGGCCAGAAGAATCAGCAAAATTATGGAATATCAATATTCAAGGGCCAGGAGAGTCAGGGAATTATGGAATATCAACATTCAAATCCAGGGGAATCAGGGAATTATGGAATATCAATATTCAAATTCAGGGGAATCAAGGAATTATGGAATATCAATATTCAAAGGCCAGGAGAGTCAGGGAATTATGGAATATCAACATTCAAATCCAGGGGAATCAGGGAATTATGGAATATCAATATTCAAGGGCCAGGGGAATCAGGGAATTATGGAACATCCCAAGCCACAGGGATCACCAGGCTCCAGCTGCCAGCCCTGCACAGGGCAGCCCCCCAGATCCCACCAAGTCTGGAGTTTTGGAGAGGTTTTTTAAAAAAAGAGAACATTTCCCTTATTCTGGTTAAAGCCCAGCTGCGTTCCCAGTTTTCAGAATGAATAAAATATTCCTGGCATCGATTCATGATCCATGTTTGTACTCAGTGAATCTCTGGACCAGCACTCATGTGCTCATTTTCCTGTCAGGAGACAGCCCCGGAGTGAAGGATCTGCTGGAGTCTCCTGATTCCAACACATCTTCCACGAGAATGCTGTTCCAGACAAAAGTGCCAAGGTATTTTTATTTAATTCTTCTTAATGAGCTTCCTCTTCTCCTTACCACAACTTCTGATAATAAATAACTTTGTTTGATGGCCACTTCATGAAATTCCATGGAAGATTCTCCTCAGTTCTGAGCACTGAAGAGAATTTGTCTTTTTATTCTGGTGTGGGCCGGGGTATTCCCACTTGGTGTGGCTCAGTGATGTAAACTCCACACCTCTACAAGTTTAAAGAGGGAGCAAATTTCCACATGTGTTTTCCAGAGTATTTGGATCTCATTCACTTGAGACAGGTTTTGAGATGTGCCCGCTATAAAAACTGATCCATGTAATGCTGCAGTTCCTTGTTGATCCAGTATTTAAAGCTGGATTCTTCCTAATGAATGAATGTTGGGAGTTCTGACACAGACCCAGAAGGACTGGAGCACTTTGTGCCCCTTTAAAAGCAGAGATGGGGCTGGCAGAGCCTCGTGGTCCCACTGCCATCACCAGCCACTGCCTCTCCTTAACAGTTTTGGCAGAAATATTGGAATATTTAATGCCTGCAGTGGATATTCAGTTTGGGTGATGCCCAGAGAGCTGGCAGAGCCCAGGGATCACTCCCAGCCCGGCTGTGAGGTGGGAAAGGGCTCTCAGGAGTGAGGTTTGGGAAAGCCTCCCTTCCCACCTAAACCTTCCATGGAAAACCAGGTCTGCAGGAATGCCTGGAGGGAGCTGGGAGCTCCTGGGGATGTTGGTGCCAGTGGCAGGACAAGGAGCAATGGCCAGGAACTAAAACACAACAATTCCAGCCCAGCCTGAGCAAGAACTTCCTTCCCTGGAGGGGCAGAGCCCTGGAACAGCTGCCCAGGGAGGGGCTGGAGTCTCCCTCTCCGGAGACATCCCAAACGCCCTGGGCACGTTCCTGTGTCACTGCTGCAGTGACCCTGCCTGGGCAGGGGCTGGCCTGGGGGGCTCAGAGGTGCCTTCCCACCCCAAACTCTTGAGATCCCATGGTAGCTCTGGAAAATCCATCCCTCAGCTGCACCTGAGCATTTGGGATGATCTGGAAGTGCTGAGTCCCCTGGAGCTCCCTGTGCCACACAGGAAGGAAAAGCCCCTGCCAGGGACAGCTCCACACCCTGCCCTGCCGCTCCAGGGGCTGCTGGCATCACCTGGGGCTGCTGGCTCCTGTCACAGCAGCGTCCCCTGGGCCATCAAACAGCACACAGGACATCAGCCCTTCCCCTCTGGAAGGGTGAGAACCAGAGCAGTGAAACAGGAGCCCAGGATTGGCCCTGCCAGGGCTGTGCCATGGGGTCCCTGTGGTGACCCCGGCCCCTGTCCCACCCAGCACCCTGGCCCTGCCCTGGGGACACTGCAGGGATGTCCAGGGGCACTTTGGCCCCAAAATGTCAGCGTGGGGAGACTCTCATGAGGTGAGTGGGACCTGTGAGCCTCACCCTGCCAGGGGCTCCTGGGCAGAGGTTGGAGCTAAAACAGAACCACGTTTTTCTGTGGAGGATTGGTTTTGGGAAGGTCTTGACGGGGGCTGTGGCTGCTCACTCTGAGCACTCATCCCAGGGAAAGCAGAGGGATTCTGCAGCCCTGTGCAGGGGCTCTGGCAGCTCCCATCCCATCCCCCCCCCCACCCCACCCCACCCCATCCCATCCCATCCCATCCCACCCCATCCCATCCCATCCCATCCCATCCCATCCCATCCCATCCCATCCCATCCCACCCCATCCCATCCCATCCACCCCATCCCATCCCATCCCATCCCATCCCACCCCATCCCATCCCATCCCACGGGGCTGCACTGGCAGGAGGCAGAGCTGGTGCCCTGCAGAAGAGAAATGCCTCAGTCGGGGATTTGCAGCAGATTTTGGTCACCTTGGCTTAAGATTTTCCAGGCAGAGGCTGAAGAAATCCCCTGTGGAATTGAGGTATGGACAACCTTCCCTTCCTCTTGGGTTTCCTGGATGCCTTTTGGTCTCTGCCTGAAATGTGCTGATTGAATCATGGAATGGTTTGGGCTGGAGGGACCCTAAATCCCACCCAGTGCCACCCCTGCCATGGCAGGGACACCTCCCACTGTCCCCAGTGTCCAGCCTGGCCTTGGGCACTGCCAGGGATGCAGGGGCAGCCCCAGCTGCTCTGGGCACCCTGTGCCAGGGCCTGCCCACCCTGCCAGGGAACAATTCCTCATTGCCAATACTGAACCTGAATTTCCCCTGCTCGGTTTTCCCCCTTGCTCCCTGTGCTGTCACTGCAGTCCCTGTGAGCCCTGCCCGCCCCTCTCTCCCTTCTGGGCCCGGGCTCGGTGGGGAACAGAGGGAGAAAAAGGAAAGAGAGAGAAAGGGGAAGGAGGGAAAGAGAAGGGGAAAGTGGGCAGGAGGTCGGGGAAAGAGGAAGGAAAGGAGTGAGGGGGTGAGGAGGGAGCCGGGATGTGCGGGCAGGGCCTTCCTGCTCCTGTCGGGACAGGTCGCGATAGAGCCGGGAGTGCCTAAAACCCCGGAGCAGGGCGGAGGGAGGGCTCCGTGCGGGAGCAGCGCGGGTCCCTGGGGCTGCCGGCAGGAGCCCCACGGAGCAGATGGGCCCCCCCCGCCGTAACCTTACCCTGCTGCGGGCCCGCGGGGCCCTCCCCGGGCCGGGGGAACATATGGGGAGCTCTGGGGGGGCCGCAGGACCCCGTGATGGGTCTCAGGTAGCTTGTGATGGGGGTTTGGGGAGCACAGGCGGTGCCGGCATGACTCGATACCAACCCCTGTGCCAGCCCCGATACCAGCCCCGGTATCTTCTGGTATCAGCCCTGGTGCCAGCCCCGGTTCCAGCCCCGGGTGTCCCCTGGTGTCAGCCCCGGTGCCAGCCCCGGTTCCAGCCCCGGGTGTCCCCTGGTGTCAGCCCCGGTGCCAGCCCCGGGTATCTTCTGGTATCAGCCCTGGTGCCAGCCCCGGTTCCAGCCCCGGGTGTCCCCTGGTGTCAGCCCCGGTGCCAGCCCTGGTGCCAGCCCCGGCTGTCCCCCGCTCCCGGGGCGGATGCGCGGCCTCGGCCTGACGGGCCGGGGCCATTTGGGGCGGGGGGCGATGCTGCCCTCGCTGCTTTGGGCACCGGTGCGGCCGGCAGGCCCCGCAGCAGCGCCGTGTCCCCGATGTCCCCCCCTGCCCGTCAGGGCTCCCCGGGGCCACCTGTTAGCGACAGGGCCAGGCCCCTCCGGGGCCGAGCCGGGCAGGCAGACGAGCAGGATTTACCGGCTTCTGGCCACTGCCGACTTTTGCATCTGTCACGGTGCTAATTATTGCCTTTAATAGAGACAAAGAACAGCTCCTAATGATGCTCCCTCTAATTCTCACCTGCTCCTGCCCTTCCTCCGCAGCAGCGCTCCCTCGCCGGAGCTCCGCTAATTGGGAAAGCTGCTCTGCTCATCGCGGCCTCCCCGCGGACGGGGCTGCGGGGGTGTCTGGCACCGATACCGGGGCTGCGGGAGCCGAACCGGCCCGGGGGGCTGCGGGAGCCGAACCGAACCGACCCGGGGGGCTGCGGGAGCCGAACCGAACCGGCCCGGGGGGCTCCGTCCCCGACGGCCGCTCCCCACGGTGCTCGGGTAGCGCTGGGCTCGGCGGCCCCGGGCACCGCTGCCCCTCCCCGGTCCCGGCCGGCCCGGCCACAGCGCAGCCTGGCACAAGGCTCCGGTCCCGGGCACGGTCCCCAGGCGCTGGCGGACACCTGCCCGCTCCTTGTTTGGCCTTTCTGCCGCGGCGGGAGGCGGCAGAGGCGGGGGGAGCAGCAGGGCGGCACCGAACCCACACCTGGGGCGGCCCCTAGAGCCGGGGGCGCCACCGGAGCCCCCCGGGCCGGGGGAAGGCTCCGCCAGCGCCGCGCTTGTCTTGTGTCCCCTGGGCTGTGTCTGTGCCAGGGCCGTGCTGGCCAGGCTGCGGGAAGGGGAAGGGGAATCTCCGCGGGGCTGGGGCATCGCCATCGCCGCTGCCAGGGTGCGGGCTGGGGGACACCCCTCCGCAGCCCTCTCCCCTCTCCTGGAGGGGCTGGGAAGGAGGGAAGGAGCGGGCCCAGCCACGCAGGAGCTCCCGGAGCCGCCGCAGCCCGCGGGGAGCCAGCCCGGCCCGGCCACCCGGGACCGCTCGGTTTGCAGGAAAAACCCAAACCAAACAAGGAGTCCCCTGGGTCCGGCCCCGCTCTCGTTCCCCGCGGGTGTCTGCGCTCCCCAAACTCCCCCCGAGCCGTCAGAGGGATGAATAATTGTGTATTTCTGCGGGTGCAACCCGAAATATCGAAATCAATGTGCTGCCGTTTGTGGGGCGGGAGAGATGGGAACCTCACCGCGGGACCCTCAGCCCGCCCCGAGCCCCCCGAGCTCCTTTTGCCCAGAAACCCCGGAGCCCTTTGCCCGGGGTGTGCGGAATATCTCCTGCCCCAACACCTGCACCCAGACCTGCCAAAACCTCCCCGGGCACAGACACCAGTGGCTTCGGGAGGGAAAATATTGAGGGGTTGTCCCCAGATAATTTTCTTTTGCGCGGATTTTCGTTTGGTGGGTTTTTAGTTGAAGGTCAAATGCGCAGACGCCATGGCAGGGAGCGAACTCCCCAGCGCCAGGCTGGATGGTTCCTCTCCCCGAATTAATATGTAATTAATATTTCGCTTTTGCCAAGCGCTGGATTCGACAGACAGAAGTTTTCACGTTACCGACGCGGTACCGGTCTGTTCTTCCTCCCCGCTCTGATTCTAAATGGAATAAATGAGGAAGAGGAAAGAAAAAACAACGAAAAAACCCCAAACCCAACCCTCAAACGGCTTCGATTCGCCGGCGAGGCAAACTGACAAAAAACTTCACGAAAGTCAAGGATGCGCCTAAAATATTCCCATCCCTTCCCCGTCTGTCTCCGCCTCCTCAGAACAGCGAGGAAGAGGACGAGGACATTTATTTAAAATGCTTTTTTTTTTTTTTTTTAAATTCTTTTTATTTATTTAAAATTTCAACAGTGGATCACGTTTTTTTCTTTTCTTTTTTTTTTCTTTTCTTTTTTTTTTTTTTGCAACCAAACAAGTAATAAATATTATTTAGCAACTTTTTTTTTCCTTTTTCTTTTTTGTTTGTTTTTTTGGTTTTTTTTACAAAAATAAACAGATGATAAAATCTCTGCAAGGGGCAGTGAGATAAGAAAAGTTGTTATTTCAGAAACAAGCCCAAGTTCTCAGTATTGCAACACGGACAGCGTGAAAGTTCCTACACAGAAAGAGCATTAAAGAGTTCAAGCTTTGTTAAAGGTGGCAGGAACGTAAAAAAAACAACAGAAACAAACGTGTTATACGCTTAAAAGTAACACAACCCACCGAACCCCAAAACCCAAACGAAGGAAATGAAGGCAAACCGACCCCTTTTTCACTCATGAGGCTGACACAGAACAAGTGCACGGACGGAAAGCTCAGGCAGAGCGGACTCGCGTCGTTATCGGTCTATTTACAAACCCCGCACCGGAGAGAGAACCGGCGCAGGCCGGGGAGGGGGAGAGCGGGGCAGAACCCGGCACTCCCGGGGCGCCCCGGGACGGGCAATCCGGGGGATGCGAGCCGGGAGCGGCTCGGAAGGCTCCGCGTGTAGAAACGAGACCGGGAGAGGGGAGGGAAGGAGCGCAGGAGCGAATGAAGGAGCCAAAGCCCCTCTGCAGTTCTGGTTCCTCCGGTAGCGGCGAGCCCCGGCTCCGCCGCCCTCCCCTCCTGCGCAGTCCGCGGCATCGTCGGAAAGTTAAAAACGCGGGAGGTGCGGGGGGCTTCACCCTGCCGGGGGGTTCCCCCGCGTTCGGGGAGACCCCGGGCCGGCTCCATCCCCTCCCGCCGCCCCTCCGGCGGCCCCGGGAGCGGAGCGGGGCGGTCCCGCTGGCCCCGGGGGGAGCGTCTGTAGGTCCTGGAGGTGCCGGGGGCGCGGCGGGAGGGACTCATTTGGTGTCGGTGGCTAATCTGGGCAGGCTGGCCGTGCCCATGCCGGAGACGTGGTGGTGCGGCGGGGCCGACACCTGGCACATGCTGCAGGGGCACGGCATCCCCCCCCAGTGCTGGAAGCCGCTGCCCAGCGGGGCGGCGGCGGCGGCGGCGGCGGCGGCCGAGGGCGACTGGAGGAGCCCGTGCGGGGGCCGGATGGAGCTGACGGCCGAGAGGCCGGAGCCGGGCAGGGAGGCGCTGGAGACGGCGGCGGGGGGCAGGATGGGGTGGTGCACGGGGTGCGAGGCCGGGTGGCCCGGGTGGCCGGGCAGCGGCGCCGAGTGCGCGCCCATGCCGCCGGGGCAGGCGGCGGGGTGGAAGCCGGCGTGGTGGCCGCCGTAGATCTCGCTGACCAGGCGCTTCATCTCCTCCAGGGAGTTGGTGAGCATGAGGATGTAGTTGCGCGCCAGGAGGAGCGTGGCGATCTTGGAGAGCTTGCGCACCGACGGGCCGTGCGCGTAGGGCATCACCTCCCGCAGCCCGTCCATGGCGATGTTCAGGTCGTGCATCCGCTTGCGCTCGCGGCTGTTGATCTTCAGCCGCAGCTGCTGCAGCTCCGGCTCCGTCATCTGCTTCTTGTCCTTCTTGGAGGAGGAGGAGGAGGACGACGAGGAGGACGACGAGGAGGACTTGAAGCCCAGCTTGTCCACCACCACCACCCCCGCAGCGCTCATGGCGCTGCGCAGCTCGGCGCTCAGCTCCGGCGGGGAGTCGCTCTGCGTGGAGCTGGACACGGTGCCGCCCGTGAAGCCCCCGCCGCTGCCTTTATTCCTGGCCGTGAGGAAGAGGTCATCGGGCTCCGGGGAGGACGGGCGGCTGGAAACCAGGCTGGCGTCCGAGTCCATGGCCCGGCGGGCGGGGCGGCGGCGCGCACCGGGCAGCCTGCGGGGAGGGGAGAGAGCCCGAGGGCGGCCCCGCGTCAGCGCCGGGGCCCCGCGCCCGCCCCGTCGGCGAGCCCGCTCCGCCGAACCGGGGAGCGACGGCCCCGGTGGGACCGGCCCCGCTGCCCGCCCTCGCCTCGCCGGGGGCGGCTCCCGTCCCGTCCCGTCCCGTCCCGTCCCTCCCTGGCTCCGGGGCTCGGGGTCCGCGCGGGGCCGCGGGCGCGGGGGGCACTCACCGTGGCGAGCGGCGCGCCGGGACGGGCGAGCACGGCAGCAGCGCGCACCTTGCGGCGGAGCCGCGGCCGCTTTATAGCCGCGCCGGGGAGGAACGATGTCACCGGGCGGGAGGGAGGGGGGCTGCGCCAATCCGCGGCGGCGGCGGGGACACGGCTGATGTCACCGGGGCCGCTCCGGCTCCGTGGGGCGGGGGGCGCCGGCCGGAGCGGCGCGGGGAGCCCGGCGGGGGGGCGCGGCGGGGGGGAGGGACTTTTGTCAAATCCATAATAAAACGCAACAATGACAGCGCCGGGAACAGCTGTTGGGGGGGCGGGACGGGACGGGAACGGGGACGGGGACGGGACCAAGCAGTCCCCGGCACGTCGGTGCTCCCCGGTGCCCGGCCCGTCCGCCGGCACGCAGCGGGCAGCGCTCCCCCCGCCCGGTGTCCCCTCCTGCCCCGGGCCCGGGCGTTATTCCCCCGTCAAGTGGTGCAAAGAGAGGCGGAGAAAAACGGGATTTCGGCCTCTCCGTTCCCCACGAGCGAATCGCCCCGAGCATCCCCCCGGCTCCGGCCCCGCAGAGACCTGGAGAAGTTCTTGGAGCGGCCGCTTAAATCTGCCCCAAAAATGCCTTCAGCGAGAAGGGAGCGGGAGAGGGGAGAGAAAGAAAGAAAGAAAGAGTAAAAGACGTTAACAAACGAACAAAAAATGACCTTCGGAAATGCCTCCCGCCTTCCTGCGCCGCTCGCCCGGCTCCCGGCGAGTCCCCTCGCCCCGGCAGCTCCGCTCAACAGGGTCGGAGCTTCCTCGCACTGGGGTAAATCCCCCGGCCGCCCCCTCCCCGCCGGCCCCCCCGGCCCCTTTGCCTTTGTTGTATTATTTTTACACCCGTGTGTTTCCCAGCTGGCCCGGCAAGCCTCAACCATCCGTTAAATATGTATTTAAAACGTTAAGAAGTGAAGCGTGGAAATGTGTTTCCCAACGGTTGCGGGGATGATCCGTAACAGGTCAATTAGGAAAATCTGTCCCCGCGACAGCCGGGCCCGCCGCCCGGCGTGTGTCCGTGTGTGCCGCTGCCGCCCGGCCCGGCCACCGGGGACGCGGGGCGGGCAGGGGAGACCCCCGAGGATGGGGGGGCTGGGGCTGAGCCCCGGAGGTGCGGAGCGGGACGGGAGGGGAGCTGGGCAAAGTTTGGTTTCTTTTGTGGGGAGCGGCAGCCGCAGCCGGGCGCTGCTTTCGCCGGGCGGCTCCGAGCGCCGCGGCGCTGGAGGAAACAGGGCAACAACGAGCACAACGAATTCAGCCCCGGAGCCGCTCCCGGCCCCCGGCAGGGCCCGGCCGGCGGACGGGGAACGGGCCCCGGCCAGGCCGGGAGGGGCGGCGGGCGGGGGCATCGCCCCCAGGGCAGCGAGGAAAACGCCGCAGCGCTCGCCTGCTGTCCGCCAGGGCTCCGCAATTATCCTTCCTAAGGGCTGGGACCT
Organism: Camarhynchus parvulus; assembly: GCF_901933205.1. Taxonomy (NCBI): domain Eukaryota; kingdom Metazoa; phylum Chordata; class Aves; order Passeriformes; family Thraupidae; genus Camarhynchus; species Camarhynchus parvulus. The sequence goes on along the minus strand of NC_044571.1, from coordinate 563,399 downwards.
TCCCTTCTCCAAAGAGGAAGCTGTCAAACGGGTGGGGGTCCCGGATTCCCCGTGGGGTCCGCCAGGCTCAGCCCCGGGAGCGGCGGAGCCCCGGCAGCGGGCCGGGCCCTGCAGCCCCCGCGGCCACGGGCGGGAACCTCCCCGGAGCCCCCCGAGGGCTGGGGAGCGGCCCTGGAGCAGAGCTGGGGTTCACCTGCCGGAGGGGACAGCGGGACGGACAGAGAGGGTGGACAGAAGGGGTGGACAGAGGGCAGGGATGGACAGAGGGCAGGGATGGACAGAGGGCGGGGATGGACAGAGGGCGGGATGGACAGAGGGCGGGGATGGACAGAGGGCGGGATGGACAGAGGGCGGGCATGGACAGAGGGCGGGGGTGCCGGGGGGCAGCCGGAGCTCGGGGCCGCTGCGTCCTGAGGCCGTTCTGGCACCACCCTGGTGGCAAGGGAGGGAGAAGTGGGCAGCGGGCTGGCTCCTTTTCCTTTTCCTTCCTTTTTCCTTCCCCCTCCCCCTTCCCTTTCCTCTTTTCCTTCCCCTTCCTTTTCTCCTTTTCCTTTCTCTTTTCTCCTTTTCCTTCCCCCCTCTTTTTTTTTTTGTTTTTTTTTTCCTTTTCTTCTCTTTTCCGTTTTTTCTTGCTTCTTTCTTTTTTTTCCTCGTTTCTTGTTTTTTTTTTCTGTCCCCCCTGCAGAGAGGAAATCCCTCTCCGAGTCCTCAGCAGAAATCTCAGGATCTGAGTCCCTGAAGGAGCAATGTCCTTGGTGACCACTTTCCATCTGTCTGGACACGAGCTCTGTCCAGCCCGCAGCCCGCGGGGCCGGGATCGGGACCGGGATCGGGACCGGGATTGGGATGGGGAGCGGGATCGGGACCGGGATTGGGATCGGGATCGGGATCGGATCGGGATCGGGATGGGGACCGGGATCGGGACCGGGATTAGGATCGGGATCGGGACCGGGATTGGGATGGGGACCGGGATCGGGACCGGGATTGGGATGGGGAGCGGGGCCGGGGTCGGGATCGGGACCGGGAGCGGGATTGGGATGGGGATCAGGGCAGCCCGGTCGTGCCAGGCGGGTGCGAGGAAGAAGGGGACGGTCCCCGCCGTGAGATGACAAGTGACATGTCGCACCTCCCCCTCCCCGGACCCGGGAAGGCTCCGCGCCGCAGCCGCCCCTCGCTGGCGCATCCCGGGAAGCGGCCCCGGAGGGTTCCCAGAGGAGCCCTTCACCCGAACTTGATTTTGACACTAAAATGTGGAGCAGAGCCCATTTGCCGCCCTATGAATATGTATTATTTTTTTTTTTAATAGCGTCTGTAGACAACTAAGGCATGAATGAAGGCAATCAGGGAACATGATGAAGTGATAACTTAATAAAAACCAGACTATTGCCTTCATGCTGGAAATCGCCTGGAATGCCATTAGGTTATTGCCGGAGGGGTTTATGGCCCGTATCCCCCCAGCCCGAGGGATGCCCTCGGCCCCGCTGGAGCCGCTCCGGCCGGGAGGAATCCGAGGCGTCCGAGGCACCGAGGCCGGGCTGCGGCTGCAGCTCCCAGCCGCAGCTGAAAGCGGTTCGGGAAGTCAGAGCTCGGGAAGTCAGAGCTGTCTGCCGCCCATCTGGGCTCCAGGCTGGGCTGCGCGGCTCCAGAGCCTCGGGAAGCTCCCGGTTCGGACCGGGATCTCCAGGGATCCTCCCCTGGGGTCGCGGCTGCCGCCCCCAAACCCCTCAGGAGCGCAGAGCTGCGAGGAGAGGAGCTCGGGGAGCTCTGCCCGCTGATCGGGGGGTGAGGGCGCAGGCACGGAGAGGAAAGCTCCAGCAGTCAGGTTTGGCCCCTTTTCCTCGTTTTCTTTCTTTTTTCTTTGCATTAATTTCCTTCTGGCTGCGTCTCAATCAGGTACAGATGTATTTTGCTGTTCGGACTTCCAGGTGGAGCCCAGCCCTGGTGCAGCTCCACCTGCCCAATTAACACATTTGATACCTGCGGGCTCCGAGCAGGAAACTCGAGTTCTCCGAGCGGGGCAGGCGCTGTTCCTCCCTCGGGGCTCTCCTCTTTTCCAGCGCTGGATTTGTTTGTGTTCACACTTGCTCCGTGGAAGTGCCGGAGACACACGCGCCTTGCCAAAATCTCAGCATGCCTTCCCATTCAATCACAGACGGGAAAAGCTTCTCATCTTCACAGGAGTCACCCAGAGGGAAGCCTCAGAAATACCAGAGCTGATGTTTGTGATATCTGCAGGATTAAAAACATGCGGGAAATTGGCCATCTTCTGGTCTCATTCAGCAGGAAAAAAAAAAACCCTTTTTATTTATAAACTTTTGACACTCAAGAGCCCGCTGTCAGAGAGAACACAATAATTAAATTGCTATTTAAATTGCTTGTGTCTGTCAGGCTCCTCAGGTCCCTTCCAGGCAGGGCCATCCCTGGAACCGGCCTCACAGCCCCGGGAGTGGCGGGAACGGTTTGGGATTGCTCACCTGGGGAGGAAAGCTCCGGGCTGAGCTCAGCGTGGCCTTGCAGGGCCTGCAGAAGCCCCAGGAAAGCTGGAGAGAGACAATTTCCAGGGGATGCAGGGACAGCACCCAGGGAATGGCTGCCAGTGCCAGAGGGCAGGGCTGGATGGGATCTTGGCAATGAGGAATTGTTCCCTGGCAGGGTGGGCAGGGCTGGGATGGAATTCCCAGAGCAGTGGGAGCCATTCCCAGGCTCCTGTCCCTGCAGGCCTTGTCCCCAGTCCCTCTGCAGCTCTCCTGGAGCCCTTCAGGCCCTGCCAGGGGCTCTGAGCTCTCCCTGCAGCTTCTCCTCTCCAGGTGAGCACCCCCAGCTCTCCCAGCCTGGCTCCAGAGGGGCTCCAGCTCTTGGGGCATCACAGCATCCTCTGGACCCATTCTGTGTCTTGCTTGCCATGAAATGCAGCATGAGCTTCCAGTTCTCACCTAAGTTTCCTGACCAACGTTTTCAGAACCCTTTGTCACACTTTGCCACTTGTCTGTGTCACTCTTATATTCCCCTTCTTCTCTTTTCCGCTTCCCATGGCTTGAGTTTGGCTGGGAGCTCCTTAAAAATGAGCCAGCCCTGGCAAAGTTTTAGTGCTGAGAGAGCCCAAGCCCACGGGTGTGTTTTGCTGCCCTGCAAACACTCACTGGAAATCAGTTTTCCTCAGGTTATCCCTTTGTCCTGTCCCTACCCTGTGCTCATAAGGAAAACTCCTCAAAACTCCTGATGCTCCAGGTGAATGCACCTGTCTGACCGAGCCCTGAGGGTTTGGTTGCTGTGGAAATGATTCCTCAGGCAGAGGGGTTGGTGCCTCCAGAGAGGGTTTGATGTGGAGGCAACAAGGGTTGGGCTCATGGGGAAACACTCCCTGGCCCGGGGCTTTCCATTGCCAGCCTTGTGGGAGGTCCTTGGGGTGAAGAAGTTGGAATTGCAGAACGTCCTGGGCTGAGGGGACCCCCAGGGATCCCCCAGTGCCAGCCCTGCCCTGCCCAGAGCCCACCAAGCCCAGCCTGGGCATCCCTGGCAGCGCTGGCCAAAGGCTCCTGGAGCTGTGGCAGCCTCGGGGCCGTGCCCATGGCCTGGGCAGCCTGGGCAGTGCCAGCACCCTCTGGGCAAGAACCTTGCCCTGCTGTGCAGCCTGAGCTGGCCTGGCCCAGCCCCAGGCGCTCCCTGGTGCTGTCCCTGTCCCAGAGCAGAGCTCGGAGCTGTCCCTGCGCTGCCCCTCGGGAGGAGCTGCAGCCCCGGGGAGCTCTGAGCTCAGGCTGCTCCAGGCTGGGCTGCCCAGGGCACCTCGGGGGGCCCCTCCTGACCCTTCCCCAGCCCCGTGTCCCTCCTCTGGGCCCTTTCCAACAGCTTCTGGTCTTTCATTGACACACCCAGAACTGTCCCAGCACTGGAGGTGAGGCTGCCCCAGCCCAGAGCAGAGTGGGACAATCCCTCCCACCAGGTTGTCACGGATTTGTTTATTAATATGGAAAAAGCCCCTCCCCAGAAGGCTGGAAAGCCAAGTGTCGATCAGAAATTTCCCGAGGTTTCTCCTGGGCGTGCTGACGGTTCTGGGGTCCGCAGCCGGGGCTGGCACTGCCGGGGGAGCAGCTGAAGGAGGCGCTGGCAGTGAGCAAACCCCAGCCCGCACGGGAGGACCCCGGTCCCCGCCGGCCGCGATGTCAAAGGTTGCGGCAGTGTCCCCCCCGCCCTCGGGGTGCCTTTGTTCGGCACGGTGGCCCCAGCAGATGGCCCAAAACCCGCACCCCGGCCGGCAAAGAGGGACCACATGTGACGAACCGTGGATGTCTCATTAGCACACGGGGCGGGGGGGCTGGGGAGGGGAGCAAGGATGAGAAAAAAAAAGATAAAAAGAATACACAAAGACATTTACATATTTACATTGTTTCTCCCTCATTTCCAATTCTCCTTTCGCTGGAGTGGCAGTGGGCTCGCTTTTCTCCTTCTGTTTGTGTGTTTACTTGTGCTAAATAGATTATGATAATCAGGCACATAAATGCATGCAACTGTTATTATGGCATTTTAATCACAGAGGTTTTCACTGGAAGCCTTCATTAGAATTCTCATAATCTCACTTGTTAGTGTAACAAACAGTAATAAATGCCAAGGAACTGGGATTAAGTCAGAGACATTCAGACATTAAAGGAGGAATATGGAAATGTTGTCAAATCTCCGCATTATTTATTGAAATGTCACACAAACAGTTCAGGTCTTTCAATATCTCTCTCATTAGAAGGAGAGGCTGTGCGGCCACCTGAAGGCAGCAATTACATTTTTAGGGAGCGCTGGAGCCATATGGCCCTCCTCGGCTCTTCCCAACTTCCCCGGGCTGGTTTTAAGCCATCGGCTCCTGTTTGCCAGCCCCACCCCGGAGCTGAATTCGGGCAAGGGGGAGGTCGCTCAGGGGGGCTGGGTGTGCCAAGGGATGCCCAGAGCAGCTGGGGCTGCCCCTGCATCCCTGGCAGTGCCCAAGGCCAGGCTGGACACTGGGGACAGTGGGAGGTGTCCCTGCCATGGCAGGGGTGGGATGGGTGGGATTTGAGCTCCCTCCCACCCAAACCCTGCCGGGATCCCGCGATTCCATGAAGGTGCCATCTGGCTTTCCTGGGGCTGCGGGATCTTTGCAGGGCGGTGCCCGCTGCCCCCCTGGCTGGCCCTGGGGGCTCCTCCAGCGGAACCAGGATTGTCCCTGCCCCTGGCCAGGATTGTCCCCGCCGCTCCTTCCAGCCCCTGGCAGGGGAGGGGATCCGGCAGCCCCGCGGGATCTGCCCCCGGCGCTGCTCCCGTGCCTGGGCGTGAGGAGGAGCGGGATGGGGCTTGGCGCTTTGCGCCTTTGCCACGGGGCGCCTTGGCACAGCTGCGGAAACGCTGGGCGTGGGCCGTGCGTGCCGTGGCCGCCGTGCCGGGCGGGCGGGGCGGCTGGGCTGCCGGGCTGGGCTGTGCCGTGCCGTGCGCGGGCCGGGCTGGGCTGGGCTGGGCTGGGCTGGGCTGGGCCGGGCTGTGCCGTGCCGGGCTGGGCTGGGCCGGGCTGGGCCGGGCTGGGCTGTGCCGTGCCGTGCTGGGCTGGGCCGGGCTGGGCTGGGCTGGGCTGTGCTGGGCCGTGCTGGGCTGGGCCGGGCTGGGCTGGGCAGAGCTCCCGGACCGGACCGGGCTCCCCGGGCCGGGCACTGCGAGCAGCGGAGCGCAGGCACCGGAGCCGCTCCTTGCGTGCGGCTCAGCAAAGCCGGCCCAGCCCGCGCAGGCCGGGCCCAGCCCGCTCCTGAACGCTCACGAATATTCCCCCAGCCCCCCCAGCCTCCCGCTCGGGGCTCGGGGCCGTGGGGAGCGGGCTCGGGGCTGCCCCCCCCGGCACCCACGGAAAACGCTGGGGTTTGCACGGAGTTTGGGTCCCCCCTCCTTCTCCTTTGGTATTTTTTAATAAGAACCAGAAGGAAAATTGAATATAAAAAGCAGCCAGGCTCAGCTGGGCTTTCCCATTTCCCAGTTTGGCTTGGGGTGGGGTGGCCTCGGGGCCCTCGCAGGTGTGGGACAGGGAACAGGTGAATTTTCCTCTTTTTTTTGCCTTCAATCACGCAGTGGGAGTAAGTTTTGCAGGAAGCGGTAAAACCATCCCATATCAAATCTTGTTGCCCAAGGGAGGTTTAATCAAACCTACCCTGGAAGGGAAGTTTGATTTCCCTTTCCAGAGAGAAGCCCCGTTTTAGAGGAGGCACCAGATCGTGCTTTATCAAATAAAATCCCAAAGCAGCTCCTGTGCGAGCAGGAACTGCCCTTCGTGTGCGCGAGGGAGGCAAATCCACGTGGAACAAGGAAACAGCGAAACCAGAGGCACTCTCCAGGGAGAGATGCTCTGGGAATGCTGCACCCTGCGGGACTCCCAGGCTGGATCCACATCCACCAGGATTCCCAGGCTGGATCACACCCAGAAGAATTCCAAACCCAGCAGGACTCCCAGGCTGGATCCACACCCAGCACACCCAGCAGGATCCAAACCCAGCAGGATTCCCAGGCTGGATCCACATCCACCAGAATTCCCAGGCTGGTTTCAAACCCAGCAGGATTCCCAGGCTGGATCCACACCCAGCAGGATCCAAACCCAGCAGGACTCCCAGGCTGGATCCAAACCCAGAAGAATTCCAAACCCAGCAGTGTTGCCAGGTTGGATCCACACCCAGCAGACAGAGGAGGCTGGCTCGCATCGAGGGCTGGCTCACATGCCAAGTTTGGATCCCCGGGATCTGCAGCTCCGTGCTCTCTGCCTCCCTCCCCTCCGCAAACCTCCAGGGGGAATTGATGCTCCCGGGAGTCGCTCTCACATCACTTCACCCCACACCTCCCCCCGCATCTGAGGGCCAATATTCCTGCAGCTCCAGGAGATTTTTAGGATGTTTCCAGGCTGTCCCTCTCTCCCCATGCCCCGCTGAGATCTGTTTGTGCCACCAGCCTGTGGCTGTGTGCCCCAGCTCGGTGCCAGGGGGGGTCTGTGCTGGAGTGTCCCCAATTCCCACCTGTAGGAATGTGCCTCTTGTTGATGGAGAGACAAAACTCTCCTTTGTCCTTTTAAAAAGGAAATAAACCCACAAGTTCCTCTCTTCGATTAGGTGAAAAAGGCATCTCCCAGGACTTGAGGGACTTCACCTCAAACTTAAGGATGGCTAATTGCACAGGAGCCAAAGAGTCCCACTTGGGCAATTTACTGGGAAAAGAACAAAGAAACTGATCGCTTTTGCGAGGTGTTTCACCAAAAGCAAAAAAGCCTCTTGCACCTAAATCAATTTTCCTCTATAAAAAGTTTGTTATTTTGTCTTTTATTAAAACCTTTTGGTTTCCAACGCTGCAACAAAAGCCATCCTGATGATTTTATGCCTCCAAAAGTAGCTAAGCTATCTTAGGTGTGAAATAGACCTCCAAGGGCTTATGAGACCTAGCTCAAGAAAAGGCTCCTATTTCTCCCACCGGATTCCCCAAGGATCCTCCCGAGCTGAGGAGCTCCAGAGAGATTTTCCTCTCTTGGCAGGGGTTTCATGTGCCTGCTGTGAGGAAAAAACAGGCGGAGATTCCTCCCTTTTGGTGAGGCTCTGGCAGAGTTCTGATCTTTCAGGACGTGCTGGATTTATCGCTCTGGGTTCCCTGTGCTGTTTCCCCTGTGAGGATCAGCTGGAGCTGCTCCCCTGGCCGGAGCACCCCTGACCCCTCCCCGCGTGTGCCTGGGCTTCCAGGCACATCTGGAACAGCTGGAAGGAAATGGAAATGCCTGGAATAGCAAGGCTGCTTTTAAATCCCACAGGGAGCCTCCTCCTGGCACTGGCTGTGAGCGAGGTCCTGGAGCTGGCCCTGAGCTGAGCATCCTCCAGAGCCACCTCGGAGGGGCTGCAGGGGCTCCTTGCCTCTCGGGGTCTCTGCTGCTCACAGTGACCCCCAGATGTGGCACAAAGTCTCTGTTCCCAGCCTGGGGCTCGAAGAAGGTGTCAGAGCTCTTCATTTCTTGTTCTCAAGGTTGTTTATTGTTCCTTATCTATCAAATTCTTTCTCCTGGCCAGCTGAGGTCCGCTCAGCAGGTCAGACAGAGGCACTCTGACCACCTCAGAGGCAGTGTCATCTTTTTATGCTAAAAACTACGTGTACAATATTTACTATAACTTCCCAATACCTATCACCTGTGTTGGACAGTGAGCTTCTACTCTAAACCAATCCAAAAGTGCCAACATCACAGCAGAAGATGGAGGCCAAGAAGAAGAAGGAGAAAGGCTGGACACACCCAGATTCCTCCATCTTGCCCCCTGAACCCCCACTCCAAAAACCCCAAAATCTATTTTTCCGCCCCATGATAACTTCACTGTTATTCTACTTAAACTGTCGTGGCTTGCTGATCTTCATCTAAGGTTGGTAACTTGCTCCATGGGTCATAATCAAACCCACAGGGGTCTTGGGCTCTGTGCCAGGGTCCCTGAGCTCCCTGGCAGGGTCCTGGCAGTCCAGGACAGCCAGAGGGATGTCCTGAATTCCGACACTTGCCAGAGCCTCAGCACAGCCAAGCCCTGCCCTTTGTGGCCACCTCAGTGTCAGGAGCCTGGCACGGGGCTGGGGATGGAGCAGGGAAACCAGGAGGGCTTGGGAGGAGTCACAGGAGAGGCTCAGGCTGAGGGACTTGCGAGGGGGAGGTTTGGGAAGGAATCAGAATCATGAGAGGATCCCAGCTGTGGGCTGGAGAGAGAAAAACGAGCAGGGTGGGACTGCCTGGGCTAAAGCTGCAATGGGACAATGAACTGCAAGGTGCAAATGGAGCAGAACTGATCCCAGGGACAGACCCCGTGCCCGGCCGTGCATTTTGGGGCCATTTTGGTTCATCTTGGGTGCAGCCCTGGCTGGGCTCTGGTGCTGCCCAAGGTGCATCCATTGAGGAGATGCTTTGAATAAATCCCTGCTTTATTCTTGAGCTCTGCCCAGCCCCTGCTCTGGCTCAGCCTGCACAGCGCGGTTTTTCTGGAATGAAGGATTCCCGCCGCCCGGGGCTGGCTCGCCTGTTCTCCCTGCTGGAGAACTCTCCCCTTTCCCTTTTTTCCCTGCCTCTCCCTCTCTGTTCCCGGTTTTCTTGGCCTTCCTGGGTGGTGCTGAAGTTGTGATGTCTTGAATACCAATAGTGAAGCTGAACATATGTGAACCTTTCCTAATCCTGCTAATCTTCCTTCAAAAACCTTTCTGAAAGTGGAGGCAACATCCAGATTTAAAAAAAAAAAAAAAAAAAAAAAAAAAAAAAAAAAAGAAAAAAAAAAAAGCTCCTGAGCATTTTAATGACAAATAATCTTTGTACAGGGGGAGGGGGGCTCTGCCTCAGCTGGAGATGGAGCTTATGAACTACAGCAGGTAGAAATAACTGCTGTATTACCTCATGTAATCTCCGCTATTCAGGGTCAGATTAGGCCTGAATGCGAGCCCAAAGAGACTTCTCTTGTCAAGCGGGGACTTTGTCCCCAGCACGGCTATTAGGCGCTAATTAGTTGTGACACAGAATTACCCGCAGCACAATGGCCACCGCAGCCTTACAAGTCCTTTGAAAGTGCTCGGAGGAGCTCAATGGATGCTACTTTCAATTTTCGGGTTCTGCTCGGAGGTGGGGATGATTCCTGCGCCGCTCCCTCCCGCCCGGACAGCGCTGGGACTGCCGGGGTTCGGTTCGGCCGCTCCGGGCCGGGGACCTGGGCAGGAGGGAGGAGGCGGCAGCTCCTCCTTTGGTCCCATGGCCACCTGAATCCGGCTCGTGTCCACCCGGGGGTGCTGGGAGAGCCCCGGGGCTCGGGGGGGAAACGGGACCTGCGGTGGTGTTCGCAGGGGTCCGAGGATGGGGAAAGAGACGAGGATCTCACTCCATGTTTCAGAAGGTTGATTTATTATTTTATGATATATAGTACATTAAAATTATACTAAAAGAATAGAAGAAAGGATTTCAAACTATCTAAAAGAATAGAAGAAAGGATCTCATCAGAAGGCCGGCTAAGAATAGAAAAAGAAAGAATGGATAACAAAGGTTTGTGTCTCGGACAGAGTCTGAGCCAGCTGGGCTGTGATTGGCCATTAATTAGAAACAACCACACGAGACCAATCACAGATGCACCTGTTGCATTCCACAGCAGCAGATAACCATTGGTTACATTTTGTTCCTGAGGCCTCTCAGCTTCTCAGGAGGAAAAATCCTAGGGAAAGAATTTTCCATAAAAGACGTCTGTGGCAGGGACGCGATGGGATCAGTCACTGTCACGCCGGGACTGGTTAGGGATGCACTGTGAGGCTGAGCCAGAGCAGGGGCTGGGCAGAGCTAAAGAACAAAGCAGGGATTTATTCAAAGCATCTCCTCCATGGATGCACCTTGGGCAGCACCAGAGCCCAGCCAGGGCTGCACCCAAGATGAACCAAAATGGCCCCAAAATGCACGGCCGGGCACGGGGTCTGTCCCTGGGATCAGTTCTGCTCCATTTGCACCTTGCAGTTCATTGTCCCATTCCAGCTTTAGCCCAGGCAGTCCCACCCTGCTTGTTTTTCTGTGACACACGGGCCATGCCCAGCCCTGCCAGGCACCCACAGGCTGAACCCAGGGAAATTCCCTTCCCACCTTGACAAGGTCTCTGGTGTTGAGATGACCCCGAGGTGTTGGAAAGTCTCTTTTTCCCAGCCCTGAGACCAAAGAAGAAGTCAGGATTCCTTGGCTCTCCTTTTCAAGGTTGTTTATTTGCTGTTATCCATTCCATTCTCTCTCTGCCCTGCTGAGGTCTGTCCAGCAGGTCGGTTCATGGCACAGTCCCTGCCCTTGGCGTGGTATTAGCTTTTTATACTAAAAACCACCTGTGCTTTATTTACAATAATTTTCCAATCCCTATCACCTATGTTAGACAGTCTGTCTCTGCTCTAAACTAATCCAGAAGTGCCACCATCACAGCAGAAGATGGAGGCCAAGAAGGAGAAGAAGGAGGACAGGACACGCCCAGATTCCTCCATCTTGCCTCCTGAACCCCCATTCTAAATCCCCAAAATTCTACTTTTTCACCCTGTGACAAATTCACCATCATTCTACTCAAACCCTTGTGGCTTGTAACTCCTCACACAAAGCTGGTCATTGTTTCCATGGGCTAAAATTGAAGGCACAGGTGTCTTTGACTCCATGCCAAGGTCTCTGAGCCCCCTGGCAGGGGCTGGAGCCATCCAGGGCAGCCAGAGGGATGTCCTGGGTTCTGACACCACCTTGCCAGTCCCACTCCACAGGCTGAACCCCAGGGAAATCTCCTTCCCACCTCACCAGGCCCAGCATGGCTGCTTCCCCCATCTGGGGATGGCCCTGAGCAAGGAGGAAGCCCAGCCCATCCCATCCCATCCCATCCCATCCCATCCCATCCTATTATCCCATTATCCCATCCCATTATCCCATCCCCAGGGTTTGGGTGCCCTGGTGGCACCTGAAGAGCTGGAGCAGCTCCTGGAGCTCTTGGAGCCACCTGGCTGTGCCCGTGGGGTCCCTGCTCCAGCTCAAGGCAGGAGCTGTGACCACACCTGAGGGTTGTGTCCAGTTCTGGTCCTGCAGGAGAGTCCTGGAGGGGCTGGAGCATGTCCAGGGCAGGGAACGGAGCTGGGAAGGGGCTGGAGAATCCCTGAGGGAGCTGGGAAGGGGCTGGAGAATCCCTGAGGGAGCTGGGAAGGGGCTGGAGAATCCCTGAGGAGCTGGGAAGGGGCTGGAGAATCCCTGAGGAGCTGGGAAGGGGCTGGAGAATCCCTGAGGGAGCTGGGAAGGGGCTGGAGAATCCCTGAGGAGCTGGGAAGGGGCTGAGGCTGGAGCAAAGGAGGCTCAGGGGCCCTTGTGGCTCTGCACAAGTCCCTGCCAGGAGGGCACAGCCGGGGGGGTCGGGCTCTGCTCCCAGGGCACAGGGACAGGAGCAGAGGGAACGGCCTCAGGCTGGGCCAGGGCAGGCTCAGCTGGGACAGCAGCAGCAATTTGCCCATGGAAAGGGAGCTCAGGCCTTGGCAGGGGCTGCCCAGGGAGCTTTGCAGTGCCCATCCCTGCAGGTGTGCCCTGGAGGTGGCACTGAGTGCTCTGGGCTGGGGACAAGGCCTGCAGGGACAGCACCCAGGGAATGGCTGCCAGTGCCAGAGGGCAGGGCTGGGTGGGATCTTGGCAATGAGGAATTGTTCCCTGGCAGGGTGGGCAGGCCCTGGCACAGGGTGCCCAGAGCAGCTGGGGCTGCCCCTGGATCCCTGGCAGTGCCCAAGGCCAGGCTGGACACTGGGGACACTGGGAGGTGTCCCTGCCCATGGAATGAGCTCTAAGGTCCCTCCCAGCCCGGCCCATTCTGGGGTTCTGTGGTTCCAGCCCTCACTTTTGCGCTGATCCTACAGAAGACAAGGACCTGATCCCTGCCCAGGGCTCACACAGGGGCTCTGCTCTCCAAGATGAGGAACTATTTTCCTTTTTCCAAGAGGAAATATTTCCACTGGAGCCCAGCCCGGTCCCTGTGCCCTGCCCCAGAGCTCCAGACTGCCCGGGATCCTGCAGGCCCAGCTCCTCTGCCCGGCTCCTGCCCCTCTGCAGCCCGCACGGCTCCCGGGGGCCCTCGGGGCTCGTTGCCCCAGGGAGGCAAATCGGAGCAGGCAGAGAAATGCAAACCAAAATTCCAGCTTTTATTGCCCTTCCCCTGCTGCAGAGCACCTCCTTCCCAAAGTATTCCTGTGGGCTTCAAAGGGAAACGAAACCTCTTGAAAGGGAGAGGAACAAACCCAGCAATCTGCTTGGTACTCAGCGCTGTAATTTGTTAATTTTTCCCCAGTAAATGAGTTAAAGTCAGCACCTTTGATGTAAGCATGTGATAATGTGAGATTAGTATTTTTCCTTAGGTACCATTTTCACAAAATATCTGAACCTCAGTTTTAATGAGGAGCAAAGCTTTAATGTTTCTGGAAAGAGAGAAAACATGGTTGAAATATTTTATTTTATTTTATTTTACTTAACTTTATCTTATATTTTATTTTTATTTTATTTTACTTAACTTTACATTATATTTTATTTTATTGTAATAAATTTTATTTTAATTTTTTACTTTTATTTTCATTTTTAAATTTTATATTTGTTTATTTTATTTTGTTTTGCTTTGTTTTATTTTATTATATTTTAATATTTTATTTTACTTTATTTTCTATTTTCTTTTAATTTATTTATTTTAATTTTTAATTTTTATTTTAATTTTTAAACTTCATTTTATATTTGTTTTATTTTATTATTTTATTTTATTTTATTTTATTTTATTTTATTTTATTTTATTTTATTTTATTTTATTTTATTTTATTTTATATATAAAAAGTTATAATCCGTGTTCCCCTTTCTAGCAGTTGGAGCCCAGTTGAGCAGGGGTTTGCCCTCAGGCCCCCTCTGCTCCGCCAACAAACTGGTCCCATTTAAACCCGAGCCCAAATTAAGGCCGGGATCAGGGGCTGGCCCTGTCAGGGCGCTGGCCTGGGGCATCCTGGCCTGGGGCCCCAAACCCCAAACCCCTGCCCTCCCCAGGTCCCTCCTGTCCCTGTCCCCAAACCCCTGCCCTCCCCAGGTCCCTCCTGTCCCTGTCCCTGTCCCCAAACCCCTGCCCTCCCCATGTCCCTCCTGTCCCTGTCCCCAAACCCCTGCCCTCCCCAGGTCCCTCCTGTCCCTGTCCCCAAACCCCTGCCTCCCCATAACCCTCCTGTCCCTGTCCCCAAACCCGCCCCCCCGTCCCTCCTGTCCCTGTCCCCAAACCCCTGCCCTCCCCATGTCCCTCCTGTCCCTGTCCCCAAACCCCTGCCCTCCCCAGGTCCCTCCTGGCCCTGTCCCTGTCCCCAAACCCCTGCCCTCCCCAGGTCCCTCCTGGCCCTGCCCTGGTGCCCCTGGCTCACTCCAGCTCTGGGTTAAAGCCATTTATTGCTCCCTCTGCCCTTCCTGGGTTCTCACACACCCTGTGAGCAGAGAGAAGCTGTGAGAGGAGCAGAGAAGTGTCAGAGCCCAGGACATCCCTCTGGCTGCCCTGCATGGCCCCAGCCCCTGCCAGGGGGCTCAGAGACCTTGGCACGGAGTCACAGACACCTGTGCCTTTGATTTTAACCCACGGAAAAAAATAGCAACTTTTTTGAAGACTTACAAGCCACAAGAATGGTAACTAGAATGATAGGTAGTTTGTCACAAGGTAGAAAAGTAGAATTTTGGGGTTTCAGAATGGGGGTTCAGAAGCCAAGATGGAGGAATCTGGGCGTGCCTTGTCCTTCTTTCTTCTTCCTATCTTTCTTCTTCCTCCATGTTCTAGGTGATGGTGGCACTTCTGGATTGGTTTAGAGCAGAGACAGACTGTCTAACATAGGTGATAGGGATTGGAGAATTATTGTAAATAAAGTGCAGGTAGTTTTTAGTATAAAAAGCTAACACCACCTCTGGGATGTGCAGTGTGCCACAGCCTGACCTGCTGGACAGACCTCAGCAGGTCAGAAAAAGAATGTTACAGATAAAAATAAATAAATAAATAAATAAATAAATAAATAAATAAATAAATAAATAAATAAATAAATAAATAACCTTGAAAAGCACAGCTGAGGAATCCTGACTCCTTCTTCAATGGAGTCTTCTCCTCCTTCTTGGGGCTGGGAAAAAGAGACTTCCCAACCCCTCGGGGTCATCTGCACCACAGGAACCCCGAGAGAGAAGGGAAACCAATTCTTACCTCTGCTTGCTGCTCCTGTTGTTTTGCACATGTAGAATGTGTTAGAAGATCATTTACCTCGAAGAATTTAGTAATTAAATTCTACTGAGAATTGTTTTGTTTCCCTAGCCACTCGCTCAAAGCTGCATCCTGACTGTCGGCACACACTCACGAGCTTTTCAGTAGTTAGCGGTAAGTATTCTCTAATATTCTTTATTATAGTATTCTTTATTTTATAGTATAGTATTCTTTATTTTATAGTATAGTATTCTTTAATATTCTTTATTATAGTATTCTTTATCTTATAGTATGGTATTCTTTATTTTATAGTATAGTATTCTTTAATATTCTTTATAGCATAAATACAGTACAGTATAATGTAATATAATATAGATTTAATAAGGCGAGTGCTCAACATTCCAAAGCCTTAGAATCACACACCAATCGCTTCCCAGGCGTTGGGGTTCCTAATTCCTGGACTTTGTCACCCCTGGGGAAGGGCTGTGGCACCTCCAGACACTGCAGAGTAAACCCTGTGAGATTTCCTCATGCCTTACACCGAGGTGCTGTGTCCTGACTGTCAGCAGACACTCATGAGCTTTTCAGTAGTCAGTGGTAAGTATTCTTTAATATTCTTTATTATAGTATTCTTTATTTTATAGTATAGTATTCTTTATTTTATAGTATAGTATTCTTTAATATTCTTTATAGTAGAAACACAGTACAGTATAATGTAATATAACATAGATTTAATAAAGCGAGTGTTCAACATTCTGAAGCCTTAAAATCAAATACTAATAATTTCCTAGGCATTGGGGGTCCTAATTCCTGGACTTTGCCACCCCTGGGGAAGGGCTGTGCCACCTCCAGACAGTGCAGAGTAAACCCTGTGTGAGTTCCTCGTGCCTTACACCGAGGTGCAGCTCAGCTCTCCTGGGCTGTGGGGGCTGAAAACCCCTCAGGGCACTGGGGCTGTGGTGTTTAAACCCTAAAATTCACCTCGGGCCAGGGGGTTGGAGGGACCCCCCTGCTCCCAGCCCCTCTTGGGGGGCACAAACCTGGGCATGGAGGTCAAGTGTGCCCTGTCCTTGTCCCCAGCCCTGTCCCAGCCCCCCTCGGGTGCCTGGGGCTGGCTCAGCCTCCACCAGCAGGTACTAAACACATCCAGGGTGCAGCAAGAATTTGTGGATGCACCCTCAAAGGTTTGGCTGATTTATTTTTGCTATAAATCTATTTCTTTGGAGTGATCCGAAATTGATTTCAGGCTCGTTCCTGCTTCCCCCCCATTTGGTTGTAATTTGGGATGTCAAGGAAATGGTGCTGAAAGCAGAAGATGGGCGGCTCTGAAAAGGGATTTTCTGTCCCATCTGGGCAGAAGATGCTGCAGGGGGGATGAGGGAGAGGAGAAATTTGGGCTGGATGTGCTTGCACATGTGCAGGGCCGGGCAGGAGGGGCTTCCCAGGGAAAGGGAAATAAAAGAGAATCCTGAGCTCCACAGAACCATCCCAGGGCAAGTCGGGAGCATCCCTGGGCAGGGAGGGGAAAGAGGCACAGGGAAGGTTCAGGACCTGCTGGGCTCCGCTTTAGAATCAAGCAAGGCCTTTTCTGAGGACCTGAAGGGATAAACCAGATCCCTCCCGCAGCTCTGTAGAAAAATAAAGTGGGAAATAGGAAAAGAATTGGTGAATTTCAGTCCTTTTCATCTGCACGGACTCAAATGAGAGGACTCTGCTCAGTGGTGCCAGTGGCAGGACAAGGAGCAATGGCCAGGAACTAAAACACAACAATTCCAGCCCAGCCTGAGCAAGAACTTCCTTCCCTGGAGGGGCAGAGCCCTGGAACAGCTGCCCAGGGAGGGGCTGGAGTCTCCCTCTCCGGAGACATCCCAAACGCCCTGGGCACGTTCCTGTGTCACTGCTGCAGTGACCCTGCCTGGGCAGGGGCTGGCCTGGGGGGCTCAGAGGTGCCTCCCCACCCCAAACTCTTGAGATCCCATGGTAGCTCTGGAAAATCCATCCCTCAGCTGCACCTGAGCGTTTGGGATGATCTGGAAGTGCTGAGTCCCCTGGAGCTCCCTGTCCCACACAGGAAGGAAAAGCCCCTGCCAGGGACAGCTCCACACCCTGCCCTGCTGCTCCAGGGGCTGGGGGGGCTCAGAGGTGCCTCCCAACCCCAGCCATGATTTAATTCTGTGATTTCTGAAGCTTGGGACAAACTCCTGGAGTCATTTTCTGCAGCTCAGGTGCAAAGAGTTGTAATTGAGACAGAGTCAACACAAAGCCACACACTCCATTTTCAGAAGGCTTCAAGCTGGTTTTATTCTAGCATGGATGCTTTTTGTACATTCTTACAAAGCTCAGAAGTTTACATTTTACTCACTGGTCACAAAGTGCTCACTGGAACAGGCAGTTGCAGATTTCTCTTATTTCTCCTTCTTTCTTTCTTGGTTTCTATGTCAGTGACCTTGGTAGGAAATTCTTTCAGGGGTGAACGTGGATCCTGGATCAAGCTTCTCTCTCCTCACAGAAATCACTGTGAAACCTCTCCCACACAGAGTGACAGACGCTTCAGCCTGGCCCGTGTCCCGTGTGCATTTTGGACACTCTGTGCAGCTGGGGCAGCTGTGCCACCCGAGTTTGTCACACCTGGGAGCTCCCCTGCCCTCCGCAGTGCCTCCTAAAACAGGGGCATTTATTGCAAGTGGACACTAAGAGAGAAGAATTCAGGGAAATGATAATATTTGCTTTCAAGGAAATGATAGTAACAGCAGCTTGAGGAGCCAGCTGGGAGGCTCAGGTGGGGCTCACCTGGTGTGGTGTTGTGTGAGGGTCCCCAGGACGAGGTGAGAGGTGAGAATTGACTCCAAGTTCTCAGAAGGCTGATTATGATATGATATGATATATGATATGATATGATATGATATGATATGATATGATATGATATGATATGATATTACATTATATTACATCACATATTATATTATATTATATTATATTATATTATATTATATTATATTATATTATATTATATTATATTATATTATATTATATTATATTATATTATATTATATTATATTATATTATATTATATTATATTATATTATATTATATTATATTATATTATATTATATCACATTATATTATATCACATTATATTATCACATTATATTATATCACATTATATTATATTATATTATATCACATTATATTACATCACATTATAAGAAAATTATACACTAAAACTCTACTAAAGAAAGAGAAAGGAGACATCAGAGGCTAGACAAGAGTGAAAAATAAAAACCTGTGACTGACCAGAGAGCACGACACAGCTGGACTGGGATTGGTCATGAAATTAAAAACAATTCACATGGAACTAATCAAAGATGCACCCACCACATTCCAAAGCCACAAAACACAGGGAGAAGCGATCAGATAATTGTTGTTTCCATTTCTTTTCTGCGGCTTCTCAGCTTCTCAGGAGAAAAATCCTGGCTGAGGGGTTTTTTCAGAAAATATCCTGGTGACACTCACCTGGCAGCTCCTGATCCCAGCAGCTCCAGGTCCTGCCAGGCCAGGCCAGGGGACAGCTGTGGGACAGTGCTCTGCTGGTGCCCACACACGCGGAGCTGTGACACGAGAGGCGTCACACGGGTGTGCCCCACATCTCCCCACCCGAGGGCAGCCACCCAAGATGGTCCCATTGTTCTCCCTTGGCTCCCTGCGCTCCCCTGCAGCCCGTGGTGTTTGGGGACATCTGGGGACAGATGGGACAAGATGTGACGGGGTGCAAAGCAAACGGGAAATAAATGGAAAGTAGATCAGAGCAATAATGGAAAATAAAGGGGTTGGCTGGTGGGAGGGGATGTCCCTGTCTTGGCCTTGTATTTATATTGGGAATATTGGGAATATAGTGTATATTGGGAATATTGTGTGTATTGGGAATGTTGTGTGTATTGGGAATGTTGTGCATATTAGGAATACTGTGTACATTGGGAATGTTCTGTATATTTTGAATACTGTGTATATTGGGAATGTTGTGTACAATGGGAATATTGTGTACATTGGGAATATTGTGTATATTGGGAATACTGTATATATTGGGAATATTGAATATATTGGGAATATTGAATATATTGGGAATACTGTGTATATTTGGAGTATTGTGCATATTGGGAATATTGTATATATTGGGAATATTATGTATATTGGGAGTATTGTGCATATTGGGAATATTGTATATATTGGGAATATTGTGCATTCACCAAGAGGGATTTGTACCAGGGATGCTCAGCTTTAAATCCGGGTACAACGAGAATTTTTGTGCTTTTATTTGGTTGGTTGGTTGAGTTTGGGGTTTTTTGGTTGGTTGGTGTTTGTTTGCTTTTGTTTGTTGGGGTTTTATGTGTTTTTGTTTGTTTGTTTGCTTGTTTGGGGTTTTTGTGACTTTTGTGGGTTTTTTTGTTTGGTTTGGTTGTTGGTTTGTTTTTTTTTTTTTAAATTTTGGTTTTGGGTTTTTTTGGTTTTTGGGGGTTTTTTGTCCTTTGAAGAATGAAAGTGGCCTGGTTGTGTCTTGTCAGGAAATTACTCATCTTTTTACCAATCCCTGCATAGCAAAACACAAGTTATTTTTTTAATAAAGCCACTTCTGCAAGCTTTTAGTATTTAATACACCACGGAGTTGTTTGTTGCTGTTGTCTCTGCCCATTCATGCTTCTGGCTGGGCTCTCGTGCCAGTGCACAAAATTTACAACTGGCCCAGCTTCTTTAAAGAAAGGAAATGATAGTTTGGGTTTGGTGGGTTTTTGGGGCGGGGTTTGTTTTTTGGGTATTTTTGCAAGTGATAATAGGGCTGGACAAAAAAGTGACGCTAAATTTCTAACCCAAATTCTCCCCCTCGAGCCTGACCGTGCCTCTCCCAACGGGAGGAAAGCCTCCTTAATTTATTGGAGGGGTGCTCTTTCAGCTCGTGTTTTAGTGGGAATTTACAATGCCCCATGCCCTCATATTCACCTTTCCCTCTTCTCAAGTAGGTGCACACAATGGAATTGTCTCGGCCGCAGAAAAAGGGATGCTTTTCCCCAGCAAGCCCCATTAATTGGGAAGCAGCAGACAACTGACAGGAGAGCGCGGGGTGTGATTATCAGCGCCGGGTGAGAGCCATTAACAAATGGAGAGTGTCATCTTCAGAGCACAAATATTTTCCCTGCCCATAATACCCTCTCGAGGGGACCTGAAGTGGGGCCGCATTGTCCGCCTGCTCCCAAGCCCACCGCCCATCTTTTTTTTTTTTTTTTTTTTTTTTTTTTTTTTTTTTGCCACTGCTGGGTTTGGGAGCCGGAGCTGCCGGCACTCGCGGGCCATTGTGCATCTCCCCTCGGACAAAGCATTCCCGGCCCTTCCTCCGTGCCCAGAGCCGCACGGACACCCCAAAGCTGGGGATAAAACCCCCAGGGGGCATCCCCAGAAGTGCTCTGAAATCTGGGGATGAAATCCTGGGGGATGAAATCCTGGGGGATGAAATCCCGGGCATCCCCCAGAAGTGCTCTGAAATCTGGGGATGAAATCCTGGGGGATGAAATCCTGGGGGATGAAATCCCGGGCATCCCCCAGAAGTGCTCTGAAATCTGGGGATGAAATCCTGGGGGATGAAATCCCGGGCATCCCCCAGAAGTGCTCTGAAATCTGGGGATGAAATCCTGGGGGATGAAATCCCGGGCATCCCCCAGAAGTGCTCTGAAATCCGGGGATGAAATCCTGGGTATCCCCCAGAAACATTCTGAAAACTGGGGGTGAAATCCCGGGGATGAAATCCTGGGGATGAAATCCTGGGGGATGAAACCCCAGGCATCCCCCAGAAACGCTCTGAAAACTGGGGAATAAAATTCCAACCATCCCCCAGAAGCGCTCTGAAAGCTGGGGATGAAATCCCGGGGGGGATAGAACCCCTGGGCATCCCCCAGAAGAGCTTTGGAAGCCAGGGGATGAAATCCTGGGGATGAAATCCCGAGGAATAAAATCCCGGGCATCCCTCAGAAGGGCTTTGGAAGCTGGCGGATGAAATCCCGGAGGATGAAATCCCAAGCATCCCCCAGAAGCTCTCTGAAAACCAGGGGATAAAATCCCGGGGAGTGAAATCCCATGGATGAAACCCCGGGCGTCCCCTAGAAACGCTCTGAAAGGTGAGGGATGAAATCCTGGGGGATGAGATTCCGGGGGGATAAAATCCCTGGGGATAAAATCCCGGGTATCCCCCAGAAGCGCTCTGAAATCCCAGGGAATTAGACCCTGGGCATCCCCCAGAAGCGCTTTGGAAACCGGAGGATGAAATCCCGGGGGTAAAACCCCGGCTATCCCCCAAAAGCGCTCTGAAATCCGGGGATGAAATCCGGGGATGAAATCCGGGGATGAAATCCGGGGATGAAATCCGGGGATGAAATCCCGGGCATCCCCCAGAAGCACTCTGAAATCCCGGGCGATAAAACCCCGGGCATCCCCCAGAAGCACTTTGGAAGTCGGGGACAAAACCCCGGGCATTCCTCAGCAGGGCTTTGAAGGCCGGGGAATGACATCCCGAGGGATAAAGCCCCGGGCATCCCCCAGAAGCACTCTGAAATCCCGAAGGATAAAACCCCGGGCTTCCCCCAGAAGCGCTTTGGAAGCCAGAGGATGAAATCCTGGGGAGTGAATTCCCGGGATGAGACCCCGGGCATCCCCCAGAAGCACTCTGAAATCCCTGGAGATGAAATCTCGGGGATGACATCCCCAGGGATAAGGCCCCGGGCATCCCGCAGCAGCCGCTCAGGATTTTCCCGAGGCGCCGCTGCGCCCGGGGCTGGATCCCCTCGGAGCCGCTGTGCCGCCCTTTGTGGCCGGCCCGGAGGAACAGAGGATGGGTTTGTCGGCCTGAATCGCGGGGATTGTTTCACATCATCGGCCCATTGAGGCTCTCCCCTCCCCTGTTGTAAAACAGCGGCCCCGGCCCGGGGAACAGTGCGGGCTTTGTGCGGCCGCACGATACCACCCAGATTTTACCTCGGCCCTCGCCGATCCCGGGTTTTGTTCCCCCTCAAAAGAAAGCATTTGCTCGGGGGAGGGGAGGGGGTGTTCCTATTGCTTCCACTAACACGGAGGTTAAAGGAAAGATTGATGGGAGAAAGTTCACCTAGAAAACCAGGATAAATTTCTGGCTGGCCAAGGCCAGTTGTTTCATTGTCCGAGGGCCATGTTTTTTGTTAATTATCTCTCACTCTCGCCTTTTATCCAGGAAACTGGCAGCAAAGCGCGGAGAAAGGAACAGGATATAGAGGTCAGCGGGTCCCGTTTGGCCACCTAGGTATTCCATTGGGGATGGGGAGGGGAACGAGGAGCGGGCCCGGCTGCTGGGGCGGGGGGAAGCGGGGACCAGCCAGCAATAACCGGGGGTAGCCCCGGGATTCACAGCCCAGAATCCCACTCCTGTCTGCCAGCTAAAAAGGAAAAAAAAAACAAAAAAGAAACAAAACGGGGGGGAAAAAAGGAGGAAAATAGGAAAAAAATAAAAAGCAACACTGGAAAGGGACTTTTTCTTTCTTTCTTTCTTCTTAAAGGGAGGAAAGTTGCTTCAAACAAGCTCATGTTGTCAAGGAAATAAACCTTAGTGAGGGGAGGCATTAAACACACAGCTGCTGGACTTGGCCGGCCCGAACCACTGGTGGCAGTGACAATGATTCTTGGTGGCAGCAAACCAGATCGAAACATAAATAGGGCTGCATGAAAGGAGAGGAAATGGAACAAAACAGTTCCTCGGGTACCACTGGCAGAGGAATAACATCAATTTCGATTAAAAAAGCAAAAGAATTCTCCTGTTTCCACACATTAGTAAAGGCATGCAAATTCATAACTGGCCAACAATGTACCTTTGAGATGCAGCTGCGCCCCACAAACGGGGCCTTTCTCCCCGCAGAGAAGCGGGGCTGTCTTAAGCAGAAAGAAAACAGCCATTGAAAGGAGCCACCAGGGTCCCCAGCAGCGGGAGGGGAGCGGGCAGAGGTGGGGGAACGTGTTGGCTTTGGCAGATGCGGGAGAGCCGAGGCTGCCACACAACGGAGCCCGCAGACCTGGGGGTGCCCAAAGGCAGCGGCGCTGCCCGGGCAGGGCGGCTCTGGGCAGCCAGGGCACGGCCAGGGCACGGCCAGGGCACGGCCAGGGATTGCCCTGCCCAGGGCACAGCCAGGGATTGCCCTGCCCAGGGCACAGCCAGGGATTGCCCTGCCCAGGGGCACAGCCAGGGATTGCCCTGCCCAGGGCACAGCCAGGGATTGCCCTGCCCAGGGGCACAGCCAGGGATTGCCCTGCCCAGGGGCACAACCAGGGATTGCCATGCCCAGGGGCACAGCCAGGGATTGCCCTGCCCAGGGCACAGGGCAGCTCAGGGCAGGGCACACAGAGCCCCGGGTGCTGTCTCAGACTCTCCAGGAGAGAGGGCTGCTCCTCTCTGTGGTGTGTCTGATAAAAACGAGAGCAGGCTCCTGGTACTGAAGTGATTTCAGCATTTATTATAGTAAAAGAAAGGCCCAAAGCAGGGGGTACTAAAGTGATTTCAACATTTATTATAATAAAAGAAAGGCCTAAAGCAGGGGGCCCAGGCCGACGAGGAGCGTTCCCTCGAGGATGGAGCAGCACCAGCACAGGGTCTGCTCAGCAGCGATGGCCCCGATGGAGCAGCACGGATTCCCTGGGTCAGGAGCCCCTTTTCATCCTGTTTTTTGTCCCTCTGGATTGGTTTCTGTTTGGATCCTTCACTTGCACGAAAGTTTTAGGCCTTGATTGGCCATTGCAGCTCTGTCCAGGCTGGCTGTGGTGCACTTTATTGAGCTGTGTTATGGTGCCTTGAGTACCAGATTTCCTATAACTGCCCTTTAACCCCTTTTACAATATAACAACCAAACTAACAGTACATGCCTAACGATCTATCAACTATTTTACAGCAGTTTCTAACCTATTTTTAACGAGGCGCTGGGATGTGCCCAAGCCATCCTTCCCTGCTGGGGACATCTCAGGGAGCATCCGTGTCCCACCTGGAGTGACAGCACCTCTGACTTACTGGAGAAATGAACTGCTCTGAGCCATTTGTGTGGGATGGAATGGCAGAAATGGACCTGACTTCCCTGGAATTCCTCATCCTGGGTGCAATGGGACTCCTGGCAGAGCTGTCAGCCAAATTCCCAAGGGGCAGCCCTGGCCCTGGTTCTCCAAAGCAGCCCTGGAGCAGCAGCAGGGAGCCGGGAGCTGAGCCCAGGGAGCTCAGCCCCACAGAGCAAAGCCCCTTGGGGTTCCCTGTGACCGTGTTCACAGGGGTTCTTGGATGAGGGAAGAGATGAGGATCTGACTCCATGTTTCAGGAGGCTGATTTATTATTTTCTGATATATATTGCATTAAAACTATACTAAAAGAATAGAAGAAAGGATTTCATCAGAAGGCTGGCTAAGCTAAGAACAAGATCCAAAAGAATGATAACAAAGGTTTGTGTCTCAGACAGAGAGTCCAAGCCAGCTGACTGTGATTGGCCATTAATTAGAAACAACCACGTGAGACCAATCACAGATGCACCTGTTGCATTCCACAGCAGCAGATAACCATTGGTTACATTTTGTTCCTGAGGCCTCTCAGCTTCTCAGGAGGAAAGACCCTAAGGAAAGGATTTTTCATGAAAAGATGTCTGCGACAGTTCCCCTGGAAATGGGTTTGGGGCTCCTTCTTGGTGTGTGTGGATCACTCCTTGCACTCCTTCTCCCGTTTTACAGCTTTGGGAGCCCATTCCCACAGCTGAAATTCCATCCTGGCCATGTCAGCCCAGGGAACACAGGGAATATCAGAGATTTTGTGCTCTCCCCTGCAGCCCCTTTGGGTCCTGGGTTAAACCCACGGACTCAGCGCGGGGAAGGCCCAGGGTTTGGCTCATTGTCTGGAAATCAGGTTTTCTCCTGGAGCTGCCTGCTGCAAGCCCATCGCCAGGAACGCTCCCTCTCGGATTTATCTTCTTCATTCGACAGAAATCATTTGTGAGGGGACAAGGCCACTGTCAGGGAACAGAGTGGCATTGACACCCCCAAACAATGCAGCAATTATTGCCCAACCATAAAACCAATGGCTGTCTGTTGGTGAGTCACTGCTTCTAAGCCCCTAAACCGATTGAGAGCTCTTGCCTTGTCCTCCTGCCCACCACGGTGGCAGTTGTGTCCCCGCCTGGGCCCGTGAGCCCTGGCAGCATCTGACAGCTCTCCGTTAATTGGCACTTTTGTTGTCCTTGCACGGGCTGCGGGGACACTGTGGCAGCATTGTCAGGGCCGGGCAGATGGGGCAGAGCCGTGCCCGCGGGCACAGCGACAGGGACAGCTGAGCCCTGCCCTGGCACTGCCCGGCCACCGGCGCTGGCACCCGGCTGGCCCGGGCTCCGCAAGGGGCAGTGCCAGGGGTGCCAGCTCCTCCTCCGTGAGCTGCTGCCGAGCAGCCTCGAGGGGCAAAACGCTGGGATGGCCCCATGCATGCCCTGCAAGCACCGCAGAGCCTTCAGAGGGGATCCCACAGAGCCTTTGGGGGGTCCTGACCCCACACTGGGGGATGCCCCGGGGAGCTGGGGCTGGGACCTGACACTGGGGATCCATTGCTGTGACCCCACACTGGGGGATCCCCCGGGGAGCTGGGGCTGTCCCCCCACACTGGGGATCACCTGGGGAGCTGGGGCCATGGTCCCACGCTGGAGATCCATTGCCAGGACCCCCCACACCATTGCCATGACCTCACACTGGGGGATCCCTGGGGATCTGGGGCTGGGATCCCACACTGCGGATCCGTTGCTGTGACCCCACGCTGGGGGATCCCCCGGGGATCTGCAGGGGATGCTGGCCCTGCTGTGTCACCCAGGGCTGGTGTCCCCCACCTGTGCGTGTCCCCACAGGTGCAGGGGGACAGCAGGGACAGCAGGGAGGCAGAGCCAGGCTGGGACACGCCCGGAGCTGCCCGGCTAGGATCCCCGCAGGCTGCAGGGCTGCCCCCGTGTGCCCCTCCGGAGGGGACACGCGGGTCCCATCAAACCGCGGGGGGGACGCGCGGGGACAGCTTGGCATCTGTGTGAGACAGGGTCGGGACACCGCGTCAGCCTCGATGCAAATGAGCGGGCACGGAGCCCCCGGGAGAGCCCACCTGGCCCGGCGGCTGCGGGGACCGCAGGGGACAGCAGGGGACAGCAGGGGACAGGAGGGGACAGGAGGGGACAGGAGGGGACGGCAGGGGACGGCATGGGACGGCAGGGGACAGGAGGGGACAGGAGGGGACAGCAGGGGACAGGAGGGGACAGCAGGGGACCGGGGGAACGGAGCAGCAGCAGCTCCCGAGGCGATGCCGGCAGGAGATGCGGGAGCTGCCCCGTGTGACGGCGTTCACAGGGGTTCTTGGATTGGGGAAGAGACGAGGATCTGACTCCATGTTTCAGAAGGCTGGTTTATTATTTTATGATAGATATTACATTAAAACTGTACTAAAAGAATAGAAGAAAGGATTTCATCAGAAGGCTGGCTAAGAATAGAATAGGAAAGAGTGATAAGAAAGGTTTGTGTCTCAGACAGAGTCCGAGCCAGCTGGACTGTGATTGGCCATTAATTAGAAACAACCACGTGAGACCAATCCCAGATGCACCTGTTGCATTCCACAGCAGCAGATAACCATTGGTTCCATTTTGTTCCTGAGGCCTCTCAGCTTCTCAGGAGGAAAAATCCTAAGGAAAGGATTTTTCATGAAAAGATGTCTGTGACAGCCCCGTGGGACAGGTCCTGGCCAGGGGACACAGCAGAGCTCCCCCGGCACTGTCACCTCCGGGCAGGGCTGTGACATCCCCAGTGGCCAGGGGACAGCAGCCAGTGTCCCCAGCTGGGCCGGTGGCTGTGGGCAGGAGCAGCCTCAGGACACGCCCTGGGAATGAGAATTCCTAAAGATTTCTCACCGCAAACAAGGTGCAGCTTTCGGCTCCTCCTGGCAGGGAGCCTCTGGCAGGTCTGGCTTTGTCCGGATGGATGTTTGTCCTTGTCCTGCAGACAAACCACCGGAATTCCCTCTGCAGCTCCTCCCCAGATCCCTCTGCTTTATCCCAGGCTGCTCTCTGCTCATCCTTGGTCCACGAGGGCCCCTTCCCTTCCCTTCCCTTCCCTTCCCTTCCCTTCCCTTCCCTTCCCTTCCCTTCCCTTCCCTTCCCTTCCCTTCCCTTCCCTTCCCTTCCCTTCCCTTCCCTTCCCCTTTGTTTATTTTTTCTCTCGCTTTCTCTTTCCTTTTCCATTCTTTTTTCTGTCTCTCTTTCCTTTTCCCCTTCTTTCCTTCTTCCTTTCTTTCATTCTTTCCTTCTCCATCTCCTTTTTGAGTCTTTCTTTATTCTCTTCTCCTTCCTTCCTTCCTTCCTTCCTTCCTTCCTTCCTTCCTTCCTTCCTTCCTTCCTTCCTTCCTTCCTTCCTTCCTTCCTTCCTTCCTTCCTTCCTTCCTTCCTTCCTTCCTTCCTTCCTTCCTTCCTTCCTTCCTTCCTTCCTTCCTTCCTTCCTTCCTTCCTTCCTTTTCTAACCTCTTTTCCTCTATCTCTGCCAACCCCACCCCAGCAGTGCCTGTAACTCCCCAGCAGTTTGAATTTCCCTTTATTCCATGCCAGCCCGGATCCTTTTCCTCGGCGTTCTCCAGAGGGTTTGGGACCTGCGGGTTCCTCTCTGCTGCTGACACTGGGGAAGATCCGAGCACAAAGAGCAAAGATCCCAACCCGAGCGCCGTGAATTTCCTCCTTTCGCTGATGTTATCACCCACTGAGCCCTTTTAGAGCGGCTGGAGGCTGGGGCTGTGCCCTGAGCACAGTTTGGAGCCCAGCGCTGTGCGGATGCTCCAGCCGAGCTCCCTGGGGAGGGAAGTGGGATTTGTTCTGCGCCTCGGAGCAGATCCCGTGTTTGTGTCTGCCGAGGCGCTGGAGTGACTCGGGTGCAGCCCCGAGGTCCGGCACGAGGAGATTCGCAGCTCCCCCGGCAGCAGACAGCGCCGAGCTGGGGTTAAACCCGGCCTTTTGTGCACAAAAACCAGCGCTGAATAAAAACAAGTGCAGCTGGAAATCTCCCCGGGAGTGATTCAGGGAGGGAACAGCCCTACACCCATCAGGGACAGAAAAATCATCTTCCTCAAGAATAGGGAGATACTGAGAAGTCTTAAAGTATATTAGAGCAGCTTAGAGCTCTCGATGTGGGGGAGAAACCCCGGATATTATCCCCGGTGCTAAGGAGATTATCAATGGATTTCACTCCCCAATCCTTTTTACAACCCCCATCTCATTAGAATAAGTAATAAAGATGACATCACAGAGAGGTCTAATTGATCAAAAAGAGCTCCCTTTAACTGTGTCCAGATTCACTCCTGCCATTCAATGCCATTTTTTTTTCCTCCCCGCAGAAACTCAGCCCTGCCTTTGATGGAACAGTTGAAAAGTTTTAGTATCAAATCAAACTCACGTCGTTATTATGCAAAGCTTCCCCCGGTACTCCGCTTTGGTAAATGACCTCTATTAGCATGCAGATTGACTGGGGATTACCAGAAGGTTTCCCAAAATAATCATCAGAAAATGTCTTTCTAAGGGCTGGTTCCCCCTGCCTCGCCCCTTCTGCCGGCGCGGCTCGGGCAGCCCCGGCTGTCCCCAGATGGTCGCGGGGCTCTTGTTGTCCCCAGCCCCGCTCTGAATAGGCCCAGGGGTTCCCAGCGGGGGCAGCGGGGGCAGCGGTTTTGTGCAGGGCAGCAGGAATTTCGCCCCAGATGCCCCCAGAGCCAGGATCTCCCTCCCTGCCTGGCCGGGAGGAGCTGGGGAGGAGAGGGGACAGGGCAGAACGGGGTGGTGTTTCCTCCACACCCCGATGGAACTGCTCCATTCCTGCTGGAATCAGCCCCTCGGGAGCAAAGAAGAGGCTGAGGGAGCTGGGAAGGGGCTGGAGAATCCCTGAGGAGCTGGGAAGGGGCTGGAGAATCCCTGAGGAGCTGGGAAGGGGCTGAGGCTGGAGCAAAGGAGGCTCAGGGGCCCTTGTGGCTCTGCACAAGTCCCTGCCAGGAGGGCACAGCCGGGGGGGTCGGGCTCTGCTCCCAGGGCACAGGGACAGGAGCAGAGGGAACGGCCTCAGGCTGGGCCAGGGCAGGCTCAGCTGGGCCAGCAGCAGCAATTTGCCCATGGAAAGGGAGCTCAGGCCTTGGCAGGGGCTGCCCAGGGAGCTTTGCAGTGCCCATCCCTGCAGGTGTGCCCTGGAGGTGGCACTGAGTGCTCTGGGCTGGGGACAAGGTGCCCATGGGGCACAGCTGGCACTCCATGGGCTGGCAGGGCTGTGCCAGCCCCGGGGATTTGGGGATTCTGTGGAATTCCACCGCTTTCACTGCAGTGTCCCTCTGAGGGACTTTGGCCCATGAGCATCTCCATGGGGTGCAGCCAGGGCTTCCCACACACAAAAAATCCCAAATCCCTGGGGCTGGCACAGCCCTGCCAGCCCATGGAGTGCCAGCTGTGCCCCATGGGCACCTTGTCCCCAGCCCAGAGCACTCAGTGCCACCTCCAGGTATTCCTTGAACAGTTCCAGGCAATTTCCCCACCTGCCTGAGGTGGCTGCAAGAGGCAGAGGGGCTGCGGCTGCACAGACATGGTTTGGTGATTACAGATGAGAATTAACTGATCATTAATGCCATTAAGAAGGTGACCAGCTGTGGGCACTGATGCAGAAAATATCAACACCAGCCCAGGGAAATCTTTGCCCTGTTTGGAGTGACCTGCAGGGCCCCAGAGCTGCCAATCCCTAAACCTGGCACCTCAGCCTGTGCTGCTGCTCTCGCTGCTGTCACAGCCCTGCTCCCCAAAACTGTCCCCAAGGGCTTCACCCTGCAGCTCCCCAGGCCCTGCCTGGTGCCAGGGCTGCCCTGGGGCTCTGGGAGGATCAAATCCCAGCAATGCCAACAGCAGAGGGGCCAATTATCCACTGAGTGGATCTGGAAATGCCCAATTCCCTCTTTTCCTTGCTTTTCCGTGTGGTGGTGATGCCTTGTGCAGGCTGAGCCAGAGCAGAGGCTGGGCAGAGCTAAAGAACAAAGCAGGGATTGATTCAAAGCATCTCCTCCATGGATGCACCTTGGGCAGCACCAGAGCCCAGCCAGGGCTGCACCCAAGATGAACCAAAATGGCCCCAAAATGCACGGCCGGGCACGGGGTCTGTGCCTGGGATCAGTTCTGCTCCATTTGCACCTTGCAGTTCATTGTCCCATTCCAGCTTTAGCCCAGGCAGTCCCACCCTGCTTGTTTTTCTCTCTCCAGCCCACGGGGTTTGTGCTCCTGGGCTGAGATTTGGATCATTTGTCCTTGGTGCCCAGCTGGAGCAGGAATTGTTTTGTCTCCCTGCTCTGTGCACAGAGCTCAGCCTCCCATAATGTGAAGCTCAGAACCTGAAAACAGAAAAGCCAAACCTGAGGCATCATTTCCCCGTGGCACAGCTGTGCTGTTGGGCCTCAGGATCAGTATTTAAACACCCTGCAGGTGGGGGTTCCTCTTTCATTCTGCTTTTCCCCCATTTTCTCCCCCAGAGGAGGCAGCAGCAGCACAGCTCAGAGCATTCCCCAGCCCAGGAACCATGGATCAGGGAATGTGCTCTGCTGGAAGGACCCCGTGGATCATCCAGCCCAACCCAGCCCTGCACAGACACCCCAACAATCCCAACACTTTTCTATTATCTGCAACCCAAGGGCTCACCCAGCTCCTGCCATCAGGAACAAACAAATTGGGAAAACTTGATGAACTTGAGAGCTTTTAGGCCTGAAATTCTGAATGTTGGACCTTCTGACAGAACAGAACCCTTTCAGCTGCCAGAGGGTACCAATGGATTACTGTGGAACAGTTCTCTGTGTAATTAGTGAAATTATCTAATAATTCTATATAAATTTTCCCCTGTAAGCATCGTTAAACATGACTGGTTTTCTGTCTTTGGGCATTTGGCTCTCCTGGTACCTTGGTGTTCCCCTTGTTTCTTCTCTCAGTCTTGATTTTGGGTCCCTTTTCCCAGCAGATCTGGACCCAACCTGGTGCATTTACAGTAAATCATTAAAACAAGACCAAATTGCAGAGCTCAAAATCTCCACAGCAGAATTTCTCCTTGAAAGGAGGAAGGTGCCAGTACTGAACTCCTGGGGCCTTTTGGGGCTTATTTTTTGTTTTGTCATTTTCATCATCAAGTATTTATCGATTTAATTGTTTTCATATGTATTTTAATGTTGATTTATTACATTATTTTTTACATTATTGTATCCTACATGTGTGCATTAATAGGATTATTTCCAGAATCTGGGATTCTTGGTGGATAAACTGGGACAGCAGAAAGTCCTAGGATGGCCAGGAGAACCCCTAGGATCCAGGGGAGCATTGGGAAGGGCATTCCCAGCAGGTCAGGGAGGGGATCCTGCCCCTCTGCTCAGCTCCAGGGAGACTCATCTGGAGTGTCCTGTTCAGTTCTGGGCTCCACAGCTCAAGGAAGACCAGGAGCTACTGGAGAGGGTCCAGGGAAGGGCACAGAGATGATTTGGGGTCTGGAGCATCTCTGGTGAGGAGAGACTGTGGGAGCTGAGCCTGGTCAGTCTGGAGAAGGGAAGGCTGAGAGGGGATCTATCCATCCACCCAAATACCCCATCCATCCACCCAAATACCCCATCCATCCATCCACCTATCATCCACCTATCATCCACCTATCATCCACCTATCATCCATCCATCCATCCATCCATCCATCCATCCATCCATCCATCCATCCATCATCCATCCATCCATCCATCCATCCATCCATCCATCCATCCATCCATCCATCCATCATCCATCCTTCATCATCCATCCATCCATCCATCCATCCATCCATCCATCCATCCATCCATCCATCCATCGTCCATCCATCCATCGTCCATCCATCCATCCATCCATCCATCCATCCATCCATCCATCCATCCATTCATCATCCATCCATCGTCCATCCATCCATCGTCCATCCATCCATCCATCCATCCATCCATCCATCCATCCATCCATCCATCCATCCATCCATCGTCCATCCATCCATCCATCCATCCATCCATCCATCCATCCATCCATCCATCCATCCATCATCCATCCATCCATCCATCCATCCATCATCCATCCATCCATCATCCATCCATCCATCCATCCATCATCCATCCATCCATCATCCATCCTTCATCATCCATCCATCCATCCATCCATCCATCCATCCATCCATCATCCATCCATCCATCATCCATCCATCCATCTATCCATCCATCCATCTCTCCAGGGGTGTCAGGATGGTGCCAGACTCTGCTCGGTGGTGCCAGTGGCAGGACAAGGAGCAATGGCCAGGAACTAAAACACAACAATTCCAGCCCAGCCTGAGCAAGAACTTCCTTCCCTGGAGGGGCAGAGCCCTGGAACAGCTGCCCAGGGAGGGGCTGGAGTCTCCCTCTCCGGAGACATCCCAAACGCCCTGGGCACGTTCCTGTGTCACTGCTGCAGTGACCCTGCCTGGGCAGGGGCCGGGCTGGGGGGGCTCAGAGGTCCCTCCCCTCAGCCTGTGCTGACTGAGGGGTCCCGGGGTCTCTGCTGTCTCCAAGATGAACCCCGGGATCATTCCCAAGGCAGGGCTGGTTTCTGTCCCCTCAGCCCGGGCAGGCAGCGCAATCTGTTCCCTGCGGGCCGTTAATGGCCCATCCCGCAGCCAGGGACCGAGTTTGTGATGGAAAGAGCCCGTATTGTTTGCTTAACAGTCAAGTGACAAATTATTTAATTAGCACATATGCCATTTGTCTCCACAGCTGTGTTCATCGTTCTAATTGCAAAGCAGCCCTAATTTATTGCGCCTATATTGCTCCCTAATACTAACACGGTAATTATATGCTTCCATTAGCCCACTACACCCTATGGAAGAAGGAAAAAAAACGGGAAAAAGAAGATTAATTCCTCCACACGATGTATTTCTCCTCTGGCAAAGGTATGGATGGCTCTCCGGGAAGGGAAGCTCAGGTAGCAGCTGGAAAAGCGACACCTCCCCCGGGCGTTTTCCTCCCAGCCACTTTCTTTATAAACTTTGGATTGCCAGGATTTGTCCGTTTGGGCTTTGTTTTGGGAAGCGTTTCCTCGGGCGCACAACCCTGCTTTGAGATCTCCACCTGCTGGAGAAATCCCTGCACGCACGGAGGAGCTCCGGGAAAACGCCGGCTCCTCCGCGGCCAGACCCGCTTCTTCTCCTCCTCCTTCTCTTCCTCCTCCTCGGCAGAGCTGCTCCGGCCAGGCAGGAGCGGCGTTTCCCACCTTTCCCACCTTTCCTACCTCTCCCACCTGTCCCACCTGTCCCACCTATCCCACCTGTCCCACATTTTCCACCCGTTCTACCTGTCCCACCCATCCCATTGTTCCATCTGTCCCAATGTCCCACCTTCCCCACCTGTCCCACTGTCCCACCCATCCCACTGTCCCACCTGCAGCTCTTCCCCTTCCCAGGTGTGTCCTCGGCTCTCTGGGATGTGCTGCTCCTGGGCAGGAGAGCTCCAAGCCCTCCTCAGGTCACTCTGGAGAAGAACACCTGCTGATGTTCCTGCTCTGGCAGCGCCTTGGGAACCATCCCGATTTTCTTGCTCTGATAAACCTGGCGTAGTGGGGGGATTGAGCTGCGTGAGCTTTAAAGTCCCTTCCAGCCCAAATCATTCTGGAATTTTGGGGTTCTGGGATTCTGGGGGTTTGGGGCTCTGGAATTCTGGAATTCTGGGATTCTGGGGTTTTGGGATTGTGGGGTTCTGGAATTCTGGGGTTCTGGGTTTCTGGGGTTCTGTGGTTCTCAAACAATGCCATTTCTAACAGGAGGGAAAGCTGGGAGCCAGCACCTCTGTCCGAGCCCCCTCACGAGGGCTGGTCCTTGCCCTGAGGGCTGGCCTGAGGCTGCAGGACCGGGAAAGCCACTGTCCCAAAGCACAGCAGGAGCTGAGCCTGGAGAATGCTGCTCTGGGAATGCTGCCCTGGGAATGCTGTCCCGGGAATGCTGTCCCGGGAATGCTGTCCGGGAATGCTGTCCCGGGAATGCTGTCCCGGGAATGCTGCTCTGGGAATGCTGCCCCGGGAATGCTGCCCCGGGAATGCTGCCCCGGGGGTGCTGTCCCGGGAATGCTGCCCCGGGAATGCTGCCCCGGGAATGCTGCTCTGGGAATGCTGCTCTGGGAATGCTGCCCCGGGAATGCTGTCCTGGGAATGCTGTCCCGGGAATGCTGCTCTGGGAATGCTGCCCCGGGAATGCTGCCCCGGGAATGCTGCTCTGGGAATGCTGCTCTGGGAATGCTGCCCCGGGAATGCTGCCCCGGGAATGCTGCCCCGGGAATGCTGCCTGGCTCTCCCTGAGCCCAGAGCCAGGGCAGAAAGGCCGGGGCTGGGGCTGCTGTCAGCTCGGAAGGGGAGATCAGATCACCCCGGACCCCAGCCCAGCCCAACAGCTGCTGGAGCCTCTCCTGCTTAGGCTGAGCCTTTGAGTGCATCCCCAGCTCGGCAGCGCTCAGCTAAGCCCGTCTGAAGTTGAGAGGGTTTAAGCAGATGCCCCTCTCTCCTTGAGGCTGGGTTTAAGTCCCCTGAAGGGCTGCGGAGCTGCTGGGGGTGGGGACAGCTGCAGGACTTTCCTTTCCTTTCCTTTCCTTTCCTTTCCTTTCCTTTCCTTTCCTTTCCTTTCCTTTCCTTTCCTTTCCTTTCCTTTCCTTTCCTTTCCTTCCCTTTCCTTCCCTTTCCTTCCCTTTCCTTCCCTTTCCTTCCCTTTCCTTCCCTTCCCTTCCCTTCCCTTCCCTTCCCTTTCCCTTTTCCTTTCCTTTCCTTTCCTTTCCTTTCCTTTCCTTTCCTTTCCTTTCCTTTCCTTTCCTTTCCTTTCCTTTCCTTGCCTTTCCTTGCCTTTCCTTGCCTTTCCTTGCCTTTCCTTTCCTTTCCTTTCCTTTCCTTTCCTTTCCTTTCCTTTCCTTTCCTTCCCTTTCCTTTCCTTTCCTTCCCTTCCCTTCCCTTCCCTTCCCCCTTCCCTTCCCTTCCCTTCCCTTCCTTCCCTTCCCCCCTTCCCTTCCCTTCCCTTCCCTTCCCTTCCTTCCTTCCCTTCCCTTCCCTTCCCTTCCCTTCCCTTCCCTTCCCTTCCCTTCCCTTCCCTTCCCTTCCCTTCCCTTCCCTTCCCTTCCCTTCCCTTCCCTTCCCTTCCTCCTTTCCCTTCTTTCCCCTTTCCCCATCCTATCCCATCCTGATCCCCATCCTGATCCCCATGACGAGCTCTCCCGGGCACACCTCCAGCCCCTGGCACAGTGCCCAGCTCGGTGCCAGCCGTGCCCGAGGGGCGAGGCGCCGCTCCCCTGGCACCCCCAGAAATGTCCCCTCTCTCTGCCCCCCCCGGGGTCGGTGACAAGGGACAAGAGCCGAGGCCACCTCTCCTCGTGTCTCACTCTCCCCAGGCACTGGCAGGAGGGGGAAAATGCCCCCGAGGTGGGGCAGAGCCAGGGAAAGGAGGGGAAAAGGGAAAGAGGAAAGGGGGGAGGGGAAAGGAGGAAAGGAAACGGGAAAGGAAGGGGAGAAAGGGGAAAGGGGGAAAGGGGGAAAGGGGGAAAGAGAAAGGAAAGGAGGAAAGGGGGAAAGAAAAGAGGAAAGGGGAAAAGAAAAGGGGAAAGGGTGAGAGGGGGAAAGAGGGAAAAAGGGAAAGGGAAAAAGGGAAAAGGGAAAAAGGGGAAAGGGGAAAAGGGGGGGAAAGGAAGGAAAGCGAAAAGGGGAAAGGGGAAAGGGGAAAAGAAAAGGGGAAAGGGGGAAAGGAAAGGGGGAACAGGGGGAAAGGGGGAAGGGAGAAAGGGGGAAAGAAAAGGGAAAAGGGGGAAAAGGGAAAGGGGAAAGGAAAGGGGGAAAGGGAAAAGGGAAAGGGGGAAAGGAGAAAGGGGGAAAGAAAGGGGGAATGGGGGAAAAGGGAAAGGAAAGGGGAAAGGGGGAAAGAAAAGAGGAGAAGGGGAAAGGGCAGCGCTCTCAGGTGGCTGCTCCAGCCCTGCCTCCCGCCAGACGCCAGATCCAAGCCGGCAAATGCAGCTCCATTCTTTTTCCCCCCTTTTTCTCCCTTCAATGCGGGCTACAAGGCTACTGCCAAAAACATATCCAGCACAATCAAACATCAGATGGTGACTCCTTTCCCACAGCTTGTGTGAGTGAAAACAGTGAAATTATACCCATGTTTTAGCGGCGAATCCCCTGGTGTTCGAGCGAGGCAAGCCCAGCACAGGGCTCTTGTTCTCCTGCTTTTTGTTCCTGGACTTGCACTGTTTTTAGCACTGGACACCATTCAGCCCCCATTCAGCATTGTATGTCACTTCACATATGGTTCATCCGCTCCAAATGTGTGCATGTACCCAGAAAATGCAGCTTTTCATTATGTATTCTCTATGTAACAGAAAAGATTAAGATGTAAGCCCGGTGAATGCAGCAGGAATTAGTTGGACAGATGAATAAGGGAAAAATGAATCTGGAATGACGGCGGATTTAGTCTAATGATGGTGGGAGGGCGGTAAGAACTTGGTGGTAGGTTTCAGCCCTTTTAATCCCAGCCTGTGTGTGTATTTTGGCAGGAGAAATGTTTCTTCAGAACTGCATCCAGAGGGATACAGTAAAAACACTTTTAACCCGATCCACATGAAAGGCATCAAAATTGTCAGGCAGCACAGCGCCCGCGCCGCCCCAAACTCTGCTCAAATCTGGGGCAAAACCCCGCAGAATTTGGACAATAAACATAAAAACCCCCCACCTCCCTGAAAGCCTGCAATATCAGCCCTGAATTTATGCATTTCATTCAGTTATTCCTCCTCTCGAGATACGATTTCCATGAATATCCGCTAATGAGGAAGCCTTTGATGCAACCCGGAGAGGGGATTTCAGTTCTAAAAGGAGAATAAAAGGACTGAAGTTTCCTCTCCCCCTCTGCCCACAAACGCTCCCCTCAAACGTGCCCGACGGTGAGTTAAAGATACTTTTAAAATCCAGGCGTTTGTGGCACTTCAGGCTGGAAGTGTCAAGGCGTGGATAAATAGAAAAGCAGCTCATTTGCTAGCGGCCGTTTCCAGTGCTTGACAGAGAACAAGGAGGGAGAGAAACCCCGACCCTCAACGGGAGCATTTGGAGTTAAGCTCACTTCCTACAACACTTCGCACAGGGAGAAAGAGAGAATTTTTTTTTCTTCGTTTTTTTTTTTTCCCTTTTTTTTTCCGGATTGAAAATCAGCATTTGCATCACAATGGAGATATTTCAAAAGTATAAACACAAAGGGCTGCAGCTTCAGAGGCTCCCGGGTCAGCTGCGCTGCGCTCCTGGGTGTGCAGCGCATCCTCTGCGGCCGGGAGGGGAAAGGCGGGGTCGGCTGGGAGCGGAGCCGGGAATTCCCGGCGCTGATCGCGCTGAGCGCTCCTCCAGCGACTTCGGGGTCCCGCAGATCCTCCTGTGACATTTCTGTGTCCCACAGATCCTTCAGTGTCCCACAGATCCTTTAGTGACATTTCTGTGTCCCACAGATCCTCCTGTGACATTTCTGTGTCCCACAGATCCTTCAGTGTCCCGCAGATCCTCCTGTGACATTTCTGTGTCCCACAGATCCTTCAGTGTCCCGCAGATCCTCCTGTGACATTTCTGTGTCCCACAGATCCTTCAGTGTCCCACAGATCCTTTAGTGACATTTCTGTGTCCCACAGATCCTTCAGTGTCCCGCAGATCCTCCTGTGACATTTCTGTGTCCCACAGATCCTTCAGTGTCCCACAGATCCTTTAGTGACATTTCTGTGTCCCACAGATCCTTCAGTGTCCCGCAGATCCTCCTGTGACATTTCTGTGTCCCACAGATCCTTCAGTGTCCCGCAGATCCTCCTGTGACATTTCTGTGTCCCACAGATCCTCCAGTGACTTCTGGGTCTCACAGATCCTTCAGTGTCCCACAGATCCTTTAGTGACATTTCTGTGTCCCACAGATCCTCCAGTGACTTCTGGGTCTCACAGATCCTTCAGTGTCCCACAGATCCTTTAGTGACATTTCTGTGTCCCGCAGATCCTCCTGTGACATTTCTGTGTCCCACAGATCCTTCAGTGTCCCACAGATCCTTTAGTGACATTTCTGTGTCCCACAGATCCTTCAGTGTCCCGCAGATCCTCCTGTGACATTTCTGTGTCCCACAGATCCTCCAGTGACTTCTGGGTCTCACAGATCCTTCAGTGTCCCACAGATCCTTTAGTGACATTTCTGTGTCCCACAGATCCTCCAGTGACTTCTGGGTCCCACAGATCCTTCAGTGTCCCACAGATCCTCCTGTGACATTTCTGTGTCCCACAAATCCTCCAGTGACTTCTCTGTCCCACAGATCCTTCAGTGACTTCTGCATCCCACAAATCCTACCGTGATTTCTGCGTCCCACAAATCCTTCAGTGACTTCTGTGTCCAACTGATCCCTCAGTGACATTTCTGTGTCCCACAAATCCTCCAGTGACTTCTGTATCCAGCTGATCCCTTCAGTGGCTTTTCTGTGTCTCTCAAATCCTTTATTGACTTTTCTGTGTCTCACAGATCCCTCAGTGACATTCCTGTGTCCCACAGATCCCTTATTGACTTCTGTGTCCCACAGATCCTTCATTGACTTTTCTGTGTCCCACAGATCCCTCAGTGATTTCTGTGTCCCAAAAATCTTGTGACATTCCTGTGTCCCACAGATCCCTCAGTGACTTTTCTGTGTCCCACAGATCCCTCAGTGACTTTTCTGTGTCCCACAGATCCAAAGCCATCCCGTCACATCTGGAAGGCACCATTTGAATTTTCCCTCCCTTTAGGGTTTTAAAATAAAGATTTCATCCAATAGGATTTCAGTGAATGTCGCCCTGATATTTTATGTTTTTCTAAGCCTTCTGATGTTTATATTCTTGTAATGAACTTTCTCACACACTTTATGTAAATAACTCATTGTTTTGCATTCTTTTATGGAAGAAGGGAAATTTGATAAACTGTTGGTTTGTCCAGTGTCATTGGAGAGGTGGCACTGTCACCTTCCAATCCGCTGTCACTTTTAGAAACATGTAAATGTTAAAATCAAAAATTAAAAAGTCCCTTTTACCTTGAAAAGAACAGCGTGTCCGTGTCGTGTTATTTCATGTCTTATAGTAACAAGTGAACAAACTTTTCCATTCAAAAAATGAAAATAAATTGATCTGAGCAGGGAAACCTCTGGATAAATAACAATTCCTCCTGACTGGCACCAAAGATATTCTGACACATCCTGTGCACATGGGTGGCTTTCAGCTGGCCCTGTGAAACACTGGCAGCCTGAAAAATGAGGAAAAAAATTCCCCTCTCGTGTCTGTTTGGTACATTTTTGATTGAAAAGAAAATAAAGTGGTTTAAAAATCCTGGTAGTATTTTTTAAAAATATCCCTCTGCTTCCCCACAAAAGGATTTTAAGGATTAATCCCTCTAAGAAGCTGAGTAAAACCTTTCTAGTTACTGACTAGAAAATTAAATATATTAAATATACCTTAAATAATATAATTAAATATATATGGTCCTGTGAAGAAAAGATCTCTTTTTAAAACAAAAAAAATTATTTTTTAATTGCAATTCTTTAATGCCAGAAGGTCAAAATGTGTCAATTTGGTCTTGAGAAATTTCACCTCCAAACCCAGGGGCTCCTCTTTGGGTGGTGGTTGCAGTACTTGAGCTGAAGTTGCCACATTTGATATTTACACCTAAATTTCACCACTCGGAAAAAATATCCTAAATTTCCAAAATTTCCAAAAATTGACCAAAATCAGTGGCCTGAGTAAGACAAACCAGTTTGTTTCACCAGTTAATTTTGCCTGTTAATTTCACCAGCTAATATTACCAGACAATTTCACCAGTTAATTTTACAAGTTTATTTCACCAGTTAATATTACCAGACAATTTCACCAGTTAATTTCACTAATTAATTTCACCAGTTAATTTTGCCAGTTAATTTCACCAGTTAATTTTACCAGTTAATATTACCAGTTAATTTTGCCAGTTAATTTTACCAGTTAATTTTACCAGCTAATTTTACAAGTTTATTTAACCAGTTAATATTACCAGTCAATTTCACCAGTTAATTTCACCACTTAATATCACCAGTTAATTTTATCAGTTAATATTACCAGCTAATTTTACCAGTTAATATTACCAGTTAATTTCACCAGCTAATTTCACCAGTTAATTTCATCAGTTAATTTTGCCAGTTAATTTCACTAATTAATTTTGCCAGTTAATTTCGCCAGTTAATATTACCAGTTAATTTTACCAGTTAATATTACCAGCTAATTTTACAGGTTAATTTCACCAGTTAATATTACCAGTCAATTTCACCACTTAATATCACCAGTTAATTTCCCCAGTTAATATCACCAGTTAATTTTACCAGTTAATTTCACCAGTAATTTCACCAGTTAATTTTACCAGCTAATTTTACCTATTAATTTCACCAATTAATAATTTCCCCGGTTAATATCACCAGTTAATTTTACCAGTCAATATTACCAGTTAATTTCCCCAGTTAATATTACCAGTTAATATTACCAGTTAATATTACCAGTTAATTGCCCCAGTTAATATCACCAGTTAATTTCTCCAGTTAATATTATCAGTTAATATTACCAGTTAATGTCACCGGTTAATATCACCAGTTAATATCACCAGTTAATGTCACTGGTTAATATCACCGGTTAATATTACCAGTTAATATCACCAGTTAATTTCACCAGTTAATATCACCAGTTAATGTCACCAGTTAATTTCACCAGGTTAATATCACCAGTTAATGTCACCGGTTAATATCACCAGTTAATGTCACCGGTTAATATCACCGGTTAATGTCACCGGTTAATATCACCAGTTAATGTCACCAGTTAATTTCACCAGTTAATATCACTGGTTAATATCAGCAGTTAATATCACCGGTTAATGTCACCGGTTAATATCACCAGTTAATGTCACCAGTTAATGTCACCCCCTTTTCCCACGCTCCCATGAGGACTCACACCGTGACCTGCAGCTCCTTCCAGCTCCCCAAACCTGGCTCCTTTTTTGCCTCTTTTCGCGTGGGTTTGGATTTAAAATTCAGAACCAGAGCAGAAACCCCAGCTTGGCCCAGCCCAAAGCCAGGCTCACCTCGTGCCCTGCAGCTGCTTTAAGCCAGGCTTAAACCAGGCTCATTTTTGCCTCTTTCCCCACGGATTCCGGTTTAGAATGCAGAAGCAGAGCAGGAATTCCAGCAGTGCAGTTCCCCTGTGCCAAACCCAATGATTGCAATGATTCCTCCCGAGGAGGGGAGGGCTCTGGCCTTGCCCTTTATCCCAGTTTCAGGCCACTTCAAACATTGCATTTAGGGGGTTTTGGCCCTGCAGGTAGTTTTCCAACTTTTGCAGTTTTGTTTGTGTTTCCCCTACTTGTGCACCTGGAATTTTTTAGGGTTTTTTTTCTCCCCCTGTAGGATCGAGTGGCAACTCATTAAGTCACAATTCTTCATTAAACCCAAATTGGAGGCTGCAGGTGCCACCCACAGGGCCCTGGGCTTGTCCTCAGCCTGCTCCTCCTGTGCTGTACTAATAAGTAGATGGGGCTTGGTTTT
The DNA here is from genome assembly GCF_901933205.1 of Camarhynchus parvulus. Classification (NCBI taxonomy): domain Eukaryota; kingdom Metazoa; phylum Chordata; class Aves; order Passeriformes; family Thraupidae; genus Camarhynchus; species Camarhynchus parvulus. The sequence continues at coordinate 522,006 of NC_044571.1, read as the reverse complement.
TAATGTAAAAAACTCTATTTTATTATTTACATAGGTAATTTTTACATAGTTTTTACAGACTTCGTGTTTAATTGTCTAGAAGTCGTTTCATTACTCAATTTATTTGTTAGTAAATGCCATTTTACATGTTTATTAAATTTCTTTATTCTTGGACTGTTTACATATCTTCTTTATTGATCCTTATGGGATCAGTTTCCTGGGTTTTAGGTGTAAAGTTATTTTTCACACATGACCAAGTTGTTGTGTTAACTGTATAATGTTTTCATGGGAACAAATAGATTAGCTGTCATCTGTACTTAGTTGAATTAGTAGGTTATGATATTATAAGGCTTTTCTTTTATAGGATTTTCACTTGTGTGGCACACTCCTGGGTGTTATCCTCCTGATGCCTCAGGTTTGAGCTTTTATATTTTTCACATTCTGTGCTGCTTTAGTGTGTGGGTCTGAGCTTCACATGATGGGATGGTGAGCTCTGTGCACAGAGCAGGGAGACAAAACAATTCCTGCTCCAGCTGGGCACCAAGGACAAATGACCCAAATCTCAGCCCAGGAGCACAAACACCGTGGGCTGGAGAGAGAAAAACAAGCAGGGTGGGACTGCCTGGGCTAAAGCTGCAATGGGACAATGAACTGCAAGGTGCAAATGGAGCAGAACTGATCCCAGGGACAGACCCCGTGCCCGGCCGTGCATTTTGGGGCCATTTTGGTTCATCTTGGGTGCAGCCCTGGCTGGGCTCTGCTGCTGCCCAAGGTGCATCCATGGAGGAGATGCTTTGGATAAATCCCTGCTTTGTTCTGTAGCTCTGCCCAGCCCCTGCTCTGGCTCAGCCTGCACAGGGCATCACCTGCCCCTGTCCCTGCAGGTGTCACAGACCCTCCCAGGGCCACTGTGGGGACTTTGTTCCACCCTGGATCAGCCCTGGAGCTGTTCTGTGCCCCCAGTGCCAGCAAAGTCCCTGTCAGGAGCCCCAGGATCCCAGCAGGGAGATGGGAGCAGTCCCCCTCAGTGGCAGGTGAGGAGCCAGCCAAGCCCTGGATGAGCTGCAGAGGGAAGGAGCCTCATCCCAGGAGGAGATGGCTTGGAAAGGCTGCTCTGTCACCAGGATATTTTCTGAAAAATCCCCTCAGGCAGGATTTTTTCTCCTGAGAAGCTGAGAAGCCTCAGAAAAGAAATGGAAACAACAATTACCTGATTGCTTGGGATGTGGTCTGGAGCTTGCTCACCAATTGGTGCACCTTTGATTGGTTCCATGTGAATTGTTTTTAATTAATGACCAATCCCAGTCCAGCTGTGTTGGACTCTCTGGTCAGTCATGGGTTTTTATGATCATTCTTGTTTAGCCTTCTGATGTCTCCTTTCTCTTTCTTTAGTAGAGTTTTAGTATAGCATTATCATATCATATCATATCATATCATATCATATCATATCATATCATATCATATCATATCATATCATATCATATCATATCATATCATATCATATCAATAAATCTGCCTGCTGAGAACTTGGAGCTAAATTCTCATCTCTCACCTCGTCCTGGGGACCCTCACAGCAACACCACAACACTGCTCCATCAAAGGCTAAATGGGAGAATTTTTAATTTTTTTTTTCTCCAGGAAATCTGTGCCTGACATTCAATGCCTTGAGAGGCTGACCTAGGGCAGAGGCTGGACAGAGTTACAGGAATAAAGCAGGGATTTATTAAAATCTTAAAGGATTTTAAAGGATGCCTTTAAAGGATGCACCTTGGGCAGCACAAGAGCCTGGCTGTGACTACACCCAGGATGGACTCAGAGTCACAAGTTTTCACACTTTTATAAGTTTTGGTCCATTTCCATATTGGGGTTAATTACAATTTCAGCTCCCATCCTCCCAGTTTGTTCTCCTCAATTCACTGTTTTTACACTTTTTGGGGCTAAAGCTGCAGCCCCAAGCAAAACCAAACCTCCTAAAACCATAATACACTTTACCCTTTACACTTTATACCCTTTTTAGTTTCTCCAGTAAATTTATCATGTTGTAATTTTCATTGTAATGTTATGTTTTATTATTCCACTGAGTTAATTAAGAGCATTTTTCTGTTAGGACTGATTTCTCTTAAGGCTGATTTTTCTTAAGTTTATTCAGGGTCAGGTCTAATTCTTGTCAAAGATTTCATGTTTTATTCCATTTTTATTCCACTTATTCCGTTTTATTAATTTTATTATTTTTTATTCAGTGTCAGAAATGTTATCTTTAAGTTTTCTGAAGCATATTTTGGTAATATATATATAATATACACTCCATATGTACATATACTGGTTATATTATATATATATATAAATATATTAAAATATATATATATATAATATCCACTCTATATGTGTACATGTACTTTAACAAGTATATCCTTGATTTTTAAATATGCTTATCTAAGTTGGGAGATTATTTTCTTTTAGGGATAAGACCAAGAGATTATTTTCTTTTAGGCATTTAACCAAGGCCCCTGTGACAACAGGAGAATGCAGTTTGTTAAACCTTTGCACCTTCACGGTAAATTCTGCTGCAGACAGCCCAGAAGAGTGAGGAGTGCCTTGGTGTCCTTGGTTCTGGGCTGGAAAAGGATTGTTTTGTGTGACTGAGCTGTGAGGAGAGCTGCTGACACTTGAAATGAAATCCAGAATTACACGCAAATGCAGTGTGTAACTGCAGAGTATAACTGTACGGTGCAGTGAATGTGGAAAATATGAGATTTAAAACTGAAGGCATCACATTCAGCTCTCTCTCTCCTCCCTCGTGGGGCAGAAAGGCAGCAGGGGTGTCCATGCCCTGCCATGAAAGGAGGATTCACTCTAAGGATGAGGAGGGAAGGAGCTGTTCTGGTACTGCTGCTGCTCCCCAGGCCTGGGGAGGGGAATTTTGGAGCCTCCAGGTTCCCCCAATGCTCCCACCAGGAGCCTGCTGGGTCCCCAGAGCTGCACAAACCCGTGTTGGGAGCCACTGTAGAATTGAATTGGTGCAAAACTCCCCAAATCTCAATTCCTGAACCTCAGGGAGGAATTCCTGAGCTCAGGATGGGGCTGGTACAGCTGAGGGACCCCTGTGTATGAGGAAAACCTGCCAAAACTCTCCTCTGCTTTTCCAGGAAACAACAGAGTTCTCCGGGTTCAGGTGAAATCCCAGAACCTCCAAATCCCTGGGGCTGGCACAGCCCTGCCAGCCCATGGAGTGCCAGCTGTGCCCCATGGGCACCTTGTCCCCAGCCCAGAGCACTCAGTGCCACCTCCAGGGCACACCTGCAGGGATGGGCACTGCAAAGCTCCCTGGGCAGCCCCTGCCAAGGCCTGAGCTCCCTTTCCATGGGCAAATTCCTGCTGCTGTCCCAGCTGAGCCTGCCCTGGCCCAGCCTGAGGCCGTTCCCTCTGCTCCTGTCCCTGTGCCCTGGGAGCAGAGCCCGACCCCCCCGGCTGTGCCCTCCTGGCAGGGACTTGTGCAGAGCCACAAGGGCCCCTGAGCCTCCTTTGCTCCAGCCTCAGCCCCCCCAGCTCCTCGGGTCTCCAGCCCCTTCCCAGCTCCCTCAGGGATTCTCCAGCCCCTTCCCAGCTCCCTCAGGGATTCTCCAGCCCCTTCCCAGCTCCTCAGGATTCTCCAGCCCCCCCAGCAGGGTTCTCGCCCCCCGCTCCCAGGGTTCTCCAGCCCCTTCCCAGCTCCTCAGGATTCTCCAGCCCCTTCCCAGCTCCTCAGGGATTCTCCAGCCCCTTCCCAGCTCCTCAGGGATTCTCCAGCCCCTTCCCAGCTCCCTCAGGGATTCTCCAGCCCCTTCCCAGCTCCGTTCCCTGCCCTGGACACGCTCCAGCCCCTCCAGGGCTCTCCTGCAGGACCAGAACTGGACACAGCCCTTGACGTGTCCGCAGTGCTCAGCACAGGGGACCATCCCTGCCCCAGGGGACAATCCCTGTGTCCCTGGGGCTGGCACAGCCCAGGGGCCATCAGTCCCTTGCCCCCCTTGCAGTCCCAGCAGCTCCTGGGCAGAGGCAGCCCAGAGGGCACAGGGGAGAGGGGAAAGGCTCCCCATAACCCCACAGAGCACTTTGGGGTCACCCACCCTGCAGATGGGGCTGCACTGGCAGCAGTGACCTCTCTGGGCACAGCCAGGGCCATTCCAGGGGCCATCCCACACAGGAGAAGTGACCTGGTGCCCCTGGTGCCCAGGGAGCTCACCCAGCTCTGCCTTGGCCACCACTTTTAATAATGCTGCAAAGGTCACATTGATTTTCCAGGCTCTAATCACACGGAATATTTTGTCCATGATGGAGCAGCAAGCTGGAAAGCCTGGGCTGCTTCTTGAATTTCAGCAGGCAGACAATTCCCAGCAGGGCTGTGAAACTGGATCTGTGTCATCTTCTGAGCTGGCACAGAACAGCCCAACCCCAACTGGGCTGCTCCAGCTCCAGGCTGGCACAGGCTGGGAAAATGTGGGAACCCTGGATACTGAGAATTCCAGACCTTCTGTGCTGCCAGGCACTGACCCCCAGAGAACACTGCACTGACCTGGGGCCCTGGAGAAGCTTCCAGAATGGAATGGCAGGACTGGGATTGTGGGTGTGGAGTTTGAATAGAAGTGTGAGATATCACAGGGGGGGAAACTCAGAGTTTAAGGGTTTAGAATACAGGAATAGAGAGAAAGCAAGATGGAGGTTTTAGGGTGGAGGTTCCTTCTCCTTCTCCTTCTCCTTCTCCTTCTCCTTCTCCTTCTCCTTCTCCTTCTCCTTCTCCTTCTCCTTCTCCTTCTCCTTCTCCTTCTCCTTCTCCTTCTCCTTCTCCTTCTCCTTCTCCTTCTCCTTCTCCTTCTCCTTCTCCTTCTCCTTCTCCTTCTCCTTCTCCTTCTCCTTCTCCTTCTCCTTCTCCTTCTCCTTCTCCTTCTCCTTCTCCTTCTCCTTCTCCTTCTCCTTCTCCTTCTCCTCCATGGGTTTGGGTGGTTTTGTGTCATTGGATACAAAAGTCCCCATTGCGGGCACGGGTGGTTGGGTATTGGGTTAAAAGTGAAAATAATTGAGGTGTCATTTCTTAATTGGACAGTTTATCCTTCAAAGGCCTTGTAGAGAGAGACAGGGCTCCATTTTTAGTTGGTTGGAGTGAAGTGCTGCAGAACTCAGGGTTTGTGAGACTGTGACAGAGATAAGAACTGATAAACATCTGAGTCCCAACAAGAAATACCCTCTCACACATTTAATCCTGACCTTGGTGAAAAGGAGATAAAACTCAAAGCTGGGATGGTCAAAGCTCAGCTCAGAACCAGCCTGGGAGCAAATCCAGGGCTTACTGCAAACCTTGTGTAGTTTTCTCACTGACTGGTTTGGGTTGGGAGGGACCTCAAAGCCCACCCAGAGCCACCGCTGCCATGGCAGGGACACCTCCCACTGTCCCCAGTGTCCAGCCTGGCCTTGGGCACTGCCAGGGATCCAGGGGCAGCCCCAGCTGCTCTGGGCACCCTGTGCCAGGGCCTGCCCACCCTGCCAGGGAACAATTCCTCATTGCCAAGATCCCATCCAGCCCTGCCCTCTGGGTTTGAGGACGGGGAACAGGGAGGGACAGGCCAGGATAAATGGTGACAATGTGGTGGTGCCAGAGCTGCAGAACATCCCAGCTGCTGCTGGCACTGATGGGGGTGATTTGGGCACAGGTAATGCCCCAAATGCAAACCAAGCTGCAGCAAAGAGCTGGGAGACCCAAAGCAGCTCTGTGGCAGGAGTGGTGACAAACAAAGGTCCCTCTGCAGGTCAGGGCAGGACTGAGATCACTGCAGCAAGGAAGGCAATGCTGTGTGTACAAAACCCCTTTGGGGACACTGGGACGGGGGGGATTTCCCTGGAGAAAGGTGACAATGAGGGCTGGGGTGAGTTCTGGGCAGGGCAGCTCCCCCAGCCTCGCTGTGCTGCATGTGGAGGGAGGGGCTGCTCATCCCTCACTGCCCTGGCACTGCCCTGAGCTCTGCACATTCCCCAGCCCCTGGCCTGTGCCAGCTGCTCTGGGCACAAGTTCCCAGTGTGAAAAACACCAATCACTTGTTTTTTAAATTTTTAAAAGTTTAATAGTAATAAAATGGTTATAAAAATAGCAATATAATTAGAGTAAAAATAATTTGGACTATTTGGATTAGGACAATATGAGACAATAGAAACAAAGAGTTATGGACAGTCTGGGTACCTTTTCTGGGCAAAATAAGCCTGAAAAAGGACCCATGTTAACAGAGGATTAACCCTTAAAAACAACAGCCTGTTGCATATTCACACAGCTCATCCATGATTCATAAATTCCATTCAAACACAGGATTCTGTCCGGGCAGTGCCAGCTTCTTCCTCTGAATCCTGACAGCGTCTCAGGGCTGAGTGAGGCAGGAAGAAGTTCATTTCTTCTGATAATGGAGCAATAAATTCTCTTTCTCTGAAAGATTCAGGTGTCCTGTGGCTGCTCTCTCACTGCAAGTCCTTTCTTTAAAAAAAGTATCTTACATAGCAGAGTTTCTATTTTAACATTTTGTTATAACCTAAAACTCTATTTAACACACTACTTAAGAGAATTAACACAGCATAACTTTCTAACATAACACATATAATATTCATTTGAATATTTGCAAAAAGCCAACCAGAAAACACGCATTTTTGAGAGCAGGCTGGCTGCAGCCCTGCAGGCTGGAGCTGGAGCAGTTTGAGCAGAGCTCAGGAAATCTGGCGCGCGCGGTGCCGGCGCCGTTGGGCCCTTTGAGCTCGCCCTCAGCTGTGCTCATTTTTTGTCACCATATTGGGGCAAGCCGGGCTGTTTTGTCACTGCACACTAATCTGACATCTGATGTCTGCCTCGCATCATTGTCTGGGGCACAGCTGGATCCAGCCCAGCAACACCCACCGCACTCACACCCTTTAATTCTCATTTTCCAGCGCTCGGGGCCATGTTTGTGGGAGGCCAAAAGGGCTGGAAAAAATCAATTACTGCTGCAACAGCCCTTGGCACCCACTCTGCACGGGCAGGTACGAGGGGGAGCAGTGTGGGTACGGTGCTGCTGCCCCTTGGCACACGGGGGGCTGAGTCTGACCAGTTAAATCAGGGAGTTAAACTGGGGGAGCGCTTTAGTGGCTCCCAAAATATTCTGGCAGCTTTGCTTGTACAACCTGCCCAGGAGGAGCCACCAAAGCACCTTTCAGCTGTGTTTCTTTTAGCTGTGTTTCTTTTAGATTGTTTCTTTTCCTCCTGTTCCTTTTCCCTCTCCCCAGCCTGGCAGCCCCAGCCCCGCAGTGCAGGGCACTCGATTATCCCGGTTATTAGTGGGAATCTCCAGTTGGATCTTTAAAGAAAGGCAGCGACTCCAAAGCACCTTTCAGTTGTGTTTCTTTGCGTTGTGTTTCTTTGGGTTGTGTTTCTTTGGGTTGTGTTTTTTGGGTTGTGTTTCTTCTGGTTGTGTTTCTTTTGGTTGTGTTTCTTCTGGTTGTGTTTCTTTTCCTCCTGCTCCCTTTCCCTCTCCCCAGCCGTGGCAGCCCAGGCCCTGCAGTGTGTCAGGACTCGATTATCCCGGTTATTAGCAGGAATCTCCAGTTGGACCTTTAAGGAAAGGCAGCGAGGTGTCAGTTGTTAACTTAACACAGCTCTGCAGCGGGCTGAGAGCTCAGGTCGTGACCCTATAATGGCCAGCCAGCCTATTAGTTCAGCAAAGCTGGGCTCAAATGTCATTTCAGCACCCGGCGGATGCTTGAATTTATTACCCGGGAAGCTCCCGACTTGAAAACGATAGGATTTCTTCTCCAGCAGCTGCTGGAAGTCCCCTTTTTCAAAATAATAGCAGACAAATCTGCACTTTCAAAGTTCTTAACTGGTGGGGTGACCTGCAGTGAACGAGGAGGCCGAGCAGGTACAGCAGATCATGGAACCTCCAGGAAAAGAGGGGGGAAAGGCAGGATAAAGGCAAAAAAAAAAAAGCCAATCAAATTGAAATGATGAGCCCATTAAAGAATGATTTTCATTCGGGCCTCACCTTCCGCAGTGCTCACATTTTTATGGTTAAAACCCACAGGAAGCAAACTCTGCCCCTTCATGGCCCTCCCTCCTGCCCGTTATTAATTCCTGATATTTGGTGATAATTTTAGTCGAGGGGGAGAGAGGGGGAAAAAAAAAAGAGAGGAAAAAAACCCAACCAAAAAAATCTCGCTGCATTCAGTCCCCTGAGAATGTTGGGTCGAGTTTTTTGATCCCTGTTGCTCATTGATTTGAGGGCTGATGTAGTGCAAGGGGTCCCTATTAGTGGCGTCTGTCACTGCTGTAATGTTTTTGTTATTTTTCCTCATTTGTTCGCTCTGACATCATGTCATTACAGAATGGTGCTGTTCAGGCCCTGCCTTGGCTGTTCGTTAGCGTGTGTTTAATGAGCAGCTTAATTGAGCTGTCTACTAGGCCACCTGTCACCCTCCGGACTTATTAACATACTAATGGCCTGACATTGTCCTCGCTGACAGGCAACAGGGTTTACTGATTTGATGTCTGGACATGGGGATTTTATGCAGGAATGAGAGAGGATATTGGGAAGGAGGTTTAAAAACGCAAATTAACTCTTTGGTATCTCTGTATTTATGGCTGGCTCGGAAAAGTTCAACACAAAGTGGGGTGGGGGGAGCAGGCCTGCTTAGGCAGAGCCACTTTGTCACCGATGGCAGCACGTTTGTGCAGGGGAAAATCTGCTTGGGGTAAGAGGAGCGGGCTTTACTTCTATTACAGTATTATTGTTGGGGCTGCTTCAAAGGAGAAATCTCCTTAAGCCCACAGGAAAGTTTTGTGGCTGGGCTTTTCTCCACTGTGGCTAAACAAGTGAAAGGCACGAAATTTCCAGTGAAGGGATTTAAGTGCATGACATTGTCCCCACCTTTTAAAGCCAGATGAGGACATTCATCGCTGCTGAACGCTGGGCTGGGCTCTAAAGGTTCAAAGGAGTGCCTTAAGTGCATGCAAGTTTAATAAAAACACTTGTTTTTGCTTGTTTCTGCTGGTTGCTGTTGGGTGGGTTTTTCCCGACCTTCTGCCAGCGCCGAGCTCGGCTGTGCGGAGATCCCACATCCAGATGGGGCTTCCCTAAGCCCGGCCTAGCTGTAAACCCAGCTCTGGGGCCGGGGGTTTGGCTGCTGGGGGCTGTTCTTGCAGGAGGGAAGGTTCCAGCTGGTGGGGCTTGTGAAAAATGCCGTATTTATGATTGGCTTTTCGCAAATATTAAAATTAATATTATATGTATTATGTTAGAAAGTTATGCTATATTAATTTTTTAAAGTAGTGTGTTAAATATAGTTTTAGGTTATAACAAAATGTTAAAATAGAAACTATGCTATGTAAGATACTTTTTAAAGAAAGGACTCGCAGTGAGACAGCAGCCACAGGACACCTGAATCTTTCAGAGAAAGAGAATTTATTGCTCCATTATCAGAAGAAATGAACTTCTTCCTGCCTCACTCAGCCCTGGAGACGCCGTCAGGATTCAGAGGCAGAAGCTGGCACTGCCCAGACAGAATCCTGTGTTTGAGTGGAATTTATGCATCATGGATGAGCTGTGTGAATATGCAACAGGTTGTTGTTTTTAAGGGTTAATCCTCTGTTAACGTGGGGCCTTTTTCGGGCTTATTTTGCCCAGAAAAGCTACCTGGACTGTCTGTAACTCTTTGTTTCTATTGTCTCATATTGTCCTAATCCTAATGATCCATATTATTATTACTCTAATTATATTGCTATTTTTATAACCATTTTATTATCACTAAACTTTTAAAAATTTTACAAAGAAGTGGTTGGCGTTTTTCACAGGCTCAGCTGGTGCTTCCAGGAGCCAGAGGGAGCAGAGCAGGGGGAGCCCTGAGGAGCAGCCTGCTGATGGGCACTGGTAAAAACGAGAGCAGGCTCCGGGTACAAAAGTGATTTCAGCATTTATTATAATAAAAGAAAGGCCCAAAGCAAGGGGTACAAAAGTGATTTCAGCATTTATTATAATAAAAGAAAGGCCCAAAGCAGGAGGCCTGGCCGGGCAGGAGCGTTCCCTCAAGGATGCTGCAAGGCCTGTAGCGATGGCCCCGATGTTCCAGGGGAGCAGCACGGATTCCCTGGGTCAGGAGCCCCTTTTTATCCTGTTTTTTGTCCCTCTGGATTGCTTTCTGTTTGGATCCTTCACTTGCATGAAGGTTTTAGGCCTTGATTGGCCATTACAGCTCTGTCCAGGCTGGCTCAGGTTGCACTTTACTGAGGGGTGTTATGGTACCTTGAGTACCAGATTTCCTATAACTGCCCTTTTAACCCGTTTTACAGTAACCAAACTAACAGTACATGTTAAAAACAAGAGCAGGGTCCCAGGACTAAAGTGATTTTAGCATTTATTATAATAAAAGAAAGGCCCAAAGCAGGGGGGCCCAGGCCAGGCAGGAGCGTTCCCTCAAGGATGCTGCAGGGCCTGTAGCGATGGCCCCGATGGAGCAGCGTGGATTCCCTGGGTCAGGAGCCCCTTTTCATCCTGTTTTTTGTCCCTCTGGATTGGTTTCTGTTTGGATCCTTCACTTGCACGAAGGTTTTAGGCCTTGATTGGCCATTGCAGCTCTGTCCAGGCTGGCTGTGGTGCACTTTATTGAGCTGTGTTATGGTGCCTTGAGTACCAGATTTCCTATAACTGCCCTTTAACCCCTTTTACAATATAACAACCAAACTAACAGTACATGCCTAACGATCTATCAACTATTTTACAGCAGTTTCTAACCTATTTTTAACATTTCAAGGGGCTGGGATGTGCCCAAGCCATCCTTCCCTGCTGGAGACATCTCAGGGAGCATCCGTGTCCCACCTGAGGCATCAGGACAGCGGAAGAGGAAAGAAGGGAATGAATGAACTTAGGGGGAAACTGAGTTGCTGGCCTATTTATCCCAAAAAAGGCAGTGACACTCCCAGCCTGCCAGACTGCAGCAGCTGGGCAGGACCTGGAGCTGCTGCAGAGGAGGGATGGGACTTCCCCAAAACCTCCCTCCTGATCCAAACTGTTCCTGCCAGGAGCAGCAGGAGAGCTCCTTCAGCAGCTTGGGACCCTGAGCCCCTTACCTTACCCCGCACCAGGATCTGCCTTCTCCTCCCTGGCCCTGCTGCCCAAAATGTGCAGTGTGGATCCTGCCCACCCCAGAGCCTGGCCAGAGGGATCAGCCCTGCACAGGCAGGAATTCAACTGGAATGATTAAATTCATCAGACTCACTGACAGCAAAAGAATAATCTCTGTTGGTTTGAAAAACCCAGTCCTGAGGGACTTGTAGGAAATGGGGATGTGGCACCTCTTTCCTGCCTGGGAGAGGAAAATGAGGAGAAGGTCACGGGGTGATTGCAGATACAGCAGGAGATGGCAAATTTAATAAAATTTAATAAATCAGGGAGACCACAGTGCTGGGGGCAGGAGAAACAGAGTTTTCATTCCATTCCATTCCATTCCATTCCATTCCATTCCATTCCATTCCATTCCATTCCATCCCATTCCATTCCATTCCACAGTTTTCATACAGACAGTGGCACTTCCATTAAAGGAAGGATCCAAAGAAGCCTTGATTTTGAGGCCACTAAAAAGGAACAAATAACAAAATAATTAATAGAGGAAATAGATAAACATGAAAATTCTGATCAGGCTGTTCCATCCTGTTTCACCTCTTTTTAGCCACGTTTGTAGTGCAATGTTCACTGTAACCAAAATCCAAGGTATTTCACACAGAACCTTGCTGAGAACCCAACAAAACCCGAGAATGTTCCCTTTCAAAAAGCCCAAAATACCCAACCCTGCTGGAGCTTTCCCTCCTGCAGGAAAATCCACGTGCCTGATCCCTGGAGCCAGGCTGGGATCTGCCATGTGTTGGATGCATCACCCAGCACCTCAATCCCAGAGACTGGGAGAGAACTCTGGGAACACCCAGGGCCAGCATCCCCCCAAAATCTGACAAAAATCTGACAAAAATCTGACAAATTTTGGGGTGGTGATGGGTGACTTCCACCACCAAAAACAGGACAAAAACCACAACTGCAAAATGCTGGTTATGCTGAAGCAGGCCCAGGGTTGTTGTTTCCAAAATAACAAAACTTTGATAGAACAGAGCCCAGGCCAAGGGGCTGGAGAAGGAACAGGAGCGAGGGAATCCCTGGGAAATGTTGGCTCCATTCCCCTGGGAGCAGCTTGTCCTCTGGGAGGGAAGATACGGAATGTGGGATATGGGATGTGGGACATGGGATATGGGGTAGGGATATGGGATATGGGATATGGGATGTGGGATTTGGGATATGAGATATGGGATAGGGATATGGGATTTGGGGTTGTGGGATGTGGGATATGGGATATGGGATTTGGGGTATGGGATGTGGGATATATGGGATATATGGGATATATGGGATATATGGGATATGGGATATGGGGTATGAGATGTGGGATATATGGGATATGGGATATGGGGGATTTGGGATTTGGGATATATGGGATATGGGATATGGGGGATTTGGGATTTGGGATATGAGATATGGGATGTGGGATTTGGGATATGGAATTTTGAGGGATATGGGATATGAGATATGGGATATGGGGGATATGGGATTTGGAGAATATGGGATATGGGATATAGGAAATGGGATATGAGATATGATATATGGGATTTGGGGGATATGGGGGATATGGGATATGGGATATGGGATTTGGCGGATGGGGGATAGGGATATGGGATATGGGATAGAGATATGGGATATGGGATTTGGGGGATATGGAATATGGGGCATATAGGATATGGGATATTGGGGATATAGGAAATGGTGCTTCCAGACAGGGCTTGATTCTTGCTGTGCTCCAGAGCTGAAGGGAAAATCCTTCTCCCAAAGAAACAGCAGCTTTCCATCAGTGGCAGGGTTTTCCTGCTTGATTTCAGAGCAACCCCTGACCTTCCTCAGGGGACAATGTGTGTGGGGGCTCTGCTGTCCCGTTTGTCCCAGGGCTGGACACACAGCCAGGCTCTGCTCTTGCCTTTCCATTCGTTGTTCCTGTGACACAACTGCTCGTTCCCACGGGGACCTTCTCTCTCTCCTGCCCCAGAGCCCTCCCTCAGCTCTTGGGCACTTCCCAGCACTTCCCTCCTTTGTGCAGTAGTGGAACCACAGAACACCCGAGCTGGAAGGGATCTTCCAGGCCACCACCCCCTCAGACACCTCTGGGGGACAAAATTGGCAGAAACGGGTCCCGAGGTGCTGCCATTCCAGTCAAGCTGCTCCATCCCTTTTTACCCACATTTGTATTGCAGTGTTCACTCTAACACAAAATCCCAGGTACTTCACACAGATCCCAGCCTTCCCCCCAGTTTGTTTATTTTCCCAACCTCAGTGGGCACCTGGAGGTGCCACTCCCACCTGGGCAGGTGCTGTTTATTGTGTACAAGATGCAGTTTATTGTGTACAAAATGCAGTTTATTGTTTACAAATGCAGTTTATTGTGTACAAAATGCAGTTTATTGTGTACAAATGCAGTTTATTGTTTACAAATGCAGTTTATTGTGTACAAAATGCAGTTTATTGTGTACAAAATGCAGTTTATTGCTGCATTACAGCAGCCCAGGGTTGTGGGTGACAGAGCTGTGCCCACAGCTGTCAGCTCCAGCTGCAGGCAGGCCTGGAGACCCTTAGTTTAGGTTACAATGCAATATATACTTTTCTCTTGGTTACAGCACATTATATACTTTTCTTTTGGTTACAAATGCATTATATACTTTTCTTTAGGTTACAATGCATTATAGACTTTTCTTTTGGTTACAAATGCATTATATACTTTTCTTTAGGTTACAATGCATTATTTACTTTTCTTTGCTGAGCATCTCAATACAGTAGCACCAATCTATACCTTAACTTTTATCCACAGCCTATCATAACTACTGTAATTACCATATTCATGTTACTGTTCTCCAGTCACTAAAAGTCAGTACATTGCAGTTTAAGCTAGGAGTTGTTTTTCAGTTTTCTTGCAGTGGAAAATTCTGAGATCTTTTTTCTACTTGCCACATTGGCAGTCTTGTTTGCTTGTGCTCTCCTTCTGCTTGGTACAAACATCTTCTTGTTTGGGGTGGGTTTATCCTTTGCTCTGAGCCATAAAACCCCTTCTAACTAACACACCCTTTGCCTCCTGGGTTATCCAGTGAGACTGGCTCAGCAATTCTTTCCTTCTATATCAAAACTTGCTTCCATCTCTATTCCTTCATCAGACTCTACATTCAAAAATCTTTCTGCCCAGCATCCGTGAGACTTCCTTGTCCAGCTTTCATCCTTCCCAGCACTGTCCCCGCAGGGGAGGTCACATCCCAGCAGCATCCCTGATCCCTCTGTGCCTCCCTGAGCCCCGTCCTGGGGCTGCCTGGGGTGAGCAGATCCCTTATTCCCAGTGATCTCCATGGGAATTTGTGGTATTTTCAGGGTCCCCGGACAAAGGAGGAGTTGAGAATCTGACTCCATGTTCTCAAAAGGCTAATTTATTATTTTATGTACTTATATTATATCAAAGAATGCTATACTAAAACTATATTAAAGAATAGGGAAAGGATGCTGGCAGAAGGTTACAAAGAATGACAATGAAAACTCATGACAGCTTCCAGAGTCCTGACACAGCTGGACAGTGACTGATCATTAAGTCAAAACAATTCACATGAAACCAATCAAACGCCCACCTGTTGGACAAACAATCTCCAGACCACATTCCCAAAGCAGCAAAACAAGGAGAAGCAATGAGATAATATTGTTTTCATTCTTCTCTGAGGCCTCTCAGCTTCCCAGGAGAAGAACCTTGGGCAAAGAGGATTTTTCAGGAAATGTGATTGTGACAGGAATGTGCTCTCCCACAGGAGCCCTCCCGGCAGCAGCTGCTCTGCACAGGGACAGCCCTTGTGAGCACAGAGAGCTCGTCCCAGAGGGGAACTCTGTGCCCTCCTGTGCTGCAGAGCAGCCTGGGCCACCTGAGGTCAGGCCAGGGCTGGTCCCTGCTCTGAACCCTGCCTGGGGCACCATGTGGCTTTGGCTGGGAAGGGACCCCCAGTGACCCTGGAGGGGCAGGGCTGGGATTGCTCCTGGGCTGGGATTGCTCCTGGGCTGGGAGTGCTCCTGCAGCCATGAGCAGGGCTGGGATTGCTCCTGCAGCCATGGGCAGGGCTGGGATGCTCTGGGGGACACGGGGACAGCAGATGGCAGGAGCAGCCAGGGCAGATGGCCTGGAGCCCTGTCCTGCTCCCAGCCCCACAGCACCAGGTCTTGCTCAGAAGTGCTTGCAGGGAATGATCAGCCTGGTGTTGTTTCTGCAGTTCCTGTGCCCAGGGAGCAGGAGCAGGCAGGCTCCACTCTGCTTGGATGGAATTTGGAAGAAAGGAAGTGGCAGCAATCTGTGATGTCCCAGTGCTCACCTTGTCAGTGGCTGCTGTTCAGTGCCACAGCTGGGACATTATTGTCCCCACAGCTCGGGTTTGGGACCCTCTTGTCACCTCCCTGCAGCCACCCCTCCCTGGAGCCCCTGGCAGGGCCTGAAGGGCTCCAGGAGAGCTGCACAGGGACTGGGGACAAGGCCTGCAGGGACAGCACCCAGGGAATGGCTGCCAGTGCCAGAGGGCAGGGCTGGATGGGATCTTGGCAATGAGGAATTGTTCCCTGGCAGGGTGGGCAGGCCCTGGCACAGGGTGCCCAGAGCAGCTGGGGCTGCCCCTGCATCCCTGGCAGTGCCCAAGGCCAGGCTGGACACTGGGGACAGTGGGAGGTGTCCCTGCCATGGCAGGGGTGGGATGGGCGGGCTGTGAGGTCCCTTCCCCCAAACCAGTCTGGGATTCCCTGATTCCATGAACAACTCTGTGTATGCAATTACCTCAGGCTGTTTTCCTCCTTCCTTCTCCTCTTCCTCTGCCCTCCTGGACTGCCCAGATCACCGGCCAAGTGACCCAAAAACACCAATGGTGGTGGCTCAGTGCTTCCCCTCCATCCCTGAGGATGGGCCTGGCCATGGCAGCCCCAGGGACAAAGCTCCTGTCCCAGGCAGCTGCTCTGGGCACTGTCACCTCCACAGGAGCCAGAATCACATCCCCTCCCCTTCCCTGGGGGCTGCAGGACAGAGGGACAGGGGAGACAGGAGGGGTTTCCTCATGGTGCCTTGTGCAGGCTGAGCCAGAGCAGGGGCTGGGCAGAGCTACAGAACAAAGCAGGGATTTATTCAAAGCATCTCCTCCATGGATGAACCTTGGGCAGCACCAGAGCCCAGCCAGGGCTGCACCCAAGATGAACCAAAATGGCCCCAAAATGCACGGGCGCTCTGAGGGCACCTGTGCAGGTAACGCAGCTGCTCCTGCCAGGGAATCCCTGCAGGAACCAGGGGCGGAACACACGGGAGCAGCGCTGCACAGGGGCAGTGGGGGGGACCACGGGCTCCCAGGGAGCTTTTCCTGGGGGTTCTTTTGCCCTTTTCTGCCAAGGTCAGGATTAAATGTGTGAGATGGAATTTCTTGTTGGGACTCAGATGTTTATCAGTTCTTATCTCTGTCCCAGTCTCACAAACCCTGAGTTCTGCAGCACTTCACTCCAACCAACTAAAAATGGAGCCCTGTCTCTCTCTACAAGGCCTTTGAAGGATAAACTGTCCAATTAAGAAATGACACCTCAATTATTGTCACTTTTAACCCAATCACCAACCACCCGTGCCTGCAATGGGGACTTTTGTATCCAATGACACAAAACCACCCAAACCCATGGAGGAGGAGAAGGAGAAGGAGAAGGAGAAGGAGAAGGAGAAGGAGAAGGAGAAGGAGAAGGAGAAGGAGAAGGAGAAGGAGAAGGAGAAGGAGAAGGAGAAGGAGAAGGAGAAGGAGAAGGAGAAGGAGAAGGAGAAGGAGAAGGAGAAGGAGAAGGAGAAGGAGAAGGAGAAGGAGAAGGAGAAGGAGAAGGAGAAGGAGAAGGAGAAGGAGAAGGAGAAGGAGCAGCCTCCACCCTAAAACCTCCATCTTGCTTTCTCTCTATTCCTGTATTCTAAACCCTTAAACTCTGAGTTTCCCACCCTGTGATATCACACACTTCTATTCAAACTCCACACCCACAATCCCAGTTCTGCCATTCCATTCTGGAAGCTTCTCCAGGGCCTCAGGTCAGTGCAGTGTTCTCTGGGGGTCAGTGCCTGGCAGCACAGAAAGGCTGGGAATTCTCAGCACCCAGGGCTCCAGCCTTTCCCAGCAGGATCAGCCTCTGCAGCCCATCCCAAGGAATCTCTGCCAGCCCTGGTGGCTGCTGAGCTCTCCCTGCTCAGGTAAAAATCCCGTTCTGTGCTCAGCCGAGGGAACGGGAGCTGCTGCCAGGTGGGGATGGCCCCGGGTGGGGACAAACGCACAGGGGGGGCTCCAAAGGCAGCCCAGGGTAAAGCTGGGACTAATGCTGGGGACACCCGGCCTGGCCTGGCCACTCCCTGAGCCCCGGAGCACAGCCCCACTGAGCCCGGCCTAACTCTGAGTGCAGCCTGAACTGAGCCCGGCCTAACTCTGAGTGCAGCCAAACTGAGCCCAGACTAACGCTGAGTGCAGCCTGAACCGAGCCCGGCCTAACTCTGAGTGCAGCCTGAACTGAGCCCGGACTAACGCTGAGTGCAGCCTGAACTGAGCCCGGCCTAACTCTGAGCGCAGCCTGAACTGAACCCGGACTAACGCTGAGTGCAGCCTGAACTGAGCCCAGCCTAACGCTGAGCACAGCCTGAACCGAGCCCGGCCTAACGCTGAGTGCAGCCTGAACTGAGCCCAGCCTAACGCTGAGCACAGCCTGAACTGAGCCCGGACTAACGCTGAGTGCAGCCAAACTGAGCCCGGACTAACGCTGAGCACAGCCTGAACTGAGCCCGGCCTAACTCTGAGTGCAGCCTGAACTGAGCCCAGACTAACGCTGAGCGCAGCCTGAACTGAGCCCAGACTAACGCTGAGTGCAGCCTGAACTGAGCCCAGAGTAACGCTGAGCGCAGCCTGAACTGAGCCCGGCCTAACTCTGAGTGCAGCCTGAACTGAGCCCAGACTAACGCTGAGTGCAGCCTGAACTGAGCCCAGACTAACGCTGAGCGCAGCCTGAACTGAGCCCACACTAACGCTGAGTGCAGCCTGAACCGAGCCCGGCCTAACTCTGAGTGCAGCCTGAACTGAGCCCAGACTAACGCTGAGCGCAGCCTGAACTGAGCCCAGACTAACGCTGAGCGCAGCCTGAACTGAGCCCGGCCTAACTCTGAGTGCAGCCTGAACCGAGCCCGGCCTACCCCAACTAGTCAGCCTGAACGAGCCCGGCCTAACTCTGAGTGCAGCCTGAACCGAGCCCGGCCTAACTCTGAGCGCAGCCTGAACTGAGCCCAGACTAATGCTGAGCGCAGCCTGAACTGAGCCCGGCCTAACTCTGAGTGCAGCCTGAACCGAGCCCGGCCTAACTCTGAGTGCAGCCTGAACTGAGCCCAGACTAATGCTGAGTGCAGCCTGAACTGACCCGGCCAACTCTGAGTGCAGCCTGAACTGAGCCCGGCCTAACTCTGAGTGCAGCCTGAACAATGCAACTCGCTGAGTGCAGCCTGAACTGAGCCGCTGAGTGCAGCCTGAACGAGCCGGCTACGTGAGTGCAGCCTGAACTGAGCCCAGAATAACTCTAAAATGCAGCCCCACTGAGCCCGGCCTAACGCTGAGCGCAGCCTGAACTGAGCCCGGACTAACTCTGAGTGCAGCCTGAACCGAGCCGGACACTGAGAGCCTACGAAGCTAACGCGAGTGAGCTGAACGACCCGGCAACCTGAGTGCAGCCTGAACCGAGCCCGGCCTAACTCTGAGTGCAGCCTGAACCGAGCCCGGACTAACTCTGAGTGCAGCCTGAACTGAGCCTGGCCTAATGCTGAGCACAGCCTGAACCGAGCCCGGACTAACGCTGAGCGCAGCCTGAACTGAGCCCGGCCTAACTCTGAGTGCAGCCTGAACTGAACCCGGCCTAACGCTGAGTGCAGCCTGAACTGAGCCCAGACTAACGCTGAGTGCAGCCTGAACTGAGGCCCTGAACTGAACCCGGCCTAACTCTGAGCGCAGCCTGAACTGAGCCCGGACTAACACCGAGCACAGCCTGAACCGAGCCCGGCCTAACTCTGAGTGCAGCCAAACTGAGCCCAGACTAACGCTGAGTTCAGCCCAAGCAATCCTTCAGCAGGAGGGGATGCAGGGGGGGATGCACAGGGGGGATGCAGGAGCCTGGGCTCTCTCCCACATCCCCTCCCCGAGGCACACAGCCATCCCAAACCCAGCCCGATCCCAAACCCCGCCCGATCCCAAACCCTGCCCGATCGCCGTCCCAGCCCTTCCCTTCGGGACCATCATCTCCCGCCCCTCCCGCTCTGACAATTAGTCCCTATCATTCACACTGTGCAATCAGCTGTTAAATCCTCATTTATGCTAATTGGAATGTGAATGTGCTGCTCGGCGAAATGTTAGATTGCCATGTTTACAAATATACTCCAGGTATTTGGAAATTTAGATGATCCAAACCATACTGCTTAAGCTACTGGCGCTGCCAGTTTAAAGAACTTAAGCCTATTTATCAGTTATTTAACAATTCTTTGCACATTCCGCCGTTTTCTTCGTGCAGCCCCTTGCCACACGATCTTGCTGCTTTAAAAAATCCATATATAATCTAATAATTGGTAATCTCAATGGCAGGATTTAATTGCCTGCAGCCTCGACGTGGGTAGCACCATTTACCCAAAACATGTTTTCCTAATCCATGAAAGCGTCCTTTAAATCTGCTGCATTTGGAAATAAAGAGGAAAATCACCTCTTTGGCTTAGCTGCACCTCAGAGACTGCAATATGTCCGTGGAAAGTGATTTCCCCGAAGCTATTACAGCATAATCAGCTCAAGAATTAGTTTCAACTGAAAGTTTATCTCATTATGAGCTCTGACCTGTGCGCAGCTCACACTCCCATCAAAGGCTGAGCTCTTCTAATGGCTCTGCTGGGATGGAGAGGGAAAGGTGAGGCTGCCCAGAGCCACCCAGAGCCACGGAGCTGCCCTGGCCCGGGACCCTCCCTGGCCCTGCTGGGAGCAGCTCCTGCCGGGGCCAGGGCCCTGCTGGGCTCCCCCCGAGGGCTTTGGTGGGTGCAGAGCTCAGCCCTGCTTGTCTGCACCGAAACAGGAACCCCAAAAAATCCCTGGGAGTGCCAGCTGTGCCCCATGGGCACCTTGTCCCCAGCCCAGAGCACTCAGTGCCACCTCCAGGGCACACCTGCAGGGATGGGCACTGCAAAGCTCCCTGGGCAGCCCCTGCCAAGGCCTGAGCTCCCTTTCCATGGGCAAATTGCTGCTGCTGTCCCAGCTGAGCCTGCCCTGGCCCAGCCTGAGGCCGTTCCCTCTGCTCCTGTCCCTGTGCCCTGGGAGCAGAGCCCGACCCCCCGGCTGTGCCCTCCTGGCAGGGACTTGTGCAGAGCCACAAGGGCCCCTGAGCCTCCTTTGCTCCAGCCTCAGCCCCTTCCCAGCTCCCTCAGGGATTCTCCAGCCCCTTCCCAGCTCCTCAGGGATTCTCCAGCCCCTTCCCAGCTCCCAGCTGCTCCTCACAGGATTTACAATTTGAGGAATCAGGGTGAGACCAATGTGCTCCTAATCCCCTCCTTGGGAAAACAATTAATTCAATAATGAGGAGTGGAAGCTGCATCTCGCTCTGGAGACTCCTGATCAAGCTGTGGGTTGTGCACCAGGCCCTGGGCAGCCCCTGCTCACTGGGGGTCCCACTTCCCTTTGTCCCTGGGCACACTGAAAAGAGCAAGTCCAGCCTTGTCCCTAGTTCTGCTTGTGAATGGATCCTCACAGCAGCACTGCCAGACTTCCCTGGCACCCCGCTCCCATCTGCAGCCCCAAGGGCACCCCAAACCTCTGAGAGAGGCAGGGGGTGAATCCAGGGCATGGAGTGGAGCCATGGAGTGGTTTGTGTTGGCAGGACAGCACAACACTGAGCTGCTCTGGGCGCCTGGGGCTGCCCTGGATCCCTGGCAGTGCCCAAGGCCAGGCTGGACACTGGGGCTGGAGCAGCCTGGCACAGTGGGAGGTGTCCCTGCCATGGCAGCGGTGGCACTGGGTGGGCTCTGAGGTCCCTCCCAACCCAAACCAGTCTGGAATCTCACAATCTTCAAAGGAAGCTGCTGAGCAGAACCTCACACAGGGACCTGGAGCTGGAAACACTTCCAGGGGCCCAGGCTGAGATCCTGGGGCAGGGGAGCTGCAGGAGGCATGGGGGGAGTGCTGGGGCAGCTCCAGGGCAGCAGATCACAGCACCCCCAACACCCCAAACACCCCCAGGTGTGGCACAGCAGCATCCCCAGCACAGGTGGGGCAGCACCCCCAGAGCACATTCACAGAATCCCCAAATCCCTGCCAGCCCATGGAGTGCCAGCTGTGCCCACGGGCACCTTGTCCCCAGCCCGGGGCTCTCAGAGCCATGTCCCCTCACACAGGGACAGTTTGCTGTGCCAGTCTCTGCCCCTGTCTGGGAGGTGTCTGTGTCTCCTTTGTCATCGGCAAACAGGGACAAACCAAGGCCAGGCCGCTCTCAGGGTGTTTTGGCTGAGCAGGGCAGGAGGTTTGGGGTCCCAGCTCCATTCCCACCTCGGGGTCTCTGCAGGAAGGGCCCAGGCCCAGCCTGGCAAAGCTGCCAGCCATGGGAACGAGGAGGATGAAGATAAAAAGCCCTCAGGGCTTCAGGCCAGAGCCCTGGAAGCAGAACAGGGAGCTGGGATCCACGTGGGTGCTCTGGGATCTGTGCTTTCCACCCGCGGTTTTCCCCACCACCTCTGTGCCCTTCCCACCTGTCCCACAGGGCACTGTCACCTGAAACTGGGACTGACCCCTGGCTTATCCCAGAGCCTGGGATCATCCCGAGCCTGGGCCTCCAGGAGGGCAAAGGCCTTGTGCTGCCACCTGTGCTGCCACCTCTGCTGTCCCCTGTGCTGTCCCCAGCCCTCTCAGCCCAGGTCAGTGACCACAGAACCACGGAACAGCCAGGGTTGGAAGGGGCATACGGATCATCTCATTCCAGCAGGATTCCAGCTGGATTCCAGCTGCCCCGTGCCCAGCAGCGCAGGAGAGCTGCAGAATTCCTGCTGTCCCAGCCCCCAAACTCTGGCCCTTCCTGTGACACCTGCTGGCTCTGGTTTCTGGTGTTTTGGGTCCATTTGCTGCCCTTCCATCGCTCCTGGGTGGGAGCTGGGATCCTCAGCAGAGCCGGGCAGCTGAAGGTGCTCCAGGTGCTTTCTGCCAGCAATTCCCTCCCTCAGAGGCTCCTCCAGCAGCCCCCCGGCCCAGCAACGGGCGCTGCTGGTGGGAATAATATATTTATTATATTTATTTAGAAGTAGAACCAAGGGGGAATAAAAACCCAGCAACTTTTTTTCTTTTTTCCCCCAAAACCACCTCTTTTTTAAAGATGAAAAGTCAGTCATTCAGCCAACCTTCAAAGTGCTCGACTTAATCCGCGGGGGGACTCGGTCTCGCTTTTCTCAGCGCAGATTTTCCCCCCTCGTTCACACACCTTGAGACAAAGGCCGCGGGAAGGAGGCGGGGGGGAGGCCAGGGGGTGTTTTTTGTGCGGGACTCGGAGCAAATGTATTCCGGAGAGCGCCTGAAGCGGCGCCCGGCAATGCGGAGAGAGAGAAGTGTCCTCGGCGAGAAAAGGAGAAAAGAGCCCCGAGCAAAGCGGCCGGGCCATTCAGGAGATTTGCTCGGGCACTCGAGGAGCGGGGCAGGAAGAAAGGAGAAGCTGTTGTCAGGTTTGGGGTGTTTATCGGCTCCCCTCGAGACACTTGACCCCGGGTGGGACCCCCTAATCCGCGCTCTGCATGCGCGGCCGGCCGGGCCGGGGGGCGCTGCCCATTGTGGCCCCCGGCCCCCCCGGGCCCTGCCGCTCACAAACGCTCCCACAAGTTGTTTGGGCTGGCGCTGCCGAGGGGATTGTGCTCCTAATGAAACAGTCTGGTCATTATACAGCGGGCAGCGGGGACAAAGGGGCGGCGGCAGCGGCGGGGACGGCCTGGCACACAAACAGTTACTGCTTGTGCCGCGGGATTTAGGGAATTATGGTCGGGGGCTCCCTTAATGGGACACGTTTGTGAGGACAAAGCGGCTCGGAGATGTTTGCTGAAGGGGGAAAAGCACCGAAAACCTCGGTTTGGGGCTGGTTCCTTCCCAAGGAAAAGGGGCAGGGGAAGGAATCACCTCCGCTGGCAAAGAACGCCCTTGGCAGAGCTGCTTCTCCCCTAGAACAGCCCGATTGAGCTCATTCCCAAACCCGGGGATTTGCAGCAGTCATTTCCGTGATTTTTAATACCTGCTGATCAAAACTGTCCGCAATATTTTTTTTAGGTTTTTAATTGCATTAATCATTAGCTGCAATTATTTCGATTTAGGAGCTCCTTTGTTCAGCGGCTAAGCGCAAACTCGGTGGAAACAGCTTGATTTTCACGAGGCAGGGTGACTTGCTTCACTTCATGAATTGAACAGAGCAGAAATCCCAGAGCAGGAGCGGGCTGGGAAATTTTCACCAGGTGATTTATCACCGGAGGGACACTTTAAATCTGGATCAGTTATATTAAATCTGCCAGGCATTTATTAAAGCCAGAGCAGGAATAATAGCTGGCTGCAATATCACATAATGACCATCATTGCACAAAGCCCCAAAATAGCAGCTGAATATGGTTTGGAAGTAACAAACAAGGATAATCCCGGGACGTGTCTGAAATCACTCCTGAGCTCCGGCCCCACCTGAGCCGGGCTGGGCTCCCAGGACAGGGGGGAAAAGCCAGGGCAGAGACAAGGCTGGGCCTCGAGCTCAGCTTCTCCACCACGGCTCCTCATTCCATCCAAATTCCCACCACGGCTCCTCATTCCATGGGAATTCCCACCACGGCTCCTCATTCCATCGGAATTCCCACCACGGCTCCTCATTCCATCCAAATTCCCACCAGGGCTCCTCATTACCTCAAAACTGGGAGAGCTCGAGGTGTGGAGAGGGCAGTGCCTTGACTGTTCCCCACCAGACCCCAAAGGGAGCTGAGAAGGGGCTGGAGAATCCCTGAGGGAGCTGGGAAGGGGAGCAGAGCCCGACCCCCCCGGCTGTGCCCTCCTGGCAGGGACTTGTGCAGAGCCACAAGGGCCCCTGAGCCTCCTTTGCTCCAGCCTCAGCCCCTTCCCAGCTCCTCAGGGATTCTCCAGCCCCTTCCCAGCTCCTCAGGGATTCTCCAGCCCCTTCCCAGCTCCTCAGGGATTCTCCAGCCCCTTCCCAGCTCCTCAGGGATTCTCCAGCCCCTTCCCAGCTCCTCAGGAACTCTCCAGCCCCTTCCCAGCTCCCTCAGGGATTCTCCAGCCCCTTCCCAGCTCCGTTCCCTGCCCTGGACACCTCCAGCCCCTCCAGGGCTCTCCTGCAGGAGCAGAACTGGGCACAGCCCTCGAGGGGTCCCAGCACAGAGGACAATTCCAGCTTTGGTCACCACAACATTTTGGAACGACTCTCCATGCCAGTGCTGTTGGGCTTTTCACCTTTTAGTTTAAAGCATTCAAACCCTCTTGATGTGAATTCACCTTCTGGTTTGGAGCTCTCCAAGACCCCCAGGCAGCAGCACCTGTACCTGGGATGTTTCTGTGCTGCTAAACCAGTCTGGAGCCCTGTTCCCACTAAAAATAGAAAGACAACACAGCCCAGGGGTGTTTATTAGTGTGAGGAAGAAGGGAAGCAGGGATTTTTATTCACTGCAGCTAAAGGTCTGTGCACAGGAGTTCAACAGTAGGATTTTTAAAATTCAAAACATAAGAATGAGCAGCACTTCATTGCAGAGTTGAAAGATAATTGTGCAATTAACGGTAGAAGGTCAATCATGCCAGAGCTGGATGCTTCTGACAGATAGGGATAATCAATCCAGCCTCCATATGAAAGGCTCCGAGGTAGCAATGGAAAAATAACACAGTGCCAATGTTTCTGTGCCCTAATGAACACCAGACAAGTCATTATTGACTGGTTTTTACTTAGTTTAAGTGCCAGAGCAGAAGTATCTGCTTTGATTAAATGGAACTTCAGAATTTTGCCTGCAGTCCAGTTTGTGTCCTGGTCTAAGTGAGGATGTTAATTTGGGAATGCAGCAAAGTCTCCCCATGGCAGCTGCAGTGTCTGCTCAGGGAACTGCCAGGAGAACCCCCAGGAAAACGTCCCAGCCTGGTTTTTGTGGCGGGAAGGGGCAGCAGCCGAGCTCTGCTCGTGCTGGGCAGCAAAATTCCCTTAACCCTTGGCACTGGGGTGGGCTGTGGCACCAGCGTGGGGGAGAACTGATCCAGAGCAGGGATCAGCAACCCCAGATCCAGGGAGAGAGCCCAGGAGGAGCCCTGAGCTGCTGGATCATGGCAGCAGAGACATCTCATCCCTGCTTTGCTTTCCCTGTGGGATCAGGAAAAGCCTCACACCAGCATTTCAGCTGGGGGGGCTCACCTGGAGAGGAGAAGCTGCAGGGAGAGCTCAGAGCCCCTGGCAGGGCCTGAAGGGCTCCAGGAGAGCTGCAGAGGGACTGGGGACAAGGCCTGCAGGGACAGCACCCAGGGAATGGCTGCCAGTGCCAGAGGGCAGGGCTGGATGGGATCTTGGCAATGAGGAATTGTTCCCTGGCAGGGTGGGCAGGCCCTGGCACAGGGTGCCCAGAGCAGCTGGGGCTGCCCCTGCATCCCTGGCAGTGCCCAAGGCCAGGCTGGGCACTGGGGACACTGGGAGGTGTCCCTGCCATGGCAGGGGTGGCACTGGGTGGGATTTGAGGTCCTTCCCAACCCAAACCTTTCCCTGTTTCTGTGATTTCACTGAAAATAACGAACCACCCCCCAGAGAAGGCAGTGTTATTAGGGATAATTTGAAGGCTGGTGCTAAAGCTGGGCAGGGGCCTCGTCTCGTCCATTTGTCACCCCCCTTGGCTGTGCGGGGCCTCAGGGCCTGCCCAGTACCTGCAGAGCAGAGCTGGGGTCCCCCTGTGACTCCAGCGGGCTCCGAGGGGTGCCCCAAGTCCCAGACGTTCCTGTGGGGGAGCTCTGGGCTCTCCTGGGCCACAATTCCCCCTCTTGGCACTCAGCTGGGACAGCAGCAGCAATTTGCCCATGGAAAGGGAGCTCAGGCCTTGGCAGGGGCTGCCCAGGGAGCTTTGCAGTGCCCATCCCTGCAGGTGTGCCCTGGAGGTGGCACTGAGTGCTCTGGGCTGGGGACAAGGTGCCCATGGGGCACAGCTGGCACTGCATGGGCTGGCAGGGCTGTGCCAGCCCCGGGATTTGGGATCTGTGCACAGGACACTGTCACTGTCACTGTCCCACCACGGCAATCCCAACCCCTCCTCCCAGAGCTTTTCCCAGCCATCTCCTCCCTTGGCCACGAGCCCGCTGCAGGTGCCCACCCCACACCTCCCCTCCCACCTCCAACCCCCCCAGAGCCTAAATCCCTCCTTTTCCTTGGACAAGGGTGCAACATCCCGCTCCCGCTTGGCTGGAGAAATCGGGAACTGCAGCAGGAGTGAAGGAGAGGGAAAGGCTCGGCCTCACCTGCGGTCCGGGGCAAAAATCATCTCCTTTTCCAGCGGGCTGGGAGGAGGAAAAGGAGCTTTGGGGAGCTCTTTCTCATCGGAGAGCGAGTCGGCAATTAAAGCTGACTCTGCTTATTCATTAGATCACATTAAAAACCGCGGCAAAAGTGGAGGGGGAACTCTCTAAACAAATTTGGGCCACTCTCCCCTCATTCATCGCCAGTTAGGAGCCGTCAATGCGCTCCATTTGTGCTCTAACTGCTTCTGAAGCACAACCATATGGTTGCGTTAAAACATCTTTTTCGTGCTTAATTTGAGGCACTGATGGTCCCTAATCAGCCGTGTGCGGATGAGCCCCCTAATTGATGACTAATGAGTCACGTGCATCCCGAATTAATCCCGTTAATCACCGGCGCTGGTCGGCGCTTCCAACGGCCGCGTCCCGGCGCTGCTGCAGGTGGAGGGGCTGGGGATGGAGCTGGGGATGGAGCTGGGGATGGGGATGGAGCTGGGGATGGAGCTGGGGATGGGGATGGGGATGGGGCTGGGGATGGGGATGGAGCTGGGGATGGGGATGGGGCTGGGGATGGGGCTGGGGATGGGGCTGGGGATGGGGCTGGGGATGGGGCTGGGGCTGGGGATGGGGCTGGGGATGGAGCTGGGGATGGGGCTGGGGATGGAGCTGGGGATGGGGCTGGGGATGGGGCTGGGGATGGGGCTGGGGATGGGGCTGGGGATGGGGCTGGGGATGGGGCTGGGGATGGAGCTGGGGATGGGGCTGGGGATGGGGCTGGGGATGGGGCTGGGGATGGGGGGCTGGGGATGGGGCTGGGGATGGGGCTGGGGATGGAGCTGGGGATGGGGCTGGGGATGGGGCTGGGGATGGAGCTGGGGATGGGGCTGGGGATGGGGCTGGGGATGGGGCTGGGGATGGAGCTGGGGATGGGGCTGGGGATGGGGCTGGGGATGGGGATGGGGATGGGGCTGGGGATGGGGCTGGGGATGGGGCTGGGGATGGAGCTGGGGATGGAGCTGGGGATGCGGGGATGGAGCTGGGGATGGGGCTGGGGATGGGGATGGAGCTGGGGATGGGGATGGGGATGGGGCTGGGGATGGAGCTGGGGATGGGGATGGGGATGGGGCTGGGGATGGAGCTGGGGATGGGGATGGGGATGGGGCTGGGGCTGGGGCTGGGGCTGCTCCTGCTCCTGGGGCTGAGGCTGTCCCTGTCCCTGCTCCTGTTCCTGCTCCCCTCCTGCTTTTCCTGGGCACGGAGGAGGCTCAGCAGGACTTTGGGATGGGCCTGTGGTGGTACAGAGGAATTCCAGTTCCCCTGGTGTCAGCTTGTCACTGTGATCCTGTCCCTGTTTCTCAGGGAATGCTTTGGGTTGGGAGGGACCCTAAAGCCATCCCAATCTACCCTGCCATGGCAGGGACACCTCCCACTGTCCCAAGCTGCTCCACACCCCAATATCCAGCCTGGCCTTGGGCACTGCCAGGGATCCAGGGACAGCCTTTCCTTCTGTCCTGGAGTGAGGAGGGGACAATCCCTGCGGGCTGGATTTGACACCCTGGGATGGATGGATGAGGAGGAACAGAGGGATTTGGGGAGACCCTCGGGGGCTCCCTGGGGCTGATCCCTGCCAGGCTGGCTGGGGAGGGGTCTCATCACCTTCCCCAGCAGGAGGAAGGGAGCCAGCTGCAGGTGTTGGTCCCACCTGACAAATCCCCCATGCTGAGGGACTCGGTGACAGTGGGGACACTGCTGTCCTGTCACGGTGCCATGTGGGCAGTGTCACCACAGGGTCCTTCCCCTCACCTGGTTCGAATGAACCCCTGAGCCCCCTGTGCTGTCAGCAGGGCCCTCAGGAGAAGCCCCCTTGTCACAAAAATTGGGAACAAGCTGCTCCTGAATGGGCCCGGGAGCGGGGGGGCTGCTCCCTCCCTAATCCCACATTTCACAGCACGGGCTGGGGACAGAGGGCAGCTCCTGCAGCTTCCTGTGCCCTGCCTCGTGTGACACATCCCTGCCTCGTGTGACACATCCAGCCTGCCTCTGTCCTGCTGCTCCTGGGATGTCCTGGAGCTGGGCCGGCCTGGGAGGGACCTGGGCCACCCCTGGAGCACCCGGGCTGGTTGGGCTTTTCCCCTCCTGGCGCTCCTGGGAGGATGGGATTGCACCCAAGAAGTCCAGGATTATCAGATTTTGCCATGGCAACACGTTATTATAAATGCAAATGGAGACTGGAAAGGGGGAAGCCTTTGGTGCTCCTAATGAGATGACAAAAGGGGATAACAGTGAAATATTTCATGTGCTTTGAATCTTGAAAAATCCTCCTCTCCTCTGCCATCTTCTTTTCTGGAGAGCTGCTCAAGAGCTTTTGGCTGGAGCCCGTGGAAGAAAGAATGAGGTTTAATTTTATTTTTATTTAGTGAGTGGTGGGCTTGACACTCACCTGCACCACTGGGAGGTCTGAGTGGCTGCTGCTGGCTTGGGAATTTGATCTCCAGAAGGACCAGGAAAAGATCAGTGGGAACATCACTCCTTTTAAACCAGGATTTCACAGCCAGAAGCCGTTCTACCCTGACCTTTCATTTGTGTTTACAGCACCTGAGCCACTCCCACGTTCATTAGGCATTTTCTGCATGTGGAACAAGGGAACTAATTGGGTTTAATTTTGACAAAGAGAAGCCCTAGTTCATTAAGAGTAAAATGCCGTGCAGGACCTTGTACAGAGAGCACCTGTAGCATCTTTTTTTTCTAATTATCCAACAGTATTTACCTCCTTCACTTGTGCAAAAAACTTTATAGAGATTGCCATGGAAGCAGCAGTGCCAGCCTCAGTGCCAGCTCACTCCCAGCCCAGGGGAAGAGGAGAAATTGGAATTATTGCACGTGCCAATCCCAGCTACTTTTCATGGAAAAGAAAGGAAAAATCGAACCCCTCAGAGGGCAGGGGCCGGATGCTGTCAGGGATTTCCACGTGTAAACAGCAGCGTGTGGGGACACTTCCCCCCTTGGGACTCTCCAGAGATGCTGTTTGCACAGCCAGCAGCCTTTGCAGGGATTCCCAGAGGTTTAGGGCTGGTTACCAGAGCTGGAACAGCTGTTCCTCACTCACTGCCCTGCTCTGCCTGCAAACCCATCAGGAGCTCCCCCATTCACGAGCCCCATTCAAGGTCCTTTAAAAATCCATTTCTTTAATGCTCCTGCAAACTCTCCCTGCCGCCCAGCTTTTTTTGGTTTTTTTTTTTTGGTTTTTTTTTTGCTAATTTGATGAAGACCACACACATGAAATCAAATGCTTTTGTCATTTGCTTCTCATTGTCCCCCCTTGGTGAAAGGAAGCATGGCCTGCGTGGCGTGATCATAAACATGGGAGCTCAGAGCCTGGCTCCTCTCCAAATGTTCATTTCTCAGGGCAGCTTTGGGGATAATCGGGGGCCTTCGTGGTAACTCTCACTTTGGGAGTGGCTGGAAGCACCAGGACAGTTCTCATGTGCTGGGAGTGTCCAGGGCAGGGAACGGAGCTGGAAGGGGCTGGAAAGTTCCTGAGGGAGCTGGGAAGGGGCTGGAGAATCCCTGAGGAGCTGGGAAGGGGCTGGAGAATCCCTGAGGAGCTGGGAAGGGGCTGGAGGCTGGAGCAAAGGAGGCTCAGGGGCCCTTGTGGCTCTGCACAAGTCCCTGCCAGGAGGGGCACAGCCGGGGGTCGGGCTCTGCTCCCAGGGCACAGGGACAGGAGCAGAGGGAACGGCCTCAGGCTGGGCCAGGGCAGGCTCAGCTGGGCCAGCAGCAGCAATTTGCCCATGGAAAGGGAGCTCAGGCCTTGGCAGGGGCTGCCCAGGGAGCTTTGCAGTGCCCATCCCTGCAGGTGTGCCCTGGAGGTGGCACTGAGTGCTCTGGGCTGGGGACAAGGTGCCCATGGGGCACAGCTGGCACTCCATGGGCTGGGTGTAATTCCCAGGGAATAATTTGAAAGAATAACAAATGTGAAAATCATCCTGACTCAAATCTCACCCATTTCTTCCCAAATCCTCACAGGTCACTGCTTTTGAGCCAATCCCTACTACTGGATTGGGATCTACCCCTGACAAGCAAATAGGGAAGAGATGAGATTTCATTTTAGAAAGGAAAATTAACCTTCAAAAAAGCATCCAAGGAATCTGATGGAATGAAATGGAGAAATTGTGCCCGCATGAGCAGCTGAGCTGCTCCAGGCTGGATGGGGTTCAAATGGCTGATAAGGCACTGCAGCAGCACAGGCTCCGTGTGTGTCTCCACAGCAGTGCAGGAGCTGCAGCAAAGTCAGGATCATGTTCAGTCCTGAGGGTTTTTTCCCCAGGGCTTTTGAGTGATTTTCCTCCTGACAGGCTCTGTGAATAATCCCCCATGTTTGTACAATGTTTGTATTCATTTTCTGTGGTTTATCCATTCTGCAGAAGGGATTTTCTCCAGAACTGTTCCCTCTGACTTGCAGGAGTGACCCAGAGGTGAGCCCCTTCCAGCTGGGAACATTCCTGCTCCCTGAGGATCCACCTGCTCCCTGAAACTGGGACATTTTCCCATTCTCAGTCTCTATGTCAGCTCCTCACTTCTTGTGGCACGTGGATTTGTGGTTGGGTTTGTTCTTCGGTTGGGAATCGCTGCTGGAAGCACATTTGGGATCCAATAAACTGAAATAGACCTGAGCTTGTTCCTCTAAGTGCCTAAAAATGGTCACATCCAGAAAACCAATTACACTTACACTAGTTATTCCAAGCCTTTCCCTCAAGTGTTTGTGATGGATAGGAGCAGACACAGATCCCAGAATCCCAAATCCCTGGGGCTGGCACAGCCCTGCCAGCCCATGGAGTGCCAGCTGTGCCCCATGGGCACCTTGTCCCCAGCCCAGAGCACTCAGTGCCACCTCCAGGGCACACCTGCAGGGATGGGCACTGCAAAGCTCCCTGGGCAGCCCCTGCCAAGGCCTGAGCTCCCTTTCCATGGGCAAATTGCTGCTGCTGTCCCAGCTGAGCCTGCCCTGGCCCAGCCTGAGGCCGTTCCCTCTGCTCCTGTCCCTGTGCCCTGGGAGCAGAGCCCGACCCCCCCGGCTGTGCCCTCCTGGCAGGGACTTGTGCAGAGCCACAAGGGCCCCTGAGCCTCCTTTGCTCCAGCCTCAGCCCCTTCCCAGCTCCTCAGGGATTCTCCAGCCCCTTCCCAGCTCCTCAGGGATTCTCCAGCCCCTTCCCAGCTCCTCAGGGATTCTCCAGCCCCTTCCCAGCTCCCTCAGGAACTCTCCAGCCCCTTCCCAGCTCCATTCTGTGGCCTGGACATGCTCCATCTCCTCCAGATCTTTCCTAAAGACATTGAAGAGATGTTTTCATTAAATCCTGCTTTTTTTTTTTTTTTTTTTTTTAATTTTCATTCCCTGTTACTTCCAAGCATACAAACCCAAGCCAGTAACTCCAAAGGCTCAGCCAGGGAGACAGGTAGCAGGATGCTGTTCCTTTGTGCCTCCTGTTTAAAATTCCCTTTGCCCTGGGTGTGAGCATTCCCAGGCTCCCAAAGCCCCTTACCTGGGAGAAGAGCATGGGTGGAGGGAAGGGGTGGATTGGGGAGCAGCAGTGCAGCCCAGGGGCCACGACCATGCCCATCCTGGGAGGCTGAGAGCTGGGCTCACTGGGCTGTCCCATTTCCCCTGCCCTCAACTGTCCCCCCAGTGCCCCTGTCTCCTTCTCCCTGTCCTATATCCCCAGTGCCCTGTCCCATTCCTCCCTATCCTGTCCCTCCAGGGTCCCTGTCCTGTCCCCACAGTCCACTGCTATTTCCCCAGCCGCCCCTGTCCCATTTCCCCTGTCCTGAGCTGTCCCCCCAGTGCCCTGTCCCATTCCTCCCTGTCCTGTCCCCCCAGTGCCTTGTCCTGTCCCCCTAGTGTCCCTGTCCTCTTCCCCGTGTCCTGAGCTGCTGCCCCTGTGCCTTGTCCTGTTTCCCATCCCATTCCCATCTCCCGTCCCATTCCCCCATTCCCGTCCTGTCTCCTGTCCCATTCCCCATTCCTGTCCCGTTTCCTGTCTCCTATCCCATTCCCCCATTCCCATCTCCCGTCCCATTCCCCCATTCCCATCCTGTCTCCTGTCCCATTCCCCATTCCTGTCCCGTTTCCTGTCTCCTATCCCATTCCCCCATTCCCGTCCTGTCTCCTGTCCCATTCCCCATTCCTGTCCCGTTTCCTGTCTCCTATCCCATTCCCCCATTCCCATCTCCCGTCCCATTCCCCATTCCCATTCCCCATCCCATTCCCCCATTCCCATCCCACTCCCCCATTCCCATTCCCCCATTCCTGTCCCGTTTCCCGTCTCCTATCCCATTCCCCCATTCCCCGCGCTGTTCCTGCTCCAAGCAGCTCCCGTGAGGATGTGCCACGGCAGCCCAGCAGTGCCCCGGGCCCGTCCCCTCCGGTTTGCGGTGACAGAGCCGTGCCCCGGCGGCCACCGGAGCGTCCCGGGGACCCAGCGGGGGCTGAAGGGAAATTCCAGCACGAGGCAAACTTGGGCCACCTCCGTGCTGCCCGGCTGTCCCTGCCCGGCCGGGGAAGCCGGGCTGGAGGAGGGCAGCGCTGCCGGGGCTCCCCGGGAAGCAGCGGGAGCTCTGGGGCAGGACATGGGGATCCCAACTGCAGAGCCCCTCAGAGGAACCCGGGACTGAGCCACGGCGAGCCCTGCTCGGGACGGGCTGGGTCAGGTTCGGGGAGGTTCGGGGACGTCAGGGAAGGTTTGGGGAGGTTTTGGGGACATTTGGGGACGTTCGGGACTGGGACACCCGGGGGGGGGGCGGGGCGCGCTCCCAACGGCCCCGCGGCGGCCGCGCCACCAGCGCCCCCCGGCGGCGCCGCGCGGAACTGCAGGAGCCGCGGAACCACCGGGACCGGGAACAGAACCGGGACCGGGAACAGAACCGGGAACCGCACTGGGGAACAGAACCGGGACCGGGGAACAGAACCGGGACCGGGAACAGAACCGGGAACCGCACTGGGGAACAGAACCGGGACCGGGGAACAGAACCAGGACCGGGCAACAGAACCGGGACAGGGGAACAGAACCGGGACCGGGAACAGAACCAGGAACCGCACTGGGGAACAGAACCGGGACCGGGGCTCGAGTGCTGGGAACAGAACCGGGACCGGGGCTCAAGTGCTGGGAACAGAACCGGGACCGGGACCAGGGTTTGAGTGCTGGGAACAGAACCGGGACCGGCGCTCGAGTGCTGGGAACAGAATTGGGACCAGCACCGGGGCTCGAGTGCTGGAACAGAACCGGGACTGGGGTTTGTGAGCTCCGGACAGAACCAGCACCCGGGTTTGTGAGCTCGGGACAGAACCAGCACCGGGGTTTGTGAGCTCAGGACAGAAGCAGGCCCAGCCCAGGGCTGCTCCCTCTGCTCCTGTCCCATTCCCTGGGAGCAGAGCCCAGCTCCCAGCTGTCCCCTCCTGCCGGGAGCTGTGC
The DNA here is from genome assembly GCF_901933205.1 of Camarhynchus parvulus. Classification (NCBI taxonomy): domain Eukaryota; kingdom Metazoa; phylum Chordata; class Aves; order Passeriformes; family Thraupidae; genus Camarhynchus; species Camarhynchus parvulus. The sequence goes on along the minus strand of NC_044571.1, from coordinate 487,932 downwards.
AGAGGGACAGAGGGACAGAGTCTGTGTGTGCCCGTGGAAAGCAGCCCAGGAGCAGCAGCAGGAACCTGTGAGCACAGCACAGATGCTCGGTGTCCATCACCACCAGGAGCGTTCCCAACAGCACCAGCCATTCCTTGGACATTCCGTGTTTTATTGAGCTGGGACTCGGGGTGGGGCGAGGTCCATGAGTTCAATAAATACTGCAGAACTGCCTGAAGCCCCACGGAGTTCGAGCAGGGAGGGAGTACAGGAGCAGTAAATTGATAAGAGGTTTAAAAAATCTAAGAACTACCTGGGGTGGAGGACAGAGCTCCCTGAAAAGAGATGGCAGGTGACCTTCAGCAATGGCATGTGGCCCTCACAAAATGACACCTGACCAGCGGCCAAGGACAGCACTGGCCCCCCTGCCAGGAAACTGCCTGAGCAATTCGATCAAATTAGTGAATTTAATGCAGAATAAAATGCAGGGCAGCAGCTCTGCCTTTCCTGGCCCCACTGGAGGACACCAGGCTGTCCTGGCCAGCTGAGGGAGAAGAGCCCAGGAAGCACCACCCCTTCCACCCATCTGCTCCTTCCAAAGGCGTTCTGGAAAGGCCAGAGGAGGGACAAGGAGAGGGACGAGGAGGCTCTGGCAGGGTGGGGACACTGCAGGTGTGCCAGCAGCACACAGCTGTCCCTGTGCCCTGGCAGACACTGAACACACCTACCCTGGGGGGCTCCCAGCCAAGGAAAAGGGACCAGCCAGGTGTGCTGCTCCCTCTGGCACACGAGGAGCAGTCTTTGGTGACTGCAAGGCACAGTCTGGAGTGCCCAGGACAGACCCGTGAGTGGCACCAGCACCTCCCTGTCCCCAGTCCCACCTGCAGGGTTCCATGGAAGGCCACACAGAGCACTGAAATCCCTGGGAAGCCCAGCTACTAAAGCTATGCTCACCCCATCCCTGTGGACGGGGAAGCCACACCACCCCCCCCCAGCCCCAGCATCCTCACGTTCTTCCAGATGCTCCTGTCCCAGCAGCTCCAGCCAGGGGCAGTGGCTGTGCTGGATCCCGGGGTGATCCCTTAGGAGCCACACATCAGGCACTCCTCCCTGTTCTCCAGGGAGCACACCATGGCTGCCTTGTTCCTCTCCTTCTCCTCCTCCTCCCTGGACGCCTTCTCCCGCTCCCGCAGCTTCTCCTTGTTCAGGGTGAACTGGATGGGGTTGGCAGCTGGCTTTGTCCTCAGGTAGTACATGCCAGTCTTCAGGCCCTGGGGACAGGGGAGCTCAGGGCTGGGGGCAGCACCCCAGCTCTGGGGACACTCCAGAGCAGCACCCCCAGCTCTGGGGACACTCCAGAGCAGCACCCCCAGCTCTGGGGACACTCCAGGGCAGCACCCCCAGCTCTGGGGACACTCCAGGGCAGCACCCCAGCTCTGGGGACACTCCAGAGAGGCACCCCCAGCTCTGGGGACACTCCAGAGGCACCCCCAGCTCTGGGGACACTCCAGAGCAGCACCCCCAGCTCTGGGGACACTCCAGGGCAGCACCCCAGCTCTGGGGACACTCCAGAGAGGCACCCCCAGCTCTGGGGACACTCCAGAGGCACCCCCAGCTCTGGGGACACTCCAGAGCAGCACCCCCAGCTCTGGGGACACTCCAGGGCAGCACCCCCAGCTCTGGGGACACTCCAGAGCAGCACCCCCAGCTCTGGGGACACTCCAGAGCAGCACCCCCAGCTCTGGGGACACTCCAGAGGCAGCACCCCCAGCTCTGGGGACACTCCAGAGCAGCACCCCCAGCTCTGGGGACACTCCAGAGAGGCACCCCCAGCTCTGGGGACACTCCAGAGCAGCACCCCCAGCTCTGGGGACACTCCAGAGCGGCACCCCCAGCTCTGGGGACACTCCAGAGCGGCACCCCCAGCTCTGGGGACACTCCAGGGCAGCACCCCCAGCTCTGGGGACACTCCAGGGGAAAACAGGATTCTCAAAGGGAAACAACCTTCCAAGAATTGGTGAGACCAACTTGCTGTGCCAGAACTTACCAGTCCCTGTGTGCCAAACTCACCAGGCCCATTTTTTGGGAACAAGCCCCCCAGTCCCAAGCACTGCCCCTATTTGTTGGGAACAAGCCCTAAATCCCAGGTAATGCCCCTGGTTTTGGGAACAAGCCCTAAATCCCAGGTAATGCCCCTGGTTTTGGGAACAAGCCCCCAGCTCCAGTTGATGTTTGTGGGGAAGGAGCTCCTGCCCCAACTGATGCTCTGTTTGTGGGAAAGGAGCCCCAAGAATCCCAGCTGATTCCCCCTTTGTGGGGAAGGCGCCCCAATAATGCCAGCTGATGCCCCATTTTAGGGAAGGAGCCCAAATAATCCCAGCTGATGCTCCTTTTTGGGGAAGGAGCCCCAAGAATCCCTGTTTGTGGGGAAGGAGCCCCAGTTACCCCAGCTGACACCCCGTTCTGGGGAAGGAGCCCCAAGAACCCCTGTTGTGGGGAAGGAGCCCAGCTGTACCTGTTTCCAGCCGTAGAAGTGCATGCTGGTGAGCTTCCCGTAGTTGGGCTCAGCAATGTGGATGTTCAGGGACTGGCTCTGGTCAATGAAGGCCCCTCTGTCTGCAGCCATCTTCAGGATGGTTTTTTGGGAGATCTCCCACACGGTCTTGTAGAGCTGCTTCAGGTCATCAGGAATCTCAGGGATGTTCTGGAAGAACAGCAGGAGTTTGGCAGGGTGGAAAGCCCTGACTGCCCAGATATCCCCATTTATAACATGGAATTCTTCAGTGACTGCTGGGGCTCCAGCAATCCTACAAACTGAGGCCTGTACAGCTGAGCTCTATCCCTGAGTCCAAACACAGAACCCCAGACTGGTTTGGGTCTGGAGGGACCTTAAAGTTCACCTCATCCCACCCCTGCCATGGCAGGGACACCTCCCTGGCCTTGGGCACTGCCAGGGATCCAGGGGCAGCCCCAGCTGCTCTGGGCACCCTGTGCCAGGGCCTGCCCACCCTGCCAGGGAACAATTCCTCATTGCCAAAATCCCATCCAGCCCTGCCCTCTGGCAGTGGCAGCCATTCCCTGGGTCCTGTCCCTCCATCCCTTGTAAACTATCTCCCTCCATGTTTCCTATTGGCTCCTTTAGGCCCTGGAAGGCCACAATTAGGTCACCCTGGAGCCTTCCCCAGGCTGAACAATCCCAATTCCCTCAGCCTTTCCTTGCAGGAGAGGTGCTCCATCCCTCTGATAACTTGGTGGCTCCTCTGGACATCCTGTGTCTGCAAGCACCAAGCACACCTGCAAACACCCTCAGCAGTTACATGTGGACAGGCTGGAGATCAGGGAAAGGTTCTTGCCCAGAGGGTGCTGGCACTGCCCAGGCTGCCCAGGGAATGGGCACGGCCCCGAGGCTGCCACAGCTCCAGGAGCCTTTGGCCAGCACTGCCAGGGATGCCCAGGCTGGAGTTTGGGGGCTCTGGGCAGGGCAGGGCTGGCACTGGGGGTTCCCTCCCAGCTCAGGACATCCCATGATACTCCCTGCTATGAAACCAGCCCTTTATCTCTTCCTGCTAAGGGGGAATCCAGAAGGAGCAGGAGGTGCCTGGCAGCAATGGCTGCCCTGCTGCCCCTGTACCTGGATGGAGCCGTTGTGGGCGATGATCTGGTTCTTCATCTCCTCGTTCCACAGGCCCCTCTCCGTGAGATCCTTCAGCAGGTGGGGATTCACAACCTGGGAGGGGCAAAGGCCAAAGGTTTTTAAGTGGCTGAACAAGATCCTGCACATTCCTGACAGACCCTCACCCCTGGAGTGTTCCAGGCCAGGCTGGACAGGCTGGGAGCAGCCTGGGGTGGTGGAATGTGTCCCTGCCATGGCAGGGCTGGAACTATGTGATCTCTAAGGTCCCTCCAAACCATTCTGGGATTCTGCTGGACATGGCAAATTAGAAGGGGCTGCATGGAGCTGCCCTGCATGAGGAACTCCAAAAGATGGGAAAAGGAGAGATCTTGCTGTTACAGAGCCACTGGCCACAACCTGAGATCCTAAAGAAGGATGTGAACAATTAAGACTGATATCAGGAGGGGAAAGAACAGAACAGGGACAGGCTGAGTATTGGGAAGAAAACACAACCCCCTTTTCCTGCTGGGACTGGTGTCCCTGTCCCTCCCCCAGCCCCACACAGGGAGGCAGGGCAATGATCCTCCTGGTTCCACCTCCCCACTCCTGTCTGGGGTGCTCCTGCAGCCAGGAGGAATGGAGAGCACTGAGACACCCGAGGGGATGGACCTCGCACCTCCCAAACAGGGACAGCCTCCCCTTGTCTCCACAGGGGGCTTTGCTAACTCCAGCCTCCAGAACCCAACCTGTTTCACTCCCTCTCCTGACTGACAGACCCCTCTGAGCCTGTGGAGCTCTTCCATGCCCCCTTCAGACCCTCGAGTGCTTCACAGCTCGTTCTCAGGACCGTGGTCTCAGTTACTCTTCCCATGTCCCTCCCATGACATCACCACCCCTTCCTCAGCAGTTATTCCTGCAGCCCACCCTGAGGCCCCACAAAGGCTTTTCCCAGACAAAAGCAGCACTTGTTTATCCTTTCACCTATTCCCTGCTGACTGTGGAACACACCGAGCTGGACTCCTGCAGCACCCAGCGCTCCAGGTCCCTTTGATGCTTGGACACAAACATCAGGCTGAACTGAGCCCCAGGTGTGAGGCCTCCCCTTGTCTTCCTTAGCCATAAAACCTCAGGCAAGGGCAAAGGTGGTGCCCAGAGCTCACCTGGAACTCCCCCGAGAGGACCCTGCGTGTGTAGATGTTGCTGGTGTAGGGCTCGATGGACTCGTTGTTGCCCAGGATCTGGGCAGTGGAGGCCGTGGGCATGGGGGAAATGAGGAGGCTGTTCCTGACACCGTACCTGGGGACAACAGGCAAGGTCAGGGAGCTGCAGCCAAGGGACACAGCACAGGAAAGAGCCAGGGACAGCAGGGAAATAAATGTGGGATAACCTGCAAAGCCTCACATTGCCCACAGGGAAAAGGGAAGCACCACTGAACTGGCACTGGGGTCAAGTCAAGTGGAATTAGGGGCTTTGCTGTTCTCATCCCTCACCAGAGGCTTTCCCAAATGATTCACTCAGGGGTGGGGTGCAGGGAAGACAATCTGCCAGGCACTGCACCATCCACAGCCCTGAGGCAGAGCTGAACCAGCAGCACATGAAGAGGCTGCAATCTCTCCAGACACAGGACAGGGGACAGATTTACCACATTTAAAAATCAGAGCCAAACAGACAGAATCAGTCCATGACAGGCACTTCACACTTCAGTGATTCCTGTCCTCAGGATGTTCAAGGCTCAGCTTTTCCCTGGCAGCAGGGAAGAGCCCCAGGGCCAGCTCATGGCTCACTCCTCACTATGTTTGTTCAATGGGAACACAAATCCTCCTGCTGGACGCATCCAAAATGGAATTAGAGCTCAGCTAAAGCAGAGCAGTGAGGGTGGGCTCCCCAGCTTTGGAAGGACAAAAAGGAAAGAAAGCCACCCAAAAAACAGCTCAGAGGGAAGATCTGCTGGGTAGAGGGGAACACATGGGGCTGTTTTCACACTTGGATCCTGCCTTTAGTTCTCAGTAGACAGAACATACCAAATCCATATCCAAAGCCAGGCTGATGGAGCTGGGAGCAGCCTGGCTCAGTGGAAGGCGTCCCTGCCATGGGAGGGGTGGCACTGGGTGGGCTTTGAGGTCCCTCCCATCCATCCCAGCCTGGGTTTTATGTGACATCTGCTAGAAACCATGCAAGGTTACTCACTTGGCAATCTTCTCCTTCAAAGCCTTCCAGTCCCAAAGGTCAGAGGGGGTGACATTCCACATGTCATACTGAAGGATCTGAGGAACACGGTTTGGTCCAAATTAGAGAGGGCACTCTTTTCTCCATTTTTATAAACCCCATTGGAAATGGACCTGTCATTCCTCTTAATTCTTCTCTCCCATTAGATCTCAGTGAAGCTCTGGCATGACCTAACAAACACTCCATCTTGTGACTGCTCCAGTGCACAGCCAGCACAGGCTGAGTCTGATTGTCTTTTCAATCAGAGAATCCCAGAATATCCTGATCTGAAGGGACCCCCAGGGATCCCCAGTGCCAGCCCTGCCCTGCTCAGAGCCCACCAAGCCCAGCCTGGGCATCCCTGGCAGCGCTGGCCAAAGGCTCCTGGAGCTGTGGCAGCCTCGGGGCCGTGCCCATTCCCTGGGCAGCCTGGGCAGTGCCAGCACCCTCTGGGCAAGAACCTTGCCCTGCTGTGCAGCCTGAGCTGGCCTGGCCCAGCCCCAGGCGCTCCCTGGTGCTGTCCCTGTCCCAGAGCAGAGCTCGGAGCTGTCCCTGCGCTGCCCCTCGGGAGGAGCTGCAGCCCCGGGGAGCTCTGAGCTCAGGCTGCTCCAGGCTGGGCTGCCCAAGGCACCTCGGGGGGCCCCTCCTGACCCTTCCCCAGCCCCGTGTCCCTCCTCTGGACCCTTTCCAACAGCTTCTGGTCTTTCATTGACACACCCAGAACTGTCCCAGCACTGGAGGTGAGGCTGCCCCAGCCCAGAGCAGAGTGGGACAATCCCTTCCCTCTGGGCAGTGATGGTGTCTCCAGGACAGGGATGTCCCTCCTGGCTGTAGGGCACTGCTGACTCAGATCCTGCTGCCCAGGAACCAGGTCCCTGCAGGTCTCTGCAGCAGCCCAGGCACAGGATCAGCTCCCCAGAGCTCTCCCCTGTCCCGTCCCTGGCACTCACCCCCTTGCTGACCGGCGAGCCCTGGTAGGTGTCGTAGGGGCCCTGCTCCCTGGCCAGCTCACAGCTGGCCTCCAGGGCCCCATAGTAGATGGTCTCAAAGATGTGCTGGTTGAGGAGCTGAGCCTGGGGGCTCTCGAAGGGGAACCTCATCAGGATGAAGGCGTCAGCCAGGCCCTGCACGCCAATGCCGATGGGCCGGTGCCGCCGGTTGGAGCGCTCGGCCTGCGGGACAGCACGGACACGTCACCTCCAGGACAGACACACGTCACCTCCAGCATGGACACATCACAGCACAGACATGTCACAGCATGGACACGTCACCTCCAGGACAGACACAGCACCTCCAGCACACACACGCCACCTCCAGCACGGACACACGTCACCTTCCAGCACAGACACACCACCTCCAGCACGGACACACCACCTCCAGCACAGGACACACCACCTCCAGCACGGACACACCACCTCCAGCATGGACACACCACCTCCAGCACAGGACACACCACCTCCAGCAGGGACACACCACCTCCAGCACAGGACACACCACCTCCAGCACAGGACACACCACCTCCAGGACAGACAGATGTCACCTCCAGCACGGACACACCACCTCCAGCACGGACACACCACCTCCAGCAAGGACACACCACCTCCAGCACAGGACACACCACCTCCACAGGGACACACCACCTCCGCCACACACCACCTCCAGCACAGACACATGTCACCTCCAGCACGGACACACCACCTCCAGCACGGACACATGTCACCTCCAGCACGGACACATGTCACCTCCAGCATGGACACACCACCTCCAGGACAGACACATGTCACCTCCAGCACGGACACACCACCTCCAGCACGGACACACCACCTCCAGCAGGGACACACCACCTCCAGCACAGGACACACCACCTCCAGCACAGGACACACCACCTCCAGCAGGGACACACCACCTCCAGCATGGACACACCACCTCCAGCACGGACACACCACCTCGCAGCAAGGACACACCACCTCCAGCAGAGCTGGGAAGGGCCCCAGGGAGCAAAGCCTCCTGCTGCAGCGTGCCATGAGCTCTGCATGAGCACTCCTTCCATCCTGCCTCTGCTTGCTGAGGCCAGATTGAGTTTGTCAGACCTTAGCACAGACTGAGATTGCTTAACCCAGCAAGGGGAGCCAGGATTTAGAAGAGAACACTCAGCACTTTCTGATAAATGAAGACATTTAATAGGGCAGAATCACAGAATCACTGAGATTGGAAAATCCCTCGGAGCCTACCAAGTCCCACTGTTCCCCAGCAGAGCCAAGGCCACCACTGACCATGTCCCCAAGTGCCACATCCACATGGATATTAAATCCCCTTCAGGGATGAGGACTTCACCACTGCCCTGGGCATTCTGTGCCAGGGCTGGACAGCCCTTTCCATTAAGACATTTTTCCTAACTCCCCTGGCACAGGTCAAGGCCATTTCCTTGTGTCCTTTTCCTTGTTTTCTTGCAAGCAGAGCCTGACCCCCAACCTGGCTGCCCCCTCCTGTCAGGGAGCTTTAAAACCAACCAAAATGAGTTACACTTTCTCAGGATCTTTCCAGGATCCTTCTCTCTGTTCCACTTCCCTCCCTGTTCCTAGTGCTGGTCTGTGCTTCATGGAAATCCTCACACGTGAAAAATTCCAATGGCAGAAGCAGAGTGGGAAGCTTTCTACAACTGCTTCACCACAGAGCTGCTCTGGGCTGAAGCTCAGGCAGGCACTGACAGATCCCACCTGGGAACAGGTGGTTCACAGAGCTCCCAACAGGTCTATGGAGCTCCTCTGTGATTCCTTGTGTCCCAGACTGCTCTGGGATTGCTCTGGGCAGGATTCAGCCCTACTCACCTCTGGCACAGGGTAGTAGTTGATATCAATGATTTTGTTGAGGTTTCTGACGATGACCTTGGTGACCTCAGCCAGCTTCTTGAAGTCGTAGGTGTGCTCGGGGGTCACGTACATGTTCAGGGCGATGGAGGCCAGGTTACACACGGCCACCTGTGGGCAGAGACAGGGGATCATTGGGAACAGACCAGGACACACAGCCCTGCCCCAAACCCATGGGAACCACCCGCCAGGGAACCTGCCAGCCTGGGGAAGTGCACCCCTTGGTCCCCTGGCACGTCAGAACTTGTGCAAAAGGTAACAAAAACTCAGGAAAGTTCAGTAGAAATCGGTATGACCAGAAAAATCCTGCCCTGGTCAGTCCTACTGCCTGGAAACCATCCTCACACAGAATCTCAGAGGGATCTGGGTTGGAAGGAATTTTTAAGCCTGATTTGTTCCTTGTCACTTCCCCTTTGAAGGGTGTCTTGTGTCATCCCAAATCCTCCACAGGAGTGGGAAGGGAACCCACAGTCAGTGGAAGGGCTGTGAGTACTGAGGTCAGGAGTTTCTCAGCTGCCTGCTCCCTTCCCAAGCAACATCAGACATATCCCAGAGAGCTGCCCCAGGAGCACTGCCAGGTAGGGAGCTCCACAGGAGCACTCCCAGGCAGGCAGGGAGCTGCCACAGGAGCACTCAAGACACTCAGGCGGCGGCGAGGCAGGACCCAGGACACTGCCAGGCAGAGCCCAGGAGCACCCAGGCAGGCGGCTGCCCCAGGAGCACTCCCAGGCAGGCAGGGAGCTGCCCCAGGAGCACTCCAGGCAGGCGGGGAGCTGCCCGAGCATCCCAGGCAGGCACTCACACACTCCCAGGCAGGGAGATGCCCCAGGAGCACTCCCAGGCAGGCAGGGAGCTCCACAGGAGCACTCCCAGCCTGCCCAGCACTCCGAGCTCCCGCTCTGCACCCACCTCATCCTTGCTGGTGTACTCCACAATCTCGGTGCACAGGTTGCTGCATTTGATGGTGCCCAGGTTCTGCTGGTTGCTCTTCCTGTTGCAGGAGTCCTTGTAGAGCATGTAGGGGGTGCCAGTCTCGGTCTGGGACTCGATGATGGCGTACCAGAGCTGCTGGGCCTTCACCACCCTGCGCACGCGGCCCTGCCGCTCATAGCTGCAGCACACAGGGAGCCCTGTCAGCCCCCAGCCCCAAACACCAGGGAGAGGCCTCTGAGCAGGGCAGCAGCACACCCTTGCTTAAGGGGAGCCAATCTTTCACCACAGCAGCCACACAAAGCCATGGAGTGCCCCGAGTGGCGATCGCTCCAGGATGTCCCTCTAACAGGGACACTGTCCCCCCAAAAGGCTGAAATGGTCATTCACACACAGCTCCACCCTGACACATCACGGTGTGAAGGACACAGCCCCATCCTCACACTTTTATCAATCTGACAATGAGTTCAGTGGGCACCTCTGAGCCCTCCCCACAAACCTGTGCCATGGCCCCACATCCCACAGGACACAGGCAGCTCTGGGAGAGGATGGCACCGCTTACATGTCTGCTCCCTCCTCTTACCTCTCATAGAGCTTCTCAAATTCCTCTCCCCAGACATCATCCAGGCCAGGACACTCATTTGGGCACATTAAGGACCAGTCCTGTACAGGGCAAAAATAATCAGAGGAAATCTTTAGGCACTCTGTTAATTAAAGCTGTGGCTACCCCACCCCTGGAAGTGTCCAAGGCCAGGCTGGATGGGGTTTGGAGCAATCTGGGACAGTGGAAGATGTCCCTGCCCATAGCAGACGGTGGTACTGGATGAGTTTTAAGGTCCCTCCCAAGCCAAATCAGTCTGGGATTCTCTGAAATACAAGCAGGCATAAGAACATAAAATGTTGATGCCTCGAGGAAACCTCAGAGTCAAAACAGCCCAAAAATCCAAGAACAAATCATGGGCTGTGAGATTCAGGCCTGAAGCAAAACACTGAGTTGCAGCTGCCCAGCTCCATTCTCCACCTGCACAGCCAAGCTCTCAGACAAGGTGCAGCAGCTCTCCCAGGAAGGTCCTGGAAGGAACAAGGAGCAAAGCAGCTCTGCAGCCCTCGCTGAGCTCCTGCAGGGCTGCTCACCTGCTCCTACACTACCAGACCTTTTCTGTGCCAGCCAAGTTCTCACCTGGTTGGTTTCCACTCGCTTCATGAAGAGATCAGGGATCCAGAGGGCAAAGAACAGGTCCCTGGCTCGCTGCTCTTCTTTCCCTGTGTTCTTCTTCAAGTCCAGGAACTCAAAGATGTCCAAGTGCCACGGCTCCAGGTAGATGGCAAAAGCCCCAGGTCTCTGGGACACGGAACACAGTCTGGATCAGAACAAAGTGTCCTTGGAAAGAAACCTCCTGCCCTGCTCCTGAGTGCCCACAACACCCCAAACCAGCTGGGAACTGGGGGGCAGCACCAGATACCAGCACAAGGGGAAAAATGCCCTTTTGTGATTATGTGTCACCCACAGCCACTCCATCAGCTCCCTGACGTTCATGGGACAGCCCCTGCACCGTGGAAGCTCTCCCATTACCCCAGGCTCCCTTCTGGATCTCATTTAAGGTACCTTGTTTCCACCTTGATCCACGTAGCGGGCGGTGTTGTTGTACACCCTCAGCATGGGAACGAGCCCGTTGGAATTCCCGTTTGTCTGCAGAGGCACAGGAAAACCATCAGCAAAACTCCCTGCAGAGGCTGGCCTGCACCTCCTGTGGGTCTTTCCTCAGGCTGCAGAGCTCTTACACTGATCACCACCAATTATTTCTAGTCCCTTCCCCACACTTTTTGTAACTAAAATGTATATATCAGCCACGTGTCCCAGAGTTAATAAAACGTCCCTCCTAACTTCTTTGCCCTACATTATGTCACCTAAAGGCTTGCAGGGTTTACCCACACTGTGACAAGAAACCCCAAACATACATCCATGGAAAGTCTGGGGCAGTTATAGACACAGAAAGGCAAAGGGCTAGTGCACAAGTGTCTGGGCATATTCCTAGGCTGCTAACAGACAAACATGGGCATTGTCTGACCAAACACTGGAAGAAGATCCTTTCTGGAAGGGCTTCTATAAGGAAGCCAAAACACCGAGGAAAACTGACCTTCCTGCCTTAGGGCAAGGGACAACTGAGGGAGGCCCAGTGCTGTGTGAAGTGAGAGAGAGGCAGCACTGGTGTGGCATCCCCTGGGAGCAGCAGCAGTGTCCCTGTGCTGTCCCTGTGCTGGGGTGACTCAGAGCAGGACAGGCACTCACCCCAGCGATGTAGCTGCCCGTGGCACGGATGCAGCTCACAGCGAGGCCAATGCCCCCAGCAGACTTGGAGATGAGGGCACACTGCTTCAGGGTGTCGTAGATGCCTTCAATGCTGTCATCTTTCATGCACAGCAGGAAGCAGCTGAAGGAGACAAATGGTTTCAGCACACAAAGATGGAAAGAAAAAGTCAGAAGTGTTTCATCAGGCTGCAAAAACCAGGGCAAACATGGGGCCTTTAGCATGCTCCACAAAGCAATCCCACAGGTGGAATAAAGGACAAAACAGAAAACATCGTGAGCAGTGCTTGTACTGCTGATACCTCTGCTACCAAACATTTTTAATCATGGAATCGTGGAATACCCTGAGCTGGAAGGGACACACAAGGATCAGAGTCCAACTTCTGGCCCTGCACAATCCCACTCTGGGCATCCCCGGCAGCCTCGGGGCTGTGCCCATTCCCTGGGGAGCCTGGACAGTGCCCAGCACTCTCTGGGGAAGAACCTTTTCCAATACATTGATACAAACCTTTATAAAAATATAATCATTTTCCTGATTAATATGATATCAAAAACCTATGAGTTATGCTTGCTGCTTTTAGGAAACTAAATTTTTAGAAACTAATTTTTAGAAAATTACCAGGATTCATTTGGTAACCTGCAGCAGACTATGCACATCAGGAACTTTCCAATACAACACAGCCATGCAAAGGTTTCCAATATCTCTGGAGCTGACAGAAACCCGGGCATTTTTCCCCAAGGACTAAAACTTGACAGCAGCTGCTCAAAACATCACAAAACACATGCAGGAACGCAGCTGCTCATTTCAGAGGCTGTGCTAGCATCACGCTTGAGCAGATGTGATCCCCAAGGCATTCCCTGTGGCCAGGGGGGAGGCAGAGGCAGAGCACCTGGAGAGCTGGGGGCGGTTGGTGCCGGCGTTGAAGAGCGTGGGCGAGGCGTGGGTGAACCAGCGCTCCGAGAGCAGGTTGTAGGTCTCGATGGCGGCCTCGATGTACGCCCTTGTGGATGCCCACGGCCACCCTCATCAGCATGTGCTGGGGACGTTCAGCAACTGCAGGGACAGAGCCAGCAATGCCAGGGTTGCCTTGGGAGGGGCCTCACAGCCCACCCAGCGCCACCCCTGCCATGGCAGGGACACCTCCCACTGTGCCAGGCTGCTCCAACCTGGCCTTGGGCACTGCCAGGGATCCAGGGGCAGCCCCAGCTGCTCTGGGAATTCCATCCCAGCCCCTGCCCACCCTGCCAGGGAACAATTCCTCATTGCCAAGATCCCACCCAGCCCTGCCCTCTGGCACTGGCAGCCATTCCCTGGGTGCTGTCCCTGCATCGCCTGGAAATTGTCTCTCTCCAGCTTTCCTGGGGCTCCTGCAGGCCCTGCAAGGCCACCCTGAGCTCAGGCCAAAGCTTCTCCTGTGCAGGTGAACAATGCCAGCTGTGCCAGCCTTTCCTGCCAGCAGAGCTGCTCCAGCCCTCTGCTCATCCTGGAGCCTCCTCTGGGCTCTCTGCAGCAGCTCCAGCTCCTCCCTGGGCTGGGCCCAGGGCTGGGGCAGCTCTGCAGCTGGGAAATCACTGTGAGGGCACAGTCCCCCTTTTCCTGCTGCCCACACTGGAATGTGCCCAGGGCACAGGGATTTTGGGATGCCAAGGCACGTGGCTGGGGCATGCCCAGCCCCTCAGGCACCAAGCAAACCCAGAAGGCCAGGGAGGAAGAAGACTCCATGTGACAGTCACAGGGTCACAGCAGCAAGCTCCAAACGCTGCAGTGGGACACCTGGGAGCCAGAGTTTTATGGAATCACAGAGTGATCAGGGTTGGAAGGAACTTGAGTTCTCCAGCCCAACTCCTACTCAGAGAGCACCAGGCCTGTTTATTCAGGACTGCATCCCATCAGGCTTTGAAAAACTCAAGGAACAATCTGCTCCAATGCTCAGCTGCTCTCATGGAGGAGGGAAAACCCCTCACCTGTATGGACAGTTAAATTCAATCAAATATGCAGTCCAGAACCCAACTATGTTTCAGCTTTATGATATTATAATTCATCTCTGACCCTTCTGGTGTCCCAGGATATCCAAGCCAAGGGCCTGCATCACTGGCAGCACAGTACCTAAATTTAGCTTTAATTTAATTTAAATTAACTCAGATTTTTTAAGAAGTGCTCAGCACTAGGAACAGCCCTTACCTTTGGAGTTGATTTTCAGCAAGTAGGAGCGTTCCAGAGTCTTTAAAAGAAAGGATGGATTTTAGCAGACAGGCAGATTTTAATTTTTTTAAAAACCCTGTCAACTCCAAAACTCAACCATCTCCACACCCCTCATCCCAGGCTTCACCAGCCCTGCACTCTGCTGCTCCTCTCTTTATTAGCTTAATTAGGTGATTAATGACTGAAAATACACAATTCCATGGGAAGATTCCAACACTGCTTTGGATTACAGAGTGTGGAGCACAGCAGGAGGTTCCACACTGTCCTGGACCCACAGGAGCTCCCTGCCCAGAGCCCTAAACCTGAGGCAGACCCAAACCACAGCAGCACAGCTGAGCTGGCTGTGGGGCAGCAGAGCAGCCCCTGGGGGGCTGTGGGGAGATGTTCCAGCAGCACAGGAAGGATAAATGTGTGGGATGAGACCCTGAGAGAACTGCTCCACTGAACAATGGGAAAAGCAAAAATCCCTTCTCTGGCTAATTGAGGATTAGAGTAGTTCCTTTAGGAATGGCATCCAACAACACTCAGTGGGATCTGCTGTGAAAACCAGCCCAACAGTTAAAATATTCCAGAGCAAGAAAACTCCATGACTCATCCCACTGGGCAGCTGCTTAGTGCAGGCCCCCTTCATCTTCACAGCCCCACTGATGTCCCACCCCCTCCTGTGCCCCCAGATGATTCCACAATGATTCCATCCTTCCCAGCAGAGCCAGGAGCAATGTGCTCTTTACCTTAAAGCCAAAGTAGTTGTAGGAGAAGTCTCTGTCGTAGATGATGGCAGAATTCAGGCGCTGGCAGGAAATAAAAAAATTGATTTTTACAAGGTGTAACAATGTTATTTATACCTGTTGGCATCCCTGGCCCCAAAGCTCTGGTGTGTGAGGGGCACCAGAGCACAGGAATGAAGCAGGAACAGCACTTCCCCCAAAACAACAAAAGCACACCTTCAACAACCTTTTTTCACTCAGTTTTTGGCTGAATTTACTGAAATCTAATTGGACAACAAGAAACAAAACACAGAACCTAAGGAAAAAGGAACTTCCTGGTCAGAACACAGACTTGGAATGACCTGGAAACTGAACCCAAATCTCTTCTCTCCCTCCTGTGCTGCCTCACTTTGCTCCAGCACAAGGTGCTTCTTCTCAAATTAATTACTTGTGCTGATCATGGCAGTGGGAACATCCAAGAAAACAAATTTTACTACCAAAACATCCATAGAGGAAGAAAACTCCTATATCCCCTCTTACACTCTCCTGGTTTCAGTGTTAGCTTTTTACCCTAAAACAAACATGGCTTGCTTAAAAAATAAGAAAAGCAATTATTTAAGTTTTCAAAATCCAGTGCAATGGTTCAGAAGTGAAAAGAACCCCAGTACTTACATCTTTGTTGGCCAGAACTATGTCCAGAGTCTCTTTGGAGATCATTGGGGAGTGCTTCCCATTGTGAGGGTTGATGTAGGTGTAGAGATCCTCCATCACATCTGCAGGGAAAGGGATGTGAGCAGGACATGTCCAGGCCTGTCCCTGCAGCACGTGGCACTGGGATTCAGGGATGGGCAAGGCAGGAAAGCCCTTGGAAATAACCCCTCCAACCCCTCAAACACACAGCTGCTCTTCTGCTGCCCAGCACTGCCAACCTGAACAATCCCCTTCATCAAATTGTGTCAGAACCCCACTGTAAAAAGTAGCAAATGGGGAGGAAGGTGGCTACAACCCGATCTCAATCCATCACATTTTTCACCACGCCACTTCTACAACTGCTTTTCACAAACCAGGCAATTCCATTTGCCTGGGGAAACTCGTGGGTTCCATCTCCACAGCGTTTTCAGCCAGCCTGGGCCCTCAGGAGCTCCCACTTGAGAGATTTCCCTGTTTCTGTGCTCCACACCTGTCGCTGTGTGTCTCCCCCCAGCAGCTGGAGGCGTCACCCACCACTGAAGACTTTCTTGGTCTCCTTGTGCAGGTTGGAGACGGCGATGCGGGCGGCCAGGATGGCGTAGTCGGGGTGCTTGGTGGTCAGCGTGGCCGCGGTCTCTGCGGCCAGAGTGTCCAGCTCCACCGTGGTGACCCCGCTGTAGAGCCCCTGGATCACCTTCATGGTGATCTGTGCCTGCAGGAGGGAAAGGCCCGAGCTCAGGGAGCCCCAGTGCCCTGGATCACAGGGATCCAGCACCGCGAGCTGGGCAGGGGACAGCAAACTGGGACAGAGACTGGGAACGGAGCAAACTGGGACAGAGACTGGGAATGGAGCAAACTGGGACAGAGACTGGGAATGGAGCAAACTGGGACAGAGACTGGGAACGGAGCAAACGTGGACAGAGACTGGGAACGGAGCAAACTGGGACAGAGACTGGGAATGGAGCAAACTGGGACAGAGACTGGGAATGGAGCAAACTGGGACAGAGACTGGGAATGGAGCAAACTGGGACAGAGACTGGGAATGGAGCAAACTGGGACAGAGACTGGGAATGCTCCTGGACACGGACTGGGGGGACAGAACACAGGGAATGGCTGCCAGTGCCAGAGGGCAGGGCTGGATGGGATCTTGGCAATGAGGAATTGTTCCCTGGCAGGGTGGGCAGGCCCTGGCACAGGGTGCCCAGAGCAGCTGGGGCTGCCCCTGGATCCCTGGCAGTGCCCAAGGCCAGGCTGGACACTGGG
This sequence comes from Camarhynchus parvulus, assembly GCF_901933205.1. Classification (NCBI taxonomy): domain Eukaryota; kingdom Metazoa; phylum Chordata; class Aves; order Passeriformes; family Thraupidae; genus Camarhynchus; species Camarhynchus parvulus. The sequence continues at coordinate 471,167 of NC_044571.1, read as the reverse complement.
GACAGTGGGAGGTGTCCCTGCCATGGCAGGGGTGGCCCTGGTGGCTATAAAAGCTCATTCCAACCCAAACCCTGCTGGGACTCTGTGTAAGGATGGTTTCCAGGCAATAGGATTGACTGGTCTCTACTGAACCTCTGTGAACTGCTGCTACTTTTGCACAACTGGTGGGATTTACAGCCTTGCAGGGAGCATTAGCACAGCGTTTGGGAGGGGACTGCTGGCCTGGGAAGCTTCTGGCACAAGCAGATCTGAGTCCCAAAGGAGAAACTGAGCTTCAGGGAAAGAGGTCACACATGACTGCAGAATAAATAAGAATTCAGGGGCACAAGGAGGCAGGAGGACTTGGAATTCCACTTCTCTCCTCAGCATCAACTCCCAGTCACTGGGGGTAAGCCAGGGCACTTCATGCTGTGGTCACCAAGTCACCAGTGTCCTCCTCCTGCCATCCATCCCAAAGACTTTTGGGTACAGGACCAATGGCAACTGGAATTTCAGACAGGAGAATGAATCATGAGAAGCTGGGAGATGGGAAGAGCCTTAACTGGTGACTCCAAATGGCCAGATTGGGTCTGGAACCTGCATAAAAATCTCAGAGACACCAGTGGATCCAATGGGGAGGAGTCATCTGGACACAGGCGTTGGAAGGAGAAGCCTCCATGATGAGATCAATGCCCACCCCAAATCAGCTCAGAAAACCAAGCAGGGATGTGGCAATGGCAGGGAATTCTATCCTGATGTTTAACCAGGAGAGGATCCAGAGCTACTTCCATGTGGCATTGCTCCAGCTTTGCAGACTGACACTGGCAGCAGCCTACCAAACCCAAAATATGGGATCTGGAGCAACACAACTCGTTTTTTGAACTACCAGGGGCTCAATGGCTTCCCCAAGGCTTGAGGAGAAAGCAGGAAAGGGATTTCCCCCTCCACAGTCTCTGCACCTGGGAAGCAAAACCCCTCAGAGCACAAACAACTGCAACAAACCCGTTCTGGGTGTGTCTGCCAAGAGTTCAGGGAATCACAGAACATCCTGAGCAGGAGGGGACCCCCAGAAACCCCTAACCCAGGACACACCAGGAACTGCTGCCCTGTTCCCACCCCGCCGCTGCCAGGAGAGGAGGGATCAGGCAGGGGATGGCACTCACGGGATCCACGAAGTCGGCGTTGAGGCCGTAGCAGAGCTTCTGGATGCGCGAGGTGATCTTGTCAAACATGACCCGCTCCTGGCGCCCGTCTGCGACACACACACACACACACACACACACACACACACACACACACGGGGCAGCCCAGTGAGAGGCAGTTCAGCACAGAACAGCCCCCGCCCAGACTCACCAGTGCAGCCCCAGTAAGAACCAGTTCAGCACAGAGCACCCCAGTGCAGCCCCAGTAAGAACCAGTTCAGCACAAAAGAGCCCCTGCCCAGCCCTTCCCGTGGGGGAATTCGGTGTGGGAATCACCAGGGAGTGGGGTGGGCTGCTTGGGTGGGTACAAGGAAACGGGAGGCTCCCCCTCCACCCCAAGAATCCCCACCTAAAACTGCACCAACCCAATTCCCTGGGTCCCAATTCCCACCAACCCGGCTGAGGGTCACCCCCCACCTCAGCCTGGGGACCCCTGGGACCAAAGCGGTGGGGACCAACCCAAAGCTCCTGCCATGGGACCCAAACCAAAGGAGAGGTCTCAGCCCTCACTCTGGGTGTCCGGGGGGAGCTCCCTCACTCTGGGCTCCCCCAAAGCTGAGGGGAGCCCATCTCCTCCCACCGGGGGCCATCCGAGCTGAGCGGATCCATCCTCCCATGGAGGAGAGGGGGGCACCCTCTCTGTTCTCTGAGTTCCATCAGGGGGACCCCAAAGCCAAGGGGGTCACACCACCCCCTCACACCGCGTGCCACAGGGTACCCCCAAAGCTGAGAGGGATCCATCCCTCACGTGCCATGAAGGACCCTTCCAAAATGGGCGGATTCCCATCGGCTTACCTCGGGTGCCACGCAAGGGCCCCCCAAAACAGAGGGAGCCCCAGAATGGGGCAGGGATTCCCCTTCAGGTGCCCCGAGGGACCCCTAAAGCCGAGGGGTTCCGTGCCCACCCCTTGGGTGCCCATGGCAGGACAGAGCCCCCCATCCCCGACACTCGGTACCCCCAGGGCAGCGGGGCTCCCCCTTCCCGGCCTGCCGGCATCCCCGGGGCGGGGGGAGCGCTCACCCCGCTTCACGACGTGCATGGTGGCGGCGGGTTCCCCTCAGTCCCTCTCGATGATCCCCTCAGCCGCTCTCGGAGCCTCCGCGCCCGCCGCTTCCCGCGCCCGCCGCGCGCGCCCCGCCCCGCTGAGGCGGCCGCCGCCATCTTGCCTGCGGGCACGGCTCCCTGCCTGGCCCCTTCCCGTACCGCCCGGCTCCCGGCGCTGCCCGCGGCCGCGGGCGGACACCGATCCCGGCCCTCATCCCGATATTGTCCCCGCTTTCCCCCCGGGAACCGCCGCCGCGCCGGGGAACAACGCGAATCCTGCCAGCTTCAAAGATGGCGGCGCCAGCGCTCGCCCCCCCTTCCCAGCCGGGGAGGAGCCGGAGGGACAGGACGGGGCTGAGGGCGCCAAAGACAGAGCCCGCCGAGGGACAAAACACCTCGAACTGAAACGCCAACACAGTAATTATGATGATTTTAATTATCCTAAATCAAGGCCCAGGCGTGAAATGTGTGATTAAACTTTAGGTCCCACTGCCCAGGGAGCTGGTGGGGTCCCCGTCCCTGGAGGTGTCCTAGAAACAGCTGCACAGGAACAATCTGAGGCTCTGCTGTGGAACCAGCCCAGGGCACAGGAGAAGCAGGGAAAGATTAAATTACAGAAAGTTCTGTCCCCAAATCAGCAGAGCTGCAGCTGCAGAGCCTCCAGGGACATCAACAGCAGGAGCACCTGGAGCCAGGCTGGGAGAGCTGGGGGGCTCACCTGGAGAGGAGAAGCTGCAGGGAGAGCTCAGAGCCCCTGGCAGGGCCTGAATGGGCTCCAGGAGAGCTGCAGAGGGACTGGGGACAAGGCCTGCAGGGACAGCAGCCAGGGAATGGCTGCCAGTGCCAGAGGGCAGGGCTGGGTGGGATCTTGGCAATGAGGAATTGTTCCCTGGCAGGGTGGGCAGGCCCTGGCACAGGGTGCCCAGAGCAGCTGGGGCTGCCCCTGCATCCCTGGCAGTGCCCAAGGCCAGGCTGGACACTGGGGACAGTGGGAGGTGTCCCTGCCATGGCAGGGGTGGGAAGAGATGATCCTTAAGGCTCCTCCCAACCCAAACCATTCCAGGATCTTCAGGTCCTGTGAGGGCTCAGTGCAGCAGCACCAAAGCCCTGCTGAGGTTCCTGTGCAGAACCCAGCCCCAAACACCATCAGTTTCTCCCCAGTCCCACTCTGAGTGTCCCTGTGGCACTGGGGAGCCCAGGCTGGCAGGGAACACCTCCTGTCTGTGGCTTGCAGCCTGTGAGGTTCCCCTTTCCCCACACTGGGGGGAACAGGAGGCGCAGCCAAATGTGGCACCACACCAGAAATGCTGGGGTTTGCTCCATGACAGGACAATGAACCATCAACCCTTGGGCTGAGCCTGATCCTGAGGGGCTCAGACCAACATCCCAGGGCTCAAAGGGGCTGCAAATTCAGTTTTTTGTTGCTTGTGGATGGGTCACTGTCCCTTCTGAGGTGAGGGCGTTGGTTCAGATTCCAAGTTCAGATTCCAGGCCAGACACCACTGCGGGTTCCTCAGCCCCCAGGGTGGGTGGGAAGGTGCCCAATGCACCAGCTGAGCCTGGTCCTGCTCACAGAGAGCCTGCCCCGAAAGATGGGACACAGAATGTTTGGAACTGACCGGGAAATGGGAATGAAGCTGGGCTGCTGCCTCTGTTTTACCAGAAAAGGGCCTACAGAAGGAAAATAATCCCAAATGGCGTTTTGGGCTGGCTGGAGCCCGAGCTGCACTCACAGATGTTTGCCTCCAAGTTTTCTCCTCTGAGTTTTGCTCCCCTGTTCTGAAAGCAGGAGTGGGTGGAGCAGCAGGCTCGTTTCTCAGGTGGCTGCAGAGGAAAGGAAAGCCACGGTGCTGGCCCAGGACAGCTCCCACGGGAGGGGCCCGGGCAGGAACCGGAGCCATGGCACCGCGTCTGAGCCCTGTCCCCCTGTCCTGAGCCCTGCCCGGGTGTGCTGATCCCCTGGGTGCCCGCCTGGAGGCAGCCGGCCCTAATGAATGTTAATGAGTGCTAATGAGCACCGGGCTAACGAGGGGCCCCCCCAAGGGCTGCGGGGTTTGAATGAGCCCCAGGGCTGTGCAGAGCTTTGCCCCTGGAGAGGCCGGGCTGGGAGGGCTTGGGGAGCGCTGATTGTGCCCTGGAAAATGTGTTTTGGTGTTTTGGTGCTTTTAGTGTAAACATGGGCAGCTGGGGCTGCAGGGAGCAGGGTCTGCCCCCAGAAGGGTGTGCTGAGACAAGGGGTGTGCCCGTGGGCATGGCAGGGCACTGGAGAGGGAGCAGCGGGCTCTGCCGGGGCACGGCCCGTGGCATGGCTGCTGTGCCATCATCCCGTGGGATGGCTGTACCCCCTGGGCCATCATCCCATGGGATAACTGCTGTCCCTGTGCCATCGCTGTCCCCCAGCCTGGCTGATGCCAACCACGGATCCCACTCTTTGTCCTGGGCACATCCTGCACCTCAGAGGTGACTCTGGGGCACTCTGTGAGCAGGACCCAGCTCTGGGCCCCTCAGTTTGGGACACTGAGCCCATCCAGAGGGGACAATGAGGCTGGAGAGGGAACACAAACCCTGAGAGGAACCCCTGAGGGAGCTGGGGCTGCTCAGCCTGGAGAAAAGGAGACTCAGGGCTGCCCCCATCACTCTGCACAGCTCCTGAAAGGTGCCTGTGCTCACCTGGGGCTGGGCTCTTTCTCCAGCAGCACTGACACAACCAGAGCACACAGCCTCCAGCTGCACCAAGGGAAATACAGGTTGGACAGCAGGGAAAAGGTTTTTGCAGCAAGGGTGAGAAAGTTCTGGAATGGCTGCCCGGGGAGGTGGTGCAGTCCCCATGCCTGGGTGTGTTTAACAAAGCCTGGATGTGGCACTGGGGGCCAGGGCTCAGTTGAGCTGCTGGGGCTGGGCTGGACTCGATGGGCTTGAAGGTCTCTCCCAGCCTGGTCATTCTGGGATTCTGTGACCTGCTGCCCACAGAGCTGTCCCATCTCCTGAAGCAGTCTGGGGGTGGCTGCCTGTCCCTGTCCTGGCAGTGTCCCCATGGCAGTGGAAGTGCCAGGATGTCCCCAGGGTGGATCCACTGTGCCTGTGGATCCAATTCCCACGGGAGAGGACGATGGCAGGGCCTTGGTGCAGGGGGGAGCCGGGGTGTCCCTCTGTCCCCACCGACCTGGCCAGGAACACATCCCCAGCAGGCACCAGTGCCCCGACCCCACCGTGCTGGAAGCCTGGCACAGGCTGCAAGAAGAGAAGAGCAGCCATGGGCTCGTAAAATAGACTACATGCTTTATTGGATTGAAAAGTTTTATGAAATGACAAAAAACAAAAAACAAAAACCACCTTAAATCAAGAGTTGGCAGATGTGTCAACAGTTGCTGTTTGGTGGATCCCCAACCCCTTCTCCAGAAGCATCCACAGGTCTCTGCCACCACAAGCAGCTCTGGCCCCGACCCCGCTGGCCCTGCTCCTGGGGGGCCCTGCCCGTGACAGCAGGGTGCCCACAGATTGGGGTGCCCATAAATCAGGGTGCCCACAGATTGGGGTGCCCATAAATCAGGGTGCCCATAAATTGGGGTGCCCACAGATCGGGGTGCCAATAAAACAGGGTGCCCACAGATCAGGGTGCCCACAGATTGGGGTACCCATAAATCAGGGTGCCCATAAATTGAGGTGCCCACAAATTGGGGTGCCCACAGATCAGGGAGCCAATAAATCGGGGTGCCCATAAATCAGGGTGCCCACAGATTGGGGTACCCATAAATCAGGCTGCCCACAAATCGAGGTGCCCACAGAATCGGGGTGCCCACAAATTGTGGTGCCCACAGATTGGGGTGCCCACGCAATCGGGGTGCCCATGGAATTGGGGTGCCCAGGCAGCAGCCCTGTTGTGGGGCCGAGCGCGTCCCCCCCGTCCCCAGGGAAATGCAGGCACTTAAAGTCATTGAGAGGAATATTTCACTTATCCCAAAGCAACAGTGAAATCGTTTAACTCCCGCCTACGGAACAAAAAACACCTTTGTAGCCCTTCCTGAATTGTCAAGACACAAATATATTACTCTGGCATAAAGCAAGGCCCCGGGGGCTCTCGGCCTCCTCCTCCTCCCTCCATGGTGCATCCTCCTCTGCCTCAGCAGGAGCAGCCCCCTGCCCACCCCCCCAAGGATGTGTAGGACTGTGGTCTGGGGACGGAGGGGGTGCTGAGGACAGGGCCCCTGGGCTGGGGGGGTCCTGTGGTGCCAGGGAGCCACCTCGAGTGGGGTGGGAGAGGGCTTGGGGATTCCCCTGGCAGCCCCGGGGCTGGTGGATGCTCCTGGAGGAGCTGGGAGAGGGGAGCAGGGGATGGGACAGGGCCCAGGGATGGGGCAGAGCTCATCCCTCGGTGCTCAGCCCCAGGGATGGAGCAGAGGCTCATCCCTCAGGGTGGGGCAGGGCCCAGGGATGGGGCAGAGCTCATCCCTCGGGGTGGGGATGGGGCAGGGCTCATCCCTCGGTGCTCAGCCCTGGGGATGGGGCAGGGCTCATCCCTCGGGGTGGGGATGGGGCAGGGCTCATCCCTCGGGGCAGGCTCGGCCCTCGCAGGGAGTGGGACTCAGCCACAGCTGCTGCCCTCAGTGGGGACCCTGCAGTGGCTGGGGCTGTGCTGGGGACATGCCGAGGTGAGCCGGGGCTGTGAGCAGCAGGATGTGACCCACGATGTACTGAGGGAGGACAGGAGAGCCCCTGGGAGCAGCTCAGGACGGGCTGAGCCCCGGGTCAGGCTGGCACAGCCAGGGACACCCCGGTGTGTCAGGGCAAGGGGGACTCTGCCTGTGTGAGCCTCCTGTGTCCCTCGGTGGGCACAGAGCCCCCAGCACCCGGCCTGCTCCAGGGGAGGCTGTCATGGTCCTGCCCCCCAGGCACAGCCTGACCCCTGCCCTGGACAGCCCCGCTGTGTCCTGGTCCCTCCCTCTGGCCCTGCCCAGCCACGACAGGGGACACGGGACAGGGGACCTGCTCCCAGGAGCCTCCTCCTCTCCTTTCCGTGTGGATGTGTGGCTGGACATGGCTCTGCACCAACACCCCTCGGGATGGCCCTTCCCTCACTGTCCCTGTCACCAGGGTCCATCCCTCACTGTCCCTGTCACCAGGGCCCTTCCCTCACTGTCCCTGTCACCAGGGTCCCCAGCCAGGTCCCGGGCACGGCGGTTCGGAGCGGTGCAGGGCTCCGGGGAAGCAGAGCCGGGGCCAGGCGTGGGTCCCTCCCGCCCCGTGTCCCGGCCTCCCCGGGCACCGGGCAGAGCTGTGCAGGGACAGCCCCGTCCCCGCGGCCCCCGGCGGCACCGGGAGCACGCAAGTACCGGCGGCAAGGGCAGAGTCCTCCCCTGCTCCTGTGCAGCGAGAGCTGCTGGGGACGGGATCCCTTCCCAGGGGCGCAGCCGAGGGGCCGGGCTGGGAAAGTGACCCGGAGCAATGAGGGAGAACCGCGGCGAGCGGAGTCACCCCGGGGGCAGCGCAGAGCGGCCCCGGCCCGCCCTCAGCCTGTGCAAAAGTCGGAGGAGGCAGCAAAACAAATTAATAACAACAATAAAAAATAAAATTAAAAAAAAAAAAAAAAAACCCACATTGAAACCAAACCCAAAGGCCGCGTGGCTGAGCAGAGCAGGAGTAACTGGAAGCCATGCACAGCAAAGCCGGGACCGCAGCGGTCGGAGGGAGGGCAGGGGCGGCTCTTCTCGCGGGCAGCCGGCGGCGTCGCGCTTCTCGTCTCGGAGATGAGGAAATAAATAAGTTTAAATAGCTCCTCCCGTGCCGGCGCCGGGGTGACTCGGGGTGCGGAGGGAGCCGGGGCCGCGCTGCGTTCCCGGCGCACGGCCGGCCCCGGGCCCGGCGGGACGCGTCCGGGGGTCTCCCCCCCTACTTCTTGGGCTTCTTGAAGAGCTTTATGGGGAACTTTTTCTTGCTCTGGCCGAGGTCAACCTCGTCGCCCGTCAGGCTGCTGTCCTCGTCCCCCGGGCTCTTCTTGGCGGCCAGCTGCGGGATGCGGGTGTTCCTGGCGCCGCTGGGCCGGCAGTCAGAGATGGGGGAGGGGGTGTCGGGGTCGGTGGAGCTGGGGCTGTGCGACCGGGACGAATCCGAGTGGCTGGGCTTGCCGGCCGTCGGGTGGTGGCTGATCTCCCCCAGGCTGGAGGACTTCTCCATGCCGTGGTTCACCGTCATCATCTTCTTCATCACCATGGGGCTCTCGGGCAGCCGCTCCTGCAAAGCCACCAGGGCGGAGGGCTCCCCGTGCCGGCTGCCGCCGTTGGGCGTGGGCGCGCCGGGGCCCGGGGGCCCGGGGACAGCCTCCTCCATGGACCTGGTCAGCAGCGTGGGCCGGGCAGCCAGCAGCTTGGGCGCCGAGCTGGGGATACGCTGGTGGTCGCTCAGGTGCGGGATGGAGGAGTCGGAGTCGCAGCGAGTTAAATCTCTGCGGTGGAGAGCGCCGGGAGAGAGCGGTCAGTGCCCGCCCGGCCCGGCCCGGCCCCGCACACACGGATGGCAGCAGCGGCTGAGGGGACCCCAGTGACGCCGGAGAGGGGCTGGCACTGAGCCCCTGCCCACCCGGCCCCGGCTCGGCCCCTCTCTGTGCCCCAGGGTTGGGGATCCCTGGGCTGGGGGCTCACCTCGAGCAGCTCGAGGGAGTGAGGACACGAAACCGGGATGGAGGCTCAATCCTCCCCATGGATCCCAGGGGATCCCTCGGTCTGTGATGGGATCCATTCTCCCCATGGATCCCAGGGGATCCCTCAGTCTGTGATGGGATCCATTCTCCCCATGGATCCCAGGGGATCCCTCAGTCTGTGATGGGATCCCTCCCTCCCCATGGATCCCAGAGGATCCCTCATTCCAGGATAGGATCCATTCTCCCCATTCTGGGATGGGATCCCTCCCTCCCCATAGATCCCAGGGGATCCCTCATTCGGGGACAGGATCCACCCTCCCCATGGATCCCAGCTCGCCCCAGGCCCGGTGTCCCCCCAGATTCCCCGAGGGTCCCTCAGCCATTGCCACATCCGTGTGTGCCCGCGCCCCCCGAGCCCCCCGCCCCTGCCCCTTGCCCGGCTCAGCCGGTGCCAAGCTCTAACCCCGGCGGGAGGAATTTAGAGCTTGGCCTGCCCACACGAAGCCATGCCCAGCCCCGCCGCTGCACGAGGTTTGTGCCCAGCCTGTGCCTACCGGTGACGGCCCACGGGGCTCCAGAGCCCCTCTGGAGAGCGGGAGGCAGGAGCACGAGGGAAATGACAAGTCACAGCTCGCTCCTCCCGGCTGGATGCTGCTGGCCCCCTCCCCAGGACCCCTGTGCAGGTGCCAGCGTGCCCAGACAGCCAAACCAGGGGCTCCGGTGCTGCCCATGGACCCCAGGGCACGGGCAGAGCTGCCCCCGGGCAGGGGATGGGCGAGGGGCCCGGCCCTGCCCACGCACAGGAGGGAGCAGCAGAATGGGAGGCAAATGGAAAGAAAAGGAGTGAGGGGAAGAGAGGCAAGAGGAGGTGGGAGGAGATGGGAGGTGCTGACCTGTCCCTCACCCTGGAGCCCCCCCGATCTCTGCTCCTGGCACAGACCCCTGCACATGGGTCACCAAACCTGCCTGGCACTGCACAGAGCCCCCAGATCATCTCCTAAGGTACCACCAACACCATCGGCCCGGAGGCAGCCAAAGAGACCGGCAAGACACGGGAAAACCTCCTCAAGGGAGCTGGAGACATCCAGGGGGAACTGCAGAGATGTTCAGGAATCCCAGACTGGTCTGGGTGAGAAGGAACTGGGAGGACCACCCAGTGCCACCCCTGCCATGGCCACTGTCCCCTATGTCCAGCCTGGCCTTGGGCACTGCCAGGGATCCAGGGATGGAATTCCATCCCAGCCCCTGCCCACCCTGCCAGGGAACAATTCCTCATTGCCAAGATCCCATCCAGCCCTGCCCTCTGGCACTGGCAGCCATTCCCTGGGTGCTGTCCCTGCATCCCCTGGAAATTGTCTCTCTCCAGCTTTCCTGGGGCTCCTGCAGGCCCTGCAAGGCCACCCTGAGCTCAGGCCAAAGCTTCTCCTGTGCAGGTGAACAATGCCAGCTGTGCCAGCCTTTCCTGCCAGCAGAGCTGCTCCATCCCTCTGCTCATCCTGGAGCCTCCTCTGGGCTCTCTGCAGCAGCTCCAGCTCCTCCCTGGGCTGGGCCCAGGGCTGGGGCAGCTCTGCAGCTGGGAAATCACCTGAGGGGACACAGGGACACAATCCCAGTCCCTTTCCTGGTGCCCACCCCGTGGGATCAGCCCAGGGCACAGGGATTTCAGGTCCCAGTGCTCGTGGCCAGAGCCTGTGGAGCTTCTCCCACCAATCTCCAGCTCCTTCTCCCAGGCTGCTCCCAGTCCATTCTGCCCAGGCTGTGTTTGTGCTGGGATTGCCCCCAGCCAGCTGCAGGCCTTGCCCTTGGTCCTGCTGAGCTGCACGAGGCTGGCAGGGTCCCAGCTCTCCAGCCTGCCCAGGTGCCCCTGGATGCCCCATCCCTTCCCTGCAGGGTGTGCCCACAGCACCAGCTCCGTGTCACTGCCAGGCTGGGGCTGCCCTGGATCCCTGTCCCTGCCCTGGATCCCTGTCCCTGCCCTGGATCCCTGTCCCTGCCATGATCCCTGTCCCTGCCCTGGATCCCTGTCCATGCCCATGATCCCTGTCCCTGCCCTGGATCCCTGTCCCTGCCCTGGATCCCTGTCCCTGCCCTGGATCCCTGTCCCTGTTCAGGATCCTTTTCCATGCTCTGGATCCCTGTCCATGCCCTGGATCCCTGTCCCTGATGATGTTTCCCAGTGCTGGTCCAGTCCTGGCCTCCTCATGCTCTCCACCAAGTGCTGGCACACGTTGTAGTCCTGTTTGGGCTGGGACAGGCCCAGAACCTTCTCCTTGTGCTGGAACAAGAGCATTCCTTAAACAGAACCCAGGGAATAAAGCTGGGCCCTCGTTCAGCAGCTCCAGGGAACACACAGAGGAAAAGAGGATCCTGTGGGTGGCTGGCATTCAGCCCTGGATCTACTGGGGGATCCCAGCTGTGCAGAACACCTCAGCTCTCCTCCTGCCCAGCAGCAAAGAGCCCTGCGCATGGCTGGCATTGTCCTTGTCCTTGGTGGAGCCCAGCCTGGCCGGTGTCCGAGCCACATCCTGGGTGAGCCGCTGGGAGAAGGGAACAATCCAGTGGTGTGAGATCCCAGGGGATGCTGAGTGGGCAGCTGGAGCCCCTCTGAGGGACACGAGTGCCATCGTCACACGTGTGGAGCCACCGAGCTCCCAGGGCCACCAGGGGATATTGCAGGAGGTCACTGTCATGGCCAGTGGTCCATGGCTGTCACTGGGGTAACTGGGACAACTGGGGTAACTGGGGTAACTGGGATAGCTGGGGTAATTGGGGTAACTGGGGAGCAGCAGCAGCCACAGAACACAGTGGGGCTGAACTCGGGGTGTTGGAGCTGACCCCCAAAATGGGGACACACCCACAGCCCTGGGCTGGGACACCTGGGGATGCTGCCAGTCAGTGCCTGCAGACAGAGTGTCACTGCCATCGCAGCCTCCAGCTCATTCAGGGAATTCAGGAATCTCCTGCTCTTCCCAAATGTTTCTACTCGTGGCTTACCACACCTGCAAAGGGGAATTCCTGCTGGAACTCCTGCCTGGACACTCCTCTCCCAGGGAAGGTGGCAGAAGCCCTCACCTGCACATGCTGAGCCCTTGCTGAGAACACCCAGTTCCAGAGGTTTGTGAACTCCACAAATCCCTGGAAAGTGCCCCTTTCCAGGAGAACAAGGCAGCCTTTGGCTGCAGGGGCTGGCACCAGCCCAAGGCCAGGAGCAGCCGGCACTGGGCCCAGCAGGGCTGGAGAAGGAGCCAGGCTGTGGGGCAGAACCTTGGCACAGGAATGGTGCTGGGCAGAGCCAGGGTCAGGCCAGGCAGGATCGGATCCTGGCAGGAATGCAGGGCCCCCTCTGGACTCATGGAGGAGGTGGGAGAGCCCCAAGGGCCCCCGTGTGCCCTGGCTGGGGATGGGGGCACAGCAACACCCGCTCCCTTCACAGGCAGTGCCCCAGCTCCACCAGGGAATCTTCTTCTCCAGGAAATCCAGCCCGTCCTTCTGGCTGCCACAGTCCCACAGGGAGAGATCCGGGTCAGGGTCCATGACAGAAATCCTTTCTAACAGCAAGAGGGCAGCAAATACAGGAGAGAATGGATTTTCTTCCAACTGAGGAGACTTCAAGGATGTGTGAAGAGGGTGAGTGTTCCCTGCTGGGCTCCACGGAGCTGCTCCCTCTCCTGCAGGCCTGGCAGGTTTCAATGCAGCAGGACCAAAGCAGCCCTGCAGCGCTGGCAGCAGGTGCAGCAAAGGACAACAGCAGATGGAGAGCCATGCTCTGCTCCACGAAGATCTTCTGCCCGGAGAGCAGAGTGGGAACCTGATCCCAGGACAGCTGGTCCCACACTGCAGGAGCTGGGCAGGGCCTCGGTGACACCAGGGCCACCGTGTCCCCTCCTGGGGCCGCGCTGGCTGCAGCACAGGGTCCGTGTCCCCGCTCCTGGCGTGGCTGTGCTCTGGGATCCTCACCCTGGAGTGGGAGTGGGTGCACCACATGGGTTCCACCTCCTGGGAGCCCCAGCCCATCCCTCCGGGCTCATCCGGGGGGCTGAAGGAGCTGATGCCCAAGAGCACACAATTCCCAAATATTCCTGCTCTGCTCATACACAATCCCTCCAGCTGCAAGTCAGGAATATATTCCTGAAGGACACAGGGAGGAGCTGGTGAGAGCAGCACCCACCAGAGCAGCAGCAGTGCCCACCCTGCTGTGCCAGGCTCTGGGGACATCCCAGCACACAGGACACAGCCACCACAGCAGGGACAATCCAAGGGACACCTGGCACAGGCACAGGGACCTCCTGCATTCCTGCTGGGGCACCCACAGGCTGATTTTGGGAGCTGAACACCAGTGACCAGGAACTTCTGGGATTTTCCTCAGCCCCAAATGAGGCTTTCCCTGGTGGTTCCCACAAGGAAGTGCACAAGAGCAGGGACAGGATTCCTGGGATCACACTGACTGGGTCAGGCAGCAAGAGGAGTGGACACTTCTGAGTCCATGCCAGGACAACAGGGAGGAAAGAGCATTGCCAGGAGACTGCCATCATCCCTGATGAGGCTCAGCAAGGCCTGGCCTATATCCCACTGATTTTCATGAGGACTATGCTCCTGAACTGTTCCAGCACACTTTCAAGAGGAAAAGCTATCCCAGGACAGGCTGGCCTTGATGGGATCCCAGGCAGGAATCAGAGGAGGTGTTTTTGTGGAGCAGCAGGAGCCCCTGACACCTCATCCCTCCTGGAAACCACAGAGCAGCAACTGGACAGGGAAATACCTGGTAGCCTGAGCCTTCCTCCATGCCAGCAGCACTCCCTGCTCTTTTCCATTGATACCAGCAGCACTCCCTGCTCTTTTCCATGGATGCCAGCAGCACTCCCTGCTCTTTTCCATGGATCCAGGCACTCCAGCACCTCCACAGTGACCCTGCCTAAGGCAGGATGGATCTGCTTCCTCCTGGCCCCCTCCCACCCCACCAGGATCCACCCGAGCCAGGAGGGAGGGAAGGAGGGAGGGTGAGGAGATGGGGATGATGAACAAAAGAGGCAGAGAGCAAAGCATGGAAAAGGAAAGCCTGGAGCACAGGAAGCCTGGGAGCGGAGGAGGAGCAGGGGAGGAGCAGCAGGAGGATGGAGAACAAACACCTATTTTTCCCCAGCCCTGCAGCCCACGAGGGATTTCTCTGGGTGTTCCCACTGGGGTGCAGCCCAGCATGGCCCAGGAGCTGCCCTGGGTGTGCTGCAGCAGCCACAGAGCCTTGGCTGCGCCATCCCTTTGTGTCTGGCTCGGAGAGCACCCTCAGCTGCCGGGCTCTGTGCCTGTGGCACCAGGGACCAAGGCTTTTCTTAAGGCAAAGTCCCAAATTTGCTGTGGGGCTGAGCTTGGCACAGCCTCAACGCACACCCAGCAGCAGCTTCCAGCCTGCGAGAGCTGTGAATTACTCATTTCCCTGGGTTCCTGACTCTCTCCCTTCCCTGAGCTTTGGCTGCCACCTCCCTTCCTGGTTGGAGAAGGGCCTGGGCATTCGGGGCTACGCTCCCATCTCCGTGGGTTTCATCCACCTGAGGCAGGCACTGGCAGCAGAAACCCCTGTGCACACACAGCCCCTCCAGCCCCTCTCCCCCCGGGGACCCCCCGATCCCGCAGCCGCCTCGGGCCCGGAACCGCTCTGACCTTATTGGCGCCGGATCCTCTGAAGCCAATTGCAAAAGAGAAGCAGAGAGTGAGGAGTTGAGGGAGAGGCTCCCTGCCAGGATAACCCCAGCAGGACTCCGGAGACAGCGATCCCCAGCCTCGCTCCTCGGGGGCAGCTCCTCGGAGAGGATTCTCCTGCGAGCTCTGCCCAGCCTGGGCTCTGGGGGAAGTGCGAGAGGCTAAAGAGCTCCAGCAGCCCTGGGGTGGCACTTTCCTCCTACCAAGGGAGCCAGGACTCTCTGGGGCTCTGCTCCTTGCAGGGGCTCCCTGGAGGGCCTTTCTGAGGCTCCTCAGGAGGCTCAGGGATGTAAGGAAAGGCCTCCAGGAGCAGGGGTATCAAAGAGGGGCAGCAATCCATCGGCAGCGGCGCTTTTAGGGATGCATCAAAGCAGGGTCTGCTAGTGATGCAGCTGGATAAAACAGTTATCAGCACACCACAAACCCACATCCTTGGGCACACAACTCCTCATTTCTGCTGCTGGCCTGAGCAGGGATGATGAGGTGGGGGAGCTGCTGCTGAGGTGCAGCTGGAGCAAGTCCCAGGTGGGAGGTTCTGACTCCATCCCTTCCCCTGCACCACCAGCTGGGCTTTGCCATGGAGCAGGGACAGAACAGTCCTGCTGGCACCCAGTGGTGACCAGCTGGGCTCTGACCAGGGCAGGCCCCACTTATTCCCTCCTCTGGCACCGTCCCCTTCCCCTCCTGGGGTCCCCACACTGGAGCCTGTTTCCCTCTGCCACTCTCAGGGGGTCTGCAGGGACTCAGGCTTTGTCCTGGGCAGGAATTCCACATGCCACGGGCCTCAGTGGAAATAAATCCCATTTAAACAGCTGTTTTGGACACAGGACATGCGCCCCAGGCTGCCAGGATGAGCCCTCCCTCCTGCAGAGTCAGGGAGGCAATGGAGGCAGGGACCAGCAGCACTCCCAGCTCTTACCAGTCCAACTGGGACAGCTGCAATTGAGCTCCCACTGGTAGGAGTTAATTAATTACACTGCTTCTCATCATCCCCAACCAACCATTACTGAATTAAGTGAGATGCTGCTCTTTAATTCTCCACTGTGGAGCAGCTGCAGGAATTTCCCCCTCGGTATTCCAGACTCCAGAATGTGCCTGGGGCTGCTCAGCTTGGAGACACACGGGGCAGGGAGGGGGTGGAACATCCCAACCAGAGACTGTGAACAAGGCCAGGAGAGATCCCAGCACCTGAGGGCAGGGGGACCCACAGGTAAAGGGATAATGGGACATTGTGCTGGGATGGGTGAAGATGTGGTGACTGGGAATGTTTCCCTGCCTGGAGAAATGATGGTGGAAGGACATTTCCCCTCTCCTCTGCCTCACCCAGAGACTTCCAGCCTTCTCCCAGCAGTCTGCTCCCCAGTACTGAGGATCAGCAGTCTGGTTTTAATTTTGCCATGGAGAAAGCATGGAACAGAGATGGAATGACCTGGCAGGGACAGGATTCCCTGGCCCATCACAGCCTCCCCACTGCCTGCATCCAGTGCCTGGCACAGCTGAGGCCATGAGCACACATCCCAGTGCCCCAGGGGGATCCCACAGGGACACCACACCTTGGGACTGGCTGCACCCCTGGCCCCGTGGGACCACCATGTGTCTGGGATGTCACTGGGGTGAAAGCCACCCCAGGAGCCTGACCCTGTGCTTGGGACACACAGCATTCCTGTCAGGCTGTCAGGGCCCCTTGGAGCACCAGGCAGGATTCCTGCTCCTCCCTGTCAGCAGCACCGTGACCTGGGACAGCTCTGGCATTGAGGGATGGAGGATAACCAGTCCCTAGCCAACTGAAGGGGACCAAGCTAAAGCCAACAGAAGCAGCTCCAACTCCCTCCTCAGACATTCCCTAGCCAAAATACCCTCTTCCTCATCCCTACCACACCAGAGGTGGAGTCACTCCAGAACACACTCCTGAACTGCCACTCTAGCACCTCTGAAAACCACCCCAGATTTCTCCAGCTGCTACCTCGTGGTCCCCACCCATGTTCCCTTTGCAATTCACTTGTGAGGACCCCAGGGAGGTCCAGGCTTCAAATCAGATCAGGTTTGGTGATCAGCTCTGTTACCTCCTCACATTGCCTTGTTCAGGGAACACTGAGCACTGGGAATTCTCATTTGCTCAGCTGCAGTAAAACAGCAGCAGAGCACCTCGGGAACGCCCCCACTGAGTTCTTGGGCATGGGGATGGCCCACGGAATCCTCCTGAGAGGCTCCAGCGGCTCGGGAGAGCAGCGGAAGGAACAAGAGTGGATAAATCACGGAACAAAGGCCCAAAAGAAAAGGGCAGGAGGAAGGTGAGAGAAAGAGCACCCCAGCAAGCATCAGCTCCGAGGCACGGCAGGCAGGAGGCAGCTAGAAAAGAAACAGCAATATACCCAAAGCTCCCAGTGCGACAGCGAACTCCAGAGGTGACATCAGGAGGGGGCAGGTCGGGGATGGAATCCATCTGGAGGAAATAAGAGGTGGTGTGATGGTAATAGATAGGGTGGACATGGCAAGCAGGAGCAGGTGCGGTGGTGGTGGATGAGGAGCAGGAGGTGGAGGAGGTGGAGGCAGGCGATGGGCTGGAGCCGGGCGGGTCGGAGCCGAAGGACTGTCCAGAGGTGAGGCTGTGCATTCGGCGCAGGGACACTCGGCCCGCGCGCAGCGGGGCCACGGGGCCCGCCTCGGGCTGCCCCGGCACGAGACTCTCTACCAACCTCTGCGATCCGTGGCCGTGCTGCGGCTCCACCAGGCGCTGCCGGACTGTGCTGGGCAAGGCCGGAGCTGCAACGACACAGGGGGACAGTGAGGGGAGGGCACGGCCTGCGGAGCTCCGCCAGGAGAGAGTGAGGGCATGGCCCAGCCCGGCTGGCGGAGCTCCGCCAGGACAGAGCGAGGGCACAGCACAGCCCAGCCTGTGGAGCTCCACCAGGACAGAATGAGGGCACGGCCCAGCCCAGCCCACGGAGCTCTGCCAGGACAGAGCGAGGGCACAGTCCAGCCTGTGGAGCTCCACCACCAGAGAGCGAGGGCACAGCCCAGCCTGCCGAGCTCCACCAGGTCTGGCACTGGCCCACTGGCACCATGAGAGCAGCACCACCCCACTGGCACCATCCCAGTCCCACAGGCACCACCACAGCAGCACCACCCCACAGACACCATCCCACCAGCACCATCCCACCATCCCAGTCCCACAGGCACCACCACAGCAGCACCATCCCACTGTCCCTGTGCCACCAGCACTGTCCCACCTCGTGCCAGCAGTTAAGGCCTGTTTAATGCAGAAGCAGCTTTAAGCTGGTGCTGAACATGCTGGATTAATGCCCAGCATTGCTGATGTAGGTGCCTCTGAACACCTTATCTGAGCATCTTGCCTGACGCAGAGAGTGGCTCTGTGTGATCCATCCCACCTGGAGCCACCACCCGGCTCCTGGAGAGCCATGAACTGGGCACTTCCAGGGCCATTGCACCCTCACAGCCCTCATGGCTCCAGTCCTGCTGCCTGGGTGGGACAGCCCAAAGCAGGAGCCCCAGGTGAGCAGGTCAGTGTTGGCACCTGAAGCTCCACTCACAGAGCTCAGCTCTGCTTGATTCACTGTGCAAGGGCAGCACCAGGAGCAGAGCCTGGCAGCATGGAATCATACAGGGATTGGGTTGGGAGGGACCTAAAGATCATCTCTTCCCAGCTCTGCCATGGCAGGGACACCTCCCACTGTCCCAGTGTCCAACCTGGCCTTGGGCACTGCCAGGGATCCAGGGGCAGTTCCCTGGTTGGTTGAAAATAAAGAGGTTGAGGATATTGGGCAGGAATTGTTCCCTGGCAGGGTGGGCAGGCCCTGGCACAGGGTGCCCAGAGCAGCTGGGGCTGCCCCTGCATCCCTGGCAGTGCCCAAGGCCAGGCTGGACACTGGGGACAGTGGGAGGTGTCCCTGCCATGGCAGGGGTGGCACTGGGTGGATTTAGGATCCCTCCCAACCCAGACTTCCTGGGATTCATGCCTGATTCCTCCTTGCCTGAACTGGTGACTGGCCCCAGGGCGGCCTCACCTGCTCCCAGCCTATTCCAGGACCACTGTGACTGACCAGGGACCCCCTCAACCTGAGAAAAATTCTCCTGTGGTTGCCAGTTCCCCTTGGTTTGGGAATGTCCTTTGGAGCCCCAGCACCAGCTCCTGAACTGCCGGCAAAGCTCCCCGGGATCTCTCCAGCCCTGTGGTCACACCTGGCTGGACCTGGAGCCCAGCAATCCCTGAGCAGCTGCCTGTGCCCCACTCCTGCCCCCAGGGTCACCCCAGAGCCAGGGGAGGCCCCTTCACCTGCCTGGAGCCTTGGGAATGCTCCCCTCCACCATGGGAAGCGGGATCCCAGG
This sequence comes from Camarhynchus parvulus, assembly GCF_901933205.1. Classification (NCBI taxonomy): domain Eukaryota; kingdom Metazoa; phylum Chordata; class Aves; order Passeriformes; family Thraupidae; genus Camarhynchus; species Camarhynchus parvulus. Next base: position 452,266 of record NC_044571.1, on the reverse strand, counting down.
GCTGCAGCCCATCCCCAGCTGGCTTTATTCCATCCCCATTCCATACAAGATGATCTCCTCTGGCAGGAGATAAGGTGTTCAGGATTGCTCAGGATTTCTTATGTGCATAAGAAATTAATGTACAAATGGGTTAAAAAGATGCAGAGACAGGAAAGCTCAGAAATGGAGGAGGAGGAGGAGAGCTCCTTTGGGAATGGAAGAACCAGCAATCCCTGCTCTGGAAAATCCCAGCTGGACACACAGGGCTCCTCTGGCAGAACGACTCAGGGCTGAAAGATCCACAGGGACGTATTTCCAGTGGAAGGAAGAATAAGAAGGAATAATTCTGGCAACTTGGCTGTTTCCACAGCCCCAAGGTGAATCAGAGTCATTCCCACCGCTCCTTGCTCCCTACAGTGCCCATCCATGAACTTGGAATTTTACACCAGCTATTCCATTGCAAGAGCTGCAATTCCAATTTGGGAATCTCACTGTGGAGGGTTCAGAGGAATCTGACTGCAGAGTAACTCACTGAGGTGATGGGTTTCTGCTACAGGTTTCTTTTTCCCTTGGACCATGTTTTTTCCCTAAGGATTCCCCATTTTTTCCTGGTGTTCCACTGCTCACTTCCCAGTGAGGAATGGAACCTTCCCTCCTTCGTGCTCTCCTTCTCCAAGACTCACCCTGCAATGAGCTCTGGAGCAGGGGCTGGGACCTGGCTTCCCAGACCCACCACTTCCCTCCAGACAGACATTTTACCAACATTCCCCAAACATCCCAAGGAAAAGCCCTCCCTGCTCAAGGCTGGCACATCCACCTGCTCCGTCTCCCTCTGAAGGGGAGGCTTCCAGAGGAAGCCAAGGCCTGGAGGCTGTGTGCCATCCCCAGGGCACTGGGGCTCCAGGATTCCCCAAGAGTGGCACTGCTCAGTTTATTCAGGGATTCTGAGGGAGCACAGCACCAGCAGCACCGGTGGGCAGGGATGGGGCAGGCACTGCTGTCACCTCCTCCTGGCCTCAGTGGCTCCTTCACCTCCACCTCAGGGGTAAAATGGAGTGAGTCCCACCCCCCAACTGCTCCCAGCAGCACGTGGGAGCTGCAGCTGAGATTCTTCTTCATCCCACCAGACTCTTCCCAGGGTTAGTGCAGGTGGCGATGGCTCAGCGAGGACAGATACATTCATTAGTTCCCGTGGCAGAAAGATGGAAAATTGGTGGATGTATTTTAGTCCAGAAAGAGGCCAGAGGGCAGAATAAAAAAATGAGAATAAAACTGAAGAGAACCAAACCAGGGTATTTCCAGAGGGACTGATCCTCCGAGGACAGCGAGGAGCGGTCGCTGAACCTGCGCCCGAAAAGCCAGGCTGCATCTGGGGGGCAGCCAGGTGGGAACAGGAGAGAGAGAGATGGGATTTACTGGGAGAAGCACCACAGGTCCTCACAACACACCTGGGCAGGAGAAACACTGCTCTCCTGAGGCAGGGTTGTACACAAAGGAAGGAAATGCTACAGGGAAAGGCTGCCTTGCTTTGGGAATTGGAGTGCGCAGTGCTTGCCACAGGTGTGTCACCTGCAGGGAGGAGGGGGCAGGAGGGGCAGGCAGGTGAGCAGCTGGGCACACAGGTGGGCAGGAGGCTGGGCAGGCTCTCTGCCCACCTCTGCCATGATGGAACTGGAAGGGCTCCCTGGAAATGTCTCACTCGAGGTGTCTTGAGCGCCAAGAAGCTGAAATTGGGGCTGGAGGCTCACACCTGGGCCAGCTCAGGCCCCCAGGTGTCACCTGGGACTGTCCAAGCATCCCTGCCACCAGTGCCCAGCTGGGGCTGGGCCAGGGCTTTATCAGAGATGTCCAGCTCGGTTCTGAGGGTGACTGGTAATGACAAGGAGCAGGATGTCTCCATTCCCTGCAGCTTTAATGGCCCCGAGCACAGCTGATCCCACAAACTGGGGCTGCAGCCCCCGTGTCTGCAGAGCCCTGGGAGCACACAGGTACCCCCGTTCCTCCTGCCCTACCCAGAGCCTCCAAGCTCTGCCTCCCCTGGGCCCTGAGCTCCCCCAGGCTGAGGGGACGTGGGCCTGGCACACAGGGCACCTCCTGCAGCACACAGTGCCAGCCCTGAGACCCTTCTGCTCCCCCAGACAGCCCTGGCTTGGATTAAATTGTCCAGAGGGGCCCAGAGCAGCTGCTCCCAGCCCCAGTGTCCAGCCTGGCCTTGGGCACTGCCAGGGATCCAGGGGCAGTTCCCTGGTTGGTTGAAAATGCTTGGGTTGAGGATATTGGGCAGGAATTGCTCCCTGGCAGGGTGGGCAGGCCCTGGCACAGGGTGCCCAGAGCAGCTGGGGCTGCCCCTGCATCCCTGGCAGTGCCCAAGGCCAGGCTGGACACTGGGGACAGTGGGAGGGGTCCCTGCCATGGCAGGGGTAGCACTGGGTGGGATTTAAGGTCCTTCCAAGCCAATCCACTCTGTGATTCCATGATTCCATGACAGCGCCTGGATCAGGATGCCGTTCCCTGCCAGGTGCTGCTCCTGTGCCCCCAGACCCTGTCTCTGCTCTACCCAAGGGGAAACTATTTGGAAAATGCCTTTTGGGAGAAGCAAGGCAGGACCTGGGCCAGCTGCAGGCAGGAACAGCAGCCAGGGCTGGCTCCCAGCTGCTGCAGAGAAGGTGACAGTGCCACCCAGCCCTGTGACACTAATTCCAGCAGCTGGGGGCTCACAGGCACAGGGTGATCCATGCTCAGCCCTCCCTCTGTGGGGTCTGGGCTTGGCAGAGCAGGGACAGCCACCTGGGAGTGGTGCTCTCTGTCACCAACAGAGGGACAGGAGGTGCCCCTGGCTGAGCCAAGGCCTGCACAGAGCTGGGAGCTGGGGCAGCCTGGGCTCCAGGGAGTGTTTAACAGGTCCCTGAGGCTGGCAGAGTGCTGCTCCCAGCTGGAATGCTGCAGGATGCAGGTCCTGCTGTGCCTCAGGAGGGGGAACCTTTGAGTCCTTTCAATCCCAAAAACGTGCTCAGGCCAAGGGGACATGGGGATAATCCCTCTTCCTGTCCCACTGCCATCTATCCATGCCTATGGTTGGGGTTTTTGGTAAATGCTTAAATCACTGAGTTGACCAGAACAGCACAGACAGAATCAATGATGATTAACAATTCCTAAATTACCTGTCATGCTGGCATTACTAGGCTCCAAACAACCCCAGCAGTGGGGCCTGGCCTGTTAGGGATGTCCCTGACCGTGATGGACCAGCTGTGGCCTTTGGGCATGGAAACCCCAGCTTGGACCAATGAATCCCTCCTGATACAGGTGAGCTACAGATCCAGGTCTGCTCTGTGCCACAGCCCCAACCCCAGCACACGCAGCCCCTGTTCCCAGGGAGCCCCCATTCCCAAGGAGCCCCCAGAGCCCCCATTCCCAAGGAGCCTCCCTCATTCCCAGGAACCCCTCCCAGTCCCAAGGAGCCCCCAGAGCTCCCCATTCCCAGGGAGCCCCTATTGCCCCATTCCCAGGGATGCCCCCCATTCCCAGGGAGACCCCTCATTCCCAGGGAGCTCCAAGAGCCCTGATTCCCAAGGAGCCCCCACTGCCCCATTCGTTCCCAGGGCCGCCGTACATTGCATGGACATGGGTGACACCAGCTCCTCGTCCAGGTCATCCACGTCGTCGGTGATGATGAAGTGGGAGGGGTTGGGCCGGGGCGTGCCCATCCAGCCCGGGTCGATGTTGAGGGCCGAGGCCAGCGAGGGGATGCCGGGGTTGTTGACGATCTGGAAGCCGCAGAGCAGCTCGATCTGCTGCCAGCGGTGCAGCCGCTCCCGCAGCGCCGCCGTCACCTCGCTCAGCGCTTGTCTGGGGACAGGGACACAGGGACACTGCAGGCAGGGCCTGGGGACACAGCCTGCACTGCCTGGGGTGCGCAGAGCTTGCCTGGGGACACAGGGACATGGGGACAATGCAGGCAGGGCTTCCGCGCGCGGGGGCCTGGGGACACAGCCTGCACTGCCTGGGGACACAGCCTGCACTGCCTGGGGTGTGCAGAGCTTGCCTGGGGACACAGGGACATGGGGACAATGCAGGCAGGGCCTGGGGGGGGACACAGCCCCTGCACCCCCTGGGCTGCACTCGGACTTCTCAAAAAAAGACTACAACTGATTTTCTTTTGTTAACACACAGACGTGAAGATTTTAAAAAAAGTATATATATATAATTTTAAAAAATGTATTTTTAGTTTTAAAAAATGTATATATAAATATATATATAAAATGAACATGTCGATTTATATATAAATTATATATATATATTATATATATTAATATAATATAATATATCACAGAATCACAGAATAATGAGGTTGGAAGAGACCTCTAAGATCATCAAGTCCAACATATAAGGTAATGTAATGTAATATGATATAATAGATAAGATATAAAAATATATATATATTATATATAAAATGTATATACAAATATATATAAATCTATCTGATCACTCAGAATCTATTAACAAAAACATCTCGATGAAAGTGTATAAAAAATTAAAGTTGATAATAAAACTTAGTTAAACAGTTGATTTAATAAATAAAATTTAACATAAGTTAAAAAAAAATTAAAATGAATTTATACATTTTAGTCATCATTGTACAACTATTATAGTTGTACTACTAGTTGTACTGTAGTTGTACTACTAATCATAGTACCTTGTTTACTCCAATACATTCAACAAATAATTAACAAAACTATTTTAAAAGTCTACATAGTTTAAAGGGGAGGGGGTGATAGGGTCAGCTGGGGTCAGCTGTGCACCCACTTTTCATTCCAATTCCAGGAATGCAGCAATTTAAAAATGCAGCAGCAGCTGAACAAGTGGGAATGGCTGCCAGTGCCAGAGGGCAGGGCTGGATGGGATCTTGGCAATGAGGAATTGTTCCCTGGCAGGGTGGGCAGGCCCTGGCACAGGGTGCCCAGAGCAGCTGGGGCTGCCCCTGGATCCCTGGCAGTGCCCAAGGCCAGGCTGGACACTGGGGACAGTGGGAGGGGTCCCTGCCATGGCAGGGGTGGCTCTGGGTGGGCTGTGAGGTCCCTGCCAGCCCCAGCCATTCCATGACAATCCCTTAAGCATCCTGCAGCCTCCTGGAACCTTGTTTTGGCAGGACTTCTAATTGCTCCAGGTAACTGTGATCCTGTTTCTCACAGGTAAAATCAGGTTACTGATGAAGAGGAGCGAGGACAACAGAAGTTCAGAAAATGAGCCCCAAAGCCCCTGCAGAGGCGAGGACAGGGGAGGGATGAAGAGGGAGGTGCTGAGCAGACACTCACTTTGCAGTTAAGATTTTGTGATCCACATCATCCAGAGAGGAACTGTGAGCGACATGGAACGTCCCAAAAAGGGTGTTTCGCTTCTTTTTGATCTTTTCAGCCTGGAATATCAACAGAGAAAGGTCACAGGAAGAAGACAACCTGAAGTTTCCTCCAGGCCATGGACATCCAGGATGGGCTGAGACAGGAACAGTCCCTGCAGGTGCCTGCACATGTGGGAACAGTGGGAATGGTGTTGTTACTGAGGAATGCTGCTCTCCCTGGCACTGGGGTGAGAATTCCCCAGCAACAAAAAGCAGGTTGGGGATTTCGTGCTCCTGTCTCCCAGATTCCCAAAAATCAGAGGGAACTGAACTGAAAAGGCTGAACTTTCAAGGCAGAGCTGGGGTCCCCATCCCTGGAGGGATTTCACAGCCCTGTGGATGTGGCACCTGGGGACACAGGGCAGTGGTGGCCTTGGCACTGCTCGGGGAATAGGTGGACTTGAAAGTCTCCCAGGGTTTCTCCAACCCAAACCATTCCATGATTCCATGAGGCAGGTACCTCACTCAGGGAAGGGCTCTCACACATTGGCTCACCCCTCCTGTGAATAACCACCAAACACACCCCAGGGCGTGGGCTGAGGAGGATTTCTGGTTTGAGGCTGAGTTTGTGCCATTGTATCAAAAATTAAAGTCTCCTCCCACAGCTCTTCCATTCCCAGCTCCAGTGCATGAACCTGGGACTTAGGAGAGCCAAGGATGTGGGTGCAAGAAGTGACACAGCCAAAGGAAACTGCTGGAATGTTAAAATGCTCCCAGTCAAAGCAGATGAAGGCAGACTGTTTTCCCTCCTGCCAGCTCTGCTCCATACGGCCATGGGGACGAGGACGAGTCACAACAGCTCCCTGGGCTCACCCCTCAGGGCTGGCACAGAACTCCCACACCAGGAATGCACTGATGATTCAGGACCTGGCATTCCACTGCCTGTGCAGGCTCATCACCTGGAGCAGGGATGGTGCTGAGAGGCCAAAGCCTCCTGCTCAGCCAGGGCAGCACCCCTGCCCAGATTCCCAGGGCTCCAGGCTCCAGCAGTGCCCAGGGTGGGACCTGCCCACCCTGAGAGCCCATGGCTCAGGAGCACCATCCTCATCCTCATTGTGCTCAGCCCCTGCTCACACCTCACTTGTGCTGCACTTCTACAAGATGCAAAGTTAAGGCATGAAGAGAGAAACTGCCCTTGAGCTGAGGGAGGGCAGGGCTGGATGGGATCTTGGCAATGAGGAATTGTTCCCTGGCAGGGTGGGCAGGCCCTGGCACAGGGTGCCCAGAGCAGCTGGGGCTGCCCCTGCATCCCTGGCAGTGCCCAAGGCCAGGCTGGACACTGGGGCTGGGAGCAGCCTGGGATAAAATCAAAGGTGTCCCTGCCCACAGAATGAGATGAACTTCGAGGTCCTTCCCAACCCAAGCCATTCTGGGATTCCTCGATGCCACAAAACCAAGAAGATGAGAGGAACCATCTCTGCAGGTTCACCCCCAGACCTGCCCAGGGACCCAGCAGGAGGCTGCTGCAGCTCTCACCCCTTCCTTGGCCACCAGCAGCTGCTTCTCTGCGTTCTGCTTCTTGATGTTGTAGTACTGCACCTCCACCTCGTGGGTCAGCTGCAGCCACTTCTGCAGGGCCTCGGGGGCAGCCCAGCTGCAGTGGGACTCCAGCTCCTTCTCCGCGTTCTTCAGCGCCATCCGCACCTGGGGAGAGGCACCCGGACGCCATGGAGTGGCTGTGGGGACACAGCCCTCCCACAGCTCATCCCCCTCTGCTGCCAAACCCCTGCCCAGGCCGCTGCACCAGGCCTGGCAGGGAAACCCCTCTGGAGGAGCAGTGGTATCCTGGGAGAGGAGCCACCCACAGGGCAGGCTGCACCACAACCTCCCAGGGCCCATTCCTGCCACCCCAAGCTGAGCCCCTTCCCCAGAAACTCACAGCCAGGACTGTGCTCTGAGCACCAGAACCTCCAGAACCTCCCAGGGCCCATTCCTGCCACCCTACAGCTGAGCTCTTTCCCCAGAAACTCCCAGCCAGCACAATGCTCTGGGCACAGAACCCACCACGGACCATTCCTACAGCTAAGCCCCTTACCCAGAAACTCCCAGCCAGCACCCTGCTGAGCTCCCTCTCAACCCCTCCTCGTCACCAGGAGCCACAGGAAACCCCTCTGGAGCCGATGGCACGGTGCATGAGGTGGTTCAAAGGGAATGAGGCTCGCAGAGAGGATGCTCTGGGGTTTCTGCAGCCTCGAGCAGCTCTGCAGAGCTTGCTGCCTGTCTGTAACTCCCCCTGCGGAGGCAGAACCCCTGACAGGCAATCCCTGTCTCACCACAGCTCCCAGCCAAGCCCAGGGAGCTCGTCAGGAGACAACTTCCACACTGCACAAAGTGAGAAAAATATTTAGACACAAAACATGTGCTGCTGGTCAGGAAAAGAAGCAGCCTGGCTGGAGCAGCCACTCCTGGGGTGTTTCCTCCATCCCCAGGCCAGGCTCCTGCACACCCTGACACCCCACAGAGACAGGGACTACAAGGGACTGGCTGAGAAGCCAGCTGAGCACACTGCAGCCTCACAGAAAAGCCTTTAGTGGTGCAGACCCCAGGAATGAAGTGGTGTGCTGCAGTGCCCACCCTGTGGAGAGGCTCTCACAGCCTGGCAAGCCCTGCAGGAAGGGAAGGTGTGCCAGCCTGGAGCGGCAGCAGGATGGCACCCCAACCCCAGGGCACACTGCAGGGATGGGCACTGTGGCACCACAGCACGCTGGGGCTCAGGGGGGCTGTGGCTTCACCCCGCACAGCAGCTCTGCCAGCCCATGGGGGCTCTGTGGCTTCACCCTGCACAGCAGCTCTGCCAGCCCACAGGGGCTCTGTGGCTTCACCCCGCACAGCAGCTCTGCCAGCCCATGGGGGCTCTGTGGCTTCACCCGGCACAGCAGCTCTGCCAGCCCACAGGGGCTCTGTGGCTTCACCCCGCACAGCAGCTCTGCCAGCCCATGGGGGCTCTGTGGCTTCACCCGGCACAGCAGCTCTGCCAGCCCACAGGGGCTCTGTGGCTTCACCCCGCACAGCAGCTCTGCCAGCCCATGGGGGCTCTGTGGCTTCACCCTGCACAGCAGCTCTGCCTCCACGCCAGCACGGCCCTGCAGCTGCAGCTGCCAGCCCACGGGCACGGCCGTGCCTGGCGGCGGTGGGCGGATGCAGAGCAGGGTTTTTGTGCAGCATTGCTCACTCTTGGAGCTTCTCCCTGCAGCTTTCCCCTGGATGCGCTCTTCTTCAACTCAGGCACGTCTCACCCAGCCCAGCCCAGCGGGTTTAGGGAGCCGAGAGCCCCGGGGTACAGACAGATCTCTGAAATTGTGTGTTTTACCCAGAAGGAGCATCCACCCAGGAGCAGCCCCGAGGCACCACACACCACAGGTCAAACGCTTGTACCACTTGTGATACCACTTGTACCTGTGTGCTTTAGGGTTGTTCAGTATAAAACTGCCTAAACCAATCCCAGAGTCCCAAACTCAGTCTCAGAGCCTGGGTTTTTCCTGGCTTTTCCCACTGCACACCAGCAGCACCAGTCAGGTGCCGCTCCCACCTCAGCAGAACTCTGACCATCACCCACGGGCATCTGGGATTTGGGAATACAGAGGAAACACGGGTAGGAAATCTGTCACTGGTTGTTAGGGGTAGAGGAGTGCTCAAAACACTCACAGGAACAAGGTTTTTAGGGAATGGTGGGAAAGGGAAGTGCTGTGGAACAGGCAAGGACCAGTGGCTAAAATGAGTGTCCACAACCCAAACTCTGGTGGTTCTGCAGGGAATCCGTGCAAACAGGAGTTATTGTGTGTGTGTCTCCATTCTCCTGGGAAGACCTTAAAGACCCCATTTGGATCACCAAGAGCAACAATTTATAAGGAAATTTATATAAAAAGTTATACTCAGCCCTGGTGAGACCCCACCTGCAGAGCCCCCAGCCCTGGGGCCCAAGAGCAGGAGGATGTGGAGCTCCAGGAGCCAGTCCAGAGGAGCCATGGAGCTGCTCCAGGGCTGGAGCCCCTCTGGAGCCAGACTGGGAGAGCTGGGGGGGCTCACCTGGAGAGGAGAAGCTGCAGGGAGAGCTCAGAGCCCCTGGCAGGGCCTGAAGGGATCCAGGAGAGCTGCAGAGGGACTGGGGACAAGGCCTGCAGGGACAGCACCCAGGGAATGGCTGCCAGTGCCAGAGGGCAGGGCTGGATGGGATCTTGGCAATGAGGAATTGTTCCCTGGCAGGGTGGGCAGGCCCTGGCACAGGGTGCCCAGAGCAGCTGGGGCTGCCCCTGGATCCCTGGCAGTGCCCAAGGCCAGGCTGGACACTGGGGACAGTGGGAGGGGTCCCTGCCATGGCAGGGGTGGGATGGGATGAGATTTAAGGTCTCTCCAGCCCAAACCAGTCTGGGATTCTGTTCCACAATTCCCTCAGTGCTCCCTGTGGCCCCACTGGGGTCTGTGGAGGGTGACCCAGTGAGGAGGGAGGGATGGATGAAGACCCTGGAACAGGACACTCTCCATCCCACACACCCAGCTCCAGCAGGACCATCCAAACCCTGCAGCGTGGCCTGGGTGACCAGAACCTGGTGCAGAGCAGGTCTGTGTTAATGCTCCCTGGGAGCTGGGAGGAGCTGCGGGGTCACAGGGGTGACAGGTTAATGTCACAGGTGTCCTGGGGTGGCAGGGGCAGTGCTGGGGTTACGGTCACACAGTGCTGTGGGACACTGCAGTACTCACCTGCCTCCGGCCTGGGCAGCTCTCAGGTCACATCAGCTCCTGGGCTCCTTGATGGGAACGCAGGGCAAGGGCAGGGTGAGAGCTGGGCTGCTCCAGAGCTGGGCCCAGGGCTCCCAGCCCCACTGTGCCCAAAGCACGCTGCCCAGGGTCTGTCTGTGCCAGCAGGGGCACCCCAGGCCTGTGGAGAGGCTGGATGGCCACAGGAGGATGGGTAAGAGCACTCCTGGGGGGCTCGGGGCTGCTGCACTCCCAGGTAGGAAGGGAATTTGCTGTTTGTCCCCCTGCACTGCCCCAGGGCTCTCAGGACACTTGGTCCTGCCTTGCCAGGGGAAGCCCTGGATTCCTGCCTTGGTTTCTTCCCCGCCCTCCATGGTGGCCAAAAAGACTGGACACAGCTGGGAGGATACACAGACACACACACACGGCCTTGGAACATCCAAGGAACCTGCCTGGCTCGTGCAGGTCTGGCTCCAGTCTCAGTTTAAACTGATCTGTAACTTGCAGCCAGGTGAGAACTGTCCCTCAGGTGAGACACGAAGCAGCTACTGGGATTGTGGGTTTAGACTCCCTTGTAGGTCTGGGGAGGTTAAGGTTGGAAACTGGGAACATTTCCTCATGGAAAGGGTTGTCCAGCCCTGGCACAGGCTGCCCAGGGCAATGCTGGGGTCGCATCCATGGAGAGATTTAACAGGATGTGGCAAATGGGGACATGGTCAGTGTGGCCTTGGCAGTGCTGGGGAAGGGCTGGACTGGATGGTCTCAGAGGCTGGTCCAACCCTTACACAGCCTCTGATCCACAAGAAAACATGGGAAGCATGACTGAACTCATTGTAAATCTGTCCTAAACCCATGAACACAAATACAGAGAGACTGCATGGACTGGGGAGGGAGTCAGAAATGCCAGAGGGTGCAGCTCCAGGGCACGTCCAACCCCTCTGCTCCTGCTGGGATGTCACAAGGTGCCAGCACCTGCCCCGTGCAGCACCACAGCAGTGACTGGGATGTGTGATGGACACTATGGAAAGGAGACTCAGGGCTTTTCCTCCATAAAGGGGAGTGGGAAAGCAAAGGCAGAAGAGCAGCAGCATCACTGGATTCAGGGGAGTGGAGAGCAGTGAGGCCTGGTGTCCCTCAGGAGCCAGCACTGGCACTGGGAATGTCCTTGTTGGTGACAGGGACACTGGGATCCAGGGCAGCCCCAGCCTGGCAGTGACACGGAGCTGGTGCTGTGGGCACACCCTGCAGGGAAGGGATGGGGCATCCAGGGGCACCTGGGCAGGCTGGAGAGCTGGGACCCTGCCAGCCTCGTGCAGCTCAGCAGGACCAAGGGCAAGGCCTGCAGCTGGCTGGGGGCAATCCCAGCACAAACACAGCCTGGGCAGAATGGACTGGGAGCAGCCTGGGAGAAGGAGCTGGGGATTGGTGGGAGAAGCTCCACAGGCTCTGGCCACGAGCACTGGGACCTGAAATCCCTGTGCCCTGGGCTGATCCCACGGGGTGGGCAGCAGGAAAGGGACTGGGATTAAATCCCTGTGCCCTGCTCAGGGTGCCCAGAGCAGCTGGGACTGCCCCTGGATCCCTGGCAGTGCCCAAGGCCAGGCTGGACACTGGGGCTGGAGCAGCCTGGGACAGTGGGAGGTGTCCCTGCCACGGCAGGGCTGTGAGGGCCCTCCCAACGCAGCATTCTGTGTCTCTGTGATTCCCCAGAGGGATGCAGCAGCACTGCCCTCAGTGCCAGGTGTGTGCAGGTGCCTGCCCAGGTGAGGCTCACCTGCTCCAGCTCCTGCTCAGCGTATTTCTGCCGGCTGAGCTCGTTCTCGGTGCCCTCGCGCAGCTCCCGCAGCCGGTGCGCCTCCTGCTTGGCAATGCTGATCTCGTCCTGCAGCTTCTTCTCCAGGTGCACCTTCTCCACCTCCACGGAGCGGTGCTCCTCCTGCGCCTTCTGCAGCCTGCAACACACACAGGGCCAGGACCAGTGCTGGGCCAGCTCCCTGAGCCCTGCAGGGCCAGGACCAGTGCTGGGCCAGCTCCCTGCAGGCAGCCAGGGCCAAGGCCAGTGCTGGGCCAGCTCCCTGAGCCCTGCATGGAGCCAGGGCCAGTGCTGGGCCAGCTCCCTGAGCCCTGCAGGGCCAGGGCCAGTGCTGGGCCAGCTCCCTGAGCCCTGCAGGGCCAGGGCCAGTGCTGGGCCAGCTCCCTGAGCCCTGCGGGCCGGCAGTGCTGGGCCAGCTTGTGGCCCTGCAGGGCCAGTGCTGGGCCAGCTCCCTGAGCCCTGCATGGAGCCAGGGCCTGGCCTGGGCCAGCTCCTTGAGCCCTGCATGGAGCCAGGGCCAGTGCTGGGCCAGCTCCCTGCAGGCAGCCAGGGCCAGTGCTGGGCCAGCTCCCTGCAGGCAGCCAGGGCCAGTGCTGCCCTCCAGAGCCAGCTCTGTGCTCTGCTCTGCCCACCAGAGCCAGCTCTGTGCTGTGCTCTGCCCACCAAAACCAGCCCTGCTGTACTCTGCTCAGCAGAACCACCTCTGCCCTGCTCTCCAGAAACACTTCTGCTCTGCTGACCAAAACCAGCCCTATGCTCTGCTCTGCCCTCCAGAACCAGCCCTGCCCTGCCCACCAGGTCCAGTCCTGCCCTGCTCTGCCCAAAGGGATGGCAGGGAAAGAGTTCACTGTGGCTGGGAAGAAAGGAAATTGTCAACTGCTCGGTCTCAGCTTGATTCGTTTATCAAATGCTCAGGATGCATTTTCATTTCCCACAGCACACCCAGATCTCCTCTAATGAGTCTCAAATTAAGCTCAATTCTCGGTGTTTTCACCCAAGTGAAGACTTTGATAAAACAAAGCAGGGGAAGATCAGCCAGAGCCCATCAGGCCACCCAGATGGGATGGATGCATGTTCCTCCCACAAAACCCTGCAAAGTCAGACATGGCTTAATCCTGCCTGGACATTCTTATTCTTCCTCATGACAGACTGAATCAGCAGGAATAGATAGCAGCAATGAAACCTGGATCCCCATGGATCAGTGGGATCTTCCATGAGGAGCTGGCCTGTGCTGAGGCTCCCAGCAGGGCTGTGAGGCTGCCAGGGCACCAGCTGGGCCAGTGACCCTCAGAGAGGATCCAGTGTCACCTGTCCCAGGGGAGACTGCACCCACCTGGAGCTGTCCCAGGGGCATTGAACAGAGACCAAAAGGTGTCCCAAGGGACAGACACCATTGGCCAAGACCATTACCAAGGGGAATTGAAGAGACATGGAGCTGTCCCAGAGTGAAGATGACAGTGACAAACAGCTGCTGCAGAACTGAGAACACGTGTCTGACACCAGCTGGGACAGGCCCTGCTGGCACAGCCCTGCAGTCACCAGGACACCCACAGGCCCTGCTGGCACAGGCTGGCACAGGCTGGCACAGCCCCCAGTCACCAGGACACCCCACACACCCTGCTGGCACAGCCCTGGGTCCTGCTGTGCCCTACACCCAATGTCCACTCACACAAGTGACACGCTGGTGACGTGTCCTCCTCGTGCCTGGCCACAGGGATTTGGGGGCACAGTTGAGGGGTTGTTATGGTTGTTTTTAGCTGAGTGGGGCAGGGGCAGCACACAAGGACGGGGCCATGCACCAGGAACAGCAGTGAGACCACCCCTGCCATGGCAGGGACACCTCCCACTGTGCCAGGTGCTCCCAGTGTCCAGCCTGGCCTTGGGCACTGCCAGGGATCCAGGGGCAGCCCCAGCTGCTCTGGGCAAGCAGGGGGCTCACATTCCAGGAGATTCCATACAATCCACACATCTCCAAAACAGACCTGCCCACTCCTTTCAGGCTTCTGTAGGATGTGCCAAGGCTTGATGATGCTGATGAGTCACTAATGGCCTGGCAAGTGTCACTGCTGCAGGGTGTTCCCCAAGGTGCTCTGGAGATGACTAAAGGCTGGGCTTTGGTAAGAACGCTCCCAGCTCCCCAGGAGCATGTCTGAGCTGCTCAGCAGATGCCAGCAGCACTGGCACTGGAGAGGCATCCCGCACCTTCCAGGGGGCTGCTCAGCACTGAGCTTCACCCAGCCAGCACAGCAGGGCCCTTCAGGCTCTGAAAGTGAAGTCTCTGAGCAGAACTGCAGCACAACTTCTCCACAAGTCCAGGAGCACTGGGGCTGTCTGGAGTTTTCACTGCTCCTGTGGCAGCTGAAGATCCCAGCTGGACCCCGCTGGGCAAGGATGAGGAAGGGAAGGGACATTTCCCTCTAGAGGCCCCCCAAGCCCCCAGTTCACCTCCTTTCCTCCTGAGGATGAGGAAGGGAAGGGACATTTCCCTCTAGAGGCCCCCCAAGGCTCCCAGTTCTCCTCCTTTCCTCCCAAGGATGAGGAAGGGAAGAGACATTTCCCTCTAGAGGCCCCCCAAGCCCCCAGTTCACCTCCTTTCCTCCTGAGGATGAGAGAGTGAAGGGACATTTCCCTCTAGAGGGCCCCCGGCTAGTTCTCCTCCTTTCCTCCCAAGGATGAGGAAGGGAAGAGACATTTCTCTCGAGCCCCCCCCCCCCCCCCAGTTCACCTCCTTTCCTCCTGAGGATGAGAGAGTGAAGGGACATTTCCCCTCTAGAGGACTCCCAAGGATGAGGAAGGGAAGGGACATTTCCCCTCTAGAGGACTCCCAAGGATGAGGAAGTGAAGGACATTTCCCCCTAGAGGCCTCCCAAGGATGAGGAAGTGAAGGACATTTCCCCCAGAGGCCTCCCAAGGCCCCAGCTCACCCCCAGCCCCTGAGCCCCTGCCCAGTGCCCTCTGTGGAGGACAGGCCCTGCCGAGCTGCTCCGGCTCAAGGCTGTGCCGAGTCCCGGAGGTTTTGTGTTTCTTCCTGAGGGGCTTTAGAGCATTAGTTGAACTTCCCAGGAACATACATCCACTTGTTTACGTGGCTGTGCCCTCAGCAGCAGGGCCCAAGGTCGCTCCCCACAGGCACATTCCAGTTTGGAGCTCAGAGGTGATACCCAGCCCTGGACGCCGCCGCTCCAGGGATGGATGCGGAGAAGGGATCCCTGTCTCCTTCCAGATGCAGGAAAAATAAATCAAACCTTCTTTGGGAGTGCTTCCAAGCTGTAACATAAACGTCCACGAGGCTGTGTGGAACCAGCTGTGGGCTGGAGCCCCAGAGGGGAGTGGATTTGTGCCAGGGGAACGTGGCCAGCGTGGCTCCACCACCTGGGAGCTCTCTCCTCAGGGACACCAGTTGGTGCCACCTCACTGGGGAGCAGGAGCCCTCCCAGCAACACTCAGGGCAGGGTGAACCCCTGCAGGCTGCCATGGGCTCCTAGGCCATTACAGTGGGGCTGCAGACCTGGGGTGCACAGATTCCCAAAAGCTGGCTGGCTGCAGGCCTGCAGGGCAGCCTGACACCCTCGGGACCCTGGTGCCTGCACAGGGCACTCACCACACCCCGTGGCTGGCCTGGCATCAAACTCATGTCCACAGAAGGCACTGGAAATGCAGCCATCAGCTCACAGGGCAGCCTAGTTAATGTTTATCCTCCCAAATTCCACTGAAACCTCACAGAAAATAGTTCAAGGCCCACACTATCCTGCTCTGTTATTTGCTAAATGTGCCCTTAAAATATTCCATTGCCAGAGCACCCCATGGGTTTGTCATCACAAGGGCTGAAGGCTTTTCACTGTCCCAGAAGATCCCTATGTCCAGAGGCTCTCTTGCAGCCTGTTCTCCCATCAGTAGCTCTACTGGAACCATTGCAGTGATTCCTGGGAGCAGAGATCCCATTCCTGAGGCTGCAGGCTTTGATCCATATGCCAAAAGCCCAGATATTCCTATTTAATACTCCAAAAAATTTTTTTTTTTTACTTTCTAAGCAACATCCCTTGACTCAGGTATTGCTTCCCCACACATCTCCAAGAATTCAAGAGGGGATGTGTAAATCCCTGATTGCTCCCACTGTTCAAACACACTTTTTCCCCATCAAAAGCCAAGGTGAAACAAGCTTGCATGACAAATTCCACGTGAGCTGGATTGCACAGCAGGAGTGGGACTGGACAAGCTCTAAGGCCCCTTTGACCCCAAAGCATTCCGTGGTTCTGTGACTAGGAAAGAACAGCCTGGTGCAGGAGTCCCTGCAGGAGGAGCCAGCCCATCTGAGCTCCAGAGGCTGCTGGCAGCTTTGCCAGTCTCTCAGGAAGGGGCTGACTGTTGTGAGGTAACAGGACAGCTAGAAACAGGCATTTCCTGAAACCTGATGGAATAGAAGCGTGCAGGAGGAGCTGAGTGCTCCAGCTGGATGCACAACGGGAACCTACCTCTCCTGCAGGTCATGGAGAGACTGCTCGGCCCTGTGGAGACCCTCCAGGTCCTTCATCATCTTCTTCATGTGCTCCTTGGAGTAGCGGTTCTGGATGTAGGCGAACCAGCAGCCGCCCACGCCGATGACGATGGACACCACCAGCATGAAGTCCTTGAGGTGGTTGTGTCGAGTCACTGCAAGAGACCAGAGACACTGCTGGGGCCACAGGGAGAGCTCCAAAGGGCTCTGCTGCGCCAGAGGGAGACAGGAGAACTCAGGGCAGTCCCACAAGGAATTGTGGCACAGCATTCACCCAGGGGAAAGTTGAGCTGTTTCAGTGTTTCAGGAGATAAACAGAAGCTTGACAACATTTATTCAATTTGGAGACAGCAACAACAACAAAAAAGATAAATTGCAAATCTTCCAGCTCCAGTTAGCCTGGCAATAAGTGCTACAGGGGAAACTGCACAGAGGAACCCTACCAGAATGGCTGTGATCCTACAGGGCAGCACAGGTAACTAAGGACAAAATAAACACTTGGAACAAAATAAACACTGCTGAGATCACAGCTGGGGCAGCTCAAGTGTCCAACTGTCAAGTTGCCAAGCTTTCCATCAGAATCACAACTCAGTGTGGAAATTCCCTTCTTCAACAGTTAATTCAAAAAAAGGTGTTGATGCATGTGAGAGGATGAAAGTAATTAAGTGGGGGCTCAAGTGCTACACAAAGCCCAAAAAGATGAGTCAAGCAGATTTTTTCCTGTAACTCAACCAAGTGTGTGCTGCAAAAGCCACAAATGAAAAAGAGCAGTTCAGTCCAGTGAGCTGGGACTTAATGATCAGTATCCACAAACAACAGGCAATTCACACCAGATGCAGGGGAAAAATACCTGTACTGAGGGGGCAGGCCCTGGCACAGGGTGCCCAGAGAAGCTGTGACTGTGCAGGTGTCCCTGCCATGGCAGGGGGGGGTTAGGCAGGAGTTGAAGCCCCTCCCAAGCCAAGCTGTTCTCTGATCACAGCTAAACCACATCTGACAGAGCTGAGGGGACACAGGAGGGGACAAAGTGGGAAGGCACAGCACAGCCTGACCTGGATGGACACGTGGGGACAGGGCTGCTGCCCCCTGCCCACATGGATGCAGAGGCTACCCCGCAGAGGGAGAGGGACAGGAGCCCTCCCCAAGGCCCAGGAGACAGGCAAGCACCATCTCCCCCAGCAGCACCTGTGCTCCATCACTCCCTGCGAGCACGCAGGGCAGATGCAGCACTCAGAACTAAACAAGGTGAGCGCTGGCCCCGCTCCCCTCCGGATGGATCAGCACAACATCCTCTTCCGAGGGAGCAGATCCTGGCAAGCGCCTGCACATCCCTCAGCCTCAGTCCCTGCAGCTCCCATCTGGAGAGTGCTTTGTGTTCCACCCTCCCACAGCCCCACAGCCCTGCTCTCCTGCCCCCTGGGCCATCCCCTGCCAGCCCCACCCCAGCTGGTCCCTGTCCTGCCCCTGGTGCCAGCTGGGCTCAGCTCCAGCACAGCAGCATTGCACACACCCTTCCTCTGCACCAGCCCTGGCCAAAGACACGTGTCTCCCTGATTTTTCTAAGCCTTCTAACGTTTACATTCTTGTAATGAACTTTTTCACACACTTTATGTAAATAACTTACATTGTTTTGCATTTTTTATAGAGGAAAAGAAATTTGATGGACTGTTGGTTTGTCCAGCGTCACTGGAGAGGTGGCACTGTAACCCACCAATCCACAGTCACTTTTAGAAATCTATAAATGTTGGAGTCAGAAAATAAACTTCCCTTTTTTGCCTTGAGAACAGCAGTGTGTGCGTTGTGTTATTCAGTGTCCTATAGTGATAGACACGGGCAGAGGAAACTCTGAGGAAAACTCAGCTTGGATGGAAATGTAGAAGCATGGAATGCCAGGATGGTTTGGGTTGGGAGGGACCCTAAATCCCACCCAGTGCCACCCCTGCCACAGCAGGGACACCTCCCACTGTCCCCAGTGCCCAGCCTGGCCTTGGGCACTGCCAGGGATCCAGGGGCAGCCCCAGCTGCTCTGGGCACCCTGTGCCAGGGCCTGCCCACCCTGCCAGGGAACAATTCCTCATTGCCAAGATCCCATCCAGCCCTGCCCTCTGGCAGTGGGAGCCATTCCCCCTCAGCCTGGCACCCCAGAGCACAGGGGTTCCAGCCCTGGGAGCATCTCACCTTCATTGTAGATGCTTTTTTCTGGTGTCTAATCCCAACCAACCCTCCTGCAGCTCCAGATCTTCCTCCCTTATTCTATCATTTTACTTATTTCAAACACCAAGCCCAGGCAGAGCTGCAAACCCAGGAGGACATCAAGTCCTGCAGCTGAGCAGAACAATCAGTCTGTGATAAAACTGTGTCTGCTTTCCTTTCCCACAACAAGGAGATGGGAAGGGTTGGGAAGTCTGTTTGCCATGGTGTGCGCTGCTTTTCCTGCAGCCTGTGCAGGTGTAAGGTGAGCCCAGGCCTGCCTGCTGCTGGGAGCAGCCACGGCCACACGGGTGCAGGACAGGCTGTGCCAGCCCTGCTGAGGGCCAGGCACAAAGCCAGGGGGTTTAAATCACAATCGACTGCACAGGAACAATCCCAGGCTCTGCCACGGTGCCCCCAGTCTCTGGCCCAGGGCACAGGAGCAGCAGGGAAAGGGATCAAATTACAGAAAGGTCTGTCCCAAGCTCAAAAGCAGCAGAGCTGCACCTGCAGAGCCTGCAGTCCTGGGACACCAACAGCAGGAGCACCTGGAGCTGCTGGAGAGAGCCCAGAGGGGCTGCAGCCAGCCTGGGAGAGCTGGGGGTGCTCACCTGGAGAGGAGAAGCTGCAGGGAGAGCTCAGAGCCCCTGGCAGGGCCTGAAGGGGCTCCAGGAGAGCTGCAGAGGGACTGGGGACAAGGCCTGCAGGGACAGCACCCAGGGAATGGCTGCCAGTGCCAGAGGGCAGGGCTGGATGGGATCTTGGCAATGAGGAATTGTTCCCTGGCAGGGTGGGCAGGCCCTGGCACAGGGTGCCCAGAGCAGCTGGGGCTGCCCCTGGATCCCTGGAAGTGCCCAAGGCCAGGCTGGACACTGGGGACAGTGGGAGGTGTCCCTGCCATGGCAGGGGTGGCACTGGGTGGGATTTAGGGTCTCTCCCTACCCAAACCAGTCTGGGATTCCATGTTTCACCTGAAATTGTGCTATTTTGTGCCAGATAAATTCCTGAACCACAGGAACAGGACCCCAAAGGGACAGACACAGAAGGAATCATCTCTCGTTGCTTAGACTATAATTGCAGCACGCTCCCTTGCACTTGGATTAATTACAGAGCTGAAGTGGTCAGGCCTGTTTGCTGGAGGAAATGGCAGGGCTGGAGCCTGGCAGCAGGAACCAGACCTGGGGGGATGGCAGGAGCCTGCAGATCCACATGGAACCTGGCCATGGAATGTGGCTGGAAGCTCTGCCACGAGCCAGACACCCACCCCTGGAGCCCTGGGCTGGCAAAAGCTTCACCCAGCAGCAGGAGCAGCACTGTGAATCCACCTGCTGTGATCCCCATGGGCAGCAGGGTGTCTGGATTTAGGAGCCTGCAGGAGGCCTGGGGCTCCAAGTGAGGCTGCTTTTATCAAAGCTTTTACACCTGTGGTGAACAGAGCTTCCAGGGAGGAGACAAACCCTTGGAACTGTGCACCTGTGCACCACATCCCACTGCCAGCAGCTCAGAGACCCCCAGAGCCCAGCGCCCCTCCAGAGCCACCTGCCCTGACCATGGGAAAGGAGGTGTAAAGCAGCTCCTGCAGCTTGAAAGGTCACTGAGTGCTGCCCAAGCTGCCACTTGCTGCTAGCTCCTGAAAGGTGTTGTGCAATCCATTCCTGAAGGAATTGGTTTAGATAAACAACCTCTCCCCTTGAGTGGAGACAAAGCCATTCAGATGACCAGAAACCAGCAAATTTTACCTTCTGAAAAGGGATCAACCTCTCCTTCAGCTGCAGATTGAAAGTGTATTTCCACTTCTCACACACCCTGGATATAGAACCATGGAATGGTTTGGGCTGGGAGGGACCTCCAAGCTCATCCCACGGCACCTCCTGCTGTGAGCAGGGACACCTCCAGCAGCCCAGGCCTGGAAAGCTCCCAGCAGGAGCTGAGAGGGGTGGGAGCAGCCCCACGGCTCCCTGCACACTCTGATCTCTGTGCCCAGGGTGCTGCAGGGCAGAACAAACAGCTCCAGCGTGGCAACAGCCATTAATTCCCAGCCAGTACAAGCCATTCACTCTGCCATTTACACAGCACAACAACTCTGGAAAAACTCTGCCCCCAGCACAGGAGTCGCTGGGCTGGAGCCACCCAGGCATCAAAAAGCTTCACATTTAACATAGGCAATAAATAAAAAACAAACTGTGCCTGTGCAAAAAGAGGCTTTTCAATAACTGTGAGCAAAAATGGCTGATTGTACAAGCCAGGCTTGCGATTTGCTCCCTATGGCTCTGCCCAGCCTCACACTGTGGTTCACACTGCACAGGCAGTTTCCCAGGACTGGGTGGGAATGGCTGGAGAGCAGCCCTGGGGAGAAGGACTTGGGGGTGCTGGGGTGGGAGAGGCCAGAAATGCCCCAGCCATGAGCACTGGGACCCCAAAATTCCCCAGCGTGGGCAGCAGGAAAGGGGGGTTCCACTCCTCTGCACCCAAAGCCCAGAGAAAGCCATGCCAGAGGAGCAGAGAGACAAAAGCACCTTCAATAGGGAGCAGACAGGAGCCAGAGGGAGCACCTGGAGCGTGGAGACACACATCAGAGAGCTTGAGCTCTTGATAAGGCATCAAAGGAGCCCAGGGCCTCCCAGCACCACCCTAAACTTCCCATCCAGCCTGCTGCTCCTCCCCTCCTCCAGAGGTGGGTAGTTCACAGCCCGAGTCACCAGCAGAGCCTCAGGACAGGACAGTGGAGCCGCAGGAAAGCCCAGGAGATGATGACAGAGCTCCAGGACATGGCAGAGCTCCAGCTGCCCTGGGAGCAGGCAGGATTGCTGCCCTCCAGCACCACAGAGGGGCAGCAGGTTCTACCCTGTGGTCACAGGAGATCCCAGCTGCACCTCTGCGAGAGCCCTCTGAGATGGGAATGCCAGCCCAGGATGCTCCAGGCTACAGAGCTGCTCCCACAAACCCAGGACCAACCCCTCCTGCTCCAGGTATCTGTGCTGGGATGACTCCCCTGGCTGAGGCGGTGCTGGGCACTTTGTGTCACCCAGAAGTGGTTCTGGTGGCCCTGGGGGCGGCTCCCAAGGCTGGCAGGTGGGTTTGGTACTCACACAGAGGAGGCCCAAAGAGCACCGTGTCCAGAGCCTTGAGCTGCAGCTTCTGCCGGTGGCTGCGGTCGGTCATCTTCAGCACTGTGCCCATCATGGTGGCGTTGTTCACTGCCAGCCTGCACAACAGGGGACAAAAACTGCTGTGGGCACAGCCACCAGGGCCAGCAGCACAGCAGGCATCAGGGAGATGCAGAGCAGGGCCTGGAGCTCCCTGCTACCAGGGCAAACCCCTCACTGCTGCTGTCTCTGACCAAGGTGTCTCCAGGACACTTTGCAGCAGCATTTTTAGGACTGGGAGAGAGCAGGAAAAACCAGGGCCAGGCTGAATTCATTACCTGACAGCATGAGGAACTGATTTCCCATCAAAACCCATCTTTTGGTGTCCTACCAATCACTATTCAGTATTTTTTAACAAAATCTCCATTGCCTTTACATCCTGGGTCACAGACCACAAACCACAATTCTCCCTTGGAAGGGATGTGGACGCACATTGTGCTGCCTCAAAACCATCCCCATTTTATCCCCAGTTCATCCCTCCTTCCCAGTCAGTTGAAAAGGCCCTTTTTCAGCAACAGGAACATTTATCCAAAAAAGCTGCACTGAGGTTTTTCCAACCTGTTACAAGTTTAGGTTGACTCCCAGCCAGTGCACCTCTTCCACAGAATCATGGAATGGTTTGGGTTGGGAGGCATTTTAAATCCCACCCAGTGCCCCCCTGCCATGGCAGGGACACCTCCCACTGTCCCAGGCTGCTCCAACCCCAGTGTCCAGCCTGGCCTTGGGCACTGCCAGGGATGCAGGGGCAGCCCCAGCTGCTCTGGGCACCCTGTGCCAGGGCCTGCCCACCCTCACAGGGAGAGCACAACTGCCCTGGGCATGGCACTGACCTGGGCCATGGTACTGCCCCTGGCCACGGCACTGACCCGGGCACGGCACTGACTCAGGCATGGCACTGTCCGGGCTCAGGACATGGCACTGTCCCGGGCCTGGCACCAAACACAGGCCTGGCACTGACCTGGGCATGGCGTGGCCGCTGAGCTGCAGCTTGCGGAAGGTCTCCTCGTACTGGGGCAGCTCCACGTAGGAGATGAGCCACTGCACCACCTCGTCCACCGTCCAGTTGTACACTGCAGAGAGCACAACAGCACAGCTCATGGGGGGCATGGACACCAGGGAGCCATGCCTGGGGCTGGCAGGGACCTCACAGCCCACCCAGTGCCACCCCTGCCATGGCAGGGACACCTCCCACTGTCCCCAGTGCCCAGCCTGGCCTTGGGCACTGCCAGGGATCCAGGGGCAGCCCCAGCTGCTCTGGGCACCCTGTGCCAGGGCCTGCCCACCCTGCCAGGGAACAATTCCTCATTGCCAAGATCCCATCCAGCCCTGCCCTCTGGCACTGGGACACTCCAGGCAGTCCTGCAGGACCCCAGCCTCCCCCTCGTGGGACCATTTTTGCCCAGACTCAGGAACCCCTGAGGCTCTGCTGCCCCTGAGTGCCCACAGACCCCACATGGCATGGGAAGAGCTGCCTGGAGCTTTCTCTGTCACAACACACCTGTCCCAGGACTGTCTTGCCCCTGTGCTCCCAGTTCCCAAAATTAACACATGCAATGAGGCCATCAGATAGAGGAGCAGAGGAGGCTGCACCTCGTGCCATGGCACCAGCAGGGCTCGGGCTGGGCACCCTGGCAGGGCCAACACCCAAAGAGCTGGCAGGTGACCCAAAGCTGGCATCAATGGGGTTTCCATCAGCCAGGGGATCCTGCTGCCTCCACACTCCAAAAGGGAATGTTCATCGTGCCCAAAGCCTCTGAATTCTGGGGTCAGCTCCCAAAGTCTCACCCCTTGCTCCACACCCTGGCACAGGGTGCCCAGGGCAGCTGTGCATTCCCCATCCCTGGCAGTGCCCAAGGCCAGGTTGGACAGGCTGGGAGCAGCCTGGGGCAGTGGGAGGTGTCCCTGCCATGGCAGGGGTGGCACTGGGTGGGTTTGAGGTCCCTCCCAACCAAAACCAGTCTGGGATTGTGGGATTCCCTCTGAGCTTTGACTAAGAAAAGCACACACGGAGTGGTGCCAGAAAAACCCATCGGAAGCAGCTTGAGAAAGGATCTGTGGGAGGAGGTGGAGCAGGTGCTGCAGCCCAAGTGAACCAGGTGAACTCTGCTCCTTAACCTCCTCCCCGGGCATCTGTGCATTATTTATGGGGCTGTCATGCAGCTCCAGAGCCTAAGTGAGGAAACCTTAGGAAATCAAGCTCCTGCCTCTGCCACTTCCTTGTGCTGTACTTACAGCAATGCTCTGAATGCAAACACGATCCCAGAATCCCAGACTGGTTTGGGTTGGGAGGGACCTCAGAGCCCACCCAGTGCCACCCCTGCCATGGCAGGGACACCTCCCACTGTCCCAGTGCCATGTCCCACCTGGCCTGGGACACAGCAGATGTGTTTATTGGACAGGGGCTTTGTTACACTTGAATTTATCATCCCCTGGCCCTGCAGGGCTGCCTGGCTCTGCTGCAATGCCAACCCTGACTGGGCACACAAGCACAGAAACATCTGCCCAAGCTCCAGGGAGCCCAACACCTCCCACGGGGAGCTGAGGGGTGAGGGAGAGGAGGGAGGAGAGAGCTGGGGGATGTGGGGGAGCTGAGAGAGATGAGGGAGATGGAGCTCAGATAAGTGATATGAGAGATCTGGGAGAGATGAGGGAGATTGAGCTGTGACAGATGGGGGAGCTGAGAGAGATGAGCGAGCTCAGAGAGCTGATTGAACTGATGAAGAGGAGAAAGATGAAGATGAGGAAGCTGAGGGAGCTCACAGACCCGAGGGAGCTGAGGGAGGTGGACCTCAGAGAATGACAGAGATGAGAGAGATGAGGGATCTGGGAGAGATGAGTGAGCTCAGAGATGGAGCTCAGAGCTAACTGAGTGGATGAAGCTGAGGGAGATGATGAAGCTGATGGAGCAGAGGCAGAGCCCAGCACCAAGCAAGGACAGCAAGGCTCCAAAGGAAGGTGCCATCCCCATGGACGCTGGCACGGTGACCCAGCTGCAGGGTGGCACAGACAAGGCCACCAACCCTCCCTACAGTCCTGGTCACTGTCCCACACACTGGGGGGCACGAGTGGCTGTGGGCACCAGCAGGATGCCAATGATGGAAGGATGGGAGAAGCCACAGGCCCTGCATGGTGACATCATCAGCACTTTCCACAGGACATGAGGCCCCATCCCCAGCCAGCAGCACTGCTCGCCCTGTGCTCCTCCAGAGCCCCTGGCTCCTCTCACTCCCACGTGCAGCTGTGGCTCTTTTGGGAAGAATCCCTGAGAAGCACCGGCACAGATGGGCAGGACCCTGCCCCACCTCCCCACCCAGGGGATGATCTGCCATTGCTTCCACGGCTTTGGCAGAGCCAGGCTCGCCCAGGTGCCATCCCTCAGACCCAGCACCTCACAAGGACATCACAGCCTTTATCTTCTGCCATAATTCAGGGGCAGAAATGTCTTTTTACTTTCCACACGTGACCAGGAACAGCATCAATGGACGGGAGGAAAAGCAAAGGTTTGAAAAGAAATGACACAGGCCCAGCCACCCCATCCATCCCATGAGATGTCAGTGCCCTTCACAGCTGCTTTTCACACCCACAGGAGGGAGCAGACCTTTCCTAAAGCCTGATTCATGACTTCAGTCAAACTCCAAAATTAGGCTTCAAACTTCCCTGGAAGAGCCGCAGGCCAGGCTGGACACTGGGGCTGGAGCAGCCTGGCACAGTGGGAGGTTCCCACCTGGCAGGGGTGGCACTGGGTGGGCTGTGAGCTCCCTCCCATGCCAAACTCTCTGTGATTCCATGACATCAGAGCACCCTTCAGAAACCAGTCACTTGTTCCATCAGCCAGATCTACAAGATGATGACAGAGAAGACAGGAGCAGGAGCTGAGTGCAGCACTGGCCACCGACTGTGCCACAGCAGCCTGCCAGGTCCTGGTGTGCCAGGGCCAGGGCCAGGGCCGCTCAGTAATTAGGGGCCTGCTGAATATCAAGGGATGTTCTCCTCCATCCCTTAAAGATTTCTGCCCTTTCCCAGCTGACAGCAAAACACAGTCCAGGCAAAGCCATGTGTAAACAGCCTGTAATGGGATAAATATTTCTTACAGGAGACACTCCTGGCACACAGGAGGCACAGGGACTCAGAGTCATGGAATCACAGCATCCCTGAGGCCGGAAAATCCCTCTGAGCCCAGAGTCCAACCACCCCCAGCACTGCCAAGGCCACCCCTGACCATGCTCCCAAGTGCCACATCCACAGGGTTGTGATATCCCCCCAGGATGTGCTTCCCCTCCCTGTCCTGGGCAACTGTGCCACTCCTAAAGCGCTGTGGACAAGAATTGTCAACACATCCCTGTCCAAATCCATGGGAGAGAGTTTGGTCTGGGATACACAGCTCTGGAATTGTCACATGGATATCACAGAGACTGCTTTGGGTAGGGAGGGACCTCAAATCCCACCCAGAGCCACCCCTGCCATGGCAGGGACACCTCCCACTGTCCCCAGTGTCCAGCCTGGCCTTGGGCACTGCCAGGGATGCAGGGGCAGCCCCAGCTGCTCTGGGCACCCTGTGCCAGGGCCTGCCCACCCTGCCAGGGAACAATTCCTCATTGCCAAGATCCCACCCAGCCCTGCCCTCTGGCACTGGCAGCCATTCCCTGGGTGCTGTCCCTGCAGGCCTTGTCCCCAGTCCCTCTGCAGCTCTCCTGGAGCCCTTCAGGCCCTGCCAGGGGCTCTGAGCTCTCCCTGCAGCTTCTCCTCTCTCGTCTCCTCATGCACAGCCCCTGTGTTTCCAATCCCTGGTGCAGATGCTGCACCTCACTCACTGCTCCAGGGAATGGGAGGGGCTGCTGCACTCCCTGCAGCTGCACCCACAGCTCTGGGAACACAGAGCACATCCCACCAGAGCAATTTAAGGAAGAAAAGTCAAATACCAACAGGACACAAATGAGAAACTGAAATTTCTCTGGCTGGTGAACTGATTAGAAGATTAATATCCAGTATTTCAGGGAATGAATGTAGACAGAACTCCTCTTTTAGAGATGAGGAGCATTAAAAAAACTGGATTACTGATTTCTGTGGAATTCTGTGTGAAAGCACTGGGGAAGCACTTGCCAATCTTAAAAGTTTATTCCAAGATTGCCAAATTTCAGGAAGTTTCTCAGCAGAAGCTGAACTCCCACCACCTCCCTGGATGCTGGGATAAATAACAGCATTTTGGAACAGCTAAAAGTTATTTCTACATGGAGTGTACTTATGACACTTCCTGGATTTTATTCTCCCTTCTTTTCACTGTGAAGGAGCTTTCCAGGTTAAAAACATTTCTCCCAAGGAAAGCACAACCTGCAGGAAAGCTCCCAAGCAGCTCTCCTGAATCTTTAGGATGTTATCACCCCATTACAATTTCATCTGGAACTGGGGGTTTGAAGAACCTGGAATTTGGCTGTATTTTACATCCACTTCTAAGGCAGAGGAACAAAACAAGAACTGATCCTTTGGTGGCCATGCTCAGGTGCAGCAGGAAGAGTTTGGAAGGACCAACCCTGAGGAAATCCTGGGAATGCACACCCCAAAAAGGGAGCTGGAAGAGCACAAGGCCTGGAACAAGGGAGGAAGAGCAGCACAATCCTCCTGAGAGCTGCACACTCTGCCCAGGGCATCTGCAATCCAAACTCTGGCACTCCTGGGAAAGGATTTCTTGGCTTTTTGCCCCTTTTTTTACCTTCTGATGTTTTCCAGGCCTTCCAGAGGTCCTCCACACTGATGAGCTTGTCCTCTCCATGGAAAGTGCTGTGCTTGACTGCTGGGTCATGGTAATTCAAGTCTTCCCTCAAGAACTAGGAGAGGAATTAACAGCAGGATTAAGCTTTGGTTCATCTTTTAGGGAGATGAGGAGCATAAAAAAAATCTGAAAAGTAGTAATTTTGATGGGAAAGTAACAATAAATCTGAATTTTAAAAACCCCATAAATATAAAGGATATATTAGAGATATACATCTATCTTTTATACAGATATAGGCATATTCCCTGCTGTACCCCTGAATATCTCTGTTCCTGGGAAGACCAGCCAGGAAATACTCAGTAAATAAATATGTTAAATTCATTTTAATACAGAAAAGGGGTAATTAATTAGAACCTTTGGCCTTGGGATTCCAGACTTTTCTCTGAATTATAGTAACACCAAATATTCCCCTAAGTGGCACAATGAAACCAGCTTTATGTCACTGGAGTAACAACCCAAGAATTATTACTGGATTTGATCTGCGCCTTCAAATCCAAGCTGGAACAAATGCCACGGGCAGGAGGGGAGGCAGTTCCACTGAAAAATAGAAATAAATCTGTGTATCCCAGCTCAGTGGGGGCCCAGAGCAGCTGGGGCTGCCCCTGGATCCCTGGCAGTGCCCAAGGCCAGGTTGGAGCAGCCTGGGACAGTGGGAGGTGTCCCTGCCATGGCAGGGGTGGCACTGGGTGGGCTCTGAGGTCCTTCCCAACCCAAACCAGGCTGTGAAATCCACCAGCAGACAGAGAACCACTCACACCCCAGTGCCCAACAGGTGGAACCAAGTTCAAGGATAATTCCACATTCCCACCCCCCAGGACACGATGCCCACACAGGCAGCTTCATCCCTGGGCTCTTCCACGTGCTACAGGATGATAAAAACACCCAAGAAACACCTTAGAGCTGGAGGTGTGTTTAACATCAGACAGGGCACGGAGAAGATCTGGGCAGCTTTGGATCCCAGGCTCCCTGCAAAGCCAGGGAGGCAGCTCCAGCCTGGGGCTCTGCCCTGCTGCCCAAAGGCTGCCAGGGCAATTTCTGCCTGCCAGAACACAGGAAAATGGAGAATGTGGGGAAATGTGGAAAACAGGAGAATGTAGGGAAATGTGGGAAATGGGAGAATCTGGGGAAACGTGGGAAACGGGAGAATGTGGGGAAATGGGAGAATGTGAGGAAATGTGGAAAACAGGAGAATTTGGGGAAATGTGGAAAATGGGAGAATCTGGAGAAATGTGGGAAATGGGAGAATCTGGGGAAATGTGGAAAACGGGAGAACGTGGGGAAATGTGCAAAACGGGACAATTTGGGGAAATGGGGAAAATAAGAGATTGTAGGGAAAATGTGTGTTTCAGCAGGGCTGAGCCCAGGCTCCAGCTGTGCCAAGCCCTGTCCCTCCGTGGGTGCCGCCGTGACCCAGTGGGAACGTGGCAATGTCACCAATGTCACCGGCCCAGCTCCAGCTCCCACCACAGCACGGTCAGCTGCTGCTCTGTATATTTAGCTCGGGAGCACAGAAAGGAAAGGTGATCCCTCAGCTTCCCTTGGGCTCACGGGGGCCATAACAAACCCAAGGACTCGGCAGAGGGGACAGAGCTGGGCTGGGGGATGTCCCAATAAATGAGCAGGGAGAGGATGCAGGATGGGGCTGGGGGAGCTGGGAGGAGCCCACCAAAGCCCAGACAGACCTTAAAGCACATTTTCCATCAGTACCTTCTGGGGAAAAGACAAACACATGGGAGTCCTGCTGTCTTATACAGCAAGAGTTCTATTATCATTATGGTGCAAGGATTCCATACCACCATGGTTTTGTACCTCCTCGTTGTTTCTCATAGGCAGCTCCTCTAAGCACCAACAGTTCCTGGTCCTTGCAGCAGCCATCTAGCTCCAGATCCCACCAACCCACTCTTTTATACCACTGTTCTTATTGGCTACAGGTGTGGCTGTTCAGATCAGGCCTGCTCCTAATCTTTAGTAATTGGCTCAGCTGCAACTCGTTGGGGGATAAGATTACATTCTATACCATCTTCATTTACCCATCCTGTATCCCACTACAGAGTCCCAGACTGGTTTGGGTTGGAAGGACTTTGAAGTCCACCCAGTCCCACCCCTGCCATGGACAGGGGCACCTTCCACTATCCCAGATATTCCAAAGCCCAGGCACAAGAAACACTGTGCAGAGCACTGACCGACTTGCAAACCACTGAGAAGCAGCACTTCCAAGTGTTAAAGATCCCACTGATCCCGGGCCTGGAGACACCCAAAGCTCTGAGTCCTGGACAGAGAGTGGACCAGACCATTGCCAAGGTCCCACAGACCATCTCCAGGATCCCATCCAGACCATCCCAGCCTCAGCCAGGCTGTGAATCCACAAGGAAACTGAGTCAAACCCAAGTCCACGGAACGACAAACCCTGGTCAAACCAGCCAAAAGCAACAGGACCAGAACCACTGCTACAAACCCCGGGAGGAGCTGGGATCACAGTGGGAAAACTCAGCCTGGGAATGCTGATCTTGGTGCTCTGGGGCCTCCAAGAGCAGGAGGACCTGGAGCTGCTGGAGTGAGCCCAGAGGAGCCACGGAGCTGCTCCGGGGCTGGAGCCAGCCTGGGAGAGCTGGGGGTGCTCACCTGGAGAGGAGAAGCTCCAGGGAGAGCTCAGAGCCCCTGGCAGGGCCTGAAGGGATCCAGGAGAGCTGCAGAGGGACTGGGGACAAACTTGCTGGCTGAAGGCACACTCAGAAATGAGCAGATCCACCAAATGGGATTTTCTGGAGAGTTTTTTTTTCCATAGAATCACGGAATCTCCTGAGTTGGGAGGGACCCAAAAGGATCATCAAGCCCAAGCCCTGGCTCTGCACAGCCACAACAACCCCACCTTGTGCCTGAGAGCGTTGTCCAACCTCTCCTTGAACTCTGTCCTGTGGTTTTTTTTATCTGCAGAAACTGCAGCTACTGGAGTGATTTTTCAAAGCTTCCCATCCCTCCCACAGCCCTGGATGTGTGCCACCCTCCCTCCCGAGCACCATCTCCTGCTGAGCCCAGCCAAGGGCCAGAGCCGGCCACGAGCCGGCAGCTGCCTGTGCTCCCCAGCCCCAGCAGCTGCCCCCAGCTGCCCCAGAGGCACAGAAAACTCCTGGCTCCAAGGCCTTCTCCACCCAGCGAGCCCAGGCAGCGGGACCTGGCTCTGGGAGGAGCCAGAGAAAGGCTGAGCAGCCACACAAACCTTGTTTCCTGAGGAAACCAGGCTGGCAGCATCCCAGAGCCCGGGCACTGGGCAGCCACATCCCAAAGAGCCAGAGCTGCCTTTGCTGCGAGCGTGGAGACAGGAATAGATCCCTAATTAGAAGATTTCCCCATGAGGGACAGTTCTTTCACTTTAATTGAGGCCACTGATGTCATCTGAAACTTCATTGAAACTGCAAGGATGATGTATGGACAGCGCGAAGCTGTGGGACACAACTCCACCCATCATTTATTTTAAAAATACCTGTGCTGTCTGTGTGTCCCCTTCTGCCCAGGCAGGGGTTTCAGTCTCAACAAAACACTCCCATCATTGACCCCCAAAGGGTAGGGGCCAAAATAATAAATGAAAATGTAAAGTTCTCAACCAAGCAGGAAAATGCCCATCCCTGGAAGGGTTCCAATCCAGGCTAGACCAGGCTTAGAGCAACCTGGCATCATGGAAGGTGTCTCTGCCCATGGCAGGTGGTGGAACTGAATGAGGCTTAAAGTCCCTCCAAACCAGACCATCCTGGAAGCCCATGAACCCCGTAAAAGGTTTAAATTTGAGCCTCCTGCATTCTTCCCAATAATCCCCCAGCAGCTGTCCCCCCAGAGCCCAGAGTTAAACCTGACTGCAGGGTCCATGGTGGGGAGAGCGATAACCTTGACAGGGAGAACACAGCAGGAGCCGGCTCAGAGAGGGAAATTCCTGCAATACCTCACTGAGTGGCTCCAGAACTTACAGACAGGTGAACCTAATGCAACTTCAATAAAAGCTTAGCAGAGGTAAAGCAGCAGCTGCATGGATGGAATCCAGGGACAGGGAATCACTGAAGTTGGAAAAGACTTCCAAAACCATGGACCCCAACTGTAAATGCAACAACCTGAGCACTCTGGCTCCGGGCAATCCCAGCACAAACACAGCCTGGGGAGAATGGACTGGGAGCAGCTCCACAGGCCCTGGCCACGAGCACTGGGACCTGAAATCCCTGTGCCCTGGGCTGATCCCACAGTGTGGGCAGGAAGGGGATTGGGATTGTGCCCTGCTCAGGCTGGACAGCCCTTTCCAGGAGGAATTTTCCCAATGTCCAACCTGAACTTCCCCTGGTTCAATTAAGGCCGTTCCCTCTGCTCCTGTCCCTGTGCCCTGGGAGCAGAGCCCGACCCCCCCGGCTGTGCCCTCCTGGCAGGGACTTGTGCAGAGCCACAAGGGCCCCTGAGCCTCCTTTGCTCCAGCCTCAGCCCCCTCAGCCTCTCCTGGTGCTCCAGACCCTTTTCCAGCCCTGCTCCCTGCTGAAAGCAGAGCAGAGGTGCTGGGAGCAGGAGCAGCCCTGGCAGGGCTCAGAGGGGTTTGGGGAGTGGCTGTAGGAGCACCAAGGCAGTGATTCTGGAGCCTCCTGGAAAAACCCATTGAATTCCTCCCCCCTGGCAGTGTCTCTGTGCCAAGGCTCTGAGCACACATTCCCAGCAGTGTTTTGTACCAGGAGCACCCAATGACTCTAATGGGAGCGGGGGCAAGATTTGCTCAGAGACATAAAACTGCCAGCTCTGCCCAGCCCTAAGGACACCAGGCTTATTCCTACTTTAATGCCAGGGAACAGCACACTTGGGCTGAACTGGGCTGCCCAAGGCTGCCCCAGCCCCTGGGAGAGGCTGAGCTGCAGCTCCAGCCACCCAGTGCAGGGAGCTGCCTCTAGGGAAACACCTCAAGAGGTGGAGGAAATGCAACTGGAAGCCTTTCAATTGTTTTCATTACTCAGTCAAGTGGGATTGAGGCAGAGGGAACAGCCCAACAAGCTGGGAACAGCCACCCAAAACCAGCAGCTCCTGGCACCAGGGGCCTGTGCCATGTCCCTGGGGACTGTCACTGCTCCAGAGGGACATTCTGATGGCTGGGTTTGCAAGAGCAGCTGGGGCTGCCCCTGGATCCCTGGCAGCATTGGACACTGGGGCTGGGAGCAGCCTGGGACAGTGGGAGGTGTCCCTGCCATGGCAGGGGTGGCACTGGGTGGATTTAAGGTCTCTTCCAGCCAAACCAGTCTGGGATTCTGTAACCTGGGACTGCAGAGCTACCCGTGAGTGGCAGCACATCCCTGCACCCACGTGCTTCCTTTCAGCTTCCAACACTCTGCCTTTCCTGTTTAGCTGCCAGTTCTCCCTACAAGACAGAATTCCTCACCTCCAACGAGCACCCACCACAACTGAGGCAACACTGCAAACAAAGAGCTTTCCCTTTTCCTGCAGACTCTTATTTCCATCGGTGCTTGTGTAAACAAAGAACAACTTTCTCTTCAATCCTTTATCAGCTAAAATGTCTAAGGCTAACACAACAAAAAGCTGCTCCTTTTTTAGCAGTGAGCACACATGGACTGAAACTGCTTTAGTTGGCTGCTGCAAGAATGCAGTAAACATAAAATCATGGAATGGTTTGGGCTGGGAGGGACATTAAAGCTCATTTAATTCCATCCCCTGCAATGGGGGATGGCCCCCCTACCATGGGGGACACCTTCCACTGTCCCAGGTTGCTCCAAGCCTCATCCAACCTGGCCTTGGACACTTTTAGGGATAAGACACCCACAGCTGCTCTGACAACAATGAAGTGGCTACAAACCCCCAGCAGCAAAGAGAAGCCCCAGCCAGCACTGGTGACAGTGCTGAGACACCCCTTGGATCATCTCAAGGTGACACGTGGCTTCCCCTGTGCTGAGGAGGAGGCACCAAGCCCAAGTGCAGCCCTGGGCACAGCAGCCTGACTGTGAGAGCAGCCCCAGCACTGGGCTGGACAAGGCCCAGGTGATACCTTGGGTTTGAAGTTTCTCTTTTCTGTTTTGGTGTGCAGCTTTTGGCTTTACATTTAGTATTACCAGGATCTTTTCACAGGGTGGTGAAGACAAAACCACCCTATTCTAGCTGGAGACTCAAGGACAATCTCTTCAAACTTCAGGCCCAAAGCACAAACAATGTGAAAAGAGGAGGGTGGGCAAGCGAGCAAGGAGGATGAAACTTCATCATTCGAAGTCATTAATTGGACAGTGAACTCCTGTATGCAAATGGACTAAAACTTATACAAATGTGACACCTCATGACCAAGCTCTTTTGCTTCCATCTTGGTGCCACCTGGGCAGAGCCACGACTGTGGCTGCGGTCCTGCCAGGGTGTGGCCTTTGCAGTCCCTTCAATAAATACCCTCTCTACTGCCCATAACTCCATCTAGCCCCTGTTCCAGCTGCTCAAGGCCCCACTGGGCACAGCCCAGCCCTGCACCGACCTCGTCGCTCTCCTCCACGTCCACGTTGCCGTTGGCATCGTCGTCCATCTGCTTGTGGATGTTGCGCACGGCCTCGAAGCTCAGCTGCTCGTCCTCGTCGTGGCACAGGGCCTTGTCGATGCGGCAGAACTCTGCAGGGGCGACAGCAGCACGTCAGGCAGCAGCACCAACCCTCAGGGAGCACCCGTCCCCTGGTGGGTCCCTGCAGCTGGCTGGGCACGGAGCCTGGCTCCAGCAGAGCAGGGCAGGGCAGGGTGTCCCTCTCAGCCCAGCCCTCCACACACACTCCACCAGGGCAGCTCTCCTGGCACGGGCTGGCTCCTGCCCGTGGCCCCAGCAGGGCAGGGCAGGGTGTCCCTCTCAGCCCAGCCCTCCACTCTCCCAGCAGGGGCTGGCTCCTGCCCACAGCCCCAGCTCCACGTCTCCCTTGGAGGCTGCTGGTGTTGGCACCATGTGCAGCCAGGGCGTTTGGGGAGGAAGAGCTTTGTGTTTATAAAACACGGCAATTAAAACCCTTCCCTCTTCCTGATTATGGAACAGGCTCTTCTGGCTGCTTTTCACATCATTTTCTACTTTCTAAGACTAACACTTTACATTTTGCTGCGTGCCCGGGTCCATGCAAGCACCAAACAGGGCTGATCCAGCCCTCCATGGCACTGTCAGGGGGTGACACCAGACCCAGGGATGGGCAATCCTCAGGGACCTGGGCAGGCTGCAGAGCTGGGACCGTGCCAAGGCCATGGAGTTCAGCAGGGCCAAGTGCAAGGTGCTGCAGGGGCCGGGAGAGCTGGGGGTGTTCACCTGGAGAGGAGATACCTGAGAGCCCCTTCCAGGGCCTAAAGGAGCTCCAGGAGAGCTCGAGAGGGACTGGGGACAAGGGAAGGGCTTCCCACTGACAAGATGGGCTGGACAATGATGCAGCCTCCTGCAGAGGCAGGGCTGGTGCCCTGCTGCTCCCAGACCTCGGGGAGTTCACTCCATACTAACCCAGGTCTGTCCATGTGGCCAGGGGAGCCAGCAGCGCTGTGAACTGGGGACCAAATCAGTGAGTGCACTGGGAACCTTCCCCAGGGCTCTCTGCTGCCCCAGGGCACTCCTGAAGGGACACCCAGAACCACACGGACCTCAGAAGAACAATGGATGCCCTGGGCCTGATTTGGAGAGATGTGGGGCTCCTCTCCTACCCTGCCAGAGCTCTCTGGTGGCTCAGAACTTTGGCTGGGCCGTTCTGTGCTGGTTATCTCCGAGGCAGAGAGCAGGGACACGAGATGGTCTCTGTGTTTATGCTGCCCTTGGACGCGACTCCAGAAGGAAAAATGAAGCCAGGCTAAACGATATCTCCCAAAATATGACATGCTTATCTTGTTCCGAGCCTGTGCTTGTTGTTGCAGGGGAGAACATGGCAACGCTGGAGCAAAGTTTGGATTATAGGAAGGGAAGGTCGTGTTGTTGTAAAAGTGGGTTTGTTCAGATTAACCCCCTCCTGACCACAGAACTCCTGAGCCTTGGCTCACGTCTGTCCAAGGGGTTCAACCGGGGAAAGAGACCTGAAGGGATGAAGGATTGGAGGAGTCAAGGACTGAGGGGATCCTGCCCTGATTCCCTGGACAACCCCTGAGTATTTGCAGCACAAATGCCAGGCACGAAGATTGACTGAGAGCAGCAGCCAGAGCAATAAAACAAGGCTTTCAAGAGCTGCCAGGTGCTGATAATCAACCCCACCATCAACAGCAATCAAACCAAACCCGGGAGGAATCTGGTGCTTTCATCAAGACCAAAAGGAGCCTGAATATGGGGCACAAGTGATTTAATCTGCAGACAACCCTGCAGTGACAACAGAATGGCCCCAACATTTCAGCAGCCACTCTGGGCTTTCATTCCCCTCCCTGTTATCTCCCTTCCCCTCCCTGTTATCTCCACGGGCTGCTGCTGCAAGAACACCCAAATGAAGGAACAAAGACCAGCACCAGCCACTTTGCCTATGACTGATGGAAGATTAAGCCTAAAGATATAGCACAGAATCGCCCTTTGTGTGGGAAGGGACCTTAAAGCTCATCCACACCTTCCACTGCCCCAGGCTGCTCCAAGCAGGCCCGGAATAGTGCAATCAGGCTATTCCAACACACCTTCAGCGAACAAAAGCCTCCGAATGAGTGCGAAATTGGCTTTGTTTAAGTAAATCTCCCTCTCCGGAACGTCCAGCCCTGACGTTTGCTCCAGCAGCTTCCCCAAGAGACACCTGGTGCTCAGCAGTGCTGTGACTCCTGAGGAGCAGCACCATCACCTGCACTCCCACCCCGCCCCTCTGAGTCACCGAGAACCTTCTGTCTCCATCCCGCTGTTCGGTGGCTCCAGGCCTGCTCTTTATCTCCCCACCATCGACTCACAGGCTGCATCTGCCCCGCCGTGCAGAACAAAGAGTCCCTTGTCCCGCCCAAGGGGTGTCCTTGATGGGCCATTCACCGGGGCGCGTCAACACGGGCCGGCCCCACAGCCCTCCTGCTGCCCCTGGCATCCCTCCTGCTGCCCCTTGCATCCCTCCTGCTCACCTCACATCCCTCCTGCTCACCTCACATCCCTCCTGCTCACCTCACATCCCTCCTGCTGCCCCTTGCATCCCTCACCCCCCGTGGCTTGCTGTCCCCACCAAAGGCTCTCTGCTGTCCCCACCAAAGGCACTCTGCTGTCCCCACCAAAGGCACTCAGCAGTCCCCACCAAAGGCTCTCTGCTGTCCCCACCAAAGGCACTCTGCAGTCCCCACCAAAGGCTCTCTGCAGCCTCTGCTCGGGGGTCCTGCTGCCCCCCCAAAGGTGCCCCCCGCCAGACCATCAAAGGACCCTGAGGCCGAAGTGCTAAAGCAGAGCTGGAATTTCACTGAACCACTGAGCTTGGAAAAGCCCTTGGACATCATCGAGTCCAGCTGTCCCACAGCACTGCCAAGGCCACCACTGACCATGTCCCCAAGCACCACCACACCTGTGAAATCCATCCAGGGATGTGACTGCATCTGTGCCAGGGCTGGACAACATCTTCCATTAGGGAATTCTTCCCAATATCCACCCTGAACCTCCCCAGCGCAATTTGAAGCCACTTTCACCTAGCATGGAAGGAAGTTTGGGGTGGTTTTGTAACAGATGACAAAGATGTGCCTTATGGTGGTCCTGGCTGGCACAAGTCACCCAGACTTGTTTTGCTATTCTTGCTTTGGGAGGCTCCAGCCATGGGGCCAGCCAAAACTCAACAGAACATGGACATGGCCCTGGACCAGCAGCTCTGGGCAGCTCTGCCTGGGCAGGGCTGGAGAGGTTGATCTCCAGAGCTCCCCTGTAACATCACTTCATTCCAGACCTTCCCTTTCTCATGGGAGATCCTCTCTAACGAGGATTTTGTTTGTTTAATTCCCCTTGATTTCCTTCTGCAAGGTCCCATTATCTCCAATAATGCCCCAAGCCCCGGCAGCTCCGAGCTCTGCAGCAGCAGCAGCCCTGGGGACAGCACTGAACAGCAGCTTAATTATTCCAATTGTCATTTACATAACTGGCTTTTATAAACACCGGGAGGGCAGCCAAGGAAAAAAAGCCCTATATTTGGGGAAAAAGAACTGTTTACATATTTCACCCGTGTAAACAAGGGCTCGGTTGAACTTCCGTGCTCAGGGTTCCTCCCCTGGAACTCTGGGTTTCAACTAAAAAATGCCAAAGACAACTTCAGGAATTTTAACGAAGGCACTAAGCGGTGAGGGATGTATCCAGAGATTTCCATTCCCTCTGGAGGGGTAGGAATAGCAAGGGGAACCCTGGAAACCCTGACATCTTGCAAGGCTGCAGAGCAGCAGCACAGAGAGCAAGGCTAAAAGGGCACAGTAATAATCCTGGGTTTGCAGCTCTGGTCGCCAAACATCGGAGCCTGATGGAGCTACGAGAGCATCCAGCCATTCCACTGCCAGGAAAGTTCTCAGAGGGGTTCTATACTTCAAGCTGACACTGACAGCTTGTTTACTACAGAGACAACTGTCAGACTCCAGGTCTAACGCACCACACTAGGCCACAAGCACACGTGAAATTCACATATAAATACTTTTTGTCAAAAACAAAAAAAAAAGGATTTATCTAACAGAATTGGGATTTTAGCACATACTCGTTCTCCTGCTCCTTCTGACCTACTTTCCCTGGCAGACTCCTTCCCTGGGAGGTGCAGAGCCAGGGCACCGAGTCTTGCTCTGGGCAGGCAGCGACCCAGAGGGCAGGGCTGGATGGGATCTTGGCAATGAGGAATTGTTCCCTGGCAGGGTGGGCAGGCCCTGGCACAGGGTGCCCAGAGCAGCTGGGGCTGCCCCTGCATCCCTGGCAGTGCCCAAGGCCAGGCTGGACACTGGGGACAGTGGGAGGTGTCCCTGCCATGGCAGGGGTGGCTCTGGGTGGGCTTTGAGGTCCCTCCCAACCCAAACCAGTCTGTTCCATGACCAACAGGGACCTCATCCATGTTCCCACCTCCCTTCTAGTGTGGTAACTCCCAGAGTTTTGGGGTGTAGGACTTGGCAGCTGAGGGGAGTTTGCTCAGAGCAGACCAAGGAGAGCATTCAAGTATCTGCTCAACAGGGAATTATCCCCGTGCTCCTGCTCCTGGGTTCCCATCCCCCTTGGGACAGCAGGGTCTGGAGCAGCTCAACAGGGACTCACTGCACTCAGCCAGTTTTCCATGGAATCCCACACTGGTTGGGGTTGGGAGGGGCCTTAAAGCCCATCCAGTGCCACCCCCAGCCAGCCCCAGGTTGCTCCAACCTTCAGTGGGAAGTTCTAGCAGGAGTTCAAGGAGACTTTTTTCCTCTAAGGGAGCTCCTTGCACAATGAAAAAAACAAATCTTTGTACCCAAGTCAGATTAAACAGTCTAGAAAAAATGTAAATCCAAGCAGAGGTTGGACTGTTTGATCTCCAAGAGACTTTCAAAGAAGTACCAACGCCCTCAGGTGTCTCTGCTGGAAGGGCCAACCCTAAATGCCCACAAACCATTTAATACCAGTGCCCAGGGAAACAGGCTGTACCCAGCTCCTGGGGCCAAAGCCGTCTCCGTGCTGGGAGTGCCCCTGTCTCAGGATCAGCATGACAAAGCCACACAGGGTCACACAGATGCAGGAGGAAGCCCCGTGTGATGCAGGGAGCCCTCGTGCACCACCACAGCTGAACAGAGCCACAGGAAGGAATTAAGCAGCAAAGGGAGGTTATTGTACACTCATGAACTTGCACTCAATTAAAACCTTAAAATTCCTTCCCCAAATGGGCTCCTCTCCTTGGCACACGCTCAGCATTTATTTACTACCATCAATTCTCTCACCACCGAGTGCAATCAGCCTTTTTCATCCTCTCCATGCACCAATTTATTGATTTAATGTCAGCCCATTACTTCCAGATATCCTCCCCCTTCCCTTCCCTGCAGCAGCAGCAGCACAGCCCTTTCATCCCTGGCTTCCACCCAGTCCCCCCCACCAGAACTCTGTCACCCTACTTTTCATCAAGTGCTTCGCTCTTTCCACCCCATTAAAACAACACACACCCCCAAATCACACACAACCCCCAAAAACCAAGGCTGGTGTTTGCTGGAGTGGGAACACATGGCCCCATCCCATCCCAATCCCCATCCCATCCCAATCCCCATGCCCATCCCCAGCCTGTCCTGGCAGTGCCCACCCCTGCTGCCCATGCTGCCCCAGCACACAATCCCCTCTATGTGG
The DNA here is from genome assembly GCF_901933205.1 of Camarhynchus parvulus. Lineage (NCBI taxonomy): Eukaryota > Metazoa > Chordata > Aves > Passeriformes > Thraupidae > Camarhynchus > Camarhynchus parvulus. Next base: position 412,572 of record NC_044571.1, on the reverse strand, counting down.
GAACAACCCCCCCGTGTCCAGCAGAGTTTTTGGGAATGACTCCACCCTCGCTGTGGCTCCCACACCTCCCCAGAGCAGATCTGGGCTCCCTGGCCTGGGTGCTCTGGCCTCCAAGTGCCAGCTTCACCCATTTCCTTCCGCAGGGATCTCTGTGTGCTTGCCTCAGCCCAGCCTGGGGGACACTTCTCCTGGGCTGAACAAATAAGATACCAGAGGTGGTTCTGGTACCACCCTGTCAGGCACAGCGGCTCTGCCCACGGGCAGCTCCAAAATACCACGTCAGGGCCTTCCCTGAGGAGCAGCAGAAGCCAAAATATCCCGTGGGCAGGGAAGTTCTAAGGAGCTGAAATAACTGGAGATTGGGTTACTTCATAACCATAAACCAAGTAATCTGAGTGCTGACACATTCCTGTCCCACTGTGTGGAACAAAACGGAATCATTTGAACTGCAGCCACAGCTAGGGCCATCCAAAACTGACGGGAGAGGGACTTTTTACACAGGCAGACACTAACAGGACATGGGAAATGGTTTTAAACTAAGAGAGGAGACTTAGATTGGAGACTGGGGGATGTTTTCCCCTGTGAGCATGGTAAGGTCTTTGCCCAGAGAAGCTGTGGCTGCCCCTGGATCCCTGGAAGTGCCCAAGGATGGGATCTGGAGCAACCTGGGATAGTGGAAGGTGTGCTGCCCATGGCAGGGGTGGCACCAGATAAGCTTTGTGGCTCCTTCCAGCTCAAACCACTGTAGGATTCTGTGATTCCATGTGCTGGGAATGCTCTGCAGAGCCCTGGCAGTGCTGAGCACCGGAGGAATCCACGGGACTGGACAATCCTGAGGCACCTGCTCCAGGTCTCAGGGACCCAGGATCAACATTCTCACTCTGCAGAGAGACAGGATTATGCCATGGCCCACACCAGCTCTCCAGTGATTTTCACAGAATCCCAAAATGGTTTGGGTTGGGAAGAACCTCAAAGATCATCAAGTCTCACCCCTTGCCATGGGCAGGGACACCTTCCACTGCCCCAGGCTGCTCCAGGCCCCATCCAAGGTGGCCTTAGACACTCGCAGGGATCCAGGGGCAGCCAGAGCTGCTGTTCAGGGTACTCTGACAGACTCGCAGTGAGGGGTGGGAAGGAATCCAAGTCCCCCTGAGCCCCGTGCCAGCCGTGAGTCACCGCTCCAGGCAGCCCCAGCCCACGGCACCGAGCGCCGGCTGCTGCACGCTGGGATCCAAAGCCATAATCATGGAGTGAAAGAGAAATCTGAAAGCCAGGAAACCACATAATGGATGAGTGAGTCATCCCTGCCTGAAAAATTGAAGACGCCAAAGAAAGCTTAGAAGTCAAAGAAAAACCCACACCACCACTGCTGCTGTTCCATCCTGCCACCCCTGAGCCAGGAGATCCATCCCTGCAGCACCGCCTGCCCAAGGCCAGCATTCCAGGGACAGCTCTGGGCCAAGAACACCTGGAGCAGGAAGAGCTCGAGATACAAAAGCAGAAATTATGGTAGCTCTGACAAGGTAACAGAAGTACAGAATTCCTCTCTTGCTGTCAGAATTTACTGAGAAACCACAGAATGGCAGAAAGGCTCATGTTGGGAGGGACCTCACAGCCCACCCAGAGCCACCCCTGCCATGGCAGGGACACCTCCCACTGTCCCAGGCTGCTCCAAGCCCCATCCAAGCTGCCCTCTGGCACTGGCAGCCATTCCCTGGGTGCTGTCCCTGCAGGCCTTGTCCCCAGTCCCTCTGCAGCTCTCCTGGAGCCCCTTCAGGCCCTGCCAGGGGCTCTGAGCTCTCCCTGCAGCTTCTCCTCTCCAGGTGAGCACCCCCAGCTCTCCCAGCCTGGCTGCAGCTCTTGGAGCTCCTCTGTGGCCTCCTCTGGAGTTGTTCCCACAGCTCCATGTCCGTTCCAAGCAGGAGGCCTGGGATGGAGAGCTCAGAGCTGACCCAAAATCCATGCTCACAGCCCAGTTCTGTCTCACCTTCACAGCCTCACAGGATGGCTCAGGGAGCCCAGGGCTCCAGGAGCAAAGTGGACCTTCAGAAGGGCTCTTCCCTGCATTTCCTGGCCTCTTCCTCCTCCTCCCCAGCAGCCCAGGCTCCAAGGACAGCCCTGCTCCCTTCCCAGACACGCGCTGCATAATTAATGCAAGGGCAGCAGCACCATTCCCACGCTGCCCTACAAGGACAGCTTCTCCCAATTCCAGCCTTATTTATCCCTCATGTGTCTCACCAGGAACTGATGATTCCCATGTTCACAGGAGCCCTGCAGAGCAGGAAACAGGGTGACAACAGCCTCTGCCTTGGCCATGGCACACGCTGCACAATCTGCTTTTCCTCCAGCCAGAAGGAATGAGCTGCTCCCAAGCCACCCACGCTGCTGCAGCCAGCTCGTGCCTTTCCCAGCAAAGCCCTTCCCTTCCACTGAAGAACAGCATTCCAAGAGGGCAAGGTGCTGCCTGTCCCCAGATTGCTACAGCTCATCCCACAGGAAATCCCTAACTCTAACCTCAATTACCCAACCTCAACAGCCTGCAGCCATCACCTTAACTTCTTTGGGAATAAAAACCCTTCCCAGCGATCCTGTTATCCTCTACTTCCCCAAACTCAAGCAAAGCCACTCTCCTGTACAATTCCCTTCCCACAAGGATCAGGACAGCAGCAAAGGGGGGCCCAAGGCAGATGTGGATCCTGGGACATGAAGGAGGAGAAAGCCAAAGGCATGCATGGGAAGAAGGCAGAGGAAAGGAGGAGGAAGGAGCTTGTGAATAACACAAATCCACAAAAAAGCCAAGTTCTTATTCTTGGTGCTCAGGGGCCGGTTCAGCTCCAGGCACAAACGGCCACAGTGGGAATCCCAGAAGAAGAACAAGATCCTGGATGTGCCAGGCACAGCCTGTGCAGTGCCTCAGCAATGGAATGCCACCAGATCCCACACGGGACAAGCTCAGTGACATGGCAGGACAAGGGGTTAGAGGTACATGGGGAAGAAAGTGACATCTCCCTGCAGGACAGGCTGCAGCAGAGTGGCCACACCGCTCCCCAGGGGGAACCCTGACCTCCACTCGCACACAGGGAGGAGAAAGACTCTTCCCACAAAACCCCACTTATCTTTTTTCCACAAAATGTCACTATAAAAAAATCACCCCAAACCCCAGGTACTTCCTTTCCCCATGCCCAGTCACTGCCAGGGGACACCAGCAGCACACAGGACGGCAGAGTGTGAAAAGCAGCGACTTAGGGGCAGCACCAGCAGCACAAATGAAAAGAAATCCTGTTCTAGCAGGCAAAGATCATTCACATGAGGAAAACAGCAGTTTGAAAGTATTTTCCCTTCCTTGCCAGCCACACCTGAGCACTATGGGTTACATCAGGGCCAGGAGAATGAGAGAATCCCAGAATATCCTGAGCTGAAGGGACCCCCAGGGATCTTCCAGTGCCACCCCTGCCCTGCCCAGACCCCCAACAATCACACCCTGGGCATCCTGGAGCTGTGGCAGCCTCGGGGCCATGCCCATTCCCTGGGCAGTGCCAGCACCCTCTGGGCAAGAACCTTGCCCTAAAATCCAACCTAAATCCCTCCTGGCCCAGCCCCAGCCACTCCCTCCGGTAGAAAAAAATCCCCCACAGATGGGATGGGCAAACAGCAATGATCCCAAACGTGCTGCTACAAGGCAGGTGTTCCTGAATTCTAAACTTCTGCCCCAAAGTGAGACTGCTGGTTTTTAATCCAATGGGGAAATGAGAAGCCCCCCCAGCTCTGAGTGCCAGCAGTGATTGAGCCCTGCCTGCCTGGAGCTGCCTCACTGAAAAGGTTGTTACTAAAAAAAACAATTTAAAAAGAAAGTCTTCAAATGAGTCACTCTGGAATCAGGATTAAATTGTGAATTTTATGCTTTGCTACACTGGAAGATGGAAATGCTACTTTTGGAGGAGGCAGTGGGGAGATTCACCCCTCGGATAAAAAACACCTCCTAAAGTGGCTGTTTCCTGAGGGTGATCAGGGAAAGAGGAACTTTCTAGAACAGATACAGACCAAGAGCAGCACTGGAACCTGGAGGCTCCTCATCCCAGCAGGGTCCTGGCAGTGCTGGGGCAGCAAAAGGTGACACAAAATGCAAGGTGTCACCTCTAGGCCATGAAACCTGGGGGGTGAGAGCAGGAGCTGCCAAAACCAGAAGGGAATTCCCAAATCCCTGGGGCTGGAAAAGCTCTCCCAGCCCATGCAGTGCCAGCTGTGCCCCATGGGCACCTTGTCCCCAGCCCAGAGCACTCAGTGCCACCTCCAGGGCACACCTGCAGGGATGGGCACTGCAAAGCTCCCTGGGCAGCCCCTGCCAAGGCCTGAGCTCCCTTTCCATGGGCAACTTGCTGCTGCTGTCCCAGCTGAGCCTGCCCTGGCCCAGCCTGAGGCCGTTCCCTCTTGTGCTGTCAAGGGGAAAGGAGAGAAGGGAGTTGGGGAAGAGGGACAGAGGGATGGAGGGAATGCTTTCCAGAGACCACAAGTGGTGATTCCATCAGCTCAGCAGCTCCTGAAACCTCACCCTTGGTCTGAAAATTCCACGTGGACAGGCAGCTCCCACACCTGGCTTCCCTGAGCACCAGGAGACACACGGCCACTTGTGCTTTGGGAACAGCAGGGATTTCAGAGCAATCCCAAACCTCAGATGCTCCTTCCTTGAATACAGACTTTCCAAAATCCTCCAGGCTCTTTGCAGTAATGAAGAGGCTTCAAAAGACAAGCTGGGAACTCCTTAGACAACATACTCTTCATCCTCAGCACACAGGGAAGAGGTCTGGTGTGATGCAACCCCTGTTGCAGTTCAGCACTTTAAAATGATGTTGTGTAAGCAAAAACCCAAGGAAGGAAACCCCAAGCCTTTCCTGAGCCCAGCTACAGTGCCTCCCCACAGCTGCTCCTCCTCTGCCTGCGCTAAACCCAGCTTAATCCTCCCTGAGACTGCCCAGAGTCACCTGGGAACACTGAGTGTAGAAGGTCCAGAAAATCCTCAAATTTGAGCAGATCTGGGGGTCCCCCAGAAGGGCAGCTCACCTTTTCCCCATCATTCCTAAACCATGGTTTAGCTGTGGCTTCCCCCAAGCAGCTGGAGAGGCACTGCAGGGTTTGGAATGAGCCCTTGTTCTGAGCCCTGTGCGGAGAGGAGCTGGTTTTAGGGGAAGTTGAGGCAGAAAATGGGCATTTTCCAAACCCCAGTCACTGGGAGTCAGACTGTGATAGCCCAGCCATGGAATTCCAGAAGGGTTTGTGTTGGGAGGGACCTCAGAGCCCACCCAGTGCCACCCCTGCCATGGCAGGGACACCTCCCAGTGTCCCCAGGGTCCAGCCTGGCCTTGGGCACTGCCAGGGATCCAGGGGCAGCCCCAGCTGCTCTGGGCACCCTGTGCCAGGGCCTGCCCACCCTGCCAGGGAACAATTCCTCATTGCCAAGATCCCATCCAGCCCTGCCCTCCATCCCTTGTAGCATGTACCTGCACACACACCTTTTACTGCCCCAAGTGCCCCTCAGGGCCTGGGATGGGGGCTCCAGGTGCTTCTTTTCTACCTGTCCCACAGTTTACTGCACACCCCGACCCCACCGTGCTGCTTTCCCCACAGCACACTCAGACCCCACCGTGCTGCTTTCCCCACAGCACAGCCAAACCCCACCATGCTGCTGCTTTCCCCACAGCACAGCCAAACCCCCCCAACCCCCCCCCCACAGCAACAATTTTCACAGAACCAAATGCTGCTTTCCCCACAGCCCCACAGCACACCCAGAGCCCACCGTGCTGCTTTCCCCCACAGCACACTCAGACCCCACCGTGCTGCTTTCCCACACCAGCACACCCAGAGCCACCCTACACACCAGACCCCACCGTGCTGCTGCTTCCCCACAGCACACCAGACCCCACCGTGCTGCTTTCCCCACAGCCCCTCAGCACACTCAGACCCCACCGTGCTGCTTTCCCCACAGCACACTCAGACCCCACCGTGCTGCTTTCCCCACAGCCCCTCAACACACTCAGACCCCACCGCTGCTGCTTTCCCCACAGCACAGCCAGACCCCACCGTGCTGCTTTCCCCACACCCCACAATCCACGTCCCCCGTGGTTCCCCAGCGCTGAGGGGGAATGCGCCATGCAGAGCACCCCAGGCAGCAGCCAGGCCAGCGGGGCTGGCTCTGCCCCCACAGCACCGCGGCTGAACAAACGGCTCCTTCCCCCGGCAGTGCCTCGCTAAGGAAATGCCCCCCGGAGCTTCAGGGAGGGGATAAATCACTCGGAGCTCCAGTGGGTGATAAATACTGGGCAGGGAATGGCAGAGGCACAGGCCGGTGTGAGGGCCCGTCCCAGAGCCGCTGGCCCCACAGGGACCCGCGGCACAGGCAGTGCTCGGAGCAGCACTCCAAGGGCAAACAAATAAATTCCTCAGGCGCCTTCCTCAGCGCTCCATAAATCCTGCAGGCACACAGGGGGAAGAAGGTGGGAGCTCTGTGCCCAGAGTCGTGCCCAGGAGAGCTGAAGGCCTGCTCTGGGAGCAGCGTGGCGCTTCCTCCCCTCACGGCCCTGGCCCTGCCTCACAAAGCACAAACCCAGAGCTGAGGGGGCTCAGAGCCATGGACAGGGCTCTGGGATCCCTTTCCTGCATGGACAGGGCTCTGGGATCCCTCTCCTGCATGGACGGGGCTCTGGGATCCTATTCCTGCATGGACGGGGCTCTGGGATCCCTCTCCTTGTTCCCATCCCGAGGCTGGGCAGCTGCACTGGAATATTCCCCATGGCAGCAGTGCCCTGGCAGTGACAGCTCTGTCACCCAGAGCAGTCCCTCAGCAGAGCACACAGAGCACAGGACAGACAGCTCAAACTGCAAAGACAGACAGCCCAAACTGCCCCAAACTGCAGCTGGGAAGGGTTTGGGACCACCCTGGGAACACAGCACAGTGTCTGTGGCTGCCATGGACACAGAACACTTCGTTTAGCAGAGTTAATTACAGACCAGCACAGCTTCCAGAGAGCTGAGCCTCGGAGATGTGCTTCAAATCACAGAAAGTGGCCTTGACTTCTTTGAAAATATTCTTGTTCCCAAACACAGTGGGAGGGACCAAGACTTTCTGCATGACATCAACCACCAAACTTGAGAAAACAGCAGCTTTCCATGTGCAAATTAAAAATAAAATAATTTCATTGCTGAAAAAAAAGGGGGGAAAAAAGGAAAAGAGACTTAACAGAACATTATTATTGTCATGAACAGCTTAAAAATTAAATTCTAAAAAAAAACCTACACCTGGTCTCTACTTCAAAGAGACACTGACATCCATCCAGTGCCACCCCTGCCATGGCAGGGACACCTTCCACCGTCCCAGGCTGCTCCCAGTGTCCCCAGTGTCCAGCCTGGCCTTGGGCACTGCCAGGGATGCAGGGGCAGCCCCAGCTGCTCTGGGCACCCTGTGCCAGGGCCCTGCCCACCCTGCCAGGGAACAATTCCTCATTGCCAAGATCCCATCCAGCCCTGCCCTCTGGCACTGGCAGCCATTCCCTGGGTGCTGTCCCTGCAGGCCTTGTCCCCAGTCCCTCTGCAGCTCTCCTGGAGCCCATTCAGGCCCTGCCAGGGGCTCTGAGCTCTCCCTGGAGCTTCTCCTCTCCAGGTGAGCACCCCCAGCTCTCCCAGCCTGGCTCCAGACGGGCTCCAGCCCCGGAGCAGCTCCATGGCTCCTCTGGGCTCTCTCCAGCAGCTGCAGGTCCCTCCTATGCAGGGACCCCCAAACTGGAGCAGCTCTGCTGTGGGGTCAGCCCAGAGAACGGGGTTTGGGGCTGGAGGAGAGCAGAGCCCATCCCGGCCAATCCCACTCCCAAATCACCTGTCTGGAAGTTTTATTTGCACAGAGTTGTGGACACTTCACTTGGAGGGAAAAAAGGATTCGTAAAGAAAAATAAATGTTACTTTTTCATGCAAGTCTTGTATCGTCAGGCTACATCAGCTGATCTGAAAAAAGTCCCCAAAACCCAAAAAAGGAAGCTGAGTTTCTCTCTATCAGCTCTCCTGCCCAGTACCAGCACAGGACACAGGCACTGGCTGTACTGTGGTATTTCTTTCCCAAGGGCACAAGTGTCACCTCTGCAGCACTTCCGTGCCCAGCCAGAACACACAGGACTAAGTTTAGCCATCGTTAGGCCACAGAGAAATCCCTCGTAAGCCCTGTCCACTCCCAGAGCCAAGGAGGCACCAGCAAACCAAACCATCTGCAGAGAGCTCTGCATTCACCCAAATCTGACTCCTTAAACTCATTATTCATGCCTGATCCCTTGCAGCTCTTCCAGGATCAGAGGAGCAGCAGCCCTGGGGTCTGAGCAGCAACACTTGGGGACGTTGGGCTGCAGAAATCCTGTCAGAGTGTGAAATTCTGGGTGATTTCTGCTGGGCTGGGCTGACTCAGCGTTCAGCACCAGCCACAGCCACGCTGAAGGACTGTGTTTACCAAAGGGATAACTCTGGCTACCAGGGAAGCTCCCTGCCAAATCCTAACACAAACACTCAGGTGACTCAGGAGGATGAGCCCAGACTCCTCTGGATCTTCTTTAATACCTCATTAGTTCAGGAAAAAAGCACTCCATACCCTCCAGGCAGAAAATACTCTTTCCAGCAGCTGCATAAAGGGGAAAAGGAGCCACGAGCTTTCTTTCCCTCCTCCTCTGCTGCAACCAGGGAACTTCCCTGCAGCTTCCCTGAAAATTCTTGCCCAAACCAATTCCAAGTGGCCCAGGCTGCCAGGGCAGAGATGGAATCACATCCCTGGAGGGATCTAACAGCGCTGTGAATGTGGCACTTGGGGACATGGCTTAGTTGAACTCTGCAAGGGCTTTCCCAAACTAAAGAATTCCAGGATAGTAAACCCAGCCCTTTCTCACCTTGTGCACCAAAGCCTGCATGAGTATTTCTACCAATGCTCACACAATGACTCTAGTGAACAATAAAGCCTTTTTGCTCCTCCTTTCCAACACAAATCCCATTGTTTCTCTGGGACAGAAGGTGCTAGATTCCCTCCCAGGGCCAGGGCAGGTGTCAGTGAAGCCTTCCTGGGAATGCTAGAAGTGCCACCACGCTGCCCTTGGGGAGGCTCTCGAGCCCCTGCTCTGCCAGGTGACTCCTGCCCAGCAGTGACATCTCTGCACGTCACTCCTGCCTCAGGAACAGGGAGCCAGGGGCTTCCACACCCCACAGCACCACAAGCTTACACACCCAGAGCCTGTGGGGAACTCCAAGGAGTTGGAAGTGACATTCCCAGCACAGGTGGTTGGCAGACACTGAAGAAGCCGCCTGAGCTTGAACCACAGAGCAAGACTTGGGTCTGGTTGAACAATTCCTGCTCCCTAAGTGAACAGCAGCTGGAGTTTCTCCCAACCCCAACGGAACCACAAGAATGAACCCATTACACATTGTCAGTGGGAGTAAGGATGAGCTGGGGTGAAATGTCCCCTTTTTCCAGACCTCAGGCAACCTCCACCCCAGTTCCAGTGCTCCTGGAGGACCCAAGAGCAGCACATCCCACGCCCCTGTGGGCACTGCAGGCCTGGGCTGATCCTGGCTTTCCTGCTGCTTCTCCCATGTAGAGCTCAGCTTTGTCCTGGATCCTGCCATGTTCCCAGGGCCATCACACGGCTGGGATTTGGGGCTCCCTGTGCTCTGGGTGCCTGTGCAGAGCCCAGATGGCTCCTCCAAGCCCCTGAGTGCTGCCAGCACAGCAAACAGCCAAAGGTACTGGGGAGCTGGCTGGGGTGAGCTGGGACAGTGGGACAGCAGGATACTGGGATAGCAGGACACCTCCTCCCAGCAGAGTCCCCGAGACAGGAAAGCATCTCAGCCATTTCACCTTGTTAGGCTGAGCACTGAAAATAGCCCCGGGATGGAAAACAAACCAGCTGGACAAGTTCTCCACAGCACGAGTCTCTGGCCAGCAGTGAGTGAGCTCTGTCCTGTCCAGAGCTCTGTCCTGTCACCTGCTCGGAGCTCTGTCCTGCCCCCTGCCCCGAGCTCTGTCCTGTTCCCCTGCCCAGAGCTCTGCCCTGCCCCGAGCTCTGCCCTGTTCCCCTGTCCCGAGTTCTGCCCTGTTCCCCTGCCCAGAGCTCTGCCCTGTTCCCTGCCCCGAGCTCTGCCCTGTTCCCCTGCCCCGAGCTCTGCCCTGTTCCCCTGTCCTGAGCTCTGCCCTGTTCCCCTGCCCAGAGCTCTGCCCTGTTCCCCTGCCCAGAGCTCTGCCCTGCCCCGAGCTCTGCCCTGTTCCCCTGCCCCGAGCTCTGCCCTGTTCCCCTGCCCCGAGCTCTGCCCTGTCCCCCTGCCCCGAGCTCTGCCCTGTTCCCCTGCCCCGAGCTCTGCCCTGTTCCCCTGCCCAGAGCTCTGTCCTGTCCTCTGCCCCGAGCTCTGTCCTGCCCCCTGCCCAGAGCTCTGTCCTGTTCCCCTGCCCAGAGCTCTGTCCTGTCCTCTGCCCCGAGCTCTGCCCTGTTCCCTGCCCCGAGCTCTGTCCTGTTCCCTGCCCAGAGCTCTGTCCTGTCCTCTGCCCCGAGCTCTGTCCTGCCCCCTGCCCAGAGCTCTGTCCTGTTCCCTGCCCCGAGCTCTGTCCTGTTCCCTGTCCAGGGAGCTCCAGAGGGGCCAGTGCCACTGGAGCATCCCCCAGGCCAGCCCTGGGGAGGGAGGGGTGGCAGGGAGAGCAGTGCCCCAGCCAGCACACCTCTGAAGATATCCATCTGCAGGATGGCACAGGAATGCCAGACATTCCCAGTAAGGACGTGACAAACTCCAAGGGCTGAGCCTCACCCTCTGAAGCATCAAACATTTTTTCTCCTTTCCCAAGAGGAAAAATAAAAGATGGGAGAAAAAGTAACCAGCAACCCCACTTATCACACCGATTGCTGTCAGGAAAACTTGTCTAGGAATCATCCTGCAGTGTGGGAGAACAGCACTGAATGCCCCCAAATATCCCTTTCCACACTCTTTTTGTGTTAATGATACAGCCAATGAAATGAACAGGAAAACCTGTTTATCTCCAAAACCCAGCGTGCAAATCTCCAGTAAACAGTGTGGTCCATGAGAAAGCTCTGAGAGCAGCAGGAGCAGCGGCCAGGAGGGCAGGGATGGGATGGGGATGGGACGGAGATGGCACCGATGGTGGGATGAGGACAGCCCCCATCACTGCCCCACCAAGAGATCCCTCTGCCACGTGTGCTGCCTTCACCATTCCCACAAAAGCAGCAGCATTCCAACTCAGCTCCCACACTTGCCAGTTCCTCACTTTTGGAGCATGCCCTCTTTCACCCAGAGGCCCTCCAGGACACAGCTGAATTAAGTGACTCTCAGCAGGCCAGGCTGCAGGAGTGGCACTCCCTGAGGAAGCTGAGGCCCCTCTTCATCCCGCCAGCCCTGCAGGATGCACTCACTCCTCTGGGGACAGAGCCAGCCTGGGCTCCAGGAGGCAGCTGAGAAGATAAAGCTCTGAGACCCTGGGTAAGAGGGCAAAGCAGAGCTGGGGCTGCTCTGGCAGAGCCTGGCACAACCCAGATCCCCTGGCAGCATCAGCAGCTGCGCTGGGTTTGTGCCCCGGTGCTGGCTGGGGACAAACCAACCTGAGCGCCCAGGCAGAGCCACCTGGATCCACACAGCACACAGATAAAAGTATGGCATGGACAAGAACATCCTTCCTGATCCTTTCCACACGTTTGGAAAAGATCTCCTGGATTTTGCAGTCTACAGCCCAGACCCACTGTGAAACCCCAGGAACACCGAACTGCTGTCGCCTTCCAAAACACTCTGAGGTGCTCAGGCCTTCCATCAGCCATTTCCCCATCAACACTTCATCCCTGGACTTGGATTCAGCTCCAGAAATGCCAACCAGAGGAGGAAGCTGGGCAGCTCCAGCGGGATCTGCCCTGCCTGAGATGGGATCAGCTCCCTCAGCAGCACCCCCTGAGCTCAGCCCCAGCAGGTGGGAAAAGCAACACACACGGATTAAAAGGGAATAACCCTTCCACAGCCTGCCTGGCCTGGGGCTCTCCTCTCCTCACCTGCAGTCCTGGAGCTGCTCCGTGACAAGCACGAGGCCTTCAGGTCAGCACAAGGTGCCAAACCTGGATTTTTGCCTTCCAGCTGCCAAACTGCCAGAACAAACCCACCCAGGCACCCTGAACAACAGCAGCTGCTTGGAGCAGAATACTTCCAGAATTATTTCTGTCCCCCCAAAAATTAGTTTCTGCCCTCCATCCATCTCTATCCAGTTAAAAAAATAACTTTTTTTCCCCTTGGCTTACTCACCCATTAATTATGTCCTGGCACTCTTACAGATCTAAACACATGCATTGCTTAGCAGCTTTAATCCTGAATTATTCCTCCCTTTCCTGCAATCCAAAGCCTCCCTTGCCTAGGAAGGGGCAGGCTGTTCCAACCAGCAAGCTGTTCCTTTGTAACTCAGAGAGGAACATTCCTCAAGTTCTCCTGTTTATTGCGTTTTTATCCTCCCAGAACAGCCCAATTTACGGCACCGGAGCTCCAAACCTGCAGAGAAGAATTAAACTGACCTTAAAACTCCATCCTTCAGGGAAAAACAAACACTGGGCTACAAAAATAGTGCCTTTTCCTGCAAAACGTGTGTGTGTGTTACCAAACATCCCCGTTTCCAACTGCACTGCTGCTGCTTCCACTGTCTGAGAGCTATGGGATCAGCAAGTCCCAAACCCCAGAGGAGGGGAAGGGCTGGTGGGACTGAGAACATGCAGAGCTCCTCGGTGGGATAAAGAGCACTTCCAAGGAGCTGCCTCTGTGGATCCAGCAAATGCCTCTTGTGGCAAACCTCAGCAAGGTGGGGATAAAAACATATGTACAAATATATATAAATATGTGCCAGAGGCAACCCCCTCCCCCCTCAGGGTTTGAGAGACTTGCAAGGAGCACTTGGTGGTTCCCAAAGTCAAACCCCACAGAAGCCCGTGACACGCAGTGAGTTAATGCACTTTCCAAAGTGGAAAAAATAGGTTACTTAAAAATAGGTCCATAATCCAAACAAACAAGCACCCCGGTACTATTTCACAGAGGGAAAACAAGCAGGCAGGGACAGTCCTGGGACACAACCAGGCATGGCTCCCCAGTGACTTCTCATGCTCCTCTCAAGGTTTTCCATCACTGCAGGGCCAGGCACTCGGACCAGGACAAGCTCCTGAGCACAGTCCTGCCATCACTCCTTACCATTAATTGTATTATTGTCATTATTGCAGAGAGCGCAGAGCCCCTGGCAGGGCCTGAAGGGGCTCCAGGAGAGCTGCAGAGGGACTGGGGACAAGGCCTGCAGGGACAGCACCCAGGGAATGGCTGCCAGTGCCAGAGGGCAGGGCTGGATGGGATCTTGGGCAGAAATTACTCCCTGTCAGTGGTGAGGCCCTGGCACAGCGTGAGGCAGGAGCTCCTCAAGGCTCCCATGTGCTGCAGGAGTGACAGAGCAATGGCTTTAATTAAAGAGTCCCTGTCCCTGCCAGCACCAGCTCCTAAAACTGAACCAGAGCTCTGGAGGTGCCACAAAATTAATCAGGCATGGCTGCAGGGGCTGGGGAAATGAAGGTGAGGGAAAATTAAAGTGCTCCAGAGAGCCCAGCGTGGATCAGCCATGGGAGCAGAGCAGACTCAGCACGAGAGTGCTGTCTCCACAGGAAATATCCCCAAATTCCAGCATCAGAGAGAGCCTGGAAGGCGGGAGGGGGAAGCAGCAGGTCCCAGGGCTGCATCTGGGAACAGGGAGAAGGCAGAAAAGAGGCCAAAACCCCCACTATTCACAGCATCCCACACTGGACTGGGCTTAGAGGCTCCTAAACTCCATCCCATCCCACCCCTGCCATGGCAGGGACACCTCCCACTGTCCCCAGTGTCCAGCCTGGCCTTGGGCACTGCCAGGGATCCAGGGGCAGCCCCAGCTGCTCTGGGCACCCTGTGCCAGGGCCTGCCCACCCTGCCAGGGAAGGATTTCTCCCCAGTAGGACCTGACTGACACAAAGAGGGCTGATGGAGTCTCCTTCTCCAGCTGGGGGCAGGGGGATCCCCAGACCCTCACCCAAGGACAGTGAAGGTCCCAGCTCCTGTTTCCAGCACCTTCCTGCCCCTGCAGTTACCCAGAGCAGGGCTCCACACAGCTGAGCCAGCCAGAACAGGAACCACCCTGGTCCCAAAGGGCCTTTCCAGAGGCAATCCAGAGGTGCCCAGGGAGAGGCACAACTCCCCTGCCTGCCAGGAGTTTATTTCTCCTTCTCTGGATTCAAAGCAAAGCTAATTAATGGAGGAAACAGCTTTTTTAACACCAATAAGTTTGTGCAATTAGGGCTCTGGGGAGCAGAATGCCAGGCTGGGCACAGTCCAGCACCGAAGGGTGGCCAGGGCTGGCACTGCCCTGGGCTTGGAAGCACCAGGGACACGAGGCACTGCCAGCACAGCCTCCAAGTGGGACAGCAGCAGGACAGGGGTCACCCAGGGAAGTGCTGCTGTTCAGCCACCAGCTCACACAAAGGGATATTTTACTAACAAATCCCCAAATCCCCGGGGCTGGCACAGCCCTGCCTGCCCATGGAGTGCCAGCTGTGCCCCATGGGCACCTTGTCCCCAGCCCAGAGCACTCAGTGCCACCTCCAGGGCACACCTGCAGGGATGGGCACTGCAAAGCTCCCTGGGCAGCCCCTAAATACCAGGATGGCCTTTTAGCTCCCCTCCCTCCCCGAATGGCAGGCAGATCATGAACCACACCTCCCCGAGGGTACCTCAGCTCCCCTGGGCTGTCCCCAGACACTCACCCATCCCTCCAGCCCCTGCCCCAAGGAGGAGAGAGCTCCCACAGGGAATTGTGGTGTACCAAGACACCCAGGCAGCCCACAAGCCAAACACCAGCTGAGCAGGCCACAGAAACACAAAGTGCTTCTCCTTCTCGCTCTTCTTGGAATGAGGCTCTGCTCCAGGACCACCAGAGCATCCCAGAGCCTGCAGCTGCACCACCAGGGATGTCAGGAGGCTCCTTCCTCACACACTGTCTGCTCCGTGCCCTCCTGAGAGCAAAGCATGGAAAGGACAGAGGGATTGCTGCCTTGGACTTCCACGTGGGTGTGTGTATCCCTGCCCCACGGCGGGAAAGGCCAACCCAAAGCCAGGTTTGGAGCAGGAGCTGCAGCTCCTTGCAGCCCCAGCTGCTCCCCCTGCACCCTCCTGCAGGAAGGGACCACCCCAGGGGCACAGCAGACACGGAGACAGCTGCTTTCCAAGGCAGCAAATAAATAAATCTAACAAGAAATTAAATTAAGAGCCTCTCTCTGATCCAGCTCAGCATTACTCCAAGTTTCTGGGCCAAGCAGGGAAGGGAATGAGCTGGAGGGAGCCAGGAGCTCCCCAGCAGCCCCAGCGCTGCCCAGCCGGCCCTGCTCCTCCTCCTTCTCCACATGAGGCCACTTTGCGGTCAAAACACGATTTTTCCAGCTCTCAGAATGGCAATTCCTCGAGATGAGTTTCATTCCCGAAGGAAGCCGAGGCTGTGCTTCCAGCTGAGCTGGGGAAGAACATGGACTTTTCCCTGGCACAGCTCTCCAAGTATTCCCACAACTGCTTCGTCTCCCTCACCCAGCCCAAAGCTGCTGCTCACAGGTGCAATTTCTACTCAGTGAACCCCTCCAAGGAATTAATTTAATAGCAGAA
This sequence comes from Camarhynchus parvulus, assembly GCF_901933205.1. NCBI lineage: Eukaryota > Metazoa > Chordata > Aves > Passeriformes > Thraupidae > Camarhynchus > Camarhynchus parvulus. The sequence goes on along the minus strand of NC_044571.1, from coordinate 396,867 downwards.
TCTCCCTTACAAGGTATTTTATCAAAGCAAGGAGGGCACAGCGGGTCACTGTGCCCCATGAACTCGCCCAGGTGTGTGGAAGGACACAGACCCAGCGTGTCCCACCCTGCAGGACGAGCCACCACTGAGCTCCCACGGCTCCACGAAGCCTCGTCCTGCTCACAGGACAAAATCCCTCAAGCTGATTTGAAGCCCAAACCCAGCACTTCCCAAGGCAGAGGTTTTGCAGTGAAGGATTCACTTCCAGGGACCCCCTGGGCCTTGGGATGGCAAGGACAGACAGGGCTTGGGCACAGCCTCCTCACCAGAAATTCACATTCTCCCCTCTGGAATTGATGACAGCCACCAGCCTGTGGCTGCAGCCCCCCCTCCTCACCCCGACTTTGTCCCACAGGACGCTCCCTGGGGTTAAGGGCAGCTCCAGGTGTTCCAGGCAAACACAGGAACAGCCCTGGGCGCAGCCCTCCAGCCTTGGGCACTGACACGATCAGGATGTGGTTTTAACTTGTTCTTTAAAGCACTGAGATAAGAGCAAAGATGACTCAAGAAGGGTTGTGACAAAGGAATCAGCGAAGCAGGAGACAGGGCAGGAGAAGGAGCAAGGATGAGAAAGAGGAGCTGCTGTGGAAAGAGGGAAAGCCACCAAACCCGTGCCAGCCCTGCACCAGAGCCCAGCCCTTGCCACCCTCTGAGGCATCACCCAAAAATGCCTCCACCCAACACAGAATTCAGAGCCCACCTCTGAGCTGCTGCAGGAAAGAGGGAAAATCCACACCATGATCCCTGACCTGCCTCAAGGATGCCAGAACAGGAGGCCCCAGATCCCTGTGGATGCCAGGCCCCAGGAAGGAATTCCCTGCACAATGAAATAAGGCTCAGGGCAATGCAGGCTGGCACCACTTCCATATTATTGCAGGGGGGTCTGGATCCCCCTGGATCTGCAGGGGGAAGCTGTCACCAGTGAGGGAGCCAGGGATGAGCCCCAGCCATCCAAACCCCGCCTCTGCACAGTCAGCTTTCCTTGCATCTCCTACAAACACACCTGGGAGTGTTTGTGACCCAGGGATGAGCCCCAGCCATCCAAACCCCATCCCTCCACAGTCAGCTTTCCTTGCATCTCCTACAAACACACCTGGGATGTTTGTGTTTCCACCTGCGAGTGTTTGTGAACCAGGGATGAGCCCCAGCCAACCAAACCCCATCCCTCCACAGTCAGCTTTCCTTGCATCTCCTACAAACACACCTGGGAATGTTTGTGACCCAGGGATGAGCCCCAGCCATCCAAACCCCATCCCTCCACAGTCAGCTTTCCTTGCATCTCCTACAAACACACCTGCGAGTGCCCACCTGTGCCGGGCTGCACAGAGGGCAAGCAATTAAAATAAAAATAACCCTAAATCCCACACACTGGTTGCAGGTGATGTGATTTAAGGAGGAAGAGGCAGCTGAGGAAGATCAATATTTTAAATGAGATGAAGTTTAAGACATTGACTCAAACAAAGGGTCATATTTTGATGGCCCACATAAAACTCATGTAAAACACTGGCCACAGCCCCGGAGAATGTTCTGATAAGGACCAGAAAAAGCACCAAAACCTGACTGATCTGGGCAACAGCCACAGTACAGCAAATGAGCAGAAAAGGGGGGAAAAATTCCTGGAAGTCCAGTTTGTCCCTGAGGAGCCTGGTTTGCCCCCTTTTAGGGGGTGTGAAAAGGTCCCGGGCCGGGCTGCAGCCTGACAAATTCGGGCTAAAAATAACCAGGGCGGGTGCAAACAATGCCGTGGGGCCGTCACACATCCTGCGACAGCGGCAGGAGCCCAGACCTGGCCTCGGGCAGGGCCAGGGGCTCCAAACCCCCCACACCTCCTTACAGGGCTCCTGCGCTGCCGAGTGGAACCAAACTTCAGCGTGATCCCGGCAGGAAAAGATTACAGAGCAAAGATTAAGGCCTCAATTCGCCTCTGAGGGAGTCAAAGCCAGGAGAAAATGTGGTTTTCCCCGGGGCTCAGTCACCAACTCTTATCTTCCTGCATGGATAAACCCACCCATTTCAAACTCTTGCTTAAAATATCTCCCAAACTATGAATCGGGATCATTCCTAATCCTCTGTAAAACCTGCTGATGCATCCCCTGAGTGTGCAGAGCAACCCCAGCAGCCCAAGAAGTGCTGCAGCTCAGGCTCCTGCTCTCTGCAAGCACTTCCCTGCACTGCCTGAGAAACTTCCCCGATCGTTCAAATCCTGCCATCCTGATTAAAGAATTAAAATAATAAAAAAAAGGCACCTTTGCACGTTGGAAAACGTGTCAAAGCCGAGCACTTTCACTTTCAGAAACGTCCAGCACTCACCTCTGCCTCCCACCGAGCAGCCAACACCTTCTGCTTCCAGGGAAAACAGCGGGCAAAGCGTGTCCCGTGCCGGCTGGGGACATTCCCTGCTGGGAGCCACAGCTCGGAGAGCTCCGAACCCAGCGGCCAAGAGACCTCGGGGGAGCCGCGGCAGCAGAGGGCACGGAGCCCGCCCGGCTGCCCCGGGACGGGACACGGAGCAGGGGACAGCGATCCCTCCCTGGCCACATTCCTGCACTTTGGGGCTCCGACCGAGCCAGCCAGGAGTCCCATGGCGGTTCAGAGCCAAACCACGGCCCAGCGTGACCCGAAGCGCTGGAGCAGCCGCGGCGGGGGCAGCGCTGCCGCCCGTGCCGGGGCTGCCTCCGCTCGCCAAGAGCACAGGCAGCAGCTGAATCACCCAGGCTGCCACACTTCTGCAGGGCCTCCAAAAATAACCGCGCTGGAAATTCCTTGGAGGCACAAACCTTGCTTCGCAAGGACTGCGGAGATCCAGTTTCCTCAGTGGAGCAGACTGGATGCGAACGGGCCCGAGGGTTCAGGGGCACGGCCAGAGGGGATGAGGAGCCCTGGTCCCGGACACAGCCAGTGACAGACCCCATCCCGGGCCGGGCCGGACCCGCCGAGCTGCCCGGGCTCACACCCCGAGCTGCCCATGGTTGTGCTGCTCCCCCGCTCCAGGGCCGGCTCCTTGCCCCGCTCCTTGCCCCCGGCAAGCCCCAGGCTCGGAGCCGAGCCCTTCCCAGGGCTCCGCTGCGGCGCCTTCCATCAAACACCAGCATCCAAACACCGGCCCAGCTCCTTCCCCGCGCCCACAGCGCCCGAGCCGCCCCCAGACAGGCCTGCCCGGGCCGGGCGGCACCCGGGGGTCCCGGCAGCGGGGCTCGGCACCGCCGGTGCCCGGAGCTGCCCGGGGCCGGGCCCGGCCCGGGCCCGGCTCACAGCTCCGGCTGACCTCGGGCACCGCCACAAGGACACGGAGCCCACGGAGCCCACGGAGCCGGCTCCGGGGCAAGCCCGCAGCGTGCCGGGGCTCGGCTCCCGCTGCCCGCGCGGCTCTCGGGGCGGAGGGGATCGGAACGGGGCGAGCAGAGCGCCCGGGCTGTGCCGGCCGTGCTCCTCAGGTGGGACTGGGGCTCCCTGCACTGCTGGGCTCCCGCAGCGGAACGGCCCCGAAACAGCTCCTGAGGAACCCTCGGGTCCCCAGCTCCCGGCATCGCTCTCGTTACCGCGGGGCGAACGAGTAAATAACACAAAATTATCCTAAATCCCGCCAACCGCTCCCAGTCGATGCCATTTAACGAAGAGCGCAATATTGTAAATGAGCTGAAATTTAAAACTTTTGACTCAAACAGCCGGAGCCCGCTGCAGGAACAAACCGGGGTTATTTGGGTCCTTGCGGGGTCCCGAAGCGGGGATCACCGCAGCTCTTGCCCGAAAGGCGGAGGAATGGCCCCAAAACGGAGTGCGGGGGGGGTGGCACGGCCTTCCCCGGGCAGCGCCCGCGCCCGGCGGGGCGGGCAGGGCACCGCGGGGCCCGGCCGGGGGCTCACCTGCGATGGCCGAGTCGTCCAGGTGGGAGCCGGGGGCCCGCTCGGCGCGGCCGGGATGCTGCAGGACGAGGAGGAGGAGGAGGAAGAGGCCGCACAGCGCCCGCACGGCCCGGCCCGGCCGCGGCTCCATTTCCGCGTCCCCGCCGCCGTCAGCTGCTCCTCGGCATCGGCACCGGCTGGAGGCCCGTGGAGTGTCCCGGTTATCCCGGCTATCCCGGCACCGCCGCCAGCTGCGGCCGCGCACCGGCTACCGGAACCCTCTGCCCCCCCGACCCGCAGTGGTCTCTCCCAGGACAGCCTCCCCCCCCGCCGCAGTGGTCTGTCCCGGGACAGCCCCAGTCCCCCCGCCCTCAGTGGTCTCTTCCCGGGGTAACCCCGCCGGCCCCTCTGCGCTCTGCCAGGATAACCCCGCTTCCCGCCACCTCCGCTAGAGCCTGCCCGGCCCGCTCCGTCCCTCCGCCGCCTCCTGGCAGCGGTGCCTCCCGGAAAACTCCGCTCCGTCTGTGCCGGGACAGCCTCGCACCCCCCCGTCCGCCGCCGCGGTGGTCTCGTCCGCCCCCCCGCGCGCCGCCCTACGCACCGGGCCCTGGCGCCGCCGCGCGCGCGCTGACAGGGGGCGTGGCTAAGCGCCGCCGGATCACACCCACCGGGGGCGGAGCCAACGGGGCGGGCACGTGGCCACGCCCCCGCTCCCGCCCGCGCGCGCACGGCGCTGGCGCGCAGCGACCTCTGGTGGGCGGAGAGGGGAATGGCGGGACACGGGGGACCGGGACACATCGCTACATGGGGCACACCGACATGGGGCACACCGCGACAGGCGAGACAGCCCATGGGACACATCGCGATAGGGGACACACCGGGACAGGGGACACAGCCCATGGGACACACAGCGACAGGAGGCACATCGCGGTAGGGGACACACCGCGACAGGCGAGACACCTAGATAGGGGACACAGTGCGGCGGGGAACACACCGCGACAGGGGACACACACCGGGACATGGGACACACTGCGACAGGGGAGACAGCCCATGGGACACACCGAGACAGGGGACACACCCCGACAGGGGACACACCGTGGTAGGACAGACACATCGTGACATGGGACACACCACAACATGTGACACCACCTGACATGTGGGACACCCCAATATGTGACACACCCTGACGTGTCAGCCACCCCGACGTGTCAGCCACCCCGGCTCTCTGGGCAGAGACACTTGGGGTCCCAGCACGTGGCTCCTGGTTCGCAGCGGGGCTGAGGAGATTGCGACACCTCCCAGAGCTGGGACACCTGCCGGGCCACGAGCTCCCGGTGGCACGGCTGGAGCGGCGCCACCAGCGTGCCCAGAGGCCACTGCCTGGGCGGGGACGGGGAGCTCACATCTGTCCCACCCCCACACCTGTCCCACCCCCACACCTGTCCCACCCCCACACCTGTCCCACCCCCACACCTGTCCCACCCCCACATCTGTCCCACTCGGCCGGGGTGCTCCGAGAAGTGACAGCCCTGCTGGTGTGTGTCCCCTGTCCCTGGAGCAGGCTCCTCCCAGCCGGGTGCCCACACTGCCAGTCTGGCCTGGGGGTCCCAGGCTGGCCCCTTGTGGGGACTCCTGGCCATGATGGGTGTCCAGGCCGGGACACGGGGCTGCCTTCTGTCCAGGCTGATGTCCCGGATGATGTCCAGGCTGATGTCAGGCTGATGTCCTGGATGATGTCCAGTCTCCCTTGGGTTCTGGTCCCCGTGCTGGCACTGGGGAAGATGCTGGTGGTGGGCAGGGGTCCCACACCTGCAGACCCCGAGATGAGGATGGGGACAGGCCACAGGGATGGGGACAGGCCACAGGGATGGGGACAGGCCACTCACTCCCGGGAGCTGCGTCCCCTCCATCCCGGGTGTCCCCCACAAGCCCCTCCTGCCCCAGTGACCCCCATGGGCTGCAGGCCCTGCTGGGGGACCCGGCCCTTGGGGGGACCCTCAGATTGGGGGACCCGGCCCTTGGGGGGACCCTCACAGCGCCCGGGCTCCTCTGGCCTCGGGGGTGTGGGGGGCACTCCCACAGCACACTGGGACCCCCACTCCCCCTGGGGGTGCAGCAGGGGAGCCCCAGTACCCCAGGGGCAGCTGGTCCCCTGTGCTGTCACCCCCTGTGCTGTCACCCCCTGTGCTGCCACCCCTGTGCTGTCACCCCTGTGCTGTCACCCCCTGTGCTGTCACCCCTGTGCTGCCACCCCTGTGCTGCCACCCCTGTGCTATTACCCCTGTGCTGTCACCCCTGTGCTGTCACCCCCTGTGCTGCCACCCCTGTGCTGTCACCCCTGTGCTGTCACCCCCTGTGCTGTCACCCCTGTGCTGTCACCCCTGTGCTGCCACCCCCTCCCCACGCACACCCCGAGGCACCCCGAGGGCAGGGGTGTCACCTCCCCCCTGCACCCCAGAGCTCTGTGCCCCCGGCTGGCAGGGGCTGTCCCGGTGTGTCCCTGTCCCCAGCGCGAGGGAGGAGGGTCCCTGTCCCCCCGGCCCCGGGGCTGCTCGGGGCGGTGCCGGGGCCGTGTCCCGGCGCTGCCGCAGCCGGGCCGATGGCGGGGGCGCGGCGGCTGCGCTGCCCGGGCCCGGGCCGAGGAAGGAAGCGGCGGGCGCGGGGGGCCGGGCGCGGCGGGGGAAGTTTCTCCGCGGGACCGCCCGGGGCGGCGGAGGAGGCGGCCGCAGACTTCCTCCTCCTCCTCCTCCTCCTCGTCCTGCTCTTCGTCCCGCTGCCGCTGCCGCCCCGGCCCCGCGCCCGCCGCCGCGCCATGCCCCGGGGTGAGTGCGGGGCCGGGGCACCGGGCGGGGCCGGGGGTCCCGCGGCCGGGGTCCCCCGCCGGGCCGGGCTCCGGGCGGGGGCGGGAGGAGCCGCCGGTCGGGGCCAGGGCGGGGGCGGCGGCCGCGGGACCCGCCCGGAGCGGGACCACGGGGGATAACGGGAGTGCCGGGGAGAACGGAGCTGCCGGGGGGAACGGGATGCGATAGCGGAGCTGCGGGCACGAGGGGACCGCCGGGGGGAACGGAACCGCCGGGGATAACGGAACCGTCAGGGATAGCGGGGCCCGGGGTAACGGGACAGCCGGGGATAACGGGGGACCGCGGTGCCGGAGGAGCGGAGTTTTGGGCGGGAGCGGGCCCGGCAGCAGCCGGGACAGAGCGGGGACAGAAACGGGCGAGGCCCGGCCCCCTCGGCGGGACCCCCCGGCCCCGCACCCGCCGGATCGGCGGCCGCACCCCCGGCCCGCTCCCGGCCTGGCGCTGCAGGGGCTGCGCGACACCGGGGGGCGCTGCGCGGACCGCGGGACCCCGGCCCCGTCCTGACCCACCGGCCCCTGCACCGGCCCCTGCACCGACCCCCCTGCACCGACCCCCTGCACCGACCCACCTGCACTGACCCACCTGCACTGACTCACCTGCACTGACCCCCCTGCACCGACCCCCTGCACTGACCCACCTGCACCGACCCCCCTGCACTGACCCCCCTGCACTGCCCCACCTGCACTGCTCCCAACTGCTCTGGCCCCCCCGACCCCCGTGCAGTGACCACTGAGCCCCCGCCCTGACCAGCACTGCACTGACCCCACTGACCTCTCCCCGGCACTGTTCCGCTGCTCTGACCCCCTGATCCCCCTGATCCCCCTGACCTGACCCCCCACACGGACCCCCGAGCGCCCCACAGTGACCCCAGTGATGCCCCCAGCACTGTTCCACTGCACTGACCCCACTGCCCCCTGCACTGTCCCCTGCAGTGACCCACTGACCCCCTGTGTGACCCCACACATCCCTCGCAGGCGCTGCCACACGTGTGCAGCAGCCAGGACGGGCCAGGGCTGTCCCTGCGGCCGTGGGTGCTCGTCATGGGCTCCCCCCGGGTCTCCCCCGGGGTCACTGGCTCACTCAGTCAGCGTGGGGACACCCGCGGGTCCCCTGGAGCCTGCGGGGGGCTGGGGGCTTCCCCGCTTGGCTTGGGGGAAGGAGAAGCCACTGAGGTACTGAGGTACCGTGTGTGGCCCATGGGGACAGGCTGTGGTGGCAGCGCGGTGGGAGGGGGCCCAGGGGCTGGGCTGTGGTGGGAGGGGGCCCAGGGGCTGGGCTGTGGTGGGAGGGGGCTGGCCCAGGCTCCAGCAGTGTCTGTGGGCAGTTGTGGGGGTGCTGGGCCATGCTGGCCATGGTGCAGGTGTGGGCTGTGTGTGGAAGTGGGTTGAGTTTGGCTGTGTCCAGAGAGGTGCTGGAGCAGCACGGTGCTGCCACCCAGCGCTGGCACCTGCTGGAGGCCATGGAGCCTGGACTGGCTCCATCCATCCATCCATCCATCCATCCATCCATCCATCCATCCATCCATCCATCCATCCATCATCCATCCATCCATCATCCATCATCCATCCATCATCCATCCATCATCCATCCATCCATCCATCCATCCATCCATCCATCCATCCATCCATCCATCCATCCATCATCCATCCATCCATCCATCCATCCATCCATCCATCCATCCATCCATCATCCATCCATCATCCATCCATCCATCATCCATCATCCATCCATCATCCATCATCCATCCATCATCCATCCATCATCCATCCATCCATCATCCATCCATCCATCCATCCATCCATCATCCATCCATCCATCCATCCATCCATCATCCATCATCCATCCATCATCCATCATCCATCCATCCATCATCCATCATCCATCCATCATCCATCATCCATCCATCCATCCATCATCCATCCATCCATCCATCATCCATCATCCATCCATCCATCCATCCATCCATCATCCATCCATCCATCCATCCATCCATCCATCCATCCATCCATCCATCATCCCTCCATCCATCATCCATCATCCATCCATCATCCATCATCCATCCATCCATCCATCATCCATCATCCATCCATCCATCCATCATCCCTCCATCCATCCATCATCCATCCATCCATCCATCCATCCATCCATCCATCCATCATCCATCATCCATCCATCATCCATCATCCATCCATCCATCCATCATCCATCATCCATCCATCCATCCATCCATCCATCCATCCATCATCCATCCATCCATCCATCCATCATCCATCATCCATCCATCCATCCATCCATCCATCCATCCATCATCCATCCATCCATCCATCCATCCATCCATCATCCCTCCATCCATCCATCATCCATCCATCCATCCATCCATCCATCCATCCATCCATCATCCATCATCCATCCATCATCCATCATCCATCATCCATCCATCATCCATCATCCATCCATCCATCCATCCATCCATCCATCATCCATCCATCCATCCATCCATCATCCATCATCCATCCATCCATCCATCCATCATTCATCCATCCATCCATCCATCCATCCATCCATCCATCCATCCATCCATCCATCCATCCATCCATCCATCCATCCATCATCCCCTGGAGGGGCCTGGCTCTGCCTGCAGCCCTGGAGCTGCAGAGCTGTGGCAGCTCCTGGGGCAGGGACCAAGGCCCGGGAGTGGCCGTGTTGAGGAGCAGAGCGGGACCCGGCCTGGAGGGAAATAAAATGAGGAAATTAGTCACGGCAGCTGGAAAATGAGGGAAATCAAAACCCTCCGACTCAGCACGGGAGTTATTTTAGCTGCCACGGCAGAGCCTGGGGCAGAGCTGGGGGGCCCCTGGGGGGTCCCTGCATCCCCACCATGGCCATGGACCCCTGTGGGGTCCCTGCTCGGGGTTTAGACATTTTAGCAGTTTTATTTTAGAGAGTTTAGCAGTTTTATTAATTTCCTCTTTCTGCTGCTGAGCAGGCTGCAGGGCTGGGGCGGCAATGCTGTGCCTGCTCCCCCCAGAGCAGGAGTGACCCCAGTGCCTGGGGCTGGTGACCCCAGCCCTGGGGGGGCCCGGGCACGTCCCTGAGGCCGCGATGGACCCGGGGCAGGGCGGGGTGCCCGGGGCACGGTGGGCTGTGAGGGGCCGCAGTGGGGTGTGCCGGTGCTGCGGGGCGGGGAAGGGGTGCCTGGGGCGGGCAGGGTCGGTCCAGGGAGCTTTGGGGACCGTGGGACAGGGAGCTCACGGGGGCGGCTGCTCCACTTCCCCGGCGGAAAACCCCCGGGGGCTGCCCCGGCCGGGAGCGCTGGCAGAGGGTTTTGCTTCCCTTTTCTGCTGAAGAGATGAGTCGCTTTCCCCGTGCCAGGGGGTGGCGATGGGAGGGGGACCTCCGTGTGTCACCCACAGCCCCCCCTGCCGCCTCCACAGCGCCCCAAACGCCACCCGAGTGCCACCGCAGTGCGGAGCGGGGCCGGGGGGCTCGGGGTGCGACCCCGGGGCTGGGCACGGTGCAGCCCCGAGCTCCCGCCCCTCCTGCCCCGGGGCTGGGCACGGTGCAGCCCCGAGCTCCCGCCCCTGCTGCCCCGGGGCTGGGCACGGTGCAGCCCCGAGCTCCAACCTCTCCTGCCCCGGGGCTGGGCACGGTGCAGCCCCGAGCTCCCGCCCCTCCTGCCCCGGGGCTGGGCACGGTGCAGCCCCGAGCTCCCGCCCCTCCTGCCCCGGGCCCCTCTGCTGGGGCTGGCAAGGGGCAGGTGCCCCCATGGGCTGTCCCCCGTGGGCTGTCCCCTCAGCCCCACGAGGCCACTCTGATCCCGGCATCCCGGGGCGCAGAAGGGGTTAAATGTGTGCGGGCCGCGGGTCTCCTGGAGAACAGAGCTGGCCTTGTGCCGGCAGCGGAGCTGGCAGCAGCCGCGGGGGCACAGCAGGGCCGAGGCACCCACCCCGTGTGCCCGGCCTGGCCCAGCCTGCCCCGGGGCAGCGGGGCCCTCGGGAGCCCCAGCGTGGCTGTGGGGACACGGTGACCTCCAGCCCCTGCCTGGCACCTCCAGGATGCCAACAGGCAGCCCCTGGCCTGTCCAGGAATGGGGTTCCTTTGGGAGGGCTCCTGCCGCCCCTCCTGTCCCTTGCTGGGGGACACAGGGGCCCAGGGGGCAGAGCACTGTCCCTCCTCATCCTCCCTGGGAAGATGAGTGTGAGTCGGGGGCTTGGCTGGGGCTGGGGGAGCTGGTTGGGACTGAGATGTGGTGGCTGTGGCTGCAAACCTTGGCCGTGACAGAGCCAGAGCCCCCTGGCACCCCCCTGGCACCCACATCCCCCCCTTGGCACCCAGACTGACTTGGGGCTGCTGTGGGGGCTCTGCCCTACACAAAACCCCCTCCTCAGCGAGGCACTTGCCTGTGAGTGTGGGCCATGCCTGCGGGTCCCCTCATTGTGCCACGGGCACCTCGTACCTGGTGCTGGCAGTGCCAGGGCTGGCAGGAGCCAGAACACTCCTGTGTGAGTCCTGGGGCCATGGCAGGAATGGGCACCGTGGTGTGTGCCCACGTTTGCTGTGTGCTGCTGGTGACAAACCTGGGGACACTGGGGCTCCACACCCCCGGGGTGCTGGGTGATGGCGAAGTGACCCCTGGCCTCGAGCCCCTCCTTCTCCTCCTCTTCCTCCTCCTTTCCCTCCTCCTCTCCATTTCCCAGTGGTGATGCCCCAGAGTGTTTTCTCTGCACTGGGATGGGGATGGGATGGGATGGGATGGGATGGATGGGATGGGATGGGATGGGATGGGGATGGGGAAGGGGAAGGGATGGTTCCTGCCCAATACAGCTCATCCCAAGATGCCCACAGTCAGTTTGGGCTCAGCATCAGCAGCGTGTGCTCTGTCCCACTGTGGGATGGGCACAGGGCCAGGCTGCTGCTCAGGGCTGCTTTGGGTCCTTACTGAGTCACACGGGCCAAATGGGGCCTTGGGGTGACAGGGGCAGCTGTGTCCCACTGCAGGGCTGCCCTGGGGACAGCCCCCAGCCCTGGGAGCCCTGGCCAAGGGATGGGGTGGCTGCAGGACAGAAGGGGCCCAGGGGACGCGGGTGGCAGTTACAGCCCCCGTGGAAGGTGCATGTCCCTGAGGGTGGCCCTGTGCAGCCTCGGAGGGACCTCGGTCTCCCACAGTCCTGATCCTGGTCCCATGACCCTGATCCTCCCACTGCCCTGCTCCTTCTCCCTCTGCTCCTGCTGCCATTGCTCTGATCCACTTCCTTCCCCCGCTGTCCTGCTCCTGCTCCAGCTCCTCCTGATCCAGTTCTCCCACTGTCCTGGCCTCCTTGATCCCGATCCCACGGTTTTGATTCTGGTCCCACCCCTCTGTCCCTTCTCCCACCGCCCCACCTCGTGCCCCTCCAGTCCCAGCACTGCCTGCGCCTGCCCCGGCCTGAGCAACTGCTGCAAAGCGTTGTGAGGAAACCTCCGGGCTGTGTTGGCTCCCGAACTGGAGGCAAAGGCCGGGGCTGTGCTTGCGGCCCCCGGGGACCCTGCAGGGCTTCCTGCGGGGGTGGGGATGGGGACGGGGACGGGGGGCCGCCTGTGCGGGCCCCGCCGCTGCCCGCTCACACGGCGGGGATGCGGGGGTCCCTGCCCGGGGGGAAACTGAGGCACAGCGCTGCGGGGCGGCCCTGGCGCCCCCCGTGCCTGTGCCGGGGGTCGGGCACAGCCAGGCAGGGCGGGGGTCACGGCACAGCCGCAGGAAGCCGCGTGTCAGCGCGGGAAGAGGAAGAGCGACTTCCCCATCCGAGGGGGCAGGGACGGGCTGGGGCTCGGGCCGGGGGCTCGGGCCCTTCCCCCTCCCCAGCCCTGCGGACTCAGCGGGCTCTGGGCAGCGGGGACCCCAGCCCAGGAGTGCGGGACACTGCGGCTTCTCTGCCCCGGCGCTCCGCTCCCTGCCCGTCCCTGGCACGCGAGCGGCGCTCCCATCCTCCCGCAGCCATCCCATGCGAGGGCACCGGCTGCGCACGGCCGCATCCCGGCGGCAAAGGGGCTGCGGGCCCCAGGGGGAAAACGTCCCCAGCCCAGCACCGTGCGGCGCCCCCGCCTCGGCTGGGCAGGGCCGGGCAGCGCCGGGCTCCGGGCAGCGGCAGGAAGGGGAGCAGGATGCAGCCCTTAATGGGAATCGCAGAGGGAACCTGAGGAAGGAAAACGCTCTCCGGGATTGGGGATAAACACAGCTGCCGGAGCGGACGCCGGCTCCGGGGCCACGCCAGCCACAGCGCCGGCCCTGCTTGGATGTGGGCAGGACGGGGCTGGGACAAACGGTGACAGCCCACGGGCTGCCACAGCCCCGGGATGGCCCTGCTCCTGCCCTGCTGGCTCCACTGGGCTGGAGGCACAGCACAGCATGGCACAGCATGGGATGGTGCAGGGTGCTGCCACAGCCTGGCTGCCATGGATGCAGCACCCTGGGGACAATGTGGTCCCCATACACTGGCCATGGTGGCACATGTCTGTCCCTGGGTCTTGGTGGGCAGATCCCCATTGGGGGAGTCACTGTCAGGGGTATTTGCCTGCCTGGGAAGCTCATCTGGGTTGGATGGTGAACCAAGGAGCGTGTGACCCTTGTGCAGCCCCCATCCTTGGGGTGTCAGAGCAGGGGGACCACACTGACCCAGCCCTGGAGTGTCCCCTCCCTGAGCCTGTTCTCTTCCCACAGGCTGCTGAGGGGACACCAGGAGCGCCGGCATGCAGAGCATCAAGTGCGTGGTGGTGGGTGACGGGGCGGTGGGCAAGACCTGCCTGCTCATCTGCTACACCACCAACGCCTTCCCCAAGGAGTACATCCCCACCGTGTTTGACAACTACAGTGCCCAGAACACGGTGGACGGCAGGACTATAAACTTAAACCTGTGGGACACGGCCGGCCAGGAGGAGTACGACCGCCTGCGGACGCTTTCCTACCCCCAGACCAACGTCTTCATCATCTGCTTCTCCATCGCCAGCCCGCCCTCCTACGAGAACGTCAAGCACAAGTGGTACCCCGAGGTGTGCCACCACTGCCCCAGCGTGCCCATCCTCCTCGTCGGCACCAAGAAGGATCTGAGGAACAACCCCGAGACCATGAAGCGGCTCAAGGAGCAGAACCAGGCGCCCATCACCACCCAGCAGGGCATCAGCCTCTCCAAGCAGATCCGCGCCGTCAAGTACCTGGAGTGCTCGGCGCTCAACCAGGAGGGCATCAAGGATGTGTTCACCGAGGCCGTGAGGGCCGTGCTCAACCCTGCCCCGGCCAAGCCCAAGAGGCCCTGCGTGCTCTTGTGACGGGGCTGCCGAGAGACGATCCTGGCCCTGCCGCCGTGCCCCCGCACACCTCCTGCCCCCAGCCACCCCCGTGCCTCCCCGAGCCTCGGTGGGAGCCGCAGCCTCCAGCTTTAATAATACAGACCTTGTTTGCACTAACTGGCCGCCCGCGCCGGGGGCACCGGGCTCCCCGCCCCGCCCCGGCTCTTTTGGTGATGCCTCTCCGGTCCTGGCACAGCAACGCTTCCTGAGAAGGGGATGCCCGGGCTGGGCCACCCCCACTGCAGCCCTGAGCACCCCACGGGGACCTGCCACCCCCACCCTCTACACCAGCTGGGGCACAGGGCGTCCCCAGCCCCTCTGTGCCAGCCCGGGCAATCGCCCAGCCCAGAGCATCTCACTGGCACTGCCCCCTCCTGCCCCGGGATCCCCCTGGCAGCACCAGGGGCTCCTGGGGGGTGTTTGGGGTGAGCCCCACACCAGGGACCCGCAGCCCTGCTGAGAGCAGAGCCAGTGTGGCCAGAGTAGAGAGCTCCTGCCCTGGCTGGTGCTGGAGCTCCACAGGGCAGCAGGACTCACCTGTAACCCCCAGAATTGCTTCTCCTGAAATAAAAACCTGCCCAGGCCACCTGTGTCCTGTGCTCTCCCACACGCACCCACCTTTCCTGGGCATGGGGACACTGCCTGGAGGGACATGAGTGTCAATGGCCCGAGCTGGGCTGGGACCCCTCACTGTGCCAGGGCCAAGCTGAGGGTGCTCATGGGGCCTGCCAGGGCTCTCCTCTGGGAGGAATGGCCAGGGGAACCTCGGGATGTCCCTGCCATGGCCAGTCCTGACCCCACCATCTCTGTGTCCAGCTGAGCTCCTGCCCGGGGGTTGGGGACATTGTAAGGGACAGCAATGGGGACAGTGCAGGACGTGGCCATGGGGCCATTGAACTGTGTGGGAATGGGGACACTGAGGATGGGGACATTGCAGGAATTGGCACACGAGTGGGGTCCCCCCCGGGCAGCCCCCAGCCACCTCAGCCCCAGTACTGCCTCTGGAGGGGCAGGTGGAGGGCAGAGCCCTGTGTTCCTGTGCCCAGGGGTGTCCTTGGTGTTCCCATGTCCCATGGCTGGTGATGGCAGCAGAGCCCTGTGCTCCTGTGCCCAGGGGTGTCCTGGGTGTTCCCGTGTCCTGTGGCTGGCCATGGCAGCAGAGCCCTGTGCTCCTGTGCCCAGGGGTGTCCTGGGTGTTCCCGTGTCCTGTGGCTGGCCATGGCAGCAGAGCCCTGTGCTCCTGTGCCCCGGGCGCCTCGGTGTTCCCGTGTCCTGTGGCCGGCCATGGCAGCAGACCTGTGCCCTTGTCCGCCCAGGGGTGTCCTGCAGGTTCCGGGCTGTGGCTGGCCCGGCACAAGCCGGGGCCGTGGCTCCCTGCCCCCTTGGCACCAGAGCCGGGGCAGGCGTGGGCAGCAGGGCTGGGGGCCGGCCATGTCCGGACACGGGCCCCTTGTCCGCCCCGGGGCCTTCCTGCAGGAAGGGCAGAGACCCGGCGCCCGCAGAGCCGCCTTTGGTCCCCTGCGCCAGGGGACACCAGCCCGGGGCCGCGTGGACAGCAGGGCTGGGGTCCCGCTCACCAACCGCCCAGCCCAGCCCAGCCTCCTGCAGCCTCCCGGGGCTGTGGCAGAGCGTGGCCCCTGCAGAGCCCACCCTGGGAGCCCATGGCCAGGGGACATGGCCCCAGGGCCGCTGCACAGCCACGGGCTCAGGGGTCCCTGCTGCACCAAATCCTGCTCCCACCGTGGGCATCCAACAGCCCTGTCCTGCTCCCACTGTGGGGATCCCCATGGCCATGTCTGCTCCCACTGTGGTGATCCCCGTGTCCTGCTCCCACAGTGGTGATCCCCACGGCCATGTCCTGCTCCCACAGTGAGGATCCCCACAGCCACGTCCTGCTCCCACAGTGAGGATCCCCACAGCCACGTCCTGCTCCCACAGTGAGGATCCCCATAGCCATGTCCTGCTCCCACAGTGAGGATCCCCATGGCCGTGTCCTGCTCCCACAGTGAGGATCCCCATGGCCGTGTCCTGCTCCCACAGTGAGGATCCCCACAGCCATGTCCTGCTCCCACAGTGAGGATCCCCACAGCCATGTCCTGCTCCCACTGTGGTGATCCCCATGGCCATGTCCTGCTCCCACTGTGGGGATCCCCACGGCCATGTCCTGCTCCCACAGTGGTGATCCCCATGGCCATGTCCTGCTCCCACAGTGAGGGTCCCCATGGCCATGTCCTGCTCCCACAGTGAGGATCCCCACAGCCATGTCCTGCTCCCACAGTGAGGATCCCCATGGCCGTGTCCTGCTCCCACAGTGGTGGATCCCCACAGCCACGTCCTGCTCCCACAGCGAGGATCCCCATGGCCACGTCCGGGTCCCGCTGTGGGGCTGGCAAGGTGCCACCCTGGTGGGGTTTGGTGTAGCAGTGGGGGCTGGGATGAGGAGGGGACCCTGTGATGCCACAAGCAGGACACAGCCCTGCCCTGGCCCAGCACAGCAGGATGAGCTCATGGCTCTTCCCCTCCCAGCTGCTCCCGGGGGGGCTGCAGCGAGGGCAGGGCCCCACCATGGCCCGGGACAGGGGGAACCAAGCCCCCAGGAGCTCCCCTGCCCCTGCCCAGCCCCAGCAGTGCCAGCCCCAGCCCTCCTGGCTCCAGGCTCTGTCCCCGGGGCCGGGCTGGCCCTGGCCCTGCAGCATCCATAAGATCTGCAGGATCTGCAGCCAAGTGAGCGGCCCCAGGAGCTGGGCGGGGAGCGGGGCCGCCAGCTGCGGGCTGGGCTCAGTCCCACGCCTCCAGCCCGGCTCCTGGCTATTTCCCAGCTTTGCTGAGCCTTCCCGGGCTTCATCCGGCACCCGGGGACACGTCCCACACCACAGCCCCAGGAGCCAGGATCCAGAGCCCACACTCCAGCGATCCACACCTCACACCCCAGCACCCAGGATTCACATTCCCCACCCCAGCACCCAGGATTCACATTCCCCAACCCAGCAATCCACACCCCGCACCCCAGCATCCGGGATTCACATTCCAGCCCCAGCGATCCACAGCAGATCCTGCAGGGATCTGCATCCTGAGCCCCAGCTGCAAGGATCCACACCCCACACCCCAGCGCCCAAGACTGACATTCCAACCCCAGCAATCCACACCCCAGCACCCAGGATTCACATTCCCCAACCCAGCAATCCACACCCCGCACCCCAGCACCCAGGATTCACATTCCCCACCCCAGCACCCAGGATTCACATTCCACACCCCAGCGATCCACAGCAGATCCTGCAGGGATCTGCATCCTGAGCCCCAGCTGCAAGGATCCACACCCCACACCCCAGGTCCCAGTGGTCACATCTTGCACCCCAGTTCCACCACCCAGGATCCACATCCCACACTCCAGCCCCGTAGCCCAGAGTCCATATCCTGCACCCCATTCCACCATGCCCATGGTGCTGGTCTGGACCTGCTGGCTGTTCCAGGGCTGTGCCAGGGCCGTGCCAGGGCCATGCCAGGTGGAAATGCTGTGGAGGCTGCCGAGAGCTCACCAAAATACTTAGTGCTTTATTTCCACCTCAAAGCCAAGGCGCCGCAGGGGCAGCGCGCCACACGCATGCAGGGACACGGATGGAGCCCATGGATGGGGACACTGACGATGGACACGTGCAGCAGGACCTGCTCAAAGCCAGCTCGGCCCCGGCTCTGCCAGGGCCCTGCAGCTCCCGCTGGAGGAGGCTCTGCCCAGCCCTGGGATGAGCCCTGGGACATCCCGGGGGACGCTCGGTGGTGGCTGTGCTCAGGTGAAGGGCAGGGAGGGACCCACACCGCTCCTTCCTGGCCAAGCGTGGGGTGGGACGAGCCCTGGCAAGTGCAGACCTCCCAAAAATCAAGACAGCTCCAGGTGCCCCTTCCAGCAGCATTGCAGGAGGAGCTTGGGGACACTGTCAGCCCACATCTGCCATCCAGCCATGTCCCCGGGGCCCTGGCAGCCACAGCTGCACACTGGGGACACTGCTGAACCCCAGCAGTTCCCAGCTCCAGCCCCACAGCACAGGGGAAGCCATGGGGACACTGGGACAAAGACCTCCAGCACCAGCACACTCAGCCTTCCTCCTCAAACTGGGTTGGAACGGGCACAGCACCCCTGGCACAGCCTGTGCTGCTGGGGGGCTTCTGGGAAGGGCAGGAGTGAGATGTGGATGCTCCCAGCACCTGCTCTGCCCTGTGTGCTCCCACCCTGCTCCAGGCAGTCCCTGCATGGCCCAGCACCTTCCCCCTCCCCTCCTGGGCACTCAGGCACACATGGGCCAGGACCCTGCCCCAGTCCATTCAGCCACCAGCGCCTGAAGCCAGCCCAAAGGGCCACCAGCCCTTTTTGAGGACTTGCCCCAAGACCCCCAGCCTGGAGGAGGAACCGTGAGACCCCCCAGGCCAAGAAAGGGCAGGGCAGGGCTGGACCCCCATGCCCCGATGCCAGGAGCAGCACCCTGCTCTCCCTGGAGCATTCTCCAAACAACAGGCAGCAGGTCCCTGTTCCTCCTCTGTCCTGCCCTCCTGGAGCTGGAGGGAGCCAGGACAGGGAGTCCTTGGAAGAGCCCAGAGCTCCCCTGGAGCAGAGCTGCAGGGGCAGGAGGGACAGACACTCAGGGACCTCGGCAGGATCCTCGCAGCAGCTCCACAGCAAACAGCCAGCCCCCCTCCAGGCAGCACAGGGAAGAGGAGCCCCCAGCACGGGGCTGGCTAGAAGTGCTTGTCCTCCAGCAGGGAGCTCACCACCAGCTCCTTGTTGCCGAAGTCCCAGAAGGCAGTCATGTGGAAGGCCATGTTGGAGAGGACAACCAGGTACTCCAGGAAGGCGAAGACAGTGTACACTGGGGGAGGAAACACAGCAGGTGAGGGGGACCCGCAGCTGCATCTGCCCTGGGAGATGGGGGGTCTCTGGGCCCTGTGTCTGTTTGGGACAGCAGAGCAGGGGCTGGGGGTTGGACCCCACCAGGGAAGAAGCGTGGCTGGGCACCTAGAGCATCCCTGGGCTGGGATTTGGAAGGCAAGGTGTCACATTAGGAGGATGTCAGATATCAGGAGGAATTCTTGGACATCAGGAGAATTTTCTCATAGGTGGGGTGGTCAGGCATTGGAAGAAGCTTCCCAGAGAGGTCTGGAGTGCCCATCCCTGCAAGTGTCCAAGGAAGGCCTGGAGGTGGCACTCAGTGCTCTGAGCTGGGGACAAGGCGGGCATTGGGCACAGCTGGGATTTGCTGATCCAAGGGATCCCTTCCAACCTTAAGGATCCTGTGATTCAGTGACTCTGGGACCACCCAGCCCCTTCCCCACGCGCCCCCCGGCAGCCCCCTCACCTCCAGGGCCGCAGTACCAGTTGTGGTGGAAGTAAACGCACACGGCGAATGCAAACGTGATGAAGGTGAAGAAGAAGAGCAGCTGCTTCCACTTGTACGACTTGCGCTCCTGGAAGAGGCCAAGGGCTGGCTGATGCCAGAGCAGCCACCCCATGCCATGCCACGCCATGCCACGCCATGCCATGCCATGCCATGCCATGCCACGCCATGCCATGCCCTCCCAGGGAAGCTCTGCCCTGGCCCTGCACAGCCCCAGGGGTCTCTGCACCCTGGCTCCTTGTGCAGAGCCCCCCAGGCCAGCCCCAGGAGTGGCTTGGGCAGGGCTGGGTGATGCCAGGGGCACAGGGGACTCACACCTACATGGAGATACAGGGTGTGAGGCAGCCACGGGGTCCCAGCACATATGGGGCCCCCGGTGCTGGGGTGCTCAGGGGACTCCTCGAGGATGGGCCAAGGCTCCACCAGAGGCAGATCCCCGGGCCCGGGTGGCTGCAGGTGGCCCCAGGGCACAGGGGATTCACTGGGTGCTGCACGCCCTCACTCGCAGCAGCAGCAGGGAGGAGGAAACCACATGAAGGGCGGCAGCTGGGGCGGGTGCTGCGCTGGAGCGCTCACCCAGCACGCCCTGGCACTGGAGGGGCCCCATCCTGCCCCCCAGCACCGCCTCTGATGGGGCAGGAACAGAGCATGGGGATGCTGCCAGCAGCCCCACACTCCCAGCTCACCGCCTCTGTCCCCCAGAGCTCAGCCTTTGTGACAAGCCAGGGGCCAGGCCTGTCCCCTGTGATAGGCTCCCAACCCACTGCCCAGCATCCCACAGCTGGGGGCTGGGGGTGCAGTGAGCCCCAGCAGGTGCTGGCTCCAATTCCCTTCCTCTATTTCTGCCATCACACTGAAGGTCACGGATAAGGATCCTACAGCCAGGGGCAGAGGAACCCCAAGCCACGTCTGGAGCCCAATGAGCATGGGGGGCTGCAAAGGGGGACAGCCCCACAGAAGGGGCAGGGGACAGCACAGACAGCCCTGGCTGTTACAGGTGGGAGGGGAATTTCCCCCTCGCCTGAGCTTCGTGTGAGACAAAGATTCCATTCCGAGGGAGTGCTGATAACAAGGAAAATTTAAATTGCCCCATCACACTTTCCATTACCCCCATAACGCGTGCCAGGGGCTCGGCCAGGGAGGAAAACCCAGAGAGGAAGGACGGATTCACGGGCACTTCACCGCGCGGGGACACGCGGGTGACGCCACCTCCAGCCCACGGGGGCTGGGCCGGTCCTGCCTGCTGGCACTGCCGCTCTCTCCGGCCAGCAGCAGCCCAGCCCAGCCGAGCGCGGGGTGCGAGGAGCAGCGGCGGCACCGGAGCGGCAGAGCCAGCCCCGAGCCGGGGCCGGGGCGCGGTGCCGAGTTTCACACCGGAAAAGCGGCTGGGAACAGGCGCTGTCACCGCGCTGCCACCGCGCTCCCACGGCAGCAAACGGCTGCGCTGAGCCCCGGCTCACCCACACACCCTGCCGGGCCTCCCGGAGCCGCTCCTGCCGGGAGCACCGAGGCACGGAGCACCGCGGGCCATCCCGCCCAACGCCCCGCTCCGGCTGCAGGACCCTGCGGGAGCCACCCCGGGGCAGCACCGTGACCCTGCACCTCCGAGCTCCCCCTCTCCCGGTCTGGGCCGGGGATTACCACACGCATAATTAGGTGGTAATCCCTAATTCCAGGGCACAGCTGGCTCAGCCCGGTGCCAGGGGATCACAGGGCACCTGGTGACATGCCAGGATGCTGAGCAGAGCTGGTTTGGAAGGTGGCACCTCGGGGAGGTCCCTGCAGGAGCACGGGCAGGATGCCCAGGCACAGCAGGGGCACTGGGGGTGCATGGGGACCCCCGTGGGATGTGGGAGCTGCAGTGCCACCCTGCCCTGCTGCAGCAGGAAGGGAAAGGGCCAGCCCACACTTCGGGTGGGAGCTCCAGCAGCTGCTGCACGGAGGAGCTGCCATCCCCTTGGGGTGGTGTGGGCTGGACCCACTGCCTTGCTCAGGGCTCAGGCAGCGCCAGGCACTGTCCCTGCTTCCCATGGCCCCAGCTCTGGGGGGATCCCCCACCGGGGGACAAGCCAGGGAGCCACATGGTGGCCAGAGAAGGGCACCAAGATTAGAGGGATGGAGCACCTCTGCTGTGAGGAAAGACTGGGACAATTGGGATTGCTCAGCCCGGACAGGACCAGGAACCCCCAGGTCAGGGCCCTGGAGAGAAGCTGGCAGCTCCAAGCACCCTGGCAAGAAGCCACCAAACTCTGGCTGCCTGTGAGGAAAAAGTGGGGTTAGAAAATCCCAAGGATGGGTGCTCCCAGCTGAGCTGGTGCCAGGCTCCCCTGTGGCCCGGCTGTGGCTGCCGGGCTGGCACAGCTGGGGCTGCCAACTTCCTCCTGGCAAGACAGACCGGGCACCCGTGGCCAGCAGTGTCACACAGGCAGCCCAGCCCTCCGTGGCTGCATGTGTGTCTGGCTCAGAACAGCACAGGGGAATTATATTTAGTGCCCAGCTGGCGGGCCTGAGCTGAGACACATTCCCCAGCAGGGCAGGCAAAGGTGAGTCAGGAGCAGGAGGCTGGACAGTTTGGGGAGGAGAGTGGCTGCAGCAGAGAGCCCTGGGGCACACTCTGGATTGCTGCCCCCAGCCCAGGGCACACTCTGGATTGCTGCCCCCAGCCCAGGGGCACACTCTGGATTGCTGCTCCCAGCCCAGGGCACACTCTGGGGTGCTGCTCCCAGCCCAGGGCACACTCTGGGGTGCTGCTCCCAGCCCAGGGCACACTCTGGATTGCTGCTCCCAGCCCGGGGGCACACTCTGGATTGCTGCTCCCAGCCCAGGGCACACTCTGGGGTGCTGCCCCCAGCCTGGGGGCACGCTCTGGATTGCTGCCCCCAGCCCAGGGGCACACTCTGGATTGCTGCTCCCAGCCCAGCCAGCCCAGGGGCACCCTCTGAGATGCTGCTCCCAGCCCACCGAAGGCATTGGGGGTCTCATTCCCCCATCCTGGGGGAGCCCTAAGCCCGGCAAATGCAGCTCTGAGGGCTGAGGTGGCTGCTGTGAGCTACCAGCAAGGAGGCACAGGAGTCTCCTGCTTCTTCCACCGCCTCCAGAGAGAAGAAGGACTGTGCCTAGCCCCCAGTCCCTGATGGGGACAGGGATGACAGTGATCTTAAACAGCAACAGCTCACTCTGCAGGGGCCTCTCAGGCACTGGCTCTGCCCAGGAGCCACCACCCCTTTCTGAGGGACAAGTGGCACCTGCAGGGCTGTGTGTCACACACCAGTCCCAGCTCCCCTGGAGGGTTTCCGGGCGAGTGCAGAGAGCCCGGAGCCAGAGGGCCCCACACGGAGCTCAGCTGTTCACAGAGGGCTCCTCTGAGCACCGACAGCGCTCCCAGGGGCGCTGCAGGGAGCTGGGGTGAAACCACGCGTGGTGGTTGTGGTGGTTGTGGTCCCCGCTGCTCACAGGGCCCTGCTGGGCAGGGACACAGCTCAGCCACCCTGCTCCAGCGCCGGGGGCTCAGCTGGGCCCAGGGGACACAGGGGGCTGTGGGACATTGTGGGATAGAGCCCAGGGGCTGGTGGCACAGCAGGACTCAGCTCTACTAAGCCACAGCATGGGCTAGAAGTGACCTTAAATCCCACCCAGTGCCACCCTTGCCATGGCAGGGACACCTCCCACTGTCCCCAGTGTCCAGCCTGGCCTTGGGCACTGCCAGGGATGCAGGGGCAGCCCCAGCTGCTCTGGGCACCCTGTGCCAGGGCCTGCCCACCCTGCCAGGGAACAATTCCTCATTGCCAAGATCCCATCCAGCCCTGCCCTCTGGCACTGGCAGCCATTCCCTGGGTGCTGTCCCTGCAGGCCTTGTCCCCAGTCCCTCTGCAGCTCTCCTGGAGCCCCTTCAGGCCCTGCCAGGGGCTCTGAGCTCTCCCTGCATCTTCTCCTCTCCAGGTGAGCACCCCCAGCTCTCCCAGCCTGGCTCCAGCCCTGGAACAGCTCTGTGGCCCTCTCTGATGGGCCTGAGCCAGCCAGCCCAGTGGCCACCACATGCACACACTGGTGTGTGCTGGGGCCACCAGCCCTGAGCTGGGGGGGAAAGTGTGTTTGCAAACAAGAAGTGAAACTGCTCTGCCCCAGTGCCCAGCTCTGCAACTCAGGGCTAGGGGGAAGGAGGGTTTTAAGGGCGAGCAGCCAGCCAGGAGCAGCAGAGCTGCCAGCCCAGGTGGGCGCTGCTGCGCCACGGCCAAGCACCAAGCACAGGTGCAGTGATCAGCCTCAGCTGAAGGCTGCCAGGCTCCATTTCCCTTTTCCACAGAATGTCTCTCCTCTGCTTTGCCCCCTCCCCTCCTTTTCTCGCTCCTGCTTTCTCTTTTCTCCCCTCCCACAGAGCTTTCTTTTCCTTTCTCTCACCATTTGCCACCTCGAAACTGGAAACCGCCTGTACTTCCCCATTACAAACCAGTTCCTCTGCACCTTCCTGCCCTCACACAACACCAGTTGCAACAGGAGCCCCGCCGGACACAAGAAGCTTTTGCAAGACCAATTCCTGTCCCTCCTACCATGCCAGACCTGGGGAGCTCAACCCCCACTAAAAGCAGCGCCAGCTGTGGGGTGGGGAAGGCACAGCCCCCCTGTTCCCTCCTCCTCCCAGCTCCCCATATGGAGCTTGTCCTGGACATGGGCCCAGGTTTGGCCCTGGAGAACCTGAACCCTGTTGGAGCCTCTGCTGGGGAGGAGGGAAGGACAGAACACCACGGGACCAGAGCCATTCCTCACCTGTGCCCTCCTGCCATCGCCAGCTCCAGGGCTGGGGGCAGCAAACGTGAACAAAGGCCCCACAAGGGACACCAGCCGAGCCAGCCTCTGTCCCCAAGGTGCTGTGATGCACACGGAGGGATCAGCTGTGCCCTGGCCTAAAACAGACCCACAAGCATGGCTGGGCAGCTCACTGGCACTGCCAAGCCCTGGATGCAGCAGGGACGTGGCAGTGGCACCTCCTGTGTCCCACCCTGCCGAGCCAAGCAAACCACAGGTGTCACAGGAGCTGTGCCAAGCCTGCCAGGGCCACCAGCAGAAGGCTTGGAGCCTGAGGAATCCAGGCAGAGAGCGGGACAAGGCCAGGAGAGCCCGCTCGGCCCGGAAGATCCGAGGGAAGGATTGGTGGCACAGGCCCAACGCCATCACCGGACACGGGGACGCGGCAGCTGCAGTGACCAGGGTCCCTTAGCCAAAGGGGACACCTGGAGGTGTGACAAGCACTGTGCCACCTTCACCCCGACACAGCCAGGCTGGCAGCTGTGTCTCCCCGCCCTCCTCCTCCTCCTTCCTCACCCTCGTGCCCTGGGCGACAGCTCCATCCCGTGGCCGCGCACGAAGCGGGCGGGGACACCAGAGCTGGCACAGGGACATTGGAGATGGCACAGGGACACCGCACCCCCGGTGGCCTCAGGTCAGGGCTGGCCCTGGAGGGCTCCTGTCTCCTCGGGGAAACCCCCAGCTTTGGGGGAACCACGTATCCCCAAGGGCAGCTCCCCTCCACCAGCAGGGTCGTTCCAGGATGGGAGGAGGAAGTGAGTGGTGGCACTGTGCCATGTGGTGGTGCCATGCTCAGCCAAGGTGTCACCACGTTCCCTGACCTTCCCCCCATGGATGTGCAGATTCCTTCAGTCCACGGGTAGAGTCACAGAAACCAAGGAGGCTGCAAAATCCCTCTGAGACCATTGAGTGCAACTGCGCCCCAGCAGTGCCAAGGCCACCATTAGTGCACGTCCCCAAGTGTCACACCCACACAGCTGTGAAACACCTCCAGGGATGGGACTCCACCCCTGGCCTGGGCAGCTGTGTCAGGGCTGGACAGCCCTGCCTAGGAAGTGATTTTCCCAATACCCAATGTGAACCTCCCCTGGTACAGTGTGAGGCTGATTCCTCCTGTCCTGTCCCTGTTCCCTGGGAGCAGAGCCCAAACCCCCAGCTGTCCCCTCCTGTCAGGAGTTGTGCAGAGCCACAAGGTCCCCTCTGAGCCTCCTTTTCTCCAGGCTGAGCTCCTTCAGCCACTTCCCCAGCTCCATTCCCCTCCCTGGACATGCTCCAGCCCCGCAAAGGCTCTCTTGCCTTGAGGGGCCTAAAGCTGAGCCCAGGACCTGGGATGCCTCACCCCTCCCTGCCCATTTGCAGGGGACATGAAACAGCCCCAGCGGGTGACGTGACAGGGGAGGAGATCCAGGGCCTTGGAGGTCTCACCCAGAAAAAAGGCAAGCCAAAACAATATGACAGAAATAAAGGAAGCTGTGGGAAAGCTGCCAGGGAATGACTGCGAGCTCCCGCTATTCTCATATCAGCAGAGAGAACAGATCACTTCCCAGGCAGCAAGGAGACTCTCAGCATCTCCACAAGGCCCTTTCCTAAGGAGCCTTACAGCCAAACAGCTGCTGGAAGCTTCTTTCCTAGGTCTCTGGAGTCAGGCAGCAGGGACAGGCTCAGTGAATTGGCGGAAGGGGAGGATAAGCGGCAGTGACAGAGCAGGAGCTGCTCCAGGAATGTGGAGCTGGGCCCCCCATCACTCATCCTGACAGGGCTGCACAGCTCAGCCCCCCAGCACTGATCCTGACAGGACTGCAGGGCTCAGCCCCCCAGCACTCATCCTGACAAGGCTGCAGAGCTCAGCCCCCCAGCACTCATCCTGCTGGCACTGCAGAGCTCAGCCCCCCAGCACTCATCCTGACAGGGCTGCAGAGCTCAGCCCCCCAGCACTCATCCTGACAGGACTGCAGAGCTCAGCCCCCCAGCACTCATCCTGACAGGACTGCAGAGCTCAGCCCCCCAGCACTCATCCTGACAAGGCTGCAGAGCTCAGCCCCCCAGCACTCATCCTGACAGGACTGCAGGGCTCAGCCCCCCAGCACTCATCCTGACAGGACTGCAGGGCTCAGCCCCCCAGCACTCATCCTGACAGGGCTGCAGAGCTCAGCCCCCCAGCACTCATCCTGCTGGCACTGCAGAGCTCAGCCCCCCAGCACTCATCCTGCTGGGACCGGGCTCAGCCCCCACCTCATCCTGACAGCTCACCAACTCATATGCAGGCTCACCCCCACATCACCTGACAACTCAGAGCTCGCCCCCAGCACTCACCTGCTGGCACTGCAGGGCTCAGCCCCCCAGCACTACCTGCTGGCACTGCAGAGCTCAGCCCCCAGCACTCATCCTGACAGGACTGCAGAGCTCAGCCCCCCAGCACTCATCCTGCTGGCACTGCAGGGCTCAGCCCCCAGCACTCATCCTGACAAGGCTGCAGAGCTCAGCCCCCAGCAACTACAGGCTGCGGGGCTCAGCCCCCAGCACTCATCCTGCTGGGACTGCAGAGCTCAGCCCCCCAGCACTCATCCTGCTGGCACTGCAGAGCTCAGCCCCCCAGCACTCATCCTGCTGGGACTGCAGGGCTCAGCCCCCCAGCACTCATCCTGACAGGACTGCAGGGCTCAGCCCCCCAGCACTCATCCTGCTGGCACTGCAGAGCTCAGCCCCCCAGCACTCATCCTGACAGGGCTGCAGAGCTCAGCCCCCCAGGACTCATCCTGCTGGGACTGCAGAGCTCAGCCCCCCAGCACTCATCCTGCTGGCACTGCAGAGCTCAGCCCCCCAGCACTCATCCTGACAGGACTGCAGAGCTCAGCCCCCCAGCACTCATCCTGCTGGCACTGCAGAGCTCAGCCCCCAGCACTCATCCTGCTGGCACTGCAGAGCTCAGCCCCCCAGCACTCATCCTTCTGGCACTGCAGGGCTCAGCCCCCCAGCACTCATCCTGCTGGCACTGCAGAGCTCAGCCCCCCAGCACTCATCCTGACAGGGCTGCAGAGCTCAGCCCCCCAGCACTCATCCTGACAGGACTGCAGAGCTCAGCCCCCAGCACTCATCCTGCTGGCACTGCAGAGCCCACCCCGCACTCATCCTGACAGGACTGCAGAGCTCAGCCCCCAGCACTCATCCTGCTGGCACTGCAGGGCTCAGCCCCCAGCACTCATCCTGACAGGACTGCAGAGCTCAGCCCCCAGCACTCATCCTGACAGGACTGCAGAGCTCAGCCCCCAGCACTCATCCTGACAGGACTGCAGAGCTCAGCCCCCAGCACTCATCCTGACAGGACTGCAGGGCTCAGCCCCCCAGCACTCATCCTGACAGGGCTGCAGAGCTCAGCCCCCCAGCACTCATCCTGACAGGGCTGCAGAGCTCAGCCCCCCAGCACTGATCTTGCCAGGGCTGCAGAGCTCAGCCCCCCAGCACTGATCTTGCCAGGGCTGCAGAGCTCAGCCCCCCAGCACTCATCCTGACAGGACTGCAGAGCTCAGCCCCCCAGCACTCATCCTGACAGGACTGCAGAGCTCAGCCCCCCAGCACTCATCCTGCTGGCACTGCAGAGCTCAGCCCCCCAGCACTCATCCTGCTGGCACTGCAGAGCTCAGCCCCCCAGCACTCATCCTGCTGGGACTGCAGAGCTCAGCCCCCCAGCACTCATCCTGCTGGACTGCAGAGCTCAGCCCCCCAGCACTCATCCTGCTGGCACTGCAGGGCTCAGCCCCCCAGCACTGATCTTGCCAGGGCTGCAGAGCTCAGCCCCCCAGCACTCATCCTGACAGGGCTGCAGAGCTCAGCCCCCCAGCACTCATCCTGCTGGCACTGCAGGGCTCAGCCCCCCAGCACTGATCTTGCCAGGGCTGCAGAGCTCAGCCCCCCAGCACTCATCCTGACAGGACTGCAGAGCTCAGCCCCCCAGCACTCATCCTGCTGGCACTGCAGGGCTCAGCCCCCCAGCACTGATCTTGCCAGGGCTGCAGAGCTCAGCCCCCCAGCACTCATCCTGACAGGGCTGCAGAGCTCAGCCCCCCAGCACTCATCCTGCTGGGACACGGACCCCAGGCACAGCACCCGCCCTGCAGCCCTGGGCCACAGGTACACACCTCCCACGGGCTCTGCTCTGCAAACTGTCACCTTCCTGCAGCAGCACAGCCCCAGGGCCCCTCCCCATTTAACACTGGGACCATGAGGGCTGGACTGGGATCATCTGGGGAGAAGCATCCTGAGGAGAAAGGACAGAGAGATCCAGGCAGTCCAGATGCACAGGTGAAGGCAAGCGTGCAGGAGCCACGTGGGCACAGAAGCAAGTCCCCACAGTCTCAAAACTGAATGTCCTGCCCTGCCTGTGGCTGCCAGTGCCCACAGTCCAGGGCAAACCTGGATGTGCTGCCCACCTGCCCCATAATCCAGGACAAACCTGGATGTCCTGCCTGGGGTCCAGGACTCACAAAACAAACCAGCACAGAAGCTGCATCCAGGCAATGGGGCCAGGAGCCCCCGGCTGGATCCTTCCCCGGACCTGCTGCCCCCACAGCCAGTCCCTGCACCCCCTGACCCTTCCCCAGAAAAGGAGCCAGAGCCAGCCTGCTCACAGTCATTCTGGAGCAAAGGGAGAACAACTCCTGCTGCCCGTTGCTCCCAGCTTGCAGGACCAGCAATGCCCAGCACAGGAAAGTCAACTTCAGCTTAGAAACAGGCACGGGGAAGGGATGAGCAATCCCAATCCACAGGGATGCTAAGTGGTTTCCAATATGATCTCTCAATGAAAACTTAATCAGACACTGGGAAGAAATCCTTCCCTGGCAGGGTGGGCAGGCCCTGGCACAGGGTGCCCAGAGCAGCTGGGGCTGCCCCTGGATCCCTGGCAGTGCCCAAGGCCAGGCTGGACACTGGGGGCAGTGGGAGGTGTCCCTGCCATGGCAGGGGTGGCACTGGGTGGGATTTAAGGTCCCTTCCCACCCAAACCATTCTGTGGTTCTATGAGAAAACCAGAAAATAGGAAATGAAAAGCTTCCTTCCCATTTTGCTTTGGTAAATGGATTTTGGTGAGTTCTTCCATTTCACCTGCTGCTGTTGACTCCTCTAGCACCTGCTCAGGGTTATTTCACAAGCAAGGACAGCCAAAGCCCTTCAGTGCCAGCCCAGAGCCCCCTCCCAGCTCCCAGCACGGCCCCAGAGCCCCCTCCCAGCTCCCAGCACAGAGAGAAGAAAGGAAAGTGTCTGTACCTCGGGACTTACTGTGTGTTTCTTAGTCATTCTCCAGAGGATGCAGGTGAGCAGCATGTGGCCCAGGGCCGACGTGATGAACACGATGAAGGCATTTTCGTGGATTGCTGGATTGACAAACAACAGGTTTCCTGGTCAATCCAAGCCAGGAGCACAAGGGGAATGTGGGGCAGGATTTGGGAAGGCTTTGTGCTTTGCTGGGAGCCCCACCACCCTGGTGATGCTGGGACTCCAGTGGGGTCTTGGCAGGAGACAGGCACAGCACAGCTCCATAACCTGCTTGTGCTGCCTCAGGGCCCCCTGGAAGGGGATAAAAGTGCCTGGAAGACTTATCCCAAAGTGCCAGGAGGGTGTTTCTGTGCTCTGGGACCACAGCTTCACACAGCTGTAAACTAAGGAGCCCATGGGAGCAGCTCAGCATAGCCACTCTTGCTCTAGCGACAGGGAAACTGAGGAACGGGGAGGGGGTGTGCAGAGTGAGCCAGTCCAAAATCCAGAAAAGTCCATCTTCTGGCCCCTGTATTACCTACCTGCCCATCAGCAGCATCAGCAGCCTCATGTGCAGCACTGAGGTTGCCTTGTGCATACCTGGACTAGGCCAGGTACAGGATCAGGCTGGGAAAGCAGCTGGAGCAGGGCTAAGGCAGAGCTGCTCCCAAGGCCCCAAACCCCACACAACCCTTGCACCTTCAGGTGAGAGATTTTCATAAGTGCTGCTCTGAAGAGAACTTGCCAGCCCCTTCTCCAGAAGCTGAACCTCAGGCTGAATTCCCAACCATGTGAACACCAGGAATGACTGTCCCTGTCTGCCCTCTCCATGCCAGGGGAAGGGAACACGTGAGGAGTGAGGTGCCAGCAGCTGGGAGAGGTCAGAGCAGGGTGTCCTGCAGGGATGATTAACCTGAGCACGGCAGCTCAGGGCTGAAACTTTCCCCAGAGCTGGGGATTAGTCTGGGATGAGGATCCCAGGAAGTGGGTCAGCCTCAGCTCCCAGGGCTCTGCACCTGGCCAGGCCAGGCTGGCCCAGCTGGCCAAACCTCAGAGCAGCACCTGGATTTCCAAGGGCAGGGCCCTGACCTGGACAAGCTGGAGAAGCCTCTGGGGCAGGTCAGGCTGCAGACCCTGCCATGAGAGGGGCAATGGGACACCTCACCATGGGGACAGGGGATGCTGGCAGGAGACAAGGAGGGTGAGCTGGGCAGGGACAGGTCCCAGACCACAGACCTCTGTTGGAGTGTTGGGGGACACAAGGCAGACGATGGACTTTGGACCTGGTTAACATAAGAGATTTGATAACAGGATGCCTTGGCATGAACAAACGGAACTTTGAAAATTAGACCTGGCTTGTAAGAAGATTAAATCAGACAGGTTTACCAGAAAAAGAAAATCCCATTAAACTCTGCAAGCAAGAGATGTTGTTATATGCATAAGTTTGTGGATGTGATTTTAACCTAATCATTGCAGTACACATTACTAATCTCCCTGAAATAGTATATCTAAGTGTTTGTATCCCACAATAAAATCGGATTCTGATCACCGAGTCAGTCTGTCTCTCTCCATCACTGACAGACCTTCATCAGCAGGAGGTTCCTGCCCTGCCATCCCAGTCACTGGGCTCCACCACGGACCATCCTCACCCCAAAGGCTGGGGGAGATCCTGGGACTGCTCAAAGCACCACAGTCCTGAATCGCAGAATGGTTTGGGTTGGGAGGGACCTTAAAAACCTTTTCATCCCAACCCGTGCCATGGCAGGCACACCTCCACTGTCCCAGGCTGCTCCCAGCCCCAGTGTCCAGCCTGGCCTTGGGCACTGCCAGGGATGCAGGGGCAGCCCCAGCTGCTCTGGGCACCCTGTGCCAGGGCTGCCCACCCTGCCAGGGAACAATTCCTCATTGCCAAGATCCCATCCAGCCCTGCCCTCTGGCACTGGCAGCCATTCCCCTTGTCCCGGCACTCCATTCTTTGCTCAAAGGCCCTCTCCTGCCCACAGCTGGACACCATACCCATCATCACTATCCTGCTGTGCAGGGAAAGCCAACACATTACTGTCCTGCTGATCCAGCCCAGCACAGGGTGTGTTCCCACTGCAACAGCACCACCTTGCTGGCTCCTGCATTTCAGTGCTCTCCCCTTAACCCCTGGTGCCTCCTCCAGATCTTAGGATGAAACAGCAGCTGCAGACCAGCACTGGCACTTATGCTCCTCTGAGATGAGAGACCATGTGGGGGAAGAGAATTTCCCAGTCTGTCGTGGCCAGGTTCTGGGCATAACTGTTTTTTCTCTGCCAGTTGCCTCATTGCAAAGCAGAGGCCCAAGGCAGGGCACAGCAGGGCAGGGGTGTGACACCTACCATAGTTTTCGGTGGAGGACACGTAGGTGAGGATGAGGAGGGCGAAGTTCTCGATCAGGTTGAGCAGCAGGGTGACGTGGCACAGGCGCAGGTAGCGGGGGTGGGGGCAGTGGCAGCTCTGGTAGTGGTTCCAGTAGGCCACGGCCACGAGGAGGCGCGGGGCCGAGTGCAGGCCGATGCACAGGCGCCACACGTAGCGCTGCGGGGTCTCGCCCCCGATGGCCGCGCTGATGGACGGCAGGTAGTTGGGCACCTGCGGGGACACGGGCCCGTGGGCACAGGCACACACAGTCAGCCCTTCTAGACACTGAAACCGTCCTTTTTGTAGTGCTGGATGAGTTAATTCCTAGTCCCAAAGCCAGGGAATGTATCGTGGCAGTGCCCCGGTCCATCCCATGGGGTCATGGATCTTACAGCTCTGCTGGGGCAGTCCTGGGGTGCTGGGGGGCCCTGCCCAGGTACCTGCTCAGGTTTCTCACTTTTACACTCCTGATTGCCCAGGCAATCCCAGAATGGCTTTGGTTGGAAGGACCTTAAGGCCCAGGGACACCTTCCACTGTGCCAGGCTGCTCCCAGTCCCAGTGTCCAGCCTGGCCTTGGGCACTGCCAGGGATCCAGGGGCAGCCCCAGCTGCTCTGGGCACCCTGTGCCAGGGCCTGCCCACCCTGCCAGGGAACAATTCCTCATTGCCAAGATCCCATCCAGCCCTGCCCTCTGGCACTGGCAGCCATTCCCCCTTTCCTGGCACTCCAGGCCCTGCTAAAGTTCTCCTGCTGGAGTGAGATGTCTCCTGCCCTCCATCCCCAGCTCGTGTCCAGCTGCTCATCCAGCAGCCTGACAGCCCTGAGCCCAGTCCCATGCCACATGGAGCTCCAGGCCCTCCCTCCCCAGACACCTGTGGCTCCTCTGAACTCCAGCATACCTGGGGGCAGCAGCTCTGGACCAGCCCCTCCCCAGGATGATGTACTTCCCTTCAGCTTCCCCACCTTTATTCCTCACTGCAACAACCCCCAGCGTGCCCAGTCCAGACACCAGCCTGACCAGTCTGTGCTGCCTTCAGTCCCAGCACAAAGCCAAACCTGCTGCTGCCGGTCCTGAGGCACCACAAGGACAATGAAACAATGCAGCCTGTTCTGGATTCTGGAACACTTTGGTGGGAGAGCCCAAGAGAGGAGCCCAGGAGGAGGGAGAGGAGGAGAGAGGAATCCAGAAAGAGGATAGGAACCCAAGAGGAGAAGGGAGCCCAGAAGGAGGGAGAGGAGGCCAGGAGAGGAGACAGAAGAGCCCAAGAGGAGGCAGAGGAGCCCAGGAGGACACAGGAGCTCTGTCACCCCCCAGGAACATGGGTTTCCCCCAGGGAGTCTCTCACCCCACAGTGGGTCGCAGTCGTCTCACGGAAGTTGAAGAGCAGAGACCAGATGACACAGAAGAGGAAGCCAAAGAGGGGGCAGAACACCGTCCCGAGGGCCAGCGTGGTGAAACGCAGCCGGAACAGGATCCCGTCCCGATCCAGCGGCAGCGGGACCTGCAACATCTTGGAAACCTGGAAATCAACAAACCAGTGTCTGACTGGGGTGCTCTGTCCTGCTCTGGGCAGGGTGGTAAGGTGGGGACCAGTCACAGGCTGCGCTCGATGACCCTGGGGGCTTTCTGAAACTGGGATTCTGTCCAGCCCCACACAGCCCTGGCCAGGGACCCCACACCCCGAGTGACCCCACAGACACACGGCTCAGCCCCTCACACCCCGAGTGACCCCACAGACACACGGCTCAGCCCCTCACACCCCCTGTGACCCCACAGACACACGGCTCAGCCCCTCACACCCCGGAGTGACCCCACAGACACACGGCTCAGCCCCTCACACCCCCTGTGACCCCACAGACACACGGCTCAGCCCCTCACACCCCGAGTGACCCCACAGACACACGGCTCAGCCCCTCACACCCTCAGTGACCCCACAGACACACGGCTCAGCCCCTCACACCCCGAGTG
Organism: Camarhynchus parvulus; assembly: GCF_901933205.1. Lineage (NCBI taxonomy): Eukaryota > Metazoa > Chordata > Aves > Passeriformes > Thraupidae > Camarhynchus > Camarhynchus parvulus. Next base: position 363,013 of record NC_044571.1, on the reverse strand, counting down.
ACCCCACAGACACACGGCTCAGCCCCTCACACCCCGAGTGACCCCACAGACACACGCCCCCCCTCACACCCTGCTGAGTGAACCCACAGACACACGGCTCAGCCCACACCCCGAACCCAAACACAGACGCTCAGCCCCTCACACCCTGCTGAGTGACCCCACAGACACACGGCTCAGCCCCTCACACCCTCAGTGACCCCACAGACACACGGCTCAGCCCCTCACACCCTCAGTGACCCCACAGACACATGGCTCAGCCCATCACATCCCCTGTGACCCCACAGACACACGGCTCAGCCCCTCACACCCTCAGTGACCCCACAGACACACGGCTCAGCCCCTCACACCCTCAGTGACCCCACAGACACACGGCTCAGCCCCTCACATCCCCTGTGACCCCACAGACACACGGCTCAGCCCCTCACACCCTCAGTGACCCCACAGACACACGCACCCCTCACACCCCAACCCCACAGACACGGCCGCCTCACATCCCCTTGACCCCACAGACACACGGCAGCCCTCACACCCTGAGGACCCCACAACACACCTCACCCTCATCACAACACATGGCTCACCCCTCACACCCCCTTACCCCACAGACACACGCTCAGCCCCTCACACCCTGCTAGTGACCCCACAGACACACGGCTCAGCCCCTCACACCCTCAGTGACCCCACAGACACACGGCTCAGCCCCTCACACCCTGTGTGACCCCACAGCCACAGGATGGGCAGCCAGAGAAAATCCCATTGTGGGGATGGCACCTCGAGACTCACAGAGAACAGGGAGCAGGGCAGGGCAGGGCAGGGCAGAGCAGGGCAGAGCAGGGCAGGGCCGTTCCCTGCAGCCCTCCAGAGGGATCTGGCAGGAAGGGCACGTGAACCCTGTCCCATGGCATCCATCCAGACCATTCCCTGTGCTCGGGGCAGCGCTGACACAGCCTGGCCACCGCTGTCAGTCCCACCACGAGCCGTGGCTCCTCCGGCACAGCCCAGCTGCCCCGGCCCCGGCTCCAGAGCCCAGCTCTCACAGCCCAGTTCCACAGCCCGGCTCCCCCGGCCCTGGCTCCCCCAGCCCCGGCTCCCTCAGCCCCGGCTCCCCCAGCCCCGGCTCCCTCAGCCCCGGCTCCCCCAGCCCCGGCTCCCCCAGCGCGGCTCTCCCAGCCCCGGCTCCCCCGGCCCCGGCTCCCCCAGACCCGGCTCCCCCAGCATCGGGTCACTCAGCCCCGGCTCCCCCAGCCCCGGCTCCCCCAGCCCCGGCTCCCCCAGACCCGGCTCCCCCAGACCCGGCTCCCCCAGCATCGGGTCACTCAGCCCCGGCTCCCCCAGCCCCGGCTCCCTCAGCCCCGGCTCCCCCGGCCCCGGCTCCCCCAGCCCCGGCTCCCCAGCATCGGGTCACTCAGCCCCGGCTCCCCCAGCCCCGGCTCCCTCAGCCCCGGCTCCCTCAGCCCCGGCTCCCCCAGCCCCGGCTCCCCCAGCCCGGCTCCCCAGCCCCGGCTCCCCCAGCCCCGGCTCCCCAGCCCCGGCTCCCCCAGCCCGGCTCCCCCAGCCCCGGCTCCCCCAGCCCCGGCTCCCCCAGCCCCGGCTCCCTCAGCCCGTGCTCGCCCCGCCGCACCCGGCCCTGCACGGGCAGCGCTGCCTGGAGCTGGGCCAGGGCAGGGTTAGGCTGGATATTGTGCAAGGTTCTTGCCCAGAGGGTGCTGGCACTGCCCAGGCTGCCCAGGGAATGGGCACGGCCCCGAGGCTGCCACAGCTCCAGGAGCCTTTGGCCAGCGCTGCCAGGGATGCCCAGGCTGGGCTTGGTGGGCTCTGGGCAGGGCAGGGCTGGCACTGGGGGATCCCTGGGGGTCCCTTCCCTCAGGACATTCCATGACTCCACACAGCCCCGGCTGCAGGGTCCGGGCAGCACAAGCCCCACACAACAACAAAACCGGGCTGTCAGGCCGGGAACGCGGGGACAGGCACGTCCGGAGCCTGGCAGACCCCAGAACAAGGGTCCCCCAGCCCCAAGGGATCAGGCTGGGATGGATCCCACAGCCCGGCTGCGGGACAAATCGGATTTATGGACAATCCCCGAGCCGTCTGGGCAGTGCCCCAGGGCAGCAGGGCCAGTCTGCCAGCAGCAAAAGCCCCCCACAACGGGGGACCGAGCCCCAGGGAAGGCACCGACCCCAAGCACCGAGGGGCCACAGAACGAACGCAGAGCTCAGCCGCACTCGCGCTGCTGGGCACGGAGAGAGGGAATTATTTGAGGATAAAAGCAAAGAGAAAGGGAAGCTCCAAAGGGCCGGCTGTGGAGAGGGGTCCCCGGCCGGCCCAGGCTCCCCTCCCCGGGACCCCCCGAGGGCTCCCCACAGCCCGGGGCGGAGGATGGAGCCCCCCAAACCCTGCTCCTCCCCCGAGGGGCTCGGCCACAGCTCCCCGTGCCGTGGGACACGCCGGGGACCCCACGGCAGGAGCCCCGCAGCCCCTGCCCTCCCTCCCCCCGGGGGTCTCGCCCAAAGAGAGCAAATAAAAGGCAAACCTTTTGTATCGCGTGTTGAATGGCCGCGACCTGTCCTGCAGGAGAGGGGCTGCAGCACCCCAGAGCTGTCCCGGGTACCGCACACCCCCTGAGACCCCTCCCCAGGCACCCCGCAGGCGCCCCCCGCCCCAGGACCACCAGGCTCCCGCAGCGAGTGACCCCTCGGGGCACCCCAGAGACCTCCCTGGGACCCTTCCCCAAAACCCCCGCGGCCCCGCTCACCGGTCAGCCCCCGTAGCGCTGCCCCATGGCCCGGCCCGGCCCGGCAGCTCCACCACGCCTCCTCCACCTTTTCCGCCTCTTCCTCCCCTTCTCCCACCTCTTCCTCTTCTTCCCCCGCCCCAAAAACCCGCTGCGGACCCTTTAAGAGGCGGGGCCCAGCTCCCGCGCGCCGCCACGCACGATTGGTCCTCGCGGCAGAAGCCCCGCCCCCTCTAAACGCCCCGGATGTTAGGGTGGCGCCGCAACACGGGCCGTTCTGGACCCTTCCGCGGCGCAAAGCCCCGCCCTCTCCGCCGCCCGTTCGGCCAATGGGCGCTCAGTGCGCGGCGCCGTTTAGCCCAATCAGCGTTGAGCTCGGGGCGAGAGCGGAGGGGTGCGGCCAATGGGAGGCGGAAGCTGGGCGGGGCCGAGGCGGCGCGCGGGGGAGGCCGGGAGTGCGCGCGCGGGCTGTGACGCAGCTGCGGCCCCGTGAGGCGGCGGCGGCGGCACCGCGGGCCCGACCCGGCCCGGCCGCTCCGAGCGGTGCTTCCCGGCACCCGCGGTGAGCACCGGGGCCTGCCGGGGCTGCCCTGCCCCTCCCCCGCGCCGAGCGACGCGGCCTGGCCGCCCTACCCTCCCGGTGTGGCTGTGGCGCCGCCGCCAGGCCTTTTGTGCCGGGAGACCGGGCGGTCCCGGCGTGGGGGGGGGCGCGGAGGGGCCCCGGGACGGAGGGAGGGCCGGAGGGAGGCGGAAAGGCTGTGAGCGGGTGGGATTTCCCGGCAGCCGTGCCGCGGCTATCTCCGCAGTACCTGGCCACTTTTGGGGATTTTTAGGCCTTTTTGGTTGTCCCGGTGCGGGTCCGGTCGGAGATTCCGGGTGTTTTCCACGGGGGATACGCGGCTCTGGATGCGGGTAACGGCCCGGCGGTCCCCGGGGCCGGGAGTTATTTACTGTCGTGTTGAATAGTCGTAGTTTAGAGTTAGGTTGGTTACATGTGACTCGAAGTTATGTTGGTGACATGGGTTTGTTTGGGGGGTTTTGGGGGTTTTTGTGTTGTTGCTATTAAACTTCAATTAGAGCCTTTTGGCGTGAGGGATCCCTCCTCAGCTGGGGCTGCAGCGACTGGGAGGGGGATGCTGTGTAAAACCTTCGAGTTTTACTAATTCTGGTCCAGCTCTTGCGTTCACAGAACCCCCAAATCCCTGGGGCTGGCACAGCCCTGCCAGCCCATGCAGTGCCAGCTGTGCCCCATGGGCACCTTGTCCCCAGCCCAGAGCACTCAGTGCCACCTCCAGGGCACACCTGCAGGGATGGGCACTGCAAAGCTCCCTGGGCAGCCCCTGCCAAGGCCTGAGCTCCCTTTCCATGGGCAAATTCCTGCTGCTGTCCCAGCTGAGCCTGCCCTGGCCCAGCCTGAGGCCGTTCCCTCTGCTCCTGTCCCTGTGCCCTGGGAGCAGAGCCCGACCCCCCCGGCTGTGCCCTCCTGGCAGGGACTTGTGCAGAGCCACAAGGGCCCCTGAGCCTCCTTTGCTCCAGCCTCAGCCCCTTCCCAGCTCCTCAGGGATTCTCCAGCCCCTTCCCAGCTCCCTCAGGGATTCTCCAGCCCCTTCCCAGCTCCCTCAGGGATTCTCCCGCCCCTTCCCAGCTCCCTCAGGGATTCTCCCGCCCCTTCCCAGCTCCCTCAGGGATTCTCCAGCTCCGTTCCATGCCCTGGACACACTCCAGCCCCTCCAGGTGCCTCTTGCTCTGAGGAGCCCAGAGCTGGACACAGCTCTCAAGGTGCAGGGGAAGAGGAGTGGGTTTGAAGTAGAACAGAATGCTTGCTGTGGGATGGGGGAAATCTTTCCATAACACATTTTCTCTTAAAATATGATTTTTTAGTTTTCTTCTTAGGTAGAGTTTGGCGTTTAGTGATCTCAGGACAATGTGAGAGCAGTGACTTAGAAAAAAGGAACCACAGAAAATGAGTGACTTGTGAGTTTGCAGATAAGGCTGAGAGGCACAACATCGGACAGCTGGAAAGTGCAGGTGATTTTTATCTGGCCTGAAAGGGAAACTTGGACTGGCACAAGGGGAGGTGGCTGAAAATATTCCATAGGAATGGAGAGGTGTCTTTGGGAGCAGATCCTGGTGGAAAGGGAGCTGGGGGGGGGTCAGCCTGGAGAAAAGGATGTGCAGGGTGGATATTTCCACACTCATAACTCCCTGACAGGGGGCTCAGCTGGGCCAGCAGCAGCAATTTGCCCATGGAAAGGGAGCTCAGGCCTTGGCAGGGGCTGCCCAGGGAGCTTTGCAGTGCCCATCCCTGCAGGTGTGCCCTGGAGGTGGCACTGAGTGCTCTGGGCTGGGGACAAGGTGCCCATGGGGCACAGCTGGCACTCCATGGGCTGGCAGGGCTGTGCCAGCCCCGGGGATCCCATGGGAGAAGGTGAGGAGGGCTCAGAGTGCAGTGCTACCCTGAGGAATTCTCCCAGGAGCTCCTCTCAGCTTGGGGAGCTCTGAGAGTTTGTCAGAGCAGCTTTTCCTGGCTTTTACCAGGATCCTTTACTGAAATTCCTCTTCCTGGGACAAATGAAGCCTGTAAGGATTTGCCTGTGGATGTGTGGAGACCCGTAACACTCCAGAATTGCGTGGTGTGTCTGTTGGAGTAGTTGGAGGTGACACTAAAAATCATCCTTATGGTTCTCCTGCCAGGGGAGTGTGGGATTGGGCTGGTTGTCCTGGGCTGATTTGGTCTCCAGCTCCTCAGGGATGGGGGGAGCCTGTGGCTGCTCCCAGTCTGGATTTGGCCATTCCCAGAAAGTGCTGCTGGTGTTAGGGAAACAAACACTTCAGTTTCAAGGATGGGCAGATGGATGTAGCAGTTTCCCTGGGGGAGGCTGTGCTGGGCAGTGCCCAATCCCTCTGTGCTTGCCTTGGGCACAGGGAAAGGGCTGCTTTGGCTTTAACTGGAATTTTAAAAAGTTTGCTTTGGGAATATTCCTGGTGTGGGCCATCCTTGCATTGCTGATGTTCTTAGTTCTGCAGTGCTGTGTGTGGCTACTGCTGCCAGGAGTACCTGGGAATGTGGGGGAATTCCTCATTTCCTGCTGAATCTGGAGAGGGGTGGGGTAGTACTAGCATTTTTTTTTTTGTTAATGGACATTTTTTTAATAATGTGTGTTTCTTCTGGTTAGTATTGTCATTTTCTTCTACCTAATATGGCTTTTCATGGATCATTACACTCATTATTTTTGGTCACCATGGCATTTTTGGGGGTAGTACTGGTTTTTTTTAACTTTGGCTTTTTCTTGCTAATATGGCTTTTTTTGGGTTAACATGGCATTTTGTTTTTCTAGTTCTAGCTTTTTTTTGTTGCTAGTACTGCTGTTTTGGGAATGATATGAACATTATTTGGGGTAGTACTGGCTTGTTTTGTTGATCTGGCACGTTTTTGGCTAATCTAGAACTTTCAGTGGTGAAGCTGCAGGAAAACACCCCACAGTTCCCTGCCTGTGCCCGAGGAGCTGTGGGGATTATTGTGCTGGATTTGTTGACAAACTCGGAGAGCTGGAGCAGAGTTTGTATCTGTTTGAGCTGGGGGAGGAGGCTGGGAGAGGCAGCAGGGAATGTGCCCTAAAGAAACCGTGGGGGCTGGAGAGGGAGCAAAACTCCCCTGGAGCAGCAACTGCTGGGAAGGGGGGAGCAGAGGGAGGCTGGGTTCCTGTAATCCCCGTGCAGTGCATTCCCCTCTGCCGTGCTTGAAGCAGTTGACAAAGTGGGTGGAACAGGAAAATCATTCCTGGAAACCCCCAGGATTGCTGTGGGATCGCTGCAGCCCAGGACATAGGCTGAGATGGGCAGGAACTCCAGCCATAATTAAGGGTGACACCTTAATTTTAGAGACACTGGTGTTTAGTGACACCTCCTTAGCTGTGGTGTCACTGAAATGTTGGTGCCCTTGACCCTCCTGGGGTTGTGGCAGGGATTGGAACCATGCAGTGCCATGGGGTTGGTGCTGAAGGAGTCTGGTGGGATTGCTGCCCTCGGCAGTGAGGGAGATGGAAAATGAGTTTGCAGGGTGAGATTTCAGTGAAATCTGAATTCTGCTTTCCAGGTCTAGGAAGAAAACCCTGATACATCCTGAAAATGTTCAACAAATCCTTTGGGACTCCGTTTGGAGGCAGCACCGGCTTTGGGACAACTTCAACTTTTGGGCAAAGTAAGTGAAGTATCCGAGGTGGCTTTAATGAGGCGTCTTTTCCTGGAGTGCAGCTCAGAGAATCCCAGGGAGGTGGTGATCCTGCATGGGATGGAATTGGGGAGCTGCTGGGTGCTCCAGCTGGCTTGGAAGAGGTTCAGGAGCCTGAGGCTTCACCCCTAACCAAGCTTTCAGTTTGGGCAGACAGCCAGGGTTCCACATGTGCTGTGGAAATTCCTTCTGTGGGAAGGAAGAGTGAAAAATGCAGTGCTTGGGGAAGGTGGTGTCACTGGGGTGTTCTGGGGCTGGAACAAATCTACGGTGGGTTTGTTGGGAAGGCCTGGAAGGAAGAGCTGTGTGTTCTGGGGCTGTTTGTGGAGCTGCAGCCTGAGGGGCTCTCTGGGCTGTGCTTGCAGATGCTGGCTTTGGTACCACCAGCGGAGGAGCCTTCGGGACCTCGGCCTTTGGCTCCAGCAACAACACCGGCAGCCTGTTCGGGAGCACGCAGAGCAAGCCAGGTACTGCCCCAGGGGGCTGGGAAGGGAGGGAGGGAGGGGAGAAAGGGAGCAGCCTAAACCAAGGAATTGTCAATAAAAATACCCAAAAAGCGCCCTCCCAAGCCCAGGACAGCAAGAACCTGCCCAAGCTCCCAAGCAGAGGAGGTTGTGAAGGATTAACAGCCTGTTTCTGTCTGCAGGAGGGTTGTTTGGGTCCACCACGTTCAACCAACCAGCCACCTCCTCCACCAGCACTGGCTTTGGCTTTGGAACATCCACTGGGACGTCAAACAGCCTCTTTGGAACCACCAGCACTGGTGGAAGCCTCTTCTCATCCCAGAATAATGCCTTTGCACAGAACAAACCAGCTGGTTTTGGAAGTGAGTGAGACTGGTGCCCCTCTGCTGTTGGGTGGGAGAGCAGTGGGAGCTGGATGTACCTGGGGGCTGGGACAGGGGTCAGGCTGGGGCTGGGGGGCTTTCTCCTGGAGGATACAGTGACATCTCTGTGTCCACAGCAGCCAGGGAGGAGCCCACATGCTCTTGAATCTGTAGCTGTGATTCCAGCCCTGTGTTTTAAAATAAATTGCCAAAGGTTGTTGGTTGGAATTCTTTATCCTGAATACTGTTTTGGTGCTGTTTGATTTTAGGTTTTTATCCTGTGGCAGAGCAGTTACAATTGGGTTTGTCTGGCAGGAGAAGACAGGGAATGCTGTTAAACTCTTCTGTAATTTCATGAGGCAAAAGCAACTGCTTGCAGCCTCTTCTGAAAAAAGAAAAGGAGTCTCACTGATGCTCTTTATTATAAAGTTATTGTGTTATTTTCTTCCTACTTGGAAGAAAGGAAACTGACTGCTGTAGAAGGAAACTGCTGTGGTTTGTCTGGTGTTTCTGGGCTGCTGAGTTAAGGACACTTCTGCAGCAGGGAACTGCGTTAGCAGCGCCATCACCTTCCAGCTTTGCTGTCAGATTATTTTTCCCAGCTGTTATTTCCATTTTCAAATCAGTTTCTTGTTGCTTCTAATTTGAATAAAGTATTAGGGTTTAAGTTTTAAATACTTAATTAGGTTTGTTGTAATACTGACATAACTTTTTATGCTTTACTCAGACTTTGGTACGAGCACCAGCAGTGGGGGGCTCTTTGGGACCACCAACACCACTTCCAACCCCTTTGGGAGCACATCTGGCTCTCTCTTTGGCCCAACCAGCTTCACTGCTGCTCCAACTGGCACAACTATTAAATTTAATGTAAGTTCTGCTCTTTCTTCTTACTCCAGCCCGTTTACTGTGGGAAGTATTCAGTTTTGCAGTTTGTGTTATGTCTTGGTCACTGAGGTGAAAAAATGAGTTCATCTGCAAGTGTTTTGAACTGATTTGGAAACATCCCTTCTCAAACACGGCAGAATTCCCTGCTTGCCGGGTTTAGAGCCAACACTGAAGGAGTAAAGGAGCTCCTAAAGCTGAGCCTTCCCAGCTAGTGCTGTGGAATTCAGGGTGATCCATGGCAGATGCTGGCAGCAGTAAGGGTTAGAGGCATCTTGGGATGGGTCAGAATCAGCACAGCTTTGCTGAGCCAGCCTGGCTCTGGGAATGGGACCTGGAAGGAGAGGAGTGGTGTCCTGCCTCCTCTGGACGAGTCCCCTTTAAGACAGGATTCAGTAACTGCTACAAAGTTCTGTGGCAGTTGGTCCTGGAGGGTGGCCCAGCAGAGAGGCCTTGAGGAACTGGGCTACCTGGGGCCTGCTGGAGGAGGGACTCTGTTCCCCAAAAACTTGTTCGTGCAGATCTCAGCCCTCTTCATTTCTGGACTGAGCTGATGTAAGACTGAGGCTTTGGGGGCAGAGCTGTGCTGCTGCCTGGGCTCTTGCAGTGCTGCTCATTGGTACTTCTATAGCACTGTTAAAAAGTGGGGGGATACTGGAATTCATGCAGAGCTCCAGGGTTTGAGTCAGAAGCTGAGGTAAACTGCTTTAAAAGTGAAAGCGAAAGCAGAATTGCTGGGAGTTGTTTTGAGTGTTCCTGTGGCTAATTCCACTGTTGATCATCATTAAACACACCTGGGTGAGACCTCAGCTGTACAAATAATGATGGAATCATAAAACCATGCAATCACACAAGGTTTGGGTTGGGAGGGACCTTAATTCCTACCAAGTGCCACCCCTGCCATGGCAGGGACACCTGCCTCTGTCCCCAGTGTCCAGCCTGGCCTTTGGCACTGCCAGGGATGCAGGGGCAGCCCCAGCTGCTCTGGGCACCCTGTGCCAGGGCCTGCCCACCCTGCCAGGTAACAATTCCTCATTGCCAAGATCCCATCCAGCCCTGCCCTCTGGCACTGGCAGCCATTCCCTGGGTGCTGTCCCTGCAGGCCTTGTCCCCAGTCCCTCTGCAGCTCTCCTGGATCCCTTCAGGCCCTGCCAGGGGCTCTGAGCTCTCCCTGGAGCTTCTCCTCTCCAGGTGAGCCCCCCCCAGCTCTCCCAGTCTGGCTGCAGAGGGGCTCCAGCCCTGGAGCAGCTCCATAGCTCCTCTGGACTGGCTCCTGGAGCTCCACATCCTCCTGCTCTTGGGCCCCAGGGCTGGGGGCTCTGCAGGTGGGCTCTTGCCCAAGCAGAGCAGTCACACAGAGCCTCAGGTCTGTGCTAGATGTAGGATTTCCCAGGATCTGCAGGGAGTTGTGGCTGGATTTTAACCTGGCCCTTCCTCCCTTCCCGGCAGCCCCCAACCGGCACCGACACCATGGTGAAATCCGGCGTCAGCACCAACATCAACACCAAGCACCAGTGCATCACTGCCATGAAGGAGTACGAGAGCAAGTCCCTGGAGGTCAGTGCAGGGGCACACAGCCCTACCTCGTGCCTTTCTGGGCCTCAGCTACTGTCTGTACTCATTAATGCAGGAATATTAATGAACCTTCAATGTCTACATCACACACGAGAGGTGTTGTCAAGTAAAACAATTAATGCAACGCCACGTTAATTGCAGGTGGGTTTAAGTGGTTGATGCAGGTCTGGAAGAGCTTAAATTCCATCTTGTCAGAAGGACATGAGATCCTGTTGGGAACAGCCCTGCTCTGCTGAGATAGCAGCAGGATCCTAGGCAGAGCTCAGTTGTTTGTAAACTAATATTCCCAAGGATTTATCCTGAGGCCTTCCCATTTGGGCTGGTTTGTTTGACCCTTCAAAACAGATTGTTTATAAAATATCTAAAAAGGCTCTGGGATGTCAAATTGAAGTAAAAACATGAATCTAAGTTCAGGTCCCATTTTTAGTGTCCTTATTTTTAAAAACATGGGTGTTGCAGCTTCTCTTGAGCCTTCACCTTGGTGAAGATGGGGTGCTGGGTGAGTGTGGTAAGGACATTTGCCTGTCCTTGTCCTGGGTAAAAAGAGCTGGATTTTCCTCTAGGAACTCCGTTTGGAAGACTACCAGGCAAATAGGAAAGGGCCCACGAATCCTGTAGGAGCAGGAGCAACTGCTGGCTTATTTGGCTCTTCCACTGCCACGTCCAGCACAGCCACAGGACTTTTTGGCTCTTCCACTACCAATACAGGCTTCTCCTATGGGCAGAATAAAACTGCTTTTGGAACCAGTAAGTACTGCCTGGCACTGGTGTTCCTGTGAGTGCATGTGCAAATATTCTGTTAAACCATTTAGAATTCTGTGATGCAAAATGCTGAAACACTGCTGTGAGCTCAGACTTGTGCTGCTTGTGTTGCCAGCATTCACTGGTGCAGCTCCTTGCCATAGGAATCTGTTTTCTTACTTTCTCCTGGAAAAATTGAAACAGCTCTTGGATTTTTATTAGGTTTTGGTGCAAATTGAAAAGTAAATAGATCATAGAATCCCAGAATGGTTTGGGTTGGGAGGGGACCTTGAAGCTCATCCCGTCTCACCCTGCCGTGGGCAGGGACACCTCCCACTGTCCCAGGCTGCTCCCAGCCCTAGTGTCCAGCCTGGCCTTGGGCACTGCCAGGGATCCAGGGGCAGCCCCAGCTGCTCTGGGTACCCTGTGCCAGGGCCTGTCCACCCTGCCAGGGAAGGATTTTTTCCTAGTAATGGATATTTGTGTTTGTGGAATTTGACTGTAAACACATACAAATCCTCCAGGCTGTAGGAATGGAAGTGGTTGTTGGATGAGCAGAAACAGGACCAAGGGAACAGCTAGAGCTGGTCCAGGGAAGGATTTAGGTTGGATTTTAGGGAAAAGTTCTTGCCCAGAGGGTGCTGGCACTGCCCAGGCTGCCCAGGCCATGGGCACGGCCCCGAGGCTGCCACAGCTCCAGGAGCCTTTGGCCAGCTCTGCCAGGGACGCCCAGGCTGGGCTTGGTGGGCTCTGGGCAGGGCTGGGGTGGCACTGGGGATCCCTGGAGGTCCCTTTCCACTCAGGACATTCTGTGACCCTTTTTGCTGTGTGCATGCTGGGGTGTGGATGTGCTGGGCTGGGTCTCTAACTGCTCTTGGTGTCCCAGGTATGACCGGCTTTGGCACGGGCACCACCGGGGATGCCCAGGATGGGGTTGGTGGGGGTCTGGGCAGGACAGGGGTGGCACTGGGTGATCCCCGTGGGTCCCTACAGCTCAGTGTGTTCTGTGACCCTTTTTGCTGTGTGCATGCTGGGGTGTGGATGTGCTGGCTCTCTAACTGCCCTTGGTGTCCCAGGTACGACCGGCTTTGGCACGGGCACCACCGGGGGGCTCTTTGGGCAGCAGTCCCAGACCACGAGCCTCTTCAACAAACCCTTTGGCCAGGCCACCACCACGCAGAACACCGGCTTCTCCTTTGGGGGCACCAGCACCCTGGGCCAGCCCAACACCAACACCATGGTAAGGGGGGCTGCAGCTGCTCCTGCTGGGCACGGGGGCTGCAGCATTGGGGTGTGCCTCACACTCCACTGCTCTGGGGTAAAAGCAGCGTGCCGAGCTCTGGAGGCTGTGCTGCAGTGAGGAACCTCCTGGCAGTCAGCTTTGTTCTGACAATTGGAGAACAGTCAGCTGTTCACAAATCCTGTACCCACTCACCTCCTCAAGCAGCTGCTCTCTAGCAACTCCTGTGCTTCCCATCATTTTCACACAGATAATGTCACTCCATTGTCAGCCTTCTTTGGGAATTCAATCCTGGGCTTTCTAGTGACAAATGAGCAACATTTGGGGGCTTTTGTGACAGGAAGATTCTACGTAGTTGTAACTTGTTGTATGACTAGAGGCTTTGGCTCCAGATATCCTGTGTTCTTTGTGAATTTGTTGTGACTTCTCATAGAAAACCCTGTGAAATGTTTCTTTTCCATCTCCCTTGCTCAAAGCAATGAGGAAATTCCAATATCCTTTAAATCTTGGAGCATAAATTTTTGGGGTTTTTTTAATTTCCTTTTAGTAACTAATTTTTTGGAGGAGGACTAAAGCTTCTGGAATGCTCTTCACTTGTCCTCTTCCCCCAGCACGAGGGCAAATGCAGCATTGTTTTATTGCCTGATTCTGTGTGTTGGATCTGTCGTTGTCAGTGCTGGACTTGGAAATGCCTGGGAGCATTATCTTAACCTGGTTCCTTTTTGTAGGGTCTCTTTGGGGTCACCCAGCCCTCGCAGCCTGGAGGCCTTTTTGGGACAGCTGCCAATACAAATGCTGGGACTGGATTTGGAACGGGAACTGGCCTTTTTGGACAAGCCAACACGGGATTTGGTGTTGGTGGTTCGGTATGTCTGTGCCTCTGTAACAAAGAGAAAACCAAGCAGAGCCCTGTTCGGGGTGCTGACTGCACAGAAGTTGTGTCAGCTTAGGAATTAGGATGTCTGAGATACAAAAGTCAGGTGGTTCGCTGAAAACTGGAGGATAAACAGGTGTAGTAGAGTCATTTTTTTAACAAGTGATGTGTGGAGTGATAAAAGCAGCAGGAGATACTGAGGTTCTCAGTGGCTGGGGTGCCTCAGCATAGGGCTGGAAATACAGGTTGTAAGTTGTGATGAACCAAAACCAACCTTGGTTTTTGGTACTCAATCATTTTGGTTCTGGTGGAGCAAAAATCACAGGATCACTGACATTGGAAAAGTCCCTTAAGCCCCTTGAGTCTGACCCTAGCAGCTGCTTTTGGGGATCTTGCAGGTGGCTTGGGATAACCCCACCCTTGGGAGGGTGGGCTGGGGGGCTCAGCTGTGCTTGGCTTTAGTTCTGCTTCCTTGCCTGCAGCCAAACACCGATACAATTCCTGTGGTGTCAGCATCCCAGGTTCCAAATTCCTGTTGTTTTTCTTTCAGACCCTGTTTGGGAACAAGCCTGCAGGATTTGGAGCCACCACGACCAGCGCTCCCTCGTTCGGTACCACCACGGGCGGGGGCCTCTTCGGTAACAAACCTACTCTGAGTTTAGGAACCCTACAAACCCTTCCAGTTTGGGGACAGGGAAAAAAGTGTGGTTTCAGTCATTTAAATCTGTACTGTGTGCACCACACACTGCAGAGAGCACATGCTGGGTACTGTAGTGTTGGAATTGTCAGGTGAACAACGGCCCTGGCACAGAGGAACGTGCTGGGTGCTGGGTTGTGCCTTTGCTCTTGGTGGGGCTCCCTGACTCGGGAAGTAGATGGTCAAATGCCACCGTTTTGGTGAGTCCCTAAGGGAATTTTCAGCCTGGGATGGCCAGGAGAACCCCTAGGATCCAGGGGAGCATTGGGAAGGGCATTCCCAGCAGGTCAGGGAGGGGATCCTGCCCCTCTGCTCAGCTCCAGGGAGACTCATCTGGAGTGTCCTGTTCAGTTCTGGGCTCCACAGCTCAAGGAAGACCAGGAGCTACTGGAGAGGGTCCAGGGAAGGGCACAGAGATGATTTGGGGTCTGGAGCATCTCTGGTGAGGAGAGACTGTGGGAGCTGAGCCTGGTCAGTCTGGAGAAGGGAAGGCTGAGAGGGGATCCCTCCATCCATCCCTCCATCCATCCCTCCATCCATCCCTCCATCCATCCCTCCATCCATCCCTTCATCCATCCATCCCTCCCTCCCTCCCTCTCTCCATCCCTCCATCCCTCCATCCCTCCCTCTCTCTCTCTCCAGGGGTGTCAGGATGGTGCCAGACTGTTCAGTGGTGCCAGTGGCAGGACAAGGAGCAATGGCCAGGAACTAAAACACAACAATTCCAGCCCAGCCTGAGCAAGAACTTCCTTCCCTGGAGGGGCAGAGCCCTGGAACAGCTGCCCAGGGAGGGGCTGGAGTCTCCCTCTCCGGAGACATCCCAAACGCCCTGGGCACGTTCCTGTGTCACTGCTGCAGTGACCCTGCCTGGGCAGGGGCTGGCCTGGGGGGCTCAGAGGTGCCTTCCAACCCCAGCCATGCTGTAATTCTGTGGTTGAAAACTCTTGAAATCGAGGATTCGGGGAGTAGAGGGGTTTGTTAGTAGGCTGTGAACACCCTGTGTTGGCAGGGGTAAAACCTGTGATTCCTGGGCTTGGGCAGGTGTCAGGAGATCCTGCACTGCAGTGAAGGTGAAATGAGTCAGCTGCAGTTCAGCTGGTGGCTGTTGTTGTCCTTGGTGGTGTGAAGGACCAAAGTCCTGAGGAGCTGCTGGTGTGTTCCTGGTGGCCTCTGATGTGAGAACTGATGTTGGGTGGGTGTGACTGAGCAGGAGGAATGTGTAGGGATGGCTGAAGGGAGTGGCAGCTTCTTTCATGGGACTCTGAAATCTCTTCTGCCTTTTTAATTCTGGATCTCAGAGCAACAGAACTGTCTCTGAGAGTGAGTAGGAGGGGGTTGGACCCTGCCATCCCTGTCCTGCAGTGCTGTTTTGTGTTGCTTATTTAAAGGCAGTGGGACCTGCCATGCCTGTGCCAGCCTGCCCATATAGACAGGGAAGAACTCAAGGGAGCTGGCTGATCTTTTAGATCCTTCCCAAATCAAGCTCTGTGCAGTTCTCAGTGCTCTGAACCAGGGCAGCACCTTGGCAGGCAGAGTTTGACTGTGGTGAGCAGCCCTGGGCAAGCCTCCCAGGGGTGTGAAAGGTGCTTTTGAGTTCTTGTTCTGCTGCTCAGGAACTCCATGGCCCCACAGTGTGTTGGCACTGTTTGGTGGAGATCAGCCCTTGCAGTGTGTGGTTTTGGTTTGCCTGTGTAGCAGTTTATAGGAGGAATGGAGCTGGATTCCAAGGGGTTGGTGCACACCTGCACTTTTTCAGTTTAATCCTGGCTTTGTGTAGTAACCAAGCATGGGATCTGCAGTAGAACTGAGCTCATGGTAGATTTGGGGTGGCCTTGTTGCAGCTACAGCTGTGCCCTTGAACTGTGCAGATCTGAGTTCCCACCTGCTCTGTGGGGAGGGTCAGAGAAATGAGTGTGTGGTATAAACAGGATGGATTGAGGTTTGTTCCCTCCAGGCACTCAAAAAATCCCAGCATGTTTTACTCCATTGCCAGCTAGAGCAGCATCATGTCAACTCTGCTTTTCTGGGAAACTCTGAAGTTTGTAACAAACTGAAAAGCTTAAGAAGGCAGACCAACATTTTTCTGTGCTGCTTTCATGCTATATTTATAGCTAAAATGTGTTTATTACCAGTGAAGTCCCTTCTTGCTGATTGCCAGTTTAACCTGCGCTGCTGGAAACAGTGAGAAATTTGGCTTTGGCAGGGCTTTTCGACCCTGTGAGGCTTATTTATTTAAATACATGGTTTTAATTTCATCTCTAATGAGCTGCTCATTCTGTTGTTGAAGGTTTTGGTGCCAACACTGCTGGAAATAGCTTGTTTGGAAATAAGCCTGCGACTGGGACTCTGGGCACTGGACTTGGAACAGGGTTTGGAACAGGTAAGCAGTTTCCCATTTCTGGGCAGCTCCAGCCCTCAGGCTGCAGTGCAGTCCAGCCTGGGCATTGCCTGTAGCTGAGTTAGGAAAGGTTGGGCATATTTGAGCTTCAAGGCAGGATGGCTCAGGGCAGCTCCAAGAGGAGCTTCTCAGCACAGTGCCAAGTGGCCTGGCAGAAATTGGGCATGACTGGTGAGGTCCTGTGTGCTCAGAGCCTCTGCTGCCTGCAGCATCCACGGGCATGGAGAGTGTTTCCTGCAGTCCAGTAAGGAATTCTGTGTTGTGCCTGTGAACTTGTCAGAGTCTGTGGTAACTGTGCCCTCTCTGTCACAGCTCTGGGGGCGGGACAGACGTCCCTGTTCGGGAACACGCAGCCAAAGCTGGGGGGAACGCTGGGAACAGGAGCCTTCGGAGCCCCAGGATTCAACACATCCACGGCCACCCTGGGCTTTGGGGCCCCTCAGCCTGCTGTAGGTGAGTGCCATGAACCTGCTGCCTTGTGCCCATGTGCCTGAACGCAGGAGCACACCCCTCCCAAAGGGTTTGGAATGACAAAACATCTCCTCGGGGCCACTTCTGTTCTCAGTCACAGTGCAGACTGTGTTAATGACCCTTGTTTTGCTAGTTATATGTGTATTTTAAAAGGAATTCCAAGTTGCTTTACATGCCCAATAATTGCACCTATTTTAGATTATTGTCTTGAAGATAAGTAAATTTCCCAAATTGAATTTGGGGCAGCAAGAACAGATGTGCACAAAGAAAAGTAAGGGAAGTGCAACATTGGATTTTTCAGTGCTTGCAGATAGGAGAGGCCTAGAGGGCCTTTATTAACAGGAATGCTGTGCCTTTGGGACAAAAATAAGAGCCAGTTGTCTCCAGCTCTCCTCCTGACTTCCTGCAGACCCTGACAATAAGCTGTTGTTCTGAGAGTGTATTTGTTGTTCTTTGGGAATGCCCACATCTCTCCTAAATTTATTGGAATTAGAATTGAGCTGCTTTTGGTGTCTTGAATGTTTCATGGGGTGAGCTCTTTGAGCATTTCAATAGGAATTAAAATGAAATGCTTTAAGACAGAGATAAGATTTAGGATCCATTGTAGAGGGCACTCTAGACCTGTATGGTTGTGGTAGCAGTAATGTCAAAATTCTGCATGAAATATTTTCCCCGCACTTCCTTTCAGAAGCCAGCTGGATTAGTTGAATATTCTGGCAGGCCAGGCTCTTCCCACTGCTCTGTAGCTCTCTGTGCCCTCAGCTTTTCACCCATGAGAACTCAGTGAATATGGTTGGACACTTTGATGGAGGAAGGAGATGTTCTGGGCGCTGCTGTGTTTCTGCCTGCCCTGGTTCTGTTCCCAGAGCTCTAAAACTGAAATGCTGCTCCTTTTGTAGCTCTGACAGACCCCAACGCCTCTGCAGCCCAGCAAGCTGTCCTCCAGCAGCACCTCAACAGCCTGACCTACTCCCCCTTTGGGGACTCCCCACTCTTCAGAAACCCCATGTCAGACCCAAAGAAGAAGGAAGAGGTAAGTGCCCATCAGCCCTGAACTCATTTTATGGATGACAGTTGGAATTACTTGGGCTGTGTGCAGTCCTCATCACTTCAGTGCACACTGAGCAGCCAAGGAAGCTGTCCTCTGTGCTCTCCCAGTGGTGCAGTGGCTTTTTACCCTCCAGGGCACAAAGGGTTTGATTTTATCCCAGTGGAAAGTCCCCTGCCCGTGGCAGGGGGTTGGAAGTACATGATCTTTAAGGTACTTTCCAACCCAGCCATCCCATGATTTCCTGCTTTTGCCTGCATCACAGCCTTGGCTATGGAGTTCCTGTGCTCCCTGCTGCTGATAGGGAATGAAGATGGATTGTTGTGAATCCTTGGAATAACTGTAGTGCTTTGCTTAGGACATCCCTGAGAGTCTTTGAGAAACCCTTTCCTCTTGCTTTGTTCAAGAGATGATAAAACAAACACTTCCCAGGCTTTTGAGGTGGTAGGGGAGGTTCTGAGTGTCTGCTGCCCCTGAGCAGATTCCAGGGGCTGGAGGGGAGTCTTGCCTGGCAGCTGGAGCCCGGGCTGCCCATGGAGCCCAGGCTGCCCATGGAGCCCAGGCTGCCCATGGATCCAGGCTGATGGCTGGGGCTCTGCATGGAGCCCAGGCTGCCCATGGAGCCCAGGCTGATGGCTGGGGCTGTGCATGGAGCCCAGGCTGCCCATGGAGCCCAGGCTGATGGCTGGGGCTGTGCATGGAGCCCAGGGTGCCCATGGATCCAGGCTGATGGCTGGGGCTGTGCATGGAGCCTCCTAACCTCGGTGCAATTATTGCTTCCCTTTGCTTACCACCCCCTTTGCCTTTCAGGGCCCGTTTTAGGGCTGGTGCACCCTAAAGCTCTGTCCCCATGCCTGAGGTTTCCAACTGTCCCTCTTTCTGTTCCAGAGGCTGAAGCCAACCAACCCAGCAGCCCAGAAGGCCCTGACGACCCCCACCCACTACAAGCTGACCCCCCGCCCTGCCACCAGAGTGCGGCCCAAGGCCCTGCAGTCCGCGGGCTCAGCCAAGTCCCAGCTCTTTGATGGGCTGGATGATGATGAGCCCTCCCTGTCCAATGGAGCCTTCATGCCAAAGTGAGCTTCTCTTTTGTCTCTGTGTGAGAATCTTCTGGAAACTCCTGCATATTGCCTTGAATCTTGTGATTTTGTGCTCTGGTTCATATTGGAAGAACAATAAGTTGTCTGTAATGCTTCAATAGAACTGTTTTCTATAGAGGAGGTGAAAAGGTTCAGCTTAGACTCTTAAGGCCAAATAAGCTGTAAAATAAGGTCAGCCCATGATGGGAGGCAAAGCTCCAATAAAGTCATTGGGGAATTCTAACATGGAAAGCTTGCACAGGGTAATACTTCCTGCTCCTGAACTGGGAGTGTCAACAGGTTTGCTCATGCCCTAAGTATGGAGGCAGATTTCTGGTGGTTTTATCCCAGCCCTGGTTCTATTTCAGATCCACAGATGTTTCTGTGAGAAATAAATCATGGATCTGCCCAAGTAAAGCTTTGGGTTCAGTTTTTAGGTGCATCAGTGCCTGTCATATAGAAAAGGGATTTATTTGGAAAGATTTGAAGTTGAGTAAAAACAAAGGGCTAAAAGATTTAAAGTGACCCTGCTGTAAAATGAACCTGCACCTGTGGGTCAGACCTTCTGTGTTTCTAGAAAAGCTGATTTGGGAAACAGGGAACACTGTGGTTTGCTGAACTTGGGCTTTGAGCCTTTCACTGGCTTGTGCTTTTTACACACCTCTGTATAAACCAGAGCCTTGAACAGAATTCCCTAAAAATGTTACGGGAGACTTGATATGTCCTGTGTGTGGGAGCAGGTCTTAGAGCTGGTCCCTGGAGCATCTGAATTAAGTACAAAGTACACATGTATGCAGTGGATAGATCCACATTTCCCTTCCTTGGTGTGTTATGTGTTTAGGAAGAGCATCAAGAAGCTGGTTCTGAAGAACCTCAACAGCAGCAACCTGTTCTCTCCTGTGAACCGAGAGAACGAGGACCTGGCGTCGCCGTCGGAGTACCCAGAGAATGGGGACAGGTGAGTGAGTCACCCTGCAGGGCTTGTCCTCAGAAATGCAGACTGGTTCTGCCTGTCCCTGAATTACTGCTGAATCCCTGAGAAGCCCCTTCTTCTCAGGGATGTCACTTCACTGTTCATTGAAAGCAGTTGACCTGCTGGGAGATGTATTTCCTCCTGCGCTAATCATACATTCTTGCTGTGTGGGCACTGCCAGGTCACCCCACCCAAAATCCAGGTCAGGGAGCAGGAGCTTAGGTTCTGGATGAGTCTCTCGTCCTTGCCTGTAGCAAGAAACCAGGATATTCCTTAGGGGAAGTGCTAAATCTGACTCCGAGGGGAGAAGAACCTCTGCTGGTCAGTTCTCAATGATGTGGGAATTGCAAGGGAGCACCACTGATCCTCATGTCTCATATTTCTGTTTTCTATATATGTATTTTGTACAGATTACAATGAGGAGCCTCTAAGGCTACATCCTCCCCCACCCAAAGCCAGAATTCCAACCTCCTCTAAAAAACCTGTGGCCATATTTCAGTTGAACTCTGATTTTTGCCTTGGTTTTCGAGTCTTGAAAAAACCTGTCCAGCTCACCACGTTGATTTTTTTGAAAGCTACTAAAATAAGAGCTGCTGTGGGAGTGAGGTCACCCTGGCCCTGTGGGCAGAGGGTTTGAAGCTGTGGGGTTGCTGTTACACTCCCTTTTGAGGCTTCTCTGCAGCCTGAGCTTCTGTTCCACTCAGCTCTGCACAGGGCACATGCCTTAGTCCCCAGCCTGTGGGGACTGTCCCAGTCTCACCACTGTCCTTGTTGTAGTGGGAGCCTCAGTGGCAGAGGTCAAGCAGGAGCAGAGGGAAGGGGAATAATCACTGACACTGCAGTTGGTGTGGTCCTGTTTGCTCTTTGTGTGGGAAGAGCAGAATTTTAATCATAGAATCAGAGAGTCTCCTGAGCAGAGAGGGACCCACAGGGGTCACCCAAGTCCAGCTCCTGGCCTGCCCAGGAATGTTGCTGTAAGTCCCTGGGAATGAAATAATTCACGTTATCCTTCCTCTGCCCAGGTTCTTCCTGTCGGTGCCTCCCGAGGAGAACCACAGGCAGGACGGGGAGCGGGAGGAGGAGGAGGAGGCCCACGAGGTGACCAGGTTTTACACCAACCCCATTGCCAAGCCCATCGCGCAGAGCCTGGAGGGCAGCGGGCACAAGCCCCACTCGGGCGTGGACGACACCATCGTGGCGCTGAACATGCGCGCGGCGCTGAGCAACGGCCTGGAGGGCAGCAGCGAGGACGCCTCCTTCCAGGAGGATTCCCTGCAGGAGGAGTGGGACAAGGAGATCGAGCCTGGCCTCCAGCAGCATCCTGCAGGTGAGGCTGGCTGGGGCAGCATTGCGTGCAGAGTTTGCTGCTCTTTGACACCCTCAGCTTTTGCTTTTTTCCCTCCTCCTTCCACCAGAATACAAATGTTGCCTTTCTTACCTTGCGCAGAAATTTTATCTGCTGAGTCAATGAGCATTTAAATTTTATCCCCCAGTTTTATATCACGTGTGTTAGAGGTTTTTTTAAACTTGAGAAGGTAAAGGGAAAAGATCTGTTAATCCTTCCGGGTAATACTTACATGGCATGTAATGAAACTGGCAGGTGATGTGCGCAAAATAAATGTCTATAGACATTTTGTGGATGCAAAATGCTTTTGGGAAATAGGAAGATAATTAAACAAATTAACAGATGAAGAATTGGAGCCTGTAATGTAAGAGATGCTGCTCTTAAATGTAAGAGAAGCTTCAGTTTGGTCAGCAGTGCCTGAGGCCCAGGCTACTAAAGCTGGGAGAGTGTTTCTTCAAGTGTTGATACATTTGCAATTTTTCTTCTCCCTGCACACCTTCTTCCCTTCCTGTTTGCACACCTGCTGCTCCCTGGCAGGTGCCTGGGCAGAACCTGCCAGAGCACTTGGTTTAAATGTGCTCTGGAGGCTGCGGAATGAAGGTGTTGTGGTGTCTGTTGGCTTTGGGTGCCCTGATTCTCAGTTCCTCTGAGGCTTCCAGCTGTTCAGTCAGGCTGGCAAAAGAAACGGGATAACAGTCTGGGAATGTTGATGCATTGCTGCCAGCCCTGTTCTCAGGGAATGTTGTGTTGCAGGGATTGTCCTGACACGAGCTGGCTACTACACCATCCCGACCCTGGAGGAGCTGGCCCGGCTGACCAACGACAGGAAGGAATGTATCGTGACAGACTTCACCATTGGCCGCACGGGTGAGAGCCCCAGCCTTCCGGGCCTTGACCCTGACCAGGGATCCTAAAGCTGCAGAGCCTCAGTTCCCAACCCTCAGTCTGACTGCCACCAGTGCCCTTGCTTTGGGAGTGGTTGGCATCAAAGTTGTGTAGGATTTTAGGATAAAATAAATCCCAGTGTCACAGAGAGATTTGGTTTGGAAAAGGCGTTAAAGCTCATCGCATTCCATGGGCAGGGACACCTCCCACTGTCCCAGGCTGCTCCCAGCCCCAGTGTCCAGCCCGGCCTTGGGCACTGCCAGGGATGCAGGGGCAGCCCCAGCTGCTCTGGGCACCCTGTGCCAGGCCCTGCCCACCCTGCCAGGGAACAATTCCTCATTGCCAAGATCCCATCCAGCCCTGCCCTCTGGCACTGGCAGCCATTCCCTGGGTGCTGTCCCTGCAGGCCTTGTCCCCAGTCCCTCTGCAGCTCTCCTGGAGCCCCTTCAGGCCCTGCCAGGGGCTCTGAGCTCTCCCTGGAGCCTTCCCTTCTCCAGATTGAACATTCCCAGCTCTCCCAGCCATTTGATATCAGTGTCAAAGTTGATAAGGCTTCTCCAGAGTTTTCTCAGGGGGAAGGAGATGTCACTTTGCTCAGGAGACGGGATGGGGCGGTGGGGACAGGAGGAGCACAGCAGGAATGTGGGCTCTCTGGCACATGACTTTTCACAGTTTTAATTGTGACTTTTCACAATGTAATTGACCTTTTCACAATTTAATTGTGACCTTTTGCGTTGCTCTGCAGGTTATGGATCGATTTACTTCGAAGGAGAAGTAAATCTAACCAACTTAAACCTGGATGAGATTGTACACATCCGGAGAAAAGAAGTTATTGTTTACCCTGACGACGAAAAAAAACCTCCCATTGGGGAAGGGTTAAATAGGTAAGTGTTAGATAAGGATGATTTTTAGAACCCTGACAGTCTGCTGTGCTTGCAGGCTGCAACCAGGAGACAAATCCAAATGGTGCATTCAGTTTACAGTGTCAGTGAGTTACTTCAGGTTTCTGAACCACAGATTGGGTTTGAGAGCCGATATGGGTTTCCCTGGCCGGGGCTGTGCCCTGCTCCCCTGGCCAGGTTCCCAGCCCCTGGTTCTGAGCCTGTTGTCCTTTGGCAGGCGAGCCGAGGTGACCCTGGACGGGGTGTGGCCCACGGACAAGACGTCGCGGTGCCTGATCAAGAGCCCCGAGCGGCTGGCTGAGATGGACTACGAGGGCCGGCTGGAGGCCGTGTCCCGCAGGCAGGGCGCGCGCTTCAAGGAGTACCGCCCCGAGACCGGCTCCTGGGTCTTCAAGGTGAGCCACCTGCAGCTCTGCCCGGCCTGCAGGCCCCTCAGCATGCCCAGGTCAAGGCATTCTGGCTTTGGACAGCTGTCAGAGTCCTGGGCTCTGGTGAGAACCATCCTCACCAAAGCAGCTCCTCATTCCTGGGAGTGTTCAAGGTCGGGTTGGATGGGGCTTCTTGGACCAACAGATCAACCTGCACTAGTGGAAGGTGCCCCTGCCCATGGAATGAATGAGTTAAGGTCTCTCCCAGTCCAAACCAGTCTGCAGTTCTGTGGTAAAAACTGTGGCCCCCACCTGCCTAGAGCAGGTGGTTTTGTACTACACATAATCAATAACACATATGAAATCATACAATTACCATGCACTACAGCACTGAACTGTCATCCCAGAGTCTGCGACAGCTGATAAACTTTAAAACAACAGCCTCTGTAGAGAGGCTGAATTCATTGCAGGTGTCCGAAGAGTTGTATGTTAGGACACCTGTATAGGGCACAGTTACACCTGCCCAGTGTTCAGACCTTCCAGAAATTTCACTTCCAAGCTGTGACACATTTGTCCTTCTCCTTAACACAGGTAGCACACTTTTCCAAGTATGGCTTGCAAGATTCTGACGAGGAGGAGGAAGATCGTCCTTTAAAAGTGGACACCAAGAAGTTAAAGACCACACCTGTGCCACCCCCAGGGCACCTGCCACCCCAGCAGATGGCCCTGAACGGCAAACCAGCGCCCCCGGCTCAGGTAGAAGGAGAGCAGTGACTAAAGGGGGTTGATGACACGGAATTTGCAGAATAGCTGTGCCTGGGAAGGGGGTGGTTGGAGTAACGTGCAATCTGGAGAGTGAAGCCTCACAGAAACTCTTCTGAGCTCTGCCTGAGTGGCTGCGTGTTGTTTTCCTTTGAGACACTTGACATTGCAGACTAAGGATGGGGCGGGGAGGCTTTCAACCCTTGTTTCTTGTTTGAATTCTAGTCTGAGTTTGGCAGATTTGCACCTCTTCTGGAAGAACCCTTGTTTTTGTGACTATTAAATGCACGCCCGTAATGCCACCGCCGTGTGCTGCCTGCCTGGACAGTGATGCTGTGCACTCAGTTGCCTTTACCACCATTAGTGTGCAAGACTGTCTGCTTTCCATTTTAAGAATGTGCTCTATTTTTATTAAAATGATACTTTTTGTAAGGCTGGCTATATGCTGGCTTCGTAAACATATTTGTGTTGGATGTGACTGCTTTAAACCTTTGCAAAACATCCTCAGTGCCGGGCCCATCTTACACAGGAATGTTTGATCCACAGGCACTGTTTGGTCTAGTTCACTGGGAGTACCAGGAGCCCAGGTGGGCAAGAGGCCAATGGCCCCTGCCCCAGGGCTGTCCCAGCCATGGTGTGGCCACAGCCCCAGGGCAGGGATTGTCCCCCAGAGCAGGGATTGTCCCCTGTGCTGGGCACTGTGTGACACCTCAAAAGAGAGTGTCCAGTTCTGGGAAAGAGAGACCTGGAGGGGCTGGAGCGTGTCCAGGGCAGGGAATGGAGCTGGAGCCCCAGGAGGGGCTGAGGGAGCTGGGGAAGGGGCTCAGCTTCAAAGGGGGCTCAGGGGGGACCTTGTGGCTCTGCACAGCTCCTGACAGGAGGCTGGAGCAGGAAATGGCCTAAAGTTGTGCCTGGGGAGATATAGGTTGGATATTGGGGAAATTTCTTCTTGAAAAGGGCTGTCCAGCCCTGGCACAGGTTGCCCAGGGCAGTGGTGAAGTCACCTCCCTGAGGGATCCCACAGCCTGTGGATGTGGCACTTGGGATGGAGTCAGTGGTGGCCCTGGCAGTGCTGGGGCACGGTTGGACTTGGTGGGCTCAGAGGCTTTTCCCACCTCAGCAGTTCTGTGTTTGTAACACAGAACTTCTCCCTGGTACCCAGTGTGAGTCTCTGCTGACCATTTGTGTGGTCAGAGCTCTCCAGGCAGGTGAGAGAGGCCCTCAGGACCCTGATCCCTGTTAGCAATTCCAGAGGCACCATCTGC
The DNA here is from genome assembly GCF_901933205.1 of Camarhynchus parvulus. NCBI lineage: Eukaryota > Metazoa > Chordata > Aves > Passeriformes > Thraupidae > Camarhynchus > Camarhynchus parvulus. The sequence continues at coordinate 337,723 of NC_044571.1, read as the reverse complement.
TCCCTGGGCAGAGCATCCTGCTGCTGGGGCAGGCTGGAGCTGCCAGCTCTGCTGGATTCTGCGTGGAGAATCCCAGAGCAGTGGCCAGCTGCTGCTCCAGCTCTCCTGGCTCCTCAGCTAATTAACACCCACTCATTCATCCCTCTGCTGGAGTGGATCCTTAATTATTTGCATTTTGAGCTGCCCAACAGCATCACTTCAGCTCCCCTTCCTGCTTCATGTTCAGACCGGGGGGGAACAGAGCTGAGGTTTTAAACACTCAGGATCACTGGGAATATCACTGATAAATTCAGATATTCTTGTACAATCCAGTGTACTTAACAAAAACTCCTCCAGGTTCATTAACCTCTCTGACTTGCATAACATTAACTTAGGTTTTAATTTCTAAAATTAGGAAAAAACATCAGCTTCCCAAAACCCTAAGAAACATTATGGCATTGCTTAAAACTTCCCAAAAACCTGGTGTAGAACACATCTGCTAATACTGTTATTTGGGCTGTAAGAAGCATTTAATGTCTAGACTTGGTTTTTGCTTTGTCTTCCCTCACTAAGTTAAATATTAATGAATTTATTAATATTGCAAGGGAGCTTGCTGCATTAAAGCCCAATGAAGGGAGCAGTGAAACTTGCGTGTTTGTAACCATATTTTGACTTGTAAATCTGTTCCACACGTGGGGCCAGGCTCAGATTCTGCACCTGCTGCTCAGTTCCCCCCTTACAGCCCCCCACAGGCGATTTTATCTCAGCTGAGAACCTTCACCCCATCCTGGCTGGTTCTACAGAGCTAAGCACAGCCTTGTGAACATGCTCCTTAATTCCTGAGCAGGATTCCCAGGGCACTCCCTGCCTAGGCTTCCTGACTCCTGTTTTTGCATCACTTCAGTGCTCTGGACTGTGTTTTTTCTGGGAAGCTGGAAGCATGAGGCTTTCACAGGACACAAAGCTGAGTCATGGGATGGTTAAACTAGAATCAAACCAGTGCAAGGGAGCTCAGGTCCCACGGAGCCAGCTGGGCAAAAGTACACCCATGGGAGCAGTTAGCCATGGAATCATGGAAGGGTTTGGGTAAGAGGGACCTCACAGTCCATCCAGGGCCACCCCTGCCATGGCAGGGACACCTCCCACTGTGCCAGGCTGCTCCCAGCCCCAGTGTCCAGCCTGGCCTTGGGCACTGCCAGGGATCCAGGGGCAGCCCCAGCTGCTCTGGGCACCCTGTGCCAGGGCCTGCCCATTACAGTAACCATGAGAAATGCAGATCTTTGTGGAATGTAGGCTCTGTGATTGGAGTTGGTACCACATGGGATGGATCTGGGAGGAGGGGAGGGAGGCAGGCAGGACACAGAGCTCTCCCTTCACTGGGCACGTGAGAACTGCACTGCTGAAGAACAGTTCCCTAAACTGCATGGCAGAACTGGGAAAACTCCAGGAGGGCACCGCTGCTCTGGGACTGCTCCTTCCCTGGCATGGCACACCCTGAAGGTTCTGTGTGTCCATCCCTGCCCTTGGTGTGCAGCCTTGGCAGAGCCCACAGGTGCTGCTGGGAGCCGTGGCTGTCCTGGCTGAGCTGTGCCCTGTGGGTGTGACCTGGCCTCTGTATCCGCAGCCCCTGGAGCTGGAGCAGCTGGGCAGGCTGGTGGAGCTGGACAGTGACATGGCAGACGTCACCCAGGAGCCAGCCCAGGAGCCCTTGGCAGAGGATGCCCTGGCCGAGGAGCAGGAGGCAGTGCCAGCGTCCACGCACATCGCGTCCACCCAGGGCATCAACCCCTACGTGCTGCAGGTCAGTGTCCTGCCCTGCTCCTCTCTGGGAGATGAGGGGAGCACTCCTCAAGGATGCTTTTGCCTCCCCAAGGGTGGTCACACACCAGCCTGTGATGATCAGTGCAGCCCATGGAGTGGGACTGAGCTCACACACCACACCTCTGCTCTGGGGAAAGCCCCACACGTGAACACCTGAACACCAGAGCTGAGTTTCCAGAACTCTGGCCTGTGGGCACTGGGACAAGCTGAACTGATACCAGAGCAGCTCCCTTGGGGCCCTTCTGCCTTGATAGAAAAAAAAACCGTTTTGGGGTAATTGGTCTTGATTTGAGGCTTGGTGTTGATGCTTTTATTTCACAGTACCACAGAAGATTTTTGGGTTGAGAAAAACTATAAAGCCCATCCCATCCCACCCCTGCCATGGCAGGCACACCTTCCACTGTCCCCCGTGTCCAGCCTGGCCTTGGGCACTGCCAGGGATCCAGGGGCAGCCCCAGCTGCTCTGGGCATCCTGTGCCAGGGCCTGCCCACGCTGCCAGGGAACAATTCCTCATTGCCAAGATCCCATCCAGCCCTGCCCTCTGGCACTGGCAGCCATTCCCTGGCTCCTGTCCCTCCAGCTCTGTAATTTGTGTGGAAGGACAGAACCCTGAACACTTCTGGGCTTCTCCCTATAATGACAAATAGACCAGAAGTTACTCCTTAAGCTGACATACAGCAGACAGAGCTAAGATGTAAGAAATGAGGATTATTGTGGGATGTCACCCCCTCCCCAATGAGTCCTGTGCACTGATGTAAGAAGTAGTTGTAAAACCTCATCCATCAGGCAGCAAGCCTGAGCTGTGCCTCCACTGTTCCTTGGAATGTTTGCAGCATGGCTGTATTGTTTGGTCATGTGCTGCCTGTAGGAGTTTTTTGGGTGGGAAGAGCTATTTTGATGAGCTTAGTGAGCTGCAGCTGGGGGAGGGATTGCTGATGTTCTGACTTGGCTTCCCACATCCTCAGATCATGAAAGCTTCCTTGCTTGCTGATGATGATGACCTGGATTTGATCCTGGATTATCCTGGGAAGCAACCTGTCAAGATGGACACTTCCCAAGAGATCTGCTCCCCAAGGCTTCCCATTTCAAAATCACAAGGGCAGAAAAGACACTCAGGTATGGTGAGAAACCACAGGTTGTGTGAAGAAAGGTGAATTTTAACATGAACAGGCAAAATCCTGGGGTCTGCAGCAGTTCCTTCCTGCCAGTCCTTCTTCCTCTGTTCATTCCCTGTTCCAGCACAAGCCCTGCCCTGAATGCTCCAGTGCCTGGAGCACCTCCTCACCTCCTCTGCTGCTTGCACTGATCTTTTAACTTCTTTTTTTCTTTTAGATTGTTTACTGCTTGTGTGGGTTTTTCCCTCTTTTAAGGTCTCCCAGAGGCACCAACTTTGCAGCTTGGTTTGGAGGTGGCCTGTGGTGGCTCTGCTGTGGGCACCAGCTGTGCCCTGCACAGGGCAGCCCCTACCAGATTCCCCCACTGCCCAAACCTTGCCCCTTGCACCCAGTGCACCCACTAAGTGGTGCTTTCCATGGGAATATTGAGCAATACCTCTGGGAACAAGCAGGAAGGTGCTGCCCGATGGAGGAAACCCATTAGTTCAGATCTGTTAGTCAATTCAAGGCCCACATGACTGGCAGGGACAGCCCTGAGGTGTGTGTGAGCCATGCTGATCCGTGTACCGCCCCACTTCTGTTCTGATGTGCTGATTCCAACATGAAATCAGGGACTCCTTTGGGAATGGCCCAGTTTGGGCTGGGGCTGTGCCTTTCCCCTTCCTGGGAGCACCCCATGTGTTCTGTGGGCAGGGCTGGAGGGTCAGTGGGACTCAGCACTGCACACACTCACACTTAGCTCTGTGTTCCATCCCACCATCCAGACATTTGCCACTGGCTGTTCTGGCAATTCCTGAAATCCCTTCAAAGCCCAGCAATGCCCTCTGAAATACAGGTGCCCTTCCACTGAACCGTTCTTCCTGCTTCTCCCCACCAGCTGCTGGGCTGCTGCAATCCAAGTTTGCCAGTGTCCTTTCCCAGGCACCAAGTGCTGCTGTGGCAGATGCCAAGGGCCCCAGGACTTTGGACAGTGCCCCCTCTGCTGCTCTGTGGTCACCGCTGGCCTCGGCGTTCGCGGTGCCCGCGGCCGTGCCCGAGGTGCAGGTGAAGACAGTGGGGGCGCGCAGGCAGCGCGGGCTCGTCCCTCTGGAGAGATCCATCACCTACGGGAAGGGGAAGCTCCTCATGGACATGGGACTCTTCATGGGCCGCTCCTTCCGCGTGGGCTGGGGCCCCAGCTGGACGCTGGTCAATTGTGGAGATCAGCTGAGTGGCTCCAGTGAAGCAGAAGATGCTCAGCTGGAGCCCGTGGAATATGGATTCCTGCCCACTCCCGTTGCTCCCAAATCGTGAGTAGTGCTTCCCTTCAGGATGGATGGGACAGGCTCGCTCTCCATGGCTGGCAGAATGCACTGTTCCTTCTGACATGCAGGAGCAGTGCAAGATGGGGTTAGCCATGGAGATCTCTTTCATGGCCCTTCTCCACAAAAATATCTCTGTCAAACCCTGGAATAGCATAGGAAGAGGATTTGGTTTTTCTTTTTTATCAAACAAACAGCATTGTCACCCAGCACAAGGTTTAAGAGAAGGGTTAAAGTTGTTGTTGAGAAACTTCCAATCTCTTGGTTCTCCCTCAGGACATCTGCCCGACCTGAGGAAGTTCTAGTTCAGCTTCTCAATTCCCAGATACCTTCATACTGCCTGTGCATCCAGCAGCACATGGGCCTTTAGGGTCTCCATACCTGAACCAGACTGGAATACAGCTCAGTCCCACCATTTAAGTGCTCCAGAAAGCTTGTCTGGATGTTCTCCAGCATATGTGAAGTGCTGAGGAATGAGGTGGGGTGAAGGTGTGCTTGCTGCCTCTGCAGAGTTCAGTCACAGTTTACTCACCGAATCACAGCAGGTTTGGGTTTAGACACTTAAAGACCATCTTGTTCCAACCCACTGCTGTGGGACACCTTCCACTACCCGAGGTTGTTCAGGGTCCCAAAGCCTGGCTCCAAATCTCAGGCTCTCACCAGGATCTTCATGCCTTGGATCATGTTTTACTGTCGTGTTAATTGGGACAAGCTGCAGGATGAGCTGCTCCACTTGCATGGAGAACATGCAGAACTTTTGCTACTTGGTCTATCTCCCCTTTTCCTCCAGACTCACAGAATCCCCTTTCAAAGTTCACGTGGAAAAGTTGAGTTTGGAGCAATGGAAGATGGACAGAGACAAGGAGCTGTATCTCACCCCTCTGGAGATAAAGCTGAAGCACAGCACTGTCCATATGGATGAGCCCTGTCCTCTCCTGGCCCCCAACCCTGGAGTCTCTGCTATCCATGACTATGCTGACTGGGCCAGGAAAGCATCTGAGGATCCCACTGTGGCAGAGAGTGAGTACTGAATGATCCTTCTCACTGAATGGTTTGGGCTGGCACAGCCCTGCCAGCCCATGGAGTGCCAGCTGTGCCCCATGGGCACCTTGTCCCCAGCCCAGAGCACTCAGTGCCACCTCCAGGGCACACCTGCAGGGATGGGCACTGCAAAGCTCCCTGGGCAGCCCCTGCCAAACACAGTGGGGACAGTGAGCCCTCCAGGGTGGGGGACAGTGAGCCCTCCAGGGTGGGGGACAGTGAACCCTCCAGAGTTACCCTCAGATGAGCCCCTCTGAGTTCTGTGCTCCCACTGCTGACACTGGTGTGTGTCCCCACAGGCGTTGTGAAGCACTGGTGCTTGGCCTGGACGTTGTGTGAGGCCATCTGGGGCAAGCTGAAGGAGCTGGAGGCCAGCCTGGAGGAGCCCAGCGAGTACGTGCTGGCGCTGGAGCGGCGCCGCGCGTTCTCGCGGTGGCTGTCGGAGACGGCGGCCGCGCGCATCGAGGACGAGGTGGCCCTGGCCCGGCACGGCAGCCACGTGGAGGCCGTGTTCAGCTGCCTCACGGGCAAGAGGATCGGCGAGGCCTGCAGGCTGGCACAGCAGGCAGGTGAGCACCCGGGCTGCTGGGCACTGCCCAGGGAATGGGCACGGCCCCGAGGCTGCCACAGCTCCAGGAGCCTTTGGCCAGCGCTGCCAGGGATGCCCAGGCTGGGCTTGGTGGGCTCTGGGCAGGGCAGGGCTGGCACTGGGGGATCCCTGGGGGTCAGTCCCACTCAGGATATTCTGTGATTCTGTAAGGTTCCTAAATCACAGCTTTTGTGTGGAGGAGAAACGATATGCACAAAGAGTTTAAACTTAGAGAGCTCATAGTCACTGGCTGCTCTGCATGTGAAATGTTCCCTTGTCAGTGACCACAAAATCATGGAGTGGGCTGGACTGGAAGGGACTTTAAAGCCCATCCAGTCCCACCCACCCCCACAGGCAGGGACTCCTTCCATTATCCCTGGTTGCTCCAAGCCCTGTCCAGCCTGGCCTTGAAGATTGGGTAGGAGCTGCTGCTGGACTCCCTGGTCCCCTTCACTCTGGCTCTGTCAGCTATCCCCAGTTAGGAAGTGCTGCTGGAGTGCATTTGGAACTGGGAGTTTTCATAGTGACTCCTTTGGTTTTAATGAATGGTCTTTTTAATTGAGCTTCTCTTCAGACATTTTCTATTTGAGTTAAAAACATATATTTTCAGAGCCTTATGGCAGGTTTTATCCCTGTCTGTTTTACCAGGTGTATATGGAGTGGTTTATTTTGTAAGAAATACTGGAGTTGTGGTCTCCCCATTCCATCCCCCAGTGGATGATGCTTGGAGCAGCTGACCTAGTGGAAGGTGTCCCTGCCATGGGCAGGGGCTGGAACAGAATGAGTTTTAGGATCCCTCCCAGCCCAAAGCCTTGTTGGGGGCCTCTAAAGTGTGCAGCTGAGGGGTGTCCCTGCAGGTGACCACCGCCTGGCACTGCTGCTGTCACAGCTGGCCGGCAGCCAGCCCGTGAGGGACCTGCTGACCCTGCAGCTGGTGGACTGGCACCGCCTGCACAGCGACCGCTTCATCCAGGAGGAGCGGCTGCGCCTCTTCGCCCTGCTCGCGGGCAAGCCGGTAGGGACAGCCCCTCCCTCTGGGGACAGCCCCTCTGGGGACAGACCCACAGCCCCACCAGGGACAGCCCCACAGCCCCACCGGGGACAGCCCCACAGCCCCTCTGGGGACAGACCCACAGCCCCTCTGGGGACAGCCCCTCCCTCTGGGGACAGCCCCTCTGGGGACAGACCCACTGGGGACAGCCCCACAGCCCCACCAGGGACAGCCCCACAGCCCCACCAGGGACAGCCCCACAGCCCCTCTGGGGACAGCCCCACAGCCCCTCTGGGGACAGCCCCTCCCTCTGGGGACAGACCCACTGGGGACAGCCCCTCTGGGGACAGCCCCACAGCCCCACTGGGGACAGCCACACTGGGGACAGCCCCTCTGGGGACAGCCCCACAGCCCCACTGGGGACAGCCACACTGGGGACAGCCACACTGGGGACAGACCCACAGCCCCACTGGGGACAGCCCCTCTGGGGACAGCCCCTCTGGGGACAGCCCCTCTGGGGACAGACCCACAGCCCCACTGGGGACAGCCCCTCTGGGGACAGCCCCACCAGGGACAGCCCCTCTGGGGACAGCCCCACCAGGGACAGCCCCTCTGGGGACAGCCCCTCTGGGGACAGCGCCACCGGGGACAGACCCACAGCCCCACTGGGGACAGCCCCACCAGGGACAGCCCCTCTGGGGACAGCCCCACCGGGGACAGACCCACAGCCCCACTGGGAACAGCCCCTCTGGGGACAGCCCCTCTGGGGACAGCGCCACCGGGGACAGACCCACAGCCCCACTGGGGACAGCCCCACCAGGGACAGCCCCTCTGGGGACAGCCCCTCTGGGGACAGCCCCACCGGGGACAGACCCACAGCCCCACTGGGAACAGCCCCTCTGGGGACAACCCCACCAGGGACAACCCCACCAGGGACAGCCCCACTGGGGACAGCCCCTCTGGGGACAGCCCTGGTAAGGACAGCCCGTGGGGACAGCCCCTCTGGGGACAGCCCTGGTAAGGACAGGCACACTGGGGACAGTCTCACTAGGGACAGCCGGACAGCCCTGGTAAGGACAGCCCCACTAGGGACAGCCCCACAGCCCCACTGGGGACAGCCCCACTAGGGACAGCCCCACTAGTCCTTTCTTTCTTTCCCTCCCAATCATCCCCCCTCTGGTGAGCCACACAGCCACAGGCACTGCAGGGAGGGGCTCCTCTCCCAGAGCCACCTCCTGCTGCTGCACAGCTGGCCCCAGGTGTGGCTGAGCAGGGTGTGTGCCCCAGGTGTGGCTGAGCAGGGTGTGTGCTCCGGGTATGGCTGAGCAGGGTGTGTGCCCCAGGGGTGGCTGAGCAGGGTTTGTGCCCCAGGTGTGGCTGATCAGGGTTTGTGCCCCAGGGGTGGCTGAGCAGGGTTTGTGCCCCAGGTGTGGCTGATCAGGGTTTGTGCCCCAGGGGTGGCTGATCAGGGTTTGTGGCTGCAGGTGTGGCAGCTCTCCGAGAGGATCAGTGTCAACGTGTGCTCGCTGCTGGACTGGAAGCGCTGCGTGGCCGTGCACCTCTGGTACCTGCTGCCCCCCACAGCCTCCATCTCCAGGGCTCTGGCCATGTACGAGTCAGCCTTTCAGGTGGGTCACTCCTTCCTGCCCTGAAGGAGCCCTTCAGGGTGCTCCTGCCTGTCTGGTGCTGCACAGAGGCTCCTGTGAGCAGCCAGGAGTTGCTGAATGTGGGACTGAGTGTAGGATATGGGGGGAATGGCTTCCCAGTGCCAGGGGGCAGGGTTAGGTGGGATACTGAGGAGGGATTCCTTCCTGAGAGGGTGGGCAGGCCCTGGGTGCCCCTGGATCTGCTGGGGCTGCCCCTGGATCTCTAAAAGCATCCCAGGCCAGGGTGGACAGGGTTGGAAGCAGCCTGGGACAGTGGAAGATGTCCCAGGGATAGGGGGTGGAATTGGATGATCTTTAAGGTCCTTTCCAACCCAAACCATTCTGTGATTCTATAGAATCATAAGTTCTGTGGAGAAAACCCCCTTATGGAGTGTTTCCAGGTTTTGTCCAGCTGTTTGACAGCTGGACAAAATTAGGAAGAGGGACAGGGGCAAACAGCAGAAAAGCCCTTTTGAGGCAGGCAGCCTGTTCTCCCACTGGGGTCATTAATCCTCAGCTGCCTTGTCCAGCAGCCCATGGTGCCCCACACCCCCTGTGTGCCCCCCAGCCCCTGTCCCACACCCCTGTGGCTCCATGCATTATGCAGAGCCCTGTGTCTTTGCTGCAGAGCTCTCAGCTCTGTGTGCAGCAGGACAAAGGGTTCTGCTGAAAAACATCTTTAATCATTTAACTAAAGCCAGCTCAGCCCTCCATCCTCAAGGCAGCCTAAGCACAGCAGCAAGTCTGGAAACTTGTCACTGATGTTTGCTTCAATATTCAGTGTTGAGCACTTCTGAATACCCAGCTGTAGTGTTCTGACTGACTCAGTGTGTCCTGTGCTGCTTGTGGCTGCCCAGACCGTGCTTAGCTACAGAGAGAAGGCTCCCTGGGATGTACCCACCTCATTCCATCAAGGCCCACGTGGCTTTCCAGCTACAAAAGCCTTTGGGAATACAGGCTGTGTGTGAGAGCTGGCTGTACCCCCAGGCAGTGGTTTGTCAGAGCTCAGTGTGAGACATGAACCTGCCTGAGCATTTTGGGTTCAGGTTTTTCATGTTGGTCCATAGTTCTGGGGAGGTTCCACCTGCAGGTGCAGAAAGAGTCTCCTGAGCCTGCTGAGCTGTGGAATTCAGCTTTGTTTAGAATATGATCTTCAAACTTACTGTTGAAACAATCTCCCTAGAACACGTCAGAGTGTGAAAAATACGCCTGCTGTCCTCTGCCTCCTTACCTGGAGGATTCTGGGTATGTCATTGAGGAAGACGACAATGGAGGAAGGCCCCTGAGAGATGTCTGCTTCCATTTATTGAAGCTCTACAGTGACAGGTAAGTGGGCAAAGAGTTCAATAAGTATTTAGAAAAGTCATGATCAGTCAGTGACTGCCTGAGTTCACCAAGCAGGGGTATGAAATCAGCCTGAACCTCTTGGAGCAGTCCAAAATCAGCCCCACACATACCCCTGACAGAAGGTGCTGTCACCTGGGGATGGTAGAGTTGGGAACCTTAAGCTTTGGGGCACATTTGTGGGGGTTTAGGTGCTTTCTGTGCCTGAAGAGTGCAGGAAGGCTTCTCTGTAGCTGCCTGTTTTGAAGGCAGTGAGAAATCTGCAGGGGAGCACATACAGAGGAAAAGGGGTGACAGTCTGGGTGCAGACTCATAAGAGTTTCAGCAGTAAATACTGTTAATTTTCTTAAAAAAGAAAACCAAACCCCCACCCCAGTGTAAATCACACACGTGGAGGTGGGTGAAGGGAGGGGACTGGATGTGATTTTGTGGGCACAACCAGCTCTCCAATTTACCAGTTCTCCTCTGCAGGTCGTACGAGCTTGACCAGCTGCTGGATCCCAGGAGCATCACCTCTGACCCGCTGGATTTCCGCCTCAGCTGGCACCTGTGGGAGGTGCTCAGGGCCCTCAACTACTGCCACCTGTCCCAGCAGAGCTGGGGGGTGCTCAACACCAGCTACGCTGCCCAGCTGGAGAGCGAGGGGCTGTGGGAGTGGGCTGTGTTCGTGATGCTGCACGAACCTGACGCGCAGTGAGTGACCCTGGGTGACTGTGCTGGGCTTGGTCACATCCTCAGTGACCCTGGGCGGCTGTGCTGGGCTTGGTCACATCCTCAGTGACCCTGGGCGGCTGTGCTGGGCTGGACAGGCTGTGAGTGTGACCCTGTGTGACTGTGCTGGGCTGGACAGGCTGTGAGTGTGACTGTGGACTGGCTGGACGGTGTGAGTGTGACCCTGTGCGACTGTGCTGGGCGACTGTGAGTGTGACCTTGCGCTGTCCTGGCTGGACTGTGAGTGTGACCCTGTGCGACTGTCCTGGCTGGACAGCTGTGAGTGTGACCCTGTGCGACTGTGCTGGGCTGGACAGGCTGTGAGTGTGACCCTGTGCGACTGTCCTGGGCTGGACAGGCTGTGAGTGTGACCCTGTGCGACTGTGCTGGGCTGGACAGGCTGTGAGTGTGACCCTGTGCGACTGTCCTGGGCTGGACAGGCTGTGAGTGTGACCCTGTGCGACTGTGCGCTGGACATGTGAGTGTGACCCTGTGCGACTGTCCTGGGCTGGAGTGCACCTGCGACTGTGCTGGGCTGGACAGGCTGTGGCGCCCGATCACTGTGCTGGGCTGGACAGGCTGTGAGTGTGACGGACTGTCCTGGCTGGACAGGCTGTGAGTGTGACCCTGTCGACTGTCCTGGCTGGACAGGCTGTGAGTGTGACCACTGTCCTGGGTGGACAGGCTGTGAGTGTGACTGTGCTGGGCTGGACATTAGTGTATGGGCTGGACAGGCTGTATACTGTGCTGGGCTGGACAGCTGTGAGTGTGACCTTGTGTGACTGTCCTGGCTGGACAGGCTGTGAGTGTGACCCTAACTGTGCTGGGCTGGACAGGCTGTGAGTGTGACCTTGTGTGACTGTCCTGGGCTGGACAGGCTGTGAGTGTGACCTTGTGTGACTGTCCTGGGCTGGACACGGTGTGAGTGTGACCCTGTGCGACTGTGCTGGGCTGGACAGGCTGTGAGTGTGACCCTGTGCGACTGTGCTGGGCTGGACACGGTGTGAGTGTGACCCTGTGCGACTGTGCTGGGCTGGACAGGCTGTGAGTGTGACCCTGTGCGACTGTCCTGGGCTGGACAGGCTGTGAGTGTGACCCTGTGCGACTGTTCCAGTCCTTGCAATAACTTGGGGTCAGTCCTAAAGACCTGTGGTTGCAGTGGTTTCTCCCATGTGGAGCTGTGCACCCGGAGGGCTTTGTGCTGCTGGGGAATATCCCAGAATCCCAGAGTGGTGTGGGGTGGGAGGGTCCCAAAGCCCATGTTCTCCTGCCGTGTCCTGCTCCTGTGTGGGCGGGGGCAGGAGCAGGGCAGTGACAGCTGCCCCGTGTCCAGCTGTGGGGTGGGAGGGTCCCAAAGCCCATCTCCTGCAGTGTCCTGCTCCTGTGTGGGGGCAGGAGCAGGGCAGTGACAGCTGCCCCATGTGCCCGCTGTGGGGTGGGAGGGTCCCAAAGCCCATGTTCTCCTGCCGTGTCCTGCTCCTGTGCGGGCAGGGGCAGGAGCAGGGCAGTGACGGCTGCCCCATATCCTGCAGTGTCCGGGAGAAGGCGGTGCGGGAGCTGCTGGGCCGGCACTGCGCGCTGGCCGAGGGCCCCGAGGGCTGGGCCAAGGAGACCTTCCTGACCCAGCGCCTGTGCGTGCCCCGGCGCTGGATCCACGAGGCCAAGGCTGTCCGCGCCAGGATGGAGGGAGACAAGCACAAAGAGGCCCTTTTCCTCTTCAAGGCTGGCCACTGGAACCAGTGCCACAAGCTGGTTGTCAGGCACTTGGCCTCAGGTGGGTCTTGCTGCTCCTCTTGCGTCCTGAACTTTGAGCAGCTCACAAAGGCATGGCAGGAGTGGGAGTGGGATCCCCTCTGCTCTGGAGCCAGACTGGGAGGGCTGGGGGTGCTCACCTGGACAGGAGAAAGCTCCAGGGAGAGCTCAGAGCCCCTGCCAGGGCCTAAAGGGGCTCCAGGAGAGCTGCAGAGGGACTGGGGACGAGTGCAAGGGGGTGGGACTGGATGGTAATTGAGATCCCTCGCAACCCAAACCAGTGAGTGACACCATGATTCCAAGCCATGGGGTGGCCAGTGAAGGGACCAGACTGGGTTTGGAGCAGCAGAGTCAGCACAGAGGGCCTGGCAGTTCCAAACCAGCTGTCCCTGGATACCTGGCGTGGTGCATTTCTTGGGCAAACAGGGAAGCAGGGCAGTGCTTTCCCTGCTGCACAGCCCCACCTTCCTGGAGCACAGGGGCCTCTGGGCACAAGGGCAGCAATGGCCTTCTGTTCCCTGCTCTGTGGGAGATGGGTGGGCTCTGTTCCTAACCCAGTTCTCTGCAGATGCAATTATCAACGAGAACTACAAGTACCTGAAGGGATTCCTGGAGGACCTGGCGCCGCCGGAGCGCAGCGCGCTCATCCAGGACTGGGAGCTGGCGGGGCTGGTCTACCTCGACTACATCCGTGTCAACGAGATGCTGGACAGGATTCAGCAGGTGGGGCAGCTGCCTTCCCGTGCCTTGGCAGCTCACACGGGGGCTGCACTGGAGCTCTCACTGGCTGCTGAGGGGGAGTTGGTGCTTCTCTTTGGCAGGCACTTCAATTTGAGCATGGGGCATCTCTAAAATCAGGCTTTGCTATCTGCTGTCACAGCAAGGGGAGGGCTGTACCCTGTGGGTGTGTGACAGTGACAAGTGAAAGGGATGGGACAAACCCAGCAATCTCTGTGTCCATTCCCCCACATTCCTGTCCAGGCTTCCCCTTTGCCTGCTCTGGTGTGAATTCAGGCAGGTTTTGATGGGTGAGTTTGGCCTTGGAGCTGACCCGTGTTTGCTTCCAGCTGGATGTTTCCACCTACGAGCTGGAGCGGTTACACACCAAAGTGACATCCCTGTGCAACAGGATAGAGCAGCTGCAGTGCCACACGGCCAAGGACCGCCTGGCTCAGTCAGGTACGCTGACACCCTGTCCTGCAGCTCCCTGGACACCTGGGCAGCAGCTGTATCCCCAACTCACAGAATCGTTTAGGTTGGAAAAGACCAAAAGACCTTTCAGATTGAGTCCAGCCATTCCCCAGCACTGCCAAGACTGCCACTGACCCATGTCCCCAAGTGTCACATCCACAGGGCTGTGAAATCCCTCCAGGGATGGGCACTCCAAACCTCCCTGGGCAGCTGTGCCAGGGCTGCACAGCCCTATCTGGGAAGGAATTGTCCCAATATCCAGCCTGAGCCTGCTCTGGCCCAGCCTGAGGCTGTTCCCTCTGCTCCTGGGAGCAGAGCCCAACGCCCCTGGCTGTCCTCTCCTGCCAAGGAGTTGAGGATTATGAGAAGGTCCCCCCTCGGGCTCCTTTTCTGCAGGCTGAGCCTCCTCAACCCTTTGGGGGAAGAATTTTTCCCCAGTATCCAACCTAAACGCCCCCTGGCACAGCCTGAGGCTGTTTGCTCTCCCCCTGTGGCTGCACTGCCTGTGCTGAGGGAGGGAGCAGGGAGAGGACAGCACATCCAGTGCCTTCGCTCCCGAGCTGCCCCCGCCCCATCAGTCCCGGCTGGGTTTGCTCTGGAGCACTCCCAGGGCAGAGCACACGCAGGGTGTGGTGGTGTTCACAGGGGTCCCAGGACGAGGGAAGAGATGAGAATCTTGACTCCATGTTTCAGAAGGCTGATTTATTATTTTGTGATAGATATTAAAAGAAAATGATATATTAAAACTATACTAAAAGAAGAAGAAGAAAGGATTTTATCAGAATGCAAGCAAAAGAAAGGAAGGAATGATAATAAAATCTTGTGACTGACCAGACAGCTGGACTGTGATTGGCCATTAATTAAAAACAACCACATGAGACCAATCAAAGAGGCACCTGTTGCATTCCACAGCAGCAGATAATCATTGTTTACATTTCATTTCTGAGGCCTCTCAGCTTCTCAGGAGAAAAACCCTAGCAAAAGTATTTCTCATAAAATCCATCTGTGACAGCAGAGCTGTGTCCCTGCTCTTGCAGACATGGCGAAGCGTGTGGCCAACGTGCTGCGGGCGGTGCTGAGCCTGCAGCAGGGCCCCGAGGCGGGCCCCGAGCCCGCGGAGCCGCGCGTGCCGCTGCGCCTGCTGGCCCCGCACATCGGCCGCCTGCCCATGCCCGAGGACTACGCGCTGGAGGAGCTGCGCGGCCTTACCCAGGCCTACCTGCGCGAGCTGGCCCTGGCCGCGCACTGAGCCCCCGGCAGCGTTCACCCCGGCACTCACCCGGGACAAGCAGCCAAGGCAGGGCTGCCCGCTGGGGAACGGCTCCGTGCCCGCCCCGGGCCCTGCCCCAGCGCCTGGCACCGCCCCGGGGTGCGCGCCGAGGGTCTTCATGCATGAGGAGTATCGAAAGGTTTTTATCGAAAAAAATATAAATAAATGCTCTAGATTATTTTCCTGTCTTTTTGAAAACCACAAATAAAATGTTTATAGTACTCCCATGGGTTTCTGTGGTTTTTAAGGCAGGGTTTGGGTTTGGAGGTGTGTGTCCTTTGCTGTGTCACCCCGGGGTGGGTGGGCTTGGTGGGTGGGGGTACGGACAGCCCAGGAATGACTGATACAACCCCATCTTGCCTTTGGCGGTCATCAGGGTAGGCTCCTTCAGAATCTTGGGAGGAAACATCACTGGTTTATCTGGGTTTATCTGGGCTCACCACACTCCAGGACAGAGTGTGGTGAACCCAGATAAACCGGATTGTGGCCTTTTGGTACTGAAAGGGGCCCATGTAAAAGCTGCAGAGGGACTGGGGACAAGGCCTGCAGGGACAGCACCCAGGGAATGGCTGCCAGTGCCAGAGGGCAGGGCTGGATGGGATCTTGGCAATGAGGAATTGTTCCCTGGCAGGGTGGGCAGGGCCTGGCACAGGGTGCCCAGAGCAGCTGGGGCTGCCCCTGCATCCCTGGCAGTGCCCAAGGCCAGGCTGGGCACTGGGGCTGGGAGCAGCCTGGCATAGTGGGAGGTGTCCCTGTCCCTGGCCGGTGGCACGTTCAGGTGACACTGGCTGTGTGCAGGGGCCGGGTCACTGCGGCTTCGCCTCCTTCCATTACTGTAATTGGGCCTGAGCGGCCCGGCCCGGGCGGCACGGGCTGGGATGAATAATTCACCGCCTGGAAACAAAACCTCCGGCCTCAAAACCGCTCGGCATCTGCCGCCGGGGCTCGGTGTGGGAAAGGTGCCAGGAGGCGCCCGGGGGAGAGGAGCCGGCGGATTCCCCGGGGCTGCAGCTGGGGATGCTCCGGCAGCCCCGAGCCCGGCGCCGCTGCCCCTCAACCTCACGGGTTTTCCTCCGGCCGAAGGGAACGATCTGCCCCTTCCCTTCCCTCGCTCCTTCCCAAGCCCGGAGAGCGGGATGTCCCTCGCTGTGCAGGGCGGTCACTCCGCTCCGGGGCTGCGCCAGCCGCCCTCGGCTCCGCGGTGTCCCCGTGTCGGGGTGCGGTGTCCCGATGTCGCGTGTCCTCGGGGACGCCGCAGCGACAGGCACCTCGTGGCTGCCACCAGCGCCCCCCAAACCCATCCCCGAAGGGGCTCGGCTGCTCCCGGAGCCCATCCCGGCCCCTGCCCGCTCCCAGCCGGGCCCCGCGGGGGTCGCCCACCGTAGCCCCTCGCCGTGGGTGCCTGGGGGCCGTGCCCCCCCGCCCTGTCCCCGCCCTGACGTCACCCGCCCCCCCGTGTCCCCGCACCTGCGGCGGGATGGAGCGCGGAGCTCGCCTGTGCCTCGCCCTGTGCCTCGCCGGCCTCCTCCCGGCCCCGGGTGAGCAGCGGGGCTCCAGGGCCGCGGACCCCCCTTCCCCGGTCCCTGGGGCAGCACCGCCCCGCACACCGGGAATCCCGGGGCTGGGGGCTCGGGCTGGCGGTGAGGGGGATCCCGGGGGTCCCGTCGGGCTCCCTGTCCCCCCCAGCTGCCGGAGGGTCCCGCGGCCGGGTCCTGGGGGTCCCTCGGGAGGGCTCCGGCTGCACCCCGGCCCCTCCGAGCCCCGCTCCGGGTCTTCCCAGGCTGCCGGGCGGCGCCGGGAAGGTTCGCCTACAAACTGCTCCACGACCTCTTCGCCAACTACTCCAGCGCCCTGCGCCCCGTGGAGGACACGGACCGGGCTCTCAACGTCACCCTCAAGGTCACCTTGGCCCAGATCATCGACATGGTGAGCGCCGGGCACGGCACCGGCCCCGCGCCCCGCACCGGCTCCGGCCCGACCCCGCGCCGACGCTCAGCCCTTGAAACCAGCCCGGATCCGCCCCCAAAGCAGCCCAGGTGGCCTCGGGTCAGCTCGGAGCACTTTGCAGACAGCCCGGTCCCCCCCAAAACCAGCACGGGCCCCCCGAACCCAGCTCAGCTCCCCGGGGCACCCGGAGAGGCCGCCGGGCTGGAGGCCGAGGGGAGCGGGGCGGCCGCGGGGTCCATTCCCCACGCCCACCCTCTCCCCTCGGCAGGACGAGAGGAACCAGGTGCTCACCTCCTACCTGTGGGTCCGCCAGACCTGGCTGGATGCCCACCTCACCTGGGACAAGGACGAGTACGGCGGCATCGACAGCGTCCGCATCCCCAGCAGCTACGTCTGGCGGCCGGACATCATCCTCTACAACAAGTGCGTTGTGCTTGGTCCCCCCGGCCGCTCCCGGGGCTGGGGGGCCCGGCTGGGGCTGGGGGGCTGCGGGGGATGCTGCCAGCCTCGGGGGGGAGCAGAGGGTCCTGGAGGGGGACATGCAGGGAGATGGGGGGTGCTGGCAGCAGCCAGCTCTGCCTGGGACTGACCCCAGCAGCGAGGGGACAGCCAGGGGCGGCAAGGGCCACAGGGAGGGGATGTGGCCCCACGGGCACCCGTCCCTGCCCAGCGCCGACGAGCACTTCGGCGGCTCCATGGAGACCAACGTGGTGCTGCGCTCCGACGGGCACATCACCTGGGACTCGCCCGCCATCACCAAGAGCTCCTGCAAGGTGGACGTGTCCTACTTCCCCTTCGACGGGCAGCAGTGCCGCCTCACCTTCGGCTCCTGGACCCACAACGGGAACCAGATCGACCTCCGCAACCAGCTGGACAGCGGCGACCTGACGGACTTCGTGGAGAACGTGGAGTGGGAGGTGCTGGGCATGCCGGCCACCAGGAATGTCATCACCTACGGCTGCTGCTCCGAGCCCTACCCCGACGTCACCTACACCCTGCTCCTGCGCCGCCGCGCCTCCTTCTACATCTTCAACCTGCTCCTGCCCTGCATCATGGTCTCCTTCCTGGCGCCCCTGGGCTTCTACCTGCCCGCAGACTCGGGGGAGAAGGTGTCGCTGGGGGTGACGGTGCTGCTGGCCCTCACCGTGTTCCAGCTGCTGGTGGCCGAGAGCATGCCGCCCTCGGAGAGCGTCCCGCTCATCGGTGAGCCCAGGGCCGGGCTCGGTGCCAGGGCTGGGCTCAGGGCTGGGCACGGGGGGCAGCGGAACCCCCTGTGGGGTGTGGGACCCCCGGTGCCCCCTGCCAGCGCCGCTGCCCCCGCAGGGAAGTACTACATCGCCACCATGACCATGATCACGGCCTCCACGGCGCTCACCATCTTCATCATGAACGTGCACCACTGCGGGCCGGGGGCCCGGCCCGTGCCGCCCTGGGCGCGCCGGCTCATCCTGCACCACCTGGCCCGGCTCTGCTGCGTCTACGAGGTGGGCGAGAGCTGCAAGAGCCCCCGGCGGGCGCCGGGCGGGCGGGCAGCCCCGGGGGATGCCAGGGCAGAGGGGGAGAGCCCCGGCGAGGGGCAGGCGGGCGCAGAGGTGCGGGGCTGCCCCTGGGACCATTGCCTGTGCCACCACGACGGCCTGCTGAGCAACGTCGGGTACATCGCCGGCTGCTTCCGCCGCCACCGCGCCAACCAGCGCCGCACCGGCGAGTGGAAGAAGGTGGCCAAGGTGATGGACCGCTTCTTCATGTGGGTCTTCTTCCTCATGGTCTTCCTTATGAGCGTGCTGGTCCTGGGCAACGCTGCCTGATGGCTCTGCGGGCCCAGCACTGCGCCCCCCAGGGACGGCGGGGGCTGCGGGTGCCACCCTCGTGCGGGTGACACAAATGTCCCTGGTGCCCCCCAGAGCTGCAGGGAGGGAGCTGCTCCACCCCTGGGGAAGGGGTGCCCGAGAGTGGGACCCCCTGCTGCAGGGCTGAGCGGGGTCCCAGCCCCTGTCCCACTGTACCAGAGTGGGCACCCACAGCCCCCCCATGGCATCCTGCACCTGAGAAATTCCAAACTGGAAATAAACCGTGGAAATGCACCAAAGTGGAAATAAACCATGGAATGTGTGTCCTGCCCCTGCTGCCTGGGACAGGGGTGCTGCCCGGGGGAGGGTGGTCCTGGGAGGGATGGGGGGTCAGGCCCTGAGCCCTGGGAGGGATGGGGGGCTGCCCATGAGAGGGGGGGGGCTCCCCATGAGAGGGGTGGGGGGCTCCCCATGAGAGGGGTGCAGGGCCCAGCGGGAGCTCTGGAGCTGCTGCCCACCCTGGCCAGGGCAGGCTGGTCCCCTGGTCCATCTGTGCCCACCCAGCCCAGCCTGTGGCAGCCACTGTCCCATGGCAGCCTGGCCCCTCGGGGAACCCTGCCCTGCCCCGGGAAGGGAAGGGAAGGGAAGGGGGAAGGGAAGGGAAGGGAAGGGAAGGAAGGAAGGGAAGGAAGGAAGGAAGGGAAGGGAAGGAAGGGAAGGGAAGGGAAGGAAGGGAAGGGAAGGGAAGGGGAAGGGAAGGGAAGGGAAGGGAAGGGAAGGGAAGGGAAAGGGAAGGGGAAGGGAGGAAGGGAAGGGAAGGGAAGGGAAGGGAAGGGAAGGAAGGGAAGGGAAGAAGGAAGGGAAGGGAAGGAAGGGAAGGGAAGGGAAGGGAAGGGAAGGGAAGGGAAGGGAAGGGAAGGGAAGGGAAGGGAAGGGAAGGGAAGGGAGATGATAAACTCTCCAGAACTGGTGGGTGTTGTGATGTGGGGAGGCTCTCCTGGGCACAGTGAGCACCAAAGGAGGAGTTTTGGATTCTCAGAGAAGCAAGGACAGAGGCAGCAGGAATTGAGAAGGACGGCCTTTGGAAGAAGGGGCGGCAAAGCAGGAGGTGACAAGGATGTCCTGAAGTGCTGCAGGAGAAAACTGGATGTCCCAGCAGCTCCAAATGAACCTTGGGAACACCTCCTGGAGCTCCTGGAACTGCGTGGGGAGCTGCCAGGGGGCTGCAGGTGCCCAGCACTGCCTGTGTGCTCCTGGGCAGCCCCAGGGCTCCACTTCGATAGCCTGGCACATGGGCACGTCCCCTTTGTCAGGTGGCACTCAGATGTCACACAGGGGCCTCTGCCTGTCCTGTGATGTCACACACAGGGCTCTCGCTGCCCCACACTGTCACAAAGGGGCCTCTGCCCACCGGCCTGGGGTATAAAAGGGACCATGGGATGCTGTGACACCGCAGACTGGCATCACCAGGGCCTCTGCCACCCCAGCCAGGGTGGGGGCCCTTCACTGGGGCCCCGCAGGTCACTGGGGAACCTCCCCAGCAGCCTGTGCCGGTGACAGGGACTGTGCCATGGGGCTCCTCAACATCTTCACCATGGGGGAGCTGGTGGCAATCACGATGGTGCTGCTGCAGCTCATCCTGGTCTTTGTCATGCTACAGGACAAGCGTCTGTGGGTAGGTGGCCTCTGATCTGCTGTGTGGGCTGGGCTGGGCCAGACTGGGCTGGGCTGGGCTGGGCTGGGCTGGGCTGGGTTGGACCGGGCCGGGCTGGGGGCTGGCCGCTGGGCTGGGCTGGGCTGGGGGCGGGCCGGGCTGGGCTGGGCCGGGCTGGGCTGGGCCGGGCTGGGCTGGGCTGGGCCGGGCTGGGCTGGGCCGTGTGGATTTGGGGTTTGTTGGTGGTGTGCCATGCATGGCAGGACAGTGTGGAGCGTTCTGGGGAGCTGCTCCTGTCTCACCCATCCGTGGTTCTTGCAGAGGATCCGTCAGAGCTCAGAGCATCCAAGCACAGCCAGAGGCCGGCTGGAGGGCCAGAGCAGCGTGGGCAGGCCACGGAGATCAGCACAGATGGGGCTGCCCCACGGCAGCTCCCCACGCGGCTCCCTGAGCTCCAGGAGGCGTTTCCCAAGGTTCATCCGGAGCTGCCAGGACTCACAGGCGCTCTTCGAGGAGCACCGCAAGGAGCTGGAGGCACAGCTGTCCCAGTGGCCGAGGATGCAGAGGGGCTGCAGGGCGGCGCAGCCCGAGGTGCCCGTGCAGCCGGGGCTGCTGGGGGGCAAGGAGTCGCCGCAGGGCTCCGCAGAGGAGCGGCCCAAGGCGGGCACGGACGGCGCGGCGGACCGGAGCGAGCGGGGCCGCGGGGCAAGGCAGCGGCAGCGGCCCGGAGCCCGAAGCGCGGCAGCGGCTGCACGGCCCTGGCCTGGTTCATCCCCAGGGACGTGCTGGTGGCCGAGACGGGCTCGGAGGGCAGCAGCAGCAGCAGCAGCAGCTTCGCTGGGGCTGACGTTCGGCATGCTGAGCGGACCCGTGGTGGGGCCCGGCGCTGCCGCCGCCGCCGCTGCCGCTGCCCGCGGGCCGGGGCCGGGAGCCGGGCTGGGCCCTGGGCAAGCTCCGTGCCCGGCTCGGGGAGAGCCTGGCAGCCTGGTGCAGCCACCGCCTCCCTGCCTGCTGCTGCCGCCGCCGCTGAGCCCCCGCTGCCCCCGCGCTGCGGAGCCGCGGGAACGGGACGCGGCCGTGCCTGTGCCCGTGTCTGTGCCCGTGTCCGTGTCCGAGCCCGTGTCTGTGCCTGTGCCGTGTCCGACCGTGTCGCGTTGTCCCGTGCCCGTGTCCAAGCCCGTGTCTGTGCCTGTGCCCGTGTCCGTGTCCGAGCCCGTGTCCGTGTCCGAGCCCGTGTCTGTGCCTGTGCCCGTGTCCGTGCCCGTGTCTGTGTCCGTGCCCGTGCCTGTGTCCATGCTCGTGCCCTGTCGAGCCGTGCCCTGTCCCGTGTCTGTGTCCGTGCCCGTGTCCGAGCCCGTGCCCGTGTCCGTGTCTGTGTCCGTGCCCGTGCCTGTGCCCGTGTCCGTGCCTGTGCCCGTGTCCGAGCCCGTGTCTGTGCCTGTGCCCGTGCCTGTGCCCGTGTCCGAGCCCGTGCCTGTGTCCATGTCTGCGTCCGTGCCCGTGTCTGTGCCGTGCCCATGACCGTGTCTGTGCCTGTGCCCGTGTCCGTGCCCGTGTCTGTGTCCCTGCTGTGCCCATGACCGTGTCCAAGCCCGTGTCTATGCCTGTGCCCCTGTCCATGTCCATGTCCGTGCCTGTATCCATGTCCCTGCCATGCCCGTGCCCATGTCTGTGACCATGTCTGTGCCGTGCCCATGACCGTGTCTGTGTCCATGTCTGTGCCCGTGCCCATGGACATGTCCGTGTCTGTGCCCGTGTCCATGTTTCTGTCTGTGTCCATGCTGTGCCCATGTCCGTGTCCGTGCCCATGTCCATGCCTGTGTCCATGTCCATCTCTGTGCCCATGCCTGTCCCTATGCCCATGCCCATGCCCATGCCCATGTCAATGCTGTGCCCATGCCTGTGCCCGTGTCCATGCCCATGTCCATCTCTGTCTCTGTGCCCGTCCCCGTGCCTTTGCCCATCTCCATGCCTGTCTCTGTGCCCATGTCCGTGTCTGTGTCCCTGCCTGTGTCCGTCTGTGCCCGTGTGCATGTCTGTGCCCATGCCCCTGTTCGTCTCTGTGCCCGTGTCCATGTCCGTGCCTATCACCGTCTCCGTGCCCATCTCCGTGCCCGTGTCCGTGCCCGTGTGAAGCAGCCATGGCTGGTCCGGCACTGCCACCTCCCCAGCCCTGCCCAGCCCGGCGGGCACCCGGCCTGGAGGGGACCATCTTGCCCAGGCAGGAGCCGACTCCCCCAAACCCACGCTCTCCAGGCTCCTTGGACTTTTCCTCACTCTTTGTCTCAATGTTTCCTCTGAGCAGTGAAAAAAACCAAACAAAAAAATACCCCACGCAAACAAAACCAAAGCGAAGGCATTGTTTGTACAAGTCAGTTTTCGTGTCTATCACAGCAGTAGCCACATTAACTTCTAGCAGGGCTTTGGCCATTCTCGTCTTCCCCCTGCAGGAGCTCAGGACATCCTCGTCACCTCCTGCTTTGCTGCCCCTTCTCCCAAAGGCCATCCCTCCCCGTTCCTGCTGCCTCCCTCCCTGCTTCCCTGAGAATCCAAAACTCCTCCTTCGGCGGTGGCTGCGCCCAGGAGAGCCTCCCCCATCACATCACTTCCTCTTTTCTCTTTTCTTGTTTGTATTTTGCCTTTCAATTTCTTTTTGTAATTTGTTTCTATTATCTCACGAGTTTCTTTCTCCCAGCCCTGTGCCCAAGGCAGTGAGGGCTCTCCCCTGGGCTCCTGGGTGTCACAAAGGGATTTTTGACTGCCCCACGCTGTCACAAAGAGGACTCTGGCTGCCCCATGATGTCACACAGGGGACTCTGCCAGGCTATAAAAGGGACCCCACAGGAGCAGACAGTGCTGGGCACCACAGTCTGGCAGTGTCCTGGCAGACAGCAGCCTCAGCCTCTGCCACCCCAGCAGGGTTGGATTCCCCTCACTGGGATCCTGCAGGTCTCTGGGGAGCCTCTCCACCAGCCTGTGCTGGTGACCTGGAGCTCCAGGGATGGTGCCATGGGGTGCCCCAAGACTTTCAGCCCAGGCTCTCCCAAACCTCTCAGGCGCTCTCGGAGGAGCAGCACACGGAGCTGGAGGCACAGCTGCCCCAGCGGCCGAGGATGCAGAGGGGCTGCAGGGCGGCCCAGCCTGAGGTGCCCGTGGAGTCGGGGCTGCTGGGGGGCAAGGAGCCACCTCAGGGCCCCGCAGAGGAGCGGCCCGAGGCAGGCATGGACAGCACAGCCAAAAAGGACAGAGTCAAGGGCAGGAAACGAGGCAATGCTATATTCCTGGAGATGGGACAGGGCAGCAGCTCAGCAGCCATGGACTGGCTCATGCCCCCTGGAGAAGTGCAGACCTTCAGCCCCACGGCACCGAGGAGCAGCATCAGCTCATCGACGAGCAGCATCAGCTCGCTGGGGCCGGGCAGGCCGGGCAGCGCTGCCCAGGGCAGGGGGTCCCTGTCGGTGCCCCGGCCCCGGCCGCAGCAGGAGCCCGAGGAGAGGGGCAGGGAGGCAGGCTGCGGCCTCCTGGAGCTCTGCTCCTCCCTCAGGGAGCTGCTGGCGGGCTGGTGGACGCGGCACGTCCAGCGCCGCCGCCGCAGCCGCCACGTCCGCTTCGCCAGCCCCCTGGTGACAGTGAGGTACATTGACTAGGGGGGCTGTGGGCTGCCCTCCGAGAGCCTTGGAATTCATTTCTAATTAATAAATTATCAAAAACCACGGGGTTCTTACTTCTACCATTTCAGTTCTGCCCCCCATCCCTACGGGGATGCGGGGAGGTGTTCCTGACCATGGCAGGGGGACTGGAATGAGATGATTTAAGGACCCTCCCAACCCAAACCTCTCCGTGACTACACAGCGATGCCACATGCTTCTTCTGGCAGCTCCATGCCATGGCTTTCCTGTTGGGGGGGAGCTGGTCACACCCCTGTCCTGGTTCTTTCCCAGCACTCGAACCCCAGTCCCGGTTCTGTTTCCCGGTCCCAGTTCTGTTCCCTGGTCCCGGTTCTGTTCCCCGGTCCCGGTTCTGTTCCCCGGTCCCGGTTCTGTCCCAGCACTCGAACCCCAGTGCCTGTTCTATCCCCAGCACTTGAGCCCCGGTCCCGGTTCTGTTCCCCGGTCCCGGTTCTGTTCCCAGAATTTGAGCCCCGGTCTCGGTCCTGTTCCCTGGTCCCGGTTCTGTTCCCCGGTGCCGGTTCTGTTCCCCAGTGCAGTTCCCGGTTCTGTTCCCTGGTCCCGGTTCTGTTCCCCAGTCCCGGCTCCGTTCCCTGGTCCCAGTTCTGTTCCCAGGTCCCGGTTCTTCTCCCCGGTCCCAGTTCTGTTCCCCGGTCCCGGTTCTGTTCCCCGGTCTCGGTTCTGTTCCCGGTCCCGGTTCTGTTCCCCAGTGCGGTTCCCGGTTCTGTTCCCGGTCCCGGTTCTGTTCCCCGGTCCCGGTTCTGTTCCCGGTTCCCGGTTCTGTTCCCGGTCCCGGTTCTGTTCCCCGGTCCTGGTTCTGTTCCCCGGTCCCAGTTCTGTTCCCCCGTCCCGGTTCTGTTCCCGGTCCCGGTTCTTCTCCCCGGTCCCGGTTCTGTTCCCCGGTCCCAGATCTGTTCCCCGGTCTCGGTTCTGGTCCCCGGTCCCGGTCCTGTCCCCGGTCTCGGTTCTGTTCCCCGGTCCCAGTTCTGTTCCCGGTCCCGGTTCTGTTCCCCGGTCCCGGTTCTGTTCCCCAGTTCGGTTCTCGGTTCTGTTCCCCGGTCCCAGTTCTGTTCCCCGGTCTCGGTTCTGTTCCCCGGTCCCGGTGGTTCCGCGGCTCCTGCAGTTCCGCGCGGCGCCGCCGGGGGGCGCTGGTGGCGCGGCCGCCGCGGGGCCGTTGGGAGCGCGCCCCGCCCCCCCCCGGGTGTCCCAGTCCCGAACGTCCCCAAATGTCCCCAAAACCTCCCCAAACCTTCCCTGACGTCCCCGAACCTCCCCGAACCTGACCCAGCCCGTCCCGAGCAGGGCTCGCCGTGCGCATCGGGCACATCGGGGTTTCACAGTGCCACCTCCAGGGCACACCTGCAGGGATGGGCACTGCAAAGCTCCCTGGGCAGCCCCTGCCAAGGCCTGAGCTCCCTTTCCATGGGCAAATTGCTGCTGCTGGCCCAGCTGAGCCTGCCCTGGCCCAGCCTGAGGCCGTTCCCTCTGCTCCTGTCGCTGTGCCCTGGGAGCAGAGCCCGACCCCCCCGGCTGTGCCCTCCTGGCAGGGACTTGTGCAGAGCCACAAGGGCCCCTGAGCCTCCTTTGCTCTCCAGCCTCAGCCCCTTCCCAGCTCCTCAGGGATTCTCCAGCTCCTCAGGGATTCCCAGCCCCTTCCCAGCTCCCTCAGGGATTCTCCAGCCCCTTCCCAGCTCCATTCCCTGCCCTAGACACGCTCCAGCCCCTCCAGGGCTCTCCTGCAGGACTAGGACTGGACCTTTGTGGAAGGTGGGAGTTCTTCCATCCCCAGCTGTGTGGGACGTGTCCATGGGAGGTTTGAACTTCATCACACCTGGCTGAGTGGTCACACCTGGGTGATGCCACCTCCAGGGCAGCTCCTGTCGGTGTCCCCTGTCCCTCCTCAGTGGCAGCAGCCCTCGTGTGCCACAGCCTTTCCCAGCACAGCCCTTCCCAAGCCTTTCCAGGCTTTTCTCTCCAAGGCCCCGTGGCTCCGGGCACCTTTGTGTGCTCCTGCTGCTCCCAAGACTGCATCTCTCCTCTCTGGTAACCTCAACTCATTCCTGGGGAAATGATCCCAGAGCTGAAAGCTGCCCAGGGCATGACCCTGTCTGTCTGTCTGTCTGTCTGTCTGTCTGGATGCACCCACAGTGTCCATGCCCCCAGCCCCGGGCGTCCTCTGCTGTTCTGGGTGCTGGGCAGGCAGAGGGAGCCTGGGCATGGTGGGGAGCCCAGGGCAGGGAGTGGGGAGCCTGGGCATGGTGGGGAGCCCAGGGCAGGGAGTGGGGAGCCTGGGCATGGTGGGGAGCCCGGGGCAGGGAGAGGGAGCCTGGGCATGGTGGGGAGCCCAGGGCAGGCAGAGGGGGCCTGGGCATGGTGGGGAGCCCGGGACAGGCAGAGGGAGCCTGGGCATGGTGGGGAGGGAGCCTGGGCATGGTGGGGCCGGGGCAGGCAGGGGAGCCTGGGCATGGTGGGGAGCCCAGGGCAGGGGCGGAGCCTGGGCATGGTGGGGAGCCCGGGGCAGGGCGGGGGAGGCTGGGCTGGTGGGGACCCAGGGCAGGCAGAGGGAGCCTGGGCATGGTGGGGAGCCCGGGACAGGCAGAGGGAGCCTGGGCATGGTGGGGAGCCCGGGACAGGCAGAGGGAGCCTGGGCATGGTGGGGAGCCCGGGGCAGGCAGAGGGAGCCTGGGCATGGTGGGGAGCCCGGGCAGGCGGGAGCCTGGGCATGGTGGGGAGCCCAGGGCAGGCAGGCCTGGGCAGGTGGGGGCCCGGGACGGCAGAGGGGCCTGGGCATGGTGGGGAGCCGGGGCAGGCAGAGGGAGCCTGGGCATGGTGGGGAGCCCGGGGCAGGCGAGGGAGCCTGGGCATGGTGGGGAGCCCGGGGCAGGCAGAGGGAGCCTGGGCATGGTGGGGAGCCCGGGGCAGGGCGAGGGGAGCCTGGGCATGGTGGGGAGCCCGGGGCAGGCAGAGGGAGCCTGGGCATGGTGGGGAGCCCGGGGGCAGAGGGAGCCTGGGCATGGTGGGGAGCCGGGGCAGAGGGGAGCCTGGGCATGGTGGGGAGCCCGGGGCAGGCAGAGGGAGCCTGGGCATGGTGGGGAGCCCGGGACAGGCAGAGGGAGCCTGGGCATGGTGGGGAGCCCGGGGCAGGGAGCGGGAGCCTGGCCCTGCAGCCCCAGGGACGCCTGGCACGGGCAGGAGCCCCGGCTCAGGCGGGCAGTGTGTGTTCAGGATCCAGGGCATGTTCCCAGAGCTGCCCTGCAGCCTGCTCCTCATTTCCTCGGGGCAGGGATGCTCTGTGGGACTCCCCCCTTTGGAATCTGTGCTTTTCCCCACGAAGTTTGGAACTGCCCCAGCTTTTGGCTGGGTTTCTCACGGCGGATTTTGGGCTCTGCCCCTCCTGCTCTGGGCTGAGGGCAGCCCTTGGCTGGCCCAGGACTCACCCCTGCACTGAAGCTGTGCGATCTGCCCAGGCATTCTCTCAGAGCCCTGACTTGGAGCTGTGAGAGCTCTGACTTCTTCCCTTGCCTTTCTGTCTCTGTGTGTTTGATGCTTCTTAATTTATGGCAGCAAAGCCTAATGGAGATCCTTAACTCTGCATCTGCAATGCAGCAGGCAAACAAGGAGCTCTCCCCCCCCCCCAGGCCCTTTCCCTGCTATTTTCCTATTTTAAAATTACAATTTTTTATGCATCTCTTCACGGTCCTCCCAACTTTCTGTAGACACTTAGAAATATCAGCTGGCAAATGGAGCAAGGTGCTCCCAGACCTCCCTGTCTGCACAGAACTCATTTGTGTTCCATAAAAAATGAGGCTTTTATGCTGGGGGAAGAAGATATTAATTCCCCAGAGTCCTTGCATTGCCCAGGATTTTTTTTTTCTTTTTTTTCCCCCACAAGCATAGAAGTCAAACTCAGTAAAAGCATTAAACCTTGCCAAGCAGCTCTTTGGGTTTAATATTCATCTGGCAGCTCCCTCTCTCTCCTGCCTCCCTCCAAACCTCGTCCCCACGCACAGCAACACCTTGGAGGTGTGGAGACGTGGGGCTGCTCGTTCATTTGGGCCCGGGCTGGGAAGCCTGGCAGGAATTCAGTGCTGGAGGGCTTGGAATGGTGTTGGTGAGGCTGGGGCAGTGAGCTGGGGGCAGGGGGCTGCTCCCGTGGACACCCCTGCAAACCTGGCTGCTGGGTAAGGCAACACAGCCAGGGGGGTCTGGAGGGCTTCAGCCCCTGGGAGAGGCAGCCAAGGGCTCCCCAGGCTCAGGGACCCCAAAGTTTGGGAGGTTTGGGAAGGTTTGGGATGGTTTGGGATGGTTTGGGATGGTTTGGGATGGTTTGGGAAGGTTTGGGAAGGTTTGGGATGGTTTGGGATGGTTTGGGATGGTTTGGGATGGTTTGGGAAGGTTTGGGAAGGTTTGGGATGGTTTGGGATGGTTTGGGAAGGTTTGGGATGTTTGGGAGTTGGGATTTGGGAGGTTTGGGAAGGTTTGGGATGGTTTGGGAAGGTTTGGGATGGTTTGGGATGGTTTGGGATGGTTTGGGAGGTTTGGGATGGTTTGGGATGGTTTGGGATGGTTTGGGAAGGGAGTTTGGCTCCAGGGGGGAGGGGCAGCAGAGCCCCTCGCTGGCTCCCTGCTCACCCAGGGCTGCTGCAGGGAGGGGATGGGGGAGCTGCAAGGTGTGAACCCAGCACCTGCAGAAATGAGAAATGAGAAATGAGAAATGAGAAATGAGAAATGAGAAATGAGAAATGAGAAATGAGAGCAGGGTGGCACCTGGAGACAGCAGCCAGTGCTGCCCTCCCTGCCCAAGCCTTCTGCCACGCCATGATTTACTGGCTGAGTCACAGAGGAGCACGGCTGGGAGGCACCCCGCCTGCTTTGGCAGGGGTTTATAGCACAGACACACATTACACATGGAGGTGCTCGGGGTTAGTCAGGCTGAGAGCTAATTATGACATTAATATAATTAGAACAGAAGAGCCAGAGTCCCTGGGGAAAATTCCTGACTGCAGGGGGAGGGCTCAAGTAAGATAACCCAATCAAAGATATTGTGGAAATAATTAAATATTAAAAATTGACATAAACCAAAGCAAATACTCTGATTAAAGGATGGAAGAGGTGAAACTGCTGCAGAGGAAGGGAGGGCTCTGGGTTGGGAGGTTGCACGTCCCAGCAGCACCTTTAGAGCCCTTGGGGACAGAGTGACCAGCTTGTCACTTGGCTTTGGACCAACTGTCCATTTTCTCAGGATTGAACCGGATGAGGAGGAGCTGACACAAAATCTGGAAACTGGAATGTGCCAGTGTTGCACCAGCCCTGGCTCACTGGGGTTCCCTCCCTGCTGAGGCCAGAGGGACACGGGTGCCAGTCCATGTGGCCATGCAGCGAGGACATGGTGGCCTGTTGGAGCCCAGGACATCCCTCTGGCTGCCCTGCAGGGCTTGAAACCCTGCCAGGGGGCTCAGAGACCCTGGCACAGAGCCCCAGAGCCCTGTGCCTTTGATTTAGCCCTTGGAAAAAACAATTACCAACCTTAGATGAAGGATTACAAGCCATGAAAGTCTAAGTAGAATGATAGTGAATTTATCATGGGGTGAAAAATAGATTTTGGGGGTTTTGGTATGGGGGTTCAGGGGGCAAGATGGAGGAATCTGGGTGTGCCCAGCCTTTCTCCTTCTTCTTCTTGGCCTCCATCTTCTGCTGTGATGTTGGCACTTTTGGGTTGGTTTAGAGTAGGAGCTCACTGTCTAACACAGGTGATAGGTATTGGGAAGTTATAGTAAATATTGTACACGTAGTTTTTAGTATAAAAAGATGACACTGCCTCTGAGGTGGTCAGAGTGCCTCTGTCTGACCTGCTGGATGGACCTTGGCAGGCCAGGAGAAAGAATTTGATAGATAAGGAACAATAAACAACCTTGAGAACAAGAAATGAAGAGCTCTGACTCCTTCTTCGAGCCCCAGGCTGGGAACAGAGACTTTGTGCCACATCTGGGAGTCACTGTGAGCGCAGAGACCCTGAGAGTGTCCAAGCAGCCCCAAATCAGGCACTCTGGGACAGGTGCCTGCCTGGAGCTGCATGGTCAGCCCAGGGCAGGATCCCTGGGAGCTGCAACTGCCCCTGGCAGCTCAGGGAGGCTCTCAAACCCCAGCTCTGGCACTTTGTCCCTTTGCTTTGCGCTCCAAGTGCTGCAGTCACAGCCCCTGAGAGCAAACATGAAAAAGGAAAGCCAGCAGAGCTCGTGCCCTCGGGCTGCATGCTCCTGGTGCTCGGCCACAGCCAGGGATGTTCATCTGAGGAGGTTTCCCTGGCCGAGGTCTCTGCTGTCCCTTCCTGCTGCGTCTGACAGCGTCTCCCAGCCTGGGGCCAGCCTTGGTGCTTTGTTACAGCCTGTCAGCTCCACCAAAGTGTGCTTCTCCTGCACGACCCTGGTGCTTTCCCCCACAGTCGGTGTCTTTGCTGCCCCAGCCCCTCGGGGCAGGCTGGGCACCCCCAGCTCCCACCCTGTGACACTCCGGGGAAGGAATCTGAATCACAGGAATCTGCGTTCCTGTGAGCTCCCTCTGGGTTTCCATGGAAGCTGAGGCTGCTCCACAGCCTCCTCTGCTCGGTGTGGAGCGCCCAGGATCCCTGAGAGCCTCAGCCAGCGGGCAGGTGGGAAAAGTGTCGGGGTCTCTGCTGCTCACAGTGACCCCCAGATGTGTTAGAAAATCTCTTTTCCCAGCCCAGCACTCGAAGAAGGAGTCAGAGCTCTTCATTTCTCATTCTCAAGGTTGTTTATTGTTCCTTATCTATAAAATTCTTTCTCCGGTCCAGCAGAGGTCCGTTCAGCAGGACAGACAGAGGCACTCTGGTGTCATCTTTTTATACTAAAAACTACGTGTACAATATTTACTATAACTTCCCAATACCTATCACCTGTGTTGGACAGTGAGCTTCTACTCTAAACCAACCCAAAAGTGCCACCATCACAGCAGAAGATGGAGGCCAAGAAGAAGAAGGAGAAAGGCTGGACACACCCAGATTCCTCCATCTTGCCCCCTGAACTCCCACTCCAAAACCCCAAAAATCTATTTTTTCACCCCATGATAACTTCACTGTTATTCTACTTAAACTGTCGTGGCTTGCAGATCTTCATCTAAGGTTGGTAACTTGCTCCATGGGTCATAATCAACCCACAGGGGTCTTGGGCTCTGTGCCAGGGTCCCTGAGCCCCCTGGCAGGGTCCTGGCAGTCCAGGACAGCCAGAGGGATGTCCTGGGTCCTGACAGAAAAGCCCAGCATTTATCCACGTCTGGCTCTCATCCTGGGCTCCCCTGCGATTGTCAGCAGAGGCTGGGAGGCTCTGCAGGAGCTGCCACACAGGCAGGGCCCCCCGGGGCTCATCCTGGCCAGCCCTGAGAACAGCTGGGAGCAGAGGGAGCCAGGCAGCGCCAGAAAGCTCCTGGACTCTGCCCCTGCCTGTTCCCATGCCAGGAGTGTCCCCAGCCAGGCCCAGCTGGGCACAGGGGCCTGTCACAGGTGAGCCACAGCCCAGAGCCCCGGACTGAAGGTCAGGAGAGCTGAGGCTGGCAGAGCTGGGGGTGCTCACCTGGACAGGAGAAGCTCCAGGGAGAGCTCAGAGCCCCTGGCAGGGCCTGAAGGGGCTCCAGGAGAGCTGCAGAGGGACTGGGGACAAGGCCTGCAGGGACAGCACCCAGGGAATGGCTGCCAGTGCCAGAGGGCAGGGCTGGATGGGATCTTGGCAATGAGGAATTGTTCCCTGGCAGGGTGGGCAGGCCCTGGCACAGGGTGCCCAGAGCAGCTGGGGCTGCCCCTGGATCCCTGGCAGTGCCCAAGGCCAGGCTGGGCACTGGGGACAGTGGGAGGTGTGCCTGCCATGGCAGGGGTGGCACTGGGTGGGATTTGAGGTCCCTCCCAACCCAGCCCATTCTGTGATGGTTCTG
This sequence comes from Camarhynchus parvulus, assembly GCF_901933205.1. Taxonomy (NCBI): domain Eukaryota; kingdom Metazoa; phylum Chordata; class Aves; order Passeriformes; family Thraupidae; genus Camarhynchus; species Camarhynchus parvulus. The sequence continues at coordinate 305,971 of NC_044571.1, read as the reverse complement.
ATTTGGGTCAGAGAAGGTCAATCCCATGCTCAGGGCTGTTCCCAGAGCTGTCCTCAGGCAAGTCCTGGATGCAAAGTTGGGCCTGAAGCCCCTGTGCTGCTCCTTGGGCCCTGCCCGTGCCCTGAGAGGGGGCACAGGGGGGCAGCTCAGGGTAGTGACTCTCCCTGGCACAGGGAGACAGGGCATGGCAGTGACCGGAGGTGGCAGGGGGTGACAGCGAGGGGGTGACAGTGCAGGCAGGTGACAGGAGCTGGTGAGGAAGTGGCAGAGGGTGGCAGGGAGGTGACAGCGGAGCGGTGGCACCGCAGCGCAGTGGCAGTGCTGCCTTCTGGCCAGGAGGGGCCTCCTGCGCTCCACAGCGAGTGCCATGCCCGGTGTCACGGTCACTGCCGTGCCCTCGGGGCCGCCCGGCCCGGCCGCTGCTGGCCCTCGGCACAGGGACCAGGCTGGGAGCGGCATCCATTTATTGTGTTCCTTCCGGAGAGCCTGGCACGGCGAGCGTCAGCAGCAGCAGCAGCAGCAGCAGCAGCAGCAGCAGCAGCATTGCCAGCAGCAGCAGGAGCAGCAGTGGGGCAGGGGGACCTCCCGGGTGCTGTGGTCACTCATCAGCAGAGTCACACCCCCAAGCCCCCCTTGCAGAGGCACCGAGGGGCCAGGGTCCTGCTGCAGAGGTGCTCATGGAATTGTGGAATGGTTTGGGCTGGATGCACCCTAGAGCTCCCCCGGTGCCACCCCTGTGGGTCACTGCGGGGTGTGTGACACGGCATCGGGGTGTGTGACACGGAATTGGGGTGTGTGACATGGCATCGGTGTGTGTGTGACACGGCATCACCGGGCTGGCCTGGCCCAGGGACCTGTCTGGGGGTTTGGATGGATGGATGGATGGATGGATGGATGGATGGATGGATGGATGATGGATGGATGGATGGATGGATGGATGGATGGATGATGGATGGATGATGGATGGATGG